>NC_065574.1:1472500-2945000 GCF_937616625.2 Mercurialis annua | reverse complement strand
GTTCTGTAAGAGCCTATAGTTCAATAACCATAAATCTGCATATGGTTTAAAATCCTAACCCGTATGATTCTTCAGCGACTTGTCAAACAATAGCTTAACAGGACCGCTGCCTAATTTTCTGTCACAATTATCCGATTTAAAGACTCTGTAAGTTACTATTGATTTACAATAGAAATATCACATTCTTTTTAGATGGGAAATGAGATCATTGTATCTAAAACTGCAGGAATTTAGAAGGAAACAGACTCTCTGGTTCAGTTCCTTCTGCTTTGATCGAAAGATCCACCAATGGCTCGTTGTTATTAAGGTTCGGTACTTCGGTTACTCTCACCGAAATGTTGATGTTCCATTCTTGTTTTCCTTCTCAATCCTGACAACTAATTTCCCTAAGAATTATTAAAATTTATAGATTGGATCAAAATCCTGAGCTTTGTCTGTTATTACCATGCAAAGAAGAGAAGAAAAACATTGTGATTCCAATAGTTGCAACAATAGTTCCATTATCAGTCATCTTTCTGGCTCTAATTATCCTGTGGAGATGCAAAAAAAGAAAAGGTTCTTGAATTTTATCATAATTGTATCAAATTACAAGTTCAAAGATGTTAGCAGAATAATTAATTCTGACAAAATTTAATTACTCTATGAAGTTCCAGGGAAGTTTGTCAACTCTCAGAAAGAAGAAGAATCATCCTTAAAATCTGACAGCAGAAAATACTCATATTCTGAGATTGTCAGAATTACCGACAATTTTAGCACGATTATCGGAAAAGGAGGATTTGGAACGGTTTATCATGGAAGCTTAGCTGATGGAACTCAAGTTGCTGTTAAGATGTTATCTCCATCATCAACTCAAGGCTCGATTCAATTCCGAACCGAGGTATGAGTATGACACATCATGGACTCAACCGATCAGATGTAAGGGAATCTTACAAGTAAGATTTTCTACCTTCTGATTGGTAGGGTTCTTGAATAAAGTATGGACCGGGGCTAGATAAAAAAATTCCAGTGACTTCATGATATTCTTGACAGGCTCACCTGTTGATGAGAGTTCATCACAGGAATTTAGCTTCATTTGTTGGATACTGCTATGAGGATGCTAACATTGGGATAATCTATGAGTACATGGCTTGTGGAAATTTGGAGCAGTATCTATTAGGTATGCTTAATTAATCTTCCATTTTCGCACAAAAGTTAGCAAATAAGAGACTCAAGATTAATTTTCATGCAGATAAATCATTGGAAGCTTTGACATGGAAAGAAAGACTGCAGATTGCACTAGACGCGGCACAAGGTCAACAGTTAACATAAGGCAAAATGAACTAATCTATCAGAGCTATAGCCTATTTGTCCCCGGTCTAATTTAGTATTCATGCATTTGTTGCCAAATACATTCATTTCTAGTTTGGAACAAACATGGCGCGATGTTATATATTTCAAGTAGGATAAACTTTGTACACGTGGACGTTTGACATTGCGTCATGTCAGCTCTAAACGAGTTATGAATGGGCTATAGTTGTTCGTAAATAAATTCATTTTGTCTTGATACAGTAAGTAGATATAACTAAATTGAGATTAGTGTTATATATAGTTGCATGCAGATTATAAACATAATCTAAAACTGATGATGCAGGACTAGAGTACTTGCATCATGGTTGCAAGCCTCCTATAATTCACAGAGATGTGAAAAGTGCCAATATTCTACTGACCGAAAATTTCCAGGCGAAGATTGCAGATTTTGGACTGTCAAAATATTTCCCATCGGACAGTAGGAGTCATTTGTCCACCGGAGTTGTTGGCACTGTTGGTTACCTTGATCCTGAGTAAGTTTCTGCATATTCCTACAATGCTTGTCCCAACTGCGGACTATTGTGCTCAGATAATCTGCATTATAAATTTATCCGTATTTGGGCTTTATATATCGAATTCAATCAATAATCGTGTTGTGTTCGTTTTTAGGCTAACCGTGCTTTGTATCTAAACAAACATGACCTGTTTATGACCTGCAGACACAAATTGTCAGAATTAGTTTGTTTCTTCACGTGAATGACCTTAATGGGCATTCACGTGAGGGTTGTGTTAAGATAATATTATTGTTGGTCTTATCCAGCAGCTTGAACTTTTGGGTGAATTGGTTATTTGGTCAGGGATCCGTATTCTGTACCAATCCGGTTCTGCATTTGACGGAACTGGAACCGCTGGTTAACCGGAATCAACTGTTACTAAATTGGTTACTATTTGCATTTTCTTGGTTTAATTTCTTCAGGTATTATACGTCAGGCAGGCTGACCGAGAGAAGTGATGTGTACAGCTTCGGAGTAGTTCTTTTAGAGGTAATAACAGGCCAGCCAGCAATAATTAAAAACCATGATGATAATATTCATATAATTTCTTGGGTAAGTCGTTTTATTGAAAGTGGGGATATAAGAAATGCTGTTGATCCAAGGTTAAAAGGCAATTTCGATACAAATTCTGTTTGGAAATTCATGGAAACTGCATTGTCATGTGTTCCTTCATTTTCCATTCAAAGACCATTGATGAACCATGTAGTTGCAGAATTAAAAGAGTGCCTCGATACGGAAATTGCTCGAGAACGGAGCTCCAGATCGGAAGGTCAAGCTATGAGATTAAGCAATTCTTTTGAAATGATTACTGTAGATCTTGGAAATGAATTGGGTCCTGAAGCAAGATAGAAAGGAAAATGTTTTTTCTTTATTGCAAAGGAATTTTTTGTAACAATATATATATCTCGATGTCAGCCGTATTTGATTCTAAGAGCTAATGTACTTTGTATTTATTTTAAATTGGTGATTGTACTTTAATTTGTTTTAATCTAAATACTAAATTACGATTTTAGTGGCATCTTGAATTTTTCGAGTGATTTTAGGTCAGATTAGTGTATGTGGCAAATTTTTTTAACATTTATGTCAAATTATACCTTATATATTATGTATCACGTGATCAACAAAAAATCATGTAGGCATATATTTTTGCAGTGATCTCAATGGAACAAATCAAAATACCGATCTATTTTTTTTATTGAAAAACGACGATGTGGTTTTTGAAACTACGTAAATTCAATGTCCACATCATCGCTTTTTCAACATAAAATAGCTTGTGTTTTTAGGGCTAATTGCAAATTTTTAAATCACGAACTTTACCCTTATTTGCAATTATAACACGAACTTTAAAACTTGCAAATGCCAGTAACCAACTTTCATTTTTTGGCAAATTGATACACCGACCAATCATGCTAAAACACGTGGCGGTACATTACACGTTAGTATTTTTTTAGATCGGTGTAGCAATTTACCAACAAATGAAAGTTGGTTACTGATATTGCCAAGTATTAAAGTTCATGTTGTAATTACAAATTAGGGTAAAGTTCGTGATTTAGTTTGCAATTAATTTTTTTTTATTTAACAAAAAATAAAAATTGGTAACTGATTTTGGCAAATTTTAAAGTCTATATTTTATTTGCAAATCACACTAAAATTTGTAATATATTTTGCATTAAACTAAAAAAACATATATAAGAAAATACAATCATCAATAGATCTCACATGAGAAAAATAAAATTTAGTTGGTTTAATTTAGCGGACTTGACTTTCATTAAAATAAAATTTACATTTTAATTAAAAAAAGGGATAATTTCGAAGCCACCCTAATTTTGAAACTTAATTACAAGATTTTTGCCTGTGTTTTGCTAATTTCATTTGGATACCCACTTTTAGAGAATAATTTCAAAAATAATCCTTTTTTTTAACTCATGTCTAGATCAAGACATACCTTATTTTCAAAATACTATAAATATATCATAAAAACACTATAAAAAATACACTATAAAATCATTATTCGATCAAGACTTGTCTGATTCTTCTTTTTTTAACTCATGTCTCAATTGAGACATGTCCTGTCTCGATCGAGAAAGTTAAAAAATATATTTTTGAAATTATAAAAATAGAAGATATAAAGGGATTAAAAAGTCAGATGCCGGTGAAATTAAGTTTTAAAAGTAGGGTATTTTATAAATAATTCTTTAATAAAGTCGAAAGATGTAATTTTTTTTTGAATATCATTTTCTTTTTTACCATTAAATATGTTTTTATTAAAAGTAAGTGGACCTTTTCAGTGAACTTTTCATTAAAAGTAAGTGGGTTTTTCTTTAATGTACAAGAGCAAGCGACTTTTTTTGTTTACAATTAATGGAGTAGGATGGAAGTTGATACTTTGAAATCGAATTACAACGATGGATACTGTTAAGCTGCAACGTACCTACCATTGATAACATATAACTCACCTTTTTTGGATATTAAACTCCCTAGGTCACTGAGTTATTTCATAATTACAGAAAGGGTACTAAGTTTCAAATCGTTAAAAAATGGTCACTAAGTTATAAAATTATTTCACGAAATGTCACTCGAGGCAAAACGCACCAAACGTTTTGCGTTTTATCCTACGTGGCATGCCATAATTACAAAAAGATGTATAATTCAGTATCATTTTTTAACAAAATAGTATAATTCAGTATCCGTTTTGTAATTTGCGATAAATTTAATGACCTTCTTTTAAGACAGTGACTTTCTTGAGAAATAATTCGATAACTTAGTGACTAGTTTTTAACAATTTGAAATTTAGTACCCTTTTTGTAATATTGGAATAACTCAGTGACCCAGAGAGTTTAATATCCCACCATTTTTATAAAATTATTTTTAGCCTATGAAAAAACGGGGTGTAAAAGGACCGAGTCAAATTCGAGTTTTCCTAAGCTCAACTTCGAGTACAAGTGTGTTAAATAGATTGAGCTCGAACAATATCTGAACCACTTAAATTCGAGCTCGATTCAAATTCAATAAAATAAAAATAATAAATTAACTTAGTGACTAAATTAAACCAGGTTTAACCTTATTAAACCACCAATTGAACCAGACAAAGGGAATTAGCTACATACAAATTCGTTAACAATTTCATATTTTTTTATTAAATTGATTCAACTGGCAGTTAAATTGGTTAAAACAAAATCCAATAGCCACACTGATTCGGCTATCGAATCGATATCTTTTTTGATGCAAATGAAATGATTGTTAAAACACTAGTTTTGGAGTTATAATATGAGAGACAATAAATGAGTGACCCGTTAATAAACAAAGGGTAACGATTTTTACCTTTCATATATTAATTTTTGCACTCCATAATTTTTTGAGTTGAACATAATATTCTTTTTTTTCGGTAACTAAGAGAATCCCAACGGAGCCCAATATACTCTATGGGAGGCTAGTCTCGGCATCCCCCACTGGGCCTCCTACTTGATACGGACTTCAACAAATCGTCCAAATACTTACAACAAGTTCCGTAAAATGTGAGAATCGAACCAATAATGTGGCCCTCAGTTTTATTTAACCGTCCACAATTAAAACCAATTGAATCAACTCGTGATGGGTGACCATAATATCCTTCTTTTCTCTTTTACTCTCTTTTTTCTAATGAACTTGTACTATTTTGTTTCAGAGAACTTGTACTTCTTATTTTTCAAAGAATTTGTACTTCAGGTGCCCATTATCTTTTCAGAGAAATGTCCACTGTCTATAGATAAATATTTTTCTCCCTCGCTCCTCTTCTATCTCCGTCCCACTTCTCTTTTTTATATGTATCATTTTGTTTGTTTTTTATATCTTTTTGGCTTAATTACTCCAAAAATCACCAATTTTCGCATATTTTTAGTATTTGACACGAACTTTTAATTTTGGCATAAAAATACACGAACTATCAATTTTTTTGCATATATAACACGAGCAACGTTTTTGACATAAAACGGCACCGTTTTTCACCTAAAACGGCACCGTTTTTCACCTAAAACGACAACGTTTTATACCTAAAACGACACCGTTTTTCACCTAAAACAGAAACTTGGTCATATATGCAAAAAAATAATAGTTCTTGTATTTATACGCCAAAATTAAAAGTTCGTGTCAAATACCAAAAACACGCAAAAGTTGGTGATTTTTTGTGCATTTAAGCCTATCTTTTTAATGAATCAAAATAATATTAATGTTGTATTATTAAGCATACTTTTTTCTATCTTTAATAATAATTTTGATATTTACTATATACTAATAAGTAAAACTAACGATTATGTGTGAAAATAAAAAAATAACAAATAAAATAGAATAGATGGAACATATTAATATTTTAACTATCACTTCTTTTTTTATCTCAATTATAAAAATGTTAGTATTTCTTAACCACCATATCTTTACCATCGTCATATTTGACTCAAAGCTAATGTTGAAAATTCTAATTTTATTTTCACGGTTAAATTCTTGTTTAAAATTTGGCTAAACTAAAATGATTAATCATTTTTATTTCATCATTATTATTTAAACTATATGATAATTCTTTTAAAACAAAAACTGTTTAGGTGTTTATTGAGCTTATTCATTAAATAATTGACAAAATATATATTGATCCTTAAATTAATTATTTTTCAATCTTGATTTCCCACTTTATACTTTTATTTTTCAAGATAAAATTTTGTACTTTTATTTTAGTAAAAATAGATACTTTCATAATAGACAAATAACGTGTGTACATGCATTATTAATATGAAAGCACTTCATTTTACTTTGTAAAATAAAAAGAAAAAAGAAATAAACAACCAACTAATTTACTATATTTGAAAATATTTCTAATAGAAAAAAAAAATAAGATGATTTTTTTAAAGGTAATAGAGAATTTAAAAAATTAATGAAAAAACTATTAATTCGACCCTAAACTCACCGAGAAAGACGATAGTAATTATCACTAGCTGCAAATATCTCTAATTTGGACAAGGTACGTAGTTGACATTCGATTAGTTTATAATAATGTTTTATTTAAAGTCATGACATTTTTTGACATAACATCATTCTAAAATAATAAAAAGTTTTCATGTGAGATTTTTTTTTCTATTTATTTCTGTGATTGTGAAAAATATTAGCTAAACTCTTCAAAATTTGGTTAGCTCTGTACTAATAATGGATGGTTGGCAAACATTCCTTTCCCATTCTATACTATGCTTAACTTTTACTCTGCTGTTTAAAGCAGCTGCACCTTTTAATGGAAGAAGAGGGGTTGTAACAGGAAACCCAGGTAACAATAATATTTGTTTATTATATCCATCTTTAAATTATTTATGTATTAATTATCCACTAAAATTAATATTTCTCATTTTCTACAAAATTATTTTATTTTTCCTTCAATTTTGATAGAAAAAGAGGACATGCTCCAGAGGATTTTATGATAAAAATAAAAATGTATTTATTATGATTTGATTAAACAAACTGAAATCAAATTTTACATTAATTATTTGAAATATATATATGATAACTTTTGGATAGTATTTGATTGAAAAAATAATTTACATGATAGCTTTTACAATAGAGGTGTAAAGAAATAAATTTTGAATATACATCAATAAAAAGGCTGAAACCCGTTTTTTAATGTTGCCACTGAAATACAAAAATGACTAATAATTTACGAGAAGTAAAAACATGCCCCCAATTTAACAGCGTAATATATCTCTATCTACCGAAGGGGTATATATCTCAGTTTTCAAAACGTTTAGAATTATTTTGTGTCCAAAATTTATTAGGGTCATGTTTGAACATTAGTAACATTTGGGCCATATTTATAACTTTTTCCATAATCTATACTATATATAAAAGCACGGATAGAAGGGGGAGGGGGACAGACACTTTTACCAAATAACCCTTTCTAATTTATCTATAATTGGATTTTAAAGTCATTTTACTAATTAAATTAGTATACTAATTATTATAGAAGAATTAAATTAAAATAAGGACTCTAGACATAATTATCAAATAAACAACCTATTTTATATCCAAAAATTATCAAATAAACAATCTATTTTATAGCCAAAAAAATCCCAGGTTGACTTGCGTGAGATTTTATTATTTGATAATTAAATTTTTCCTATTTAATATCCTATTTATTGTTCTATAAACTACTACAATTTTACTTATACTTGATTACCGTAGCTTAAATAGTGCATTCAAATAACATTTATTTTCTCTATTTAATCGGTTGTCGTTTCATATAATAATACATATACAAATGTTGTTTCTTAATAAATACTCTAAGGACTACATCCAGATAATAAATCTAGATATAGATAGTCTCTTTGAATATTATCAATATTAGCTAATTAAAATAGCATTTTTATGTTTGATTAACATTTTAAATAATTTATGTAGCAAACAAAATTTACTAAAAAATTCTTTCTAATTTATTACTAATTGATGACTTAATTGAAGGTTATAAGGTCATTTTACTATTTAATTATAAAATTATGATATTTATTTGATAATACAATTAAAACTTTAAATAAAATAAACCACTACTCCTTAAATAAAGTAATTAACTACGCCTACAATTCATGTAATTAAGAAAACTATACCTACTATTCATCTAAACAAATAACCATCAACAATAAAAAGTCTCAGAATTATTTAACAAAAAAATAAAAAGTCTCAGAATTCAATTGCCTCATTATCATCTTTATACGTGTAATAGTTGTATCTAATTTTTTTAATTAGAGATGTTAACTTGGGATTCAACATATATACGATCCTTTCTATACAAATACTAATTGCATAAAAATAGATTTAGCTTGCTTAATTAGAGATATTTTTATTACTCGAGGAGTTATGAGTAATATAATACTTATTAATATAATTAATAGTTTTAATCCGATTAATAAAAATATCTTGATTATAAATAAAATGCATTGATATAATTATAATAATAATTCTAAAAATCAAAAAAATGAAGTATAATATTTAAAATTCTAACTAATTTAATATTTATTACGAGTCACGTCACGAGCCACGTGTATAACACGTAATGCGAAACTAGTCATTAATAAACGTTAGAGCATCAAAATATTTTGAGCAAATTACTCTAAAGTCTTTAAATTATACTATAATTAATAAATTGGTACCTTTTATTTCAAAATTCTATTTAATGGTCCTTCATTTCAATTCCGTTAACTATAAGAGTTCTTCGTTAATTTCGACACTTACTTTTGATACGCTATATTCAATTTTGTTAACAGTTTGATCCCTCACTTTTTGTTTTATTAACGATTTCGTACTTCACTATCAAACGTTTTGATACCTCATTTTCAGTTCCGTGGTATCCCAAATTAATAGAAAGTCTAACGGTTAATGGAATTGAAAGTGAAGGATATTTAAGTAGAATTCTGAATATCGAACTATTTATTATGATATATTCGTAGTAATTTTTTCCTTCAATTCACTTACAGATAGTATTTCGTATCTATTTAATCGACGTTTATAATTTAACACTCCTAGTGTTCATCATCAACTGAGATAAAATGGAAGAATGTTTAAGTTTATTCCAAGATTCCATTCAACTTCAGATCAAAGCTCTGAATCTCTCACATCCATTAATTCTATTGATCAATTTTTCTCACTTGTACTGTATGCTGTTTGCTTGGAGACAGAAGAATCAACAGTTTTGGCGAGTGCTGTTTCAGAATTCAAGATTTCCGACACTAAATTGAACAGTCAAATCCATTCTAGGAGGAAACTGGATGACATAGCTGGTAAGTTTATCAATCATTAAATATTCAGAGAAGCATTTATTTAGTTCAGTTGTTAGTTTTATCACTTCTTTTAATCATGTTTGTATAAGAAATTCGAATGTTTCGGAAAAACCTATGTTTGCCAAATTGGATACATAGCACGGACACTTTATTCAATCAACGTGTCCCGTTTTAGAAACATTTCTGACACCAAACTTCATTTTTACATAGAAAACCTTAAAATAACACCGCTTCACCCTGTCTGTGCAGACTGTGCTACCTAGGATACAGCAAAACCCATTAGGCTTAATTTAATCAAATGGAATGGCATTTTGTGTTATTGTTCGGTTTGGTTCCAATGAATTTTATAAAATCTTTTATGCAATTGATCTGCAAATGAATCTAGTTTTGTTTGGTTTACTTAGAAATTTATTTGGTAACTCTATAGTTTAAATTTTGTAGAATTAATATGTTTTATGTCGATGAATTCATTTGAAAATGAAATGAATTCTAAGTGTTGAGTTTGAGTAAAACATCTCCTTCCCCAAATAAAGAAAATTTGACATAGCAACTAAAATAGCTTGTTGTTGTATGTTTGGTTCATGGAATGGAATAACATGGAAATGAAACAGCTATTTTTTTACTTTTTGAGTGGAGTACTTATGGATAACAATTCTGTGGAATTGCTATTGTATGAACCAAAATAAATAATAGTCATTCCATACGGAATAGTTATTCTATTCCGTGTCTATTCCATGAACCAAACATACAAAAGCAAAGAGGAAAAACCAAGTAAATAGTTTTTCGTTTGAAGTACACACAAGTTGCATTAAGTTTGCTAACTGGTTTATTGGAATTATTACAGGCTCCATAAATATTGATTGTGGAATGTCAGAAGATTCCAGCTTTACCGATCCTAAAACTCACCTTCGTTACACTTCGGATAGCAGATATATTGAGACAGGAGTCAATAAACAAATACCTTTAGGCTTCAGTTCTGAAGCACAACTGCCAACTTATCTAATGAGTGTCAGAAGTTTTCCTCAAAGGAAAAGAACCTGCTATACCCTGATGCCGCCTGAAGGCAAAGTTAAGCTCTACTTCGTCAGAGCCACTTTCATGTACGGAAATTATGATAATATGGATAAACTGCCGGAGTTCGGTCTATATCTTGGAGTTAATTTGTGGGATACAGTGAAGTTTGACAATGCGTCTCACGTTGTAATCAAGGAGATCTTATATGTTCCTACAATGGATAACGTCTACGTATGTCTCTTAAATACTGGTGCAGGAACCCCTTTCATTTCAGCTTTGGAGTTGAGGCATTTCCACGATTTCACTTATAAAGCAGAATCCGGTTCATCGTTAACCTTATTCCAACGATTTAATTTTGGTTCATCTACCAATGATACAGTAAGGTTAGTTAGTTATGCTCATAGTGAATTGATGGATCTTGATATATTGGTAAACAGAAGTGCACAAATTTCATAATTTATGTATTGAACAAACTGGTACAATACAAATACGAAAATTTGACATTTTGAGCCACGTGAATAGACCCTGCCCCGTCTCAAGATGTTGGGCAAGTAGCACAATGGGCTCGTGCTTTTAATACCATTTTTAAACACTATGCATATTTTATTTGCTTTCATTTACATGAACAGATTAACAAAGATAGTTTAATGATACCTGATTCAGGTACCTTGATGATGCTTATGATCGCATATGGTATCCTTATAACTGCGCACGATGTGTTCCACTGAGTACTTCCTCTGCCGTTGATTCCCTTAGACACACCGATTTCAATCTACCATCAAAAGTGATGCAAACTGCTGTCCGGCCCATGAATGTTAATGAATCAATAAATTTTCATTTCAGTATGGGGGAACCGTTTATAAATTTCTATATTTACATGCACTTCGCTGAAATTGAAAGTATCCCAAGTCAATCTAGAGCATTCAACATTACAGTGAATGGTCAGCTGTTAGAAGAAGTTGTTTTGAAGTATCTGCAGTCCACAACTATTACTACTCCGCAGTCTATCAGAGGAGCCGAGCTTACCATCTCTCTTACTAAGCTGTCAAATTCTAGCTTTCCTCCAATTATCAATGCAATGGAAATATATTTGGTGAATAAGTTCTGGCAGAATCCCACGTACCAAACAGACGGTATGCTTCTTAATGTAATTCAATTATGGATTTTCATTTAATTCAACTTGACCGAGATGTATTTTTAATTGCAGTTAATGCTATTGAGGAGATCAAGTCTAGCTATAATTTGGTTAAAGGCTGGCAAGGAGATCCATGTCTACCTGCTCCTGCTTGGGATGGCTTGAAATGCAGTGACAGTCTATATAATCCCCCAAGAATTATTTATCTGTGAGTTCTTTTTTTTGTTTTGGAATAAAATAAAATCGAATGATATTTGTTGTTATAACCTTGAAAATATTTAATTGCATTCAGGAACTTATCATCAACTGGATTAACAGGACGTATCTCTTCTTCATTATCCAATCTGAAATTTTTGCAGCACCTGTAAGTTTTAATTATCATCTCTTCTGTTTTTGTTTTTCTGCATATTGTTTAGAATCCTAATCCGTATGATTCTTCAGCGACTTGTCAAACAATAGCTTAACAGGAGGACTGCCTGAATTTCTGTCTCGATTAACAGATTTGAAGACTCTGTGAGTTCTTATCTATTAATTTAGTATAGTAAAAATTTAATATTCTTTAGATAGGAAATAAGATCATTGTGATTATGACTGCAGGAATTTAGAAGGAAACAAACTCTCTGGTTCAGTTCCTTCAGCTTTGATCGAAAGATCCAATAACGGATCATTGACACTAAGGTTCGTCTACTTACCGAAATGTTGATGATTCATTCTTTATTTTCCTTCTTTCAAAATTCTCAGCTTCAACTCAAGTTCATTTTCTAGTTCTTGACCTGAGTACTTCCCCTAAGAATGATTGTGTACTTATAGATTGAACGGGAATCCGAAGCTTTGTCTTTCGTTACAATGCAAAGAAAAGAAGAAAGGTATTTTGGTTCCGATAGTTGCAATCGTTGTTCCACTAGCAGTCATCTTACTAGCACTGATTGTTTTGTGGAGATACAAAGGGAGAAAAGGTTATTAAATTTCCTTATGATTGTATTTAATTGCAAGTTCAAAGATGGTATCAGAATACTTACGACAAAATTTAAGTACTCTTTAATGTTCCAGGGAAGATTGTCAATACCCAGAAAGAAGAAGAGCCGCCCTTAAAGTCCGACAACAGAAAATACACATATGCTGAGATTGTCACGATTACGAACAACTTTAGCACAATCATCGGAAAGGGAGGAGTGGGAATAGTTTATCATGGATGCTTGACTGATGGAACTCAAGTTGCTGTCAAGATGGTATCTCCAACATCAACTAATGGCTCAGTTCAATTCCAAACCGAGGTATGTGTATGACACATCATCTCAAAACACATATATATCCATGTGACGTTACGAGTAATTTGTATATGTTATAATTTCTTCTGCTTGAATACGGTTCTTGACAGGCTAACCTGTTGAACAGAGTTCATCACAGGAATTTAGCTTCATTTGTCGGTTACTGCTATGAAGATACTAACATTGGGATAATCTATGAGTACATGGCCTTCGGAAATTTGGGAAAATATCTATCAGGTATGCTTAATTAATCTTCCATACAAAGGATAGCAAATAAGACCATGTGGTTAATGCTATCCATGCAGATAAATCAGTGGAAGCGTTGACGTGGAAAGAAAGACTGCAGATTGCACTGGACGCAGCACAAGGTCAACAATTAATATAAAAACTAGATATAATTAAATTGAGATTCTTACAAGTGCTTATATATTGTTGCATGGAGATTATAAACATAATCTAGAATTTATCGTGCAGGACTAGAGTACTTGCATCACGGTTGCAAGCCTCCGATAATTCACAGAGATGTGAAAAGTGCCAACATTCTATTGAGTGAAAATTTGCAGGCCAAGATTGCGGATTTTGGATTCTCAAAAGATTTCCCATCTGAAAGTATAAGTTATATGTCAACTGGAGTTGTTGGCACTGTTGGTTACCTTGATCCAGAGTAAGTTTCTGCATATTCCTACAATGCCTGTCTCTATCCAATGTTATAGTTCGATAAGCACTCCAATTCTGTTGTAGTAACACGTTTTCTCATGACCGACTTGGTTGCTGTTCGCCTTTTCGTGGTTTCTTCAGGTATTATACATCAAGCAGGCTGACCGAGAAAAGTGATGTGTACGGCTTCGGAATTGTTCTTTTAGAGCTAATAACAGGGCAGTCAGCATTAATTAAAAACCAAAACGAGAACAGTCATATTGTAAATTGGGTAAGTCCTTTTGTTGACGGAGGAAATATAAGAAATGCTGTTGATCCGAGGCTACGAGGCAATTTCGATACAAATTCTGTCTGGAAGTTCATGGAAATTGCATTGTCATGTGTCCCTAATATTTCCAGTCAAAGACCATTGATGAACCATGTAGTTGCAGGATTAAAAGAGTGTCTCGATGCAGAAATTGCTCGAGAACGGAGTTCCAGATCGGAAGGGGAAGCCATGACATTAAGCGATTCATTTGAAATAAGTACTGTGGATCTTGGAAATGGTTTGGGTCCACAAGCAAGATAGAAAGGAAAATGTTTTGTTTTTCCTATGATAACAAGGAGAATAAATTTTAATTTTGAATATACATCTCTCATCTCTATAACAGGTTATGCCTGCTATTGATGTTTTTCTTGATAAGAAAAGTTGTTGTATTAAGCTGTATAATTGTTCATTTAAATTTGAAATAATTACTATTTACCCCATTTGTTTATATCCGAAATACTACTATCTTCATGACGTTTATAAAATCAATCGTTTCTCCCTGAGTTTGATCATATTTACCATGTGCCCCTTTCGTTAGTTAAATCTGCTAGTTGAATTGGGCAAAATTATTCTTTTATGTCTATTTGATTTAAATGAATTTCAGAACTTTTATGGAATTCAATTGAATTTTTACAATATATATATTTTGGCTCATATAAATTTTCACAATTTGGATTTGCATTTATACTTAAAATATAATAATTCATTTATTTCATTTCATTTAAAATTAATTTTATATTTAAAATTCAAAAAATAAAGGGTTAATTTCATAAAAAAATCACGACCTTTACACGAAATTTCATTTTAATCACAACCTTTAAAAGTTGGCATTTAAAGGCACGACCTTTCATTTTATTTCAAATCTATCACCAAAGTAAAAGTCGGTGTTTTTTTTTCTGTCGAAAAGTTACTACTCATACATACTCTAACCGAAAGATAATAATATTTGTTGTCGATTTATAATTT
The DNA here is from genome assembly GCF_937616625.2 of Mercurialis annua. Classification (NCBI taxonomy): domain Eukaryota; kingdom Viridiplantae; phylum Streptophyta; class Magnoliopsida; order Malpighiales; family Euphorbiaceae; genus Mercurialis; species Mercurialis annua. The sequence goes on along the minus strand of NC_065574.1, from coordinate 2,930,031 downwards.
GAGTTTTTAATTAATGGTTTAATGAAGAACTTAATCAGAAAAATACACTAAAATTATAGATTTGAAAAAAAATAGAAGGTCATGGTTTTATATGGTAATTTTTAAAAGTCCTGATTAAAATAAAATTTTGTGTAAAAGTCGTGATTTTTTTATAAAATTAACCCAAAAATTAAACATAAAAATTCAATTTCAAATAAATTGCAAATAGTATTCATTTAAAAATGGAATGAAGTGGAATTTCCAAACAGACCCGTTATCTCAAACATAGATCAGTCTCAATTTCTTCTTCATCATCCATCTTTTTTCTGGTAATGTTCCTTTAGTAAATTCAACGCTCAGCTCATGCGTTTGCCCCAACGCGCCTCTCCCAACGACTATAACCGCCTCCTACTGCTACTCGCCTCTCTGTGACTCTCCTCCTCCGCCACCAGATATGATGTATACCTATCCTCCTCCTCCTCCGCTGCCGTTCTATTTTCCCATTTATAGTCCGGTGCATGTTCCATACATTGTCCCGGTCCAAGGTCCAAATCAGCCTCCTCATGACCACTACTATCATTATCATTATCATCATCATCATAACCCTAATCACCATCGCCGCCGCCACCAGCGTCATAATCAGCAGAAGTATGTGCCAGTGAGGAATCATAATAACAATAGTCATTATCTGTCAGTTCGGTAATTATAGTCAAAATCATCATTATGTAAAGAAGCGCAAGGAGATGAAGTGGTAGAGTTCACAGCATTTGATCATGTGAATAAAAATGATTTGAACGGCTCTCCGATGAGGCTATGCAGAAACTTTTAAATCAGGTGAGTGATATTTTTTTAATTTTAGTTTTAGCTTCTTAAAATTTGTTAACAGCATTGAAGTTTTTTTTTAGTTAAGAACAGCATTGAAGTTAATTCAACATAATTGAATAGAATTGTATGATATAATCGTCAAAACCTAGAATTAGCTGATATATTATTAGGTTAACTAAACTGGTGAAATGATTATCTTGAGTTAATTGCAAGCAAGAGATTTAAGAGCAATAAAGCATTGTAATAAATAATTTCCAACTGTGAAGAGAAGAAAGAAAAGGATTTAGGGGAAGCAAAACAATCGAATGTAGCTGCTGGAATTGGGATGAAACAAAAGGAAGGTAATGGTACAAAAAAAGATTAGAGTAAATGATTTTATTGGGTTGGTTGTTAAAGGGAACGGGTCAACGAGTTAGAATTAATTGGTCTGATGTTTTGAATTGGGCGAATATGATGTGTCAGTAATTGTGTCCCCATCTAAGTATTACATGAAGCCATGCATATTGTAACAAACATTTTAGATTGGAAACACAAAAGTCTATGTAGGCCTGAAAAGAGAGCATGTTTATAGATAAGGAAGTGCAGAGATGAATCTAGGTTTGGCTATAAACCGATAAGCAGTGATGTAATTCCTATGGTTCCACGTGAGAACCCAATACGTATATGACTTACATGTCCAACTGAGCTGAGCTAGAAGATTTTTTTTGCGATTTAATCTTTTGAAAAAGGAACAATATCTCCTTGACCAACTAACTTAGCTTTCCAAATAAATCAACATTTCAAACTGTTGTTGAGTTAAAGTCTTAATGATGACCCCTGTGACAAGCAACCAACCTATTGAGCCTTTGATCTGGTTTTGCCTTTTGAACTCATCAATGTTCCTACCATGTTCAGTACCCTCCACAATAAGCTATTCCACTAGTATTTAGATTACCGGTGGTATATTTTAATTGTGAGCTATAACTATTCGTTAAATGATCACGTTAGCCAGTTTTGGACCAGTTTTGGACCGTTTTTAAGGTATTAAGGAAAAATCATCTTTATGTAAATAAAGAAATAGAAATGCTCCCTTGAACAAACAAAGATCCTAGAAATATGGATTGGATAGGCATAAAATGCTCCTTCGACGTTGCCGCTTCGAATATGGAATCGAGCCCTTGACATTATAGGGTTTGGACGTGAATATTTGATGTGCCTTCTAGCTCAGCAATCAGTGTGGCTGTATATGTTTTAGCATACTACGACCTTCTTGATATTGAACTTATGCTAAATGCACTAAGATCTCTAGTTAAGCACAGGAGTAGTGCTCTTCTAAATTAAAAGCTGGCCATGGGAAGGAGAATTTGGCAAGAAAGACCAAAAAATCTTAAATCATAAGATTACTTCACATGATGAATTGATGAATTTTTTGTTATATGTTCTCTGATGCTTTTACAAATAGATTTTCCTTTGAGTTTTAACATAAGGGGAACTCTTTGCTTTTCTGCTTCAAAGAAAGAGCTGAGAATATTTGAATTGGAGCTTCAGCTTCACCCGAGTTCAAAGTTGACAACTGGAACTACTACTGAAATCTACCGATGCCAAATTCACTTTTCTCGAGAATTTCTATTGCAGTCACTTTTCTCTAAGCTCGTTTCACTCCATCGATAGCTGTAAGCACAAGGGAGATTGCTTGCTGAGCAGATATCAGCATAGTAATTTTGTAGGTCTAGTCTTCCACCATCAACATTCTTTTTCTTTCTAAAATTTTTTATTTTTATTTTTTAGTATTGATTGAAAGGTAGCCCTTCCCGAAGATAAGTAATTTAGGACCATGAACTTTAATTTTCTAAGATTATACGTGTATTGTACGTCAAGCTGGAAAATTGAGCAAGTCTTTGGAACAGACAAAACTGAAAAATGATTGTTACAGTTGAAGTGAAGGCTATGATTCTTTCCAGTTGGAGTGTAATTCTAGCTATGTGGTTTGACTAATAATTAGAAGATTCACAAATTAACTTGATAACCCCACCTAGGTAGCTTCAATTGTGATAGGATTGAATTTGACAATATATAGAAAAACAAGATGCTTCTTTTTTGTTTCCTACTTAGATTTTGTATGGTGCTCCTAATATGTGGAGAGAATAATACAAAACAAAAAACAAGTGGATACAACATGCCTTCATATTACCTACTATCTCTGGCACTGCTACCATTAAGATTCTGAGTTATCTCATTTCTACTCTTGCAAGGAAGGAACTGGGAATACTAAAGCATGTTCGGTCGGCCAGTGCTGGTGTTGGTTGTAAGCAAGTTACTATGGCTAACTTCTCTTATTCATCCACTATCTGCCACTTCTAACAACATAACAAATGATGAGTTTGGCATTAAAAAGCTTGCCAATGCCAACGTCAACCCAGGTACGCTTTCAACTCAATCTTTAATGCTAATTTTTAGCTTGGTCTATAAATGTTTCTGTTTTCAATTTTTTTAAATCAAAAACTTATTTGAAAATGAAAGAGGTAATTGTCAAAGAAAAAAATTCTCTATAGCAAAGGTAAAAAGACAAGCAAGTATATGTATTAATTATAGGTGATTCTAATTTTTTCTCTAATTTTTGTGATGCACAACTGCACAAAAGCAAGAATTAATCAGTTTTTTTTCTCACTCAAGTATGATTGAACAGATAGTCTTAAGAGCATTGGACTCGATAAAAGAGCTCAACTATAATTGTTATTTAAATAATATTTTGATACAAAGTAAATGTCTTCTATAATCTTTAGTTTTTAAAATAAGATTTATCCAGTTGGATGAATTTTAATATGGTGCAAGTCATTCAACAGTGCAATAGAGGAAAATTGAACAATTACTTTCAAACTAAACACTTCCTTGTTGCACAATTTAAGGTTTCATAAGCATTGATTGTGGGGTGGATCAAGATTACACAGACAAACAAACGGGAATATTTTACAAGACCGACAAAGAATTCACAAGCACCGGAGAAAACCGAGACATATCCCCCGACTACGATGAAGTACTTCCTTATTCTGAACGACAATTGAAAAATGTAAGATATTTTTCAAAAGGAAGAAAAAACTGTTACGCTCTACGACCTAATCGAGGAAAAAATCACAATTATCTTATCAGAGTACTATTCAAGTACGGAAATTACGATGCGAAGAATCTATTTCCGAAGTTTGATCTGTATTTGGGTGTTAATTATTGGATGCCAGTGCAAGTTCCGGAAAATGCATCAGCTCCAGGAATGTTTCAGATCATTCATTTTTCTTTAACTGATATTATATATATGTGCCTCGTTAATACTGGTTCTGGAGTACCCTTCATTTCATCATTAGAAGTGCGGCTTTTGAACTATTCTGTATATACAAATGAGTCCAGAGCCTTGGTAGTTCTTGTGATGTCTGACTTGGGGAAATCACTCAGTTTGGTCAGGTAAGTTATGTACTTAGACATTCGTTTGTTTAAATTTCTTGGTACATACAATTTTAAATAAAAATAAATTTAGATATTTTAAATAACTAACAGTGAATTATTAACTCATAGACTCATTGGCTTAAGATTTTGGGTGGGATGTGGTGTTTGGTCTTCTCTTGGAGGTCATGATTATATTATCCCTATAATCATTAGTTTCAGAGCTGATTGTTCGACTGTACATGAAGAATGTGACTTCCGATAAAAAGATCAGAGAGTGGTAAGCTGCGGCTTGCAGTGATGCATGCATATGTGAGCTCTAGAGCAGGTGTAATTGCACAATCTGAAAAATGGGCTGGGTTTGAGTTGAAGTAGAGCGGCCTATTGTTTAAGAATTTACACTTGAATGAGAGATTGTTGGATAGCAAGTGTGATTAGAATTCTATATTAGAAAAATATTAGTAGAGGAAGGTATATATATAAATGGTAAGGACCTATAAACCGACTGTCTTAAAGATATTGGATTTGAATTTCATTTTCTCTTTTAGACTCGTAAATGCTTCTTCCTTCATATTACTCCTTTTTGTCATAACAAACTCCAATCATATTGGTGAAATATTGATCTGACCCGAAGTCCAGATCTGTAGAGGATGTTACGATACAACATGTTTCTATTTGATTATTAAAGTACGTTACAATATGTTTCTATTAGATTATAGTCTGCTGGGTTAGTATAATGATTTTCTTGGTCTTTATAAGGGTTAATGTCAAAACAAAATCACGAACTTTACATGTTTTTTCATTTTAATCACGTAGTTTGAATTTTATCATTTTCATGCACGAACTACCATTTTTTTTTTCAAATTCATACACGGCGTTGAGGTGGCACTCATTCATTGGTGTAAAATGACCCCCACCTCAGCGAATTACACCAATGGAGTCGTGACACCTCGGCACTGTGTATGAATTTGAAAAAAGTGGTAGTTCATGATTAAAATGAGAAAACGTGTAAAGTTGGTGAATTTTTATGACATTAACCCTTATAAATATCTCTAAAATTCCAGTTTAAGAATGAGGATTATTTGATATGATAGTAAATTTTTTTAACTGATGATTTTTAGGTACAAAGATGATGTGTATGACCGTGCCTGGAATACTGAGACCCCTATGTTTTGCAAATCAATAAACACAACAGCAGAAGTTGATAATGAGGAGAGGAATGATCCCTTTAGATTACCGAGTGAAGTATGGAGAAGTGCAGCTCAACCACGTAGTCCCCTCAGAATTCTGAATTTCCGCAAAGCTGACATAGCCAACCGTGAATACTATATATGTTTTCACTTTGCAGAAATAATGCAAAATCCGCAGGGCCAGATACGAGAATTTACCATCATTTTGAATGGAGAATATTTTGGACCTATTAAACTTGAATACTTGAAACCAATCAGCATGTGCACTCGTACATTTCCATTTCAGCAGTCTTTTCAATATTCTATCAATGCAACAGTGCGATCTCATCTTCCACCAATTCTTAATGCCTTGGAGATTTATGGCGTAATGCCGCTTCCTGATTTACCGACTTACTTAGCAGATGGTATGTTTATGTTTTATTTTCTGTTCATTTGTTGGATTTGTTAGAGAGAATAGTTAACTATTCTCGGAGGTTCACCTAACAGCTTGAACTTTTGGGTGAATTGATTATTTAACATGATTGATTCGACAGATAAACCAGACACCTTCTAACTATGACTAAAAGTCTTATCACAGTCGATGAAAATCTAATGTGACTAATACAAGCTAGGTATGAATCAAATTTTATGTATCTGATGTTTGTTTTCGTTTTCCTATGAAATTTAATTATAGTTGAAGCAATCAAGGCCATTATGCTATCATACAATATAAATAGAGATGAATGGCAAGGTGACCCATGTATGCCAAGAGATCTTCTTTGGAATCGTTTGAACTGTAGCTATGACACTAATCCTCCAAGGATTATCTCTCTGTGAGTCCTGCAATTTCAATTCTTTGTATTTTTATCAAAAAGAATTGCTATAAATACACTTGCTTTGAGAATTAAGTTGCTGGTTATTAGAATCCTCTTATAACTTTACTCGGTGATCAGGGATCTCAGTTCAAGTGGATTGACAGGCAACATTTCTTCATCATTCTCCACCCTCGAAGCTCTTCGGTCCTTGTATGTATTATCTACTGACCCGGATGCAGATTTATTAAATTCCACAATTTATCATTCTAATTACTTCTTTTTTTTCTATCAGAAATTTATCTTCCAATGGCTTGATAGGAACTGTACCTGAATTCTTAGCTCGTCTGCCAAATTTAACTACTCTGTAAGCTAATGACCACTGCTTGAGACTGTTATTAAAAATTCAGCACAATATACTCAGTCACATGTATGATTCTTTCTTTAGAAATTTAAGTGGAAACAAGCTCACAGGTTCACTTCCCCAGTCTCTGGTTGAAAAATCCAACAACGGAAATTTGCAGCTAAGGTCTGTCTTAAAATCTCCTATCCATCGATCCCAGCCTTTTCAGATGTCTAAATTAAACTCAACTGCTTAAAACATCTGATGAATATCAGCTTAGGTGGAAATCCAAGTTTATGCCTGAAAGAAAATTCCTGTCAGAAAAGAAAGCAGAACTTTCTGCTTCCAGTTATCGTATCAGTTACAGGTATTTTGGTGCTTCTCGTGTTTGGTAGTATGGCTATCTTCTGCAGAATGAAATGGCCCTTCGGTAAGTTTGATTTCAACATTGTTGATCATAAATATCAATTACTGCAATAAACAAAACAAAAATAACTCCATTTGTTTGCTTCCGCAGCAAGACCACACTCAACGAACAACGAAGGTTCATCAGTAATATCAAGGAATCGTTGCTTTAGTTACTCCGATATTGTTAGTATCACTGATAATTTTAGAACCATGATTGGAGAAGGAGGATTCGGAAAAGTTTACTTTGGGACTTTAAAGGATAGCACTACTCAAGTTGCAGTTAAGTTGCTATCTCAAAATTCAAGACAAGGTCATAAGGAATTTCAAGCTGAGGTGAGTAGCAATATAGCAGAATCTGCTTAATTTGTTGAAATGTTAATTCTTTATAGCCTGAAAATGTACTATTTTAAATTGCAGGCACAGCTTTTGATGATTGTTCATCACAAGAACTTAGTTTCTCTAATTGGGTATTGTGATGACCGTACCAATAAGGCCCTGATTTATGAGTACATGTCTAACGGAAACTTGCGAGAGCATTTATCAGGTGAAACTGTATTTTAATGGGCTATTTGCAACAAAAAAAATCTCACCTTTTATAAAAGTAGCAATTTACACATCACTTTACAAACTTGGCAAATAATAACATGTCCTTTCTAAATTTGGCAATTGTTACTCTGAAACCACTATCGTTTAATGAATTCATTGTTGTGTTAAATGAGTTTATTGTGTTTAATGTGTTCAAAACGTCATCCTTTTGTTAAAGGAAAAACGATGTTGGTTGAGTTAGTGTCACAGCACAGGGTTAATTACGTGGCATATCGTCTTTGTCCTATGAGTCACATATGCATTCAGGTGCCAAAGAATAATTTCAGGGCTAAAATTGCCAACCTTAAGTGTGATAGTATCATTACTTTTGTAAAATGTGGGTCTTTCTTTTGCGAATAACCCTATTTTTAATCACAATGCTTATTCTCAGTTATCTCGTACAAAGAACATGCAAATTTAGTTGGTATATATATTTTTGGTTTCAGATACAAGTGGAACTATTTTGAATTGGAATGAGAGACTTCAGATTGCAGTAGATGCAGCACATGGTTGATCTTCTCTTTTCAGTCTATTCTGATACACCATTCTTTCTTTATCTAATCTGCCATATCTTCTTCCTTTAAATTAATCAGTGGCTAAATGGAGTTGCAGGATTGGAGTATCTTCACAACGGTTGCAAACCGCCTATAATTCACAGAGATTTCAAGACTACAAACATTTTACTTAATGAAAAACTGCAAGCAAAGATCTCTGATTTTGGACTATCAAGAGCTTTCGCAAATGAAAGTAATTCGCACGTAACAACTCGACCGGCCGGCACATTTGGTTACCTGGATCCTCAGTAAGTGTCTAGTTCTGTAATCATCTTTTTCATGGATATGGTAGGCGATTATTCGTCCTATAAATTTAAGCTTTCAAATAATACTATTACTACAAATTGGGGAAATGATATTTTCAATTCATAACTTTGACTATTTTGTCAAATATAATACCCTATTTTTGTTTTTGGACAATTTGGTCTCTCAGTTTTATAATTGGGACAAATATACCCTGAATGTTTGTGCTCCGGCGTGGATTGCTGAGATGAATGTATATGTACTTAATTGGTCCAGTTAGGGAAAGGATAGAAAAAATCATTTTGCCATATAGATTTAATACAATAGCATTTTATATTTTGGTGCATCTTATAAAAAATTCTGAGCCCGTCACTGATCTTTTTCAACTTTTTGGACACTTCTCGATTTAACTTTTGGAATATCAGGGCTCAAGTTTCGGGGAGCTTTAACAAGAAAAGCGATGTGTACAGCTTTGGGATTGTACTACTAGAGCTAGTAACAGGTCAGCCTGCAATAAAAAGAGACTTGTCGGGAAATATCAATCGCATACAACACTCTGTTACTCCAATGATTGAAAGAGGTGATATCAGAAGTGTTGTTGATCCAAGGCTACAAGGCGGATATGAAAACAATTCTGCTTGGAAAATAGTCGAAATAGCCTTGTCCTGTGTTCTTGATTCTGCAATACTAAGACCAGACATGAGTTCTGTATTGGTTGATCTTAAAGAATGTTTAGCTATAGCGATGCCTGTCGTAAGATCAAATAATTCACTTCAAAATAGATCTTATGATATTGACTCGGATATGGTTCCTAGTCCGAGGTAGTAGGGTTTTTTTTTTTTTTTTTGAGAATTCATCAAACTTCATTAATCAAATATGAAACAGTTACATTTGTAAGAAATTCGGAAAAATTCAAAAATTAAATCCGATGACCTGACATGGAACAGACAACATACTGTCTGATTCGCAGATCTACTTACGAAAATAAAAAATAAATTATCTAACTGTTTCGCCAATAAAGTGTCATCTTCGCTCAGTTTTCACCATCACCTGCAAACTGATTTATGAAATCAGAAACTACAGTTGTGACATCGCATACAACCAACACATGAACACCCTTCGTAAAAAAGGGACAACAACCTTCTACTATATATATATAAAGCAGGACATCTTTTCCAAATGGTTGACATTTGGCATATTTTAATTGGTTCTTACCATTTTTTCTTTTCAATTCTTTCATTTGTGCTAATGTAAATGACAATTACTTACATTAAATGCTAATACTTATTAGTGTTTTTTTAAATCTTTTTAAAAGATCCTTCTATATGGAATTAAATCTTGACACTTTTCATTTACGTTTTTTTTCTTTCCTTCTTTAATAATATAAAGTTATGACAATAATTGATAATTATATATTCGTTAGAAAACTTTTTTAACCTTTCCATATAGTATGATTTATAATCCATATTTAAAAGACATACTAATAAATTGAAGGCTAAAACCTTCTTAAACTTTTTATTTCCATTAATTATCTTTTAATTTTTTATAGAAATCATTTATTTTTAAGCCATAATTATGGGTAAGGTAACTGCAGATAATAAACACAAAACACATATTATAAATAAAAAATTTGGATTTTTTTAGTGTATTTAAATAAAACAATTCAAAAATTTATTTTTGTGAATTATTAAAAAATATAAATATTTTAGTGCTTTTATATAAAATGATTTAAAATTTATTTTCATGGTTTGTGATGTAGATTAAGTAGCTAATAATTACAAATAGTTTTTAATGATATATTTTATCCATATTACCTAATACTACATTACACAAATAGTAAATTGTTGGCTAATGTTCTTGAATAGAGTACAATTAAACAAATAAATCTTTTTTATCTTATATTTTTAATTTGCAATGATAAAACGGCTATTTTGCAATGAATAGACATAAATGTCATGTCTTTATGTTTCTTACAATCTCATACGTTTTTTTGAACCTTTGGAGCCTAATATATATACTCTACATATGTACATCACAAAATAACTTCAGATTGTAGAGTATATATTTTTTTCTTTGCATATTTTCTTTGCATATATTTTTGTTAATCTTTAACATTTTATTCTATTTTAGGTTATGAAATGAAAATATGGGATCTCCAAGGTCCAAAGATATATCAATTATCAACTATCAAACATGGAAATTGTCTTCCTTAATAAAAAGGTAATTAATTTATTAATAATTTATTTGAATTTCAGTACTTTGTTTATGAGATTTTGTTATTTTTGTTTAATTTATTTTGTATGTGTTAAGCGAATTTAAAGATAATTATCAGTTAACGTCTTTTTTCTTTTTTTTAATTATTGGAAATTATGTTGATTGCTCGAGATTGATTGTTTTTGCTAGAATTAGGTAAGAAATGAATAGGAGATGAGTCTAACCAAATTGAAAGAGATGTTATTTTCTATAATTTCTCTTGTTAACCTAATAATTCTTTGCAAGTATCTAAGTCAATTAATTTATTTTTTTCACTTTGAATTTCATAAACAGTAAAAAAATTGCCAATTGTTAATTGTCAATACCAATAGATATAAAGACTATTAATGTATAATTAAAAACCCCAATGTTAAGACAAAAAGTTGAGAATCTGATTGTATTATAAAAGCTTCATGCTTTATATGAATGAGATTGTTTTTAATAAGAGAAAATGACCGAACCAACATAATAATGGTAAGATAATTTGCTTCGTAAAGTAATTTTTATATTTTTATATTCAATTTTTTTTCTTAAGAACAAGGTGAATGATTATGAATGAAAGTTTGAGATTAAAGGAATTATAATTTTTTTAAAGGTGCTTAACGCTTTTTATAAACAGTTTTTATTTACAGATTATTGATTAAGACAAAATTCAAATTGCTATAATTATATATGAGGATTGAAGAAGCAAGTTAAGCTACAAATGACAAAGTTGGAATTGGAAAAGAAATCGTGCCAAGACTCTTTAATGATTAGAATTATGCAAAAATCTATTAGTTGAGCATCATTTTTCTTGCCATGTTGAAGGAAAATATATATTAAATTTATGAAGATTTGATTAAAAAACGTAAGAGGTTTTTTAATCATGTTAAAATATATAATTATATAGTAACTTTTTATAATTACGTAGTAAAAAAATACAAATTCCACTTTTTTTGAACTCATATATTTGCATTTAATTTCCGACCACATATAACATTTACTGTATATAAGGATGACAAGTTTAGTTTGCAACAAAAAATTGAAAAATTATAAATAATTAGTTAAAATTATCAAAATTAAGTCTGATAAATTGATTTTGTTTTGGTAATAATTGAGAATCTAAATAGTAACTAAACCTAAATTTAGTTTTTGGTAGTAAATAAAAATTAACTGTTGTGATTAATGTTTAAAAGGTTATAGTTTTCATATCATTCATTTTATTTTGATTACAATTGAAACACTTTTTTCAATATAAAAATTATAAAAATAAGTTCAGTTTTGGTAACAATTGCTAGAACTATGATTAATTTTAATACATTCGAAGGTTATAGTTTGGTTAGCATTCATTTTTTGACTTGAAATAATTAATATAGAATCCATCTTTTTTATGTAGAATAACTTTTCATACATCTTTCAAAAATAATTTATCAAATTCTTTTTTTTTTAAATACTAACTTTTGAAAATGCCTGATTATTAAACTTCCGTTGGTTATATTTTTCTAGAAAATGTGATTAAAATAAAAATTAAACAAAAGTTTTTAGTTATGAATATCTATATTTCATTTAATTTAAAGTTAAAAAATACTATATAATTACTCATTAAAATTTAAATAAAATATAGATATCTATTTAATTGAATAATTTTTATATGAATAGAAAATACTATATAATTATTTATTAAAATTAAATAAAATATAGATATCTATTAATTCATAAATAAAAAATTATTCAATTATAGATACAAAAAAGTACTATTTATTAGAATTTTTGAAACATTAATAAAAATAATAAATTAAAATAAATATTGTGCAACGCACAGGCCTAAAACTAGTTCACATATAAAGGACAACAACCTTTCACATAGAAAGGACAAAATAGAATTTTCAAAACAAAATACAATACTAAAACAATAAAGAAACTACTATAGGCCATGAACGATTTCATCTTTGTTGTTGAAAGATTTCCACTCTATCTTCGATTCCTGATTTATGGAAATTTGAATTGGATTTGCGTTTCGTCGATAAATGTTAATCCCTCAAGAAAAAAATGAAAAAAATTTGGCTATTTATTATACTATATGAAATTAAAATAACATAAAAGAAAAAATGGCTACCGTCAACGGCATTACCTAAACCAACTCATAAACTCCACTGTAACTTCTTTTCAAGTGAGTAATATATGAAACCAATAGGGGCCGTTTGGTCCGTCATAAAAAGAGGGGAATGAGAATGGCTCCCATTATTTGTGTTTGTTTTGTCAAATTGTACTAGGGAATAGGAATGTGATTACCCCCTCAATGGGAATCACCCATTCTCTCCTTACCCCATGGGAATGGACTTTTGGGAATGGGAATCAAAATTTTACAAAATATTTTAATAATAAATATATAATTATTAAAAAACTATTTTTAAATATATATTATAAAAAATATACTAAAATAATAACAAAAAAACTTTTTTATTATTTTTTTTTAAATAATTTTTAATTTTTTTAAATAACTTTTATAATTTTTTTAATTTTTTCAAAAATAATTTTTATAATTTTTTCGAAATATTTTTTTAAAATAATTTTTTTAAATAATCAATTAATTTTTTTAAATAATTTGAATAATTTTTTTAATTTTTTCGAAAATATTTTTTTAAATAATTTTTTTAATTTTTTTTAATTTTTTTTTAAATTTTTTAAATTTTTTAAAATAATTTATTTTACTTCATAAAAGAATATTTAAAAAAAATAATAAAAAAGTTTTTTTAATAAATAATAAATATTTTTTATTAAATTTTATCCATTCCCATTTCTACACTAATTTTGAACCAAACAAAAAATGAAAACAATCATTTCCATTCCCATTCCTTCCCATTCCGATTCCCATTCCGATTCTCATTCCCAACCTTGAATCAAACGGCCCCTAAGTTTAATCTATGTCGCCCGGTTATATTTTTAATCTTACATTTAAGTGTTTCATATTTTGTTTTCAAAAATGTTTCTAACACTTCGAAAATTAATATTAAAATCTATTTTTATAAAAAAAAATACTGTTTTCCGATTTTTATTTTGGTATTTGCTAATTTCAACATTTATGTTTCACTGTTACATATTCAAATTTTCAATTTGGGGCTTCCCGATAAAAATTACAAATCTTTACATAAATCCGTGAAACTTTCCATTAAGTTACAAAATTTGTACAGATATATCAAAAGGAAGTAAACATTTCACCATTGGTATTGAATGTTCATAATGTACGGAAACAGGGACTTTGTAATTCGGCACCGGAGTTTTTAGATTCGACTCTTCTCTATTATTTGTTATAAAAAAAGAACATGGCATGTTCTCAAAGTTTATAGCATATAACCAGAGCAGACAATGAGGCAGTTGCCATATTAATATTGTAGTAGAATACACATTTTTTGGCAGTATACTTGCAGGCAATAGTAATGGTATTTGGTAAAACTATTTATTGCAATACTGAGAATTGGCAATTTGGGCATGAAATATCAGAATATCTCATCAAAGTTCAAACAGGTTGCTTGGGAAGTGGTCTTCCTTATAAACAAATTACAATCACTTTCCTATGCTAAAATCCTTATTAGGTGTGTGCAAAAATCAAATTAAACCGAAAAACCGAACCGAAGTTTTAATATTTATTCGGTTTGATTTGGTTTTTGTCAACCTAAAAATTTATTATTCGATTTTCAATTTGGTTTTAGGTTTTTGCAAACCGAACCGACCGAAAAACCAAATAACAAACTTTTTTTTGAAAAAATTAAATTTTTTATGTTTACTTATACTTTTTTAGTATTTATTCTTTAATTATATGTAATATATAAGTTAATAAATTTATTATAATAGAATAATAGATAAAATATACAAATAACATATGTAAAATTATTATTAATCAATATTTTTTTAATTTTTTTTATTAAAATTGGAATTTTTTTAAAATCGGTTTTTAACCGAACCGAACTGATTTTCAGTTCGGTTCAATTTCGGCTTTTATTCTAATTCAGAATCGATTCGGTTTTAAATTTTGGCCTATTTTCAGTTTGATTTTTTTTGGTTTGGTCCACCAAACCAACCGATGCACAGACCTAATCCTTATCTATAAAACTGTACATTCTGTACTTAGTTATCTCCCTAGTTCATCCATGCCATGGCCATGAATCTTTCTAATGCTTATGCCCACTTTTTTAATAAGGAATGAGAATCATGTCTTCATTTTCTTCATTTTATGCTACACAATACACCCCCTGGACCCCTTCCATCAATACTTATAGCTTAACAAACACTATCTCTAACTCTAAAGATTGAAAAAAAATTCCTTTTTTAGCTTCTTAAAATTTGTCTACCCACTGTAAAATATTTAACTGTTGTCCGAGGTATCTAGTTCGATGAGTATATAACTGTTAAATGGTATAAGCGTTGGAACCACCCCCAACAATATATTATAAAGAAAAATAAATTAAAAAAATTGTTCACATGATCTGTCCAACTCGAATTCAGATTCGTTGACACTTAATATAGTAATTGCATACAAAATAGTTAAAAATTATTGATATGGCTGTTTAGATAATATTTTTAGTAATATAAATGCTACAAGTATATTAAAAATAGTAAACCACTATTTTTCAATCATTTAAAATAATAAATCACATAATATGATATTGAGAAAATAGTCATTTATGCCCTTAAGATTTAACTCCAGGATCAAATAAGTTCTCAACGTTCGAAAAAATTCAAAAGACTCACAACGTTTTAAAAAGTGAACAACCACGCCCCAACATCTCATTTATACATCAAAATCGGGGTCTTATTGTCTACTTTTTAAGACGTTATGCGTATATTTGAATCTTTCTAAATATTAAGGTTTACTTGATCCAAACCTTAAAAACATATGGCTCTTTTTCCTATAATATTTGACCATTGGCTCTGCGGTTTACCCAGAATAGCGGACAAGTTTATAAAGAGAAAGGCAAGCTGGCACATGAGTCAACTTAGGGCAAGGTAAATTGAGATCCAACCACCCCAAATTGAAGCTTTTAGATTTATTTCATTAATGATGATTTTATAGATTTTCAGATTTTGAGGGCATGGACCACATCATTAATTTTTGACTATGTATGCTCAACACCGTTTGACCTCTTATGTAGTTGTCACCACTCATTATTTTTGGCTCAATAAGACTGTAAGTGACCATTGAAATTTTACATTTATTATCCTTCTCACCGCTCCTTATATTTATACCATTACCCAAAATTTTCCGGATTAAATTAAAGCCGTATCGGAGATCTAAGAATCAAACCGGACCGCCTTTGATCGAGAATCGAAAGTTAATTTTTTTTAGCAGAAATAGACTTATTTTAATTGTTAGCGGGGTATTGTTAGTATTAAGCATTTTTAGGAGAGATAGACCTATTCCAAAAAAAAAAGAATTAACAGCAAGATCAAGGGGATGAACTCTATAGCTTATAGAGATGGGCAGAACCTAATAAACCCAAATGAAAATGCCTTTGACCTATCTTAATCTCAACTCTATATTAAGCAATCATTAATTATGTCTTATAATTACCACATAAACTATAAAGATTTAGGTCTTTTTCATTGATAATGTCTCTTAACTGAAAATTCAGGCTTATCATTATTGAATGATAATTAGTCTGATGGAAACTTGTTTATAGAATTATCATCAGATTCCATACTCTACTTCTCTAATTTAAACAGCAACTCAAGTGGATTACACCTCTTTTTGTAGCTTTCAAAAGAAACTAAATTTTCATAAAATTAATATCTGATTAAATAGTCAATAATGCTATATTGTTAGAAAGCAAAAATAATTTTATATATCTGTAATTTTGACTGTTTTAATAGATATTTATTATTTTCAAAAATTAATAGTTTAATCCATAAATTTTATAAATTAGGATAAGATCAGACATATATTGTTTATATGAATTTACTTAATTAGTCCAATTTAAAAAAATCAAAATTTATTTAAATTGGAATATAAATATAAGTATCTCAACTCGTTAAAATAACAGACATAATTTTTTTTTTAAATATACTCCCTCCGCCTTATAAAAATATGCAAAGCTGAATTCATAAGAATTAAAAAAATAGAGGTTAAAGTAATTATTTTTTGTGAACTTTCAATAATACCCTTGATTTGATTATTCAGAATTTTAAATTTTATTAATTTATATTATAAAAAAGCTAATTATTTTTTGGGATTGTAATTAAATTTTGAAAAATTAAGTATTTTATTTAATTTTTATATTGAATAAAGTGATAATTAATGATAATTTAGAAAATATAACAAAAGTGGTAAAAGTTAATGAAGGATAATATTGGTATTTCAAGTTAACTATTCAAATTAATATAATAATTTTATTTATATTTTGAGACATTTAAAATAAAAAAATTATCTATTTTTATGGGACGGAAGAAGTATCTATTAAAACAGTTAAAATTATAAATATATGAATTATTTTTGCGTATTAGAAATAAGACCTACATGTGAGTAGTTGGCTAATACTTGTACCAACCCATAATAACTCATGCACATGCAACTCTAATGTACAATTCACTTCACTCTTTATTATCTCAACTGCCATCTTTTTTTCTTCTTTCATTTCTTAAGTCTACACAAAAGGTTTCTTAACACTCATTTTGTACTCTTTAATTCATAATAAAGTTTACACTCATATCAAATAAAGTTGTGGACATGCCTAAAAGACTTTTTCTTTTCCATTTTGGAGAGGGAGATGCTAAAATTCAATATCGAAATGTAATGTAGATGTCATAATATTTTTTTTTTCTGTTATATCATATTTTTCTTGTTATACTTAAGGTAACACAAATGCTAAGAAGTTTTGTCGAGATTAAACAAGTTGAAACATACATTAGAATATTTCTCAAAAAAAAACATACATTTAGAATTTAAATGTCTAAAATCAATTCAAAATCAAAAATATTATTGGCAAACATATTAAGTGTATCTAGAACTAGAAAAGGACAGGAGGCAGTCTTTAGATCTGATCGTGAGTCTGGATATTTATCCGCTTTAGATAAGATTTGAATATTTATTTTTTATTTCAAACCCGGTCCGAGTCTGAACCCTAAAAAAATTTAGAATATAAATTCTAATATGCCCAAAAGAGTTCGGTCTGACCTTGTATAAATATAACATGCGGCCGGACTTGAGAAGTAGAGGTAAGGTATGATCACACTCGAGCCGAGTTTGGACTTGTATTTAAAAGAGTCCAATTCATTGATATCCGCTCCGAATCCGTCCAAACCCGACCCATAAACAAATCTAGTGGTTACCCCCAACGCCGGAAATAGGGGGAGGCATGTCAGTGTCATGACTCCCTCTAAATTTTTAAAATTGTTAAAATTAGCATCAATTTTTTTAATTTTTATAATTTAACCCCTCCCCCCTAATTTTTAAAATTGCCTATTTCATATATTATATATTGCAATTTAGCCCTCTTTATGTTGAAATCCTGACTCCGTCACTAATTGACCCTAACTTCTAGTTACTGATTGTTCTCCTAGCCTTTTCGGTATTTTTTTTTAATCATCTCATTTCGTCCTTCTTCTCTAATTATCCGCCAATATTTTTACTCTTCTCTAATCCTCTTTTTATATTTCCCGATTCCGCCATTAAGTACATGCAACTCCATAAACCGTTAGTTGCCATTATTGCATGCCATATAAAGCACAACATCAAAATTCAAACCCTAGTAATCATATATGTTCCTCTTCCAATTTTTCTAAAGCACAAACATAAACATATAAATATTCAACAACGATCATAACATTTCTTTAACATATAAAAAGAAACATCTCAATGAAGACACAAAAAATAGCAAAAAATTTAACCTATGTTGGGAAACTATATGAAGTGGTGCCATGAATGCTAACAACTCACATTTATTAGCCCTTCTCAACTTCCATCTCCCTTGTTCAATTAAAACCTACTGCCATTAATTAATTAAAACCCTTCTTTAATTTCCTTTATAAACTAAAAATATACATGTAAGAAACAAACACTCCGATCAGTACTAAAATGGATCTCAGTCTAGTTTTTTTTGCTTTAGCTTTTGCATTTCTAACCGGCGGTGCATTTGCACAAGACACTCTTGTTCCGGCCATTATGACTTTTGGTGACTCGGCGGTGGATGTCGGAAATAATGACTATCTGGCAACTATTTACAAGGCTAATTACCCTCCTTATGGTAGGGATTTTGTTAATCATAAGCCTACTGGGAGGTTCTGTAATGGTAAATTAGCCACTGATATTACTGGTAAGTGTAAATTTATAATGTATTTACTGAGGGGGAAGCGCTCGTGGAAGAGTTGAACGCACTACTTTAACGGAATGATGCTTAACGTTTATATTATTTGAGCTATAGCTTGGTATGTATTTACTTGACTAGCATATTAAGTTTTTTTGTTTATGATTTTGGCAGCTGAGACACTTGGATTCAAGACTTATGCACCGGCGTATCTTAGCCCTGAGGCGTCGGGAAAAAATCTTCTGATCGGAGCTAATTTTGCATCGGCTGCATCAGGTTATGATGAGAAAGCTGCCATGTTAAATGTAAGGTTTTTTGCCACCTTAATCTGCATGTAATGAACAATTAATGCTAAACTTTTTGTTTTAATCAATTAGCCCCTTCAACTTATCAATTTTTATTAATTAGATCAAATTTATTAATGTAAAAAATAGAGGGGCTAGTTGACAAAAAATTGAGTTAATTGATAAAAACAGGGTTAATTGATAAAAATTAACAAGTTCTTGATAAAAAAAATAGCATAATTGCTCAACACGTGCAAGTTTAAGGGAGCAAATTGATATTTAAGTCATTAACTTGGTAATTAAAAAAATCATTCTTAACTTAAATATCAATTTGCCACCTGAAATTGCATGTGATGGACGATTAGTGCCAAATATATTTATTTTAACATATAGTCCCTCAAACTTAGTTAGACAAAAGGCATTCGTTTTAAAAAAGGACTATAATTGGAAAAAAAGAAGTTAATTGATAAAAATTAATAGGTTCATGAGACTAATTGATTAAAAAAAGTTAATTTAAGTATTTATCAATTATCGCTTGTTAGATGAAAGTTTAGGGGGGAAATTTGATATTTAAATCATTAGTTATGAAATGAAGAAGTTTAATATGTTTTACTATTTTGTGGTGCAGCATGCAATTACATTGCCGCAACAATTACAATATTTTAGGGAATATCAGAGTAAGCTGGCCAATGTTGCTGGCAGTAGCAAATCGGCATCGATAATCAAGGGTGCACTCTACTTAGTGAGTGCTGGCAGTAGTGATTTCCTGCAGAATTACTATGTGAATCCCTGGATTAACAAACTTTACACTCCTGACCAGTATGGCTCATACCTCGTCAATTCATTCACAACCTTTATTAAGGTAATTAAACAATTATTTTTCACCATTTTTTCGGGTATTAAATTTTTGGAGTCACTATGTTTTCGTTGAAAATAGATTTAAACCGAGAGTTTGATATATTTGTTCCAATTTGCAAATTTAACGAATCAAATTGTTCAATTATTACCAATAAGCTGTAACTCAAATAATATAAGCGCTAACCAGCAAACTGGTCTCTCACGAGCAAAAATGGAAACATTACCGAAACGAAAAACGCAGCTTTCTCAAGATTTTCATGTACCATAGTTATATCCAAAAGTGTTGGATTTTAATTTGTTGAATTTGTATGATCTTAACAGAATTTGTATGGATTGGGAGCAAGGCGGATCGGAGTAACTTCACTGCCGCCGTTGGGGTGTCTTCCGGCGGCTCGGACGTTGTTCGGATACCATGAAAGTGGATGTGTTTCGAACATAAATACAGATGCCCAACAATTCAACAAGAAGATCAATGCAGCTGCTTCTAATCTCCAAAAACAACTTCCTGATCTCAAAATTGTTATCTTTGACATCTTCAAGCCACTCTATGACCTTGTTACATCCCCATCATCCAATGGTAAGAGATTTTAAATTAAAAAATAAATTATCCCGCTTCTTTTAAGCAGTTAGATTCTACTTATGTTAGCACGAAGATTTATCGAGTCTTATATTTTATTTTTATTTTTAAAAATATTTTTAAAACTCCAAAACTTTATTTTTAGGAAGATTAAATTTTGCATATCCAAAATTTTAGTAGATTTGTCAAGTATAACCCTTAATAAAATTTGATATTTTGGTCTATCAAATTTATAATGTGTATCAATCATATCCAAACAGTAAAAGATAAAGGATTTAATTGATATTATCTAAAAATAATTAGTCCACAATTAGAGAAAACTCATATTTTTTTAAAAGCTATTTATATAATTTTATCAAATATTGTATGTTTTTAAAATATTTTTGTTATTATAAACAATTTTTGAAAAGTTTCTCCAAAGATGGTATAATTTATTGTAAACACAATTTAAAATGTTTTTTTGGTAGAAAGCAACCAAAAAGCTCATTTAATAAAACTCAAATGAGAAAGAACACAAGATCAAAGCCAACCCTTTTACAGATAATCACAATTTAAAATGTTGATCTGTATTTTGTTTTTATTAATTAGATTTTTTATTTTCTTATTTGCTTCTTGGACATAATTGAGAAAAAAACAATTATTAGACCTAACTATTAAATATTTTTATCCAGGATCATAGTTGTCGATATTTAAATTCCTTTTTCCTTTACTTCAAAACAATTACCGTAAAAAAATGCCAGTTTATCCGTTTTTTCGTTTCAACAATTTTCCGTTTCGGCGTTTCAGTTTCCGTCTTTGTTATAACAATGTGTGATATATAGGGTTTGTGGAAGCAAGAAGGGGATGTTGTGGAACAGGAACAGTAGAGACAACAGTTTTATTGTGCAATCCAAAATCTCCAGGGACTTGTTCAAATGCTACTCAATATGTGTTTTGGGACAGTGTTCATCCTTCTCAGGCTGCCAATCAAATTCTTGCTGATGCTTTGATTCTTCAAGGCTATGCCCTCCTTTAATTTATCATACATTAATTATTTGTGTAAAAATATTATATTTTCCACTCTGTTATCTACCTTTCAATTTCTGTTTTAATCATTGTTGAATGGGTTTGTCTTCATTTTTATGTAGCTAAACACAATTATTCACTATTAATATTTGATTATGAGAAGTTTATGGAAAAATTATTACGCGGGTCAAGTATATTGTGGATCATTATGTTATTAAAAATTAAGGACATTATATATTAGAGCAGTATCAAGCTCAAGAAATCAAAGAAGTAATTAGAAGTTAAATTAGTTAATTAGCAGTCAGTTGTAAGTTAGTTATGTTACTGTTTAATGTTCAGTAACAAACTAACGGTTCTGTTAGTTACAACGGATAAGTTTATATCCGTTATTCATGTCAAATAGGTAAATGACACATGTCAGTCATTGAGTCTATAAATACTCTGTAAATTCCAGCTTTATGTTTTAATGAGAATTTCTCTATTTCTTCTTCTTCAATCTTCTTCTCCAAATTCTATTATGGTATCAAAGCAAATATAATCTCAGCTTAAAGAAATTGTTATCAATCAAGCAGCAAAATTCATCATATTTCATCATAATCAGATTCTTAAATCAGATTCTTATTTTCTATACATTTCTTTTCTTTCTGTTATTAATCAATTTCTGAAATTTCTATTCATTTCTTGATTCTCTGTAAACCCTAGTTTCTTGATATCATGGCTTTTATTCCTTCTGAATTTGATAATCCTTCAAGTCCTTTTTACTTACATCCCAGTGAAAACCCTTCATTGGTTCTGGTTTCTCCATTATTAAATGGGAAAATTTTCATTCTTGGTCAAGATCAATGAGAATGTGCTTATTATCTAAGAACAAACTGAAGTTTGTTGATGGTTCAATACCGATTCCATCAAAGGATGATGCTATTTTTTCAATTTGGGAAAGATGTAATACAATGGTTTTATCTTGGATTCAAAGATCTTTATCTCCATCAATAGCACAAAGTATTATGTGGATTGACAGTGCTTTGGAAGTCTGGAAAGATTTGTTTGACAGGTTTTCTCAGGGTAATGCTCTTCGAATTTCTGATCTTCAAGAGGAAATTTATGTTTTTAAGCAAGGTACTCTTTCTGTTACTGATTTCTTTACTCAACTCAAGATATTGTGGGATGAGTATTCTAATTTGAGGATGGTTCCTGTTTGTACATGTAATCCACAATGTAATTGTGAAGCATTAAAGACTGTTAGAAATCAACATGAAGGAGACTATGTTATTAGGTTCTTGAAAGGTTTGAATGAAAATTATGCTACTGTTAGAACTCAGGTATTAATGATGGATCCTCTGCCAAAGATTAATAGGGTTTTTTCGTTTACAATTGGGAATTGGAGTTAATGAAACTGTTTTACAGAATATTGAACTAGTAGTTTTTGCAGCTCAGGGTAATGTTTCTTATCAGGGAAGAAATTCTTTCAATAATAATAGATCTTTTATTAATAGACCTCCTATTAATAGTGCTAATAATGGTTTCAATAACAATAGTTTCAATAACAATGGTGCTAGAACACAAGGACAGAGAAGGTTCTTTACTAATAACAATGATAAACCAGTTTGTAGTCATTGTGGTTTTTCTGGACACACAGTGGATATATGTTTCAAGAAACATGGGTATCCTCCTGGTTATAAACCAAGAGTTAGGACACAGAGTTTTGTTAATCAAGTTGGAGATTCTATAATTGGGAATGAGCAAGAGCTGTACTATAATGATCAAGGTTGTGATAACAATGGTTATTATGAAGAAATTATGTCTGAGAATGAAAGGATTGGGAGAAGTTTTAACAACAATCAAGTTTTATCTGAGTCAAAGGAGAATGTACCTGTATTTACTCAACAGCAATATCAGCAGCTTATGAGTATGCTACAATAGAATGCTTCTGCTATGCAAACTTCTGCTATGGTTAATACACCAAAAGTGAATACAGTTTCTGCAAATTTCTCTTCTGCAACAGAAGAGTCTGGTATGCATTTCTTAGCTTCTTCTTTTGTTACACAAACATCATATGCATCATGGATAATTGATTCTGGAGCCACGGATCATATTGTTTGTGATTTGCAGTTTTTGACATTCTCTAAACCTGTTGAAAATATGTTTGTGACTTTGCCAAATTCACAGAAAATTAAAGTTACACACATAGGCACAGTAGAATTTAGTAAAGATTTTACTTTGCATAATGTATTATATGTTCCTAATTTTTATTTTAATCTGATCTCAACAAGTAAACTAACCACAGATTATGATTATTGTATAATTCTTCATAAAAATTTGTGTATTATACAGGATCCTATTGCTTGGAAGATGATTGGATTAGCTAGGAAAAATCAAGGCCTTTATCATCTTGATAAATCCAGATTTTCAAATAAGATTGATATGTCTAAATGTTTTGTGAATTCTGTTCAAAGTGATTTTTTGTGGCACAATAGATTTGGTCATTTAGCAAATGTAAGGTTGAAGTCTTTACAATTGATAGATTCTTCTATTAGTATTCCTGTTAATGAACATTGTAACATTTGTCATTTAGCAAAGCAAAAGAAAAATTCTTTTCCATTAAGTACTTCTATTTCTGAATCTTGTTTTGATCTTGTGCATGCTGATATTTGGGGACCTGCTAGGACAGTTTCTATATATGGTCATAGGTATTTTCTGACTTTAGTTGATGATAAAAATAGGTATACTTGGCTTTTTCTTTTAAAAGCAAAGTCAGAAGTTAGAATTTTAATACAAAATTTCTGTACTTATGTTGAAACACAATTTAATACTAAGATTAAGTGTTTTAGATCAGATAATGGCCAGGAATTTAACATGTCTACATTTTATGATTCCAAAGGTATAGTGCATCAAACTTCCTGCATATATACACCAGAACAAAATTCTGTAGTGGAAAGAAAGCACCAACATATTTTGAATGTTGCACGTGCATTAAAGTTTCAGTCATCAATTCCACTTTGTTTTTGGTCTGATTGTGTTTCTCATGCTACTTATCTAATTAACAGAATTCCATCACCTGTTATTGATAATAAAACACCATATGAAATATTACATAAGAAGCAGCCTTTGTTTAATGATTTAAAAGTTTTTGGGTGTATGGCATATGCATCAACTTTGAGTCATATTAGACATAAGTTTTCTCCAAGAGCCACACAGTGTATTTTCTTGGGATATTCTGCTACTGTAAAAGGTTATAGATTATATGATATAAAATCAAAAGTAGTGTTCATATCTAGAAATGTTAGATTTTATGAGCATTTATTTCCATACAAAGATTTGAATAATGTTAATTCTGAGAAAAATGTGGATAATTCATTAGGGGTTTTACCTGCATACATTGATGTTCCTAGCACAGATTTTTATATTCCTCAACATAGCTTAGTAGATGATCAGCATTTAGATACAGATAATCATATTGTTGATCAAGCTAGAGAAGAAAATCAAAATGTTATTCATAGGCAGTTACCTTCTGTTTCACTTAGGAGATCCTCAAGAACAATAGTTGAACCTTCACATTTAAAGGATTTTGTTTGTGATATTCCCAAGATACATGTTGTTTCAGGTTGTGAAAAGAAAACTACTCCTCATGTTCTTTCAAAAGTACTTACTTATGATAGGTTAAATTCTGCACATAAAGTATTTGCAGTAAATGTAAATACAATTTTAGAACCTAAAACTTATAAAGAAGCTATTCAACAAACATGTTGGCAGGAAGCTATAAAAAAGGAGTTACAGGCTTTAGAAGTTAATAAGACTTGGTATCTTACTGATTTACCTAAAGGAAAAACACCAATAGGATGTAAATGGGTATTTAAGGTTAAATATAATAGTAATGGTACAGTTGAGAGGTATAAGGCTAGGTTAGTAGCTAAGGGATATACACAACAAAATAGTATTGACTATACAGATACATTTTCCCCAGTGGCCAAAATGACAACAATAAGGGTGTTATTAGCAACTGCTGCAGCAAAGAATTGGACATTACAACAGCTAGATATCAACAATGCATTTTTGCATGGAGATCTAACTGAAGAAGTCTATATGCAAGTACCATCAGGTTTGTCTTGTTCCAATTCAAATCAAGTTTGTAAACTTACTAAGTCACTTTATGGTTTGAAACAGGCAAGTAGGCAATGGAATGTCAAGTTAGCAGATGCATTGCTTTCTCAAGGTTACATACAAGCAGTTTCTGATTCTTCATTATTCACAAAGAAAAATGGTGGTTCATTTACTGCATTGCTAGTATATGTTGATGATGTCATACTGACAGGCAATGATTCAGAGGAAATTCAGAAAATCAAAGATTACTTGGATAAGGTTTTTAAGATTAAAGACCTTGGTTCATTGAAGTTTTTCTTGGGGCTTGAGGTAGCAAGGTCAAAAGCAGGGATAAACTTAAGTCAAAGAAAGTATGTTACTGATCTTCTTAAAGAAACAGGGTACATTGGATGTAAACCTAACAGTACACCAATGACAGTACATACAAGGTTGATAAAAGAAGATCAGACTCCACCTCATACAGATATAACTGAATACAGGAGGTTAGTAGGCAAACTGATTTACCTCTGTAGTACAAGACCAGACATTTCTTTTCCTGTTCAACAACTTTCTCAATTCCTGGATTGTCCAACAAAGACACATTATGCTGCCATTTCAAGGATTCTAAGATATCTTAAGAAAGCTCCAGGACAAGGGTTGTTCTTTCCAGCAAATAATAATCTGCAATTAAAAGCCTTTACTGATTCTGACTGGGCTACATGCACAGAAACCAGAAGGTCTATATCTGGTTTTTGTATTTTCCTTGGAGAAGCTCTTATCTCATGGAAGACAAAGAAGCAAGTAACTGTTTCTAAGTCAAGCTCAGAAGCATAATATAGAGCTTTAGCAAATACAACCTGTGAGATACAATGGATCACATTTCTGCTAAAAGACTTACAGATTGATATATCTCCTGCTAAAGTCTATTGTGACAACCAGTCTGCATGTCATATTGCACACAATCCCTGCTTTCATGAACGTACCAAACATATAGATATAGATTGTCACATAGTGAGGGAAAAAATTCAATCTGGATTGCTTCATTTATTTCCCATTTCTGGAAGACATCAACTGGCAGATTTTTTCACTAAAGCTTTACCTCCATCTACTTTCTTAGAGATTCTATCCAAGCTGAATGTACATGACATATACAATCCAGCTTGAGGGGGGGGGGGGGTATTAGAGCAGTATCAAGCTCAAGAAATCAAAGAAGTAATTAGAAGTTAAATTAGTTAATTAGCAGTCAGTTGTAAGTTAGTTATGTTACTGTTTAATGTTCAGTAACAAACTAACGGTTCTGTTAGTTACAACGGATAAGTTTATATCCGTTATTCATGTCAAATAGGTAAATGACACATGTCAGTCATTGAGTCTATAAATACTCTGTAAATTCCAGCTTTATGTTTTAATGAGAATTTCTCTATTTCTTCTTCAATCTTCTTCTCCAAATTCTATTATTATACATTAATTTATCTCTTTAAGATCGCCAAATTATAATTTTGTCTCAAAAACGTTTTTCCGATCTAATTTTGCAAATGTGGGCTTCTTTGTTAGTGTGAAATAATTAGAGAAGAGAAAATATTATTATTGAATCGAAAATAATGATAAGTTGATTACAAGCGTATATATATATAACTAGAATAGTTCTAATCAAATAAGAACTTCTAAGGATATGAACTTGTAATCATAATAAGAGAATGAGATATATTCCAATACTCCCCATCAAGTTGGAGCATGAGAATCGATCATACCCAACTTGGACAATAACATAGTAACAATTCGACCATCAATAAGACTAAACTCATGTTTAGGCCAATCGATAACTTTCAGTTTTAAGACTTGATGGTCTTCTTTAATATTTGCAGTTTAAGGACTTGCATCGGTCCCAATCAATAATTGGACGAAGAACATTCTTCGTAGTTTTTGCCTTTCTGAGCCACCGGGCTAATTTTCAGACCCGAGTGATTCGAAGGGTAAAGATAACATGGAGACTTGAAGTGCGGCGGCGGCGGCGAGTATGGCGGCGGCGGCGACATCTTCCTTTTCCATATAAAGTAGAAAAAAAAAGAAAAAAATAGAAAACAACAATAAACTAGTAACATATAAAAAAATATCATTGGAGACTTGAAGTGTGGCGGCGGCGAGTGTAGCGGCGGCGAGTATGGCGGCGGCGACATCTTTCTTGTCCATATAGAGTAGAAAAATTAAGAAAAGAATAATACAAAACAGTAATATATAATAAAAAACGAAAAATTAAAAGAGGTGTAAGGTGATTTTGGTTAAAAAATAACCAAAATCACCTCCCTAAAATAGTAAGATATGTGTGGAAATCAAGGATCAATTTTGCTTTGATACCATGTGAAATAATTAGAGAAGAGAAAATATTATTATTGAATCGAAAATAATGATAAGTTGATTACAAGCGTATATATATATAACTAGAATAGTTCTAATCAAATAAGAACTTCTAAGGATATGAACTTGTAATCATAATAGGAGAATGAGATATATTCCAATAGTTAGAGTGTTCAAAGAATTTTATTTACGTAGCATTTCAGTCGATCAATAAGGTCAAGAAAAAACAATTCAATACGTCATGTAAATTAGAATCTATTTTGAAATATATAATTTGATAATCCATTACAATTTATATTCAAATTTTAAATAGTACATATAAAGTGAGTTCTTTTTTAAATAATGATCACATGAGCAAAGCTAGATAGAAAGGACCTTTTAGAAAAAATGTTAAAGGTCAATGACCTTTTAAAAAATTGATGTCTAGTATTTTTTTGAAACAACTCAAAATTTTAGTGATCCACGATACATTTCATCCATTATTACCTTTATTATTTTTATGATTATGACAGTTTAAGCATTTTCGAATATAAATTTTCAGATTGTCAAAAAAAAAATTGTAAATTTTCATAATATAATTTGTTGTATGGATAATACATTCATAAATTTAGAGTTTAAACTATAACCGTTGACTAGACATTGCATCAAATTTAAAATTTTAAAACAATAAAATAAACAGTCATTTCTATTTATATATATTCTACATTCTGGTCATATTTTTTTGATATGAGATTTGTATCACACTTGTTATTCGATCAAACATCAATTTAGTAAAACTCGATCAATACATAATTCCATCCATTACAGAAAAGGCCTAAAGCTCATGAAAAGCTATGTTGCATAATAATAGTACAACAGAAAAGCATGGTGACATCATAATACATTTTCAGCCTTAAATAATAACACATGTCGGTTTTCTATTGCAAATGGTACACCACAAAAATAAAAAAGTGTTAAAATATTCATGTATCTTGTCTTTTAGCCATTTTCAGTCATTTTCTCAATTATAATACCATGCATGAAATTATAAAAATAAAAAAAAATGTGCAATTAAATAGCAGAGAAAAGATCGTGCATTATTTTAATAAGGTTTAATATTTAAAAACTACCTGCCTTTTAATTGTTTTTTATTTCCACCCCAACTTCGTAAAATTGATCATTTTATTTTATTTAGTATTTTCCACTTTCAGTTGTATTATAAAGTATTACTTTGACCTTTTTTTGAAAAAAATTAAAAAATATTTCATATTTAACATATATTTTAAATAGTTTTCAATGTTAGAAATAATACAAAAATCATTCTTCCCCATAAATTCAAACAATAATAATAATAATAATAATAATTTTGTTTAATATGATTTAACGTTACTAATTTCTTTAAATGAATGTTTCGGACACTAAAACTGCCTTAGACTTTGCTGCCGCCCTCTTCTGACTCTGCAACCTCTTTTTTTTAACCCGTAATCAGATCTAGTTTGACCCAGATCTGCTTCGAACCATATTTGTTTTTTCTTCTTCATGAAGAAGACAAAGTTGCTCGTCTTCCATGGAAGTCGAAAGACGAAATCGGGTCGAAAGATGACGGTTGTGGATCGGAGGCGGACGGGTTGGAGGAGGGCGGTTGTGAGGTTAGAAAAAGGCGGCATTGTGGTCAGAAGCGGTTTTGATGTCGGGATGAGCATGACGGTTTTAAAAAAAATTAATAAATTTTTAAAAATTAGTTGTTTAATGTATTAAATTTATTCAAATTTAGTTAAATTTAAGAATTTGAATTAATTTTAAATTGACTATGACTTTACAATAGATTTTAAAGATAAAGGATTTAGTTGAATTTTTTCAAATTGAAAATAATATAATTTTATTCTCGGATTTTTTTTTTTTTGAATGGTTTCACCTCTAAAATAATCAAATAGTCCAAACTTAAAACTTTACAGTATAATTGAAAATAAAAATACAAAATAAGATAAAATGAGAAATTTTATTAAATCGGGGTAAAAAAAAAACTAAAAAGTAGGAGTTTATTGAGACATTAAACTTTTTAGTAATTAATCTGAAAAATTACAAGCAAAACTGAAAAGTGAAGCTTATGAGATTGTCGCTCTAGAAGAACAAAAGGTTGGGCTAAGAAGCCCAAATCTTGAGAATATTGGAGAGGCCAGCTCAAACAGGGATGTCTTAAGTAGTACTAGACAAGGTCTCTCCTTTGGAGATTCTCCATGGGCCTCAATTTCACCCAAAGTATTATAAGGACATGGTATTGATGAATATTTTATTGTTAAAGCAAATTATGTGGAGTTTTTCTGAGGTATTATTATAGTTAATAATTTAGCATCTCTTGTTTTAAAAGTTTATTTAATGATACTTCGGTTTTAATTCCATTAACTTAAAAAATCTTTTGTTAATTTAAATAACTAAATCGTTTAACATAACTAAAACTAAGGTATAAATCGTTTAAAAGTGAGTTATCAAATCATTTAGTAAAATTAAAAGTGAAGGACCAAAACAATTCACGAAATTAAAGATGAGTTACTAAATTTTTTAAAAGTAAATGTCGAAATTAACGGAGGGGTCTAATAGCTAACGGAATTTAAATTGATAGACCATTAAATAAACTTTTGAAACAAAAAATATCAAACTATTAATTATAATATATCTCAGGGATTTTAAAATAATTTTTTTATATTGTTAGTTTGAAATTGTGCTCCTAAACACTTATTTGGCTCAATCTGTTAAACGAGCAGTCTTTTCTTTCTAGTTTAGTTTTTCTGTTTTTTTCCTTCATTAATTGACTATTATTCTAATCTATCTATCTTTGGTTAAAAAGAAGTCATAGACTCATTCAAGCGACGGTTTAAATCTGTTTAAACGATACATTAGTTTAAAGGTTTTTTTTTCCTCACTTTTAACCTAACAGCTCTCTTTTTGTCAAAATTTATATAAACTTTTAGATTTTTTAGTTTGATGTTTGGCGCACTCTAAAATCTTTTGAAAATTCTTTGTTTATTATTATTAAATTTTATTTATTCATTATTATAAAATTATCTTATTTTTTAAACTATTAAATATGTTAGCGAACGAGTTCGACCTGTTTAGCATTTAAAAAAGATCAGCTGGTTTAGGCTCTAAATGAACGAGATTGACCTCAATTCCTTTAGCATCTAAAAGAACGTGCTCGAACTCGGCTCCTTTAGCATTTAAATGAATGAGTTCGAACTCAGCTCGTCTAGTATTGAAACGAATGAACATGATGAGTTAAAACCGATAAAAACATTCTAGAATCTAGGTGAATGTAGCTCGAATTCGATATTCAAAATATGAATCGAATATGAATATCTCATTCTATAACGAGATGATAAATACCTATTTACAACTTTAAGCGTGATAGTACTCGAGTAGCTTGGGAGGGATGAGAACCATATGTCAAGATATAACATTACATTGCATTTTAAATGGAAGTTGATGGATTGAGCTGTAGAATCAAAGTAGAATGGTGAGGATGGGTTAGAGAAAGATAGTTTTTTCAATTAAGAAATATAAAAAATGATCGATTCAACTAAAATTGTTATCAATTTCATTATTTGGATTTAATTGATTAAAAGAATGCTAGGTAGTATTATATATATCTAAGTATTTTTGTAAGAGTGGTAATCGCGCTTTTCTGAAACTGTGGGGGCTTCTTAATACCTTTTTCCATCAAAAATTTAAGATAATATGGGGAAGGACCTTATTTATGACCTCCTTAATTCTTGTAAGCTTAACCAGAGGAGTAGTTGGGAGGGTCATCAATCATTATAACAGACCATGTTGATTTAAATGATACATGCATGACATATGTTTTATGGTTGGTTCTTTAATTTTGACACTAAACTAAGCATATTTTTATAGGTTATCTTTTTTTTTTTTGAGATATAGACATGTCATATACTCCCTCTGGTATATAATATTTGTCGTATTTGACTTTAGCACAAGAATTAAAAAAACGATTAAAATATCTTAATTTATGAACACTTTTACTAAGTTAACCTTATATTGAAACTTGTTTACATTTATAATTATCATTTTCATTTGTTTATTGTATTCTTTCAATAAATTAATGGGAGGTAAAGATGGAAAAATAGCAATTAATATTCTCTTGATATTATAATATGGCAAATATTATGAACCAAAACAATTTCTCAAATGCGACAAATATTATTAACCGGAGGGAGTACTAGATATTTTTTATTGGTTTTCTTTTATTTGGAGATTTAGACATGTCATATGAAAACTTGCATTTAAAATCATTTTCTCTCTCTTCAAATCTAACTAACTTTTTTTATGAAGAAGCTGTAATTTCAGCTTTAAATCAAACCAAAAAATTATAATTTTTTCACTGATTTATACTCCCTCCTTCTCTCTTAAAAAGTCTCATTTATTTTTACACGCAGATTAAAGAAATATTTATTATTTTTAAGTTTTTTCATATTTTTCCCCTATTAATGATAGTGAAACTTTTCACATAATTTTTTTAAGATGACTAAAATAAGATAAAATAAGATATTCAATGAAAAAATATTCCAAAAATAACATTGGGACATTTTAAATGGGACATCTCAAAATGGAACATGAGACTTCTTAAACGGAAAGGATAGAGTATGTTTTATAGTTTTTTTTAAATGTTTCGTCTTTGAAATTTTGTGAGAATTTAGTGTGTTTTTCTGTTATTATTTTGAATTTGTTTATATAAATCTCTAATTGTTTAATTTTTTAGTGATTATTCAAGTTTAAGATCCAAGATTCTTGAAAATTAATTTTTTAAAAAAATTGGTCTAATGTCTTAAAAAAAACACCCGATCTATTAGTCCCTTTTCAATTCTACCCTTACGCTAAAAATCAATCAATTTTATCTTATTTCACATTTTCTCGTTTCAATTGTACCCTAATTTATCAATATTTGACAATTTTTTTATTTTAAGGATGAAATCATTCAATTAATTAAGTTTAAAAACAAAATCATATTATTTTCTATTAAAAAGTACAAATAAGTCATTCATCTTTAAAAACTAACAAAAAACCCATAATTTAATTAAAATTAATTTAAATTTTTAATTTATTTAACTAAATTTAAATTAATTTAATATATATATAATTAATTTTTTAAATTAAAAAGAATGTCAAACTCATTTCGGCGTTTAAACGCCTCCGACCATCCCGCAACCGCCCAAAACCTCATCTGTAATATGTTGGTATTGATGGCCCCAGCCTTTACTACTAACATTATTTCATCTCCTGAGTATTAAAGAGCATCTATGTATCATGATGGACGCTGCTGACATTCAAATGTGGTACCTACCTATTTGTTTCGGACATTTTGGTGCACAAATGTTTTTTTTTCTTCAGAAAAAGGTTAATCCGGCTATCTTTTAAGTTAAGTAAGTTCTCAAATTTATCTTTTAAAGTCAAATAAATCATTTTTAACTGTTTTTAATCAATTAAATTTTAAATTTTTTTAATTTAATTCAAATAATTTATAATATATATAATTTAAACGTGTAATTTATTTGACAATGAGACACAATTTTGAACATTTAATTGACTAAAGTGATCTATTTGATTCCAAATACAAGTTGGAAGATCTAATTGACAAAAAAAAATAAAAATTACGTATTTGATTTTCATAAATAAATTTAATGGCCAGGTTGGCGTCTTGAATGGGTCACTATATTTCTCGAAAAAAAGAAACGAAAAATGAAACATAAATTGTGCATCAATTAAACCCTCTGGAGACTTGCTTAATAATATGTTCTTTTTTTTTCCAAT
Organism: Mercurialis annua; assembly: GCF_937616625.2. Classification (NCBI taxonomy): domain Eukaryota; kingdom Viridiplantae; phylum Streptophyta; class Magnoliopsida; order Malpighiales; family Euphorbiaceae; genus Mercurialis; species Mercurialis annua. Next base: position 2,896,218 of record NC_065574.1, on the reverse strand, counting down.
GAGCTATAACTCAAATGATATAAGCGCTAAGCAGCAAACTGCTAGATCGTGGGTTCGATTCTTTCCACAAGCGCTCTCCCTCCCCAAACTATCAAAAAAAAATGTTCTTTTTTTATTACCGTTTTCTTATGTAAAAGCACGAGAGAATAATGGATCTCAAACTTACAAATTTAGCATATGTGGCAAACTTGATTAACTTAGAATTTTTGTTTTGCACCCATTTCTGAACATCTTTTAATTTATAAATTTGGGTGTGTGAGGAGATAGTACATCATCAGAATTTCAGGTAATTACATTAAACTAGCTAGATTACAATCAAGCAAAGATTACAGTCCACAGCTAATAAATAAATAAAGTTTCTTTTTACCCCCTCAACTTGTCACAAAATACCAATTAAAGACAAGTTTATAATTTTGAATAAAAATATTTACAAATTGGTTATTTTACCTCTCCGTCCGAGGTGGCAAAAAATGATTAGAGCATTATATAGTAATTGGAGCTGAGGTGGTAAAACAATTATTGGACATTTGAAACTGAAGAAATAAAACGAGTCATAACACTTATTATGAAGGTGTTTTTGTTCCAAAAAAGCCAATTTTAAAGATATTTTTGTCTAAACTTATGAACTTGATTTTATTTGGTCTTTTATTCTAATTATAAGGGGGAAGTTTAACCTTTAATGACTAATAAATACTTGAAGACTAAATCTGGAATCTGTTGGTATTAATGGCCCCAGCCTTTACTACTAACATTATTTCAAGTCCTAACTAATTATTCATTAAAAACAATAAAAGTCAGATATGAATATTATTCTGGCACTGCATCTGAGATTAACTTACACTTAAGGTCAGATATGAATATTAGAAAAAATCGTTTATATATACAAAATGAGTTAATTTATTAAAAAATGCTACCTTATCCTTATTTAATACAAATATTAAATAATTATCTTGTAGTTTTATTTATTTATTTATTAAAAATGATATATATATATATATATATATGGTAATTGATCATTTAAATAATCAATAACGGTCTATAATTTAAGATAAATATAAATAAAAACACAAGCTATCAATTTGAAAAATAGAGAGTATATTATTTCAACATTTTCTATTTTAACGTTTTTCATATTAATATTTTTGTTGTAGCGCAGTAGTTTTTCAACTTGAGGTGCAATAAATAGTCTGCATGATTCACTCAATCATTCAGGAAACAACCTATCTATATATTAACTTCCTTTGAAAAAGGTGTCTGAAGAAACAATATCTATCTCACACCATTTTTGACTCACCAAAAATGGGCATGTTTTCTAGAGCAATAATCTTAATTTTAGCCTTAGTTTTTTCATTTCTAGATGGCAAAAATGCACAAGACCTCATTTTTCCAGCTTTATTTACATTTGGGGACTCAGCCATGGATATTGGCAACAATAATTATCTCCCCACTATTTTCAAGGCTAATTATCTTCCCTATGGGAGAGATTTCGCCAATCATAAACCTACTGGAAGATTTTGCAATGGAAAATTAGTCTCTGACATTGCAGGTATATATTTTACCTTCAAATTACTCAATGATTACTTGACACTCACGGTATCCTCATCTTATATTTTCTGCTTTATGCATAACAGCTGATACTTTAGGGTTTAAGAGCTATATACCGCCGTATCTTAGCCCGGCTGCTTCAGGAAAGAATCTGCTTCATGGAGCTAGCTTTGCATCGGCTGGATCTGGTTATGATGATAAAGCCGCCGTTCGAAGCGTAGGGATATTCTTGTCCTGTCGTAATATTATTGTCGGAGTCTCGCCTGATATCTTGAACTTATGGGGCTTCATCTAACATTATTGATTATTTGATATCTTGAACTTATTGATAATTTGATTATTACTTTATTACTTTTTTCTTGACAGATGTAGAATCTAGTTACGTCAGTAGTTAGCAGTCATTAGCTAGATTTTCAGATTTTAATTGGCTTAAACTGGCTCTATTCAGACTCAAAATCGAGACCTTAAAAATATACGTGAGGATTAACCACTTGAGTTAGATCTCATTGACTTGATTATTACATATCTTGAACTTATTGATTATTTTGTTCTGTTGTAGTATTATTTTGTTCTGTCGCCATGAAATATCTTGAACTTATGGGGCTTCATCTAACATATCAAACTATTGACTGAATTAATTAGTGGCATTAGATCCATGTATTTCTATTTGTCAACATTGAATCCCTGCACTTTTAATTTTTTACACATTAGATTCCTTTGCCAATGCATACATTTACGCATTGTTAGTGCGACTAGAATAAGATTTTTATTCGTTTTTATACTTTAATTTTGATTAAAATTTAGTTACTTAACTTCTATTTTTATTGACATTTGGTTTTTTTCGATCTGAATTGGCATTGTTATCACTTTCTATTACGGAGCGATCCAGTGTATATAAAACTAAAAATATCAAGACTCGATGTTGATAAATAGAAGTACATGGATCCAAATGTGCGTTATGCCTTGATTATATGACACTAATATTATTAATTACTCCTAGTCCTAGCATAATCCTTCCTTGATTATATGACACTAACCTTTTGCCATGATTATATAGAAGTACATGGATCCAAATCCTTAACAAGATCGATGCTTGTATTTTCAGAATGCTCTTACATTGCCTCAACAGTTGCAATACTTCAAAGAATACCAGAGTAAGCTAGCCAAGGTAGCTGGTGCCAACAGATCTGCATTCATAATCAAGGAAGGATTATGCCTGCTAAGTTCAGGCACTGCAGATTTGCTTGTGAACTATTACGTTAACGGCCGGTTAAACAAAGCTTATACTCCTGATCAGTATATTTCATTCCTTATCAGAGGATTCTCAAGATTTGTTAAGGTAATAATAATACTTGTTTTTAAAAAAAAATCTGTGTTAGCCCTGTGCATAACATAGTAGGCTCAACTGAACAGCTAGGATAATTGATTCCGGGAGTACTCAAAGTATCAGCATTTTATAATTTCGTGATCAAAGTTTGATTTGTTTCAATTTGATTATCAAAATTTAATTTTGTTTGAATGTGAGTTTTTTTGGTCAAAATGTATATGCGGCATCGCTTTTGCTTATTTTTGCCATGAGTCCATCGCTTTTTACTTATTTTTGTTTGAAGACTTATCATATATGTATAATTTCATTTCAGCGGAAAGTTTTTAGGGTAAGTAAATGTATGCATATTTAGCGAGTTTTCAGACTAAAATTAATAAAAACTAGCTGCCATATATGCATCTTTTATCGAAAAACCTCCCGTTGAAAGGAAATTAAAATTTAGTAAACGAATCAAAGTTCGGACTTTAAACTGCGATAAGACAGTACTCTGAATCAATTACCCTAAACTGCTACATTGCACGAAAATTTATCGAGCCTACGTTGTTGGATGTCATTTTCATTTTTAGAAACGCTTCTGAACTCTAAAACTAACTTTAAACATTTTAAATTTCGGTATTTCCTTTTCCGTATATTTTCAAGGCTGTGAGGGCATTTCTCATGTGTATAGCTTTCTTTGTTTGAAACAGGGTTTATATGCATTGGGAGCAAGGAGACTAGGGGTTTCTGCACTCCTTCCAATTGGTTGTACTCCTGCAGCTCGGGATTTATTCGGTTCAAATGAGATCGGATGCGTCTCAAGGATCAACAACGATGCCCTCAACTTCAACAAGAAGATAAACTCAACTTCTGCAGCTCTCAAGAAACAACTTCCTGGTCTTAAAATTGCTGTTTTTGACATTTTCACTTCAATCCATGACCTTGTCAAATCCCCTTTACATCATGGTAACTAATACACTAAATTTAAGTTTTGAAGATTGAAAACAAAATTAACAGTTCCAATGATATTTGGTGCAGGGTTTGTGGAAGCAAGACGAGGGTGTTGTATGACGGGAACGACGCATGTAGCTACAAAGCCATTGTTGTGCAATCCAAAGTATGCAGGAACTTGCAGCAATGCATCACAGTATGTGTTTTGGGATGGTACTCATCCATCAGAAGCTGTTAATCATATTATTGCAGAGAGCCTTCTTTTTCAGGGATTTTCACTCATCTGACCATAAAATTGAAATGTGCTACTTTTTTATGGTTTTCAGAAATGTGTTACTATTCTCTTGAATTTTCAGCTTATTTCTTTCTATCTTTGTTTCATTTATAATTCTGTGAACAATTTAATGTTAAACTTCAATGTCAAATGTATTGGAAAAAAAGAATTCATGTGCTTTCTTTTCTCTCATTAGCATTCACCGCAATAGTATCAGAGTTAGCGAATTCCGTAAAAGATACAAGAGCAGAAACAAAATTGCAGCGTGGAAAGCATAAAATTCACATTTCTGATATGAAAAAACAGCTCTGTTATATTCTTGTAGGGGCTTACAGTGATTTCTATTGAAAAGAAATGCTACAGCTAAGATTGTTTTTCTGCACAAGTTCTTAAGTCAGGTCATTAGAGCAAAAACATCTAGATTTAACAGGAACTAGTGTAAGCATGTTAGAAACTGGAAATGGCCCTGTCTAGTTATTCAAGTAGTGGCCACCTGTCTTCGGCAAAGCTGCATCATCCGCTTCTGGACTCTTCAACCTGTTGACCTCTTTCAGCACTTGAGCAGCCCTGTCAGCTTGTAATCCCAATAGATTTGGGGGGATAGAGTTGCTCATCTCTGCTATCAGCGCCGCCAAATTTCCTGACAAACCAGACTACACAAACGCAAGGGAGACGGAGCCAAATTATTATTAAGGATGCCATAATAAAGACAGACTGAGGTTGTATTCTTGCAAGAGTGAGTTCTTGAGAATCTACAAACCTGAGAATTCTCGGTATGGGGGTAAAGAAGATTCCTGCGGACTTTGTTGGATTTGCCAGATGATTTTGCAGTATCAACCAACTTTTTCAGACTATTTCCTGCAGCCCCACCAATACTGTTCTGTTTTCTCTTATAACTGAGTAATTGAGTCCCAGAATTTAGAGACTTCAACACCAAAAGCAGGGAAACATCAGCAAATAAAAACAACAGAATAACACCAGACAAACACCAAGAACATTCTGTAATATAATGCTTAATATAAGAAGCAATTTATTTTGCTTGATTGAGAGAGATTAAACTTACAGGCTGTGGGCAGGACCCGTCCGCAGGATTCTGAAAGCCGTGAGGCATTTCCGCCATTGGGATCTGTTGGTTACAAGCATACGACAACAGCAAGCGGATTAATAGAAGTTTATTAATGACAATCCAGTTCCATAAAAGAGACATCCTTACATATGTTGAGTAATACTGATTGTAACTTCGAGCTGCATAAGGATACTCATACGATATGTTTGCACCCAAATTGTGATATGAGAATGTCTGGTTCTGGTAAGGGACTTGCTGGAGATAAGGATAGAAACTGTGATAATATGAGCTGATTGGAGGTTGAAAAACACTGCTGTCAAACATATATGGTGCCTGAGGTTGGAACTGTGACAAGTTTTTCTGCTGCTCCAGTAGCCGATCTTTTTTGTTCAGAGCTACGGCCACATAGAGAGCCTTCCCGAAAAACATGGTTCCTGGGAGATACTAACATCAGACTAGCTCATAACTCATAAGAGATCAATTAAATAGGGGAAAAGTTTTACCATTCAGCATTTGCAGAGCTTCCATTGCTTCTTTAGGACTTGAAAAACGGACAAAGCCAAATCCCCTACTTGCACCGCTGTCATAGCGCATCACTTTTGCTGAAATAATATGTCCCCAGATTCGGAAAAATTCTTTTAGTTTCTTATCATCGACACATGCAGCAAGATTGTTCACGTACAGATTCGAAGCTTCTAAATTCTTCATATTATTCATGAGCTTGTCCCTGTACTGATACTGTAATATCTTTGTTCTCTCAGCTTTCTTCTGGGCCCTTCCCACAAATAAAGTTCTGGAACCTGATTCATGCCAATTATTAAACTTGATCATCAAGCATTTCTCAACGAACAAACAAGAGAAACAGAGAGCAAGAAGTTCACAAGTTACCTAGTTGAGTACCATTCAGAGTATCAACAGCTTTCTTAGCAGCTTCTGATGATTTAAAGCTGACAAATCCAAAACCTCTAGATTTTCCATTATGATTTTTCATGATGACAGCACTAGTAACCTCCCCAAATGCAGAGAACATGGCTTGAAACGCTTCCGGTGTCATATTGTCAGGCAGATCTTTAACATAAAGATTTGTAAACTTAATTTCTTCACAAGATGTGGCCACTGTCCTTTCAGTTTTCCTGACAAACCTGGAAACATACCTGAGAAAACCAGCCACCCAAACAGTATCAATAGTAAACATACGCAAAATCACATGAACCAAAATAACACACAAAATCACATTTTCTGTCATACAGTCATCAAATATTTATCCAAAATCAACTTTTCTTCCAATTTTTTTTCAAGAACCATATAATTCTAGGCATTTGAACACAATTCGATCAATAAAAGCACAGTCGTACGAGAGATCACAGAACAACAAGACTCACAATTTCTTTTCTTTGAGAACAGTATCATGGAGAGCAGTCCTAGCAGTCAAAGCAGAGTCCTCAGAATCAAATTGGACAAATCCAAAACCCTTGCTCTTGCCATTTTCTTCAACAATCTTGCAAGAAAGTACATTTCCATACTTGGAAAACAGCCTGTGCAAGCCAGCACTGTCAACCGAAGTGTCAAGATTCTTCACATACAGATTCCCAATGTCACGCTTTCTAGCAAAAGGGTTTCTTTGACTCCACATTAACCTCATAGCTTTTCCCTTCAAATATGCATGATTTAGGGTTTCCAGTGCTTTATATGCTGATAAAAAAAGGCATTAGAATCCAAGATTAGGTTAAATAGAGCCAAAAGATCGTAAATTAAAAGCCCTAGAGATCAAGAAACGCTAAAGAAAATCCAAGAAATCACAATGAATCAACGGAACAGTAAAAATCTTGAAAGCCAAGAGAAAACCCAAGAAAATTAACAAAAGAATTCATGTAAAAGTAACGGAAAAGCTAAATAGAGCAAAAAGATCATAATTACAAGCCCTAGAGATCAAGAAACGCTAAAGAAAACCCAAGAAATCACCGTGAATCAACGGAACAATAAAAATCCAAGAAAATAATATTTCTTGAAAGCCAAGAAAAAACCCAAGAAAATTAGCAAAAGAATTCATGTAAAAGTAATGGAAAACCTTAACATGCAAGAAACAGGATTTTCTTGAAAAAAATATGAAAAACAAACCCAAGAAATGTTCTAGATTGTATTAATGTTCAAGATTATTATATTATACCTTGAGAAAACGAGTAGTAGTTCACGTAAGCGTAACACAGAGACCTTCCGGTGAATTTGCAGCGGCAAAGACGAAGAGAAAGAACGGGGCCTACTGAAGAAAACACGTTCCTGAGGTCAATTTCAGTGACTTGGGGGTCTAAATCACCGACGTAGAGAGACGGCATTGTTTGTCCCGGATGATGATGGTGATGATCACCGCCGTGTGGTAGGTTTAGCGGCATTAGTTGCGCCGTCGTCATTGCTAGCGTTTCTTGATTTGTAGAGAGAGAGTTTTAGAGAGAGAAAATGGTTATTTTCTTGATTTTGCAGAGAGAGTTTGTTGAGTGTGAGAGTGAGCGTGGAGGGAATTTTTGTTTGTTATTATAACGGTGAGGTCGTGTGTGTGTTTTTGCAGATTAAATACAACGTCCACGCGCTGCGAGTATGATGAAGCTGGGTACTCTCGCTTATAGTGGGCCCATGTGGGCTTTTTAACTGTTTTAAACGATGTCGTTTGATAGAGGAGAAGTCCTTTTTTTTGGATAAGAGCAGAAGTCTAGAAGAACTTAACAAAAGAATTTTAGCAACTGTATTCCAACTTCCAATGATGAATGTAAAAAAGATTATACTCACGAAAATTAGATTGACACGTCAGCTAATGATTTGGGAATGACAGTTAGATTTATGTTGTTATCGTAAAAAAAAATATTTTTTTCTGAAATATCAAACAGTACAAAAAAGAAACCAATAAAATGGAACATATCAAAAAAAAAAAAACTAAAATCGTTAAGCCATGGAATCGGAATTGACCCAATAATATTAATTTCATTTTATAAACAATTCATGTGACTATCCTAATCCTTGAATCTTCTGTTAATACTCGGATTTAACTTCCACATGGAGAATCAGAATATGAATCATCTACAGCTTCAGAATCAGAATCTCCTTAGCTTGCCGGAATATTTTTGGTGGCGTTGCTGCTGTTTGTTTGTTGGTGAATCATCAGAATCTTCCATCTCTTCAATGTCGGCATTTGCTTTCTCCTCAGACTCGGGACTGAGACATTTGCCTGAAAAAGAATGATTGTCAGGTTCTTAAATATAATTTAGTATAGAGCAGTGTTTATAGACCTGAAAGCAAAAACAAAAAAGCATAACCATTTGCTTTGGTCAAGTTTTGTTACCTTGAATCTTCTGTTTATACTCAGGTTTAAACGCCACGTGGAGAATCAGAATCCTCTGCTGCTTCAGATTTGCTCCCTGATGGTACATCATTATGATGATCCATATCTTTTTTCTCAACAAGTCTCTTGAGCTTGCCCAAAAATTTCTCTCTGTTGGGGTTTCTGTTTGTTGACCAAGCGTTCATTTTGGTGGGGTTGCTGTTTGTAGACGAACCATCAGAATCATCCCAGTCAGAGTTATTCATAACTTCACCATCGGCATATTCAAGAATTAGCTGCTTTGCTTTCTCCTTAGACTGAGGACTCATGGATTCGCTTCCACCTTTGACGACCGGTGGTAGCTGTACATTACGTAATTCATGCCGCAAGCATGCATTTATCCATCGTAAATACTTTAATTCTTCAGCCTCGGTATATCTATCTGCTTGGAGTCGCTCAACTTCCTTGGCCAATTCGTCATTTTTATGTTTGAACTTGTTGTCGAGTTCTCTTGGTGCTCCTGTCTGCAACCAGAAAAACAAAAACAAAAGAGGAACCTAAAATTTAGGTGCAAGGATAACAAACATACACATAAAGTGGACATGTAACTTTCATAAACAAGAAATTTACCCCTGGATCTTCAAGAACAGCGTTTGCAAGGAATGTGTTACGTTCCGCATTGGAGACGGACAAGCAGCTTATGCGGATGTTAGGATTTTGCCACTTTTCAGCACTATACTTCTGCTGTTTGTAATCTTCATGGATAATAGGGCACTCATGGATCTTAACTTCTTCTAATGTTTTCAAACGGAGAAGGTAATCTGGTAAAGCCTTTAACTCTGGGCAGTACATTACCGTCAAATTGCGAAGACAGGGCATTACTGTGATATCAACATCCAAATTGCTCATCTCCGCACTTTCCCAATCTTCCCAATTCCATATCCAATAAAAACTCAGATGACTCAACTTGCGGAAAGCAACATTTGCATATGTGGATGAAGAAATCTGACTCCGAACATGATCGGCTGCTGAAATTCCAACAAAGTCGGAACCCAATCTTTTAATACCTGTCATCTCATCCAGACAAAGTGACTCAAGGGATGGCAATTTCCACAGAGGAGGCAAATGCTCATAGTTACTGCATTTCAAAGACAATTCCCTCAGATTATTCAGTAAAAACAACCAACTGGGGACTAGTGTGGTTCCTCTGTAGTCGACTATACGTAATTTTTCCACATTTGGACAAGGCTTTATGGCTTCTATTATTTCTTCATCCATTTTTTCTCTGCATTCTGTTTCCTCTCCATTAAAAAATAAATCTAAACCAATAATTTGAGTCTTTTTTATGAGTTGGGCTTCCTTAGCTTCACTCACACTTCTCACATTGCCCAATCCTCTTATAACAAGCTCTCCCTGAAGCTGGTTCAAGTTGTTGAGATCTCTGAGAGAACATGCAGTTTCAGTATCATTACTGATTATGAACTCTGTCAAAGTTGTCAGATTAGTTAATCTCCCAACTGCCTTCGGCAAAAATTTCGTGCCGAAGTTGTATAATTGCCTCAAGTTGACTAAATTTTCTACTCTCTCGGGCAATTTCACAAATTTACAGTCACCAACATCCAGTGTTTGCAGATTGTATAATTCACATACATTTTCAGGCAACCTTCTCAATCTATGATTACTAGACAAGTCAAGCTGCCTCAAGTGTATTAAATTGTTTATGGAGGATGGGATCTCTGAAACGTCGCAACTCCGCAGGATCAATGATCTCAAACCAATGCACTTGTCAAACACATTAGATAGAGTTGCACCAATATGCTTTGTACCATGAGACTGAATCCAAAGCGTTCGCAGATTTTTCATTGTGGAGATAGAGCTTGGAAATGAACTTTCTTTCCCAAGCACTATCCTCAAGTGCCGTGCTTCTCTAGATAGAGACTGCTCTATTTTCTCGTCAGAATTCTCAACTTCCATGCTAAAAAGCTCATTCTTTGTAAGGTACATGGAAAAATCATGCAATATGTCATGCATTCTGCACTTGTTTACTCCAAACCCATTTTTTTCCAAATCTTGAAAGAAACAACGTCTAATTAAATCTTGAAAGTTCTCTTCCCCACATCTCTTTGCGTTCTTTTTGGTTGAAGTTGCTCCGAGATAACCTTGAGCCATCCACATATCAATTAAGTTATTTTTATCTATCTTGTAACTCTTAGGAAAGATAGCACAATATGAGAAACAATGCCTCAATTCTAAAGGCAAATCATAGTAGCTCAACCATAAGGAGGCCAAGCCACTATTAGCTTCCCATATCCCTGGTATTTCCCATAGCTTACTATTCAACACATCCCTCCAATCCTGTGCTGAACTTTTCAAACGCAAAAGACTTCCTAGAGCCTTCGCAGCAAGAGGCAAACCATCACACTTCTCAACTATTTCCTTGCCAATAATTTCTAGTTGTTCACGCTCTTCAGTATCTCTGTCAAAGAATGCAATCTGGCTAAATATGGACCAGCATTCTTGTAGAGGTAATTTTCCTAGTTGAATTAGGCCGTTTCTTGCGCATCCCATGTTCCTTGCAACACTCTCACTACGTGTAGTCACCAGAATTTTACTTCCTGGTAAGCCACCTAGCAAACAATGTTTTAGTTGCATCCACTTCTCAGGACCATCATCCCACATATCATCCAATACAAGCAAAAATTTCTTTCCCCTAATAGTTTGTTCAATTCGGTTGACCACAGTTTCAAGTTCACCAAATCTATGGGCGTCCCCAAAAAGAGATTCAAGGATTGCCTTGGAAATCCTCAGTGAATCAAATGGGCGTGAAACACACACCCACATTCTCACATTAAAACAAGATATCACTTGATGATGGTTGAAAGCTAACTGGGCAAGAGTCGTCTTCCCAATTCCTCCCATCCCCACCATAGCGACAATGTCTAGTGAAGCACTTTGACTACTCTCACTCAATAACAAGTTAACGATCTGGTTTTTTTCCTGCTCTCTACTCTGCACCTCTGTTATATTGATAAGAGAGGTGGTTATTAGGGTTTCAGATTTTTTGGTGGTGCCCTTTCCAATATCAAACCCAAACATATCTTTTTGAACTTTAATATCATTCAAAGTTTCATTCAATTCCTTAATTCTATGAGCAATGTCATGACGGAGGCCGACTTCCTTAAAACAAAAGCAAGACGATTTAATAAGGGAGAGTACATTTCTCTTACTATTAGGATTCGATGCAGAATTATGATCTTCTCCTTCAACTTGCGATTTAAAAATCGCGGTGCTCCACTCGTCGAGCACATCATCCATGTCGTAGGAAACCGCATTGAGCTTGTCTAACCACTGTTTGACAGCGATTTCCTTGAGCTGCCTTTCTTCTGCATCAGCAAGAACACCACGGATCGCCATGAGATTGCTCTTGAGCTTTTCGAGTTCTTTCTTCACACCAACAACAAGCTTCACTTCTTGCTCCACCTCACGGATAATGATTGAGCCCACTTGCTCTATCACAAAGGAAATCAGAGCATCAGCCATTTTGAAAGAATGGTAAACTATAGAATTGAAGAAAATATAATTCAATTTTCGGAATGGGCATAGCATTTGAGATTTGAAATTTTAAATAATTGTTAAATATGCACGTTAGTCAACTGAAATGAATGCCTATGAGCTGGACCTACATATAAATTTATTAAACTAATTGTATTTTTTTAATGGAACGGACGAAGGAATCCAAAGAAGTTTATTAAACTAATTGTAAATGAATCAATTATGCATAAATTGAATAAAATTATAACTAATTTTTCAAATTAGGTTATCATTATTAGAGATAATGTACTTTATTGCATTTCAAATTAGGTTATTAAACTACTGTATTCATTTTAAATTCTTACCTATAGCGACGACAATCAGTAGCTGAGGATAAACGGAGACGGAATACGCGATCGCCGCCGATTTCCAGCCGTCGATTTTGTTCTCTAACGGTTTCATTCCGACCGCTTCTCCGGTGGTCAGTTCTTTCTTTGCCACCTCCTCTCCGATCATAAGACATTTTTTTCTCGTCTTCTCCCGCCATTGTTTTTTTTTTTTTTTTTGTCAGGAACTAATTTAATCATTTAATAGAACACCTATTAAGTGTTGGAGAAAGATATAAATATGTCCTTAATGTTTCCATAGTATATCAAAAAGGACCTTATTGATTTTCTAGATGCAAATATTCCCTTAATAATTGATCCCACCTATTAAATTCTTAATATAAGATTAACAATATCTGTTAATTATCGAGCACATGTGATATATAGATCCCGTGTGTATGAAAGATTGGGCTTCTTATAAAAAGGGCTATTTTCATCAGACTGTTTGCAAAAATACGCTCGATTTATCTTTTTTAGAAAAATACGCTATTTTTTCACTTTTTTTATATAGAAATATGATTTCGGTAGATAACTAGTAATTTTGTGGAAGATTTTCGGTTGATTTTTTTAAAATGAACTTTTACAACCAAAAAATAAGTTAAATAAATCTTTTTGTCATTAAAACAAAATGTTTTTAATAAAAAATTCGTATACAATGCAATGTTTCCTAATAAAATTAAGGTTTAGTTCAATCATAGTGTAAAAATCATTTCATTTCTAAATAAATTTGTGTATTTAATATTCCAAATTTTAAATATGAAATTAATTTTAAATGAAATGTAATAAATTGAATATTTTATTTTTAGAGTATAAATGTAAATTTAAATTGTGAAAATTCATTTGAACTAAACACATATTTTGTAGAGATTCAATTGAATTTCATAAAAATTATAAAATTCATTTGAACCAAAGAGACTCTACATTTTTGAGAAAAAATTGGAGTTCAATTGGAAAAATTCTAATTGGAATTGAACATGACATTACCATTTAGTCACTAATCTCATTCTCAAGTGTACAAACATTATATTTCTTGTATAACAGACAAAGGTGGCAGCAAAAATATTTTTAATGACCGATTCCTAATCTTTGTTAAGTTAATTCGTAAGGTGTATGATGCATTTACAGTGATTACTTTACTGTTTTACTATAGGCTTATGAGAGTATACATAAACTAGTGTGAAGTTGTTCGATGAAAACTCCCAAATGAACCAACTGATGCTGATTTTTTATGAGATGCTCTTGTTATACTGTCTGAGTCCTTCAGAACTTCTGCAAATTTCAATAATTCTGATCGCTCCGTCGAGAACGAGCCTTGCTCGGGTTGATTTTCCGGTGACAAATGACGAGTAGTATACCTGCCTGACAAAAACCTTTTCGGCCCAACGTCACTATTTCGTCGACCAATTCCCATTTCCTTCATTTCATCCATTTTCGGATTCTTGATGTATGCAGACCGTCTAGATAAATCCAGAGATACGCTATGTAGTCTGTTCAAATGACGATCACTTGCAGCATCAGTTGTTGTTGATATACTTGAACTTCCATACGGAGAATCGGAGTCTTCTGCTTCGACAGATTTGTCAACTGATCCGTGGTTCTGATGATGATGAATGTCTTTTCCCCGAATTAGTTTTCTTAGCTTGTTGAAGAAGTTGATTTTTCTGGAGGTGCTGGTTTTCGGTGAGCCTGCAGAATCATCAAAGTCGCCTGAGTCTATCACGTCGGACGAATGTGAGGATGACCACTGGTCGGACTCAAAATCCATAATGTTAATACCATTAGCCCCCGTCTCTTCGGTATTTGCATATTCGAGTATTAGCTGCTTTGCTATTTCCTCCGACTTGGGACTGAGAGATTTGCTTAAATCTCTGGCTACTGTTTTACCATGTGCAGGCTGAAAATTGCGCAATTCAAATCTCAAGCATGCATTTATCCATCTAAGATAGACTAATTCCTCGCAATCATTACATCGGTCTGCTCGGAGTTGCTCAACATCCCTTGTCAAGTTCTCATTTTCATGTTTCAACTTGTCGTTAAGTTCTCTTAGTGCTTCTGTCTGCCAAAGAAGGATGAACCTAAATATAAGTCGAAGGATAACATATGTAAAGAAAAAGATGAAGTCATGAACAAAAAGATTACCTCTGGATCTTCAAGAACAGAATTCGCAAGGATTTTGGCGGAATCTAACTGACGAGCCAATTCAGAGTTTTCTGAGTTCAGTCTAAGATTAGACTTCCTTAAGTCTTCTGTTTCAGCCTCCAAATCCCCCAACTTTTGCAGCTTCAGTTTAATATCAGAATCATTTGTTGCAGCCTTGTGTTCTTCTTCTTGCAACCGACCAACTCTTTTTCGAAGGGATATGATGTGTTCCTTATTCTGCTCAGTTTCAGACTTTAGCCTTTTCTTCAGCAGTTTAATTTTCGATCTTGCAGCGTCAAGCTCAGCAACGATTTTTGCATGATCAGTGACTTGTGCCTGCAGTCTTTGATTATCTGCCTGCAGAGACTCAATCTTGAGAGTGAAAAGCTTAATTTCCATATTGCTTATTTTCAAACGGTTTTGTAGCTCCATCATAGCAGTTTCTTGCTCTTTAAGGCCATAAAACTCGAGCAGTTGGAACTCTAGATTCTTTTCCCTTTCTCGAAGCATTCTAACCAGGGTCTTAAGATGTCTAATCTCTTGATCGTGATCATTCTTTTCCATGTTCCTAGCAGCTCGTGGAGTTCCCGTGTCTGATCTTGGTGATTCTACATCCTTTTTTGGAGATATCCCAGCACTTGTCGAATTTACATCAAATTCATTTACGAGGTCATTAAATTCGGGCAAGAGGTACCCATCTTTATCTCCATTGTACCTACCGCTTGGTGCAAGTACAACCATATCAGCAGCAACTTTCGGAGCGGATGCATCTTCCTGCTAGACGGAGTTAAAAAAATGCATTTAAGTAAAATCCAGAAAGCGGAATTCAACCAAGTTTACCAATTCTCATACAGATTAATTTCCATAATCATCACTATTTCTGGTGACAGACATCAGCATGTAAGATAATATTGTTTCTTGTGTAACAGACATAAAGCAGAAACATGTCATACCACATAACTAATCAGATTAGCTCATAGTAAAATCATTAAACATAATTATAGAACAACTCCTGCAAGTATAGCAAAATTATGAGATGAACTTACATGTTTGTCGACAGAAATGAACGGATTGCTCCTCGGACTGGGCGTTTTCTTCATTTCAGCTGTTCCATTATCCTCAACAACATGACCTGTAAAAACACAACAATTAAACATGAGGACACAAATATGAACCCGGATCAGAACTGACCGGAAAATCAGCCAAACATGTGCACAGACCTGAAGGCCGTAGGGGGCGAGGAGCCTTAGAAGATTTGACTCTTCGGTTTTTCGATCGAGAATAAAGAAATCCAGCAAATGAAAGAGCTAAAACCAATCCAAATTTGAGTAGAACTGGCCTGATATCAATCTTTTCTTTCACCATGTCCAATCAAGACTACTGATTGTATTTAAATTACAGAAAAAGAATACTAGATTATAGGTCCTCTTCGTCCTCCTCTTCCATCTATAAGGCCAAGAACAGAAATGTTATAACAAGTCAAACATCAAATTAGGAAACAGAACAAATCAAGTGAGCAAACTACAAAATCTATATATACAATTGAATTAAAATTGAACTTGTACACTAAGTAGTACGAATACTTCATTCAATCAACATGTCCTGTTTCAGAAACATGTCGGAAACTTTATTCAATCAACATATCCCATTTACGAACCGTTTCAGACACTTGACATTTCGAACATGAAACTTCATTTTCCGGAAACGCGTCGACACTTTGACTTTTCAGACACGAAACATCATTTTTTACATAGAAAACCTTAAAATAACACCGTTTCGCCCTTATCCGTGTCCAAGTATCATGTTTTCCGTATCGGTGCTGCCTAGCTTGTAAATTAATTAACATAGATAATCAAATGCAATGAACAACAAAAATCAAACCAACAAAACACTTACTAGTTCAAACCAGATTCCACAAAGCTCATAATAAAAGGAAAAATAATCAAACCCATCTCAGATTAAGCCATAAAAATCAACAAAAATAATCAAAAATTCAATTCATAGTTTAGTTTCTGAGAATTAAGAAAACGAAAAACTTACAATTAAAGAGAGATTTATCAAACGCATTGATTCTGAATTGGGAATTAACCAAACAGTGCCTTGATCGCTGCTTTTAGTATCTTTTAAAAAATTAAAACAAAATCTTTTTCAATAATTTGAATTTAGATTTTCAAAAATTATATAATAAAAAAACAGCAGCGTATATGATTTTGTCGTTTGTCTCGTTGATTGTGATGTTCGAAGAAGAAACTGATGGATTCTGATTCTGATTCTGAGTTAATTAATTAACAAGAAGAAAAATTAAGAAGTTAATTAGTTTTGAGTGTCTAAGTTTTTAAACCACGATTTTTAATTTTAAGACAGATTAAGTTTGATTTATATAAGTGAATCTTATCTTTATTGATCTAAATTTAGATAATTAATGACAAAATTTTGTTTTATAATTAGAAGATTTGCTTTTGGAATTTGTTAAATATAGGCAATAAAGGGAATTAAAAAATAATAAATATAACTTTTAATTTGTTTGATTTTCCCTCCAATTTCCACCTATATTGAGCTGACAGCATTTACAGTTCTGGAATGAGTTGCCCCATCTGTTAGTAATTAGTATTATTTTTTTGACAATTATAAATATTTTATTTTGTTATTAATTGCAAAAATGATGTTCTAAAATGATTTATCTACACATGATAAGTAGTATATTTATTGTTTATACACAACTGATAGATTTTCTTATTGACATTTTATTCCAATTTTCTGTCAAAAAAGAAATTCATTCCAATTCACTAGTAAAAAGTTGACACGTGTTCGAAAGCTAACATGAATTTAAAAATGTTTTAATATTTAAACAGTATTGCTGGTCTAATATGGATGGGGATATATATTAAATGGTTCTATAGTTACTTTATTTACAAAAACAAATCATGTAGAAATAAATAGCTCATTGACAAAATACACTAAAAAAGTAATTTTAAAACTTCATGTATTAAATATAGCGGAATCAGACCGGCTATAGATGAATATTATAATATTTTTGCTGAATTGAACATAATTTAAGTTTTAAATCAAGTGAAATAAAAGATTAAATAAGACTCGTAATAATTTTAAATTCGAGTTGAGACTTTTTTTTAATTTAAAAAAAAAAGTCAAATAGAAAGCCAAAATGTGAATAGTCACTTAAAATTAAATAAACTAGTAGCAACATGTGAACTAAGGTCTCATGTTTTAAATTTAATTCATTAATTTAATTTGAATCAGATCTTAGTGATTATATTAATAATGGCCACACTTTCATTCACATGTATTAGTCAAGCTCGCCTACCTAAAGAAAATTAGAACATGAATTTTATTCACTTTTGCATGCACATTTACTATCTAATTTTGAATTATTAGTACATTTAAAATGCAGCACGTCACGAGCTACATAGTAAAAAGTCATTAGTTATGTCAACATAGTTCTTTATAAAATTGATATTTATAATCTATAAACCCAAATTGGTTAATTGTAAACAAAAATAATTCTTATAAATTTCAGTTAAAATAATTAATTCTTATAAATTTAGGATTGAACATTGAAATTTGAATAATCAATGAATAGTATGTTTTTGGGAATCTATTCTTAGATCTTCTTTTACAATAATACAAATTTCATCAATTGAAAAATAAAAATACAATATAATTAAAAATATAAAAAAAGTACATTCTATAAGTACATAAGAAGAACTTTAGTTAAATAATAAATATTTAAATGTATATTTTTAGCCGGGTTGATAGAGATTTTTAAGTGCGCAAAACGATAATTCATCTGCTTCATGATTATTTTAAATATAAATCGACTATTTATCTTTGAATGAGTTTGATTGAAAATGAATTAAATGAGAAAACATCAAAAAAAAAATTAATTATTAATAACTTAGATATTTACTCCACCAGTATATCTATTAACATAGTAAAATTAATACTAACATTTTTACAAAAGAAAACATAATTGTTGTGAAAGAAAAAACAATAAATATAAAATATGTATTTATTAAAATAAATTCAATACTAGACTAATAAAAAAATCATTGCTGATTAAATAAAAATCGACTTTGGTAAAACTATTTTTTGTACTCTATATATAATTATTAAAGTTCATGAGATTTTATCAAAACGTCATTTTTAAATTTTCATATTCTGACTAATCGTCACTTGATCCGAATTGAACACGCGTTTCCTGAATTTATCACTAAATCCATTTTATGCCTGTAAGTAAAAGTAATGTGCCCCAACTAAAACAGTTAAACATGACCATCTACATTCATTACGAATGCAATTTGTCATCTCAATTAAGTTTTATTAGATGTTTGGTTGGTGCATTTGATGGTTCATATTTTGACACATTTGGTTAATAAATTACTTTTCATTTTGTATCATAATTTATTTGATCTAAAATATATTTTTCATTTCTTATGCATAACTAATTTTAGGTTCATGCATTTTGTTTTGATAAAATTAGTTATTGTATTTTTTAAGGTAAAATGCTTTTTTATGTCTATAATTTTAAATTGTTTTATCAAATATATTTCTAAAATATAATATATATTTTTAAAACATTTCGATCCGTCAACTTTGTAAAATGGAATAAATATATTCAACCCTCATTTTAAATCTACTTTTGAACATATATTTCTCATTTTATATCCATTAAACTTTTCCAAACTAAATTAAAATTGTGTAAAATATTTTTTTATGAAATACAAATTTATAAAAAAAAATTATAAAAAGAGGTATGACTTAGAGGTTGCTTATTTTTGTCCAGATTCATAAAATTAACAGATCAAAATATTCAAATTATATTTTATGAATAAATATGATAAAATAATCATAGTACACAGTTGAACCCAAAACACTGTACCAACGTGTTTTGGGTTCAAATTATTAAAAAATTATAACTTTTAAAGTAGCTTTATAATAACTATCGGACTTAAGTATTGATTTGCAAATAATGGAAAAATAATATACGAATTAATTTTATGGGCAAATTATTCAAACAAATTATCGACTATTGAATAGGTAAATTGCAGATTGATAAGTTGAGGGGGTAAATGGCTATTTAACTCATAAGTCAAAGATGCGTTTAGCCAA
The DNA here is from genome assembly GCF_937616625.2 of Mercurialis annua. Classification (NCBI taxonomy): domain Eukaryota; kingdom Viridiplantae; phylum Streptophyta; class Magnoliopsida; order Malpighiales; family Euphorbiaceae; genus Mercurialis; species Mercurialis annua. The sequence goes on along the minus strand of NC_065574.1, from coordinate 2,876,586 downwards.
AACAAAACGGACAGCAAACAGTCAGCCACCAGCTCGTTTAAACTTCGCGCCGATTTTATAATTTCACAGTCAAAACCCTAATCTCGAAAAAATCCCCAATGTTTTTCAAAATCCGAGGGTTTCCATTACAAATTTCACAATCTCTCTCTATCTAATGCAAATCACAGACATGAAATCCATAAAATTACTCCACAGTCACAAAACCTTTCTCTTAAACCCTATTCAAAACCCTAACAACACTTTTTCTTGTCATTCCCGTTCCCGCCTATTCCACTCCACCGCTCTCCGTTTCTTCTCCGGCGACTCCTCCACTTCTAACGATTCCCAAAATGCCCCTAAAGTCTGGAGTAATTTCAATCCGCTGACGCAGGGGATCAACGACAACCACAAGGAGCAGGAGCAAGAATCGGTAACGGATTTATCAAATGTTGAAATTAGGGTTTCAAGTGAGAGTGTAAATAGTAGTGATGAGAATAATAATAAACAGGTTAACAGAATGGGGTTGATGCGTTATAGTAAAGAAAATGAGAAATTTCCGAGCGAAAAGAGATACAATGTGAATGTGAAGAGAGCTGATTTAGGTAATGAAAGTGTAGAAATTGGGCCTGTTAATAGGAAGAAAGGGAAGATTAAAACGATTTATGTATGCAATGATTGCGGAAATGAAGAAGGACAATGGTGGGGTTTTTGTAGAAGCTGCGGAAAAGTTGGAACATTGAAGCAGTTTAGGGATGTTGAGACTGGAAATGGGAATAGTAAAGTGACTGGGGCGGAGATTTCGGAGAACGTGATGAGTTCTTGGTTGCCGCAGAAAGTTAGTGAGATGCAACCATTGAAGTTGAAAGATGTTAATCAGAGGATGAATCAGTCGAATTGGAGGATTTCTTTGTAAGTTAGTAACGTTTTGGCATTTTTTTTAATCATAAAATTGAGTACCGGAAAGTATAATGCTATGCTCATTGTTTTAGTTTTGTTTTAATGGTAGTTATGTTATCAAGACTTAGTAGTATGAGCAATAGTTGTTTGTTCTCTGTTTTGTTGCTCGGTCAGAAAGACAACCTTCTTTATTTCTTGGAAATTTATGGTTAAATTAAACAAACGAAACCAGATTAAAATGTAATTTATTTGAGTGTAGGAATTCTTTTCCTGGTTTTTAATGAGAATAAGAGGACCGGTAATTAGATTGGCAGTTTTTGGAATATTGATTATTGTGAACAGAACGCACCATATCACTGTCTAGGTCCTCCGGGAGTTTACAGTCAGGTTCTTTGGATTTAGAGGACACTCTTGCCTCTGACTTCCTTCTTTTAGAGAATTCTTGCCTCCTACTTCCTTTCTGTGAGTTAGGACATGGATTATTACAGTATCCATGAAGCAGCTCTAAAGTGAAGGCATATTCCATATTTGTTTCACCGTGAAAAAAAACGTTGAGGTGTTTGTTGATAATATGCAGTTTACTTGTCAGTTACACAATTTTATATTTGATCCATGCATTAAATTCCATTGCATACTTATTTAGCGGAATAGTAATGATTGTTTTGTGTCATGTCATATTGGTATGATTATATTCAGACCCGGACTCTTTGGAAGTGAAGTTGCCAGGGTACTTGGTGGTGGAGTTGTTCCAGGTTTGGGCAGATTTTTTCTTAATTTTTTTACATAATTAACTGCTTACTGCTTGACAAAATTACTTATGCCAGACCTGAATGTTCCAAGTGGAGGACAAAATTATGGTCTTTTTATCAGCAAAATGCAAATATCATAATGTTAGGCTTGAAGGATTACCTAGGAGCTTGGGCAATCTATCGTGTTGAGCTGATGGTCGGTGTTATTTTCGTTTAAGGATTGAAAACTTTCGTAGTTGCCTAACAAACTGAAGGCGTCAATTAGTATATTAATTGGACCCTTTACATGTTAGAAGTCTCATGAAGTCCTATGTCTGTTATCTATAGCCATAGTTTTTTTTCCTTCATGTAGTTTAATGAGGATGAAAACCATTAAATAGTGAAAGGAGAATATAACAAAAAATATAACATATCCTTTTGGAACAAAAAACGACTATATATAACTAGGTTAAAACTGTTGTGCCATTTTTATTAGCACATTTTTGTTCAGTTTCATGTGAATTTTGTTTTTGGGACAGGAACTACTCCTATGGCTTCATTCGGACACTAGCGGTGCTTCTTTTTCATTTTCAGTAGCTTTTGGTAAATTGGAATAGACGTCACTATTCATAAATATGGGAGACCTAAATTTAACTTAGTTATTACCTGAATGGACGAAAGATGATTTCATGATTGTTCCCTAAATTATCATTTTTAAGCATATTCCGAGTCCTTTATACCTCGGCTCTTTTTCATGGATATGAAATTTGCATATACCGTCTTTGCCCCAATTATCTTGTCTGGCAAGTGTTCAATTTTCATATCTCATAACTTTTTGTATTTGAAGGTTCTCTGATTCTGATCGGTGGTGATCCTGGGGTTGGCAAGAGTACACTGTTGTTGCAGGTAGAAATTGTTTGTTTTACTTTGCCTAATATGTTTTTATTTGTGGAATGCTTTAGATTTAGTTTTTGACATTAGTTGTTCCTTGCTTCTGTTTGACTATAAATATATTTCGCCTCACCTCCTAATAGTACTCTGTTCTGATAGATCTTTACATTGTGAAGGTTGCGGCCTTAATGGCTGAAGGGAAGTATGTTGATAAACGAGATCCTGTTGTTTATGTATCTGGAGAAGAGGTTAGCTGCTTTTATTTTAAGATTTCATTTGCCATTTTTCCTGGCCCATTATTCCCCCACCACACCACAATCTTGGAGAAAAAATATTCTCCATATACTTGTTAATCTAAATTGAGTGGTTCTGAAAATAAAATTACAATTTCTTCTGATTTTGGTGAGATTAGTGACATAACTTTTTTTCTTGTATGGAATGAGTCGATCATCACTGTTCTTTGCCTTGAATCTCTCATGGAATGAGGATTTTTTTTTAAAAAAAAAATTAGAGTTGGACTCCATATTGCTAGAGACAAAATGTGGAAGCTACAGTTTAGCTGCTATAAAGCAATAAGCGTTTACTTCTTTGTTTTCAGAAGTAGTGGCTATAGTATTACTACGTATGAGTCTATGAGAACTATCTCACCTTTCTTTCTTTTTTTGGCAGAGTGTTGAGCAAATCGTGAATAGAGCTGACCGTCTAAGCATTGGAGTAGAGGATCTCTATTTGTATTCGAGTACTGATATCGAGGTACTGATATTGGAATATGGTAACTGAATTTGTTAGTTAAAGTAAAAGACGTTAAACTTGTCCCTTCCATATTAGACATTCTATGTGTTTGTGATTTCATCATGCTACAACTGAATTTTGATTTAACTTAGTCTATTAATTCAATAATAATGTGCTCTGAATTTTCCTTAATGCGGGCGTGAATCATTGAGAAATGCTCTCATTGTAGACACCTCAATCTAGAAGGGTTTTCCGCAAAGCTTATTGTAATAGGTATATTTACTTTCTTTCAGGACATTTTAGCAAAAATTCAGCCTCTATCCCCCTGTGCTTTAATTGTTGATTCAATTCAAACAGCTTATATACAAGGAGTTACTGGAAGTGCTGGAGGAATATCTCAGGTTTGAATAATTATTTACTAAATTCAATCAGTGCAACAAGTCTCAGCTAAAGTCGTTTGGACTTTATGCATGTATCCCATTATTCTTTAACCATCATCTCAACTAGAAATTGAGTTTCTATTAAACTCCCCTGAGTAACTTTTTTATTTAACTTCCATCCACTTCTCAATTGAAGCTATTGGCTGACCAGAAAGTTCTTCTAATGGATTCGCCTTTATTTCCCACTTATTTTGGTTTTTGGTTCTGTTTAATGGCAAACATACAAGCTGCCCGCGCTCATGTTTATACTTACATATGTGCACAATATGTTGCATAATTGTGACATTGTTCAAATCTATAATAGGTTAAGGAATGCACATCAGCTTTGCTGCGCTTTGCCAAGAAGACGAATATACCGGTCCTTTTGGTGAGCCTAAAATGTTTGAAATCCATTAAATTTACCTCCATTTATTTAATTGAAGTAGGAATTTTAGACGAATGATTATTTTTAATTAAAGAAACTCAAAAAGGTTCAGATTGATGTACTATAGTTAAGATTAATACCATCTGTTTCCTGTTTCGCAACTGGTTTTTTCCTTCATGGTATATATTAAAGATCTTTGATAGATGTTCTTTTAGATGGAACTAAAATTACTGCAAGTATTTTCTGCAGTAGCATGTTCAAATCTGCATTTCTTTTTCTTTGGTTTTTGGAGTTTGATCAGTTTAGAAAAGAAAATGACTCTAAATGGTTAAAAATGGTTTGATCATAACTTTGAGGCACGATACGTTTTTTGAATTTTAAAAAAATTTACCTTTTTATATTTTTATTGTTGTCGTTACTATGTTAGATCCCATTTCTCCATACCCTGGAAAATTAGGGTCAAACCTTTACTTGTCATTCCTCTTTTAGTTAGATTTGTTTGCTCTCTTGTTTATCACCTTCATTTTTGAGGATTCTATAGATCAAACTTTTGTTGTCAGTTGCTATACTTAATTTACTTTCTAAAATTCTGTATTGCATTTTTCTTAGCTAGCATATATCGGCGATGATCGTTTGTGTATCTGTTGGCTTGTCATGGTTGTTGACTGATGTTCTATGTTTAACTTGCATAAAAAAACTAATTAACGTTTTCTTTTTATGGTGTTTATTATTTGACAGATTGGACATGTGAACAAATCTGGTGATATAGCAGGGCCTCGGGTTTTGGAGCACATTGTTGATGTTGTTCTATATTTGGAAGTTGGTACCTTCTAAGTTCTAACACTAGTTATTGGATAAGTTAACATCTTATTTTATGGTGGATCTTAACCTATATATTAGACGTATTGTTTGCTGTTGCTTTTTTTTTTCCATTTGAAAAAGCAAATTTTTTAAGATTTGCTTACACAAATTTGACCAGGGTCTTGAACTCCTTTTTTAGAATGAAAGCTGTTGAAATTTGTACTTAAACTACTTGTTTTAGTGGGTCTCAAAACCCTTCTTTTTCCATTATTGTTATTAGTTATGCTTGGTTTGTGAAGCTCACTGAACACAATTTTGTTACTGCTTACCAGGGAGAGAAGCACTCAACTCATCGGTTACTCCGCCCCGTGAAGAATCGCTTTGGATCCACTGATGAGGTGTGCTTAGTAGTGGTTGCTGCAGCTTGTATTTATTTGTAGCTTGTCCTCTGTAGTCAGGCACATGGCCGCACACTTAGGAGCTTGCTGATTGGTGATCCTTAATTTTACACTTTTAATTTCTCAATAAATGCGTAAAATTAAATAATCTAGTGTTTTTCTGGCATTTTTTTTCCTTACTAGAATAGATTTTCATGGAAACATTAAGATGCATTTCAATTCCCCTCGGGTGAGATTTTGATGTTAGTTTGTTCCTTCTTAATTAGAAAACCTGTGTGTGCTTTAGTAAACCAATCTAATTTAAGATACGCTATTCACATATTGAGGGGCAATATTAGTGAATTCTACTTTTCTTTTTTTTCTCTCTCTCTCTCTCTATCTATCTCTATATATATGTTCTATGCAGTCAATCAGAAGCTGCTTCTCTTGTATGTCTGGGCTGAAAGCATTACTTGCTGTACACTACCCCATATTGATTTAGAGCTTACATTATAGTACTTACTGTACTTTGTAGTGAAGATGTGTTAATAGCAAAAGTAATGGAATGAATGGATGAATAAATTACTGTTTGCACTTTGCTTATCTTTGATGAATGTAATGATCTAGATTAATGTTTCTTGCGTTCTCTCGGGCTTTATTGATTATAAATTTTCTGCTTTCAGCTTGGAGTATTTGAAATGTCTCATTCTGGTCTGCAAACTGTTTCAAATCCAAGTGAGATATTCTTAAGCGAGCAGCACTCAGATTCAGAGATTTTAGTTGGACTAGCTGTTGCTGTGATAATGGATGGATCTCGAAGTTTTCTTCTTGAAATTCAGGTTGTCCCACAACATAACTTGGTTATAAGCTGGTCATGGGCCGGGTCAGCCCGTGAACCGACCCGGAACCGGCCCGGTCAAACCTGGAACCGGATTAAAACAGGCCCGGAACCGTCGAAAGACCGGTTCCGCGGTTCCAAATCTTTTGAACCGTGAACCGGCGGTTCCGGATCGGAACCGGCGGTTCAAGGGTCGAACCCGTCGATAAAAGTTATTTAATTTTAATATATTTGTATATATATGATATTATATTTTATAGTTATATTATATTTTATATTTATATATATTATATTATATTTTATATTTATATATATTATATTATATTTTTTATTATATATAATATTAAGTTAATGTATTTGCAAATGAGAAGCATATTGAAGTTAGTATGTTATAAAAATTAGAGTATTATTTTTTAACACAATAATAATGTATTTGTTATAAATTTTCAATCAAATTATGCGTTCTTATTTTTAAAATCTCTATTTTATAAACATTTTTTAACTAGCTACATAAAATTAATATATATGTATTATTTCAGTGTTATATAATATTTAAGAAATTTATTTTATTTTCTTATTTTTTTTATAATATTATCTCTACATGTTATTTTATTTTAGAATTATACTTTTTAGCTTTTAATAATTAAATTTTAATTTTAATTTTTTTCTGAACCACCCGAAACCCGGAACCGGAATCGACCGGGTCCAAACCGGCCCGGAACCGTCACTTAGACGGGTCCGGGCCAATTCCATTTTTTTCTTGAACCGCGACCCGGTGGTTCCGAACCGGAACCGGCGGTTTATGAACCGTGGCCAGCTAATATTACTCCAGAATGATGATGAATAATTATTATGAGGATTCCTCATATTAATTTTACATCTATTTATTATAATTGGTAATGATCTCTAAGTCTCATTATTACTTACTGAATATACTAGGCATTATGTGCCACTAGTTCATCGGTTTCAAGGCATGTCAATGGGATTCAAGCAAGCAGAGCTGATATGATTATTTCAGTAAGTGATATAAAAGCTTTGATAAATTTTAGGTGTAAGACATGCCATCTCCCCTATGCTGCTTACTATGCTATTTCTTGATGATTAAATGACAAACTTTCCTTATCATGATGTCACTCATTCATATTTGCCCATCTGTATGCATAGCTGAATGCACACTCGCATGTGGGAATTGTCTTTCATTATCTGGAAACAGTTATACTTGTTATCTTTACTCCTAACATGTTGCACGTGAATGTATATTTATTGCATGCTTTCCTCACGTTTCTCCACATTCTGGAACAGCATTAACCTTGCAATGCTGTTTGCTCTCTTGTTTGTTTGTGATCACAACTGCTGATTGTGGCGAAACCCATAATTTTATGTAGATGTAACTTATAAGTTGGCATTTATTTTGATAATTTCTTGTTCTAAAATGCAGGTTCTTAAGAAGCAAGCTGGTCTAATGCTCCAACAGAATGTAAGCTAAACCTTCACAGTCCACATATTTTTTTGATATAAGATTGCTTTTGTGGATATGGATTTGTTTCTTCTTTTCAAAGCTTATTCTCGGTTTTCCTCCATTTAAAATCCATTAAGCAGTTGATCGAGGATATGTAGTTGCTGAACATTATTGAAAATATGCTCTACCAGTTTGCTTTCTACAGTGCTTTTCTTTGCATTAGCTTTTCAAATATATGTTGCTGTCAAAGAAATTTACATTCTTGAGTCTGTTTATGTTAAAGAATGTGATTAATAACAATAAAGACTAAAGAGCCATTGCTTCATTTTTTAAGTCCACTATAAAACATGCTTATTATAGAATTCTGTACAATGAGAACTTGTGAATGAATGTTTTTGCAAAACTCTAGTATGTTAAACAGTTCCTTTATCTTCTAAAAAAAAATAGTTTCTTATGCATGTTAGAAAAAGGTCTTGAACGACGTATCTTGAGAGTTATGTAATTCTATGGTTTGGGAGAGTTTATTGTAGCAATTCTGGGAATTGGAGCGAATAACTAAAATAAATCTAACATTGTGTGAATTTTTTAATTTTGTTCATCATCTTAGTTTCATATTCTGTGGTCATAGGTATCTTTCAATAATTGCAGCAATATGTTTTGAGAAACTGTGGTATTGCACACATGAACCTTGTATAGAAATTAGATTTTCAAATTGTGTTTTTCATTTCCTTGCCGTACCAACAATTAGGAAAATTTATTTATATGTTTTTTGATGGAAATAAACACAACTAGTAATATTATATGCAATAATTTCAATTGAATAGTTTTTGAGTTATTTTATAATTTCAAAATCATTGGGATTGAATCTTTTCTTTCCTGTACATTAGGATATCTTCTTAAATGTTGTCAGCGGGGTGTCACTCACAGAGACTGCTGGAGATCTTGCAATAGCAGCTGCCATTTGCAGTAGGCAAGTTTTTTTCTCACTTTTTGTTTGATTTTGAGGATGATGATAAAATTTTAAACAATGGATGCACTTAATCATTTTGAATGCAATGACCAAAGAGGGAATCAATTGCCAAGAGTAAAACTTATTCTTATCTTACACACTCTATCCTGATAGTTCAAGCAAAGGTCGTAGTTTTATTAGATCGTTATAATTTATTTAGGTTGGTTTTATCTTTTTCTTTTGTAAATTCCATGTGTACTATAGACATGGGAAAACTTGTCTTAGTTTTAGGAGGTAGTTACCAAATGTCATGTGTCTACCTAATTTGTATATGAATGGTGGGGATTTAATGAAAGTTTAATCAGAAAGAATTCAGAAAAACGTTCGAGTTCCTTAAAGACTCAAGAGAGCCCTAGCAAGCCCTTACTAAGCTGGTTGCTTTTTGTCTAATGAGTGAATATTTGTCCTATAGATTTTAAATATTCTAGTCCCATACCTAGATCTCGGAACTGGGACAGTAACATCTTGTTTGGGGAGTCCTTGAAGTTGTTCAGTAGATTTTCCCATTATTCTTTACCATTGTAAAATTGTGTTAAATGCACAATTAGTAGTCTAATGGGCAGAGAAGAGCGGTTTGATGCTCGTGCTAAGTCTCGAGTTTAAGACGTAGCTTTTTAAATTAAATAGGGTAACTCTGTCGATTCTTCTCTTCCAATTTAAATGATTATGGGCCAATATCTCAAGAGATGAATTTACATTTTCATTTTAAAAAGTAAGAGGTAGACTACGACTCTACTCTACGAGCATTATGAATCCCCGCAGGAACTTTCTGGATTTTTTTGATTCTCCAATTACATCATTATTGATATAATTTAACGCATGCCTACTCACATAAAAGAGAGATTAAGGTAAAAATAGCATGAGTTTTGCTTGTGCAATTGTAAGGAATTTTAGTTATTTGTGCTTGCAAGCATTTATTGGAAGGTTTATGTTATTTGTTGTTTGACATCTCAGTTACTTGGAGTTTCCTATTCCCAATAATGTTGCATTCATCGGAGAAATTGGCCTTGGTGGGGAACTTCGCAGGGTAATTACATAATTTCAATGTTCTTTCAAGTTGCAATTTCTTTCTTATGAAGGATGATATTATTTTTATAACTGAAAATGTATGTTTATATAGTTGATAAATCTAACATCTCTTCAAACCTAGCGCTTTTCTCTTTCTTGTCTTAACATAAATAGTTAGAAAGTCGAACCGAAACAGATCATATTGCAAATTTTGTTATTTTTTGGCTAGAAGTAATGTAAAGTCACTTGAGCCATTTTTATTCTTATCGATCTTGATATTTTCAGGTGCCCAGAATGGAGAAACGAATACATACAGTTGCAAAATTGGGGTATAAAGTGTGTATTGTCCCCAAATCAGCTACAAAGTCTCTTCCAAATTTAGATTATAAGGACATTCAAATCATCGGCTGTGCGAATCTGAAACAAGTCATCGACGCCATTTTCACCAGACAGAATTGAAGTCGTTTTACGCGTTGCACTTGGGAAGAGATTCCTCTTCCTTTGTAAGTTTATTGCCTGATTTGTATGTTTGTTTGTCTTTATATGTAAATATAGCAGCAATATTGTATCTTATTGACTCTGTTTACAAAGTTAACAACCCTAGTCAAGCTAATTTGTATTATTTCTGACATAAATAGGTACAACTGTAACAAAAGAAAATTTAGGGTATTATTAGACTGATTTACTAAATTTCTTTTTCTTTTTTTCTTTTAAGTTCGTGTACTATTCACATTTTTCTTTTGTACCGGAAATCTTTAAACTTAAGCATGTCCTTTACTGAGCTGTGAGATTACATTGTCTTTTATAGATCATTAGGCTTTAATGCTAAGCTCATGCTGCCTTGCTCTCTATATTTATATCTCCCTCTATAAATGTATATGATTTATGGAACTTGTATATGTATGTCTCTAAAATGTTGTCCATTTTTACTTGGTCGCGGTACCGGTACGGGCGTGATTGTCCCCATTTAGTAAAGGGCTGTCTGGTTCTGGTTCTTCTTGTAATGTGTCTGTAATAAGATGCATAGGGTCCAGAAAGCTGGGTTGATTTGTTGAAGAAAGAAGCCTTGCCCACATTCTATCAGTAATCACCACCTTATTCCTTCTCTCTATCACCCTCTGCATCACACCCTACCAATGTCAACTCCAGCAACACAGAATAATATACAATATATATACATGTAACTTACATGAAATGGTATGTAAGCGTGTTTTCCGTTGACAGGACCCACTGTGAACCCCGTGTATCCTGCCATTGCTCCATGGATGGCACTATGAGCTAGTAAATTACAGTAAACATTATCTGACGCATTGCTTGGAACTGCACGGATCATGTAAGTAGGATCCGCCAAACGAGCAATCCGTTACCTATTTATAGAACTTTTCGTTTCACAGAATCACGGTAGCTAGTAGTTACTGCAGTTTTAGTAGACTAACCAATGTATTTGAGAGTGATATTCATCTTTTGGTCGTTTGCAAAGTGATCCTGCAAATCAGATATCAGCAAATGAACTATAAATGATAGTTTTGATTTAAAAGCTGATGTCTTGAATACCTTAATCTTCTGGGAAATCAAAAGACCAACATCTTGTAGTAGCTTATTTCCTGAAGCATCTTGTTTATCCGTAGTTCGCATACTTTGCGAAAGAAGTTCTCGTCCTGCACCTTCAGCAATAACAATCACCATATGGTCATGTTCTTTTAATATTTTCCTAATGTATTCAAACAATCCACCAGAACCATCAAGGTAAAATGGTGATTCTGGAATCAAGCAACAGTCTACGTCGCGGCTCGCAATACATCGCTATAAATCCTGCAAACCAAACTTTATTCTTGATTCAGAAACCAGATATTAACACTGTCAAATTAACGGCATTTTACGAGGAGCTTACCGCTATGCCGTCCCATTAGCTTGACAATGCCAATGCCATTTGCAAAGCTCTCTGCTTCAACATGTGCTGCGTTAATAGCTCGCTGAGCCTCCTCAACAGCAGTATCGAAACCGAAAGACTTGTCTATTACCTGAACCAGAAAAGGTGCACATTAAAGCTTGGTCAAAATGCTGCCACTGTCTAGAAATTGTTACAAGAAGTGTTACCGGTATGTCGTTATCGATGGTCTTTGGAATCCCTACCACAGCAACTTTGAGGCCTCGTCTTCTGATTTCCTGCATTTGAATCATGTTGCATAAATAAAAATATATTGCACGGAGATGAAAACGTTGAAACATAAAAAACTGAAACAAGAAATGCTGAAAGAGAAACCTGCGAAACATATTTTTTAAAAGAATGTGTTATACATTGAACTTTTGCAGTTTTAAAATACTTTCCGAAAATTTAAAAAAATGTTGAAAATAGATCAATAAGTTTTCGTACAATTTAAACATCCAATGGTAATAAACTATGGGATACTATAACCATTATTAACAATCAACTTGCTGGTAATGCAGAATTCATTTAGCTGCATCATCAAGTCCTACCATTAACATTTTTTACCTCAAAAATCGCAGACGCGCCTTTTTGAGTTCCGTCTCCTCCGATGATATAAACCTGAAATACGTTAAGCAATTGCTTGCTATTTTACCTTTTACGATGAAAATTTATTATGTAAACTACAAATAGCATAAAATAGTTACTTGATTGATGCCGCGATCCTGAATGCTGTCGACTATCCTTGAGGTATCATATCCTCCTCTTGAAGTTCCAAGAATGGTGCCGCCGCGTTTATGAATATCATTAACAACCTTTGGAGACAAAGGTATCGTGTTCCTGGCATAAAACCCCTTGTATCCTCCCTGTAATCCAATGAGCATTCAGAAATATAAAGCCTCGGAGTTTCAGAAGTACTTCTGAAAACGAAAAATAAAATTCTGAAATGTAGAACTCAATAAGTTTCCGTACAATATAGCTGAAGAAGACAAACTAATTGGAAGCAGAATTACCTCGATCCCTAGAATTCCGTTGACACCATACATGTAATGTAAACCACATACTAATTCCCTTATCACTGTGTTTAAACCAGGACATAGACCGCCGCATGTTACGATACATGTGTGCACTTTATCTGACTGAAGATAAACCTGAGAATCAAAACGAGTAACATGTCATTGATCCGCCGTACGTAAATTCGAAAACCGAAATCAAGAATTGGAAATCGAAGCTTTTGCCGAGGCCCGGCTCGCCTAAAATGTATTCCTCTTGGACTATGTTTCTTACAACAATCTGCATGCATATGCAGTATCAGAATTGAAAGTATTGGTTAGTAATCATTAATCACACCAAGAAATGAAATGAATAAAAATGAAAAGTTTACCTTTTGAGCTACTATATCATCTACATTAACAAAATAGGTTAATCACATATTTGACTTCAATTTATTAATTATTTCTCTTTTTAACTATACATTAAAAAAAATTAATGTTGTGCTTTTAACTCGCAAACTATTATGCGAGTTGAAGTAACTCGCAGAACAGTTCTGCGAGTCACCTACCAGGTGGAGCCACGTCACAAATTAAATGTGACTCGCAGAAATGTTCTGCGGGTTACATTGTGCATGGAATCATCAACAAATTATTATGTTTTACGTGTATTTTTTATGTGTATTTTTACGTGTACCTTTTATGTGTACTTTTTACGTGTATTTTTTACGTGTGTTTTTACGTGTACTTTAAACCATAATTTATTACATGTAAAAAGTACACATAAAAAGTGCACGTAAAAACTAGGCGTAAACAATGCACATAAAAACTCCACGTAAAAAGTGCACATAAAAAGTACACGTAAACAATACACATAAAAGGTACACGTAAACATTACACGTAAACAATACACGTGAACAGTACGTATAAAAAGTATACGTAAAAAATCATATAAAAATACACGTAAAAAAATACGTATATAAATTAAAATTTAAATAAAAAATGAAAAAATAAAAAAAAAGTTTAAAAGAAAATAATTTGTTGTGTATGGAATCATCTGATTCCATGGAAAATGGAATCAGATAATTCCATGCACAATGATTCCATGCAAAATGGAATCAGATGATTTCATGCACAATGTGACTCGCATAATATTTATGCGAGTCACATTGCTGGCCAGGTGGAGCCACATAAGTAAAGAGCTGTATGTTTATCCGCATGACTTGCTACGGATTTTGATACGAACATACCCATATCCCAGCGTCTGCCGCGATCTGTAAAATTGGATCGTGACCACACCAATAGTAACCAACTAAGCAACTAACGCATGAATAACGATAAACAATAAAACAGATAATTAAATATATAAAAGGCGTCTAAGGTTGATACTAGCTAATTAACATTGCAATAAACGGAAATGAACATCATGACATTCAACAAGAACCCAGTTGTTTCTAAAGTATCGTTCCCGCTCTCTCAATTTTCAAAGAACAACAAAACTACCTATCTAGCAAGCAATTAAACGCTTCTCAAATAAAACTGGTATAGTACATAGAACTTAGTATGTGTTTTGCCTAATTTATTTGATGTTTTCTTAATTTATTAAAAAAGTATTAATAAATTTATTAGTTAAATATATATAATTTAATTTTGTGTAAATACACGGAATTTACGACTAGTATATAAATAAAAACAAAATAATAATAATAATGATAATAGTTTTGTGTTAGACCATGAAATTAGTTAAAAAGTTGTAGAAAATAATAAAACATGGTAAAAAGATCATATTTCACCTGTAAATATACTATAATGTCACAAATAAGATAAAGTTGCTTTTTAAATAGAAAACATCAAAAGGATGTTTTTGAAACCTGTACGTAAATTTATGAATTTTGAAAAAAATGTTTTTTATCTCTATAATCTATATCTATCTATAACTATTTTATATGTGAGAAGGGGGGGGACAGGCAAATTTACGATAATAGACTTCATTAAGGGTATAATTTATAGCACAAATATAAAATTAATAGGAGTTTAACTTGAATAAAACAATACAAATAAATATATTATAGATTAATTAAGAGTTTAACTCCAACTCACACTATAAAATATCAAAAAAAATAGGATCAAGCTTAATTTTACTCAGATGCTATTCTTTAAAAAATTTAACGGGAAGAGAAGTCCAGTTATTGAATATTATGTTTAATCAGCAGCTTAACAATTAATTAAGAGTAATATCTAATGCTGATGGGTATTTCCAGTAGAGCAATAAAACAAAAGTTAAACAGTTTCTATAGAGTTAGGTAGAGCTAGGTAGAGTTAAGGGGTGGTTCATATCCACGATTTTCCAAATTTTCATGCATTTTCAAATAGGTCCTTACAGCTTATAAGCTATCATAAATTCTCTCTAAATTTTAACTATGACTTCTCCAAATTAATATAATTCATAATTTGTAATTATAGCAACATAATTATATTAAAATTACAATATTAACTTATTTTTTTGATGTAAACACTATTAACTTTCAATAATTTAAAAATAATTAAAAATATAAATATGAAGTTAAATGTGAGTCTAATTCTAACTCTAATAAAAAAAAGTTAATTGTTAATTATTATTATTAAATATATAACGGGTCATATGAATGTTGCTCACTAAAATAATCAAAAAATAATATTTTTGAATAAAAAACAAAATATTAAATTAAACGAGAGTTTAATAGTAAATAGGAAACTAATATTAAAGGTAGTAGGAATCCAATAATAGACCTCTGTTTAAATAGATAAATTTCGTGCTAAATACTAACATGGCAATGAGGATTAAAAAAACCACAAAAGCTCCATTTAAAAATGGAAAAGACAAATAATTAATAATTAATATACCAACAATTAACATTATGATAATGAAACTTTTTTTGTCATCTTTTATTATTATTATTATTATTATTATTATTATTAAAGATTTATCACTTTTTTTATTCTAAATATTATATTTTATTTAATAATTAAATTAATAAATAATACATACAACGTGTCATATAAATGTCGCTCACGTGTGTAGCACGTGGCGAAATGCTAGTAGTATCTATAAAAGCACGGATGGGGGGGGGCAGGCAAATTTACTGAATAGCCCTTTCAAATTTGCTACTAAATAAAGGCTTTATGGTCTTTTAATTAATTAATTATCCAAGGCTTTATGGTCTTTTAATTAATTAATTATCCAATATATATTATAATTAGATTCTTAACTAGAATATAGTCTATTATATAGGGACTGATTGTTTAAGTTATTACCAGCACTATATTATAAATAGAGTCATAATTAGATTATAGTTGTATTGTATGTACAATGAATTGTTATCATTAATAGGTAAAGATAGATAAATTACCGATTTATATTTTATTTATAATCATACACTAAATTATTAGCTAACTGCTATAGTGATACATGATGAGTCAAACAATTACTGAGTTAGAGTAATTTAATAGTAACGAAACTAATTAGCCACTTTCCTTAAAAGATGCAGTAAAGTTCTATGTGATAAAATCAAATTACTAAAAATGCCTTTACAGCTTTGAGTTTTCTTATTTAAATAATTATAATACAAATATGTATTTAATTATACAATATAAAGTAGAATTGTTATTTGTTTCGAATAGGAAATTATAGTTAATTATAAGTTTTATTTCATATTTAATATAATACATATATGAAAGTATAAACTGGAATTTGATTTGGAGTTTAATACCTAAAAGGCTAAAAGAAATATAGATGTCTTTTATGGTTAAAAAGTTTATTTTACAGTCAATTATAAATTTAATTTGAAGTTAACTAGGTGTTAACTAATATAAAAAAAAACTATATTTATTTCTAGCAAAAATTGATTATAAATAAAATAAATTAATATAATTATAGCAAAATTAATACATATATTAATAAAACAAGTCACATTACGAGCCACGTACGTAGTACGTAATGCGAAACTAGTTTGGAAACAATGTCAGTTGTCAAGTGAACAGCGAATTTAATTATCTTAGGATATTTTCTAGAAAATAGGAATATCTTCCAGCAACTAAACAGCCTCTAATACTTTTTTACTTTTTTCTGTGCGGTAATTTTATTAGAATTATCTCATTTAAATTTGTTTAGTTAGAATTCAAATCTTAGTACTTGTTAATCTGTTACTAGTTGTTTCAGATAATATTTTGTAATCCTACTATAAATTTTATAGGGATAAATAATTTAGTTACCCTATCCTACTAAAATTCAAATAGGGTTAGTAAAGAACCATTAATGAGCTGCTATGAATGTGAGATTAAGTTTTAGTTTCCCGACCCATTATCATCATCATCATGGAGAAGTGGCCGCATGTTGTGAGCATAGCTGGCGGGGTTGGTATGGCTCTGATTATTGGCACTGTATTAACAAAAACTTCATGGATCAGAAACAAATCTATTAAGCAACGTAATCTTCCTCCAGAAATCATTAGCCAAATACTGATCCGATTACCAATCAAATCATTGCTGCGAATGAAAAGTGTTTGCAAGTCTTGGCGTTATTTATTAACCGAAGATCGCTTCTTTTTAGAGAATCATATCTCCGTTCATCAATTTCACAATGGTGAATTGTTTATCAACGGCGAGACTTTTAAACTACTGAGTGCCCGAGATGGCTTGCTGCTTACGAAAAGCAATGTTACGTCCAAGTACTGGATACAAAACCCGGTGACGAAGCACCGGATGATTCTACCTGATCCGCGTCATAAAGATCACCTATATATGCATATTCTGTATGTTGCATCTACTAATGAATATAAATTGGCAACTGCATACAAGGACAAGGATGAGAATGCAGGCTGTGAAGTGTTTACTCTTGGGCGGGACTTTTGGTGGAGAACTATACGGTTTCGCCCCCAGTTTACTTGTATGAACACAGACGAAGAGACGATTTCAGTCGTCAGAACAATCGGCACCCTTCACTCTGTAAGGGTAGACAAGAATGGGCCTAAAGAAATGATCTCTCTTGATTTAGAAACCGAGACTTTTACTAGAAATGCTCTGCCGCAATCTTTGTTTTCAAATTGGACCAAAATTTGGACTCTACAATGGAATGATAAGTTAGGATTTGGTCATATAGACGGCGAAAAAGGTGACTTTCATGTGTTGGTGCTCAGGGATTATAAGAATCTCAAATGGGATAAACAGATGGTGCTCCCATTGGCAGATTGTTTGAAAATCAAACCGCTATTTTTTCAATCCTTTATTCCTTATCTCACTATTTATGGTATCTTTCACTTCTATTTGTCGCACCAAAGAAAAGTCTTTGTCTACAAAATTGCATCTGCGGAGGTTCTAAAAATATTCTCCCTGCCTCCCGGAAAGTCTAATATTTTGAGCGGTGTCAGCTTACTTACTTTAGGAGGGATGATATCACAGGTTCACAGGTTCGGTAACAATCACATTATAAACTACACCGTTAACCCGGTAATGTCCAGTGATCAGTCCAACTAATAGTGCTTATTCTTTTTCTCTTTTTATGTCTCTGTATTTTAGCTTTTTATTCTCTTTTTATACATCCAAACCATTTCGCTTTTGTTTTATTTTTTTAATTAGTCTAATTGCATGTCATAAACTTTTAGTCAAATTGTATTGAAAAATGAGATTTAAGTTTAATTAATAGGATTGTAATAAATCAGCCCTCCGATGCGCTGACTGGATGGCTAACAATGGTTTCTCGCTTGCTTTTGGGCTCTCTATTTTTGAAGCTGCCCCTGCGGGTATCAACGGCTTTTTATTAGATGACATTGCTGGGGTTTCCATCCCTAAGATGTGCAGATTTTGATTTCTTGGTTTTCTTTGGCTTTGGCCCCTCCTGTAATAAAAAAAAATAGAGCAATAGAGGCTTCTACTTACTACAGTACTTGAAATGATCAAGATAAATTTTAATGTAGTTTTAAATACTAGTTTCGCTTTACGTGTTTCACACGTGGCTCATAGTGTGATTCGTCAAATTATCTAATCAAATTTGAAATAATAGCTCATTTAAAATAGTTTCTCTTATTAAATACTTTAGTTTTAATTGTTTAAAAAAATTTAGTCCATATTTAGAATTCTATACGATTAAAATAGTAATCATTAAATAGTCAAATAGTATATTTTAATTAGTACTTTAGACAATTATTTCAACACAATAGTTTATTTTAGTTGGTACTCTAATTTATCTTAACATAATAGTTTATTTTAGGGTTTTCCAAATTCATACACGAACTTTATTCTAATTTGCAATTACAACATAATCTTTCAAACTTGCCAATGTTAGTAACCAACTTTACACTTTTGGCAAATCGATGCACCAAACACGAAAAATACTAATGTGGACATTGTAATATACCGCCATATGTCGTTGCGTGATTGGTCGGTGTACCAATTTGCCAAAAAATGAAAGTAGGTTACTGGCATTGCCAAACTTCAAAATTTATGTTGTATTATAAATTAAGGTAAAGTTCGTGTATGCATTTGCAATTAATCCTTAATTTTAAGTAATAATTTTGATGATTATCTTAATAGTTTTTAATTGATAATTAAATTTTATAAGTAAAAAGGACAATAACGTAAAAGTGTCTATCCCCCACCCCTTCCGTGCTTTTATATATAGTACTAGCGTTTCGCCACGTGCTACACACGTGAACTGCATTTATATGACTCGTTATATACTCCCTCCGTCCCGTAAAGATAGAAAAAGTATTCTTTCACAAGAATTAAGAAAGTACTTAATTATAGGTAATCTGTGATAATTTTCCTAAATTGTCCTTTTAATTTTTTGAAGTAAATCATAATAAATTAGTGATTCACACAACCCAAAGCCACTATATAAATATTAGCGAATAAAATTTTAGATACATAAAAAGCATTCATTGAAACTTTAAATTAATTAATATTGATAGAAGGGTATTTTAATAATTTTATAGCTAACTAACACTACTTTTTCTATCTTTGTGGGACAAAAAAAATAGCCACTTTTTCTATCTTTACAGGACGGAGGGAGTATTTAATAATAACTAAAATAAAATAAAATGGTTTATTTGTTAATAAATTGTTATAAATAATTTTGTATTTGCATGAGATTCGCATGTAAATGATAATTGCCGTTATTTGATTTAAATATTAATTAAATTAATAAATATAGTATTTTACAAATATATATTATATTTTTTAATATTTAGATTGAAATTATAGCACGGAAGTGATATTTATATGATCTGTCACATATATACACATGGTAAATTATTTAAGATATAATGACCAGTTTATTTATTTTATTTTATATTAAATTATAAATTTTGCTTTACTCGCTTCTCAACTTCGATTTATAATTTAGATTATATTTATATCTAAATAATACATACTGCAAATTTACAATCAATAAATTTTTGCAGTCTGTTATAAATTTTGTAAATTATAATCAATAATTTTTATTGTTTATTGATAGAGTCTGCCTTCTGATCCTGTAAATGACATCTGCAAAATAGGGTAGAAGCTAACCGGATGGTGGTTGTCCGATTAACTCTCCGATGCTAAAGTCAGTTTAGAGCTTTGAGCAGCGTTTTGAGTATATTAATGTAGTTGTGTTTTTAGGCATACCCCATACTCCTGTTTACAGTAGATGATTGCATATCTAGCAGTGTTACAGTAGGAAAGTGAATCCTACTTTGTAGGGATTAACCCTGATTTGGTGTAACCTTCCTTATTCAGACATGAGTCCTATTTAGCAACGTCTTCCTAAATAGTCCCGTCTTCCTAAATTAGAGCTTATCTTCCTAAGTTTGAGTTTGTATCCAAATAAGAAGATACTTCGAGATTATGTAGTAGATCTAGCGATCTATCCGAATCCTAGTATCAACGCGCTTTGCCCGAGTTCTCAGGGATTCGGTCTTCATCTTGTTGGATGATATCATGGCGGATCCTATGGATTCGGCCATCTTTCATATATTTGGTTCTGGCGGGAGTCCGGTATCACCTGAGAGTGGATCTCCTGCGACTCGGCTCCATCGTAATTAAGATAGGATTCGGTATCTATCATTAGCCGTCCGCAAGTGGGCTAAAGTCTTGGTATTTATAGCTTTATAAATTTTAGCTCTTTTGGGGCTGAGTCGTTTTATATTCTGACGAGTCGTTTTATATTTTCCAGTAAGATTCTATTTTCTGTTCCTTTGCCACGTGGCATTCATCGGCGAACTGTGGTTCCTGGATGAGGGACAAGTGTCTTGCCTGTATGACATTTTCCATTCATCCGACGGGACCCTTAGGATTTCGTCCCTTCAACTTCCTGATCCCTTTTTCTGGGTATATAAGTGCTCATTTGTCATTTTTTTCTCTTTTACTTTCATTTTCTTGCAAAAAAACTTCAAATTTCGCTGAACAATTCTACTATCTTTATTATGTCACACATCTTCAAGATTCCTCGTTTTCAAGTTGCTTCATATCTTTCTTTTGATCCAGTTTATTTGATTTTGAGGTATTTGTGTTTTCCTTTTGCTTCTTTGATTTTCTGTTTTTAGCATCTGGGTTTGGTTTTGCTATTTGTTCTTCGTGTTCTTCCCATTTTCACTTTCTTCTTCCCCTTTTGATCTTTTAAATTAGAAATTTCATCATCCTTCCTTATTTCGCCCCATTTTTAATTTTCAAATATCAGAAGTAACAGAAAGAATTCGGGGTGCTCGTGATGACTTACAGCACGCCCGAAATTCTTTGTCTGCTCAGCAAATAATAGATTTTGCTGATGATTTCAATTTTTCCGGATCTTATATTATTGTAAGGCCCGGAAAAACATTTCGGGCGAATTATAATACCGATCGCCTTCGAAGAAATTATTCATGATGAATGGTTGAAAATAACAAGGACATAAAAAATTTCAATAAAAAAAATCAAATTTTTTAACTTATTATTTTAAGTGACTTTTTACTTAACTGAATAAATTAAATTGAACTTTTTTAAGTTATCGAATCACCCTAAAATAATTAAGTGCTTAATGCATTAATTTAAGCAATAAGTGGGGTTTTTTAGCTGCACAACAAAATTATTTGGTGTAATTTTTAATAAAACTAGTACCAAAAAATTACTCAAATTAATATTTTTTATTATTTTGGTTAAAATTAGCAATTTATATGATTAATTTTTTGATTTAAAAATTTAATTGATTAAATATTTTCTTTAAGTGGTTAAATAATCTTTTTAAAATATTTAGAGGGTTGTAATTAATTCTGTTATCAAAAAGTCATAAAAATGAAAGAGTTGAAATGAATTTTTTATCAAAAAAATAGTCACCTTTTTCGTTCTAGGCTTAATGCTGTATAAAATTCTACTTTTGTCCCTCCTCCGTTTATACTATTGTAAAATTGATACAAATTTTTGAAACTATGGTACCAACTGCCGCAACTGGTTCGTGATCGGAATTGGTAATGCGCAATGAAATCAAAACTATTTTATAAGTATTTAATTATGAATTGATAAATAAATAATACTTTCTCCGTCCCACTCTAATCGACAAAATAACTATATTTCAATAACCAAGACAAGTTAATAAATAACATAGAAAATTATTTATATACCCTTCTATTGATAATGGAGCTAACTAATGCTATTAGTATATATTAGTCAAATTTTCATTAAATACTCACCATTTTCCATAAAAGACATGGTTTTAAATGAGGGTAAAGATGGAAAATTAAAGAATAAAATTATAGTTATGTTAGT
The DNA here is from genome assembly GCF_937616625.2 of Mercurialis annua. Taxonomy (NCBI): domain Eukaryota; kingdom Viridiplantae; phylum Streptophyta; class Magnoliopsida; order Malpighiales; family Euphorbiaceae; genus Mercurialis; species Mercurialis annua. The sequence continues at coordinate 2,854,394 of NC_065574.1, read as the reverse complement.
TTTGTCAATTAGAATGGGACACCAAAAACTCTATATTGTCAATTAGAGTGGGACGGAGGGAGTATTATAATAAAATTAATAAATAACACGATTCAACATTAAAACGTACATCCATAGCTAAATCAAGATATCCATTAATCATTATAAGGAGTACAAAATTGATAGAGAATCACAAAATAAAAAATAGTAAATATCCTCACTTTGAATCAAAGAACTTTGTATCTCTCTAAATCCTAGACTCATAGTATGTAGCTACTTTATTCATTGCAAAGACTTTGTATTAAGTTCTTGGCCTAATGCTTCAAAAAAACCATGATATTTTAACCCCTTTTTAATCATATCATGACATTGAAAACTTATCAATTTTATCTTATTTTGCATTTTACCGTTTTAATTGTACTCCAGTTTTTCAATTTTTGTCAATTTTTTTATTTAAATGATGAAATCATTCAATTAATTAAGTTTAAAGATAAAATTAAATTCATTTCCATTCAAAAAATTACAAATAAGTCTTTTATTTTTAAAAACTAACTAAAAACCATAATCAAATTAACTCTAATTTAAATTTTTAATTAATTTAACTAAATTTAAATAAATTTTAAAAACATACAATTAATATATGTTAGACATGGAGAACATTTTTAAACTTTTTCCAAATGAAAATGACGTTAATTTAATATTTCAGAGACAAAAATACAAAATAATCTAAAATTGACCAGTTTTCAACGTCAGGATAGGATTTAAAAGGGCTAAAAGGTTGGGATTTTTTAAAACATTAGGCCTAAGTTCTTTACACCAAATTCTTTGAATTAGAACTTGTAACTTGCTTGGTTTTTTTTTTGAATTCATCGTATCTCATTAAATTGAATATGAAACAGTTACATTTGTAAAAAATTCGGGATAATTTGAAAACTAAACCCGATGACCTGACATGGAACAGACAACATGCTGCCTGATTTGCAGACCTTACTTACGAAAATAAAATAAATTACTAACTGTTTCGCGAATTAAGTGTAGTCTTCAATCACTCTTCATTCAAACTTCTCCAAACACCCGCAAACTCACAGCATCCGATTCAATCAACACTTGATATAACTCCTTCTAAAAAAGAGACAACAAACCTTTCACAGAGAAAGGACAACAAACCTTTCATAAAGAAAGGATAAAGTAAAACATTCATAAAAAGACAAATAATAAAAAATAAATAAAACTAGTATAACTCATAAACGAATCCATTTTGTTACTGAAAGATCTTCAATCTATCGTCGCTTCTTGATAATTGAATTGCGCTTCGTGATAAATTTTATTCCGTCAGAAAAATGAAAAAGAATTGGCTATTTATTATATTCTATGAAATTAAAATAACATAAACAAAAGGGGTGGCTACCGTCAATAGAAAAATTAAACCATTGACGGCTGCCGAAGAAAAAAAAAGAAAAAAACTCTAGGCGGCTAGGGTTTGTTAGAGAGAAAAGAAAAGAGAAGGTGGCTAGGGCTTTTTAGTGTTATTTCTAATTTAACTTGCTTGGTTAATCAATGCAATCCTTACAATTCCAATCTCTCTCAAATAACTTTTTCAATTCTATGATTTATAATTGTTAGATTCATGTTCTAATACTTCCAATAAATAGGATCAAAAATCAATGGTAGAAGAAATAAGATGAGGAAAATACTTGAAAGAGATGAAAATTGTCTTGAAGATTTCCTTTGAATGCTTGAAGATTGCCATAAAGAAAAGTTAAGATTTAATCTCTTTCTCTTTTACATGTGTGTGTATTAAAAATATGAATCTCATTCAAGTTCTTCAAAGTTAAGTATTAGAATAAATCACATTCACTATGCATGGTCATGTTGTCTTACAACTTCCACACCTCAAGATAGTGGAATTTTCATCCGAAATCGTCTAAGTTCTTGAGTTCAATCTTTATGAACCTAGCTTCTAACTAAGCAATGTGTATCTTGTCTGATTTAAACGTTTATTTTTGTAAGCTCATTCAGTTTTCAGGGTTTTGCCCTGACTAATTCAGATCCGACCTGCGTCGCGCACCAGGCTGGCATGGTAGGTGAGTGTACCAGTGAGAATTTTCTGCATTCACAAAACTCGAACCCGAGACTTTAAGCGATATCTAGCTGCTTATCACTTGTACCAACCCATTGGTTGCCTGGTTTAAACCTTGACATATAAAAGACATGCATAGTCAATTTTTGGAGAAATTCTTGTGTGAACCTAGTTCACCGCGTAGGATCGTAAACCATCCATTATATTTATCGTGTGACACGTGGCGTAATTAATATGAACAACCAATCCTTTAATGGCCTGTTAATTAGAGGTTTTTTTATTTAAAACATAAGGCTATTAAATGATTGGTTGTTCATATTAATTACGCCACGTGTCACACGATAAATGGATGGTTCACAATCCTACATGGTGAATTCACACAAGAATTTCTCTTTTGGCACCTCAAGAATTTCGTACTTCATTATATGATTTTGATCTTACTTTAAGATCATAAGCTTAAAATATAATCTTAATTAAGGACTAATTAAATCTTTTTCTATTAATTTATTAGTCATAATTATCTCATAATAAGAATGATTAGAAGTAGGGTGAAGATTTCTGCACTTCATCATATATAATTGCTCTCCACTTTTAGTTGCTAATGACTTTATTACCTTTTATTGAAATTCATTTATTTTTTCTCTTTTCATATTTCACAAGTGTTTTCGCTAATAACCTTTAGCAAGTATTGATATTTTTTTAGTCCAAATATCTAAGGTTGCAGCTAAAATAAGTTTGATAATAATGTCATTTATATCTAAAAATGGAGTGTAATTATCAAATGGTGTAGTGTAAAAATACCCACCATTAGAAGTATTAAAATAATTTATTATTTACATGTACTATTAATTAGACTAGTAACACTAATTACTCTTACTAGTGGATTTATGACTCAAATAATTTCGACAGATGCTAACTTTTACTCCCTTCATCCCAAATTGATCAGCGGTTTTAAATTTTAAAAAATTCTAATAAATCTATATAAAATGAGTAATTTTATAAAAAACATACAACACTAGCCCTTATCTAATGCAGTTTTAACATTATTTTTAGTGAATTTTGCTCTCTTTTTAATGTAATATATTATAATTAATGAGGATATATATATAATTCAAGCAATAAATTACTGCCTATAATTTGAGACAAAAAAATTCAAAATAGTGCCCATTAATTTGGAACGGAGGGAGTAATTAATATTTAAGTTAATTAAGTCACTAATTAATTTATAGGTTAATAAATTAAATCATTTGTAACATAAATGATGATTAATCTACACTACTGTTTTTAATTAGAAATTAATCTAATATGACCAAGAAACAAAGGTCAGATTGAACATTGGAGAGGTCTCACCGGATGTCCGTTCTGATAGTCTACTCAGTATTTAGTAGGAAAAGAAGAAGAAGAATTGTAAAAAAGAGAAGTACTTTTAGGCTTTATAAAAAATATACATAAAGAGTATGCATAAAAAGTACACGTAAAAAATACATGTGAAAAAAATACACGTAAAAAACATACGTATATTTTTACGTATATAAATTGAAAATTAAATAAAAAATGAAAAAAAGTTAATAAAAAAACTTGAAAATAAAATAATTTGTTGTGCATGGAATCATCTGATTCCATGCAGATGATTTCATGCACAATGTGACTCACATAATATTCCTGGGAGTCACATTGGTGGGCAGGTGGATGAAAATATGATCAGCTAGTTCGTTAACAAGATTTCAAACCCAATGAAATTAAAGAGTAGCCAGCCAAAAACCTCTAGCTTAGAACTTCTATTATAATGCAGGCAAATCACATAAGATCCCATAAACAGCCACTAGACATTTCTAGACTACATACATAAACAACCACTAGACATTTGTAAAATGCCATGTATCCCATCAGAGCTTGAAGACGTATGGAATTTTCTCTGTAAATAAAAAAATTGATGATGAAATAAAGATTAGGGTTCAAGAATTGATTAGTTATGTACCAATTAAACATCAAAAAAACTAATTAAAAGGGCAGAAACAAACACTAGAAAGAAAGAAAGTTTTATATTTTCAGAAATCAAACCAAACATTGCACCATTGTTATTGAATATACCGATATACGCAGATCAAGAACATCACTGTTAATGCGCATTTCACAAATGCAAAGTCTAATTCCTGGTACAGACACGGACCCTTTTCTAAAAATAAAAGAAATAGACGACGAATTATATGTTTATGTACTAGAACTAGAACTGGTGATTTCAATAAATGTCAAGTTCTGCCACTGGAGGCGCATCCGCTTGAACGTCGATTTCGATATGAACTCTTACATTTACTTGATGAAGAACGTGGGGGTTGTGGACTACTCCGACGGTGATGAGGGCAATGCCAAATGGAGCAGGAGGTACTGACTGGTAAAGTTTAGTCCGATGGTGCGGTGGGTACTGACTGGTAAAGTTTGAGCGGAGGTGGTCAGATATTTTAGAAAGAAAATTTCCCATGGCGTGGTTGATTTCAGATTATAGAGAAGGAGAACTGGCAACAATCACAGCACAGGGAGAAAAATGTTTTATCTGCGAGTGAGAGTTTGAGATTTCAACTCAATATTCTCCCGCTTTGCTTTATATACACAACCGGCTTCGTACCAAATCCATATTTTTGCTTCAGGCCTTTTGCCTCAGATTCGACTCCTTTTTCCATAATTAACTCATTTTTACACAAATATGTAGATATGCTTCAGTTGTAAACTAAAAAATAAGCTCGATTTTACTATACAAGTTATTGTATATGCCGTTAGTATGATAAGCATCAAAAAATTATTCATTTAAATGAGCCCCATGCACTTTCATTTTGTTAAAAATATTCTCTCAAGCGTACTCACTGTTTACACTTTTTGTTTGGTCTTCAAAATTAAACATATAAGGATCCAGTGCACAGAAGTTATAGTGGAGGGACGCAATTCAAGAAAGTGAAACAATACAGGGACCAAAATACTACGTTTTGCCAATATAGAACCTTATTTTCAAATAATGACATGGCGAGATTACTTCGCACAAGCTCAGTTAAATATCATACACTACACTACACGGAATCATAACTCAAATTTTCCATGAAACTGGTCATGTAATGCAAATTAGAAGAATCAGCAGCCACCTTTCTCGCTTATTGTAAAATTAAAAACAAAATTAGGGTTTCAATTGTTAGCTCAGATTGAAGTAATTATTCATTTCTGTAATAACTATTATGTACAGAACAGCAGCTTCTCGTCTTCGAGCTCTTAAGGTACACTATTCTTTAAACCCCTAATTACTTACTCTGTTTGGTTGAAAAACATTATTTATTCTTTTTAAGAGTCATTTCTTTTATTGTTTTACATTTAATTTATAGCTCTAATGTTTCAATGCTAGATCTAATTTCAAATATTTTATGTTTTGATTGTTCTTTTGAATCATTTTTTATTTCTTTTGATGATGTGGAATCTAATTCATTTATGAACTTTCAGCAATTAAAATTGAAATGTGTTGAGTGTTTTTATCTGTGTATTTATTTGATTAATTTGTAACTGAATGGAATGGCATTGTTTGGTTAGGGCCATGCCGGAAATTTAAGGGCGGCGCGATATGCAACTGCTAGTGCAGTTGCTTCAAGGACATCCTCCTCGCCCGGTTTCTTCAGTTGGCTGACTGGTGAAAAATCGAGCTCTCTGCCTTCTTTGAGCTCGCCGCTAGTAGATGTTACTCTCCCTCCTGTATTGCCTGATTATGTTGAACCGAGCAAGGTTAAGTCAAAAACACTCGAAAATGGCATGAGAATTGTTTCTGAAGCAACGCCGGTATGTTTATTATGTTGCTAGCCTTATTGCTCTTGATTTTCCAATGAATCTTACTCTTTTTAAAGAGTGATTAGTGATACTTTGTTTGTTCATTTGTTGATAGAATCCTGCAGCCTTTATTGGTATGTATGTCGATTGTGGTTCTATCTATGAAACACCCGTATCATGTGGGGCTACACACTTGCTTGAACGTATGGCATTCAAGAGTACTAGGAATAGGAGTCACTTGCGGATTGTGAGGGAAGTAGAGGCAATTGGAGGTAATATTGGTGCTTCAGCCTCTCGGGAACAGATGGCATACACTTTTGATGCTCTTAGGACCCATGTTCCTGAAATGGTAGAATTGATTATCGACTGCGTGAGAAATCCTGTCTTCCTAGATTGGGAAGTTAGTGAAGAGGTAATTTTAGATGTTTTCCACTTTAGTCTTCTTGGTATTATGAAACCAAAACTCAAATGGTTTTGTTGGGTCCTTTTTTATGTTAGACGTGGATTTATCTGCTCCCTGTGAAGGGTCTTTATAGTGTATAATACTCCATCATGTTTTTGTGCAGCTTGAAAAATTGAAACATGAAGTTGGACAACTCTCTAATAATCCCCAAGGCTTACTTTTGGAAGCAATTCATTCTGCTGGTTACAGTGGGGCATTGGCAAATCCTTTGGTTGCTCCTGAATCAGCCCTAAATAGAATAGATGGTTCTATTTTGGAGGAATTTGTATCTGTAAGAAAGAAATGTTCTACTTTGTCTTTGCACTGGATCCTCATTCATTTTTTAATTAATCTGTTATGCTGTCTCTATCCTGCGTTTTCTTGTACTGATTTATTTTTTTGGAATTGCAGAAGCATTATACAGCTCCTCGAATGGTTCTTGCAGCTTCTGGTGTTGAGTTTGAGGAGCTTATATCTATTGCGGAGCCACTTCTTTCTGATCTCCCACATGTCCAATTACCTGAAGCACCACAATCTGTGTATGTTGGTGGGGATTATCGCCGTCAATCTGATTCACCGGTACATCTGCATTACCGATTTCTTATATCCTTTCTCTATTACTAATGTTTGTAAAGTTTATGTGGTGCTTACTGTTTCTTTCATTTTGTTCCATATGATTCTAGATGACACATATTGCTCTTGCTTTTGAAGTTCCCGGAGGCTGGCTTAATGATAAAGAAGCTGTAGTTTTGACTGTTCTTCAGGTTTATACTGCTTGACTGCCCCTTTCTTCTATTTGTTTTTTTATTTTGGCCCTTTCCTTTCAATCTACTTTTACCTATATTTTGCATTTTTTAGATTAAAATAAATATGTGAATAAGATTTCTAGTTTTATTGCAGATGCTTATGGGAGGTGGTGGCTCATTCTCTGCAGGGGGGCCTGGGAAAGGGATGCATTCACGATTATGTAAGTTCATTTACTTACCTATGTACCAATAATGCTTGCTTTACAGTTTGACTTTATTCTGATTACTTGTGTAGTATAAAATGTTAGCTTTATAATTTGACTCTATTCTGATTACTCTTGTAATTTTTCATAAATTGTGCCTTCCAACTTACTTCTCTAATTTCATAATCTCTAGTGTTTGCTTATGTAAATATTTGGGCTTTCTCCCCTTGTTAATTACTTGATTGCATTTAAACACAGATCTCCGAGCCTTAAATGAGTATCAAGAGCTTCATTCCTTCTCTGCTTTCAACAGTATTTTCAATAATACCGGATTGTTTGGCATATATGCTAGCACTGTAAGACCCTTTATCCAATTAATATAACTTCTGATGTATGTTCACACATTTTTGGTTGATTTTTTAAACTGAAAATTGTTTTCTTCTTCTTGTTACTTTTTTTTTTTTATATATATATATATATATATATATATATTATCGGATTTTCCGCTTTGAGGAAGATTCAAGGCTTGGATGTATTATACATCATAGTTCAGTGGATGGTAGTTAAGTAGGCTTAAACGAACAGAGAATAGTTCAAAAAATTCTTATGGGGAACTATGTGTCTTCAATAGGTATTCGACTTAATATGTGTGTCAGTGTGTGCATGAAACATGGTTTGTTTTTCTCATTTTACAATCATTACTCTTTGTATGGATTTTGTTGTATTTTCGTTTGTATTTGTACTTGAGTTGAGAAACCAAAGCATGCTATTGCTGAGTATAAGAAACAATTCGAACATACGATTCTTTTTAAATCTCTTGGGTGAAAGCCTGCGAATGATTGTATCATCGCTAAACCAAAACTAAGTTTGAGGATCTTTTATTGTGACAGACGTCGGATTTTGCACCAAAAGCAGTTGACATAGCTGCGGGAGAACTCCTTGCAATTGCCGCACCTGGACAAGGTCCTTTTTCCATCTTTCCGTCTCTCTTTATGGTGTTTGTGTGATGACTTTTACTCACTACTCAGGTCTTAATACATCCTGCCATTTCTTATCCTTTTCTTTTCCTATTTTATGGCAGTTTCCAAGTTACAACTTGCTCGTGCCAAAGAGTCCACAAAATCTGCTGTTCTGATGAATCTAGAATCTCGAGTATGTTTCTTTTCTCTTGAGGCATATGTATCTTTTTGCTTACAGTATTTGTTATTTTATGGCTAAATGGTTCTAAACCTTAGAGATGATAATAGAAAATTGTTTTGACTTTATTGTGTTCTGTTGTGTGACTAGAATATATTTGAAGTATTTTATTTTCTACCTCATTTTCGCAATATTTATTGCTTGTTTCACATTTTCATTTTTGTTTGTAAGGCTTTTTGTGATTGTTGTATGACTGCATTGTGCAGATGGTTGTGGCAGAAGATATCGGGAGACAATATTTGACCTATGGTGAAAGGTAGCTTCATTCTATAGGTCCTTGTCTTTGGTTCATTTGTCAAGACTTTGATAAAAGATTCAGAGACAAAAATAAATATATTAAACTTTACAGCATTTATTTTTCCTACTGAACAACTATAAACAATAAATCACATTGCCAAAGCTTCTTTATTTGAATGGATTGTCAAATATGTTTTTTTGGGTAACACGTCTGTGGCTCGTTTTCTCAGGAAACCTGTTGAGCATTTCTTAAAGGTGGTGGAAGAAATCACACCTAATGACATTACTAAGATCGCCCAAAAGATTATTTCTTCGCCTCTATCAATGGCGTCTTATGGTGATGGTAATGTTCTTACTTTATTTATATATTGGTACTAAATTCTGGTTTAACTTGTGATTCTTAAATGTCTTTGTGTTCTCGTCGTCAGTTATGAACGTCCCAAGCTACGAGTCTGTCAGCAGGAAGTTCCATGCATGAAGTTCAAGGATGAGGCACTGAGTTTGAGTTTTACTGTGCCATCATCACGGATTGATCCCGTGTCTAAGCCAAGTCCGACTATTTCCTTCGGTTTTCTTGCGTTGAAATAAAAACAAAACTGAGGAAGAAGTTTTCCTATAGATAGATAGGATAATATCCATGCAATTAGCTCCAACACTTTGATTCTTTCGGATTTGCACCATCACTATTTTGGAACATGCATGGATCACAATTTTGCTTTGTAACATGATAAAAGAAATTGGTGGTTCATGTTAATAATGTTACTTGTACTATAAATAGTTAAATACATGTCCATTGAACAATTGACTAATTTGGCTGTTAACCTGTTAATTTATTAGGTTAAATTGCCAAAAATAATTGAATTTTTGACAATTACACTTTTAACCTTTTTACTTGGACTAGTTTCGCATCACGTGCTATGCACGTGGCTCGTAACGTAACTCCTCAATGAATATATGAGTAAATTTATAATAATTATATCAATTTTCTTTTTATAATTAATATTAAATTAGTTAAGAATTTTTGTAAAAGTAAATATAATATATTTGGTTATTAAATTTTTTTCCATATTGAATTTATTCTTCTTTTGGTTTTATAATAACCATAATTAAATAATTAACTTAATTTCATGAATAATATCTTTAAAAATAATAAGATATAAATTTAAATAATAATATATTGACCAAATACAATATTTTAATTTTGTAGTTCAATCAAACTAAAAGATAGGTATTATTACTAATTTGGAGACAATTTAGTTATTTTTTACATATTAAAAATTAAATTGGAGATAATTTAGCTACCTATTTTAATTAGGTCTTTAATTACAATAGTGATTAATTAAATAACTAATTAGTTAATGACTATAAAACTTTTATTTATTAGTAAACTAAAAAGGATTATTCAGTAAATTTGCCTGTCCCCCCCCCCCTCCGTGCTTTTATATATAGTACTAATTTTTCGCCACGCGCTACGCGCGTGAGCAATATTCTTGTGACCCGTTATATATATAATAATAAAAAATTAAGGCCAAATGTTGTAAAAAGGCCAGACCTTTCACAAAAGTTTCATAAAAGTCCTGATCTTTCAATTTTGTCGATTTTGGCCAAAAACTAATTATTTGGTTTCACAAAAGTCCTGACCTTTCAATTTTGTCGATTTTGGCCAAAATGGATTATTTGGTTTCACAAAAGTCCTGACCTTTTAATATTTGGCATGCCACATAGGCGTCACATAGGCTCCACATAGGCAAATTGAAATCAAATTGAGAGTTGGCCACAATTGAAACCAAATAATTTGTTTTTGGCCAAAATCGACAAAATTGAAAGATCAGGACTTTTGTGAAACTTTTATGAAAGGTTTGGCCTTTTTAAGACATTTGGCCAAAAATTAATAAATAAATTATTATTGTCAAATAATTGATTAATAATATAAATATTTTATTAACACTTTAACAAAAGTTTTTTTTCGGTGGATACACTTTAACAAAAGTTGACTTAAAGAAAAACAGGCAAATTCTTTTTTAATATTTATAATTTATTTATAAATATTTTTCACATGGTTCATAATTTGATCTGTTAATACATATAAATCGAAAAGGATAATTTAAATAATAAATCAATATATAGTAACAAACTAATAATGTGACCCGTTATTGTATTATATAAGTTAAACTGAATAAATTTATGAATTGATATAATTAATTCGTAAAATCTAATTTTAGAATCTTCTAAAAATTAACATTTTTTTTATAAAACATAAAAATCAACTTATTTGATCCAATACATAATCTTATAATATTTATAAGTAATTGTTAACCAAAATATACTGAAATCATCGTATAATTTATCCAAACTAAAATGAATTACGTCTATTGATTAAAGATTTTATTTTAGATGATATTACTGGATTATTAGGAGTCATGCCACCATCGTAAGATCAAATTCTTTTGTTTTTATGACGAAAGTGTTGTATAAGTAGGAAGAATAGTCGCCACTCGCCACCATCATAACATGAATGCCTTCAAGCTTGATTTCTTCTTCACCTAAACCAAAAAAAGAAAACATAAAAGTCATAATATGAGATATGTTACTAAATTGTTTATATTTATTCATATAATTAATCATAGGCAGTAGCCTATTTACTCGTATAATTAATCATAGTGGCAGTAGCCTTTTATATTGAAATCGTAGATATGGTGAAAATAAGCTTGATATTGATATTAATTCTAGTTACTCGATACTATCCCATCAAAACTAAACTCTTATCAAATTTAAACTCTTATAATCTGTTTTTTATATTTTTTATTAAAATTAAATTTAATATTTCTTATTAGAATTACACTTATACTTTATTTTTTAATTTTTAATAGATTTAGACTTGTATTTAATTATTACTTTTTATTGATTATTGGAGACAGTTTTTAATACTTGAAAACACATTATAGGATAAACTTTTATTCCAATTAAACTTCTATTAGAATCAAATTCTTACACATCCAGTTATTATTTGGTATGACGTTTCTTTACTTGATTTTCTTATAAAGAGTTAAACTCTTAGTTAAGTTGTAATTTTGTTATTAATATTATTCTTTTAAAGAGTTTTTATTTTAGAGAATTCTTTTAAAGAGTTAAACTCTTAGTTAACTTGTAATACATATGATATACTCAAATTTCATAAAAGATTCTTATCCATATATTATAGTTTTATTAAAATTTATTATTGTTGAAATAATATGCTGCTAATTAAAATATATTGAGAGCAATTTGGCGTCAATTTAAAAATAACTCGATATACTAACATTAATTTATGAAAAAGTAGCCTCAAATAATCTAAAGATTAGTACATTCAAAATACATACCATGTGAATTTTGAATTCCTTTCTTTCAAGTAAAGCTTATGGAGATCCAACATAGCTCATAAAATATTGCCTGCAATAAAAAAACCCAAATCGAAAAACACAGATATTAGTCACCAAGTAAAATTTAGTTACTTAAAGCAAAAAAATTGACTTTTGATCACAATATGAAAGCTCCTTTTATATCAAAGCACAAATATCCTTAAGAATTCGATGATATTACTGCCAACTTAAAATTAAATTTTTTGGCCGAAGGAAACCATGCAAAAAACAACTGCCTCGCCTGCATAACTATTTATTGAAATAAAGTTGATATATTTTGCTACAATTAGACCTCTACTTAACTAAACTTTCCTAATAGTATTAGACTTCTATTTAATATTTTATTTGTTTTATTAGAATTAGATTTGTACTTACTTTCGTAAATTTTTTAATTACTGAAGGTTAAGGTTGTAATTTTGCCTGTCCCCCCCTTCACATTTATAGAATAGTTATAGATAGATAAAGCAACACAAACAGTTAAGAAAATGTAAAGATTATAAAAAGGAATATAAAAATAAATAAATATAACATATTGGATTTTGTTTATAAATATTGGAGTTGTTGAAGTGGAATAAGATTGGTCTAGTAATGTTTGTAGTATCTAACAAATATTACATATAAAGCTTAATTACTTAAAAACCACTCATCTTAAAAAAAAAAATTCGTTTATACCTTGATTTAGAAAAAAATTCATTTATACCCTGATATATGTGTTTATGTTTCACCTCTACCTCGAGGCACTAAATTAACCTCTTTTCATTTAAAAAAGTTTAAAATAGTCCTTCATTTAGAGAAAAATTTATTTCTAATTAAACTCTAATTAACTTAGGTTAAAAATGAAGAATTATTTTAAACTTTTTTCTTGATGAAAAGAGGTTAATTTAGTGCCTCGGGGTAGAGGTGAAACATAAATACATACGTCAAGGTATAAATGAATTTTTTTTAAATCAGGGTATAAACAAAAAAAAAGTTTAAGATGAGTGGTTTTTAAGTAATTAAGCCTTACATACAATATCTTGATATGAATTATTTTCCCCCTCCACGTAATTTAAGACTTTTTTCTATGTTTGGAAAGTAGAGAAAGTTGTTGAATTATTCCACGTCATGACAAATAATTTTTGTATAGGGGATTATACATCATTCATAAAAGTACAATATATATCATTGTATTATATAATTCATAAAAAAATACAATATTATACTTCTTCCGTCTCAAAATAATAGTTAATTTGACAATTTCACTTGTCCCAAAATAATAATCCACTTTACCTTTTTATTTATTTATTTTCACATTATCCTTATTTATTACACTATTTGAATTTAAATATTTTTAAATGAAATATTCGAAAAGCTCATTTTCATTAAATGAATAGTTAACGTAATAAAATTCACGAACTTTACACGTTTTTTCATTTTAATCACGCCGTTTAAAAATTGTCATTTTCATATACGAATTATCAATTTTTCTTAAATTCATATATTATTCAAAAATCCGGTGAAAATTGGTGAGTTGGCAACCGGATAGTGACATGTCATATAGAATCAGATAGTGACACGTCAGCAATTTTTGCCGGATTTTTATACGGTGTATGGATTTGAGAAAAATTGGTAGTTGGTGTATGAAAATGACGATTTTTAAATGGCGTGATTAAAATGAGAAAACGTGTAAAATTTGTGAATTTATATTGCATTATTCATAAATGAAATACTTGGAAAATGCATTTGTTGATTTTTTTTAACTATGGAAATAGCTACAGCTTATTGATTTTGACTATCATTAATACATCTTTGTGTTTATCTATTATTATCAAATGCTTTTAGTTGTATTATAAAGTTTCATTTATTAATAATGAGGGATATAATTGAAAAATTATATTTTAAATCATATAACTACATTTTTTAGTATGTGTGTTTTTTAGAATATGACTATTATTTTAAGACGGAGGGAGTATCATTGTACTAGCGGGTATTCCACGCTATTATATTATTCAATAAACTTGTGTAATCATTGTACTAGCGGGTATTCCACGCTATTATATTACTTAATAAACGTGTGTATCATTGTACTAGCGGGTATTTTACGCTATTATATTATTCAATAAATTTGTGTCACATCATCTTCTATTTATATATATTGCACCAATTATTTTTTGACAAATTATGATGGAGATAAAATGAGTCAAAATACCAAGTTGAAAGTGATTTTTTTAAAATCATGAACTTAACCTCAACTAATCTTTTATGCTAAGTTTAGGGAGCAATAGAATCTTTATTGAATTTTCTATAATAAGTTTGAGGATTAAAATGAACATATATTCAAAGTTTAATACCCGCTAGTTTTTTTTTTGCCAAAGAAATACCCGCTAGTTTTACTCAGCTCTTTCTCATATGCACTGAAACTAACCACCATGAGACACCTCCATAACCACCGCTGCCGCCACTCTTCCACCTTCCTCCGCCACTACGCCACCAAATACACAGCAAAAATAACCTCAACATCCTCAAAAGGCAACAATCTGTCCATCGAAGTAACACCGCCGCTCCTCCCATTCGACCCCCGCGGCTACCAAATCCCCCGCCGCCACCTCATCTGTAAAGCCACTCAAATCCTACTCCACAACCGAACCCCAAACAAAAAACCCGACCCGAACCCATTTCTCACTCTCCAAGACTATCTCTCCTCCCTCTCCCTCTCCATTACTCCGCCGGAAGCTTCCAAAATTCTCAAAGCCCTGAACTGCCCCTCCCTCGCTTCTCAATTCTTCCAATTTTGCCCCTCCCTAAACCCTAATTTCCGCCACAACTCGTTCACTTACACCCGCCTAATTCTCATCCTTTCCAAATCTACCCTCCCGGATAGATACGACGTCGTCCGGTCTCTTCTCTCCGATATGGAGAAGAACGGCGTCTCCGGCAACATCTCCACCGTGAACATTTTGATTGGATTTTTTGGGGATAGTGAAAAAAATGATTTGGAGAAATGTAGTGAGTTAATTGAAAAATGGGGTTTGAAAATGAATGGGTATACTTATAAATGCTTTGTTCAAGCTTATTTAAGGTCTCGCGATAGTGATAATGGGTTTAGGGTTTACTTGGAAATGAAGAGGAAAGGCTACAGCTTGGATATTTTTGCTTTTAATATGCTATTGGATGCCTTAGCTAAAGATCAAAAGGTTTGTTCTTTTTGTGGTGTTTGAAATTATGTTTGTTGGCTTTTAGCTAGGTAGCATGGACACTTTGTTCAATTGATGTTTCCAAAATGTGTCTAAAACTTGGCGTTTCCGAAACGTATTGGAAACTTGGCGTGTCGGAAACGTGTCGGAACATGGTGTCTCGGAAACGTGTCAGAACTTGGTGTTTCAGACACGAAAACTTCATTTTAACACTGTTTAGCTGTGTCTGTATCCAAGTGTCAAGTTTCTCTGTGCCTGTGCTACCTAGGTTTTTGGTGTTTTAATTGTTTGATTAAATGATACTTATATGAGTTGAATGCTCTGTTATATACATTCTTGAATGAATTTATTTTTTTCATGTGCAGTTCTACTTTTGATTGTGTGTTTTCGTTAATTGTTTTAGTGTAATTTTGTTATATTTGTTTATCTTAATTTGAACATTTTAATTTCAACTTCATGCCATGCCACCATATAATTTAGTCAGGTGTTGTGTGCTTCTGCTGAACTTATGTTGTTTAAAAGTGTGTGCATATGTTGTTTGATTATTGTAATTCAGTGTGCAAGTTACCTTAACTGTGTATTTGATCTTGCGAATCAGAGTCAATTAACTCACACTTAGTTGTTATGATCAGTTAAGGACAATGCCATATGTTTTTAGGTTAATTAACTTCCAATTTGTACAAAATGAACGAGTTGGGGGCCGCAATGACCCAATTTGCGAGTTAATTGACCTACAAATAAATAAAAATTATTTGATTAAAATGGATAAGTGTGAGTTAGTTGACTCTGATGCACAAATTCAGGGACCACGATGATCCTTTAATTGTAGGAATTCTGTCTATATGGTTGATGAATGCAGGTCGTCACTTGTTCTGATAATTGTGCATATCTTCATCAGGGATCCTGATTATCTGATCTGCAGTGTTTTGACAGGTTGACCAGGCTTACAAGGTTTTTGAAGACATGAAAAAGAAGCACTGTGAGCCTGATGAGTATACTTACACAATTATGATCAAGATGACCGGAAAGATCGGTAAACTGGACGAATCATTGGCACTGTTTCAGGAAATGTTAAATACTGGATGTTCTCCTAATTTAATTGCTTATAATACTATGATCCAAGCACTGGCTAATGGCCGGATGGTTGACAAGGCAATTCTCCTTTTCTCAAAGATGATTGAAAAAGAATGCCGGCCCAATGAATTTACATATAGCGTCATACTCGCACTTCTAGCGGCAGAAGGGCAACTTCACAAGCTAGATAAGGTTGTGGAACTATCGAGAAAGTATATGAATAGGTCAATATATGCATATCTCGTGAGGACATTAAGCAAGTTGGGGCATTCAAGTGAAGCTCACCGGCTATTTTGCACTATGTGGAACTATCATGATAGAGGGGACAGGGATGCATGCTTGTCGATGTTAGAGAGCATGTGTAGTGCTGGTAAAACTGCAGAAGCTATTGATCTGCTCGGTAAAATTCATGAAAAAGGAGTAAGTACTGATACGATTATGTACAATACGGTACTATCTGCTCTCGGTAAGTTAAAGCAGATACCCCATCTTCATGATCTTTACGAGAAGATGAAACAAGAGGGCCCTTCTCCAGACATATTCACCTACAATATACTGATCTCAAGCTTCGGTAGAACCGGAAATGTTCACGAAGCTATTAAATTTTTTGAAGAACTTGAGAACAGTGATTGCCGGCCTGATATTATCTCTTACAATTCCTTGATTAATTGCCTTGGGAAGAATGGTGATATCGATGAAGCTCATGTTAGGTTCCGTGAAATGCAAGAGAAAGGTTTCAATCCTGATGTTGTAACATACAGTACACTGATTGAGTGTTTTGGCAAAACAGATAAAGTCGACATGGCTTGCAGATTGTTCGACGAGATGCTAGCTGAAGGTTGCTTCCCTAACATCGTGACGTACAATATCTTACTCGATTGTCTCGAGAGAAGTGGGAGGACTGCCGAGGCTGTGGATTTGTATGCGAAGCTGAAACAACAAGGAATAACACCTGATTCGATCACATACTCGATTCTTGAGCGATTACAAAGTGGATCGCATAGAAAAGTTAGAGTACGCAGGAAGAATCCGATCACAGGTTGGGTTGTTAGTCCATTGAGGTGATGAAGGCAATGTCACAACTTGTTATCTAGTAAGATTGCGATCCTCCGTGAGCAGATGCCTCTTGTCTAATTACAAATTTGTAATGTATTGATCCTCCTTACTTATGCTTTAGTTGACACAAATAAATTTCTTTCACAGTGAAGATATTTGACCTAGGATTATTTACTAACTTTGTGAAAACAGTTCCAATATTAATTCCATTTAGAGTGATATTGAAACTATTTTCTATATGGTGATGTTTTGATTTCAGTCTGCAAAATAGAATGACGAACTAAATCTTTTATAGTTTCTTCTCTAGTTGTCGGTAAAATTTATTAAGTAAAAGAGTCAATTACTCCACTCACATAAACATTTAACCTTTCTAATCAATTAAGACAATCTTTTCATTTTTATGTCAATTAACTTTTAAATAGTGCAAAATGAACGAGTTCAAGGACTCAGATCATCCAATTAGGGAGTTCACAACCTAACAATTGTCCAATTGTCCCTAATTGACTTGTAAACAAAGAGAATTGTATCTAATTGATCATAATCATCAAGTGTGAATTAATTGATCCTGAAGCACGAGTTTAGGGACTGCAATGACTTTTTGTTCAAAATTTGTTACCAAAAACCGTAGTTTTATTATACATGTCTACTTATGTAAGAAAATCCCTTATTCAGATAATATCTGTATCCATTTTGATTGGAAAATATGGAAAGTTAACTGTCAAATTTACACATAAAATTGTTGTCTGTATCTGGTCTTGTCTTCAAAGTTTTTAGTTGTTAATGGTTGTTGTATGCTATAATATTTAAAAACAAAATATTTTATTAGGTTTTCTACGAGCAAGACAATGTTTTTAGTACTTCTGCTGCTTCTTGTTGCAGCAACTCTATCAGCAATTCTATGTTTTATGAAAATAGGTATTGCAATTTCATACCAAGGTCTTTTTGCCGATCAAATCGACAATGTTAGTCGAGAAACCGAGCGAATTGCACTAGTGAATTGCCTGAGTTGGCGAGTTGCAAATGAAGCTAACAATATAATTGGATGGTGGAAAGTTCCGAAAGGATGCGAAGGGTACGTAAAAGAGTATCTGTTAGGCTACGGGTATCGCTCTGATTCAAAAGTTGTGATCGACGAAGCTATCAACTATGTCGAAACCCTCGGTTTGCCTGAAGATGGCAGAAGTATTTGGATCTTTGACATCGATGAAACCGTTCTTTCGAATGTTCATTATTTTATCGAGCATGAATTATCCGGGTATATTTTATATCATCATCTTTTCAATTATAGAAATTAGTAATTTAAGATCCAGTATATGTTTTATTTTATGAATAATTCTAGTATTTGCCGGAAACTTGTTGAGTCCTCCATTTTAGCATGTCGATTCCTTTTTTTAAAATACTTCTAAAAATATATATTTTTTTTTTGTTGGTAATAAATATCATTTTGGCCGCTTCCTGTTTCAACGTTTCTCATTTCAGCATCTCCTTTTTCCTGCAATACATTCTAACTTATGTTTTCTTGAATATCTAATTTGTTACATGCACAATCAACATTGTTGAAGTATTTAAAATTATTTAGGTGAGTGATGTTGAATTTGTATTTTTGTATTGATGATTTTAATTTTAGGATCGATCCGTCTTTTTCGACACCTGAGGCTGAGGTACTGCGAGAGTCCTGGAAACTGTACAATAAATTATTATTTACTGGAATTAAGATTGTTTTTTTGACGGGAAGAAAAGAGAACAAACGGGAGTCAACTGTAAGTAATCTAAAGAAAGCTGGATATCACACTTGGAATATGCTCATTCTAAAGTAAGTACATACTTAAGCATATTATGTGTATGAAAATAAAAACTATATTTACATATCATTGAACTAATTAAATAATCGACTGTGTATAAAAACTTTTCGAGTCTTACATTTCCACGTTTTATTTTCAAGTATTTTTGAAATTTTATGTTTATAATCTATTTTTTATATTTTTTTTCATTTTGACGTTTTCGGTTCAAGTATGGAGCGTGAATATTTTGAAATTTGTTTAATTACAGAAGTGATGGTATGGCAAACAAGACAGCGCGAGAATACAAGTCGAGTATAAGGGCCGATCTTGAGAAGAAAGGATACCGAATTGTAGGTAATATTGGCGATCAATGGAGCGATCTGTTGGGTGGTAGTGCCGGCAGAAGATCGTTCAAGCTACCTAATCCAATGTATTACATTCCATAAAATTTTTTGAGTGAAGATTACCAAAATCATCTCAAAAGGGATTGAGAAATTTTTACATTAATTTTGATCATCACGCCATTAATATGTCATAAATGCGTTAATTTTAATTAAGTAAATTATATTATTATTGTAATTTAGTAATGTGCTATGTCTGCAAATCGCGTGGTGGACAAAGTTTATAAATATAAAAAAACACTGTGATTATGATGAACTACGGAAAATAATTTAAGTTTGGTATTGTCATTCACAAAGTTTTCTTTCATATCCAAAACTGAACTTTGTATATTTACTTTCTTTTAGTAAAATTTCCTTATAAACATTGTTTCCATTGATAAAAATTTAAATCTTCAAAGCATTCAAAGTATCTTTTAATTTGAAATGAATTCAAAATCCACAATCGTTTCGATTAATAATTAATTTTTTTAATTGAAATTAAATTTATGGCATGTCTACACCATTTACCAAAAAAATGAAAATAATTACAAAATTACATGTTGACTTTTTTCATTTACAAAAATCTTAATAATATTTACAAAAGTATAAAAAAAAAAAATATCAAACATACAGTGTATACTGTGGGTATAATGTCAGTATACTAATTAACTAATATATCAACATTATATCAATATTATACCAACATTATACATACTGAGATTTTATTAATATTAAATAAAAATTTACTAAAATTACATCAAATCGTTTACTATAAATTAAATTAATAATATACCAAAATTATACTAACAGTATATCAAGAGTGTACACATCAAAATATACTGAAATTTTATTATTACATCAACATTACACCACATCACATACTAAATATTAACCTAACAATATACTAAAATTATACCAACAATATACAAATTCTCTAGTTCATTACCAACTATAGTGAAAAATACATATAAAAAAAATATACATGTCATCAACTAGAAAATATATATAAAAATTTATAATCGATATACCGAAAATATACTGAAATTATACCAATAATAAACCAAATATTATTTTTAAATTATCTGATTTATAGTTTTAGTATTCCAAAATTTACCATAATTATACTGACATTATACAAATCGTACTTTTGTAATTAATTTTCATTTTTTGGTACTTTTGTAATTAATTTTAAATCAGTCATATTTTTGTAAATAAAAAAAGTTGACAGGTACATTTGTAAATATTTTTAAAATTTTAGGTACTTTTGTCATCGTCCCTTCATTAATTTGTGTTGTTTATCTGGATTACATAATTTAAACAAACAATTATACATAATTTTCCAAAATTAAGCAAATCTCAATCATATTGCCAAAGTTATTCAATGATATAGAGTACGTAGTCCATTTTTAGGTTTGTTCACTTTGCTGTCTTCATCATCCGGACATCCTGTTTCTTTTTATGTGATTTTCAAATCTTAAGGAAAATCTGCAAAACTAGAAACCAAATTTTTTATTTTCTCAAAATATCTATTTTCTGTTAATTAATTAAATTTAAGAAGAAATTTGGTGAAACATTTTTGTCATTAAATCAACCAAAAAGATGTGTTCCATCATTTTTTGGTGCATTGTAATTTTTTTTATCGAAAGATGGTATTCTATTAAATAAGAAATCGGCTACGAAAGCCTCGAAACAAGCCACATCAACTGGGCTTGAGGGTTACGGCAAAAAGAGACATCTCTAAGGGCTTTTTTGGCTAAAGTATCAGCCACCCAATTATCATTACGTCTAATAAAACTAAAGCGAACTACATTAAATCCTTCGCTCAAGATACGACAGTCTTGAAGGATCACATCACAATCTGAATGTGTCTTCCCGCCCCTGTTTAGAGCATCGATGATATTCTTCGCGTCTCCTTCAAAGATGACAGATGAGAGGTGCATTCTTTTGGTTAACATGGTTGCTTCTCTAAGAGCTAAGGCTTCAAGAAGAGCAGGAGAGCTGATGTGTGTAAAATTTCTTACAAAAGAGGCTATGGGTTTGCCTAAATTGTTGCGCAATACCCCTGCACCGATGCCTTTCCCATCTTGTTTACATGAGTTTTTATATTCCTCATCTTTGGATTATAGTGCATGCTATGAAATTAATTAGCAAAACACGTGTTCCCCTTTTATTGGCGCAGGATAATTGTATTATGTGTCGTTAACTTTTGGAGTTCACAATACTTTGGAGCTAACATTTTTTTTTCAAGGAGTAATATATAGATATAAAATTTTCCTACAACCATTGACATGTCACTTATTGATTCGCCTTTTTCAATATATTTATCATATTTATAAAGTTACTTTTTTAGTTCCTATATTTTACATAAATATATCCACATAATTTATGACTTCTAAAATTGCAAATTGGACAATAGTATAATTATTTATTTTCAATTGATAATCTTTTTCTATATTTTAGTTTTTTTAGATAATAATGTTGCATATAATAAAATGATAGTTAGAATGAAATTGAAAAAATAAAAGTAACAAAGAATATTAAATTAGCTAACCAAAATTTTTTATTAATATTTTTTTTAAAATATTATATTATTTTAGATAACATATATTTCATCCATTTTTATTTTTTAAAATTATGATAATTTACACTTAAATGATTTTAGATAATTGTTAAAATAGTAAATTAAAATTTAAACTATATTATTATTAATATATGAGTTAATTTTTATTAATTTAATCTTTCATTGATAAAATGTTAATAAGAATTCTAGTTTTAGAAGTATTATTTGGAAAAATAAAAATAAAATAAAATTAATGTATATAATTAAAATATAATTTCCAATAAAATATAGGAACTAAAAATGTAATTTTGTAGATATATTAAATATATTAAAACATGCCAATCAATAAATGACATGTCAATGGTTGTAGGAGTTTCCTACAACCAAGGTTGTAGGAAAATTTTATTCATATATATATTACGATGGGGCAAAAATCTAACACCTCTAAATTTTTACATAACAAGCGGCACATACGAGGTGCCAGAGGCACATTAAAAATTACAGTTTAGAGACTTGGAAGAAACATTCACAGTCCTGAAAATAAGATACAATCAAAATTTCTAAAATAATCTGACCTCAAAAAACAAAAACTTCTATTACAATTTTTTTTTTAAAAAACCCTCTTGGTGAAATAGTTAAAAATCACCACCTCTTTATTTGTAACCGCCTCTGAAAAAGTTCTTTCATTCTTGCATTTTTAAATTTCTCACAATATTAAAAACCATAAAATTTAAATAACTTTCCATAAGAACTTCGATGAATAATACTCTTTCATTGAATCATAAAATCCACAAACAAACCCGGAAAATACAAACCAAATCCAATTTATGAAGAATGCCACACCAAATATTTTTATCAAACTTACAATGGATTAAATATGTTCTAGCATTTCCACCACACTATAAAGCGAGCACTAAGAATTTCCAGCATGGACAATAAAGCGTCTTACCAAAGAAATCAAGTGAAAGGACCATGTTATGCAACGCAATCCAAATTAAAAATTTTACTAGCGGGGTAGCTAAAGACTTCAAAACCCGCTTAAACGGTACCTCGACGCGAATGATCTCTTGACCAACATTCACAACCAGTCCCCTGACATGGCCAACAACCCCATATCCATGACTTGCCTAAAATAGCCCGCAAAAAGTCGAACTTGTTCAACTTCTCCGACCTGCCCAATAAACTCTAGTAAAATCCCGGCCTGCCCACCAGTCCCGCCACGCCTAGCAAACTCAACACTAGTCCCGTCATGCTCTATAGTCTCGCCATAACCAACAGTCTGATCATACCCAGCAATTTCAGATCCACGATTCCGGTCAGCAGTCCCAGCACGATCAGCAGTTCCATCTCGATTCTAACCAGAAAATTTGACATGTCTGACACTCCTAACAGCAAGTTTATGTTTGAAGGTGAGTTGAGAAGATATGAATATGAGTTTTATAATTTGAAAAAGATAAAAGAATATTTAGGTAAAAAAGGAGATAGTACCTAAAAAATTAGGGGCGGTAAATAAGGCTGTGCAAAAACCGAATTAAAATTTTCAGTTTGGTTCGACTTTTTGGTTAAACGGTTTGATTCGTTTTGTGTGAGCCTATAAATTTGATATTCGGTGTTAATTCGGTTTTAGGTTCGAGCAAACCGAACCGACCGAAAAAAAAACAATTTAAAAAAAAAATTAAAGTAATATGTTTATTTATATTTTTTAGTATTTATTCTTTAATTATATCTAATATATAAGTTAACAAATTTATTATAATAGATGAAACACACTAATAATATATGTAAAGTTGTTATTGATCAATAATTTATTAATTTTTATTTAAAAAATTGAAAGAATTTTTTTTAAAAAAAATCGATTTTAAATCAAACCAAACCGAAATTTTTAATTTTTTGATTTCGATTTGAACCAACTTCGGTTTCGGTTTGATTTTGAATTTTCTCCCAATTTCAATTTTCGGTTTTTTCGGTTCAACGAAATTACCGATTGCACAGCCCTAGCAATAAATACTAGTTCATTATTTTTATTGAACTCCAACTATTAATTACCATTAATATTTTGGTCCCCAATTTTATCTCTTAAGATCTCGTTTTTTGTATGGCTCCGAACGTATTCATCTAGGAGGATATAGATCCACTAAATTACTAGTATTTTTTTTTTTTTTTTGATAATAATAATAATATTTCATTAATAGGTAAATAAACGTACAACTTGATCTAAATGTAAACTAAACAATACATTCAAGAAGTACATAGAGAGTAGGACATCAGTAAAATAGCAGAAATTTATATCTAAATTCTTCAAACGCGTTGACGGAGCTCTTTGTATGTGCAACTCGGCGATCCGCCCGCTCCACTCGGTGATTATTTTAAACCACAAATCGACTCTTTGGTCTTTGTATGAGTCTGATTGATAGAATAATAGAAATAAAAATTCTCTTGATAATACTTTAGATCTACACCCCAAGATAATTTCCATGAAGGAAATAAGAAAATCCACAAAGGGTAAAAATAACTCCACAAAGGAAGACAAAAACTCCATAAAGGAAGAGAAGAAGCACAAAATAAAACTAAAATCTAAAATTATTGAAAGCAAACACTACAATAGAAGAGATTTGAGAGTGAGGGAGGTGATTTTAGACCAAAAAATGGCCAAAATCACCTCCCTTGAAGATATGCGGCTAGGGTTTTTAAGTTGAGAGAGTTTGAGAGAAGAGAGAGAGCGTTATTTGTAAACTAATCAATGGTATAATAAAATTACTAGTATTATTGATAGTTGAGAATTTGGAGGATTTGTAACCCTCCAAAACCCATTAGACTTCTCTGAGTCGTATATAAAATTTGAATGAAAAAATAAAATTTCAATCCCACACATAAAAAATGAATATATTCTCTGACAAAAATATCCCTAAACATACGTTGGAAAATTCCCAACCCTTCCCAACCCTTTACAAACCCCAATCCAAACACCCTTTTCGTCTTTGTATATTCATGAGTTCATTTTTTGTTTTTGAGCATATAATTAATGTTTTTAATTTTTTTAGAAAAAAAAGTCACATTTAAAAAAAAAATCAATTTCACGATTTTAGTAAAATGGTGTCTTACGGGTGACGTGATAAACTCAGTATACTCAAGAATTTCTCATGTGTGTATATATGTACATATATGAGAATTTTTTAAATAGATTTAGTCTACCACATCATCCAGTGGTCCCAGAAATCAGTTTGACAGGTACGTGGCAGAATATCCCTGCGGGAGGCACGGGTTGTTAGGTGTGTCAGAGGGAACATTCTTCACGTACCAGTCAGAAGATCTTCTGTGCTCCCAGGATTTGGTACACGAGCGTGTGCTTCTGGGCAAGACCTCGGAGCCCGGTCAAACCTTGAAGCCCGAATAACTTGGGAGTCAAGTTATCATGGTTCTTGTATTCGAGAGTAGCTCGAAGCTCGGGCCATGCGATCCGATCTTCAGGGTTCATGAACTCGGAGCTCGGCCTGGCTCTGAGTTGAATATAACTCAGAGCCCGGGTAGAATCCTTGGTCCGACCTTATCAGGCATGAATGTCTCGGATGATGTTTGAATGCCCATCGACCCGGTGACCCCCCAAGTCATGTGATCTATGATTTCAAGAAGGTCGGACATTGTTACCAGGTTGGTGAAATGCTTGACTTAGCGATGTTCGTTCCTGGCGAGGTTGCTTCGCCCCTATTAGATGTGCTACGTTATCACAACACCTTATTAAAATGAGAATATTTTTATAATGTTATTATTTAAAAGTGTAAAAAATAATAAATAAAAATGCAAAAATACATAGAGACACATTTGGCGACATATAATAGTGGAATGTATTTATCAATATATAAGGTAACCAAAAATTTGTTTCAGCCGGTCAACTCTTTAGATCATTGAATCAAGATTAATAAAGATCCAAAGGACATTTTGGTTCATTGCATTGGCCATAATCTACACCTTCTTTTTTTCTTTTTTGAAAAAGATTTCATTTTATTCATAATGCTGTTTCTTTAGAATCCAATTCTCCATCACTTTCCTGTTCACGTAATAGTGAAAAAATAAATATAGATATTAATTTAATAAAATGGTGATAGATATTGAAAAGGATTCTAATATCTATATTCATTTGGCTTTCTATCTCTAATTTGAATTTATAATACAATTTCTATCCCTAGTAACCATATGGTAAGCATTATTCTATCTCGAAGAAACTTCAAATCTATCAAATAAAATTAAATTGAAGAAATTTAATTTACCTCAGTAATTTTCTTTTAAAAATCATCTATATAAAGAGTACAAAAACTTGACATCCATACAAATAAATATACCAACCATGGCATTTTTTCAAATCTTATTCCTTTTAACAATCCTAGCAACCACCTCCCATGGCTCATCAGAGTCGACCATCCCCCACCAAATCCATCTTCTCCGGCCACAATCCGGTTCCTCTGGCCACCACGTTCCCGGTGCATCCTGCCTGAGCTGGCGGCTCGGGGTGGAAATGAACAATATAATTGGATGGAAAACGGTTCCTGAAAAATGTGAAGGGTACGTAGGACACTACATGTTAGGTCACCAATACAGAAAAGACTCGAAGGCCGTCATCGAGGAGGCCTTTCGTTACGTCGAAAGCTTAAAGCTCGACGGAGACGGGAAGGATGTTTGGGTTTTTGACATTGATGAGACTACACTCTCTAATCTACCTTACTATGCTCACCATGGATTTGGGTAAGTATTTGTCTTTCACTCATTTATTTGTTTTGAGGCCAAGAATATAGAAGTAGAAGGCTAAAATTTAAGGACTGATTAATACTGTCGGGTAATAATTAATCTTGAGAAATGAGGGGCAATTTTAATTTGAAAATATAGAATGATAATAACATTATATTCTTACCTTTCATTTTCACAAAAAAAAAAAATTAAAATTTGTCTACAGTGAATATATAAATTACACTGGATGATTGATATGTATTTTAATTGCTGTAGATCTACTCTATTACACATTTGCAATTAATTAATATCAAACCACTAACAACATCACTTATATTAATGTATACTGATTAGGTCAATTTATTTTTAATTTATTTATATTTGTATACAAATCTTTTAAATTCGTCAATTTTATCCTAACTATACATTGATCGAAAAATGTTAGCTTTAATCATAAATGAAAAAAATTAAAATGTTTAGTTTCTTTATATGAATATGTCTAATTGGCTATAGTTAAAATATACTCATGGAAATTAATTAAAATTGATGTTTTGAAAAGTTAATTCATAAAAAGAATATTTTCAAATTTATTTTCGTCAAATTGTTTATAAAAATAGGGCTTATTTTAAAAAAAAATCATAAAAATACGCTCTCTTTTTGTATAATTTTTCTTAAAAAAAAAAAAAAACTATTGCAGGATGGAAGTTTTCAACGCCACAATGTTCAACAAATGGGTTCTGACAGGCAAAGCTCCAGCCCTGCCAGAATCTCTGAGCTTTTACAAGAAACTAGTTTCACTTGGGATTAAGATTGTCTTCATAACTGGAAGAGCTGAAGACCAAAGAATTGTCACCACAAACAATCTCAAGAAAGCTGGTTACCGCCATTTTATGAAGCTTATACTCAAGTAAGTTTATATTTCAGATCCATCAACGTAGTATAAAATTCATGTGAGATTAAGCTCACATAGTTAAATTGATCGGAAAAAAATGATAAAAAAACATTTGAAACTGAGTTGAGTTTTAAGTCTTTCTTTAAGACTTTGATAAAAATTACAATAAGTCGGAAAAATTGTTCCATAAAACCTAAATATATTTTAGCATTTAGTTGTATCTAATAATATGATGGTCAAACTGCAGGGCACCATTGTACACAGGTAAGACAGCAGTGATGTACAAATCAAATGAAAGGGCAAAACTTGAGAGCAAAGGATACAGAGTGATTGGGAACATGGGAGATCAATGGAGTGATATCTTAGGCACAAATACTGGCAATCGTACATTCAAATTACCTGATCCCATGTACTACATTAGTTAAATTATTAATCTCATTAGTTTATGTAGTAAATTATGGGACATGTTATTTTCAAGTTTTTTTTTTGATAACCGGGGAGGAGGAGTGTTTGTGAGAAAATTGCCGCTCTACGCTTATAGCATTTGAGTTAAAATTTATTGGTCCAACTTATTTATTTTCAACATTAGTTATGAGGTGCGTTGATTATGCATAAGTAGTTTAATTGTAATAAAACCGTTCGATTCTCATATGTATATCAACAAAAATTAAATTGCACTTAAAAAAATGAGTAAATAGTATTTTTGATCTTTACATTTTTAGAATGAGTTCAAATGATTTATTTTAATAATTAAGCCCATTATTTTTAAAAATAAATATTCACGGTAAAAATATTAAATACAAATATATTGAAATTAACATAAAATATTATGTTTCCTTTTATACTTATCAATACTTATCAAAATTATATTTTAAATTCAATTTTTAAAAAAATAAATAATAAAAAGTAATGAGTTATAACTAATGGTATAGGTAGGTGGTGGGCATCAAATCCTACCACAAACGCTCTCGCGCGCTCTCTTCCTCGATTAGCTCGTAAAAAATTTATTAGACAATTGACTATAATTAATACAATATAGTATTAATGTCATTATATTTTTAATAATAGTAAAAGTAAATTAAATAATATGATTACTAATATAAAATAAAATAAAAAATAGGTGTAATTATAAGGCTTAATTACTTAAAAAAATTCCACCTTATAATATTTTTTTATTTATACTCCGACCTAGGAAAAATTCATTTGTACCCTTTTTTTGATTTTTCATTTTCAACTGTACCCGAAAATATTAAATTGAACTTTTTTCATTTAGAAAAAAAATTAAAACAGTCTTTCATTTTTAACCTATATTCTAATTAGACTTTAATATTATTAATAGTACAAAAATACCTTTTAAATACAAAACCGTAAAAATATATATTTATTTAATAAAAATAATTTCCAACTTTCTAAAGGAAGAGCTCGCTGCTCCTCCCTCATGGAGGAGGAGCGCGATCTGCTCCTCCTCATCATGGAGGAGCAGCAGCAATTGCTTCTCCTTCATGGAGGAGGAACAGATCCCGAAAAAAATAAAAAAAAATTTGTTTTTTGTAAAAAAATTATCGAGTTTTAGTAGCGGATTTGTAAAGCGAAAAAATACAATGGTAGGTCGAAAGTTTTTTAAATAAATAAATTTATAACAATTAAATTTTTAGGATTTAATTGAATAGTTTTAAAGTTAAAGGACTTATCTATATTTGTACAAATCGAAAAAGTATAATATAACCCTTCTATTTTATTATTTTTAATATTTGCATCCTTTAATTATTTAAATTGTCAAAAAATTAAAGGGTACAGTTGAAAACGAAAACTTAAAAAAGGGTACAAATGAATTTTTTTCTAGATCAAGGTATAAACAAAAAAATATTACAAGGTGGAATATTTTTAAATAATTATGTCTAATTATAATCATAATAGAATATGATTTTACAAATAATAAGATCATAGAATATCCTGATTAATGCCACATAGGAAAAATAAATTAGATGTGTTGGTCTTATTTTAATGGCAAATGTTATAAAAAAGCCAAACCTTTCATAAAAATTTTACAAAAGTCCTGACCTTTCAATTTTGTCGATTTTGGCCAAAAACAAATTATTTGGTTTCAATTGTGGCCAACTCCCAATTTTATTTCAATTTACCTATGTGACGCCTATGTGGCGCCTATGTGGCATGCCAAATATTGAAAGGTCAGGACTTTTGTAAAACCAAATAATTGGGTAATTGATTCTAGGGGTCACTGTACTTTTCAAGAATTGCAAAATGGTGACCGAACTTCAAAACGTAACAAAATGGTTACTAAACTTTTAAATATGTGATTTTGGGAGGTTTTTAAGTGTTTTACGGTCAAATTATACATATGTAGTAATAAAATTTTAATTATTTATGACAAATAATACCTTATATTTCATATATACACACAATCAACAAAAAATCGACTCGAAATATTTTTCTTCAGTGACCAAAAATCCTTCTATCTTAACATAACCAAATAGTATAGTAATTAAAATGTTACGTTTTGAAGTTCGGTCACTATTTTGCAATTTTTGAAAAGTACAGTGACCTCCAAAATCAATTACCCAATTTTTGGCCAAAATCGACAAAATTGAAAGGTCAGGACTTTTGTAAAACCAAATAATCAGTTTTTGGTCAAAATCGACAAAATTAAAAGGTCAGGACCTTTCTGAAACTTTTGTGAAAGGTTTGGCCTTTTTACAACATTTGGCCTATTTTAATTGAAATCATGGACTAGCTCTGCTGCTGCCTGCAAACCATACTGCTGCAGTGCTGCTCGTCTCTTCCGTCACCGAACCTCCGCCGCCGCCGCCGTCTCTACAACAAGCAAGTATGATTATAAATTATATTGGTCTGTTAAACTTATAATTTTTGATTGATTTAATAATTTAATACGTCTGCTAAACCCTTGCTTCAATTAGAGAATGTAAAAGCTTGGAATGGTTTGCCAAGCAAATTGTACTACTAATAAAACAAAATCATTCCGAGTTAAAGAAAACGTAAAGTCGCATTGCAAGCCCTTTTCAGCTACACGCTTAAAGAGCTTTGAGTTTCCTTTGTTCTGCCCATAATTATTGAAGAACAGATTTTTTAGAGGTAGATAAACTTCTACTTACATTTCTGATGATGAGCTGTTACACTAGCCCAGGCCGCTCCTGTTCTGTTTCCTATTCAATTCCGCTTAAAAGATTGTTAAAGTGGCCTTATTAAGAAGAAGAAATTCGAATTCTCTTAATTGTGTTTGTAGATATGTCATTTAGAGGGAGAGGGAGAGGTAGAGGAGGAAGATTTGGAGGAGGAGGGGGTGGTGGGTTTGGGTTTGCAAGACAAGAGCCTTATGTTGAATTTCCTGTAAGTCAAATTTTTTTTCATTTTGTTTATTAATTGGTCTACTGTTTCAGTTACTGGGTTTACTCATATCTCCTATATTGTTTTAATTTATATTCTTTTTTGAAAGATAATTGCTTTATCATTATTATGTTGTTTGTACTTGTCAGTTAAACTGGGATTTTGGTTTTTTTAACTGTGAACTGTACATTTTAAGTTGTCTGCTATTAGTTTTAATCAAGAGGTTCTGCGTTTTTCTTTTATTCGTATCTGTTATTCCAAATTCATGAGAGGTAAACTCATTTAGATTTCAGTTCTTCAAGAAGCTTATGTTGGTTAATGTGATGTAATTGAATGGAGGACCAAATGTGGTATATTCATTTTAAATTATGTAAATTTTTTGATAGTTCATTGGCTTGTTCATGTTATTTTCTTTATGATTTTGAGCTTGCTGTCTGTCTGGATGTTTCGTTTCTAATATGCAACATTACGGCTAAATTGGTGCTACAACTTGAAGATACATACTCATCATTGCAGGGGTTTTCTAATGTGAAACTATCTATGTGGAATGTGCAGGAAGTTGAATTACCTGATCGCAAAGGAGTGAAGGAGGAAAGGGTATTAGTTGTTGGAAATGCTAAGCTGGTAAATTTTTGGAAATCCTCGCCTTATTATCTTGAAGATACTAGTTCAAAGAGTAAGCTTGGAGAACTTATGTGTTTCTTTATTTATGGTTTACGTTCCAATTAGTTGGTTAATTGTACGTTTTTGCCCCATAGTTCCTATGGATGGAAGCTGCAAGACTATGAACTCGTAATGCTTCAAATGAGTAGAAAAACCTATGAAATTTGGAAAAAATGTTGAATTTGGACAACTTCAGACTAGCATAGCATCTCACTTGTGTTATACTCATTGCTACTAATATTAATTCTTATTGGTTCTTTGTTTTCTTTTTCTTTTTCTGTCATGATATGAATCTCTTTTATTTTTCTAATCACCTCTACATGACCTGGTTCTGTTTTCCTATCGTTGTTTGAAGACAATTACTTGCCTCCTTGGAGATTCTGTCATTTTGTTTTCACTTCATTTTTTTTTTCTGACCATGACATTAGAGAGCCAGAACATGGACGTAGAAAGATTTTCTGACCGGGGGAAGTCAAAGACCACATTAAAACGTGATTCACTTGGAAATTTTCTACTACTCCAGCCTTCGAATTTTCCTAAAGAACTTATTGCAGGTTTGAGTATAAGTTTCTTTCTGTTTCCTTATGTTTCACTCATTGCTGTTTATGCTGTCATGGGAACTCTTCTGATAGGCATATAATTTTTCAGGGACAAAGTGGGACCGACCAAATCCCAAAAAAGTTCGATGGGACTCGCACTCAGGTCTGATAAAATGGCATGTTTTTCCTTCTTTTTACTTTCAATTTTGCTCTGTCTATCATTTGATCACAATCTTCTAAGAAATAGGAAAAACTTCAAGTTCTACTCTATGTCATATGTCGAAGCAGATATTTAAATGTTACGAAAATCAAGATAGTGCTGTTCCCTTGTTTTTCTTTGTTTTATCGATTATAACTAGATGCAGATAACCATCAAACTTATCTCTTTTATTTTTGTTATAGTGTGTTATATTTAGGATAGAAGAGATGGACTTCCTCATCTAATGTTTATTAGTAAACTCGTGTACTTTTTAATGCTTATTTCAGCTGGGAATTCGGGATACAGTTGGAATTCCTAAGTTTATATGTGTTCATGAGATCTGGATTTAAAAACTGCTTTTTGGCATATGTTGACAACCTGTGTTATTTGGGTCAATTCTATAATGCACAGGTGTCCATACCTTATCAGTATTAATTTAATCACTGTTTATTAATTATTGTCATGTACTGAATTTGTAGTTGTTTCCTGTGTTGGTTTTCACATGGTTTAATAGCTAGTTTTTTTATTAACAGTCAGTTTAATGAACATTTATTTATTGCTTCATTTCATATTTTCATGGTCATACTTTTTCTATTAGTTACAACCATTTAAATTCGGATTTTATTAAATTTTATTTTCATCATCACAGAAGTGCAAAAGTGGGATCTGTTTGAAAAGCTTGAGCAGAAGTATGAGGTAAAATTTGTAAACTTAATTATTCTGCCTATATTACTCGGTCATTGAGTATCAAAGTTGTGAAACCCTATTGAAAGACAGGTTTTCTTGTTCGTCTTTCCTTTTTGGATTTGGACTTCAAAGTAAAACCATGTACCGTGCATTAATTTACATATTTCTTGTGAAGTTCACTCCAACATATTCATCTTTGGAGTTGTTTGTGTCTCTAGGGCCGCGATGAGAAAGGTGAAAAGGAAAAGAAAGAAGGCGATGAGGAGGAGGAAGATGATGAAGAAGAAGTAGAAGATGCGGAGGAAGAATTAAGTGATGATGATTATAATCAGGTTCACATGGAAATATATTGGATGTTATGCTTCTGTCATCAGGATTATCATTTATCATCTGCATTTCTTCCAATATTGCACTGACATGTCATTTATGCTATATTGGACAAAGTATCTTATTATTACCAATAAGTGTGGCCATTGAAAGTGGTCAATAATGTCCAACACTATTTTTTACAATGTCAAACCGAACGTACCATTTTTTGGTTTGGTGCGATTTTTGCATACTCCTAATTGTTGGTTTCTTCTATGTCAAATGGAGTCTGTCTTTTTTTTAACGTTCGATTTGTCCTATCGTTATATGTGCTTCAATGATAGAGATGTTCTTCTACGTGCCTGATCAATTGCATATTAGAACTAATTTATTTTGTTAAACGAAATGATTTTGATGCTGCAGAATGTTGATTTTGACGACGACGACGACGATTACAATGATGCGGACGATGGTGGTAATGGTACGGACAGACCCTTAACATACCGGCTGATAGACTTTTTATTGCACCAAACTAGAATTACAGTTTCATTTTGATTCTTGACATGATTGAAATAAATGCACTTTTGCAGATGAACCTGAATATTAGGTGCTCTACAAAGAACGTTTCCTAGCCTTTTTTTCTGACAGCTTGGTGCAAGATTTGTGAATATGAAGTATTCTAGGTGGGTTACAAATGAGAGAATGGTCATTTCAGTTCATAAACTTGTGTGCCGGAATTAGTTAGATCTAATTTCATCTATTCGGGTCTAATTGATCTAGAAATTTATTTATAAGTTCAGGTCAAATGGATTCAAATTTTCTTATTACCATGTCTCAACTTAGATCTTGTTGATCTTAGAAGTTTTCAGTCTACTTGATCTTAAATGATCAAATTGGATCTATTATTTTTTTTTTAATTTATTTAAAACTACCCTTTCAGTATATAAAAATATAATTTATCTTTTAAGGCTTGGTTTGATAGGGAGAATTACAGAGATTTTAAATGCGAGTATATTACGGAGATTTTGCACTCGTTTTTTCGTATTGCTAAGAGTTTATCACTTATATAGTGAATCAATGAATGTGAGGGTATTGGGATATTCGTTATTGTGTAGCTCAAATTTACTCCCTTGCACTAAGCTCCTCAGCAAGTCTCCCAGTAAACCCGACGACGGGAGTCTGGCCGTGCTGAGTGATAAGCACTGCTATTATTATTATCAAATTGAATTTTTATCAGAGAAACATGTGAATATACAAAATGAAAGACATCATGGGGAAATGATAAACAAGTGCCCACACTTCCCTTTGGTGTGAGCTTAATAAATACAGAATGTGAATCCCATGTAGCTCAAAAAAATGTATATACCATGAATGATAAATTATTCATACTAAATATTTTACACTGAATTAATATATTTTATTAATTAAATTATTTGAAAAACATAATTCGAAAATTTATATAAGAAATGGAATTGTCGAATATAGTCAGAATTTATGTATTGAACTTTTCTACGTATGTTACTTTTAAAGTCTGCATTTTTATATCTTTTAAATTAGTATGTTAAATTTTAACAAATATAAATGAGTGTTGATAGTTATTTTTTAATTACTGGACAATTAATATATTTAAATTTTAAATTTACTAATATAATTTTCTATTTCGATAGAAAATGTATGATTTACACAAATTATTATTATTATTTTTCTAATATTAGAGTGAAATTTTGGTAAAATGAGCTTTATTTTTGTCCATTTAATGCAATGGTGACCGAAAATGGTCAAAAGTACTAATATGATATGTTTTTAAAAATCTGGTTTAAAAGAAATAAAGATTTAAAGTTCAGGCGCCACTAGAATAATTTTTCCCTACCAAAATTATCACACTGTACCGAAAAGAAAAGAGTAAAATGAACGTGAACGGCACTCATTTAATCATGTTGAAATATACGGCCAAGATCCGATCATACAATTCATCAAAAACGAAAATAAAAACCCACCACCGTTAATCATATCTATGCGGGACCCACTCCATTAATAACACGTAGACATCAAAGCAGAAGAAAATTCACGGACACTATATATACCCACCTGTGTTCTTTGAATCCGGAAATAAGTTCAAAGCAAAACGTAAAATCAAAAATCAAAATTAAAAACAAATTAAAAACAGAATCAACGGTTTAGATTCGTTTTCGTTTTCAGACAAAAATGTCGTGGCAAACGTATGTCGATGACCACCTTATGTGCGACGTCGGCGACGGCAATACACTCGCTTCCGCCGCCATCATCGGCCACGATGGCAGCGTTTGGGCTCAGAGCGCTAACTTCCCTCAGGTCCGGTTTGATTTTTTATCATGATCTGATAATTAGGTTTCTAATTGATTTGTTTTAGATTTGGATCTGAAATGCTGTAATACAAATGATAATTATTACTTATTTATTTTATTATTATTGATTATAGTATGTTATTGTTAAAGATCTAAAGTTTCTAGCAATTTCTAGATTGATTATGTTATGTTACTTATGATTCAAATTGAAATGTAAATAGAATTGGCATTGACTTTCACGAGGGTAAATTTCTTAGGATAAAAATGTTATACCGAATATCGATTTATGCCCGCATGGGTTTGGTCTACTGGTCTAAGTTTCAGCCATCTAGGCACCATGGTCGCAGGTTCAAAATCCGGCTAAGCCCTTTCCAATAAATGGAGTGGTTGGGAGTGGGCTGATGGCCGGTATAGCCCGGAATTTCCAGGCTTCTGCTCAGGGGAGTGAGCTTATTTTCCCCCAATGCACAGGATACTGAGTTTTCCGGTGTTGATTTTTGACATTTTTTTTATTCACTATGTTAATAACTTTTGTGAGTTTAATTACTTTCTATGTTTGATAGTAGATTTATTATTCAAAAAAAAATGTTTGATAGTAGGTTTAGTAAAGTAGTTTTGTTTTGTTTTTTAAATTATGTGTTATGGTTTTAGCTCATTTTATTCTGATGGATACATCGGTTGACGAGAGAAAATTGTGTTTTTAATCATTTTTTTGCAGTTGAAGCCAGAAGAGGTTACTGGAATCATGAATGATTTTAATGAAGCTGGATTTCTTGCCCCAACCGGGTTGTTCCTTGGAGGTACAAAGTATATGGTGATCCAAGGGGAGGCTGGAGCCGTGATTCGTGGGAAGAAGGTGCGTAATTATATCAATATGAGTGTGTTTTTAGCTTAATATTTTAATAGATCTGGATTTGGAATGTGTATAAATGGCATTGCTGTCTCTTAAATTTTTACCATTTTAGGCTCATACATTTGTGTCTCTTCTACTGGCCTAATATTCCAATAGATTTAAGAATTTCTGCTTTGAGTATGCATTTTGGCTGATAAAATTAATTAATTTTTCAATCTAATTATGATGCGTCTAAAGTTATTGAAAAAGTTGTGGAAGATGCTGGAAGATCAGATGCAAATGATTTCCTTTTACATGCACTTTTATTATGAATTACTATGATTAATGGTCCACCTTATTGTTGCTTAGGATCCATTATTGATTTTTAAAATCTATGAATGAGAAGTTCCTGTAAAGTTTGTGATATGTGCTGTCAAAACTTTCTTTTTTTATATTACATATGGGCCTTAAATTCCCTCTTTTCTTTAAACAAACAAATAAATAATCATTAAAGCTTTTTCATACTTAGCATCATCTTTAAGACAATTAAATTACTTTCTTCTGTTGGCTGCTGATCCCTTTCCTTAGACGTCTTGCAGATATCATAGTACGAAAACACATGGATAATAGATTGCCTTCGCTTTTACAAAGTTTAGCCACAAAGTATCTTAGAACTATGTGTCAGTAATAAATTAATGAGATGCTTCATTTTCTTATCCTAGAATGTAAGGAGGCACAAGACTTTAAATGCTGTGATGTATATCCCATTTTGTTTGTCTTCCTATGATCAGTCTGTGCAATCTGTAGGAGAATCTAAATATGAAGATTTATGTACGGAATATTTTGTTAAGTGTTCATTTTTCAAAAAATCAGGGTTCTGGAGGTGCCACTTTGAAGAAAACTGGGCAAGCAATTGTTATTGGCATTTACGACGAGCCAATGACCCCAGGACAATGCAATTTGGTAGTAGAGAGGTTGGGGGATTACCTCATCGATCAAGGCCTGTAGGCGCCATTGTCATGTTAGCGTAATGGTTGTGAAATGCTTGATTTCTGGTTTGAGCTGGCCATAAACTGGCATTACTGATTTTGATGGAAATAATGATTGTGAGAACATAAACCATTTTTTCTCGTTGATTGTAGGTTCATGTTTTCTTTTTTTTACTTGTGATTCCTTCTATGTTTCCATCATTTATATGTATTCATACAACCCTCTTGTTATGCTTGAATTAAAAGTTTGCCATGTTTTTGATTCTATCCTTTGATATTTATATGCTCATAAATTTCAATTACATTACTTATTGTTTGAGTGCATTACGTTCACCTTCAAAAGTATGTGTGCATATTGTATGAATTAATCCAACTTATAGCATGAAAAGAGCAAAGTCATGGACAATTTATATGTTCTATTCTTTAAAGGTGTTCATACATGATACACCTTTTTATTTAATGGCGTATTTACATTTTTTACAAATTTAATTGAAAATAAAAAAAATCAAATATTATGAGTATTTAATTTCAACAACTAAATAAATTACTTATTATATTGAAATACTTGTTAATTAAAATATTAAAAGATGCAAATAAATTTTTAAATAAAAAATGCAAATATGCCCTAAAGCTTTTATGCAAATCAGTCTATCACACTAGTTATGTTTATTTTTTCGTTAGAGATAAAGTTTATTTGCACCAATTTTATAAGTTCAACGGTGGAATTGAGCTGAACTAGAGAAACATTGTACCAAAAAATTAAAGGGCTTACCGGCATCTTCCGTCCAAATTGTATGAAATGAACACGTTCATGAGAAACAATAATCCATTTTGAAAGTTAATTGATCTAAAATTAAATATTATAATTCCTAATTGATTAAAATGAGTTAAATTAAACTCGACGAACAAGTATGAGGACCGAGATGACTATTTATATCAGAACTGGGCTGGTCCATAATCTGTCAATTTCACCGATCTTAGCCCAATCAAAAGTAGTTGTAGAGGAGATTAATCGAATTACTGTTTACAATAGAGTTGATAAAGAAGGGTATTTGAGTCATTCAGCTCTGGAATTGGTTAACAAGAGAAACCCTAGAACACTACTCCTTCCTTTATATCTGTGTGTCTCTCTCTATATATATCCCCAAAAAAAATTACAGAAATAAGTCCTCTATGCCGTTTAGCTCATCAGTTTTTTTTCTGTCTGCAATACTAGTTTAGTGGTTTTGTTTAAATTTTTTTAATTGATTTTGGTTTGCTTTTGTTTAAATTTTTAAATTGATTTTGGTTTGCTTTTGTTTGTGTTTTAAAATGGAAATAGAAACAGCAGGGACTGTGTGTATCGGTGCTGTGCTAAAAAAATGCACTTTAAATCCGAAAGTAATCCCTGCAATAAAAATGGGAAGATGGGCAGTTGTGTTTCAATTACTTTCCATTGAAATTTCTCAACAATCATCTTCCCTACATTTCTTTTTCTTATAACCAAACTTTTTTTCGTTTTAATTCATCTCAAGGGTATAATTGTTATAAAACTTCATTTCAGTGACAATTTGAATTTTACTTTAGTATTCGATCTCATAATTTGAAGACTAAATCTCTGATACTCCAAAAGTTCAAGGAGTAGAAAAGTTAAATCATGCTGATTTAACACCCTTATAATATCTTAACCATAGCAAAAAGCTCCTAATCTGTTAAAGTTTAAAATTATGCTCTCTTTATAAACTTTCATTTATACTATCATAAAAGCTATTTTAACTTTTAAAATAAATTTGTTTTTTTAAATAATGTTTATTGCATATAAAATAAGATAATTTTAAAATATAAACTGGACTAAAGAATTGCATTCTTTATAAGTTTGACATTTGTATCATATTTTTGTTTTCCATGAAATATAAGCTACAATAACTCAATAACTCGGAAATGTGTTATAATATATTAAAGTAACGAGAAATGGATTAAAAATTAAGTTTTGAGATGAATTGGACGAATGATATATCAATTTCATTCAATAATTTTAAACCTGGTATAAAATGTTAAATAATTTTTTAAAGGCTAAATCTATTTAGAGGTCCTTGTACTATATTATTTTTGTTCAAAAAGCCCCTGTACAGTTTTTTTATTCTTCAGGTCCTTTTATTTATATAATTTTTGATTTTCATGTTCTTTTTTAGTTTTATCCAGTCCCTCTACTTACAAATTTTTTTGTTCCTCTAGTCCTTTAAAAGGACCTGAAAATCGGAATTTTGCCAAGTATAGGGACCTAAAGAACAAAAAAAATTGTACAAGGGCTTTTTGAATAAAAATGATATAATATAAGGACCTCTAGATAGGTTTAGCCTTTATTAAATAATGGAACTAGCCATACCAAAATTAATGGGTTCATATGTCTCCCATATTATGGACTTTTGATTATCCCACAAGTTTGTAATCCAAGAAGAAGCAAGTTCACAAATTCTCCCCATTCTATGAAAACATGACAATTAATGTCAAAAAAATAAAATAAAATCAAAACATGACACTTTGATAATAACCATTGGCTAAACTCACCGAAAAACATTACCCCAGGTCTCATTTGAACTTGTCCAAGTTCATAGGTTGATGGAAATGGATAGGAAATGCCAACCCCTAATTTGGATAAGTTTTTTTAGTCATGAATTGGGGGAATCTTAAAAGTGTCAATATAGTGATATTATGTAGCTATTTATTAATTATAAAATATTATCATAATTTAGGTTAACTTAATATTTAAATTGATCACCAATGAATTAAAGTTCAAAGGGCATGTGAGGTAGATAATGTTCTAGCAATTTATCTGGAATAGTAATTTTTTCCACGCACGTCAAAAATCTATTTTTTTTCCCCTTTCCTAGTGATAAATTAAAAAAGAATTATTTGCATATACAATTTTAACATTTTGCAACTTATAATTTAAGCACATTGTTTAAAATTTGACAGAAAAAAAAATGAAACCTTTTATTTTTTTTATGCTTTCTAGCTCGGGGGTATTTTCTTCGCAAAATGTCAAACCGACATCATTTTGTGAAGATATAGTTTTTCACTTAATCAAAAGTTATGTCAAATTTAAATATTATGTGTAAATCGCTACTAACATAAAAAAAATTGAAATTTTATATACAATTAACAAAAGAAATCCTATTCAATTATTAAAAGATATGGGAGTAAGGGTTAACCTAAATACTCCCTCTGTCTCAATAGAGTTGTCAACTTTGCTTTTATCACACAGTTTAAGAAAACATAATTATTGTTATAGAATTTATAAATATTTCTCTATTTTTCTTGTTATATCCTTATTTAATGTCCACTTTTAATTTACTTTATTAGTGAAATTTAAATAGGGATAAAATAGAAAAATTGGTTTTTAAAATTGCTATTTTTTGGAAGTGGACAAAAAATTTAGGACAATTTTTTTTGTTAAAGTGGACAACTCTATTGGAACGGAGAGAGTATATAATTTGGTGGAAGAGGGTATGGCGCCTATCCAAAACCAATCTAATTACTAGATTTTTAATCATATGACTTTAGTTTTGGGTGTCTTTTTTAGGCAAGTGTCATGCACTTTTGCAGCATACAGTCGACCCTCTGATAATTAATACACATGGTGGATCAAAAATTTATTAATTATTAGAATTATTAATTTATTGAATTTGCATAAAAAATAAATTATAAACGATATTTTAAAGCATCTACAATAATAGACCTAATATTAATATTATCTTATAAAAAAACTAAATAAATACACTTTACAATCACTCAATTTAAAAGAAATAATTTTATATTTAATTTAAAAAAATATCAATTGATATCAAACTAAAAAATAATTATTAATAAGTTATATTCATAAAGTAAAATAATTTTTAATATTTTTATACTAGATATGCTTTACTTATTTTTATTTGTTTATCTAATATCTTCTTTTAAAATTTCTTAAAAAAATAAGAAAGTCATATTGGCTCAAATAATTTGATGGTATTTTAATAATTTGATGGTATTTTAACTTCCAGTTTATGAATTAAGATTAATATTGGCTCAAATAAATCATCAATTGTTATATATTTCTTTAAAAAATTCTCTCTAATAATTAATATTCATGTAGAATATATTTTAAATTTTATTAATTATTAAATAATAGAATTATTAATTATCCGACATGGAACGAAGTTGGTTCTCTCAATTTTCTATTAATTATTAGAATTATTAATTTATAAAATATTAACTATTAGAGGGTCGACTGTATTTGATTTTTTTATAAAGTGACAAAAAATATAAATAGTATTACATTTTTGGTATAATTTTAGAAAGTTAAATAAATAAAAGTTTATAGAACGATCAAAATTATATGATTAAATCTGATACTTATAGCATAATTAAAAACATAAAATTATAAAATCAAAAATCAAATACTGTGATTTAGGAAAAACAATTGGATGTGATAAATGTAGAGGATATGGAATAAGGTGTGCCCTAAATATGATGTGGTGGAAAAGTGTAATTACCATAATTTTAAATCTTATCACTTGGTTTTTGAGGCAAGTGTCATGCTCTGCTGTGTCTATATTTCATTGTCCTTGCACACTTTCTCAATTCTTATCACCTATTCCTCTGGTGCCTTGTTTCTCCTGTATATAATTAGGTCCAAGCTTTATTTAATCCTATATATACTTAGGTCCAAGATTAACGAGGTATTTTTATTTATTTATTTTGGCGACGAGGGAGCCCGACAAAGACCGACCATCCTTTAGGAGCGGAGCACGACCATCTGAGATAACTATTGGAAAAACTAGTTTCGACATCCCACCATCTAGACCCACATATAATTTGGATTTTTTTTAATAACTCATCCACAAATGTTTTTAATAAGTTTCATTTTGTGGGGTATGAAATTCAAATTTGCGATGTTTTTTAGTTTAATGTATGTTATCCATATTTCAAATCAACTGAGTCAATCCGATAAAAAAATAAATATTCTTAAAGAATTAGGCCGTTTACGAATAACATATGGCAAGTTAAGGTGGATAAAAACACTAATTTTCTGTTTGATTTAAAAAATAATGTGTTTGATAATCTAAAAGAAAACTAAAAAAAAAAATTAACTTAGGTGATTGTGGGTGACTGTGATGTCCCCCTGCTCGGGATCAACTCGATATTGCATCTATCCTTTACGTTTCTTGCCAATATTGCCTATTTAAGGATAGCAATAATTCATTCACTCGAACCTTATTGGTAAAGTCTTTTTACATATGCCATAATTATTTTTTAAAAATCAAACACTTTAATATTTCACTTTTAATTTTACAAACAATTGCAGCATTTTGTTAAGTTTGTATACAAAATCGTTAATAAGATTAAAACGAAGTAACAAATCGTTGAAAATGAAATATCAAATCGTTAATATAATTGAAAGTGAAGTATCAAATCATTAATATAAATAAAAGTCAGATATCAAATCGTTAATATAATTAAAAATGAGGTACCAAATCGTTTGAAAGTGAATATCAAATGGTTAATAAAACTTACACAAGTCCCTAATTGTTACCTGAATTGAATGTGAGATACCGAATTGTTTGATTTTCAAATAAGAGGTATCAAACTGTGAATTATGACATAAATGGGATGAGAAACTTCACAGTAGTTTTTCTTTTATTAATTATAGTCCGACTTTAAGATCTCGTTTAGTTGGCGGTAATTACATTAAGAAAATAAAAATTTGACAAAAATTTAAATTCTTTTTGTATCTTATTTTTCAAAAAATTGAGAATTCAACTTCTGTTTGCTTAATCAATATTTACATATTTAATTATTTTAATTAGTTAATGAGAATATTACTATTTTTAATATTTTGAAAAGTTAATAAGTAAACAAAATAAATATATTAATTATTTCAAGGACAATAAGTATACAATTTTGGACAAGTGAGGTTTAAGAATCGAAGTTACTTTTTTTAACTAAAATAGTTCTACTCACGGGACTGCTGCGGAATAATTGTTCATGAATTCATTCAATG
Organism: Mercurialis annua; assembly: GCF_937616625.2. Lineage (NCBI taxonomy): Eukaryota > Viridiplantae > Streptophyta > Magnoliopsida > Malpighiales > Euphorbiaceae > Mercurialis > Mercurialis annua. The sequence goes on along the minus strand of NC_065574.1, from coordinate 2,810,755 downwards.
AATTAAAAAAAACGATTATAAAAAGGGAAAAAAACAATTATTCAATGGTCGACATTTGAATAAAGTCAATTTCAATTAAATTATTAATTAAGTATTATTAAATATATTTATCAAAATTAGATCATAATTAAATAAAATTATAAAAGTGGCAAGGCATTTGAATCTTTTAAACCATTGCATCTTGAGATAAACATGTTATTTCTATGGTGAGTTGAATCTTCATATATAGAGTTAATCTAGAAGAATCAAACTTTTTAAAACAAATGACCCTAATTTGGCAACAAAACTTATAAGTCTTATGGATTAAGAACTTGATAATGGAAGAAAATTAGTCAAAAATGACATAAATTATAATTAAGTAGAAGAGGTTTGAGTATTAAAGATGGTGACTCAATAAGAATTGGAGTCCATAAAGCTTATCCTAACCTAAGAGGGGGACAAGGTCATCCAATTTAAACCATAAGAAAAGAAGATAATGTCGAATCTAAAGATAAGGCTAATTATATAAACATGTCAACATGACTTTGCGAATATGACATTTCTCTTTCACCTTTTCTAATCAAAAGTTCATGGATTCTCCATGCAACTTTTTTTCAAAAAAATATATATGCACATTTTTGGATTTTTATAATTAATATTTACCAATTTTGAATTTTTATAATTTGAATTTTGTAGATAATAGGTCTTTTCGTCATAAAAATATTATCTTTGTCAATTCAGACTAAAAGAATATGATTTAAGGACTTAAAGTCATCAAAATTAAAAATCTAGGGATTAAATTTGAATAAAGTTAAAATTAAAAAAAAAAATATGTATCGCAATTGCCAACGATGTATGAAGTACAATCTTTATTTTCGTGATATAGGAACTCAAAGTTTATAATTATAGGGACTAAATGTTGACAAATAAAAATATATGGATTCAATTTTAAAAAATAAACAAATATTGAAATCCAATTATGTATTGTCTTTCTTTATAGATATCGCTCGGTATTTGTAGCTATTGTTTCAAATAATTCAAATTAAGCTGAGTAAAATTTCGTAAAATGATATAATTTTTTTTGTTTTTTTATAAATGTTCCATATTTAGAGTTCGAAACCGACACACTCAAGGAAAAATAAGTTATTACTTCTCGCTACATTTTCACCTGTTTTAATTGATAATGTAATAATCATTAGTTATCTTCACATTTCTTGATTATTTTGGATAAACTATTACTTATCCACCACGTCACATGTGAAGCTACTGAAATCATGGAAATTGTATGTATCCTGCCGTGACCGATTCATTTTTCCTTATAAACAACATAATCCATGTAATAATGTACTATTTAATAATTATCATCATATTTAGTTTATTAATATCCATATATATAAATAGCCACCCTTCAAGAAGGATTCAAGAATGTCTCCAGCTACAATTTTTGTGTTATAGTACACATAATAAAGTGCTTTACTTACCTTTTTCTTGGATCTTTATGCACTTTATTTCTCTTTTTCTTCTTCTTACAAAAAAAGTTCTTATCATCAATGGAAATGGGAGGTGACAAAGATAATAATAAGCATGCTCATCATGAAGATCAATGGCTGATCACACAAGCTGATGAAGATGATGATTATATGTATAATAATTCATCTTCTTCATTTGGCAATTCGAGTAGTTGTACTAATGGAACATCTTGTTCTTCATCAGATTTAGCAGATGATGCATCTTCTTCATCTTCATCTTTGAATTCTAATGGCCCTTTGTTTCAATTATCAGAGCTCATGGCCCATCTACCAATCAAGTAAGAACACATGTATATATATGTTGCACGAAAATTTATCGAGTTCCTACTAAATTTTTATGTTTCTAAAGCGCTTCTGAAACTTCAAAACTCTATATGTATAACGTATAATGCACGCAAACTCTATGTTTCATCGTTTTGTTTTCGTTTTAATCTATGAAAACACTTCTAAACTCAATGTTCTATGTTTACAATCTATTTTTATCGTTTCGGTTCTTCTTTTACATTTCGGGGTTTGCGTTTTCATACTACATAATTTATAATCTATTCTTGCACCATGTTCACCATTTCCGCGTTTCCCATTTCAGCGTTTTTTCGTTTCGTGCTACATAACATATAGCTAACAAACTTGCTATGTTTATAAATACAGGAGAGGATTATCAAGTTTTTATCAAGGAAAATCTCAGTCTTTTACATCTCTATCAAGTGTAGAAGGCATTGAAGATCTAGCAAAGAAGCAAATTCCATATAGAAACTATAAATCATACACACTTCCAAAGGCTATAATTTCAAAGAAGGTCTCAAGAGGAAGAAGAGGTTCATGTTTATCTTTTCCTTGTGGAAGAAGCAATGTTTTTAACAGTACAAGGCCTCCTCTATCTCCTCAAATACAAAAAAAGGTTTAAGTTCTTTAATGTGTGCATGAAAGTTTTGATCAAGTTGCTGCAATTTTTTGATTGTATATGAAAATGTAATTGAGATTTGAGAATGAGTTATTTTTTTACAATCTTATGAAACTTGACTACAATTTTAGAATGTTTTAATGATTTGTGGTTTATCATTCAAAGAAAGAAATCAAATAGTCTTGTTGTCAAGATCAAGAATTAAAAGCAAACTCAATTCTGTAGAGTTATACTAAGTGAATTTTAAGGTAAATCAAACACAGATTCATTTACAAAATGAATTCCACCAAAAAGTTAACTAATTAAGTTCTAGAGCTAACTAATTAAGTTCTACAGTTATAAAACTAAAGCTGGATAAGGTTTGCAATGAAACAACAGAGAAAGCTGTTTCATATTTAGCAGCAACAGAATATAAAATCATGGAGACATTACGCGATTTCGGATTCTGCTTGATCGTCTCAACGGAGTTGTTGTTGTCAGAACCTTCTTCTCAACTTCTTCTTCATCCCCTCCCTCCTCCTGCTTCAAGACAAAAGCAATCACGAAAATGAAAACGTTGAAACAGAAAAACACAAAAATGAGAAACAATGAAACAATATTTTTTTTATAACTGTAGATTATAAAAATAGAGTTTCGAAAACATTCATGTTCCGAAAGCAAAATGCTGAAACGTAAACAAAATCCGTACTACACATAACGAATAATAGTAAATACTACTTGCAATTTGACAATTGAAAGTCTTTTGTATTAAATCACACATATTTTCTAGACAATTAGTATAGAACAAGTTTGTAATTGTAATTTACCTCTTTCTTTAGACTTCTCTCAGCAAAATGTGAATGAGAACTCATGGATGAAACAGAATTACTGCTCATTTCATTTTCAATCACTCTGCCTCTCATGCCACAACTATTACGAGAGCTACTCATCTCTCCCACCACAATATCACCAAGCAACTCAGCAGTTGGGGCTCGGCTTTCATCTGTTTGATCGGAGTATTCATCATCTATCAGAGACATGGAGTGGGACAAGGAAACCGGTTGCTCGATATGCTCATCTACTTCATCAGCAAGCAATGACATGGAGTTGGTTAAAGAAACAGATTGCTCAATGTGCTCATCTACTTCATAGGCAAGCAATTTACTGCGCTTTTTCGCTGCCTTAGATGCCTTCATCTCCTTTATGATCTTCACAAAATGAACACCTAATGTAAGAAATAGAATAACTGAACAAACAATAATTATCCAGTTCTCCATGTCTTCAGTAATCCTTTTAGCTTCTGCTTCAAAGAATTCTGATTTGGTTGGCACATGAGCAACCTCTTTGTTCTTCTCAATGTCATCTACAACACTCGATACAATCTCTAACGGAGTTTCTGATACTTCAGCTTCAAGAAACCCGTCCACTACCGCAATTTCAAGATCACTACTACCATCTCCAACTTCTGCAGACTCAACCTCTATAACCATATCTAATGATTCATCAACTATTTCATCTTCTCCCCCTTCACTAAACAAGCCGAAATCTTCGATCTTCCCACTTAGTACCTCTACATCAAGCTCATCCTTATCATAATCCAATTCATGTACATTAACATCAACAACAGAAAACCCCAACTCTGATCCTTCTGTTCCCACCAAGAACAAATTTCCACTCTCAAGACTCTTCACCAATCCGTAAACATGATCTTCTATCACGCGACATCCGTTCTTAAAACTAACTACAGCAGGAGATGGTGTTGGAGTGTTCATACAAGAAATGTACAAACTCGAAAAGACCAAAACACTCATCAAGAACACAACTTTCAACACTCCTCTCAAACCCCAACACCCTATTTTCTCATCTACCCCGTCAAATTCTTCATCATCACTGTCATCAACCATCTCCTCCATTTTAGTTTCTTTAACCTCATTTTCGGTTTCAAGAAACATTTCTCTGCGCCTGATCGGCTTATATCGGAGAAATTGAGGCCTAGGAGAGTGATAATCATCAAGAACATAATTTTCTTGATTGTATCCAACATCATCAGTACTAAAATTGGTTCTTAAATCAAGATTTGAAGCTTTTTCTGTGAGTTTTAATTGAAGATTTGAAGGTTTTGGCAGAAGGGTATCCAAAGATTGGTTTCTTTCTCCTAGAATTTTCTTTCTTGTTGGAATAGCTTTTGAAATTGCAGAGATATTCGGTGACATAAAATGCTTTGAAATGGCACCTACCAGATCAAATAAAATCGGCTTTCGTTACACGAAAAACAAACAAAATTGAACGAAAAACACAATATTTCAGCTACACATTGTTTAAATCTTTTATTTTTTGTTCATGAAAAATAAAGAAAAGGAAAAATTACGTTACCTTTTGAACTTGAAGTGGGTTCGTTTGAAAGTGATGAAGATGAACTGATTTTGTCGGGAACATCCATGTTCTTGGAACTTGTTTGTTTAGTTTGATTCAGTAGTTGTTTTGGAGCGATTTAGTTTTGAGATAGTTAACTAAGAGAGTTGAAAATGAGTGAAGAAAAATAATGACCGTTGTTGAGAACCTAGCTTGTTTCGAATTTGAATTTCTAGCTATGTGACCGTTGGAAAATGTTATTACCAAGTTAACATTTGGGTCTATATTTTGTGATGGGCCTGGCTTATCATTAATGGAGAAACAAGTTAACGACTTAAGTGGCAATGTGCCTCCTAAACTTGTAAGTAATAGACAATTAACATATAAATTAATTTTGTGGGCAATTCAGTACACAAATTTGGTGATATGGACAATTTGCCCCATTTTGGTAATTTGCCCCTTTAATTTGTAAGTTAATTGTATCTTAAATTGACAATTTTCCCCCTAAACTTGAGTTAATTTGCCGAAACGGGCTAATTGTCCATAATTACCAAGTTCGTGTACTAATTTACCAATAAAGTTAATTTATGTATTAATTGCCCATTGCTTACAAGTTGAAGGAGCAAATTGCTACTTAAGTCAAAAATTAAGTGGGGTGGCTAAAACTTAAAAATTTAAAAACAAGGCCTAATGTCTTAAAAAACCCCGACCTTTTAGCCCCTTTTCAATCATACCCTGACGTTGAAAATTTGTCAATTTTACCCTATTTTGCATTTTTGTGTTTCAATTGTACCCTGAAAAATTAAATTAACGTCTTTTGCGTTTGGAAATTTGTTTAAAACATTCTCCATGTCTCGCATATATTGATTGTATATTTTTAAAATTTATTTAAATTTAGTTAAATTAATTAAGAATTTAAATTAGTGTTAATTTGATTATGGTTTTTAGTTAGTTTTTAAAAATAAAGGACTTATTTGTACTTTTTTGAATAAAAAGAATTTAATTTCATGTTTAGACTTAATTAATTGAATGATTTCATCATTTAAGTAAAAAAATTAACAAAAAATAAAATATTGGGGTACAATTGAAAACGGAAAATTTAAAAGTGGATAAAATTGACAAATTTTCAACGTCGAGGTGGAATTGAAAAAAAGTTTAAAGGTGAGGGGTTTTTGAGTGATTAGGCCTAAAAACAATAGTCACTTGGTCAGTCTTTAAATACAAACTATGATGAAAAATAATGAACGGTATAGATCGTGAACATGACCTCCTCAAATTCAAAATGAATTTGAGAAAATCCCAATTCTATTATTTAAACATATTTATTCAAAATTTTCATGTATCAAAATAATATATAATCTTGACTATTAAAACAAAACTTAATTAAATTATATTTTATAAGTTAAATCTACTCACGGTTTACTTTACAAACTTTATTTTGCTGTCATAACTTTCTTTATTTTGATATTTTTCTAAAATTTGGTATCTTTTACTGTTAGCAAAAAGAAAGAAAAAAAGAAAAGTAAACGAATAGAAGAAACTAAAAGCAAACAGAAAAATAAAAACTTTTAATAATACAATCCCTTTGTTTTTAAATGTATGATGTTTTGAAGTAAGATATATATATTAAAAATTACTACATATAGAATTTTATAAACTGTTCAACTTAATTCACGTGTCATTTGCACAAAAGAAAAAACTTATCTCAATCATTTTTTTATAATGTAGACGATAAGATAAACACATCTTCTAATACTGTCAAACACAGATTTATTCCCTTTCTTTTACCGCGTAAATAAATAAATGTTCTTTTACTTGAGTGTTTCTTGACAGTAACAAGTGTAAGAATAATAAAGTTATTTTAGATAAAAAAATAAATTTTAAACTAATAACATTACATATCATGAATTTTTTAAATATATTAAAATGTTTTTTATTTAAAAATGGATGGAGTGGTAGATTTTAACATTTTGAATAATAGAAAGGGATAAAAAATGCTATTTTTAACCCACAAAAGATAAAAAGAAAATCGAAAATAAAAAATAAAAAAATGGAGTAATTTTATTTAAAGACTATCTTTAATCTTTCTTCAATCCTATTTTATTTTATTTTTATAATTAAAAATGGCCCATGCAGGTTTCGAACCTGCGACCTTCGCGTTATTAGCACGACGCTCTAACCAACTGAGCTAATGGGCCAATTGTGGTGCATTTTTTTTTTTTTTTCAAAGTTAGAATATATTAATGAAGATGTAAATACAAACAATGAAAGTCATATCACAAGGATCTCAATATGATCTTTCAAATTTGCACAACCAACTACTAAACAACAATCCAAGATAAGCAAAAAATAATCGAAAATAAAGATAAATCTATGACATGAATCCCGATAAATTTAACACAACAAAGAACTATGTTCCCGTTGGACGGGGTACTTAGATCATCCTTTTTCCGATTTGACAAGAAATCCGCTATATCCGACGAAGCTTAGCATTTTTGATTCATCTTCAAGAATATTCTAAAGAGATAGATTTAAAAACCTCCCCAATGTTTAGATTTACAAGAACTTGGATCTAAAGTTCGAACAAACACTAAATAGTCTTGAACGATCTACGACATCGGATCAAAGAGGTAAGAAAACAAATCATAACAATTTATTTCATAAGATAAAATTTCAAACCATAAAAAACATCTTAAAAAAAGTCTTATTCAATCAACAAAGAGTAGATCTATACTAAATAAAACCATGGGCGGAGAGAAGATGATTTTCCGGTGACCGGAAAAATCATCTTCTCCCACCCTCACCAAGAACAAGATGAAGAAGATGAACTTTGTTTAGAGAGAAGGGAGAGTAAATTTTGTTGAGAGAGAAAGTAATTTTCTTTTACTAAAACATTGAATTGGCTAGATACATTCGTGTACTAAAATGATTATTGTGGTGCATTATGTACAAGTAATAATAATGTAGGCTGAAATATATTTAATATTTTTTTGGTCAATCAATATATTAATTTTCCTTAGGAATATATGGTGAAATACGAAAAATTGTAGTTAAAGTTGCTTCGGACATCATTCGTTTGGGTATAATGGATACAAAACATCCCAAGGACTACTAATGCAACATAAAATATCATTTTGACTTGGAAAGGTGCTAATATAATACTAGACATTTTTATGAACTTGTGTATCCGCTCAGGTCCGCTCAAATCCGATCCTTAAGGCTGGATTTGGACAATAATTTTCTATTTCAAGTCCGAACTCGAAAAAACCCGTTATTTTATTGGCGGAGTCAATTTTTCAATTTTATATATTTTGCCGAAAAAATATAGTTTTAGGGCCGGATTTGGTAGGAATACAAAGCCCGAGCCAGGTTGGGGCCGGATTTGGACTTGTATAAAAAAATTAAAAGTCTGACATGTCCGGCCCGGCCCGGTCCAAGCTCGATCCATAAACAGGTCTATACAATACGAGTAGTGGGTGGTAAAATTGTTTTATTATTAATCTTAGTAATAGCTCAAACTCCGGTTGCTAAGCACTTAAATGAATGATTGTAACTCATTTAGCATCCAAAAATGAATAAATACGGATAGAATTTAAACAAATGAACACTGGCTGAATAAACTTTAAAAAATGATATGTAATAATTAATATTTCAAACACATATTAATTATCTAAAATATTTATAAAAATAAATATCAAAATGACATAATTAATATTACATGACGTCCATGAGCTATCTAAAAATCGTATAATTTTATGATTATATTGAAAATAAATTATAAACATTTATACTAAATTTAATATTTAATATTTAATATTAATATAAAATAGCTCGCGAGCGTTTAATCAAGCTCATACACGAGCTAGTTCGTTGATTTTTTTTTATCCATGTTCTATACAAGTCATCGAACATCTAATAGAGATTATATCTCAGCTCGAATATCAGTATATTCAAACTCGGCTCTCGCTTAAATAAATTAGCAGTAAAATTAAACTTGAGTCCGGTTCGTTTGTGATACATATAAACGCAAATCGAACTTTTATTGAACTGAACACCAAACCGCTGCGAGCATTTCGGTTTTTTTACAGCCCTATCTGTCACTGAGTAAGGAAGTAGGTAGGATGCTTCGTAACAATACATGCAGCAGACGACGTACATTATTCCAAATGATGCTGTTGAGATGGTTCCACAAGCTCCAAGTGATCATAATACTTATTTTCTTTAGGACTATTTTGGACAATTTTAATAGTATTATTTATATTTTAACTGACAAAAAACAATTTAATTCTTTTGATTATTATAAGGTAATTTAGAATCATTTTGTTCATTTACACTTGTATCCATTTGTGTAATATTAAAATAGATATAAATATAATATAATATAAAATAAAATATATGTAGATTATTTAGATGAAATTATATATTGTTGATTTATAAATTTATTTGTTTTGGTTTTGACTTTAATTTGAAAACTTTTTTTAGTTGTTGCACTATGTCTCAGATTATAGAATTGACGTGTTCCTTAACTTAAAAAGAAATATTATTTTCGTGAAAATGATATACTGCAGTTAAACTCAATAATAATTCTAAAATGAAACATTGGATAAGTTATACAAGAGAAAATTACATGATTGCAAGTAACAATAATACTAATACCAATAAACTATACCTTAAATGATATGTTTGTTGGACGGCTTTTTTTTAACGTTGTGAGATTAAATTTTATTCAAACATTAATTGTATTTTATTTTTCAAATGAAAAAAAAAATTACTACAGAATAACTAATTAGTACTTTGCACATGAGAAGCCTTAAGTAAGTATTATTACAAAATAAACCATAGTTTCTACATCCAAATGCACCTAAAACGACACCCTCACAAGGTGTTAGAATTCGTATTATAATTAATGCACAAGCTAATCCACTTTCAAATTTTGTTCCAATTTCACTTAAAACCCATAGTTTAAGAGCAGATTGGTTCGGTTCGATTCCATTGAATATCGAACGATAATTAAAAATAAATTAATCAACTTATTTTATCTCTTTAACTTGATCAACTTATCAATTTTATCTAAAACTGATTTAACTAAATTATTAAAAATACAAAACTGAATGGATTAAATTAGTCGGTTAACGCGGTAAAATATAAAAGATCAAATAAAATATTCTCTCATCTGGTTGATGGAACTTTTAAAAATCTCATCCGTAACCCAACTCTTTCTTTAAAATAAGTAAACTAAAGTAGTCAAAAGTTTAAATTAAAACTAATCAAAATAGACCGGTTCAACCAATTAATGTGGTTTAACCTAGTGTTTGCTCACCCCCTACCAATAGCAATTTTCAAACTATCTAGGGTTAACAATAGCATACATTATTAATTAATAATATATAGTTTTGTTAATATTGTAAGCATGTAGGATGACATAAGCAAATCACAATGGACCAACCAAATTAAATCTGCATAGTCTCGTAGAAAGAGATTACTGAAAAACAAATGTATAAATAAATTGTTTGAATCAGAAGAGACAGAATAGTTAATCAAATTTAGGAATCATTTTCTTAAATTGCATATTTTGCAACGTCTCTTTCTGTTTGAACTCTGCTTCTCAGAAGATGCTTCTTAGATATGGCTGAATTAAAGGGCAGATACTCAATTTGAATTTTATGATGCTAATAAATTTTTTAATTAATTAATATCATTTAATGTGCTTGCATTATTATATTTTATTTACGGAAAGAATTGAACTCACGATCTTGGCAGAATGTTGACCAACACTTATTACCATTTGAGGCTTTGAGTGCTCGTTGGTCGCAACATTTTTTAGTAATGAATTTGACAGGAGACCAAAAAATGGGACGTAAAGAATATTACACTAAAATGGGTTGCAATAATTTCCATGTCAAAAATAATAAAAAATGCATTTATACTTTTAATTTTTTATTTATTTGATTCTTTTTTGAAGTTTTTATATTTAACAGGCTTCATATTTATAAAATTTTATTTATTTTGTTGATGTGATCTATTTCGCTAATCTGTCGAGTTAAGTGGATATTTAAAAACTCGGTTTTACTGATAGTAAGTGTAATACACGCTCCTTATCTGTCAAAAAAATCTAAAAATCTAAAGTAAATTTAAAATAAGGACTAGATAAAGATAAAAGTTTGAAAAAAATCAGATAATTTTTTTAAAAAAATATAAGGGTGTAAACATGAAATTGTCCTTTTTTAAAAGCCTCAAAGCTTGGAAATGAAAGTACCATAACTAATAACATTCCATCTAATGCCGATATATTGGGACTGATTTGTGATAAGAAGTACAAGAAGAGGGCAATATTGGGATCATAAAGAATTGTCTCAAAGTGTAGATGCCTGAAGGGTACCTTATCCTCACGCAGCACGAAATTAGGTACATGGATGATGTAGGGCACATGCCATATGAATTATAATCATGATAAAAATAAAAATAAATAATAAATATAACAATAATTTAGTTTGATCTTTGGCATATACCCTTCATTATAAAATATAAATTAATCAAAAACTATGTGCTGATAAAGTATAGAACATGGGATATATTACCCAACACATCCATCATAATTACAATTTACAAACATAAGCATAGTTTCTTTCATAAAAAAATTCAGCAAAAAAAAGTTACACAAATTATGTTTGCATTTCCTCTTTTTTTTTTTTTAACTATACATAATGTCAAGATTGATAGCTAATTTGTTGCCAAATAAATATTTATGCCCCTAAATTTTAACCGTTATTTTGTCTGTTGATAAAGATTTAAGAGTCTAACACACTATATTTTTGACAGATTTTAAAAAGACATGCGCATATATGAATTTGAACATACTCTTACAGCTCATTAGGATGAAGAGTGTTAAAAAAATATTTTTAAATATTAAAATAACTATCACATATATTCGGGAGTATAAATTATTATTTGTTTAGCCTTTTATAATTTACTTTGTTTAGCAACCGCTACCGTTCACAATCTGGCGGTTCCGAATCTATTTAGCATTTTCTAGTTTACTTTGTCTAGTTCAGAAATGGTTATGCTTCAGCTTGTTTAATATATATATTTAGATAAAATCGTATGTGATAATTCAAGATTAGAGGGAGGTTAAACCTGGACTACCGGGAGATCAAGCACGGGTTAGATCAAAATTTAGATTCGGTTTAGTTTGGTTTGGTTAAATTTTATTTTTGTACACTAAAAACTAAAATCAAACCATGTTATATTCAAAATATTTTATATGATTTGATTTGGTCCGTGACCCAATATTGCACAAACTTCATGTGTGCACAATATATTGGTATGATGGAATGGGTACTATGCATGTTTTGCTTAGAGTAATAATTCATACAACAAGTAGAACCAAAAAAACATGTATATGTTCATACTTTGTCATCATTGTACATTGCTACCGTTTACTTCTCAATACTAACTAAATATCTTGCAAGTCATTATGATCTTAGATTTCTTTGATTTTCCTCCTCATCATCAAAGAAAATGCTACTGCTTGTTTTACCTTTTTACAAAAGGTTCATTTCGCTCCTCCTAATTGGTACAAAAGATTAAAAGGAAAATAGTCATTTATGCCCTTAATATTTGACTCGAATGTCAAATAAGCCCTCAAAGTCCGAAAAGTTGCAAGTATGCCCTTAACGTCTTAAAAAATGTACATCAGGCTTGCGATTTTGAAAACCAGACCCCCAACGTTTCATTTATGAGTCAAAACTGGGGCCTGCTTGTTCATTTTTAAAGACGTTAGGAGCTCACTTGATCCTATATACAAACTTTGAGGACATAAATAACCCTTTTTCCAAGATTAAAATAGTTCAAGTTTATTGTTTTTGATAAAAAAAATGCACATGTCAATTTTAAATTGATTTGCAAACTAATTTGGCATGATTTTGATGGTCAAAGATTTTAACCGACCATAAATTGATAAAATGTGGGTGTTTTTATCTAAAGCTATGAAAATAAACTCTTCTTATCTTTTATTTAAATTAAAACTTTTTATCTCATTTATATAATAAAAGAATTCCAATTGAAATTTTTATTTCATAGTATTCACCATAAGACAAGAAACTCTAAACATCATGAGCTATAGTTCAAATAATACGTGCATTGCATAATTCTATTAAGATCGTGAAATCACTTCCTCACACCGGCGCCAAAATTCTCATTCTCCAATATTTAAAAGAAAAAGAAAGATGTGCAAAAAATTGAAATAAATTATTAAAGTTTGCTATTTGATTTCAAAGCACAATAATTTTGAATCATATCCACGAGAGGAATATAACAATAGAAAATCAAGAGATATGATTAAACAACGCTTTAGAAGTTCAAATTTTGAAAGTTACAAGTCAGAACTTACAGGAAAAAAAATACTTTAATATAATTGCCCTAATTGACTAAGTCATAGTATAAAGTTTATAAATTTCTAATCTACATTTGCATTTGTAATTTACCAACACTAGTATCAAAAAACGTTCACATTTCATTGCTAAGGCATAAAAACATGAACAATTCAAAAGAATATACACAAAAACTTAGCAAATTTGTGTTTACTTCAAATTCTACATATCAAATAGCAAAATCTTCATCAAATTGGGAATATGACCTCTGCATTTTAACACTACTTATGCTGTTTCTTGCTGCCATTATTTCATTAAGCGACAGCCGCTTCCTCGGCGGCCCTGCCTCCGGCCGTTGCTTCGGAGCACTGTGACACCTTAATTTAGCCTTGAAGGATTTTGTATTTGACATATAATTTGGGTGGTTTGAGTAAGGTCTAAAGTAGCTATCTCCGCAAACACTCTTGGCTGGTGTAACTGGCACATTGGACCGAACAGACTTTGCGAATCTCGGGGTGCTATGTGCGGTAGGAAAGTTGTATTCTTCGCCAGCGAAGTACCAATCGAAATCTTGACGATTTTTGCAGTCGGGAATGGTGATTTGAGCTGGAATGGGACACGGAAGAGGCGACGAGATTGGGAATTCTTCACTGTATTCTGATAATGCAGAAGTTATTCTACGAGATCTTGATCGCGGCCTGCAAGTATCGATTTCCACTATTTTGGGGCTTTCGTCGAAAGCATTCATATCATAAGATGTAGACAGCCTCTTGCTGTGGAATTCGCCTCTCGTATCATCAAATCCTTCCTGAAAATTACATCGTAAAAACATATCAGCTAAACAAATTATTTTTTCATATCGAAGAAAACGGATAATAAAGTATGCAAAATCGGTTCTTACAATGGATTTTCGTGGTCGATTTTGAGGGTGAAATCGGTTCTCTTTGTTAACAGAACGACGAGCACGCTCTGTACGAACAGCAGTTTGAGCTCTCATAAGAGCTTGCATACTGTGAAGAGTGGCTGCAGCCCTCTTCCTGACCAGATAGCCGCGAACAAGCGCCTGTATTTTTACGAGTCGTTTCAAAGCTCGAAGAGCTTTTCGAGCCTGAGATCATACAACCAATTTGAAACTCATTAGAAATAGAAACTGTAAATCTATGATCCAACTCCAATCCAAAAAAAATTTAAAGAGTTCATTCAAAATTCACTCGGACAATTCATAGAAGGAAACAATAGAAAAGCTAATTAAGTAGCACGGAAACTTCATTTAATCAACTTCTTCATTTCGGAAACCTGTCGGAAACTTGGCGTTTCGCAGTATTTGTGTCCAATAACAGAAAAGTAAACAAAAGTACAGAGTAAAAAAGCTAAGATGTTTACTTATCTCAAAAGCAAAAAATGTACTGTTTCATTACTCCAACTTTTGGCAAGAGCAGACATAGAAGTAAAAATCAAGAAAAACATTTATACTGTTACTACTACAATGTAAAAAATACTGCAAAACTGACATCTCCAGAAACACTGTAAGCAAAAAACAAACATACAAATCTAACTTAATATGATAGAAACTGCAAAAATATTTAAAAGTACTCAAATGAAAAAAAAAATAAACTTTTGAACTAAATAAATCAAACCCAACTCATGAAAACTATATAATATAAACAAAATTAAAAGAATTTAAATATTTCAAGAACCACTTACCAAATAGCCTCTAAACACAGTTTGAATCTTGATTGCAGCCAGCTTTTCCCTCCCACCACCACCAAACAAACTCCCTCTACCATTACTAGTCAGTCTCACCACCGCAACAGCCGCCTGAGCTGCAGCCACCGCCGCATCAGCGGCGGCGGCAGTGGCAGCAGCCACCGCTATTGCATGCTTATTCTGCTCTCTTTCAGTCTCAGAATAATACGATCTGAGCCATGCAGAGTCTTTTGGAATCACATTTTCATTACCATTATCATCATTATTATTATTATTATTATTATCTCTTGCTGATTTGGCAAAACTCCATCTTTTTTTCTCTTTTTTGTCATTTGAAGCTGAGCTTAAAGAATCACCATTAATGTCACCTTTTTTGGTACCAAATAAGCCCTTTAACCACCTTGTAGCCTTCCCCATTTCTTCAAGATCCTTGAAATGAAAAAATAAATGGAGATTTAAGTACCCAATAGTGTTAAATAGAAGGAGAATGCATTAAATCTGTGAAATATTAAGGATTTGAATTGACTTTTGAATGGGGAAATGTAGAGAGGGAAAATAGAATGTTGAAGCACTGAATTAAAGGAGAGTGGGTACTGTGGTAAATTTACTGTGGTTTGAACTTTAGAGAGAGAAAGTTAGTGAGAAAAAGGGAAACTAGAAATGTGGGTTTCAAAAGTGAAATCTAAAACCCATGGAGGGTTTTTATATATAGAGGAACTTGCTAATACGGACACCGAAATACGAGACACTTGTAAATAAATACAGGACATTTGAACACAAACGCGAAAATATGAAATTTTTTCGGAATACAGGAACGCGATGTTTGGACATAAACACGGTAAAATAGTGTCATTTAAAAAAAATGAGATTTCATAATTGAATGTCAAATGTTTGAAATTTTTCTAAATGGAACACATTTAACACAAACATAATAACACAGTTGTTATTTTAAAAATTTGAATGTAATAAAGGATAGTTTGTATATGAAATGTCAAATGTCCGAAAATATTTTCAAAAAATGTTCGTGCCATCTAATAGAAGTGTTTATTTTATAGAACGATTCCGTCATAACATTTTTTAAACAAGTTGATTAGAGTTTGCAATAGTAGAATATTTAATTACTATATATTTTTATTATTAAATCTAACATTTTTTTTTGATAAATGGAATCTAACATTTAATTAATCTATTGTTCGAATAATGTCACACAACCGTTGTATTATATAATTATTTGATTATTAGTAGAGGGAGAGAAATAAAAAAGCAAAAAACTTTAGAATCTTTACAGGTTGCAAGCAAAGAAGTGAAGAGAATATATAATTAAAGTAATACTTACCTTAAAAAAATGGATAAAGAAAGATTTTTTCTTTTTTCTTTTTCCTTTTCTTAGGTTCTTTTGAAAGTGAAAATCTGACACAACCTCGTGAAGAAACTGCATTGCAAGACAAATAAAGATGTCATATAAAGAAGGCTTAATTCCTTAAAAACCCCCCACCTTGCACTTTTTCTTCGTTTATACCCTGACCTTGTAAAAACACCATTTGTACCCAATTTTGGGTTTTTATGTTTCATCCCTACCCAAAAGCATTAAATTGTACTCTTTTCCACTAAAACATACTTTTTTCTATTTTAAAATATACAAAGAAATCCTTAAACTTAAAAAATAATCAAATACATCCAAATAATTAATTAATTTTTTTAATTTTAAAAATAATAAAAAAATTAAAAAAATAATTATTATTTTTAATTTTTTTGTCGGAAATATTTTTTAAAAAAACTAAAAAAAAATTAAAAAAATTAAAAAAATCGGAAATATTTTTTAAAAAATTAAAAAAAAAATTATTATTATTTTTAATTTTTTTTTAAAGATGGTATTTTTGTACTATTAATAACATTAATATCTAATTAGTATATAAGTTAAAAATGAAGGATTGTTTTAAACTCTTTTTCAAATGAAAAAAGTACAATTTAATGCTTTTGGGTAGAGATGAAACATAAAAACTCAAAATTGGGTACAAATGGTGTTTTTACAAGGTCAGGGTATAAACGAAAAAAAATGCAAGGTGAGGGTTTTTTAAGAAATTAAGCCTATAAAGAAACAGAGTTTTATTAATTAATTTATACACAATTAGCTTCAAAAAATTCACTAAACCAGCAAGAAAACAAGAATTACAAAACAAAAAGATAATTAAAGTATCAATTTAGGCTTTTTAAACAAATCTGATGTGCTTACCTCAAGCTGAAACCTTTCCAATTCAAAATTAAACAAAAAATAATTTCTTTTCCTTTGACTATAAAATATTTTCAGCAGTCACTAACTTTCTGGAGCGACGTGTAATTATTAAACAAAATTAGTACTACTACCCACTAACTAATATTCCGTGAATTCTTGATTTTGAAATACCCTTTTTGAATATTTTTGTTGCAGTAATTTCTAAATCAGAGAATGAAAAATACCAACTTTTTATTAATTTTATTTCTATTTCTACTATTTCATTTAAGAAGAAAGCCACTAAAAAGATTACTTCTTTTAGCTTCACTCTATTCCAAAGAATAAATCAAAAATGAAAAGCTGAATCTTCTATTACTCTGTTTAGGTTAGTGAATAAGAAACGAGACAATATCTTTTTTTTCTTCAATTATAGTATGATTTGTGGTTAGGGTTGAGCAGAAATTAAACCAGACCAAAACGAACCGGATCAAAGTTTGTTTGGTTCGGTAATTCACTAAAAATAGTCTGATTTAGTTATTCGGTGAAAACAGTGGTTCGTAATCAGGTAAAATTTTGGTGTTTGATTTTTAGTATGGATTATGTATTTTGAAAATCGAAAAAATCGAACAACGGAATAAAAGAAATATTACTACTTTTTAAAAGTAATAACTTTTTTGGTCTTTATTCCTTAGTTATAGTTGATACATAATTTACTAAATTCCATACAATAAAAAATACTACTATTAAACATATATGAAAGTTTATTAAACAACAATTATTTAATGTTTAAATTTGTTTTAAAATAAAAGGTTAAAGGGAACAAAAATTTGGATTTTAACCAAACCGAATTAAATCAAACTTTTTGATTCAATTTTGGTTCGATATAATGTATTCCTAATTTAAAGTTTCAGTCAATTAGATTTAGAAATTTTATAAATTTTGGTTGGTTCTAAACCAAAACGAACCGACCGATACCTATCCATATTTGTGGTTGAGTCTAGTACTCACTCATTAACTGGTTCTGGCATTGATTATTTGCAGAGAAAATCTTTATTTCAGTTTAGTGATTCAAATAAAAAAGGGGAAGGTTTTGACTAAAAGTCTAAAACAGAGATTTGAAATGTGTTATGTTAAATAAGAGACAATGATGGTCATTATTATGAGAGAGAAGAAATCAAGAAATGCCAATAATTTCATTTCCTGATTCTTGGGATATTAAATTCACTTGCTCACTTTTTCATTTGGTTTTTATTGTGTTGTGTGTGTAGTTTTTAGTAGTATTTGAATTCTTGATTGTGTTTTTTAACCATTTTCTATTTGATGTTTAAATTTTGAATGAAGACTTTGTCACTCAGAAGTAATTAGGGGTGAGCTTTTGGTCGGTTCGGCTCAAAATCAAAACCGACTGAAGTTACACTTTAATCAAAACCAGATCGGCTATTAAAAAGTTTAAAATCGAATAAAAACTAAAATATCTTATATATTGGTCGGTGCAGTTAAAACCGATAAAATACAAAGAAAATAAAAAAGTGCGTTATTTAATTGGTCCGGTTAACTTAAGTTTTTCTAAACTTAAACTCAAAACCAAAATAAATACTCTCTGTTCCAAATTGGTAGATATCATTTTAAGTTTTTGTGCATCATATTATATGCACCCAATTATTATTTTATTAAATAATTGTAAAATATATTTCATTAATTATAATGGAATATTATAAAGAAGAAGAAAACGAGTTATTTTTATATTTAATAAGGACAATGATGTTTTAATTTTTTATATAAATTAACTCACTTTATTCAGAAATTTAAATTTTTTAATATCCGCATTTCATCTGAACTGCCTATCAATTTAAGATGGAAGGAATAATAAAAAATTATAAATCAAAACCAAACCAACTTAAATTTTAGTAATTCCTAACAAAAACAAATCTTACAAATTTTAATTAACGAACTGACCAAAATTATCGGTTTGGTTTATTAAACCAAAACTTAACCAACCTAGTGGTGATACTAATAGTTAATACTACTACTAGTAATAATAACATTATGATGATGTTGAATTGTTGATGTAACGAATGGAAGAGTTGAAAATGTTGGATAAAGAAAGAACCGTTTGATTTAGTCCATATTTTGTTCTTTTATTTAATGTGCTTGCTTTGGGAGGGAAATTTAAAAAGCTGACATAAACTATACCTTTTTAATTTTTTTATGTTGCTGGACCACTATATAAACTATTTCTATTTTTATTTTAATGCTACATTCATTATCAACTGCTCCTTGTGTTAGGGGGTGCTCATTATTCTGAGTATTAACCGATTTGATCGGATTTAAATTGAATTAAAATTTTGTTTAATTTATTTTGGTTATGATTAATAATTTTTTAAAAACTAATTTTGGTCATTTTGAATGTTAGTATGAAACTTTCATTTAAATTGAACCGACTGAATTAATTAAATTATATATTTAATATTTTTTTAGAAATTTTGAGATTCTTTTTATTTTTTAGAAGTTTCTTTTGCATAGTATGGCTAACTTTGCTAGATGTTAGAATTATGAGTTAAATCAAGAAACAACATGCGACACTGAGATTCGAAATTGAAATCTCAAAATTACACTCGAATTTTAACCACTCGGATTAGGCCTCACTGACTTTTGATGTCTGTTTTCCCTATAAATTTGTATGTGTGTGTGTGTTATATAAGTTATAAAATGCACTCGAAATATTTATCTATCTATACTATATATAAAAGCACGGATGGGGGGGACAGACAAATTTACTGAATAATCCTTATCAGTTTACTACTAAATAAAGGTTTTGTAGTCATTCACTAATTAGTTATTTAATTAATCACTATTATAATTAAAGTCCTAATTAGAATAGGTAGCTAAATTATCTCCAATTTAGTTTTTAGTATGTAAAAAATAACTAAATTGCCTCCAAATTAGTAGGAATACCTATCTTTTAGTTTGATTGAACAACAAAATTAAAATAATATATTTGGTTAATATATTATTATTTAAATTTATATCTTATTATTTTTAAAGATATTATTAATAAAATTAAGTTAATTATTTAATTATGGTTATTATAAAACCAAAAGAAGAATAAATTTAGTATGGAAAAAAAATTAATAACCGAGTATATTATATTTACTTTTATAAATTTTTTAATTAATTTAATATTAATTATAAATAAAAAAATTGATATAATTATAATAAATTTACTAATATATTCATTGAAGAGTTACGTTACGAGCCACGTGCATAACACGTAATGTGAAACTAGTTTAATAATAGGTTTATATATCACATGCAAGTTGTTATTTTTTTTTATGTTACTAAATGACATAACGGATAGTTATATTTTTTTATTAAAAAAAAGTTTTGAAATAAATAATTAAGAAAACAAAATAAATGTGAAACAAAGTATTGAAACTACATTTTTATAAGTGAGAAAACAGTCAAAAACAGGCCTGCTGCCTTTATCCAGAAGCAGAAAGCCTCTGAAAATGGGTGGTGTTTGGGGCTTTAATATGATTAGGCCCGTGTAGTACTCTGGCATATCTAGATGGGCCAGTAGCCTCAATTCTTGACTTTTTTAGACAGATTACGGGCTTAGCCCAAACTAATTAGAGATATACGGCCCTAGGTTTCAAAATTGAGATTTGTTATTTCATCTCCCTAAATTCGAATTTTAACCTTTTTCCTTATAATTTTTATACTTTCAAAAACTGAAGAATACGGTTTCGAAAATCAGAGAGATTGCATGTTATGATTTTTGCGAGATTCTCGCCTTCCTTTTCTCCATTCACTCATCCGTTTCCATTTATTTCAAACTTCCCATATTCAGTTGTTTTTCATATTTTGAATTCGGAATGGTGTCAACTAGGTCAGCTTCCAAAAATTCACCCCCTCAAAAAATGAAGAAATCCACATCTAGTCCGAGTTCTAGCAAAAGAAAAATTGAGTTTAATGCAATTCCGGCGACAATGAAGAATCGTCGAAAGGCTGTGCGTGAAGATGACGACAGTGACTTCGAGGATTTTGATATCCCTCCGAAGAAGATGGATAGGCCTGTTTCATATGCGGGTTTGCCTAAAAAGGTATTTAAATTTTTTGATAGGTTCGGTTATATAGTTTATAATAGTGTTTCGTTGTATGTGTTTGATTTGTTTCAGTAAGTGTTTGGATTTCTTTAGTAAAATTTTAAAAGAATCATATGCTAATGTTTTTTTGTTTCTGTTAGTCAATTACTTTGATTGTGTGAATTTACTATTTAAGTTTATTCGAATGATTTTTATGTAGGATTGGGATTATTACATACAACCCTCGGACCGTTTTCCTGTTAAGGTTACCCATCATTCCGGTGAAAAAGTTATTTCAAACATTAAAAGAACTTTGACTCCAGAAACATTAGCAAAATTTTCATCTACATGTTTTGGAAAATTTATAGAAATGCAGGATGTTAAATTTCAATATCAATTGATTCACGCTTTATTGTTGAGAGAGGTTAAGCAACCTGTTTTTTACGAGCTTTGGTTAAAGGTTTCCGGGAAATTACTGAAATTTTCAATTGATGAATTTTCATTAATAACGGGTCTTAAGTGTTGTGGTAACGCTGACAAGAAACCTTTTCTGAACTCTGACTCTGATTTTAAGGCAAATTGTTTTGGAAATGTTGAAAAAGTTACTAAAAAATGGGTGGAGGACTGTTTTCTTCAAAAACGTTGGTCAAACGAAGATGAGGCTTTAAAACTTGCTCTTTTGTACTTTGTTGAGATATTTTTATATAATAACAAGCCATGTTCCTACGTTCGTGATGAACATATAAATATGATTGGTAATGGTGAATTTGAAAATTTTCCGTGGGGTAAAGACGTGTTTCAAAGAACTATTGAATTTTTGAAAAGCAAATTAGCTTCTGTCAAAGGATGTGATTTTTTAAAAAAAAATCCTAATATTGGTATACCTCCTACTCAAGTCCGATATGATGGGTTTCCTTTGGCATTTCAAACATGGTTCTTGGAGTGTTGCCCGGCTGCCAATGGAATTTTGGGAAGTTCTTCTGGCGAAGCTATCCCTCGTATATTGAGGTGGACAGTTCCACTTGCACGGGATCGTGAGTACTTGACACGCAATATTTTCAACCAATCTGCAGAAGATGTACGTATATATTTTAATTAATTGTATTTATAGGTGTAGTTATTTTTCAAAATAGTTTATTAACTGTTAGTTGTTAATATTAGTTACTAGGTGGTTAATTCTTCACTTATATTTTTGGTTAACTATTGGATACTGTATGAGTAACCATTAGTTAACTGTTTTTTATTGTCTGCTAACAAAACACTATCTGTATGCATATGCAGCTGAAATTGTGCAACCTAAAGCCAACTGAGGAAGAGAGGTCAGTTCTTGTGTTAGATGCTATGTTCTTGAAAGGAAAACGTAAAGTGGTCTTCGAGGAAACAACACATGTTGGACATAGGGATTCCAAGTTGAATGGAAAGATTAGAAAGATGTATAGCGAGTTCTCATTATTCAAGTCCTATGTTGAGCTTCAATTTGCTGAAGTGTTAAGTGTCTTGTCTGAGTTGAAGAGTGTTTTGAGTTTGAATGATCATCGCGCACATGTGACGGTAAACGGTTCAATCATAAGTAACTTTTTTTTATACTTTTTTATATGTGTTAAGCATATTTTAGTTAATATACGTTAGGCCTTTACTCACTGTATGGTTAACCATTAGATTCTATTTGGTTAACCATTATGTACTATATGGTTAACCACTAGGTACTATATGGTTAACCACATACTATCAACTGGTCGATAACGATAGGTTACTAGATGGTCAACCACACGTAATATCATTACAGTTTAATGTTTTTTTAATGTATGTTCAATGTTTGTGTAGGAGGATATGCCTGAAAATGTTTCGGCCGCAAAAGCTACCCAAAGTATGCCCAAGAACTCTAATGACGGGGCCGATGACGCTGTGGAAAGACATACAGCTGATAATGAATCGGCTCCGCCAATTTTGGATCAGATTCAAAATGATGGGAATGATGTTGATAAGGAACCCGAAGATGACTTTAATTGTGCTACTGAGACGGTTGGTCATGAAGAAGAAATTAACAAGGTGTTTTATTCATTTACGAGGTTATATTATTCCGCAATATTTTGTACGTTTCTTTTTTATGATTTTCATTTTCATAATACATTTTTTAATGTTTTAAGGTCTCTGACGAGAATGTTCAAACACCTGTTCATTATTTTGAGGATATCGATCCAAGTGCTTTACATAAAGCTGTTGACAAAGTTGAAAGAGAGTATGAAAAAGCACGTGTTGGTGAGGTAATCATTTATATACGCCCGGAAACATTCTAATTTAGTTGTTTATATATTTGATAACATCTTAACGATTTTTTTTCTCAATTTTTTTTAGGAGGCAGCTGCAGTTTGTAATGTTGTTATGGATATCCCTTTTACAAAGCGTAAAGGATTTCACCCCCTAGATGATAATCTTGGCATTCCTACAACTTTTCCAGATCAAATCGACTTCCTTTGTTGGATTGAAGCAGGAATTAGGCAAAATAGAGTGTGAGTTTCATTTCAGCATTTTATATATAATTAAATTACATTTCATTAGGTGTGTTATATATTTTTTATGCTATCAATGGTTTGCTACATATATACTAATGGTATACCAACTGTTTATTTACTATAATATGCTTATTAATTTCACATTATCCGTTTACTGTTGTCAATGTTTGTAGGAGAGACGTATATACGCCAAAAGACAATATTTTGCCCCAAGCGTTAAACTTTGAAGTTGCAAGCATTTCCGATAAGAAATGGTTTTATTCTATGGTTTATGGCGGAAAATTTTTAGACGATTCTGTAAGCATTTGACAATTATATTTTTTTTGTATAATCAGCCATTGTTTAATATAAGTACTGATTGCTTTTTTAATGTCTGCCATTTTTCAGCATATCGATATCGTTATGTATTACATTCGCAAGAAAGCAAAGTACAATCCACACAACGGAATGCGAATAACGACAACAGACTGTTTATTTGACAACAGATTGATGGGTTTGTTTAAACTCTATTTGAAGAACAAGGGAGATGTAACAACAATCCAGGATATTAACATTGTGACTGATTATGTGCAAGGACACGGTATGCTATGCAACACACATTGGAAGGATGTCGACGAGGTCCTCTTCCCAATGCATTTAGGGAAAAAAAAACATTGGATATTGGGGCGCTTAGTGTTCAAAGATAGGCGTATATACATCTACAATTCTTTGAAGTCTCCAACAGCCCGTTTTGATGCCTAGGAAGCCGCTGTCAAATATTCAATGGTGATTCCCAAAATGTTGGCTCTTTTGGATTTTTATGATCTTCGTCCGGATATTGATTTGACATCTACTGCTTATCGACATATATCTGTTGGTGCTCCATTTGTTATTGTTCATGTCGATGGTCTGCCAACCCAGGACGATAGGTTAGTTTATTTTCCATCTGAATTTGTCTTAAGTAATTCAACATTTGATTTACTATTTTTCTTACAGTGATTGTGGTGCCTTTATTTTGGCCTTTGCTGAGCATTTGATACAGAACCGACCTATGCCACCTGATTTTGAGATCATTAATCATCGTGAACGTCTTGGTTGGCTTTTGTATCGATATGGACAAATGAAGCTTCAAGATAACGTGGTCAGCGACGAGGAAGTTGAACCGAAACCTAAACTGAAGTCCGGGAGACCGAAGAAAATTGCTAAACAAATCATAGAGTAGTGTGTACTTTTTTTTTGTTATCAGTTTTTGTTATGTTAGTACGTTATTACTAATGTTACAGTTGGCTAACAGTTGGCCGACTAACGATATCGATACATTTTTGTTTGCCAATTGGCTTATATCAGGGTACTATTTGGCATACTAATTTGGTTCCCTAATTTTTCTTTATTGCTTCTCGGTTTTTCATGGCTTTTCTTGTTTTTTCTTTATTTTTCTTGAAGAGTTACTGGTGTGTTTTTTATTGGATATTTGTTTGTATTTGAAAATATTCAGCCGCTTTTAGGTTCAGGCATGAATTTAATCACTATTGTAATTCGGTTTGGGATGAGTGTCACTTTTGTTGTGGTTGTTTGTACGAGAATTATCTGTTAGTACTTCATTAGTAATTTTACAGTTGGGTAATAGTTGGCCGACTATTACCAAACTTAATACATTTTGTAGTTGCCAATTGGATTATAGTTGGATACTATTTGGAATACTAAATTATATTGTTGTCTGGATATTTGTGTTTTAATCATTTTATTTTCTAGATATGTTGTAATGCTATTAGGTACATATTTGGTTACTATTTGGATAACAAATCATACGTTCTAATTAAAACAAACTTGTCAAATATGCATCTCACATTAATTATCATCTAGACAGTACACACTTCATACATTTATTACTAAATTTTTCTTCTTATTTATCTTTTAATGTCAAAACAGCATAAGAACAATTGTAAAAATCATAAAAATGCAACTAAGGAAATACCAATTAATGATCCGATGTAAACTAAAACAATTGTAGTAATTTCTTCTATCATATATATTCCTACTTTGGTATGCCCCGACAAGTCTTCTTATTATGTCCCTTTTTTCCACATCGGCTGCAGTTGATTGTTCCGTTTCCTTCCGCATATCCCTTTATTCTTTGTTTTTTTGGTCGCCCCGCTGGTAGCTTCACGATAGGAGGTCGAACTTCAATACTTTCAACTTCATAAGGCACATCCCATTCACTTTTACTAGGCACAGGATAAACAACTGCCTCATAAACTTTCAGAAAATTTTCCTTGGTGAAAAATTGAGAACAATATTGATATGGATCTAAATGAAACTTGGTCAAAACTGCAATGGCGTGTGGGCACGGGATTTCATCGATTTGAAACCTTCCACAAGAGCACTCCTTCTCTTTTAGCTTCACTGTCATAGTGCCACCACCATCTTCGACACTATATATTAAGGTTACTGATGGTATAACCTGTCAAGTTCATAGTTAGACAATAGTTAGTTTAGTGATGTTTAACTTGAAAAGTACATAGTTAGACAATAGTTAGTATACTGTTGGTCAATTTTCGCAATTGAACACTTACTAAAATGTAATAGTAATGTATCAAAATAAATTTTAAACCAAAAAACTTATTATCTCAGATTGTTACCTTCATTGTCATAGATGTCGCATAATTTTCCCTCAGTTCATTTTCTGCTCTATTCGTCAATTTTGTTCCCGTTGATAGTGCAATATTCCTATTCTTATATGTCCACTCTTGGACTAGACGCCTCACATACTCTAAGAGTGTTGATATAGGCAATTCCCTGGCTGCCTTTAGCGATGCATTAATCGACTCAGCAATGTTCGATGTCATTGTAGAGTATCTGTTAGCCTTTGCACGTGATCTTGCCCATTTATCAAATCCAATTCCTTCAAGGTACGGTCGTATTCCTGCGTTCATGCTATCGAGCTCTTCCATGAAGTAGTTAAAACCAGTTAATGTGTATGCTCTCGCAGCCCCAAAAAAATTGTCCCTCAACCTTTTCGCATTTACTCTAAAGTGTTTTTTTATGTTACCCAAGAGATGATACATGCAAATTACATGTCTAGCTTCTGGAAAAACTGTTCCTGCAGCATTAGATATGCTTTCATGCCTATCGGAAACGATGCACAAGTTGTCCTTCTCCTCAAAAGTTTCTTTCAGTTTTATAAAAAAATATTTCCAGGATTCATTATTTTCGGAATCAACTACACAAAATGCTAGTGGAAAAATTTTACCATTCCCATCTTGTGTCGATGCAGTAAGTAGGGTTCCGCCGTAGTTCGATTTTAAAAACGTCCCGTCCACTACAATAACCGGTCTACAATAGATCCAACCTTTTCTAGATGCATCCAGAGCCATGAAAACATATTTAAATCTGTTTCCTTCAGATCTAATCAAATCAACAACTGATCCGGGGTTCGTTTGCCTTACCATATGTAAGAAACTAGGCAAAACAGAATACGATTCCCGCGGTATACCACGAACGGTATCAAGCGCCTTCCCTCTCGACCTCCATGCCTTATTGTAAGACAAAACCACCCCATATTTTTTTTGCATGTCAGTTATGATGTCTGCCGGCGTGTACACTGTTTTGACATTGAAGAACCTCGATTTGATAACTTCACCAATTATTGCAGCGGTTGCTTGCCGTTTCTCTTCCATTCTGATTTCAGTGGGACAAGTATGGATGTTGTTTAATCGTCTAATAACAAACATCTTTGTTTTCCCGTCGCTAGAAGCCCTCACAACCCAATTACAACTGTCATCTATACAATTTACCAAATATTCCTTCGTACACGACTTACTCACTTTAAATTGAAAATGATTCTCAATTGCATAAAAACTAAGACAAGATTGAAGATACCTTTTGTCTTTGAATACTTGTCCAATATAAACTTCTTTCACACTGGTGGTGGACACAATTTCTGAATCAGCTGGTATACTGAAGCTCTCCTCTTCTGTACAATCTGAGTTTTTGCATATCAATTCAACATATTTCACAATATCAAAGCTCGTGTTACCTGAGAATGATTCTTCCATTGGCTCTTCTTCAAAATTATTCAAAGGTACATTGTTGATATCAATCATAAGTTGATGATTTTCAACTTGTTTCGCCGTGACACACAAAGGAAAGTGAGTCATTCTCGCTTCGTTTCTTTTCAGTTCTATGTAGAACTGCACACTTTCATTATCATCGATATCCACTGGCTGCTGATTAGGTTCCAATTGATATTTGATATCTAAATTGGTTTCCCAACTATTCTCTTTCAGTACACCACATATCAGCAATTTCAGCATTTCAAAATCCGTGTCCTCCTTAAGCAAAACTCCTTTGATTTTGTAATTCGAGTAGTTAAAACTGTCATCCCATACGCCGTTGCAGTAAAGAATTATTTTCAATGTCGTCATTCCTACATAAAAACATGTGCAAACGTTTATTATCCTCATTACTTCAATATTTACAACCAATGGTTAACCTCACAATTTGACATTGTTCTTTAATAAAAACAGTTTTAATGAAAAACCCATATAAGCAAAATTAGTATTAATCTTAAACTAATTCTAATCAGTACCTACAATAGACCATTGGATATTCTCAATATTTCATAGTGTTCATCAATAAAAAAAATTATAATTCTGAAAACATATTTCAATTCTTTTTCATCGCCGATCACAACTTTTGTTATACTATAAATTTCAATATCAATTATAGACTTACTTGATTTCGGTTTATTACATCCGATTAGCTTCCTTCTTCATGATCTGATTATGAATCTCCGACTAGCTGAAATAATTGATCAAATCTGCTCTCTCTCTTTTTTGATTCAGTTCTCTGTAATCCCTTTTTTTAAAAACCGAATATCTTTGATTTCATGGATTCAAAGATCTTGTATATTAGGTAAGATTTTCGTGCATTTAAATTTTCGGAGCAATTTTAGGAGAATCTTAGATTGAGCTGACTGTTACTTTTTCTTCTTTCACGTCGTATTTATCTATTTTTTGAAAGTTAGTTTTGCAAGAAAAAAGATGAAAATTCTAATTATCAAAATGAAACATGTTGGGCGTAATTCTAAAATTATTTTGTCTTAAGTAGTGTAATTATCAATTTTTCTCTCAATTCTTTTGAATTGCATCTTTTTGTTTTGTTTTTTTTTGTTTTTTTTTGAGATCGCATCTTTTTGTTTTTTTAAAGATAGACCTGACCTACTTTAATTGTTAGCGGAAATTAATTATTATTGTTAGTCATCTTTTAAACAGGCAACACAATCTGAGAGAATTATATCTTTATTTTTTAAAATTGTTGAACTTCTATTTAAAGAAAAAGTAATATTATTTTTAGACTTTATTTTTATTACATTCATCCATTTAACCAATAACAAAATGATTGATGTCAAAGTCTCTCTCAGCAATGAAGCACACAACTCTCTTCAAAATACTATTTCACAACACTTTAAAAATCGGTATCAATTGTTCATATGCCCTATTAATTATAGGCTAGACTCATTTTGACATTCTTAAACTATACTATTATTTTTATTTATTAGGTATTTAATTTTTTATGTGATTTTTTCAAATTTCAAATTTTGATTTATTGAATTTTTAAGTAAATCTCATTTAATTTATTGAGTTCTTAAATTTTCGCTTTTTAATTTATTAGGTCCTGATAACTTGTGAACCAGCAGCGACGTTCCGGTCTGACGACAGCTCCATAGCTACACCTGAAAGGCACAGCACAACCGTGAGAAGGATGCCGGAAGGGGATCCGGCAAACCACTCCGACGGTCAAATTAGTAACCGTTTAGTGAGAGAAAGAAGAAGAAGTGAAAGGTAGTTAAGAGTTGAGAGAAAAAGAGAATTAACCTTTTTACCTAATTTCCCTTAGCCTTTTATACTATGTGTGTTGTTCCTCTTTGTCTGGGCCGACAGACCTGATTTCGTTCTCTTTGTCTGTGCAGATGTTGTCTGGAATGTCAGGGTACGTCCTGACAAGTTTGTCGTTGTGTTTTGTTGAAGGTGAGCTCGGGTGGAACCGAGATGGTATTTTATGGTGTGTGGTTAGACTGAGATGTTACTTTTATGTATGACATTCGGTGACCGAGATGGTATATATGGTGCTCGGTGCGGCCGAGATGGTGCTACTTCTACGCATGCTGTTAGTTATGCGTTCTGGTTGATTAGTTGGGTTGGTTTCTCGGCGTGATCTACTCGGTTCATGTGCTGTTTCAGGTTTGTTCATTTGTGTTGTTATCAGGTCCTTAAGTAAGTATCCATTTAAGGATTCAATGAATCAAAAAGTGAAAATTTAAGAATTTAAAAAGGTCAAATAGAAGATGATAGACTTAATAAATTAAAATCGTATAATTTACGAAACCAAAAATGAATTTAGCCTTAATTATAAATTAATAAATAAAGTATTTATAATCAAATATCAAATAAATAATCCCGCAATCTAGTGTAATTACTAATTCTACGCTTGATAAAAAAAATACTATAGCATAATGTAAAAGGTTTATTTTTTAAATATAATCTAATTTTTTTAATAATAATTTAATAATATAATTAAATTAACAAAATTTTATTATATTTAAAATGAAATACATAAATAAGAAAAAAAAATGCACGAAAAAATCAACAAATCCACCCGGTTTGTCTGTCCTTTAGAGAAGAGGAATCTTCTCTTCCGAGCGCACCGACCAATCGGTCCGCTTCTGTCGCTTTCTCTTTGATTCGATCCCTAATTTCTTCCTAAACCAAAATCAATTTGGATTAGGGTTTCCTATTTTATCAATTTTGAAATTTAATCGAATTTCGTCTCTTTTTTCTCGTTTCTTCTAAAAAAAATCAAGAAATTGTGGGTTTTGATTAGGTCACCGAGATGGTGAGCTCGGAGGGTGCATCCTCCTCCCCGCCGGTGAAACAATACGGCGTAAGGAAACCGATATCAACCGCCGGTCCGACCGAAGCTGATATTCAGAGAACTCGTGATTTGGAGAAGGTTATTTGATTAATTCATTATTTTCATTAATAGGAAATTATTAAATGTATTATGTGATGAAATTTTAATTTTGTTGTTTTGGTTTATGAGCAGTTTTTGGGTGATGCTGGGCTCTATGAGAGCAAAGATGAAGCTCTTAAGCGAGAGGAGGTTCTCGGTCGCATTGGCCAGGTTTGTTTCTTTTTTATTCCGTGTAATTCTATTTGTTTGCTATTGCAATTATGTTTGCTGCTTTTTGTCGTGTAATTCCGACCACAAAGTAGTTTTACATCAAATTAAAAGAAATTAAACATTAATTAAGAATCCAGAGGTTAAGGAGCAACGATTAGTAGAAGGTTATAAGCGAAGTGGAAGTGAGAGGACATACTTGAGACGAGATAAGGTGTAAATATGTTATAATTGAGTTCGTTTTCATATCCGGAAATTGTTAAAGAGTAGGGCCATTTGCAATTCGAGGTTTAGGAAATCTATGACTATGACCCTGTGTATGCTCTATAGTATGAATATGTATGAAGAAACTATTTTACTTGAAATCAGTTTTTAATTGATGATGATTCTGAGTCTAACTCATATCTTAGTATTTTGTTTACTCTTCGTGTTTCGCCTTTACAAAGTGTCGATCTTTATTCGACAAGTTAGTTTCTTATTTGTCGAAACAAAAAAAAAGTCAATTTTCATCCTCTTGAATCAGAATTTTGCATGTCTAGATCTTTTGGAATGTCTGATTACTTATATTCTCATGAATTAGTTTAAGATTTTTATTTCAGTTTATTTGGTTTAAATGGAAATGTTTTGCTCCTTAGCCATTACTTGGTAGAATCAGTATGTCATGACTCATGTCTGTTAAGCTGTTAAACTCATTCCTCTAAATTTTGCATTCGTGGATTAATAATTCCACATGATTTGTCAAGGCTATATTTTGTCTTTATTCTTATATGTTTCACTTTCACTTTTATTTTTGTTGTTTTTTTAAACTGGCATATTGTTGCTTTTATGATCCTCCCTATAAAATATATGCTAAAAGTTATTTTCCTCCTTTTGTCGAGTACTTGTGGTGTGTTGAACTACCTTACTAATATTTTGTTGGTGATTTCTCCGGTGGTTATGTTAGATTGTTAAAGATTGGGTAAGACAGCTCACTCGTTTGAGGGGATACACAGATCAGATGGTGGAGGATGCTAATGCTGTGATATTTACTTTCGGCTCTTATCGCCTTGGGGTATGTTCTTTGGTCTTTCAATTGCTTTTTAGTACGGATCTTTTTCATTCTCATTGTCGTTAACTATTTATATTGTTGACGTCATGATTTCTTCTGGATTAGAAAAGCTACTGTAGTAACTGTATAGCATGTCTCATTCAATTGTGTTCATTTGGCATTGAGTTTGCACCTTTCGAAGTAAATTTTCGTTTAAAACACGATTTGGAAACTGTTTGGTGAAATTTGCTGAAGAGAGTTTTATGTTGGGTTAGATTTGGAGTTCGTGATCCCTGTGTTTTATCCACTCATGATGTTTATGTTCTCTTGAAACACTTATATCCAGTGCCAAAAAAAAAAAAACTTAATCTGAAAGGTCTCGGCATAATATAAATATAATCATTAATTTTGTTGGAACTTCTGATAGCAGTCTATGAACTTGTGCTACAAGCTGCTTTTGGCTATCTATGGTCTCTTCTAAAAACCTTGAGAGTTGGCAGGTGCATGGTCCTGGGGCTGACATTGACACATTGTGTGTTGGGCCATCTTATGTAAATAGAGAGGTAACTATCGAAGCTGAAGCTCAGTTCCGTATTTCAATGAATTTTTTTATCATATGCATTAGTATATCTAATTTTTGGGCTATTTTCTTCAGGAAGATTTTTTCTTTTTACTACACAACATTTTGGCAGAAATGGAAGAAGTTACAGAGTTACAACCAGTTCCAGATGCTCATGTTCCTGTAATGAGATTCAAGTTCGATGGAATATCAATTGATCTTCTGTATGCAAGCATCTCCCTTTTGGTGGTTCCAGATGTAAGTGGAGATAACCTTTATAAACGATGCATATGAAAATTCATTGTTATTAGTGAATTTTCTTGTGTCCGAGATATCAAATTTCTTCTGACATTTGGTTTGTAATTGGTTGCATAGTAAGGATGTTTTCGATTCTTTTATAAAACCTATAAGATTTTCCATTATTATATCATCGAATAACCATGCAACTGATTATAATAATTGTATATACGGACCTTTTTTTGGTGTATGCTTTGATGCTCATAAATTGCCTGCATTCGTACCTTTGAGAAGGCTGTTTTAGTTATTGTCAAGTGGGACAATTGAATTTTCCTGTAGCTTTTGGCTTGTGGTGGTCAATTCAATTTAATATACACCCTTTTTAATCATGTTTATCTTTTCAAAGGAATTTTATTATCCTCTAATGGACCTGTCAACAGGACTTGGACATCTCAAATGTTTCTGTTCTGTATGATGTTGATGAGCCTACTGCCCGGAGTCTCAACGGCTGCAGGGTGGCTGATCAAATTCTTAAGCTTGTCCCTAACGTTGAGGTTAAGTACTTCTGTCTTGATGCTTTGACCTTTTTTTGGATTTAAGATTTAGCTGGAAATTTATGTTTGATTCTCAGGATCTTGTTTTCTCATTTTATTTTATTTTCCTTTTCCAAATTATAGAATTTTTGCACTACGCTTCGGTGCTTAAAATTTTGGGCTAAAAGACGTGGAGTTTATTCCAATGTGGGTGATTCCTTTCTCCTCCAATTTTGCACTGATGCTCCTTCTTCCTGTCTCCTCCTATCTTCTGCAAGGCTTCATGATTCTTTTTTTTTTTTTGGATCTTGTTTTTACAATGTCCAGGTCACTGGATTTCTTGGTGGCGTTAACTGGGCTCTTCTTGTTGCTCGAGTGTGCCAACTTTACCCAAATGCTATTCCCAGTATGCTTGTTTCTAGATTTTTCAGGGTGTATACACAGTGGCGCTGGCCAAACCCTGTGATGCTGTGTCCCATTGAAGAAGATGAAGTCGGATTATCTGTTTGGGATCCTCGTAAGAACCCTCGTGATCGCACTCATCATATGCCAATCATAACACCTGCTTACCCATGCATGAATTCTAGCTACAATGTCTCAACAAGTACACTGCGAGTCATGATGGAGCAGTTCCAGTACGGTAACAAGACATGTGAGGTGAGAAGCCGGAGGCTTTTGTTGGTGTTTTTTATTTGTAGGATAGCATATTGACACGTGTTTTGTTTTGTATTTTAGGAGATAGAACTGAATAAAATCCAATGGAGTACTTTGTTTGAGCCATATATGTTCTTCGAAAGCTACAAAAATTACCTGCAGGTTGACATAATTGCTGCTGATATAGATGATTTGCGTTCTTGGAAAGGCTGGGTGGAATCCCGTTTAAGGCAGTTGACTCTTATGGTAAATTTTATGCCATTTTAGACTCTTAATTATGTATAGAGTACATTCATATGTTTTCTATCTGCTTCTATTTTTTGCTGCTGTAATTACAGATTGAGCGTGACACATATGGGAAGTTGCAATGTCATCCCTACCCTCATGAGTATGTTGATACCTCCAAACCAAGTGCACATTGTGCCTTTTTTATGGGCTTGCAGAGGAAACAGGGGGAGATGGTACAAGAAGGTCAGCAGTTTGATATTCGAGGGACAGTTGATGAATTCAGGAATTCAATAAACATGTACATGTTTTGGAAACCAGGAATGGAAATATATGTCTCTCATGTTCGAAGGAAGCAACTTCCTTCTTACGTTTTTCCAAATGGTTACAAACGGCTTCGGCATCCTAGGGTTACAATGCAGCAGCAAATTGGCAAATCATGCACTCCAGAGAGCGGTTCTTGTGATAGAAGTCATAAAAGGAAAAAAGATTCTGACGAGGTTGATTTGAAAAATGGGACGCCAGAAAAACGACATTTTGATGGTTCTGACAGAGACTCAGCGACTCCTGAAAATATCACAAATAAGTTTGGTGATGCATCTCCAGAGTGCTTGGTGTTGGCTGAAGGGAATGGAATATCACTGCTTGATAGGAAGCCGTTTTGTCCTAGTGATATTGATGGAACATCTACATCAAATTCCAGTGCTGTAACTTCAATATCGAGTGAGGATGTAGGAAATGAATCTGCAGCTGGCAGCAGTGAGGGGAACAATGGTTGCATTGATGGGAGTGTTGAAGGAAGTAATAACCTGTTATCTTCTCAAAGTTATATCGGTGATGCAGATTCTGAAACCACTTTAAAGATTGCGGATGGTGGTGGAGTACTGCAGGAACAGTTCGAGGTTTTTGATTTAAGTTTCTTTAGCTTCTACTTTGCTTTCTTATTTCTGTTCCGGCATATGATCATCTGTTCTTTTACAACTTTTTTTCTATTTGTTCTTCTTATCACCTTTTCAAATAGAAGAATTACACTGGCCAATTGCATATTATTCTGTCCATATTGCTTAGTACCATTTTCTCAAATAGTAGTGGTACAAAAAGGTTGGCCAATTGTGCATATTTTGCTGTCCATATTGCTGCTCTTAATACCAAGACAAGTTGTTCTTTCTTTTTTAGACTTACTTTTAAAGGATATGAGATATTTGTAGCTGGATGAATTATGTTGCTGTTGCCGTGTTGTAAATTTAAACCCTTCTATGTACTCATGTTGTCAAGTAATTTACTCTGAAACTGTTGCAGTAATT
Organism: Mercurialis annua; assembly: GCF_937616625.2. Classification (NCBI taxonomy): domain Eukaryota; kingdom Viridiplantae; phylum Streptophyta; class Magnoliopsida; order Malpighiales; family Euphorbiaceae; genus Mercurialis; species Mercurialis annua. The sequence goes on along the minus strand of NC_065574.1, from coordinate 2,775,432 downwards.
TCTTCTAGTTTGGCATGCTGTCATAAACGTTTGAGCTTCGGGCAGTTTTTCTAATTTTTTTGTTGTTGTGCCTCTTTCCCCCCTTCTCATTGAAGCGAGTTGCGTCAGTTGGGATGGCTCTGAATACTGTAGAAGCTTTGCAGAAGCCTGTGACAAGGCACGTGCTTTGAAATTTTAAGTGGTATTGTTTTTCATTATTTTATCAACATTTTTCTTGATACTGCTCTTCTGGTTGATTTTCCGGTTACTGTTATAGCAGGTTAAGTTTGACATCGAAGGCGTGAATATAGTGAGAATTATTTTCCTGCAACATTTTCACCTAGAAGGCGGAAAGCCAGCAATCTGGGTATGTGAATTTGCGTAAGTGTCACATTTCTTGCTGGCTTTCGTTTCTTGTTTCTTTTCCAGGGATGCTTATCAGAACATCAAATCCAATGGAGAAAGTATCTGCTCTTTATCGGCAGTGAAGTCGTCAAATGCTTTCAATCATTTTGCTCGGATTATGATAAAGGGACTGGTTTGTTTTCCTTTCCTATTTCTGCGTCCTTTTATGTTCACGGCGGAAGCATTCTAGTGTTTTGAGGTGGGTGGGCTTCGAGATAAATATTTTTCCAGTGTGAAAGCGGGTTTAAGATTTAGGTACAATATTTTATATGTGTGGCTGCCTATTGTTTTTGTTGTCCCGGATTTCTTCGCTATAAACTGTGCCTTGTGCTCACTCTGTAATTATTATTAAGAAAATATTAAGAATCTCTCCCTACCTTCCTTTTGTTTTCTGCTTGTGCTATGCTGTTAAATGAGATTTCGTTAAGTGTTTAACGAGCTGCTCCTATTTTTTTCATGACGGGTGTCGAGTGTCATATCTAGGCGTATCCAACAAAAAAGAAGATTCTCGTCGAGTAGACCGATGAGAATAAAGCTTGCGTCTAAAATTGTTGGTAAAGATATAGAGTGGAAGCTAACAGTTCTTTCACTTTGCATGACTCATAAAGAAGAAAGTAGCATTTGCTTTATGAGTAGAACTCAGAATAGATTCGAACAAAAATAGTTGAACACATGGCAACTCAGTTTGAGAATGTGTCTTTTATTGCTTTATGTTGAAATGCAAAGAAAAAAAAGTGCCTAATCTTAGGTATAAATGGACATAGACATGTTTTTATGTAGTTGGTTCCTTTGTCATCATCAATACTTCCAATAAATTCTCTTTTATCTTTTACATTATATCCCAGGAATATCAACTGATTGCTGCCAACTTCATCTCTGTATGCCACCCAAATTGATACTCTACCCATATTTTACAAACATAGATAAAGTTACTATTTACGACGTTTTGAAATATTAGTAAATTTAATATTTTAATTTTATAAATTAAATTGAAAAATGAAATATATTGTTTTAAGTTTTAGTTAATGATATATTGCAAATTTCAAGAAGTGACTTGTATTTTTAAAACATACGACAAATGATTTTAAGGATGTTACTTAAATTAAGGGTACAATAACTAATTTAACTATGGCTTTTTAATCGTTGTATTAAATTGAATTTTATTTATTTTTATGAAGCGAGAGGTAGTAGTTGGTTATGTAATTGCATTTGACCTTTCCATCGAAGCAAAGCAACCCTAGTGTTTTCTTATAACTAAATTTGATTTGTCAGTTCAACCGGTGTGATTGTAAATTTGATGCTAATTATATTTTCAAAAAGAAATATTTTTTTAGATCATTTGTTTAAATAAAAAAATTATTGAGTCATCGGTAGTACAAATTATTTAGTTTTCTATTTATTAGTTGGAACATGGTTCATTTAATTTTTAAAATTTATTTTATAATCAAAATTCTATGTATGTGTTAAAATTGTAAATATATATATATATATATATATATATATATATATATATATCAATTCCTAAAAAGGAATCCTATATCAATTGAAGATTCAAACATGGAAATTACAAATCAGATATTTGGATAATTTTTAACCATAGACTGATTGGTCCTAATTCAAGGTGGATAACGTTATATCAATGCTAAATTACATTTAATTAAATCATAATTTTACATCATTTTCGCACTTAATAAAGTTGATATTGTTATAAATCCTTATTATATAATTGGATAATATTGTCGATAAACATAATTTGTTTATGATACTATTTAATTAAAAAAAACAAATTAGTCAAGTCAAAAACAAAAAACTGGCGTTGAAATAACAGGCAAGAGGCACGTGTCACCAACTTGAAATTAGTAAATCTGTAAGAAACCATACACACACTCTTTTTTATGGCGACCAAACAAATCAACAGTAAACAACAATTAACCATTTTATTGGGATCAAAATAAAAGTCTCTGTCGAAAAACAAATCTCATTTCTAATAAATTTTTAGACAACCCAACGATTCAATTCAATTCTGTTCATCAAATTTTTTATAAATTTTTGTTTCTTTTCATTTTTTTTCATTAGATCTCTGTTCAATACGAATCTTGATTTATTCGGGAATTTTAGCAGTACCCTTTGCTATAAGATTGAATTTTGCTTGTTGGGTGTGTGTTATTTTCTTGATTATGGAAAAAAAAGTTGTGGTGGCGGTTGTGTGTGTAGCCGCCGTGGCGGGCGGAGCAGCAGCTGCAATGGTGATAAGGCAGAAGATGAAGAAGGATAGCAAGTGGGCTAAGGCGATGGAGATAGTTAAGGAGCTGGAGGAGAAATGTGCCACGCCTATTCCTAAGCTGAGACAGGTGGCGGATGCCATGGTGGTTGAGATGCATGCTGGTCTTGCTTCTGAAGGTGGCAGTAAATTGAAGATGCTTATTAGCTATGTTGATAATTTGCCTTCCGGGTATAAATTTTGATTCTTTTTTTCTGATTTTTTTTAATGCTTAGCTCATAATTTGAAGTGGGATGTTCTTATTTTGATGAATTTCTTGAGAAAATGGAGATAATTATGAACTTATACTAGCTGGATGGTATTTGATTTGAATGTTTATGAGTATGGATTTTGATTAATAATCATAAGACTAGTTCAAGTTTGATTCTTCAGCTAGGTAGCACGGACACGGACACGGCGAAACGAAAAGGTGTTATTTTAAAGTTTCCTATGTTAAAAATGAAGTTTCGTGTCCGAAACATTTCCGGAACAGGACACGTTGATTGAATAAAGTGTCTGTGCTACGTAATTCTTCAGCTTATTCCTGAAATAATTTTGTGGAGCTCTGCTTGTGATTATGGTTTCCTGCTGTTGTTTTATGGTTAATCAGATTGCTGGATGGTAAAAGGAGTTAGTGTTAGTTGACAATGGTTATATGGATAATCAGAACAATCATGGATATTTTCTGTTTTCGTTCTTGTTAAGTTGAGTCAATTTAATTTTGTTTCTCTTAATACAGTGATGAGAATGGATATTATTACGCGTTGGATCTTGGTGGAACGAACTTTCGTGTGATGCGGGTGCATCTTGGGGGGAGGGAAGGTGGTCTTCTTAATCAAGAATTTAGTGAGGTGCCTATTCCTTCGGATTTGATGACCGGGACTTCAGATGTAAGTGTTTGTTATTAGTACAGAATTGGTAAAGCTATGTGTATTTGGATTATGCGTAATGTTTCTCAGATATCAACTATCGAATTTTGTTGTGATTTCAGGAACTGTTCGATTATATTGCAGCCGAACTTGTGAAATTTATTTCTCAAGAAAGTGAAGAGTTTCATCCTCCTCCTGGAAGAAAGAGGGAATTGGGTTTTACCTTTTCATTTCCGGTTACGCAAACATCCATTTCTTCTGGTAACCTTGTTAGATGGACAAAAGGCTTCTCTATAGATGACGCAGTTAGTCCCAATCTCTTGAACTTGGTGTTATTTAATAGCAATTCGACTTGGTTTTTGATGAAGTAAATTTGATGCTTTGGCAAATTTGGACACTCTTTGAATTTTGAAAGCTAGGTGTTAAATTTTAACATTTTTCTTCGACATTTTTTTAAAGTTAAGAAATGATTTGCGTTATTTTTTGGAAACAGGTTGGCCAAGATGTGGTGGCCAAATTGACATCATCCATGGAAAGAAAAGGTGTTGATATGCATGTTTCTGCTCTGGTAACTCTACACGTTTTTTTTTTTTCGTTTCTTGTTTTGATTTTTGATGTTTATCTTGGAAAATATCAATTTAGTATAGTTTTTCTGAGCACTAGCTGTAGACCTGAAAGAATGCTGGTATCAGGTCAATGATACGGTTGGAACCCTAGCTGGAGGCAAATACTTCAACAGGGATGTCGTTGCTGCTGTAATCTTAGGGACTGGGACAAATGCTGCTTATGTAGAGCGTGCACAAGCAATCCCAAAGTGGCACGGTGCCTTACCTCCATCTGGCGAGATGGTAAGCAAAGTTCAGCTTTTCTTTTCGTGGTTAAATTCTAATGGTAAGTCACTGAAAAATGTTGCCTGGATTGGATTATAGGTTATCAACATGGAATGGGGTAACTTCAGGTCATCACATCTTCCACTAACTGAGTATGACCTTGCACTGGACTCTGAAAGTTTAAATCCTGGTGAACAGGTAATTTTTTAATCTGTTTCGTTTTCGATGATTTTTTATTGTCAATGTGCCTTTGCTTCTCTAGCTACTATCTGCTCAATTAACTAATTTCACTTCGATTTTATAGATCTTTGAGAAGATTATTTCTGGTATGTACTTGGGGGAAATTGTACGCAGAGTTCTACTAAGGATGGCCGAAGAAGCTGCTTTTTTCGGCGATGTTGTTCCACCAAAACTCAGATTACCCTTCATTTTGAGGTATCCATTCTCTTCTATATCTCAGAAATTTTATGCTGAATAACTTTGTAAGTTAAATAGGAAATCTTTTGATTGGACTCTGTGCTTATCAATCAAGGGGAGATTCGTCTCCAGCGCAAACATTCCCTCAGGTTGTTGAAAAAAATATGTCGACAAGTCTAGTAATCCTCGAGAGCACATGGACTGTAAATGTGAACTTTCAGTAACATTCTTGATTCTTTGTTGTTCAGGCATGCCATGCATCTATTTTCCCATATTGGTTTATAAATCAAATTCAAATCAAGTATTATTGAATGTTTTATGTTGGTATTTTTTGGAAAAATCATACATATGCAAATTGCATTTGACTTGCTATTACAGTACAAAAGTGATGCTGAATTACTTGTCTTTTTTATTTTGGATGTTAAGAGATATAAAACTTCGCTGAAATGAGTAAAAATCGGACAACACAATTATAAGTATGTTCATTCAATTCTTTCCAGCAGTGTTTTCTATAATTGAACACGGGATTTGCAAGTCACTGACAAATTGCTTCAGTTGGCTGCTCGACAAATATCAGATCAAATGCCTCTTTGCATCTGCAGACGATGCTACTTAACATTTCAAATGCCCATTATAGGAGGCATTTCATTATGGTTGTTAATGTGCTTAACATGAGTGTATTTGTTTTAATTTTCCTTGCATGGGTGTGACACTCAAAGATTTAGATTTAGTTACATCGTACACTTTGAACATGCAGAACTCCTGATACGTCAGCAATGCATCATGACACGTCCTCTGATCTTAAAGTGGTGGGGAATAAATTGAAGGATATTTTAGAGGTATTTGTTTTTGACATGCAATATATATAAAAAAAAAGTCTTAATGTTTCAGATTCATATTGTTGTTCATCTTCTCAGCTCTCGGAACTTCAATTTGCATCATTAATTTTTATTATGAGTTTGTGTTTATAAAGAAAACACAATTGATCCTCGTGGAATGAGTTTTCTTCTTGTACGATCATCTTCATCGATAATCTGAAAATCGTAGATCTTTATTTGCAAGTTGGCGTCGGATGTTAAAGTTTAATTACTTTTGTTGCGTGCTTGATTCAGATATCTAATACCTCCTTGAAAACAAGAAAAGTTGTTGTTGAGGTATGCAACATTTTTGCCACACGTGGAGCTCGACTCGCAGCTGCTGGAATCTTGGGGATCCTAAAGAAAATGGGGAAGGATACCGTAAAAGAAGGGGATCAACAGAAGACGGTTATCGCCATGGATGGAGGATTATACGAGCATTACGGTGAATATAGCAAGTGTATGGAGAATACTCTTAACGAGATGCTCGGCCAGGAAGTATCGAACAACATCGACATAATACACTCAAATGACGGATCTGGCATTGGAGCAGCTCTTCTCGCTGCATCGCATTCTCAGTATCTTTAGATGTCATCATAGCGATGGTAAACCAACCTATGTGCTTCTTTTTTCCCATTTTTTATTTCTCCATCGCAACCTGTTGGCGCACTTTTCATTCTCTGATAAAGTAATCTTCAAAGTTTTTCTTCTTTACCGCCATTTTTTGCTCGCTTTAGAAGAATATTCTGATAATACTTGAATCGTACCTTCTGGAAAATCTAGTAGAGGTGGATTAAACATGTAGCAGGACCAGGAAGCGGCCATTATTTTCTGCTTCGGCCTGAGTCTTTCCGATTCCTTTAGGTGGCAATAATAAAATGGTGGATTTTTCGCATTCCGTTTGCTGATAATTGGTCAATTATATGAATAGTCTGGTTTATTCTTTACATATCTGAATGTTTCACATGTGCAAAAATGATACTAGTTATTTTACATGTGGAACACATGATTCAGGCTTCGAGCATTTTCTCAAACTTAAAATGAGATTGCAACATTACAGAGTCCAAAAATTCTGTGCATGAAATAGTTAATATTAGGATAGTTTGGTCATTGATAGTGACTTCAGTTTGTTAAATTTGCCTTCCTTTTGAATGAAATGATTATAAATAAATAAAATAAAAATATAATCTTTCAAAATTTCAATACAAAGTGAGAAAGTTAAAATTAATTTGTTCGTGAAATTGTTTTGATGTTTTATTATTTCAAAATTAAATTTTAAAAATTTATTGATAACATTTTAATCAATGAGTTATATAATTATTAATTTAAAATACATAACAGTTAAAGTATTAAATGTGTCTAGTTGGACTATATAATATATTAGAACTTAGCTAGACTATATTAATCACATCATATACCTAAAATATTTAAATATTAAAAAGACAGAAATTAATAAATATTAGTATTAGCTAAGTATCGATATTTTATTTTTAAAGAAAACGAGTTTGATTGGAATGAGTAAAAAAATAAATAAAGAACAATTTTATAAATATTTATTTTTGATGAATAGAACAATGTTAAAATTATACTAGATTAGAATGTAATTGCAGAAAAGATTAAAATAAGATACAATTGTAAAAATTATAAAAATTTGGTTATAATTAAAAAGAAAAGATACAAATTTAGAGTTAAAGAATATTTAGTCATTTCAAAATCTATCATCCGAACATATTATAGTGTCTTGACATAATAATTGTATTTTGACAAATAGCAAACTCGCTGGTGGAACGTATTGTGGTGTGCCAACAACGCTGCGTTTTGTTCAGAATGCTAAACACTGAACTAGTCTTAAAACAAATCGATTACTCATTTTGAGAATTTCTCATAATGACACGTGTCCCACCACTCCCTTGTCCGAAAAAATGAGGTGTTCATGTCCGATTCATATTCGTTTGAACTTTAAACGAATTATTTATGTTCGTACATTTAAAATTCATGGTAACTATATTCGATTCGTGTTCCTCGTTCGTCTAGCAACGAACAAACATGAACCGCAAAACTAACGAACACATACATTTTTCTTTTTATCAAAACTATATAGTTTCAATAAATTAAAGAATATTTAATTTAATTTAACTATAAGCTAATCAACAAACTTTTAATCGAGTTTCTATATTAGCCGATTCGCGAATTGTATATAGAGCTCATAACGGAGTTTTTGACATTTTTGTACTTTCCTATAAATAAAATTTCTGGATTTGAACCTCTTTCAGAATTATTTCCGAATTTGTGTCTCTCCCCAGACAGCCCACTATATGATATAGCAAGCTGCACACCAGCCCGCTATATGAGATAGCGGGTGGTCTAATCTAGGTGATTAGTTAATCACCTAGATTAGATCAGCCCGCTATCTCATATAGCGGGCTGACCCAAACAATTCCCTGCAACAGTAGGAAATCGTTTGACCGACCAGCTGGTCAGTCAAACGATTCCCTGCTATTGCAGGGAATCATTTGACTAAAACATAGCGGGCTGGTTTTGGTATAAATATGGTGAGTGCTGAGCTTCAGCACTCACCATATTACAACGGCTCAGCACTCATCATATTAGAACAAAAGATACATTAAAAAAAATTAGCTAGTGGGTTTTATCGTAAAAAAAAAAGTTAGTGGATTTTAGTTATTTGAGAGGGTTTTAATTATTTAAAGGTAGACCGACGAAATTATTTAGCTTAAACCGACCTATTTATTTAGCTTAGACCGACGGAATTGTTTTTTCGGATTTGGCTGAAGCTTGATAGGGTTTATTTTGTGAAGTTAGACAGTTATTTTTGGAGTTAAACGTTATTTTTGGGAGTGCTATTTTACGAGGACTACAAGAGGGGAGTTTTAGCCAGCTTCTTGAGGGCCACATTCCACAGCCGCCGTCCTCCTCTCCCCACCCGACTCAGAGCTCCTCCCAAATGCATTTTTCGCTCACTGGCGATTGGGTGTACAATTTGGATGCTGCCACACCTCAGTTCGGTGAACTTCCTGACATGACACCTCCTTCCTTTTTCCTGGGGTTAGGGAACCCCTCCCACAAGCGCCCGCTCCTGATGACGAGAGTGACGATGTGGACAGTCTAGACGGCGATAGTAGCAACCCCAGCACCGGCCCAGATGCCAGACCTTACCGGGCCATTGACTCATAGCTGGATGAGTCGGCGTGAGAACAGGGGGCACGATCTGAGGACACACTTATGAACCCCATATAGAACAAACATTTAGTTGTATTTTATAGCTTTTTTTATTATTGTACACATATTTTTGATTATTTGATTTTTCGGTTAATTTTAATTGTTGTGTATGGTTTTTTTATAATTATGTACAAAACCCTAGTAATTTATTATTATCTGATTTTTAGAAATTTCATTACGGTAAAAACGTCTTTAAAAACACTTAAAACGCTTGATAACAATCAAAATCATAAACCCTAAATTTATTATTCTATTTTTTACAAGTATTGCATAGCAATGTCGTGTTCTTTTACAAATAGCGTGAATTAGTAAAATTTTAGTCATAATCAATTAATCCAAAATTTTATTTTCAGGCAATATTAGCTATCACAATCACTTAATTAAAATAGCTCTAACCCAAAATAAATTGGACATAGTCCGCAACACCGTCTACGACTTTCATTTAGACTCGAACTTTATTCGACATCTCTAAGATTTCCAAAATTTACCTTAGACTTAACTTCTTAAACTTTCTTATTTAAATCATGTTTTTTTCGACTATCTTTGAGCAATTAAAACTATTACTTAAATTGATGCAAACACTAATTACAAATGATATTTGAAAAGTTTGAAAAGTCACCTACAATATTTATTTAGAATTTTTTTTAAAAAATAACGCTCGAATGTATCCGAAACTAACCCGAAAATAGCTACCCTCAATTACAATTTATTACATATATTTAGTTTTGTTTTAAAAAAAAAACAGATTGGGCAATTATTTCCAATCATACTCTCTCCCCAATCATTAGGGTAGATCCCCAATCATTGGGGCAGAGGGATCAGCCCGCTATATATAGCGGGCTGTGTGGGCTAGCCATAAAACCGGAAATGTTTTTAGAAGAGCACAAATTCAGAATTTATTTGTAGGGAGAAACAAAAATGTCAAAAACCCTCATATACGAGCAAGTTCACAAACTCTTACTCGAACTTATATAAGAGTTCGTTCATGAATAATTTATCGAGTTGTTCGGCAAATATAAACGAGCCGAATAACATTATGTTCGTGTTGGACTTGTTTAAATAAATGAACATATAATAAAATTTGAAGTTCGTTCGTTTATAATACGAATATACACAAACTATTCTTATCGATCCCGAACTGCTCATGAGCCACTCTGTTTGTTTCAACCTATCTTCTATAAAGTATCAACTAAATATGTTTTTTTCAATAATAATAAATATTTGTTGAAAATAAAAATAAAACTTGATTAACTCTTATAAACAATACCTTCAAGAAGTTAAAAAGAATTCCAATCAAATAATAATAATTCATATTTATATTTTTCTATCATACTGACATAACTTGTAAATGTGTTAATTCCTGTTTACAAATCGATTGTTTGATGTTTAAGTAAATTTAATTGAAAAATATTAAATAAACTTTTTGTTAATGATAGTTGAAGAAAAAGAAGCTGAAGACAAAATATATTTTAAAAATGTGAAAATTATAAAGTTCAAAACTACTATATTTGAATTTCCGCGAGTTTATTTCAACTCGAGGGGATCAAATACACAATCTACACCCGTCATTATTAAATAAATGGTTTAAATTGATTTAGCTAATTTTTTTTTTTTAAACTACACCATTCATTTGATAATGAATTGTATAAATTTACAAAACTTGACTCCTCAAATTAAAATGAAGTTGAAGCAATCTCAATTTTTTTTAGTTTGTATGTTGCAAACTACAAGTTTTATATTCCTTTTTTTAATAATTGCGGAAAGAAAGGCGCTTGTGGTAGAAAACGAACTCACGATCTAACAGATTGTTACCGAACGCTTATAGCAATTGAGCTATATTCTTAATTAACAGATGTTAAAATAATACATTTGTTATACTATAAGATCAAACTAATCAAATTGTTTGATTATTGGTCAAGTCAGTTTATTTTATAATACAAATATTTACCGAAATTATTTATTTTGGTGAACTATTTATCTTTGAATCAAAAAGAATATCGGCTTTCAAATCTTCTTTTTTAAAATATTTATTTCAAAACTAAAATAAAATAACCATCATTGGAGAAATAAAGAAATATCTAAAAAACTGTTTTTTTTTTCAAACACAAACTCAATGAAATTTGAATACGTTTTGTCAAACCTCAGTGGTAGACAGTCGTTTCTGTTAAACAATTTTCAAGAAAGATTGAAAGGCATGGATTGAACTTTCATACGACAAAATAATCCACACATGATCCATCATAATATAATGGTGGACCATTTTCCCTAAACCAATTAGGCTTTATGGGAATGGGATGAATACTACAAGGGTTTTTCAATTAAAATTTTCATTTTATAATTTTAAATATAATTATATGTAAAAATAAACTAAATCAAACCGAATTGAACTGAATAAAATATTTCGTTTGATGTTTTTGGTTAAATGAATACTAATATTCAACCGATTTTTTAGAATTTAAAGAACTAATTAAAATCAAATCAAATCAATTTTTTTTATCAAATTGAACTAAATTTGTAAATATGTTAAAAAAATTATATCAAACCGAATTGAATTAGTTTATTAAGTTGATTTTTTTTGTTTATCATTGAGTGTTTTTGTTCAATTAGTACCAGAACTTAACTAATATTTCTTGTACTTTCAAAGTGGATTCAAACTAATATACTATTAATTAAAAAATTACTCTCTCCATACATAATATTTATAGTTTTGAAAAAAATAGTTTATTTTATTTGTTCCATTAAAATATTGAAAGAGTATTCATTATTATTTTTCTTTAAATTTAACCTATCTTAATAAAATTAAAAATTGTTATACAAGTAGTAACTAATATGGATAATTTAATAATAGTGTTTATAAACTAAGATTTAATCTATGAAAAATAACCCAAAATAATAAATATTATAAATCGAAAGGAGTATAATATTCAATCAAATCGAACTGAATATATTAGATCGAGTTAATTATAGGTTTTAAATCAATTTTTCCACACTTCTAAATACTACCTTCACTCCCTAAACATGCTAGTAAATTATAAAGAACACTTAATATTTTGTTGGACTTCAAAAGTAGAAAAGCTATTTATTAATAAGTGTTCGTCCCATGCGACGATTATACCACGTCATTTTTTCAACAAACCAATGAGCATTTGAGATAGAGAATTTTTAATTCTTGTTTATTTTTCTATCATTGAATATTATCATATGGCTAATGCCTCATTAGTTTGTTGCATGAATGACGTGGCACAGCTATTGTTGTATAATTATTCCTTATCAATTTGTTGTTAATATGAATGTAGGATTAGAACAAAACTAATGGTGTTGTTTTTAGCTAGGGTGTGCATTCAGCGTAAACCGAACTGAATTCAAATGAAAGTTAGTATTTTTTATAATATCAAATAGAATAGAATTTGTCACTTTGATTTAGTTTTCAATCTATTTTGATTATTATACACCTCTCTAATTATGACATTATAAACCTAGTCGGATATGCGAAAATTTAAAAATATTTTTTTTGAAAAAATAATATGCATTTTTTACGTCGGTTAATTTTTTATATTTTATCTTACAAAAAGTTGAAGGTCCAATTTTCCTATAATTAGAAAATGATTTTCTTTATAAACTTTAGAAAAGTTTTACTTTTTTAATTAAATTAATATTAACAATAATAAAATAAATAAAAATTATTTTCATTTTAGTTAATGATATTGTTGTTATCTTTAATATTTAATAAATTAAAAATGAAATAATTTTTTTAAGAGTTAGCAAAAAAATTAATAAAATTACAAATTATATATTAGATATAACCTTTTAAATAATTAACTCTTCGATGTACAGTTTTAACTAAACGAGGCCTACCGATGAGTTATAATTTAAATGATATAAGTACCAGACAACATTCTATTAAAACCGTGAATTTAATTTTGCCCACACATTTTTCCTCTTTAATTATTAAAAAAATAAGTGAGGGATACATAGTATATATATAATGTATGGCTCCATTAAAGCTCCCTTTTCCCATTCACTCCAAATTTCTTTAGTTTGCATTCCAATGATTCCCTATTCTGTTTAACCTGGCCGCGGCACCACCTCCAACTCCGGCAAAGCTAACGGTGGCGCGTGTCAGCCTCTCTACCAGTTTTGGGCTATGCTTAAGGTGTATATGTCCACATGGGCACACAGGGTGAAGCCAGGCAAAGGACAAGCCATGTTTAATCCAGCTAAGTGATGTTTAATTAATTATATAAATATGTGTAAGTATGCATCAATTAATTCCGTTAGTATTTGTATTTCGTCTTTTCTATGATCATTTTTATGTTTCTTTCTTTAAAATATTTTTGGCTTAGTATCAGTTTAGTAACTAATTAAAGATTGTAAGCTTTAGTTGATAATATGTACTATGTAAAATTTTCCTTTTTTTAATTAGACCTTTAACTATTAATTCATTCATCTAATTAAGTATTTAAGTTTGGTGTCCTTCAGATTTTATTAATCATGTATTATCTTCAGATTTGAATTAATGAAGATTATCATTTAGTTTAAAAGAAGAGAGAGTTTAGTATGCACATTACAACTAAGATATTTAAAAAAAAAATTGCATGATGTATCAAAATATTGTCTCTCGTTTTGTTGCAAATGAGGGAAAATTAGGGTTTCATTAAATTCATGAAATGGAATAGATCAGAAATAAAATACTTTTTCTTAATTCTTATGGAATACAAAGGAAGTGAATAGTGATATAACTGCTTTATTAAGGCAGTTTTTCTTTTTAAAAATTGTAATAGAAGTTTAACTTATTCCGGATTGGATTTTTTCAGAAATTCGGATTGTATTTTATTTTCGAATTTATAATTTTTGGCCAGCTGTCAAGACTGTAGTTTCTAGTGTGTCATCCTATGTGTACTATTTCTTGTGCGAAGCTTTGTTAGTTTTGGTTTCGCCACTTCTTGTGTCTTTTTATAAAATTTTGATTTATAAAAAAAATGATTCTTTTGTTAGAATGTATGTGATAACAATGTTTATTAATTTTAGCACTTTTATATATTGAAATAAATCTATATCTTTATGGTTTATAACAATTTTAATTAGAGTTTTCAATTTTTTAGTAATGTTCTAATTTTAATATTTCGTTGCTATTTTAGTCATGTTTTTGTCAATCTATTTAATTTTTTCACTCTTTCATCTTAATACAATATCTATTTAGTTTTATTCAACTTTTCTTATTATTTATAGTTTGAAACTCATTTTTTTATTGGGTTAATGTCAAAAAAAAATCACGAACTTTACACGTTTTCTCATTTTAATCACGCAGTTTAAATTTTCTCATTTTCATACCCGAACTACCATTTTTTTTCTCAAATTCATGCATGCTGCTGAGGTGGCACTCATAGTGTAAAATGACCTCCACCTCAACGAATTACACCAATGAAGCCGTGACACCTCATGGTCGAGGTTTGAGAATTATTAATTTAGAATTGGAATTAAAGTATGAGTTGTCGGTCTAAAATTCAAGTTTTGGATTGGGATTGACGCAAGGGTGAGGCAGCGGCGGACCTAGACAAAAAAATTTGAGGGGCCAATTTATGGTTAAATTACTATATATAATTTTTAAATATAATTAATATAATAAAAAATTAAATAAGTCGTATTGAATATGAACAAAATGAGCCAAATCCGAATTAGGTTAAGTTTGAATGAGCTTGAGTTCTCAAATTTGACTTAGACTCGAGCCCAATGAAAAATAAAAATGTATATCAAATTTGATATATTTTAATATTTAACAAAATTTAATTATTTTAAGCAAAATAATCCTGAATTTGAAGTTATAATAGATTAATATAGCAGAAAGTAACTTATTATTTTATATGTGTAAGGCTCGTTAGTCTCACAAGTCGTTTTAATTGATATTCGTGTTCGGCTAAAGGTAAAGTTCAAATAGTTCAAACTTGAATTTAAATCTTTTGAGTCAATTCGGAATTTTCTAGTCAATCTTAAATAACTCGCAACTAATTCATTTAAAAATTAAAAATCTTAAACATAAATTTGAAACATTAAAATAAATATGCTTGGTCTTAATCTTTGTTCATCTTCATAAATAAATAGATGTAGCATATATTATGGTCTTAACCATGGAGGGTATACATTAGTAAAATTTGTTTTGGGTTTTTGAGGGGGAAGTGGTCAGCCCTGGTTATGACTACGGTCCGTCTTTTGGGTTAGGGTTCGAGTCTAGAATCTAAAAGATCAAATTTAGGGTTGGTATTTGAGCATAGTATGAGATTTAAGATGAGAGTCGGGGATTCGGAGTTGAAGGTTCAAAATTGATTGTTAGGGTTCAAGATTAGGATTGAAGTCAAAGATAAGAAGTTCTAGATAGATTTAAAGTTTAGGATTAAAATATTAGGTAATATATCAGGGCGTACATTTGGTACAAATCGAGCTTTTTAAAAAAAAAAAGCAACCGAACACAAATAATAATGTTAAAATATTTTAACTATATCTAAATTGAGTCAGCCAAATCAAGATATTATTATATTTGCAAGGAAAACAAACTATTTTTTTCTACTTTCAAAACCAAATAAAACTACAAAAAAGTTTCTTATATTTTAAAACCAAACTTCGATTTAGCTTGTTGTTAGTTGTGGTAGAGTTGCGGGGTTTGAATTCCAAAATTACAGTTTCAAGGGTATTCAGATGTACCACTAGTGTATCCCACAGTCACTCTCTCAAACTCTGAAAAGCCAAATTGGAATGAGTGTGGGCTAGAGGTTTGTAGATTATGGGCTTAAAATAAAATAAATTGATAAGAACAGAACGGGTTGATCCAAAATCAGCCTTAATAATTAAGTCCAAGTTGCCAGTGTTTGTACAGTAGCATGTTTGGTAATATAAGAAAATTTAACCAACCGGATTCGTCCAAGTGGTAAGCGGTTTGACATTGTTTAAGTAAGATCTCGGGTTCGAATTTTATGAATACAGAAAATCTCCGCTACATACTCACCCATTATGCCAGGTGCGCGACGCGGGTTGGATCCGAATTAGTTAGGGTGAAACCCTGTAAACCGGATGGACAACAAAAAAATATAATTTTTTTTAAATAAAATATGTTATTTTATTTGATTTTCTGATATTATTTTAAAATTATTAAAATATAGTGTTAGATAAATAAATATTTTAATTTAAACTGAAATAACTATTAACTATGTATCGTTCAAAATAAAGTGACAGAATTCTATTTAAAAATAAAATGACTAAAAATCCATTTCCACCTCATACTAAATATACCAACACGAGGGGAAAGGCTAAGATAATTTTTTTAATTCATTTTAAATTATCTTCTTTCATATAAAATAATAAAAATTATCTTTTATTCATTCTCTCTATTGAGGTTGTATCTGTTTTCCCTAGTAATGGTTACTAATTTTTGTTATAAATAATTACTACATCACAGAGAGATACCTAGTACACGAATGACGTGATAAACTAAATCTACATAAAAATCTCTCCTACATCTCAATTGATGAAACAAACATAGAAGTATAAGATATTAAATCTTTAGTGTAAAACTTTGTTTTTATTTTAAGATTTGATTGTTAAGAATTTCATTTATTTATTTGAATTTTATGAACATAACAGTTTTAATTTATTAAAAAATAACAAAAAAAATATTTATTTATACTATATATAAAAGCACGGATTTATTTATACTATATAAATAAAAATTTATTTATTTATACTAAAATATATATATATATATATATATATATATATATATATATATATATATATATATATATATATTATCATTATTATTGTTTTAAAAAATATATAATTTAATGGAGCATTCACATTAAGTTTGAATTCAAATGAGTCCAAGTACCCTCATAAATTTTTAATTTGTATAAATTACTTATCTAAATTAAAAAAATTATTATTGTATTTAAAACTATTAATAATAAGATAATAGCAAAGTTATAAGTATATATTAATTATACTGCTATTATTATTATGTTTTCTAACGTCATTGCACAAGGAACTATTTCTTTATTAGCACTTTCACAGTTTATCAACCATGAGCGGGGACAAAACAATTGATAATTCCTTAATATACTACAATTTCTTTAATTGAAGAAGCCTTGTATTAGCATAAAATTGGAGAATTTTTCAAATTCTAAGTTAAAACGATTTTGAAAGTTTTTACTACAAACGAAAAAATTTAAAAGATCGAGTATTTTTAGATTATTAAACGAAATGAGAATGACCCTTGTAAATCATAAAGTTAGAGTGTTTTAGATTATTAAACTAGTGAGAATGACCCTTGTTAATCATATATACACCCTTTTTTTTCTTTTCAAATTCTAGATATGGCCTTCAAGTTAGGCAGCTCTCAATGAAAGAGACCCTTCAAAGCTCCCCAAAACAAACTTGTGTCCCATTCATGTTTCATTGCCCCAAGGTACATTGAACACTTGACAAACATTAAACCAAGAAAAGAATCAAAAACTTTTAGAAAATATTAAAATTAAGATTTCCGTATAGATTGTGAACAATGCCCTCTTTAAATTACACGATCTACATTGTTCATTATAAAATAAACAGTGTAGATCAGAAAAATACAATTTTAAGCAAATTAATCTACATTGTTCATTTTATAATTAACCGTCTAGATCGTAAACATAACCTCTTTAAATTCATTTGAATTTGAGAAAATTCCCATTCAAAATATTGATGATCAATGGTACAAAATCTAGGTATATCAAAAAAAGTATTGCTGTAAGACCTAGCTAGGAGCATATCACTATCAAATGGTTCTTTTTATTTATAAGCATATTTTGGTCTACCTGTGTGAACTTAAAGAGCATAAAAGTTTCACACTTTCTCCCAGTGCCCCTTTTATTTTTCCAAAAAACACAATTTTCTATATAAAGTTTATTTTTATTTTTTTTAGCTACCTAGAAAATATTATAAATTGACTCACTTAATTTCAATAAATCCTAAATTTTACATATTATTTATAAAAAATAGTGCATTTTGCCCCTCTTAAATTTAATTTCTGGCTACGATACTGCTTTCTCCCCACCTGAGCCATAAAATCCCTTTTGAATAGTCTAGTTGTTCAAAAATTAATAGTTTTAAATCTAATATATTTATCTTCGCTATAATAGATATTTAACTAATAGTTTAACAATTCTTTAAAGTAAAAGAAAAAAAATCATTTTTCTACAACGAACGACAATCATAACATTTACATGATATTATTTCAACAAAGATCATTTTACCCCTTGTACTTGACACAAAAATCAAATAAGATCAATCTCGTAGCTTTGGATAAAAAGACCCTGAAAATTATGTTATGTTTTAACTCCAATTTACATGTAATGGATAAAACGAGTCAACAATGTCAATTTTAAAAGTATTTTTATCCAAAGCCACCATACCATGTTGGACTTATTTGATGTTTTGTGTCAAGTTTCAGGGGCAAATGAACCTTTGCTGAAATTTATTTTTTATGCTTTTAGGAAAGTTTTGAAGCTGCTAATGTGTAGTAGTGCAAGAATATATATAAGGTATTCCAAAAATAATAACAATAAAATGAAGTTTAGGACCTTCTACAACATAAAATTCTTGCAAAATTTACTCTTTAACCAAATTTCATTGCATTTGATACTTGACAATAAACAAAAGTTTTACAATAATAAAGCTCAAATCAAAGTTATTAGCATAACTCCACATTGCAATAGGATAAGAAAGTTAAATAAAAGAGGTTAAAGGTGCCAAAAACAGATATGCTAGACAATATATATACTGTGATTAGCAAGCAAATTTCCATCCAAAACATGAAGACAAAATGTCAACTTAATCCCAGAGAGCCTTTTCTTTTTGTTCTTCAAGATCAGAAAAATTATCTCTTTCATTTTATTGGTAACTTGTGAACTTGCTTACCGCTTCCGACTGAAAAAAACATAAACCAAACTACGCTTAGCGTCAAATAGCAGATGAAGCGGTAACTAAAACTAAGATTCTTATCACTTACGGCTCAATGCAGAAATTTCGGAGCTCTTCAATACGCGAAGCCTCTTCACCGTTGATACGAACATGCTGCATCGTAAGTTCAAAACATAACTCAGCATATAACAGAAATGGTAAAACGAAAAATGCTGAGATGGAAAACGGTTGTAGCACATTTCATATAAGAAAAGATAATAAATATAGAGTTTTGAAGCTTCACGAGTGTTTCAAAAAAACAGAAACAAACTGTCGAAATGTAAGACTCCGACAAATTTTCATGCGACATATCTCAGCATAATGTCATGGTATATCCAATAATATGCTTACATAAACATAGAGCCAAATGCAAGAATTTAGTCAAAAACAAGGTATGCTTTTGGATTAAATATTATTGTAATTGTTGCAAGGATCGATATTAGTAATAGATTAATCATTCCAACAACATTGATGACTTAACAGATGACATAAGGTTGTCTGATTAAGTATATAATACAGTTATTCCAAGTCACTAAACGACGCGATTAAGAGAATAAAATTGTGTTAATGCAATATTCCTAATCACCAATCATAAGAGTGGAGAATATAATAATTGAAAGAATAAGGAATAGATCCAGTGAAAAAGATGCTTACTGCCATGGGACATCCCCAACAAGCATCCTGTCTCCTTCATTATCCTCATAAACAAGAGTATATTCTCCGCTGCCATCTAAGACACCCGTAATCGCTTTCTCGTCCTCTTGCTTGCTGCCAGCAGACGAATCCCTTTGCGCTATGCATAAGAAAACAAGAGATGAACATAATAAGATAACGTTGTATTACTCTAACATGGTCCAAAAGAACACCATGTTTTAATATCATATTAGTACATTAATCAAATGGTACTTCCCACATGGCAACTAGATTTAGGCATAACACTCTTTTGGTCTCATTAGATTAAAGAATGTGTAATGGCTATGAGGCCGTGGACGAACCAAGAAACTATTTCAAAGGTGACAAATTTTCTAATTTAGTATATAATAAAAATTAAGGTGGTCAATATATATAAGAAATGACTCCTGTAATTTGGACTTATTAATATAATAACACTAATTTTTTTTTCAAAAGGTGGTCAATCAATCGCTGTTTTAACCGAGTGGAAGGGGCACACCGGAGACAACAGGCGATTAACAGCTAAAGAGTGGCCCCCTTTCTTGGTTCCACCCCTAGCTGGCAGTGTGTGTTAGTCTAATGATGCAAAATTAAAGAGTCTTGCTTGCTAGTTAACTCAATAATTGGTCACTAGCAACCTAAATTATTTTTTAGGTTGCACAGAAACGTAAACGCTGAAATGAAAAACAATAAAAATATATTTTTTTTATATAAGAACAATTTTAAATAGAAGTGTCGGATTTCCAAAAGAGTTCCCGGAAACGGCTAATAAAACACAAGACTCGACAAGTTTCAATGCAAATTATATTATCTCTAGTAACATTTTATAAATCATAAGAGAATAAACCTGCGAGTAGGTCTCGGAAGAGTTCATCAACAGCAACAGACAGTTTCTCATAACTGTCATAAGCTTTAAGATCTACTTTCCTTCCAATAGGAACACCATCCATGTTAATCTTAACAAACATGCCTTTTTTGCATGCTTCAACCGCATGTTTTTCACTATCAACCTTAGTTTTTAAACTTTCATTTTGAGGGTCAATAGCAGCTGATTTTGAAGAGCTGCTGGTTGCAAGATTCTTCCTGAACGATCTAATTGGTGGCCAACCCACAACCGGACCAGGAGCAGTTCTGCTTCAAAAAAACATCAAAAATTAGTAAATCATACCAACAAATCAAGAATCATCCAAAACCATGTAGCACGGACACTAATACGGAAAAACCAGATACTTCGACATAGACACAGTAAAACGATGCTATTTTAATGTTTTCGTGTTTTAAGCAACAAATTTACGCCAAGTTTCCGAATCGGAAAACGTTGATCGATAAAGTGTCCGTGCTATTTAGGCACAGTTAAGAGAAAAGAAAGGTGACAATAAATGCTAGATGCTATTTATAAACAGTAAACTAAAAACAAAGCATGTAGAAATATAATTATAGCATGAAAATAGAAGGTACAGAAACCCCAAAAACAAATCCATGTTTCAAGAAATACAAACACATAAAAGGAAATAATTCATATTTCAAGAAATCAAAAAAACTATCACAAATCAATAAACAAGCTGAAGGATATAAGATCTAAACAATCAAGAAAACATACAGGAACAGAAAAAGATCCTTATAAAAACACATCCATCATAGAAAAATATTAATGACCAGATATGGAAATAGTTCATATTTCAAGAAATCAAAAAACTATCACACAACAATAAAAAAACTAAAAGATACAAGATCAAATTATTCAAGAAAATCATACATGAACTTAGAAAAACTACTAGAAAAACATAACTTGAACATAAAAAGCAGCAGAAAAAAATACAAAACATAAGAACAAGAAAAAAACAACAAATAATGAAGGACCACAAACAGAACATTTCAAGGTGAACATGTGAGTGAATATCCTCTGTCAAAAAGTAAAAAAAATTAAAACACAAGACATAGAGAAGGTTAAAAGGAAAAAAAGGTACCTTTTCTGAGAAGTATTGGGCACAGCTGTATTTGCAGGGCTGTGCTGCAGCTCTACAGCTACTTTAGTGCAACAGGTTTGTGAGGATTCCTTCATAACAAGAGGCAAATTCTGAGCATTTTGGTTGAACCACACAGAAGAACCAAGAGACAGAAGCTGATGAGATTCTTCATGGCAATGGCTCTTAATTTCTCTACTGATGTCCATGTTATTATTGTTATTGCTCAGACACCATGCTTGAGTTTGAGTACCAGGTGGAGCGAGCCTTAGTTCAAGCTTCTTAATCTCTTCTGAAGAAGATGAACATGACGATGAAGAAGAAGATTTCTCGTAAATTCTGTCGACAAACCACTCTCTATCTCTCGAAATCAAGTCCAGTAACTGTGGACTTGTCTCAGTACTATTCTTCGAACTACCCTCCATTAATTTTGTGTTCTTGATCTTTTTAACACCAGAAAAAACAGAAATTCAAATCTTTTAACGTTAAAAAACACCAAAATCTAAACTCTTAAGTACCCAAAAACATGATCAAACTTGACAAGAAACACACAAGTTTAAAGCAAGTACCTTTTAAACTCAAATTCTTTAACCAACACTCAAGAACATGAATACCAACTAATCCAACGATCAAAAACAAGAACCCAGATTAAAATTTGCAATAGAACTTTCAAAGATCACAAATTTTTTTAGTGACACAAGCCGCACAAAAAGAGGTTAAAAAAACAAGAAATGAAATGTTTTGGGTGAGAGAGAAAAATTTGAGAGAGATATATAATAGAGGAGGGGTTAATAGTGACATGAGAAATGGATTTTGGGTTAGTGGGTTGGTTTAATTTTTTTTGGTTTTGGCACTATAAGAGGAGACATGAAAGAGAAAGAAGTGCTTTTTAAATTGAAATTTAAGGCTGTTTGAAGTGAAATAAAGAGTATTTTAAAAAAAAAATTACCAGAGAAAGGAGATTCCTTTTTCTCTATCTATCACTAAAATATTTGAAGAACACAAAAACAGAGACAAATTTAGAGGGAATTGCACGCAATCAAATTACAAATTGGAGAAAGGGGTTTAAAAGTTTTAGCAGAGAGTTAATCCAATCCCTCAACTTGTGACTCGTGATTAAGTAATATATTTTCAGTCATTTTAATCAATTAAGGACAATACTCTCTATTGTTAGATCAATTAAAGACAAAATTATATAATATAAACAAGTTCAGAGACAAAAATAAAGTGTGTGCAGTATTCGGATAAAACCGAATTAACTAACCGAACCAATATAAATTTTAATGCAGTTTAGTTTTCAGTTAATTTGATTCAGTTATAGATGTGAGTTCTAAAAATTTCATTAACTCGTGTTCAATTTGATTTTTAGTGTGAAACTTTTGAATTAACCAAATGGCCGAATTAATTGAATTATATTGACAAATCAAGTAATATTTGTAATTTTTTACAAACAAATTGAGATATTTTTGTATTTTTTATGATTTAGATATCCATTGCCTTCGAAGTTGTATATTAATTACAAATTAATTCTAAAATTAATTTAGTTAATCTTATATTTTGATAACTTATTTTAATTAAATCGGTTATTCGGTTAACCAAAATAACTGACTGAACCAATATATTATCTCTGTTCGGTCACAATTTTAAAATATTCGGTTTTGATTATAGAAAATCGTACAATTTTAAGATCAAATGCACACCTCTAAGTGAGATGACCCAATTTGTTTCTTAGAATATTGTTCTTAATTGACTAAAATATCAAAAATATTGTCCATAATTGATCGGTATTGTTAAAAGTAAGTTATTGACCATGAACTACAAGTTTAGGGATCAAATTGATCTTTTAAGCTTAAAAGGTTTAATTTAAACCAAAAGAGAAATGTTAGGTTGTTTAGCTGTAGAAGCAAAGCGTGCTATTGCTGACCTTTCCTTAAAGAAAGTAACTTTGTTAATTTCTCTCTCTAAAACAAAAACAATGTAATTATGTAAATAGGTACCTAGCTAGCATTATATGAGCAATTATACCCACTAGTTAAAGTTTCTTACTATTAAAATGCCACTATAAGTTATAATTTTGGTAAAGAGTTAATTAATTGTTATTAGCACAGAAAAAGCTCAGCAAAAGTTTACCAAAATTTATCTGTTTTCTCAAGATTTACACTATCCCAGTCCCTGACTCTATCCTATTCTAATCTTAATACAAAATTCTTTTCATATTATTAAAAAAATCATTAAATCTATTTCTAAATCCTTATATTATGTTAAATATACTCCCTCCGTCCCAATAGAGTTGTCCACTTTGAGAAATTTTTTTGTCCCAAAATACTTGTCCACTTTCAAAAAATAACTAACTTTAATACTCAATTTTCCTATATTACCCCTATTTAGAATCTACTAATAAGTAAATTGAAAGTGAACCCTATATTAAATAGGAGTATAACAAGAAAAATAAGGAAAATTTTACAAAACCCATAAACAATAATTGCTTTTCTTAAACTGTGTGATAAAGGCAAAGTGGACAACTCTATTGGGACGGAGGGAGTATTACATTTCTCCAAACAAAATTCAAATGCAAAATATTCTATAGCTAATTGAAATGGTAAGTCCAAAACTTCATAAAACTATAAATATTCAGTCTCTCAAAAGAGCAGCATAATAGACCAAAACATGACACCTTCAATCTTCTAATCTATACTATCAATTTAAGGATTAATTAATCCAAAACAATTGAAAGTTAATTAATTAATTAATTAAAGAAAGTGAGAAACTAAAGACTTTAAGCGCAATTAAAGACTTTGATAGAAGTATTATATTTTTGGTTTCTTTTTAGGAGGTCAAGAAAATGATGTATCTGGACAGACTATTTCATTTTTAAATTTAATCAAAAGTTTTTAAAAAAGAGTAAAAAAAAATTAAAAGGGGATTTGCATGATCCAAATTTGCAGGGTTTGTGCAATAAAAACATGCAGATCCCATGATCTTGTCTCTTTCTTGCTCTCTAGTCTAGAGAGATAATTCTAATTAAGAGGCGGTTCCATCAAATGATGTGTGTGACGCTCATTTTGAGCCGTTAGATTGTTTTTTTATCTTGGGATTTGAAATATGATTTGCAGAATATCTGACAGCTCAAGCACAAACTCTTGGCCGTAGGGAAAGTAGGTCTACTTTTGTTTTGGTGTTTGCGTATACATACATTCTTCTGTATTTACGTATAAATATAAATTACTGAATGACAAAAATAGCCTTGCATGTTATGCGTAACACAGCTGCACATGCACACACTATATTGGCCGGAATATGTTGGTTTTATTTCTCCAATTAATTCACTAACCTCATCTTTAGGAGTATGGAAAATTTAACTCCAACACAACTCTTGCATTATGTTATTCGTATAATTTTGCGTTATATTATTCGTGTAATATAATAACAATGTGTTCGTCATATAAAAAATTAAATAATAT
Organism: Mercurialis annua; assembly: GCF_937616625.2. Classification (NCBI taxonomy): domain Eukaryota; kingdom Viridiplantae; phylum Streptophyta; class Magnoliopsida; order Malpighiales; family Euphorbiaceae; genus Mercurialis; species Mercurialis annua. The sequence goes on along the minus strand of NC_065574.1, from coordinate 2,750,500 downwards.
AAAATATGAAAGAGAAACAAATTTTCAATTAACATGGTCCGATTCGATTTGTATGATCAATAATTGGTTTCTACCAAACTAAATTTTAGTTCGGTTTGATGTGGTTTGAACCTAAAAATGCATCAAACTTTGATTGGTTGGTTTCAGCTAATTTCGAACTAAACAAACCGGCCCTTGCACAAGCCTGTTTGTTTAATTGATTAATTGATATTATAGAATAATATTATTTTCTGATTTTTTTATGTTTTAGTTTTTATGTCCACAATTGAAATATTGGATTCATTTTGAATATTTTCTACCATTTTTTCAATTAAGAATATTATTTTATATTTTTAGCTTAATTAAAGATAAAACTATGCAATATAAATATATAAATTTAATAATTCAAGAGTGTCTTAAATTATTTTAAAAACAAAAAATATTATTTTAAATTAATTAGGATATTCAGGTGTCACTCATGTTCCCTAAACACACAACTGGCAGAGTAGTAAGTAAGAAGTAAAGTGATAAGAGACAAAATTTCAAAAGGCAACCAAATTATGGAAACCAAAACGTATAGAAATGAAACGTATAGGCTAACCGTAGGCGTAGGAGGCGAGCCCCTGGTCGGCTGGTCTGGTTTGGAAACTGCGAAACGAAACCGTAGCTATCTAGCCCTTTCCCTATTCCCCTTTTTTTCTTGCTTTTCCAGCTGCTGCTGCTTTTATTTTATTCTTATTTTTTATTTATTTTAGTTTAATTGGTTTCTTTGGTGAACACATGTCAACTCTTTAAATAATCTGCTAATATTTGTGGGGCCATATTTTTTTTTGTTTAAAGATGGTTTCAACTAATGAGAAATTCTCGGTCTAACACGTCATCCGTAGACCAAACCTATCACATTATGACACATCATTAAAATGATGGCAATTTTGTAATATTACTATTCAAAGGTATAAATAAGTAAAAAACAAATTTACAAGATTGCCATCATTTTAATGACGTGTCATAATATGATAGGTTAGTCTACGGATGACGTGGTAGACCGAGTCTACATAAGAATTTCTCTCGACTAATATTGAAAATCCACTATTAAAATCTCATATCTAACCATAAAAGCGGCCTAAAAAGTACAACGGAAGAGGCTATTTGATAACTTAACGTGTTAGTTAAAAAACATTAAAAATTTAAATATAAAAACAAATCTAACTAAATTACATAAAATAAACAAATCTAAAAATTACAACATAGATTTACAATAATTTCCGGGAGTAACATTCGAACTGTAAAACTTATAAACGTTTAATGGAAACTCGAAAAATTCAAGTTTTGCCGATAATATTGTTCTGATCGAGTTATAAACAAGCAATTTGAGATAACGCAAAACTCAAATTGTAGATTTTAAAATTTCATAACGAAATTAAGAGAAAATACCTTATAAAATTTTTAATTTGTAGAAAAAAAACCATTAGAGTTAATGAAGATTTATAAAAGGCAGATGAAACCACTAGAGGGAAGAAAATAAAAGATGCTGACATTATTTATAGTTCAGTTGAGCAATATAGAAAGTGGAAAAGGAGAGAATGTGATATTTGGCCAAAAAAATGGCTAAAAACCATTTCTCATAGAGGTGTCGACGCTGGCTGGCTGCACAGGAGAAAAAAAGCCTCTAGGTTAAGCCTCCGACCACTCAACATTCTCTAACTTTAACGTCTCCAAAAAATTTAAGAACTATAAATAAACCAATCGAGTTTAATTTTAAAATAGACTTAATTATTTAATAACCACCACCTTATAATTTTTTTTTATTTATACCATGACATAGGAAAATTTTCAATTGTACCTTATTTTTGATTTTTATGTTTCATCTCTACCTAATGAGTTGAATTGATCTATTTTATTTTGAAAAAGAATTTAAATTATTTTTAACCTATATTCTAATAAAACGTTACTGTTAATCATTTATGTATCTTGTTTTTAATATTTTCATCTTTAAATTAATTAAATAATCAAAAAAATTATTCGTGGGGTACAAACGAAATATAAAAATTGAAAATAGGGTACAATTGAAAATTTCCTAGGTCGTGGTATAAATGAAAAAAAATTACAAAGTGAGTGGTTTTTAAGTAATTAGGCCTTTAAAATATCTATGTTTAACTCTTTATAAAAATGAGGTGTTCACCTTCAATATGTAATTGATCGTTAAGCAGCATTAACGTTATAAATTTTAAATAAACAGAATGTCACATCTTATCATTAATATTCTATAAACATTTCCTAAAATATACATTGAAAATCAAAATTTTAATATTAATTATAAACTAAATCAATACATTATTTTAATCATAAGAAACATTTGTTTAAATCTTGTGAAATTAAATATAAATTTATTAGTAATAGCATTTGATGTAGAAAGGAACTTATAGTTAATATAATTAACCTACTTTACTAAAAGTAAACTCCTAAATTTGTTTGGAAATACATTACTTATTCCGTTTTTTAGTTGTCCATTTAATAAAATATATTTGTCTCTAAATAGTTATCTGTTTAGGATTTCAATGAGATTTTATCTATTATTTTCTAAATTTATTCATCCATAATAAATGATTTTATATTTTAATTTAAAAGTATTTGTTAACTAATAGGGGTATAATAGTATTTTTTATAAATTAAAACAAAAAATGCACTATTTTAATATGTGTAATATTGGCTAAATAGGCAAATAAAAAAATGGAGGGAGTAGTTAAAACATTACTACAGAATTTCACATTACTAATTTTTATAATTTTTAAAAGATGTGCTTAATTTAATGTTTTAAAAAACATTGATTAAATTGTTGAGATTAAGAGCCGTTGATTAAAAAACAAACGGTAATGATGATGGGAAGAGCATAAAAGAGCAAACAACTCGTGAAATAAATGTCATATCAAATAAGTAGCAAAAGCTTTTACAATGATGCTTTGTCTCCACCACCGCATATTGTGCGTGAGAGATAGTGTACGGTAAGGGAGGGTGTATTGCAACTCATATGTGGCGCACTTTAAATGTGGGTGTCTGTTTGATGGGATGATCCCGACCGTTTAATTTATGATGATTTGATTTGATTTGATTGGATTTTGTTTTTTCTCCAAGCTGCTTTTTTTTTCTTTTCAGTTTTTTTTAGAGAATTCTTCTTCAGGTTAATCTACTTATATTTGAATTAGAGGAAAAAGGTTTATTTATATTTTTATTATTTAAAATTAATTAGTAATTTTATATTCTCTCCATTCTGCGTCATAAATTAATACTCCACTATTTTATTTTCTTGATATAGATAGAGGTTGTGGGTATCAAATATCGCCTATGTAATTACTGAAATATGATATGTTGAAAATAATTTTTAGGTCCCTGAAATTTTATTAACTAACACTTTTATATCTAACATTTTAAAAGTTAAATTTTGTTAAAAGATAGGAACCGAGTGCTCTGCCTTCTCTCCGCACCTTCAGAGAAAATTATTCTCATTTGCGGAAGTTTGATTTTCTTTAATTTTGAGTGCAAGAGACGGTTATTTTTAAACTTTAGCCATAAATTATCATCTCTTAACTCGTTATATTTTTGAATAAATTGCTCCGTTTATGGGCGATTTGTGCGATTTTCAAAATTATTGTTCGTTTTTCATTCTGTTTATTCAGCGTTTGTTCGAGTTTGTTAGAGTTTCAACTTCGCGTTCTTAAAAATTCAAAGTTTTCATATCATCATTCGAAATATATTAGCAGCAAAACAGGTTGTTAATAGATGTTAGGGATGATGTCAACAAAATCACGTACCCTGCATGTTTTTTCATTTAATCACGGAATTTAAATTTTATTATCTTCATGCATGAACTACCGCTTGTTTTAAAATTCATACCAAATCAAACAAATTTGGTAAGTTAATTAAGTAAGTAGAACTTTCCGGAGAGTGATAAAAAATTACTTGGTTCATTTTATATGTCTTACTTTCCGGAAAGTTGATAGTCAAACTTCCCCTTAATTAAGAAAGTAACTTTCTTAGCAAAACTCAAGTAAGTTGTACTTCTCTAAGTAAACAGATGTAAAATACAGTAAATCTTTATATTTAATTATTTTAAATTATTTATCAACGGTTTTATTGTTTTATTATTTAATGCATAAAAATAAAAAAATAACTTTCATAGGAAGTTGAAAAACAAACCATTAGAATATTTCGTACTTCCCTTGTAATTAAGCTTCTAAGTAATTAACTTTCCGAAAAGTTATTTTCCGAAAATTTATTTTTCGGAAAGTGTATAATTACGAAAAAAGCGAGATCAGAACCTATATAAAAATTAAAATAAAGTAAATGCAAAATTAAAAAGAAATGTGTAAAAAGGAAAGTCAATTAATAACATTTTCAATAGCTTTATCTTTGCTATTGTTTGTGAGGAAGAAGAAAACTAAAGCTTCTCTTTTCGTTTTCTTTTGTTGAGCAGCGTTTGATATTTAAAATTATTATTCCAACTAATTTATATAAAATTGGATAAAATTTGTTGGTACGATTAAACTTTTTTATGAATTTTTAAAAATATTCTATATTTAAGTTTCGAATCCAAAACTTTTAATTACAATTTGTTGCCACTCCGTCCTAATTGATTTAATCCTTTATAGAAAAAATACTAAAAAAATAATTTATTTCCTTTTTTAAAACAATTATAGCCAATATTAAGTACATTAATGATTAATCCATCAATGTTGAATAGTCAAGAAAAAAAAGAGAAACCAAAATGAAAATACTATGCCGGGAAACCAAACAAGTGGCCTCACTATAAAATAAGGATGACGTGTCCCCTATTTTTCTTGTGTTCTCCACATCACTTACTCTTTCTCTCTATCTATACCATTGCTAAAAGTTCGCCGGTTATACGCACATTTGGATTTATATTTAAAATTAAAATAATTAGAATTTATATTTATTAATTAAAATAATATTATTTTAAAGTTTATTTTTCTGATCAGTTCAATTAACCAATCATAAAAGCCAAAGTAAAATTAAAACTATAATTTTTATAATTTAAATTCAAATCCTTTTTTATTATTTTAACCAAACTAAAATTAATTTTAAATTAATTTGGATCATATTACTAGTTTGATTTTAGTTTTTGCTCATCTCTATTTTTTCCTCCAACTAAATAAACCAATCAAATCAATAATTTTTCGTCGATTCAATTGGTTATAAATTTGAGTTCGGTTTTGACTTTAATAAAAAAAAATCAATTTTGATTGTCAGTTCAGTTTCTTTTTATTTAACTATTAGTATATATTTTTTGTTTTCAAATTCATGCCCTCTTCCTAAGTTCTTAAGAGAGAAAAATAAGTTTATAGAAAAAGGCCTTTGCTTAGGGTTTTGATGGATGCGAGGTGATGTTCACTGGTTCTTAATTGGAAAATAATTGTTTTAAAACAGACTCGGTTAAAATTTTGTTTTTATGAGCGACCGCTTGTTTTGATTTTTGATAAATCCTACTTTGTATAATTTTATTGATTTGTTCAAAAATATTGTGATGATTCAAACTTATTTGTTATAAATTTATGCTGGTGACAATAGTTTTTATGATGATTTAAGTTTTCAAATGTAAATTAGTGGAAGAACAAAATTTGTATTCAATTTTATTACAATTATTAAATTTACCTTATTAAAAGATTGTTAGCCAGATATGCAATTAAGCCGTCTTATAATTGTAGCATACGTCATTTGTTTTTTACCAAATTTATAAATTTATATTTACTTTTAAATGTAACTGTTTTTATTTCCGAGTTAATACAATAGTATTCATGGTGATCTCAAAAAAACTCACATTTTTTTATTTTAATTCTTTAACTTTTAAAATAAATTCGTAACTAGATATATTCTCTTATATCCATATGATCATGTATATCCTTTCTTTTTAGCTTTCTCATATGATATTTGTTCTTCATTTCACTCATTACTTCCATCACTATCCTTCTAAATAGTTTCTGTGTTGTCCCTTTTTGATACCTTTTTTTTTGTCCCACGCGCCGCCATTACTTCAATAACATTATTAATGTTGGGACCTAGTTAGCAAAATTTATTTTTTTATAATTTTATAAATCTAACTTTTAATCTATAAAATTATAAATAATAAAATCTAATTTTAAATTTTCTACTATTTGATAATTGGAATGAAAAAAATTTAAAATTTAAATAAATATAACAAGTAATGATCATTATATTGAAAAATTAGAAAAACTAAATTGATTGTGTAAAACAAGATAGAGTTTCAGTAAAATTATCAACATTGAAATATATTTATAAATTTTTAAAAACATAAATAAGTTTATATAAAAAATAGGTCATTGTCTTTAGAATATCAAACTTTTACTTTTAAGACTATTGATATAAAATCAAACCTTTCGAATTTACCTCATTTAACCCATTTTAAGAGTTTATATCAACTATAAGCAATTTTTTAAAATAATACTCCCTCCGTTCTTTTTTAGTTGTCCATTTAGCAAAACATATTTGTCTCTAATTAGTTGTCCATTTAGAATTTCAATGTGTTTTTAGCTATTATCTTCCAAATTTACCCATCCCTAATAAATGACTATATGGTTTAATTTAAAAAGCATTTATTAACTAATAGGGCTATATTAGTATTCCTCTTTATAAGTTAAGACAAAAGGAGCACTATCTTGGTATGCGTAATATTGGCTAAATGGACAACTAAAAAAGAACGGAAGTAGTAAGATATTTTATCAAATTTAGGTCCATCATTTGACTGGCAAGTTGAAAATAATTATTATTATTTTCAAAATTGGCTACAGTTGACACACATACCTCCAAAATGGATTAAACAAGATGATTTTGAAAAGTTTGGTTAAAATTAATCTCATACGTAAATGTTTCACAGTTTTATGACATTAAATCTAAAAGAAATTGAATAGACTTTGTGACAAGTGCCTAACACTGTTTTTTAAAAAATGAATTATAAACAAATTTAATCTTGAACTTTAATATTTTGTAATTACAGCTAGTTTTATTTTGACAGCATCAGATATAATTTGACAATAGTATATATATAATTCGTAATACTAAATAATTATTTGATAAAAAAATGTCAATAGACATACACAAATAGTTTTTTATTAAAAAAATTGTTTGGTATTTTATCTCTGCTGTCAATAATTAGATTTCATATTTTAATTATAAAATAAATTAATATTCACGAGTTGTTTTGGAATGGAAATCTAAAAAAATTATGATCGTATTTTATTATACGGGATGTGATATTGGTTGTGATTGTAATAATTAGAACCATGAAGTAGATGTCTTAAAAGTAAGATGCTGATTACAACCACCATTAAAAATCCACTTTTCTTAATTTTTTAATTTATTTTATGACATAAAACTAATGATGCAATGCTTATTATATGCAAATGGTTCATCATCAATAGAAAACTAAAAATAGATAGAATAAAATTTTATTTTTAATAGTTATTTTTCTGTTCCAGCAGAGTTGTTCACTTTAAAAAAAATTAAAAAAAAATTGTTCATTTTTATCAATTATTTTTAAATTTAATGTTCACATACAATTTCTATTTAAAATCTACTAATGATTTATTACCTATAGATAAATTGAAAGTGCGTGCTATATTAAATAAGAAAATAATAAAACAAGTAGAAGAAAAAAATTATAAAAAATTATAATATTACTTTATGTTTTTTTAAACTATATGTAATGATAATAAAGTGGACAATTCTATTAGTTTGTGGAATATGAATGTCTGCCGAGGATTTGTTTCAATTGTGGTAAATTTGGACATGTTCAAGCCCATTGTCCTGATTTGATTCCAACTACTGTTCAAGATAGAGGGATAACTCCTCATCAGAATGTTTCTCCGGTAACAGTTGCTGATAAACCAATTGAGAAAGTCAGCATTCCTAACTTTGGTCCTTGGATGATGGTGGGTAAAAAAGGAAAATCTAGTCCTGTGGGTAATCGGGAGAAAAATAATCGCATTCCTATTTTGAATAAGGAAAAAGATATTTCTGGTTCCAGATTCCATGTTTTAGAAAAGGATGAGATGGAATCAGTTACCAATTGTGATGAAATCCCGGTTTTAGAGGAAGTGGTGATTGATGCCAATCAGGAAAATCAGAATCCTAACGTGCAAAAACATATTCTAAGTAGACAACATGCAATAAAAGACCAAGATGCCCCAAGCAGTCTTAAGGCTCATCAGAATCTAAAAGCCCAAGGAAAAAGGCCCATCCCTATCCCAAAATCGAATACGCAGCGTTTCACTGTTGAAAAAGCTCCATCCTCTCTAAACCCAGAAAATCATTCGGTGGTCACAGTTTCATTTAATCATCAAAAAAATAATCCTTCTTCTTCTTCAATTCATGTTGATAATAGTTTGAATAAAAGAAGAGACGCGCAAGACATGGATATTGTGATTGAAGATCCAGATCCTCCTGATATTGGAAACAAAATAGCTACTAATGTTGGGCATGCAAACTCAGAGATAGATCCATCTCGGAACATTTCGAATTTCCCAGATGTGATGGTGATTGATAGTTGTGCTGAGATTGAGAATAACCAAGATAATGGGAGTCATGTGTTGAAAAACGGGAGTCATGTGTCTGCTTGAGGAATATTGGTTTGTCTTCTCCCCCTTATCTTTTTTAATGATTGATAAACAAAAAATTTTGATTTGGAATGTTCAGGGAGCTGGGTCGAAAGCCTTTATCAGAACTTTTAGAATGTATTGTTCTAAGTATAATCTTGATATTGTGGGTATTGTGGAGCCTAGAATTAGCGGTATTAAAGCTGATATGTTTGTGAAAAGTAGTGGGTTTGATAATTCTCATAGAATTGAAGCGTCTGGGTTCTCAGGAGGCATCTGGGTTCTGTGGAAATCGAATGTGAATATTGTTGTTCTGCAAAATAACAAACATTTTGTTCATTTACGAGTTACGAATGGTGCTAGCAAGTATTTGTTGACCATTGTGTATGCTAGTCCGAATGCTACACTTCGTCGTTTGGTTTGGGATGACCTTTCCGCTTTGGCTAGGTCGATTCAGGGTCCTTGGATTATTGGGGGAGATTATAATGCTGCTCTCTGTGATAGCGAGAAAAGGGGAGGTAGTGTTGTGACTTCGGGCAGATGTAATTTTTTCAAGAACTGGGTTGATGATAATCAACTCATTGATATGGGGTTTATTGGGTCTCAGTTTACGTGGAGGAGAGGTAATGTTCTTAAACGGCTGGATCGTTTCATTTGTAATATCAATTGGACTCAAAAGTTCAAGGATTATTATGTTAATCATCTTCCTAGGGTGCAATCTGATCACAACCCTATCCTTCTTCAGTTCAGCTGCCATACTCCTACTCGTTTCACTCCTAAGCCGTTTAGATTTCTGGCAGCGTGGGTAGGAGATAAGAATTTCCAGGGGCTGGTGGAAAATAATTGGCGTAGTGACGAGCCGCTTGTTAATTGTGTGAGTAATTTTGCCGCTGCAGCTAAGCAATGGAACCATCATGAGTTTGGTAACATTTTCAAGAGAAAAAACAGTCTTATGACGCGTATCGGAGGAATTCAAAGAACTAGGGATACTTTCTGGTCCCAGAGCTTAATGAATCTTGAGAACAAGCTTCAGAGAGAGTTGGATGAAGTTCTCCTTCAAGAGGAGCTCCTTTGGTTACAAAAGTCGAGGTGTGAGTGGATTATTGATGGTGACCGTAATACCAAATTCTTCCACAATAAAGTTCAGCAAAGGAGACGTTTCAATAAAATTGTGGCTCTTAAAGGGGAGGATGGGTGTTTGATTGATGACCAGGAGGTGCTCAAGAATTTAGCGGTTTCCTATTTTTCAGACTTGTTTACTGGAAGCACTGTTACAGATGATGTTATGGCTGATTGTGAGTCTTTTCCTGAGCTGGATCAGAATATGGTGTCTAACCTAAAGGCCCCTATTAGGGAGGAGGAAATTCGTATCGCTCTCTGGGAGATGAAACCTCTGAAAGCTCCGGGTGTGGATGGTCTTCATGCTTTCTTTTACCAGAGATATTGGAATATTGTGGGGAAGAAATTGGTGGAGTTTGTGATGGGCATTTTTGCAGGTAATCCTATTCCTAATGAAGTGAATCAAACCCTTATCACTCTCATTCCGAAGTGCGATAATCCTGTTTCTCTAAAGCAATTTCGGCCAATTAGCTTATGTAACGTGTCTTATAAAGTTGTTACCAAACTTATTGCCAATCGTTTGAAAAAGATCTTACCGCTGATTATTGGCCCAGCTCAGACAAGTTTTGTGGCGGGCAGGCACATCACGGATAATATTATTTTGGCTCAAGAAGTGATGCATTCTATGAGAAGGAAGAGAGGCCGGAAGGGGTTTATGGCTATTAAAATCGACTTGGAAAAAGCTTATGATAAAATTTCTTGGGACTTCCTCAAAAATACTTTACAGGTTGTTGGTATTCCGTCCTTGCTTAGCAATGTTATTTTAGAGTGTGTTACTACTGCAACTCTTAGCATTTTGTGGAATGGTAGTCCTCTTTCCCCCATTAATCCAAGTTGTGGTATACGGCAGGGGGATCCCCTATCCCCCTATCTGTTTGTTCTCTGTATTGAAAGGTTAGCGCATTTGATTAATTTTGAAGTTTTGCACAAGAGGTGGAAGCCGATTAGGCTAGGCAAGAATTGTCCCCCGCTGTCCTATTTATTTTTCGCAGATGACCTGCTCTTGTTTTGTGAAGCATCCATGGAGCAAGCTGAAGTAGTGAATCAGGTCCTGAACTCTTTTTGTAGTTGTTCGGGTCAAAAAGTGAGTAAAGAGAAAACTAAAGTTTTATTCTCTACTAATATCTCCGCCTCTCTGGGTAATCAAATTGCTAATAAGTTAGGTGTTGCTAAGACTACGGATTTAGGCAAATACTTGGGTATTGATATGCTTCATGGGAGAGTTACTAAGAAGCATTCGAGAGGTCTTATGGAGCGTATTCGTAACAGATTCTCTCATTGGCAGGCCAAGACTTTGTCAATGGCGGGTCGTTCTACGCTGGTGAATTCAGTTATTTCTGCCATGCCCACTTACTCTATGCAAACTATGTCTATTCCTGTAGGTATTTGTGATGATATTGAGGGGACTTGCAGGCGATTCTTGTGGGGAGAAAATACAGAGAATAGGAAAATTCATTTAGTCAAGTGGGATACTATTTGCCAACCGCGCGGCTATGGAGGTTTAGGCCATAGGAATTTGAGGAATATGAACACGGCTTTGCTGATGAAGATAGGGTGGAATGTCATCTCGAATCATGACAAGCTTTGGGTTCAAATCATGCGTGAGAAGTACAAGTTTAGCTTTGATAATTACCATAATCTTCCTCGTATAAAGGGTGCCTCCCATTTATGGCAGTCTTTGAACCGTATATGGGATCAGGTGATTAGAGGCATCAGGTGGGCTCTTTGCGATGGCAAGAAAATCAGATTTTGGCTCGACCCGTGGCTGGATTCTGAAGTGATTTTGAGTCAGGTTGCTACAGGTTTGATCCCTCAACATGATCTTTATTGTACTGTTGGTTTTTATACAGATAATAATAGTTGGTGTTGGGATAAATTCTCTAATCTTATTCCGTATGATTGGTTAGTTAAAATTGCCAATATGTGCCCCCCTAGTGATGACTACGGAAATGATTTTGTGTATTGGGGTTTGTCTTCTTCTGGGCTGTTTTCTACCAAATCTGCTTATAAGGCGATTGCTAGCCCGAATTGGTCTGATGCGAATGTTTGTTGGAAGATTGTGTGGAGGTGGAAGGGTCCGGAGAGAATAAAACACTTTCTTTGGCTGGTCATGCACAAGAAACTGCTTACGAATGTTGAACGATATCGACGTCATTTAACCTCGGAGACTGGCTGCAGTAGATGCAGAGATGGAGAAGAGGACGTTGATCATGTTTTGAGAAGTTGCTGGTTTGCCAAACAAGTGTGGAACAGGTTTGTTGCTCTGCCGGATAGAGGTCAGTTCTTTAACTCTTCTTTTGATGATTGGTTGCTTGATAATTTGTCCGGATCTGCGGTTAATGAGTCCGTGTTAGACTGGGTTTCTCTTTTTGGTGTGGCGAATTGGAGAATTTGGTCTTGGAGGAATCACTCCGTGATGGGAAATAAGTTTATCCCGGTTGCTCAAATTCATTCAGAAATTTTGCATCATGTGAAATATATAAATTTGGCTAGAGCAGCTAATATTATTCATTTGAATCCTATGGTTAATAAACGGGTTTCTTCTATTGGATGGTGTGTTCCCCCTACTGGTTGGTCTAAGATTAATACAGATGGAGCTTTTAACTCTGAAACAGGTTTTGCTAAAGCAGGAGGTATCGTTCGTAATGATATGGGAGGTTGGATGGGTAGTTTCTCCATGGCTATAGGGCTGGATTCAGTTGTGGGAGCAGAGTTCAAGGGTGTTTATTATGGGCTACTGTTAGGCTGGAGTCTGGGGGCGAGGAGAATTATTCTAGAGGTGGACAATAAGCTAGTAGTGGAGAAGATTAATGGAACTGGTATTGCAGCTCAGTATTCCAATTTATTAGTAGCTATTCGTGCTTTGATTAATAGAGACTGGGAAGTGCGTGTTTTGCATGTCTACAGAGAAGCAAATTTTGCGGCGGACCATTTAGCTTCTTTGGGTTATGATGATGGTATCGGGATTATTTATCACGAGTCCCCTCCGGACAGCCTTATTCCATGGATTCAGCACGATCTCCATGGAGTGTCCTATGATAGACCTGTTATGTATTAGGTGTTCTTAGGCTTTTGCCTCTTTTTTCTGTATCAAAAAAAAGAACAAAGCGGGTATATAATTTCAGAAACTAATTATTTTAATTAGTAACTACTAAGATATTTTCACTTAATTAATTGTGTTTAAACAAATCCCATTTAGAACATACTTTCAAGTTTATTATCACTCTCTTTTCGTGAGTCTTCATTGTGTTGATTAAGTCAAGATTTGCATCAAGTTAACTAATACATTTTATCTTTTTTTCTATTGCATGCGAATAAGATAAATAAAAAGCCAACAGAAAAGGACAATTATAAGAGTAAGAATGTAAGATCCTTTTATTTGTGGATTTTACAAATACTAATTGGCAGAAATATTAATTAAGATATTTTTCTCTTACATAAACATCTAAGACTAATTGCTATTTGTTGAAACAATTGCTGGAATTTGTAACGAGGCTGAGTCGCGGACTAGGTCGCTCTCTTTTAGACGTTTCGCGGCACAGCTCGGTGGTGCAAAGCTGACAAGCAACCGCACCGTCCCTAGGATAAAACAGCCGGATAATACTACTGACCACTGCACTGTGGTAGTAGCTCTGATAAACACTTTTTAAATATTGCTAGTTTTTTGTGTGTGTTTTATAAATGAGAAGCTTTCAGTATTTATAGGCAAAAACAAAAGAGATGTTAGAAGAGAAATGAATAGGGTGAATAAATACTGAAAACTTTTATAATAAATAAAATTATAACGTTTGAGTAAATAAAGGGATTTGTTTTTATTTGAAAACAAAACTGTTACAAAAAATAAAATGCTGACCAAACCAAACCACCTACCCAACCCAAGTCGGTCCGGCCGAACGGACGGCGCGCGTGTGGTAGATCGGGAAGGATTTAACTCCTATCCGTTCATAAAATTGGGTACCTCTTGGGCCCAAACCCATATGAGAATTTCCAAATATATAAACTCAATAAATTGAGTTCTCCTAAGCAATGTGGGAAAACCACAAAACTCTTCATATTCTCATTTCTATTAACAAGACACTTTTCCATTTAATTTTCAAATTCAATTAAATTCCAACACTATTTATTCTTGTTTATAATATTTGTTTCATTTAATTGTTTTAATTGTTTTTTTGTGTATAATATATGTCACTTTATAATATCACAAGAGTATTAATTGTTATTTTTTTTTCAAATTTACATCATATTAATTTATAAAAAAATATAATAACACAAATAAAAATAGTTATTATAAACATCAACAAATTTTAAGTTAGAATCAATTTAATAAAAATATTTATAAATTAAGATTTATTAATTATTTTTTAACTATTGTGTCAGTGAGACAAATACTATAAAATAAAGAGAGTAATTAGATTCAAGAATTATGTCATTTTGTCTATTTAATTAAAGAGGTCATTTATATGATAGCTCAATCAGGGACGGAACCAGGAGTACAAGTCAGGAGAGCCGAAATTTTCGAGTTCGGCCATTTAAAAAAATAAAACAAGAATAAAAACAGCATAAAATTAATAACTGTCATTTGCAGGGGCGGTTTTAAGCGCCCCTACAAGAAAAAACCGCCCCTATCACTTCTAGGGCGGTTTTTAGGGGCGATTGTATTTTTAAAAAAAAAATTCCGGCGAGAAGGGTCGGACGATCCTCCTCGACCCCCCTGGATCCGCCCCTGAACTTAATAAAAGTGTAAACAGACCGAGCCGAATCCTCAAATTATTTCAAATTCGAGCTCAAGTTATGCTAATGTTGATCTCAAGTTCGAGCATAGCAATACCGTTATATTTAAGACCATATTCTTTACTAACTAAATCATATTTTTTTTATATAATTAGTAATTATGACAAGTGTTAAATAAATTAGAATTAAATTCCATTCACCAAAATTGTACAAGATTCATAAATTTAAAATTTTATGTTAAATAAAATTAGTTTTAATATTTTTATGCCAATTTAAATCATTAAACGGATTTATAAATTTTAAATCTATATATTCTTAATTAAATTGATTCTATTTAAATTTACCATTAAAATTTAGAATAATCTTTCTCTCATTCACAAACCAATATATTTATAGTGCTTTCTCTTTTGAAGGAATTTTGGTGCAATCTTATCAAGTATCCAATCACTTTATAATAATTTTTGGCTTTTTTATTGGAAAATAAATAAATAAAGGGGACATAAAAAAAAAAGCCTTTATGCTTGGGATAGCTATAATGTGAAAGCATTACGCAGCCGTAAATTAGTGTATGATTCAATATTCACATCATTATTTCATTTGTGCTTCACAAAGAGATAAGAGATTTGATCTTCTAACCAACAGTGAAAAACAACTTGTAAAGTCTAAAATGCTCTTTTTTTTTCTTTTTCATCAATTAATCTCTTACTCATTCCGTTATAAAATGATAGATAATTTAGGACGGAGATTAATATTAAAAAAATTAAAGTATTTAACTAAAACGAGTTAATTTATGGAAAAGAGATTACTATCATCTTTATTTAATGTGTAGTAATTTTTTTCTATTTTCTTTCTTTTTAAAGCACTCTACTATAATTAACGAATGTACATTTGACATTAAGTACTTAATAAAATAATTATTGAATGTAATTTATAATAAAAATATATTAAAATAGTTTTTACCAATTTAAAACCAATAAATATTTATTAATTTATAAAATAGTGTTTATCAATTTAAAACCAAAAATATCTTTATTAATTTATCTTTCTTTTAAGTATAATGAGAGAAATAAGAATTAAATCTGATTTTTTCAAGTCGAATTACAATAATTTGATCACTAGGCTATATTTGTGGGACATGATTGTCTTCGTTCTCCATATTTATCTATAAATATGCCCAATCAAATTACTTTTTATAATTTTTCCGTTTGAAATTCATATTTATCTGCAAATTATTGTATAATCACTCTGTTTAGCATACTTGCTATCGTTATTAATTGTTGACAGTTGCTCGAACCTGTCGTTGATTGAAAGTTTTGTTTTCTCAACATAAAACATTTTAATGGAATAGCGACGATTAACAAATATGTTTTTAAAATTGTTGATATACACACTGCTTGGCGCCTTATTTGCCGATAGATTTGTTGACAGTTGGCCAATTATTTGGTTAAACATTGTAGTTATCCCCGTCGCTAAAATAACAATTATGCAATCTCTATTCATATGTAAATTTTTTTGCATATAATTTTTTTAGCATATTTACTGCCATCAGTAATTGCCAACTATAAGAGTCCATCGGTAATTAACAAGGTAGTTTGGCCATCGATAGGTCCCGAAAGTTGAAAGTGGATTATATTCCCATTGTTTTATGCAATACATGTGCCTAATACCTCAACGAATAAGCGACAACCAATACAAATTTCATCGTAAAAATCGTCGCTAAAATGTCTGTGAACTTGGCGCCAAAACGATGCCTTATTTGTTGATGGAATAACCGATGGCTAGCCAATGGTTATCGATAGTCTATCAATAATCATCGGGAAATATTGAAGTTTATTTTCATCACCAAATGATAACTAATTAATTTGTCGCTTAATAACAATTAGTTACAAATTTAAATGCACGTCGGAAATCAAAAGTCGTCACCTTATTCACCTTTCGCAAATTGAAATGTGAGTTATTAAAAAGAAAAGTGTAGAGAAAAGGGAAATGATCACAAGATGGCCCCCATAAATTGCTATCAAAACGTGGGAAATTGAATTTAGACATTTAGGAAGCAAGCAAGTTGGTTCAATGCTTTGGCAGAAAATTTAGGGTTTTAAGAGGAAGAAGAAAGAATCCCCAACTACCCACAAACCTAAAAATTAAGTTTCCCAAATTCCTACATCCTCAATTTTATTTCAACTATGAAGTGAAATTCTCCAATTTTATTTCTAACTTTAATCATTGAATGTACATTGTCATGCCCAAAAGGGTAACAAAAATGAAGAAGATCACATTCCTAGATGGTCCCAAATGAGAATTGCCCTAACTTTGATTTTGGTTTGTTAGCCAAAATCATTGACCTTGGAAACATTATATTTATTTTTAATTTTAGATTTTAGGTGTTATTTAATAAAACTAAAACTAAAGTGCTTAATTTTAAATGCCGAATATAATAAATACTTAAAAGTTTAAGTTTGAATTTACTATTTTTTTGATGATTTTAACTGTCAAAAAGTTTTAGTTTTTTATTAAGCATATTTTAATGTTAGTTTTTATTGTTAATCATTCAATATATAGAATTAAATTAATTAATAATTACAGTTTGTTGGTATTAAAATACCATGTGTCTATAAATATATACATGAATAAAATTCTTAATAACATTAATAAATGTTGTGAAGATAAAAAAAAGAGTTCATAGATTACTATTGAGATTTTATTAATAAATTAAAATTGTAAATCACTTAAAAAAATCAGCAATTTTATACTCAGTGGAGAATTTAAATTAGTAATTTAAGTTATTATTCTGAGTTGTTTTGATTTGTTGAATAACTCAAATTTAAATCGAGTGTGTTATCAAGCACTATTTAATAGAAAAAAAGTCATAATAATATTAATTTAAATAATAAACTGCATCAAGAAATATCACGTTTTTTATATATTTCAGCCCTATAATTATTTTTTGAATAATATTATTTAATCTATTTTATTGTACTACATGACATGGCAACAAACAAATGAATAAATTAATTTAAAGAGAAAAATTAAAGCATATATCTTTGGATATGAATTAAGCAAATAAAAGCATGTAACGGTAAGCGGTACAATAAGGTGGGTTAAATAGCATTTTTCTTAGGCCAAACCCATCTAAAGGCCCATGTACTTTACACTTTTTTTTCCGTAGATCCTTATACTTCATTTTTATATTATCTGATCCCTCTACTTACCTATTTTTATTTTTCAAGTTCTTTTTGAGTTTTTTCCAGTCATTTTGTGTGACTGGAGGGAAAAAAAGATTGTAAGTATAGGGACTGGAGGAAAAAATATTTGTAAGTAGAGGGACTGGAAAAAACTCAAAAAGGACCTGAAAATCGAAAATGGATAAGTAGAAGGACCAGATAATACAAAAATGAAATATAAGGACCTACGGAAAAAAAATATAAGGTACAAGGGTCTCTAGATGAGTTAAGCCTTTTTCTTATTTTATGGATCAAATCGATAGATTAGTATTATATAATTATTATAATTGCATTCGTGTGTCTGTCTATATATATATATATAATGAAAAATAGAAATTACGATATATCTTATAACTATATGTATATGATTTTTTTTTTACCGAAGATATGTTTAGTAGTTAGTATTTGATTTGAAATATTTTTTTAAGAAGGCCAAACAACAAGTCTACGTAAGGCATGGTTGAACCCATGATCTTCCGGAATGCACGACGAGAGGTGTAATTTCTTTTTTATTTACCATTACTTGTTTGCTATTCTTATTTATTAATAAAATTGATTTAATTATCAAAAAAAGTACAATTTCATATATAGAGATTAGTACAATTTAAGGACATCAACCTCCAGTGGTGTAAAGGTTAAAGATTGGAGTCCATTACGGAAGGTGTGGGCTGCAGTGGGATTTGAATGGATTGTTTGGACTCAATTTAGGCTCATTAAATAATGAGAAAATTAGCCCAGATACGGGCTTAACCCATTTTATTCTGAGATAATTAGTCCATGTACGGGATTTGGCCAAATTAATGAGAATATTACGGGAGCAAAAGTCCAATTTGACTTTTACGTTTTCCATAAAATATTTTTAAATTAACAATGTTTCCTTTTCACAAATACAAACTTTTAATTCAAAAAATACTAAACCTTTATTTGTCTCAATCCACGATCAATTGCATGCATCCATATATCATTAATACTTCCTAGATTCTCTCCCTAATTAACTCATCTTTCTTATTTACAAAATCTTTCCCATTTTATTTTGATTTTTGATTGAAAAAAATTTGAAATGCTGAATATTAGGTCTTCCTCAAATCAAACTCCTTCCGAAATATCCCAAACCAAGAAAATCTAAATGAGTAAATCGAAGAGGGTTGCTAGCAAACAGAGGTAGAATTTACTGAGCCTCCATCTTTGAGTAAGAACCGTAGAGTTCTTACTAATCAAGAAGACAGTGATGGTGATTTCGAGACTTTCACGGTCACCAGCGATGAGAAGAACAAACCAGTGGTTACTTTTTCTCTCTCTGTTAAGGTATTTGAAATTTTAATTATATATTTTTAACATTCAATTTTTATTGTTTATCAATTTTTCTTTATTTATGTTATTGTTGGGTGTTTATGTGTCTGTTCTTTATTTGTTGGTTTTGAATGTTTATGCAAAGCATATGATTTTGTATATTTTAACTAATTATTGAATAATATGTAGAACTAAATTTAATATAATGGTTAATTTATTGTTATTTTTAGGTATATTATATGTTTTTCTAATATTTTTATGTTTGTTGCTAGTGTTTATGATTTGATATCTGTTTATGTAATTTTGGAATAGTTACTTATAAATATACTTGTTAACTAATGGTTATTTAATGGTTAACTGATGATAATTTATTAGTGTTTTTTATTTTGATCCAGAATCTTCCAATTCCAGTAGAATTCTCAATTGATAGCCATCGTGAACGTATTGCTTTCCTGTTTTATCATTATGGTAAAATGAAACAATCCAGTAACATTGACAACGATGAGAAGGTGGAAGCAAAACCAAAGATGAGGGGGGGAGAAGGATTAGATGTCCTTATAGTTTCAGAGGTTTTAGACTTTATTTTTAGTTTTAAATTGACAACAGTTGTTATTTTGTAACTGATTTTAGCCAAGTTTGTCTGTCCTTTATTTTGTTTTGAAAACAAGATGTTATTATCAAACATATATTTGATTTTGTTTACCATTACTCACTTTAAGCATTTTATTATTTCATTAGTTTATCATATATGTAGTAAATTAATAGTTAACTCATAGTTAACCATTACTTAACTAGTAATATAACATAATAATAAGTAGTATATTTTTTGTTAACTAGCAGTAGTTTACTATTATTTTTTTAAATGATAAGAAATATACTATTGTGGAAAATTCTTATCAAACTATTAGTATATAATTTATGTGGTATATTAATAGTTAACTTGTTAGTTAACTATTAGTTAACTAAATAATAATTACTATACTGGTTAACTAACAGTATTTTACTATTATCTTTTAAAACGGTAAGCAGTATAATATTGTGGTAAATTTTTAAATGATAAGTAGTATACTATTAGTTAAATTATAAGTAGTTTACTATTATCTTTTTTAATTGATAAGAAATATACTATTAGTTAACTATCAGTTAACTAAATGTCTACATAAAAATACCTTTCAATCACTAAGTTTATTAATAACATACGATATGAATACATACTTTAATAAAAATAATAATCTCAATTTAACAGTACGTAATTCAAATACAACCATTAAAAACATAATTGTTCATACACTAATAAGATGCTAAAATTATCTTCATTTTGGAAGATTACGACATGTCTTCTTGTTATTGCCCCCATATATCGACAGCTTGCTGATTTGGTTCCAACTGATATTTTAATGTTTATTCAGTTTTCCCATAGTTAACCTTTAGTATGCCATGAATAAATGTTTTCAATGTCTCAAAATCCGCATCGTCTTTAATTAAAATTTCTTTGATCTTATAATTTGAGTAGTTTAGATCTTGCTCCCATACTCCATCATAGTAAACTAGTACCTTTAATATGGTTATTCCTGGACTGACATGATATATATTTGTTAAAAACACATTAGTTAACTTTTAGTTAACTATTAGTTGATTTTCATAAATTTATAAAACAAATTTGAAAATGTTTTTCTGGAAATAACCAATTAAAGAGGCAGGTTTTAAACTAGTTTATATTGCATAAAAAAGCCATGAAATTGCTGAAAACAATATATTTATTTAGTTTTCATATACAAACATGTAATTAACCAATTACAACACAAAATTTCAGAAGTTCATTGTTTTTTGTTTAATTCTGAATCTACATAAAATCATAGCGTCTTTCAAATCATTGGTTCACATGTAATTCGCCAATTAGAACACATCATTTCCAGAAAAAGCTTCATATTCAGTTAATTACATAATAAAATATGATTTTGAGAACACTAACCTTTTTAATTTGATGAGTTCTTGATTGTGTTCTTTGGTGAATTCTTTTTATTTCTCAATGAGTTTCTAATTTGCTATTTTCAAATGGTGTTACGTTTTTAAAGAATCATTGAAATTCCATTATATATGGAAAGCTTGTTAAATGCAACGTTATTGCTCTTTATAAATCTTGAAGATTTATGAAAATATATTCCCAATATGTTAGTTTGCCCATTTGTAGGAGATATTAACAGTCATAATATCTAGTTTCCTTATTTCATGCAAACCGTATTTCTTATATTAAAATTGATATTTGTGCAATTTGAAAGTTGGTAAATGTATTTTTCAACTTTCCTTTTTGCTCTAGTAAAATTTAGATAATTTTGACATATGTAGGGTATTTGTTAAAAAAATTCTTTTATTCTCAAAATTACAGCCCTGAGTTTTATTATTGAGAAATACGATGGTCATCTTTTTTCTTGTAAATATAACTTTTATTCTCTCAATATTATACTTTTTCAATTTGACAATTACGATTACAAGAAATTGGAAAGGATTTTCATGTCTTTCATTTTAAATTGATTTCACCGAGATTCTCGGCAAATATTTCTCCATTAATTTTAAATTTGTAAACCCTCATTCAAACCAACTGCTATTGTCTCAAGCCAATCCTCTTCGTTCAAACCAATATTTCTCCATTATTTTTCGCCGCCAACCAGCTGCTATTGTCTCAAGCCCGCCGCAGGCGTTCGTGAAACTACGCCAGTCGCCGATAGATTTGAAGTTGATGTCGTTCATGAAGAGGAAACAATTCTTGCCGTGGATTTCCAAGCCGCTGTAAGTTTTGAAGGAGCTACTTTTCGCCGATATGGGTCTTGGCCGTTCGTCCTTTTTTCGTCGGTAGTCTTTCTTGTTCGAAACCAAAAAAATTAGGATTTCTTGAGTATTTTGGGGAATTCAAGATTCTGATAATGAGATGGCCGTTCGTCCTCTTTTCGCCGTTATTTTTTATATTGCAATTTTGTTTTGTCAAACTGATAAAAAAACGATGAACGAAGGCGGTTTGAGTTGAACGAAGAAAGCAGTCGTTGGAGTGGGACGAAGATAGGCGAACGATGAACGAAAGCGAACGATGAACGAAGACGCGATGGATGGCAGCTGTTGTCTTTTTTTTGTAATTGCGATATTAGCAATGATGTAAAAATAATTAAGGTTAACTATATGTTTTCTAATAGTTAATTAATAGTTAACTAACTTTGTATGATTTTTTATGTAAAACATGAATATATATTGATAATTACTTTTTTTTAATTGCAGTTAACTAATATGTGACTAATAGTTAATTAACAGTTATTTTTATACATATGATTATTTTTAAAATAATTAGAGGGTGATTATATGTTTTCTAACGGTTAACTATATTTGTTTTGGTTATCTAAAACATGAATACATAATGTTAATTATCTTTTTTTATTAGTTATAATTAACTAATAAGTGACTACTGGTTAACTGACAGTTAACTAATTTGGTGTACTGTTAATTTTAGGATATATTATTGTTAGATTTATCTAAAAATGATTTTATGATGTTAATAGTTTTTTATCTAAAAACCCATTAGTTAACTATTAGTTAACTAGCCACTGTTAATGGAGTAATTACTTTTATTAAAAATTATAACAATTTCTAAATATAAATAAATCACTCAAAATTATTTAAAATAACTTTATTATTCTTAAATTTATAAGATGACAAAAATAATTTCAATTTGGAAGATTTTATTTTAATTCAAGAAAAAACTTACCCGCTTAGAATGATGTGTTTATGATTATCTTCTTTTGCTGGAAATCTATAGTTCGACAGTTTGGTTGAGTTTATGAATTTCTTCTTTTGCTGGAAATTATATTTTTTGTCAAATCAAATCAGTTATTTAAAGGATCCTTTAATCTCCTATTTTCATGGTATTTTATTAGCATTTAAGGATTCTAAAAGATCTAGAGTTATCATATCAGAATCTTTCCATAATACAATCATTCCATAACAGTTCCTATAGTTAAGCATTTTAATAGATTCAGCACCTTTCCTATTCACCTATAATTTCCACCGTATTTTTTATATATACTAAACCTATTTGTGTAATTTATAATCTTTAAATTAATGTTGTCAACTTTTTTTTTGTCCACAGTAAATATCTAAATAAGTTTGCCTATGTTGGGTATTTGTTAATTTTTCTCTTAAATAATTGGGCCATAAATCATTTAGGCCCTTTGTTGGATCATAAGACTGACCCTTTTACGTTGAGCAAAATTGAAGAAAGTTCTTCACAATGGAAACCACATTAATAAAGGCAAATTAGATTAATAAATGAAGTACATTAAGGTAAATTAAAAAAGACCACGTCAAGTCAAGCTAAAGTCTATATTGGAGTAGATTTATTCAATACAAAAAAGAAAATCACAAAAATTAATTAACAAATACATAGAAAAGGTGATTTTTTCGACTGAAATCAGAAAACCAACTCCTTCCGTCCATCAAAACCAACTAAGAGAGAGACGTTTTTAAAGGGAATGAAAAGCTAAATTTTATAAAGAGAGACTAAAGTTATTATTCCATACATATGTTTTTGCTTTTTAAAAAAATACTAACTATGAATGCATAAAAATTAAAATTATAAATTTAATTTATTTTGTGAATAATAATATTGGCTTGGTTGGATCCATTACTTCTCCACAACCATATTTACCCAATTTTTTTTAATAATTCTTGCCATGTGTGTTATCAAAGTGTAAACTTAATACATAAAACCAAAAAAGGAACAAGATCCCAGGGTTGTGGGGACCTTGAGTAAACCTCACATAAATCTCATACTAAATATATGGTATATTATGTAATGCCCACCAACAATAAATTAAACCAAGATAGCATATTGTGTACAACAAATCCAGTCTGTATATATGATTAATCACATACTAAAAACATAAAAAAGGAGTTTTCTCTTTACTAATAGTACTATAATTCTAATAATTAATTGTTTAATAAAGTTCAGTATATGTCATTACATTAAAAAGATGAAAAGTCTTTGCATTATCTTATGTCACATGATTAATTAATTCTCACCACCTAAATTCACATGCATATGATGCAAGTTTTTTGTCCCCACATTTTTTGATAGGCTTTTCAATTTTCATGATCCTAAAGCTAAATTTATCTTCAATAGAAACTTCATCAAGTTTTTAGTTTTTAATTATCAATTCGGGATGAATGAAGTATAAATAAAAACATAAATAGAAGACGGTATTTATCAATTGAGAATGAAAACAATTACTAATTTAACATCAAAGTGTAAATAAATTGGTAAGGCGTTCTTTCTAACTTAAATGAGGTGTATTGAAACAATATTCATATATGTAGGGGTGAGCATGGTTCGGTTCGGTTTGATTTAGTAAACTCTAAAACCAAACCATATTTTAAGGGAAAATATAAAAACCAAATCACACCAAATATTTATGTAAAATTTCGGTTCGGTTAACCAAAATTTAGCATCGGTTTCGGTTCGGTTTGATTCGGTTTGGTTAATATAGATTTAGATAAAAATTATATATAATTATACATAATAATTAAAATTATACGTAATAAGTCTTACTTATATGTGTATTAGTTTGTATGTTTTATTTACATATATATATCTATACAAACATATTATATTTATATGTAAATATTTCAATAAATAAATTTTATATTTATTTATACATATATAAATATTAATAAAAATAATATTATTGTAAACTTCGGTTTTTCGGTCGGTTCGGTTAACCACTAGTTAAAACCAAACCAAAACCAAAAACCATACTTTTTTATAATTTGAAACCAAACCAATCAATTTTAACCATTTTAACCAAACCAAAATTAATTTCGGGTTGGTTTGGATCAGATTAATGGTTTGGTTCGGTTTTTGCTCACCCCTACATATATGCAGCCGTTTAAAATTTGAAGTTAGAATTTGCTTCCGTAAGGGACACACACTCGTCGAGTAAAGATTAGTCTAAATGTAAAAAGCATAAGTAAATACCGTCTCATATTTGAAAACTGTTCATGAACCATGCATGTAACCAAAAAGAAAAGCTTTTTTTTTTGTCTAAATGTACATTTTTCCCATTTAAATTGCATTTTTAAAATTGATTTTTTTATTAAAAATCATTTGAATTTAAAACATATCTTGAAAATACATTTATAATATTTCATTAACAGGCTAAAAACTTCATTGATGGAAATGTATACTAGAATGAATGTTAATTTACAAGGTTTTCCAAATTGATTCATAATAGTTTTCAAATAATATATTTTGAATTATAAGATAGTTGTTATTTGTGTATTTTACCAATTAAAATAAATTATATGTTCACTCTATACTAACACATCCAAATTGATTATTCATTAACTTACTTAATTAAGCACAAATTTGACTTAATCAAATGCAGTCACACAGAAAACTAAATTATAATTTAAATTTAAAATGAAAGTGAAAGTGAAAATAATAGAAATAAATTTTATTTATATTTAATTAAAAAATTATAAAAGAAAGAGTATAATTTTAATTAAATAACATACAAAGTTAGTAATTTTTTCATTTCTTCTTGTTTTAATTGTCATCCATGATTTTTAGTCAAATAAAACTATTAAAATCATACCAATTTTCGATCTCTCATATAAATAAATTCTATAATTCATAAATAATAAAATTTATTTAAAAATAATTAATGATAGATAAATTTAGATAAAATATTTCATATTGAAGTTAATTTTAAAAATGTACGTAGTTAAACGAAAGTTCCTATTTTCCCTAATACAAACGTGAATGGGGGTGTCTATTCGATCCAAAATGGACTAAACCGAACTAAACTTTTTCGTTTGCAAACGAACCGATATCTTAAGAAAATATTGTTTTCAAACGACACCGAATTGGTCGGTTTGTTTAGAATTTTAATTCAATTTCTTTGATTTGATTTAACTAAAATTTAGCAATATTTTTCATATCTAAAACTAATTGAGCCAAAAATTAATTTTTATAATATCAAAATGAATCGATCGGTCTGGTTTGGTTTTTAGGATTTTGCACTTCCCTAAATGCAAATTTTTCACTTGAAATGAAGAAACAAACTAAAAGGCGTTCCAAAAAATGGAACACTTTTGAAACAAAGATGTAAACTAAGTGAAATTTTAATACTTCTAAAAAAAGGTGAGAATTTAATAAAATATTTTGTAGGAACAAAATGTCATTATGACAATAGGTTTTGTTTTATACATTTTGGCGTTTAATCCAGGTTTTATGATCCTTGTCTAATCATTTTTACTTTTACAGTTGTCTCTCTCGTCCACGTGTGGCCATGTCTCCGATTTTCTTTTACCCCGCAATAAAAAAAATTATTGTACACAACCGTTGCGCCATATCATTCGTGCAACAAACTAATTGTGCGTTAGCCATGTGAAAAATTGAATGATAAAAAAAATAAATAATAATTAAAAGATTTCCTATCGCAAATGCTCATTGGCTTGATGTAAAAATGACGTGGCGCAACGGTTGCATGGGATAAACACTCCGCAATAAATCGCCACGAGTTGTGCTATATAACCCTCCTTTTTAACCTTCATTTTTTAACCCACCTGACGTGGCAACAAATTAGTGAATACATTAAAAGTTGTTTTTGAGATATACACTTTTGGAGGGTAATTGGACGAATTAAATACTGCCACGTAAGAAGAGACAAAATGGTGGATTAAATAGCATTTTCCAATCGCCACGCCATGGTTGGTTTTGCATAGGTTTGCTATTTTTGCAAGCATTATCCAATGGTTTTACTCATTCAAGGAATAACCCACTTTTTTTTATAGTTTATATTTTTAGATTCATTACTTTTAATTTATTTTTATTACATTCATTTATTTAAAATAAAAAAAATCAAATATGTTATTTATATTATTTAATACTATATCAACTTATCTTTTTATCTTCAATAATTTTAAATTTAAAGCAAAGGGTATATTTGGACCAATTTTTATTCCAATTCAATCAAATCGCTGTAATTGTAATTAATTTTTTTTAGAATGAACTAAAATTAAAAATTGTGAAAATTAGACCATAAATTAAAAAATTGAAAAAGTGGAGTATTTGTTTAAACTCATTTTTGGATGTTTTTGGCTGTTTCTATGTTTGCTTTTGGACGATTTAGAACGACAGGAACAACACGGTGCATGAGAATAAACAATGAGAAGGAGCTTCATGTTGTACCAAAGCTGTTGGAGCAGAGTCTGGTTTGCCGGAGGAAATCAGGTGCAACAGAAACATTCTTTAACGACATGGAAACTAGCAATTTACAGTGAAGGGATATTTATATTCCATGGCAATTTACAGATGTGAAGAATGTCGAACTAGCGAAGTTAATGGCGATGAAATTTGGTGCCGAAATGACTTTAAATATTAGTTATAACAAATTGTATTGTTTGGATGGAAAAATCAAATGAAGACATCATGTTGATAGAGAAACTGATTGATTATGGTCAATTGCTTACAAAAGATATCATGTTGACAGACAATCAACTAAAAGAGTGCAGTTTCAGAACCGAAATTTTGGTTATTCATTGCCCTAAATTCTAATAATAAAGTTGTAATAGCTGATTTTATTATTTAATAAAATCCCCCTCATTCTCTCAAAAAAAAATAAAAATACACAAGTTAACCATTATCAAATACCCGTTCATACGTTTGCTATATTACGATTTTTTTATTCAAAAAATTCAAATTTTTAAGATATAATTGAATTGGACCTTCAATTTCAAGTTTAATCAGTTAAATTGTCTAATCCGGTCTGATTTAAAAAAAACCATGGTTTGAACTTTGAAGTGTCGGTAACTATAAGATTCAGGTAAAACCGAGTGAAAATTAGTTTGTAGTCACCATTGAGTAGAAATTATGGGTGATTATTTGAGATTAATGTGGGACCTGAACCAACTTTATAAAGAAAAATATTTGTCTAGCTCCTTGTAATTTGAGCCTAATCTTTTTCCAACACCACCAGCCTTTGCACTTGCTCAACAATTATGCACCTTTCATTAGAGAGGTCTAGTTTAAGTGACCAAGCTGTTCCCGTGTATTGAAATTTCAACAGAGCAACTTATTTAAGAACAATTTTAAAATTAAAAATTTAACTACTAACTATCAATTACCAACATAATTAAATTTAATTTTATCAAAAAAACCTCATCGATTAATTTGAGATAAAGAATACATTTCTTCCACGAAATTAAATTCTTATATTTTTGGATTTTATGTAGTAAAATCAGTGTCCCTTTCGCATGATTGTCTCATGTAGCCACTTTCAAGATTTTTATAAAATTATTAGGCAAGATGAATATTCTGGACCCTATATTTATTTATTGCTGATATTAATCCCACTAATTTTTAAAAAAACACCATAAACTTGACATTTTAATTTAATATTTTAATTTACCCTTTCAAATGAGATGTCAAAATATACTTGGGGTATTATATATATATATATATATATATATATTAGAGTCGATGTGAAAATCATTAAACAAAATAAAATTAAATAGATAAAGCAAGATAAAATATCAAATTCAACATATTTTAAAATTATAAATTTGACCTTAATTGATATTCATGTTAAGTTTAGGGGTAAACTAAAATGACTATTGATCATTAATTTGTAAAGATAGAAGAATGGGTAGTTTAGTAAAAAAATAAAAACAAAAATATCAACAAGTCTTCATGTTATCCTTCCTAATAATCAGTCTACTGTCTCTCTCACTCACCACTTCACTTGAACTGTGTCTCTCTTTTTACAGTGACACCAATTACCTGAAAAAAGGGCAACTCAAAATTAATAACAATGCTCAATTACCATTCCCATTCTTCTTCTCTTTATTACTCAATTCATAATTTTCTTCAAATTTCCAATCTTTTCCTCAAATACCCATGTTCTCAATTTCTTATAATTCACATCTTTGCCACTTAAAAAACCAAAAAAAAGTGAAAAAGATTGAAGCTTTGTTAGATCCCATTTCATAATTTTGCTCATTTGTTTTAGTGCCATCATACCCATGTTTTTTCTTACCAATTTTTGATAAATTTGTCAGCTTTAGTTACTCTCAAATTCTTTTCTTTAAGTTCTTAGCCTTTCATTCTTTAATTTTCTTCAATTCAATTCCAAATCTTTATACTTTTCTTGAAGTAAAATGAATTTGCTTGTGCTACCACTATGTTTAATTTCTCTTCATATCATCAATTCACAAGCATATCCAACACAGCCCATGAATTGTACTGACACTACACGCTTATGCACATCATTTTTAGCTTTTAAACCTCAAGAAAACCAGTCTTTATCAGTGATTCAAAGCATGTTTGATGTGTTACCTCAAGATGTAACTTTAGAAGACAATGATCATGGCTATGTCTTTATAAAAAAGAACTGTTCTTGTTTGTCTAGTGCCAGAGTTTATGCTACTAATAGTACATTTACAGTGAAATCTAGTGAGGGTTTTGTGTATGACATTGTGTTTGATGCTTATGAGGGGCTTGCTTTGCTTCCTAATACTACTAGATCAGCTAAAGTTGGTGCTGTGATTTCTTTGAGATTGTTTTGTGGATGTTCTAATGGGCTGTGGAATTACTTGATGAGCTATGTCATGAGGGAGGAGGACTCGGTTGAGTCTTTAGCGAGTCGATTTGGTGTTAGTATGAGTAGTATTGAATCTGCTAATGGGATTTGGAATCCTGATAATGTTAGTGCTGGTTCTCTTTATTATATTCCTTTGAATTCAGGTTGGTGTTTTTTCTTGCAACCTCAATTTTTGTGTATTTATGATACTATTTTATATGGTTTTAAGGAAATTAATTAGTTTTAGCTATTGAGTTTATAAGTTGATATTAGATAACATTGGTGATGTTGTTCTTTGACTTAACTTTTTGGTATTTGTGATGATGCTGTACCTTTTCAGTTCTTAATTTCTTTTGGAGTTAATGAGATTTTGATTAAAGTTGTAAGCAGTAATGATTGTATAATTTGTGTAAATTTGTGAAGTTGGAGTGCCCTGTTGCAGTCTGCTATGTGCTTTTTGAGATGTTGGTATTGATTTAAATACTTGGTAGCAGAAGCAGAATGTGGTTTAACTAATTATGTGCTAAAGAAGTTGAATTTACTATTGGATTAGGTACTCTTTTCTTTAGGAAGTTGAGAATGAGTTTGGATGGTGTGCTATAATAAGTTTGTCATTCTATTTGAGACATTGGCTGTTTTAGATTTAGGACAGAGCCAGTTTCTCTCTTTCTCCAGTTAGCAACATTAGTTTGATTCCTCGTGCAGTTTCCAATCTGTTGTGTTCTTCAACGGGGATTCTTTTTCAATTCGTTTTTGAAAAACACGTAGATCTCCATATTGTGTAAGCTACATGCTGATTGATCTCTCCCTATCTTTTCTAGTTCCCGGCGTGCCTTTTCCTCTGGACAGTGAAATTTCTCCGAGTCCTGCTCCAGTTCCTGAACCTTCTTTTAGCGCTTCCTCAGGTATGACTTCGAATTTTTATTATGCTGCCAGACTTTAGAAGTTATTTATGCTTGTATAATTAAAACACGAAAATCTGAAGTTACATCCCAGAAACCCTATAGTCCACTGTGCACCGCATATCCTTGGCCGGATGATTATTACCTGCAATACAACCTGATCAAGAAATGCAGTTGAATACTTGAAGTATGAGCTACTAGGTAGCAATAGATGGCATAGTTTGCATCACTCGCTTTTCTCACATTATCCAAATTTGTGGTGATATACTAGGATAGTTAGAATTTAGAGGCATTGGCAGTAAAGCTCAGAGGCGTCAATTTGGTATTTGAGCCTATGACTATAAAAAATACTCATTTCCTTATTTTATTTATATGTCCTCGGTTCTTTTGGTTTATCATTAGTGCCACTTCTTTATGCTTTTCATTGACGTCATCAGATTATGTTTGCAGCAAATGATCTAGAGAGTAAGGCACGTGTACCATATGGATGGATCATGGGCGGCCTTGGCATTGGTCTTGTGCTGATTGTAGCTTGTGTAGTTTTTTGTGTATGCTTGAAGTCATCTAGCTGCTTTTCTAAAGCTGATTCAGATGCTGCTAAAGATGGCAAGGTTAAGTTTCAAATTCTTCGCAAGCCAAGCTTCTGTTGTGCTTCGGGAAGGTACATGTCCGGGAAGTCTAGAGACTGGAAGCAATCAAATGGGGAGTCTAGCAGCCACCACATCACTATACCCAAAGGTAGAAAATGTTTGCAAGATTTTGAAATGACTTTATTTTCAGGACTTTCCATGTAAAGCTTAATCTGATATTGGTGCAACTAGACTACACTATTTCCTTACTAAATTTTAGCTTCAGATATGATTTTTCAAAATTTTCTTCACAGCTCTAGGAACCGATGTGCTAGGCATGGAGAAGCCTGTAATTTTCACATATGAAGAAATTATTTTTGCAACTGATGGATTCTCAGATGCAACTCTTATTGGGCATGGAACATTTGGGTCTGTATATTACGGCAACCTTCGTGACCAGGTTTCTAGATATTTCAACTTGTATCTCGAGTTATAATAAACTTACTTTGTATGGCAACTCTCAGTGTCACTCCAATAATATCCATGCCAATGCTTTTAGGAAGTTACCATTAAGAGAATGACTGCCACGAAAACTAAAGAATTCATGGCGGAGATGAAAGTCTTATGCAAGGTTCACCATTCAAATCTGGTAACGCTCTTTAATAATTAAAGGTTTAGTAATGATCCTTAGTTTATAAGCCTTTTGGTGTTAGTTATTCAAAAATATGACTCCTGTAATGGTTTGATTTTGTCAAGGTAGAATTGATTGGCTATGCAGCTAGTGATGATGAACTCTTCTTAATCTATGAATATGCACACAAGGGTTCACTCAAAAGCCATTTACATGAGCCTCAAAATAAGGGTGAGTTGTTTGTAAAATATGGTTAAGATGTAACCATCATTCTTAAAAAATGAAATGACCGTACCGGGAAGAATCTGCATTGCTGTAAATTATTTTCCTATCAATCAACACTAATACTGCGACTAGTGGCATTTATTTGACTGGTTTTGAGCTATAAGTCATTAATTATGGTTACTAAATGTCACGATTATTGCTTGAAGGTCATACATCATTATCATGGATTATGCGGGTCCAGATTGCACTTGATGCTGCCAGAGGATTGGAGTATATTCACGAGCACACGAAAACACATTATGTTCACCGTGATATCAAGACAAGCAACATATTGCTTGATGAATCCTTCAGGGCAAAGGTTTTAAGATATCTAATTTTATTGACTTTATTCTTTTACGTCGATACACATTAATTTTGGCTCACTAAGTGTTTTTGTATTCAGATATCAGATTTTGGGTTGGCAAAACTGGTTGGAAAAATAGGAGAAGGAGAAACTACAGCAACAAAAGTCGTCGGTACATTTGGCTATCTAGCTCCAGAGTAAGCAATACTTATTGGCTATTTTTGGTCTAACATAAGTCCTTCAGATTGTCTCAACCTTTTGTATTGCTTGCAGATATTTAAGTGATGGTCTTGCAACAGCCAAAAGTGACGTGTATGCATTTGGTGTTGTTCTTTTTGAGCTCATATCAGGGAGAGAAGCCATCATACGGACAGAAGGTGCAATGACAAAAAATTCCGAGAGGCGTCCGCTAGCGTCCATTGTAAGTTCCGCTGCGTAAATTTCCTTTGGTTAAACATAAATCCACAAGAAAATCCCATTATGATGCTTAGCTCTTCATTTTTATGAATATTTTTATGTTTAATTCCTTATTTCCATTCTCTCAAACTCTTTACGTAAATTACGTGTATCAATTTTCCTTGTTTCGACTTTCAATTATGGCTTCTGTTAATTTTGTGATGTTCTGATGCTACTCTTTCTGTGATTATACATCAAAATCTAATGTTACGATGTTGAAGAATTTCCCTTTGTGCACACAAAATTACAGATGCTAGCAGCTCTCAGAAACGCGCCTGACTCCATTAGCATGTCAAGCTTGAAAGATTATATTGATCCTAATATGATGGATCTATATCCCCATGATTGTGTATTCAAGGTAAGTTTTCATTACTTATACGCATGTTGTAAGTGCCACTAAATATTGGCCGGCCAAACAGTTGCTAACTCTTTTTGTGGTGGATGTCAATGCATAGATGGCCATGCTTGCAAAACAATGTGTCGATGAGGATTCAATCCTACGGCCCGATATGAAGCAAGTTGTGATTTCACTATCACAAATTCTTTTATCCTCCATCGAATGGGAAGCAACTCTTGCCGGAAATAGCCAAGTATTCAGTGGTTTAGTCCAAGGAAGATAGCGGTTAAGCAAGCTCCTCGCGATCCCATCCTCCCTGGCCCTTCCCCGTTTGAGCCATTGTAGTCTTTCTAGTTACTCATGCATTGTAGGACTGCAAAATAAAGTGGTAATTTGGTGGTACTAGTTAGATCATATTTCTATATCCTCCCATCCCTTATATTTGTACACAAATTTTAGCTGAGAGTGGAAATTTTTGTAGTAATGTAAAAATTGGGGTGCTCTAGATAGGTAAAAGGCTTGATTGCTTTTGTTAGAGACGGTTTGATAGCATATTACAATAGCATATATTGGTTTGATTCATTTAATCTATTTTTGCTCCATTCTGATTCGAATGCTCTTGATTTGCAAGTATTTTGATATTAATATATTATGTTACATAGAAACAGAAATGAGAAAGTTTGATATGAGACCACGGCGAAAGATAGTTTCAGTTTCGTGCAGTTACAAGCAGGAAGGAAGCTACTTGCAAAGGGAAGCCAATACCCGGCGAGGCGGAATGAACGATTTCCGGGCATGAAGAACAGCCCAGTTATCAATCAACAACACATCACCTTTCCGCCAAGGAATAGCAACGCTCTCCTCTTCAAGAATTTTCAAACAATCATAGACAACATCTCCTGGTAGTGGTTCACCATCTCCGAAAGTGACGGCTTTCACCGGATCATTTCGCTCATCTTCCCAACCTGTATATGCAGCCACCATACTATTGAACCAAATCTTACGATTTCTTGATTTATCATACTTGATACCCGGAATCGGACCCATTATAGTTTTCACTCCATCTTTTAACCATTCCAACTTCATCCCAAGCTTAGCTGCCCTGTTTCAGACACAAGTACACAACAGAGTTAGTGAAGTACTGTTACACAATTGTTTTCAAATCACAGGCAACAAGAACTAGGGTGTGTGCATATGATTTAAACCAAACTGAATTGACGTTATATTTTTTATAACCCGAAGTTTCAAACCAAACTTAACCGAACAAGTCGATATGGTCATCATAACAAATGAAGAACATACCTTTGCTCAACTATGGATTTGTCACTGGTTAAAAAAGTGGACTTCCATCCACGACCAATGGGGGAAGAAGGATCATCATCTTCACCTAAAACACGATTATAAATCAATCCAAAATTCTCCAATCTTTCAACAAATTCAGAGTATTTTTCTTTCATTTTTTCATACACAATATGGCTTAATACTAATGGTGTTTCTCCTCCACTCACTGGTTCCACTTCACAAAAAAAGAACAGCTTTGATGGAAACTTAGGAACCTGCAAAATCACAATTTTTTTTAATATTACACATACAAATCAACACCCAACAGAAAAAAAAAACTTCCGTTAATTTAATTAGGACTTAGGTGACATTTTACTTCCTCGACTAGTAAGCAATTAACTTTATGGTCATCCATCAAAAAAATAAAAAAGTTATGGTCAATTTAATTCAAAATTTGTTTTTTTTTTTTATCAATTTGTCCTATTTTCACATCCGAGACAACGCTTGCAGTTAGCCTCCAATAA
Organism: Mercurialis annua; assembly: GCF_937616625.2. Lineage (NCBI taxonomy): Eukaryota > Viridiplantae > Streptophyta > Magnoliopsida > Malpighiales > Euphorbiaceae > Mercurialis > Mercurialis annua. The sequence goes on along the minus strand of NC_065574.1, from coordinate 2,715,646 downwards.
TGAAAGGGTACATTCCTTTGAGTATCAATTTGTCCCTTAAATTTGTACGTCATAACACCAAACTTAAGTTTTTTTTTATCAATTAACCCTTTCAATTAGTCAATTTAAGTATATTATTTTCATTAAAATCAATATACTTAAGTTGAAGGGTTTAATTGTATTTTAATTATATCATTAAAACTTTTAATCGATAAAAACTGACCATTTTTATACAAAATAGTAAGTAATCTTTAGTGTTAACTGTTAATTGACCGCTACTTGACTTATCCATATAGAATAAATATAATTTAAAAATTTGCTTGCAAATTGTCACTTGAGTAATTTAATTAGGATACATCATACCTGAGCCATTTCATGGTGAAAAGGGATTTTCTGATCAGGTGGAGATTCATTAGCAGTAAACACACGACCAACAACGCTGGTACGAGGAGCAGCACCGCCTACGTACGGCAACTCTTCGAACCCAAAAGCTTCAACGACGTCGTTGAAGTCAGAGGCCGTGTTCACCCCAAAGCCTCTAAAAAGAATTGCTCCATGCTTGTGGAGTAAGGAATCGAGGAATTGATTTTCTGATTTGATTGAGTCGTTTAAAGAGGAAGAGGATAAAGGATTTGGAGTGAGGATTGAAGGGAAAATTAAGGAATTGAAATTCTTTTGATAAGGGATTTCGATTTCTTTGAAATGTTTCGCCATTGTTAGTTACTTGTGTTGTACTGTATTGTTTGATGGTGGTGTTTTTTGTTTTTTGGTTTGTTTTGTAGGGACTTGGACGGGAATGGCGTCTAGATTCGTTGGATTTATTTTGGTAGATAGCATTGGATAGGCCCAAAGTACATATAAATGGGCTTCAAATTTGTTGGACTATGACCATTTGGGCGTGCAAAAACCGACAAAAAGACCGGAGAATTTTATCGAACTAACCAATTTAGTTTAGTTTAGTTCGCATTGATGATACGTAAATGTAACTCGTTTGTCAAACAACTACTCAGAGCTCCCTAAGCTTCTTGAAAGGCTTGTTGAAAAATTCATTGTCAGACTTCATTAATCGTTCTTCGAATATGAAAGATTTCACTTAAGTTTTCATATAAACAGAATTAAAATAATTGAACGTAACCAAGAAATCAAAGAAATTGCAGATTAGATTCAGTTTGAAAATTGCTCTTTCCCAAAAATTTGGTTTAGTTTAATTTTTAAAAGAAGAGGGATTTTGATTTGATTTGAACCGAATGCATATCCGGAACAAAGACCAGTAATCAATAATCAAATCAAAACTAATTGATAATCAATAATCAGAGTTGGAACTAAATGATGGAATGGTTATTCACTCTCCTCATTATTACACATCCTACGAACATTTTAAGAAGATTTAATTGTTAAAAGAATCATAAATTTTTACTCATGTTTCAATTTTGGCTCCTACTGACAAATATGCTCACATTATCTTTTTGCACTTAAATTTTATAGAGTGCTATTTTTGAAAAAATAGTTGAAGCGTAGTATTAACTTTGTTAAATTCAAAAGTTGGTGCTAAAACTGTAACATACAAAAACAATCAGGATATATTGGCAATTTTGCCTTTCCAGAATGCAAAAATGCAGCGGTTCGGGTCATCCGACCGCAATCGACCCAAATTGTCTTAACTCAATTTTGTTTTTACCCGCCTGCTTCTCAAATTCAAATCCAAAAAAAAAAATAAAAAATCAAAGAACGCTCTCACAAAGAGAAACGAATCAAAAAAAAAAAAATGGTGAGAAACGAAGCGAAAGCAAAATCGGCGAGGAGACCACTGAGGGATTTACCAAACAATAAAAACAGTCAGTCTAACACCACCACCAACAATGGCGGAAAGTTCTCCAAATCAATTAGCGTTCCACAGAAATCACTAACTGTTTCCACTATGAAGCAGCAGCAGCAACAAAAACAGCCAAAACAAGAAGACGAAGATTATTTAGATCGTCTCTTGCTTGCTCAATCCGATCTCTCATCTCTTACTCGTCAGGTTCAACAATTTTTGCTGTTTTTTTGGCTAATTTTTGTTTGTTGTGGAGTTTCAATTGATTAATTGTGTGTTATGTAGGATTTTAAGTAGATTACCTGTTTTAATAGTATTTTTGTAATGTTTTATTAATTTACTTTTGATGTATCCAGTTACGGAATAATTGTATTGTATCAGGCCATTTGTGAGTTAGGATACATAATGACCCAAAAATAAATAAAAAAAGTTTGTAAACACTGATTGACTTGATGTAAAAATGACGTGCGTGTACTAAATACTCCTAGTTATGAAGAGCGTTACGAAAAGAAATCTTTAATTTTCTTGATTGCTGAAATAAAATTGGGCGTGTGCATTTGAATTAAGTTTTTTTAATTTCAGTATTGTATATAATTCATATTATATGGATTTGACTGACAGATTGATGAACTTGTTGCGCAAGCATTTGATTTGAAGTCCATAAACCAACAAGGGAAGAGAGAAATTGAGTCATTTTGTCAATTCTTGTCTGATATGCTTACATCTTTAAAGGTAGTTCATGTAAATTTCCTTTTCTTTTAGTTTTTTTAAGTTTCATGAGTTTACTTGATGATATTATTACATACTAAATTTTGCAGCCATGGGTTCCCAGATTTCGAAAGGCACTCTCTAATAAGAGCCAGTCTCCCGAGACTGAGAATCGGTTTGGGGAGAAGTGTTTGACAAATCATAATGCTGTTTCTGCTGTAAATGAAGATGAAAAATTTGAGGTTCAAAGTCCTGAACAAACTGGGAGGATTTCAATGATTTCTCCTTCTCCGCTTGTTTCTTGGAAAGCTGGCTGTGATATTGATAGAGGCAGACAATTCTTTTTGCTTACTCCTCTTCCTATGTCGAAAACGTTCTCTTCTAAACGCACGGACTTGTCCAAATCAGTGTTGGAAGGGACTTCGAGTCATCCTGTTGTTGAATTACAATCATTTCAATCATTGTCGGAGGATATAAATGATGATTTGCTTCAAGGTGTAACTACAAAGCTAGTTCCAGTCAGGCCTTCTGATTCGGTTGTGACTGAAGCCAAAAGCACTCCTGATTCTCCTGCCTTTACCATAAAAGATCACTCTATGCTTGTTATGACTCCTTGCTTGAAGATGTCCCCTCCAAGATCGTGTGTTTTGCTTGAACCGTTTTCTGATTCTACTCACGAAGGCAAATCCATGTTTCGGAAGGCTACTCCTTTCCCAATTGGATTGCTTTCAAAGATATCTGAATCCTCTTCTGACAGTGAATCGGAGGATCTGGCTTTGAAGTATCCAGAGCTTTTGGGGTTGCAACAGGCCTGCAAATCCAAAGCAGGAAAGCAAGACTTAGAAGCATCCCCTGATTGGCTTTTTTCACCTCCTAAAACATGTATTCTGATGGAGCCACCAGATGGCAAATCATTGGCTGCTGCTGCTATTGACTCCCACTTTCCAGTCCGTGCTCCTGACTTGAATCAGCAAACAAACTCAAGCTCATCAAATGAGGACAATCATCAAGGTGGTTGTTATTAAGCCTTTTTAATTGTATGTTCTTGTCCATAACTTGCATGCAGGGGCAGAGGAAGGGGTGGGCAGCCTCCCCCTCCGCGGCCATAGAACTCAGAGTAGTCCAGTTGTCTGGATCACTTCTCCGATCCCTGCAACTGATAAGTTTTTTGATTTAATGTCGTTCCACTAAGCAAAAAGTCTCTGAGCGAGAATCCTGAATCCGCCATTACTTTGCATAATATAACATTTTGAAGTTTCTGCTTGCAGCAGGACCGATAGGTGCCAGGTTAAAATCAGTTGAAAACACCCCAATGTGGAAAGAACCTGAAAGCATAATGCAGACAGGGAAGCGTGCAGGCGAGAATACTCTGAAAAAGGAGCTATGGACGAGATTTGATGCAGCTACAAGTTACGGGGCTCGTCTAAATGTCAATGCATTACAAAAAACTGCACGGAAAGGCTTTCTAGACATGCTTGATGAAGTTTCTTGTGATGAGGAAGAACATTGTGTGGATGATAATTTGAGATGACAAACATTAACTCTTGTTGATGTTTAGAGAATTTTCATTTGCAAATTCTGCTGTATGCTATTGCCTTTATGTCTTGTATTACTTATTCAGATCAGCATTTGTATTCTGCATTGTTCATAAATTCATGTCCTGACTGGAAGTTTATATCTTGTTTCTCCATCCATTTGTATTTTGCATTATGTTGGTTATGCTTTGAATGATTTGAATTTATCATAGTCTTTATGATAATTATATTTTTCAAAATTAATTTTAATTTTATTATAATGAAAATAAGAGTATGTTGATTTATTATATTAATATTAGAAAATATTTTCAAATTTATTAATAGTTACTATATGATAAAAAAAAATCAATACATAAAATAATTTCTTAGGTAGATTGTTATTTTTCAATTAATGACATAAATTATTAAATTTAATCATGGATTAATAAATAATTTCATAGTTGCAATTTGAGATAATTGAATTGTTTGATATGTAAACTGTGACGTTTCTATAATGGTTTAATTTTTCAATATATTTTAAAATTTGTGATATTTTTTTTTGTTATAGAAATTTGTGATATGGCAGTATTTAATGAGCAATTAACATATAAATTAATTTTATGACAAATCAGTTACAAACTTGCTGATTATGGGGTCTGTGGGCAATTAGTTCAATTTTAGCAATTAGCCCCATAAACATGTAAGCTATTATTTCCTCAATCGATAATTTGCTCCCCAACTTATAAGCTAATTTATCAAAATGAGACTAATTGCTCATAATCAGCAAGTTAATGATTGATTTGTTCATAAAATTAATTTACATATTAATTGACTGTTGCTTACAAGAGAGCAAATTGTTACTTAAATCCCAAAACATATGTTTAAGTTCCATAATCAAATTTTTTTGCCAAAGCCATAGTCATAATTCATAATCATTATGGTGTCAAAGTAAAATTATTGAAAATTGAAAGGATAAAAGTGAAGACGAGGGGGGGAATAATTACAAATAACAAAAGTATTAAGGCTTAAATTATAAATTCAAAGACTTTTTTGTCATTTCTCTGCCTGCTAAACTTAGAACAGTGTCCTTAACTCTCTGGAAACTCCTAAAACCCTAACACTGCACCTAATTCACACGAACAATGGCAGAATCAACTCAGCTGAGTCAGCATATCGAGTCGTACGTGGACTCAACTCGCTCTCTCACTCAGCAGGTAAATACTTCGGTAACTCGCTATTAATTTACTTTCTAAGTAGCGGTTAGCACTTTTTAATTTACTTAAAATATGAGTAGGTTTTATTGAATTGAGCATTAATGTTGCTACATTGTCTAGTTTGCATTTTAAAAAATTGAACTGGTTAACTTCAATTTGTGTATGAATACAGGCTGCAAGTTTGGACGCAATTGTGTTGCTTCTGAAGAATGACGCAGTGACTGTAGAATCATTGGTAGTACTTTAGCACTATTTTAAATAACTTGTGTGATTAAATTTTTATGTAATTTACGTTATTGTCATTCGGAAATCTTAGGTTAAGGTACTGGAGATGTATTTGACTACAACAGATGACATAATACGTGCAAGAGGTAACTCTTGGAACCTTAAACTGATTTAAACTGGATGTTGCTGGTAGGTTTTTTAAATGAGCTAACATAAAAATCATTGCCGACTTAAAGTTGATCATCTATGATGTCTCGGTTTTGTGATCATTTTGGGTTTTCGATATTAAAATTCAGCTATTTACTAAATTATGGAAAATGAAGAATCTTGATTTGAAAAGCTTTTGTGTTTTTTTTTTCTAAGGTATTCTTCTACTTGGAGAAGCTCTTACACGTCTTTCATCAAAGCCATTAGACACCGCGACTACTCGTAGCTTGATAAGATTCTTCACAGAGCGATTGGTGAGTCTGGCTTTTTTTTTCTTAGAATTATAATTTGGAAAATAGAGGCTGTACTTCGGAATAATCTATGAATTTTATTAAGCTCTAGAACTTATTAATGATTATCATTTATTATTTTTAGTTCCTTAATTCCATTTTTATTACTCTATTTGTATTGTAATCATGTACTTCAGGACAATACTCAATATCCTATTTTAATAACTGTACAATTTGTTTTATAATAATCATTTCCTGTGCATAGTTCGTAAGGACATGCACCTTCAGTTCCGAAATTTATCAATCAGAATATTTGAAGATTGTGACCTCTTACGTTTCCCTTTTCTAGATCGAGAACATAGCTTAGACTGAATAAAATGAAATACTGTCTAATGTATACTTTATCTCGGTGATCTACTTTTCATTGTTTATTAAATTGCATCAAGATTATATAGATGATATTGCATTTGATCAGGCAGATTGGAGAGCTTTACGTGGAGCACTTGTCGGTTGTCTGGCACTTATAAAGAAGAAAAGTAATGGTATCACTGGCAATGATGCGAAATCGATTGCAGAGTGTTTTTTCAAGGTTTTGCAGGTGCAATCCTTAGCACAGCATGATAGGAAGGTATGTTTAATGCTTAATTTTAGTTGAAAGAAAGATGTTCGTTAGGAGAACATTATTCTTTAGAATTTTTTTGTGCAATTTCTTGGATTTCAGCTGTTGTACTTTATTAATGTATTTTCTTGCAGCTGTGCTTTGAACTTTTAGAATGCGTACTAGAACAGTATCCTGACACAGTCAATTCCCTGGTATAGCTCTGACTCTTGATTCTTTTCAATTGATATTTTCAAGTGATTGGATTCTGTTTGTTCAGTATTTGCATGCTTTCTTACATGATGGAATTAATATCACATGTATGCAAGCAGGGGCGGAACTAGGAAATTTAAAATGGGGGGGCAGGAAAAAATTATCATAGAAAATATAACTAATTATAATAGAAATAAAAATATATATAAAAAATAATATATACCAAACCATGATACATATATATATATATGTATATATACTCAACTAAATAGTTAGAATGTTGGTAAAATTTATAATAACTATATTTAAAAAAAAAGTTGAGGTACTAAATTGTTCTTTTTTAAAAGTTTGCGGGGGCGGACGCCACTTCACCCTAAAGGGCTGGGTCCGCCCCTGTATGCAAGAGGGAGATTGTATTTCTATTTGTGTCCTGAACCTTTGCCATTTATCACAACACTCTTTAGTGGTTTGAAGTGTATTAAGGAAAATCCTTAGTAACTGGAACTTATGATTTTGGTCAGAGTTCAACATGACATCTTTGTAGCACCTTAAGGCTGTGCAGAACAACTATGCAGGATGTGTTCTATAGAATATCCATGAAACAAACTTATATGGCTGGATAATATATGTTAAAATACCTCTGGATCAGATCAATATTAATTCCAAAATGCTCTAAAGTTCTCTTTCTACATATACACAATGTGAATGTAAGTTTTTTTGTTGGTTTTTCAAATTTGGAGTATAATGAGATTTTGACATAGTTGACTTGGAAATACTATTGTACAAAGTAGCCTTGTCTCTTGTTTGTTAGTATTCAGTGTCTTCTCGAATTCTAGAATTTAGAATTTCTGCCGAGATAGTGCTTGACTAAGTGCTCTATACATGTCAGTTGAGCCTATTTGTTTTTCTTTTTCCAATTTCTTTGTTCTTCTCAATTCTTGTCAATTTTTATCTGATGCTTCTCCATTTTATATCCTCCTTATATGTTGATGTTGATCAATTTTTTTTTAAAATAATGCTTAGGGTGAGGACCTTATTTATGGAATTTGTGAAGCTATTGACGGAGAAAAAGACCCCCAATGCCTGATGCTGACGTTTCACATTGTGGAGATGTTGGGGAAACTGTTTCTAGATCCTTGTGGTCCAATTTCAAATTTTGTTGGTGACCTTTTTGCCATTTTGGGCTGTTATTTTCCCATTCATTTTACACATGTAAGCTTTTAGTTTGTCCTGTTCCTTTAAGTACTCTTTACATTGTATTCACTGGTGCAATTGTCTAGATTTTATTACGATATTTATTGTGAAAAGAAATTACATTTATTTGGTCATTACTTATTAGAATGATATTTCATATTTACTACTTCCTCTGCCCTAAGTTAATAGGCACTATTTTTATTTTTATTATCCCAAATTAAAGATTAAAAGTTACTACTACATTAAATAAGGGTAAGCTTGGTATTTGTTTATAAATTAACTCATTTTATCTAGATATACTAAATATCTTAATTCTTGTGTTCGTCCTAAACTGCCTTTCAATTTGGGACGGGGGAGTAATTTCAAGTCTCATGTTTTAATCATTCTCTTGTCAGTGACGAGTGATACTTGATCAAGTCCTAATTATTTCTTAGATGATCTGCTTTGTTTTCATAATTTTAATCTATCCTTATTGGTAGGTTAGAGTCTCATGTGAGAAATAATCCCAAAGATGAGGGAGAAAAAGTAAAAAGACTTTAAACTTTTCTTTTGTTGTGGTATAACCTGCTAGCATTCTTACAAATTGTGGCCTTCTAGTTCCCCTGTTACTAGTCAGTGTGATGATTATTCACCTTTTAGGCTAGAATCATTAATTTCTCATTATTTTACATGTGCACTGCTGTTTCAATATTGTCTCCATGTCAATTGATTCCCTATATACATTTTTCAGCCAAACTCTGAAGATATTGATGTGAAAAGGGATGACCTATCAAGGGCATTAATGGTATGTTTTAATGTCTCTGAAGTTCTTGCTACTGTATAGGATATTAATGTAAAAGCATCCTAGTGCACTTTTTGGCTGCATTTTAGAGTTTCTTTGGTGGTTTCTGTAAATGTTTAGTCCTTCATATGTTTTTCGTTTGGCGATTTAGTTGAAGTGTTGCTACAAATGTACTTTGTTTTGCATCAATTTTTATGTATTATATCACCTTAGAGTTAAACCTTGTTACAGTGTTTTCCATATTACATCTTTCAATACTTATGTTAATGTTTTGTGCAAGGATTGCTGGGAACATATGATTTCTGTGTAACTTCTTTTTTTCTGATGTTAAAATTGGGTAAATAACATAATTCTTGCTTTGCTCAATTTTGAGGGGTGTACTAGGTTATGATTGAATATGTGGTGTCATAGGTTTAAACCTTATATGTTATGTTCTTAGAAGATGATGCAATTCTGATGTTAGCTAAAGATATACGGGATATGAAAAATGGTTTCTTACTTATTAATTTCTAATTATTTTCATGAAACTTATATATATGAGGGAATTCTGAGAAAGATTTTCAGATAAAAGCTGGATATAAATGTGGTTTGATGATTAAGATATCTTGACTGTTAAAATGTTGATTTAATCATCATACACTTGTTTTTAAAATTGTAGACGGGTTCGGTACATCAGGCGACTTTTCTTTTAACTATCTAATAGCTTGAACATGTTTCTTTTATTTTTGGGTTCGCAGCTCGCCTTTTCTTCTACACCTCTTTTTGAGCCATTTGCTATGCCTTTGCTTCTTGAGAAGCTTTCCTCCTCCTTGCCATCTGCAAAGGTAAATACTATCCGTATTTTGCAATTATACTATATTAATGCAGCTAGAATCACTTGTTTGCCAAATGATTATGCCTTTTTAACTTTAAGCAAGATAAATGGCAATTTTGTGCACTCGCAGGTTGATTCTTTGAAATATCTGGGCTACTGCACATTGAAGTTTGGAGTTGATAGAACAGCAAAACATGCTCGAGCTATTTGGTCTTTATTGAAAGATGAAATATGCAGTTCAGGAGAAGAGTATATGGTATCCTCAGACGCGGCATCAATAATAGATCCAGATTCTCATAAGAATGAAGTAGCAACCGAAGCTCTATCACTATTGGAGAAACTTATAGTACAAAATGGAGATTTGTTCCTAAGTATGATTATTAGTGATGAAGATGTAAACATGGTTTTCAAGACCATCTCTAGTTTTAAGAGTTACAATTTACTTTCCCCGCAAAGCAAACAGAAATTGCACATGGTTGGTCGTGTCGTTTGTGTTTGTGCAAAAACTTCTGTTTCTTCCTGCAATACAGTATTTAAAAAATTCTTCCTCGACTTGATGGAGGCTCTGGATATTTCAGTTGAAAACACATCCAGAAATTTCCAGTCTAATGGCAAAGTTTCAAAAGCCGGTCAATTTGATTATGGATCTTCTTATCTATGCATCAAACTTCTTGGAGCATGCAGAGACTTGACTGCAAGTTCTGAGAATCTCGCATCAGAATGTCTATCTTCAAATGAGACATGGTGTCGTTTGCTTCAGCACTATTCTACTTCTTTAACTGAAACCTTCAGTTCTGTTTTGGCATCTTGCACCAAAGGACCTACTCGGAATGTAGATATATATCTTGGAGGTAAATATCTTTCACAATAAACAAACAAGGATTTTTGGATGCTAACTTCCATATATCCAGCAAGCAAGCAACCAATACTTTAGTGTTCCTGTTCCATCTGTTTTGCAGCTGTAGACTTATTGTGCCATGTGTACACATCTTTGCTTGTATGTTCATCTACACTTGCATGCATTTCTTATTGGTTTGATAATAACCATTGGAGGTGTGGGTTTTTAATGTGTATGTGTGCTGCTTCATTATGTATATTGGATCTCTTAAGATTCCAATCCTCTATAGGCATGCTTTTTGATGACTCGAAGAAAGTTGTCTTGAAACTGTAATTCATTTGCTCCCCAAGTCTTCATGCATGTAATTCAAGGGTTCTAGTAACATTGTCTATATCCATGCAGAAATAATAATACTCTTTGCACTCAGTAGAAAATGAGAATTGATGTAAAAAAATGGATTTTCTTTGGATAAATCAGCGTAGTATAATGAATTGCATCGGTAAATGAACTATGAAATGCAGTTTCTTAAGCTAGATGATGACTAGTCTCCCTTTCCTAATTGCGTTTGTCATCTAAGTGGAGTCATAAATCAGTTAAAAAAAAGTTGGAGTCGTAAAGAACAGGTAAGACGTCTTGGAGTATGTCTCTGTGCAATGTGCATGCGCATCTATTAGCTGCTGCAACAGATACCTGTCAACTGATGCCCTGTCATTATGATGACGGTGAATATGCATTTCATATTTGTGCTGGACACAAGTATTCCCGTCACTGCATTTAATTGGTTCTGTGTGGTTTAAATCTCGCTTGCTACAATTGCTTCATATGCCAAGAGTTAAGTAATTAAAATTTTCCATCTTTAAGATCCTCTAGTTGGATATTCTTTTCATGCTAGATTCCTTCATTTTTTTAGTGTCAAGCAAAGTTGCTGATTGAAACAAGAAACAACCATTAGAATTTATTAGATTGTTTTGCTCTTAAACTTTTGAATTGCTATGCAGTGAAAGGTTTGCAGATTCTGGCAACATTTCCTGGAGGTTCTTCACTTATATCAAAGTTGACATTTGACAATATCTTGATGAAACTCTTATCAATTATCAATATGAATTTCAACAAGACATTGCTGTGGAATCAGGCTTTGAACGCACTAGTGCAAATTGGCTCGTTTGTTCATGGATGCAATGAATCTGATAGGCAAACGAGCTACATGGATATTATAGTTGGCAAGATGATTTTGTTGGCGTCAGCTGCTGATTTTAACATGCCATGGCGACTCAAACAGACCGCCATCTCTAGCATTGCCACAAGTGGGCAAAAATATCTGCTGAAATTCTTTTTAGAGCTGGAAGAAGCTATCCATTCCAATCTAGCAGATGTTTATGTATGTATGGTGAATGACACATCTATTCTGTATTCTTTTCTCATAAACTGTTAATCTTGCAAGAGCTCCGGAATGTCCACTCTTAAAGAAGATGATAGTTTAACTGAAAGAAGATGATAGTTTAACTCTTTTTTGCATAGTCCTTTGATGGTTTATATTCTTAAGTGGCTCTGCATATTGAATATGTCGACAACCTAATTATTGAGCATTATTAATTGATTTACTCAAAATGGCGCCAACTTGGCTATGGGGACACTTTCTAAGTTTTTCTATGCTTAGTTTTATTCCCTCCTTTCCTGACTAATTTAAATATCTAATCTCCTATTCTGTTTGATAGGTCAAAGGAAATGTAGAGTCATCAAACATCTTACTTCAGCTTTTGGAATGTTATTCTGTTGAGTTGCTTCCATGGTAATCAACTACCTTGAATTTTTTACTATTTATTACATGCTCACTTACTCTGTTAATTGAGCTGCAAAGTCAATACACTCCAAAATTTTCAAGTTCCTTTGTATTGCCATGCATATTGATAGCTGCTGCATATGGTTTATATTATGTTGCATCACGTAACTCGCTTTCCAAGTTTTTTAGAGATATATGGATGTCCGTGCACATCTAAGTTACCTATCATGTCAGGATGCTGGAAGATAGCCTTCCGTCCTTCATATTCACACAATCATTTATTTGTAGATACTTTAGTTGTTTATAACTTGTTTTTTCTTCTGGGCTTAAAAGTTGATGGAAATACTTGTGTCTCTATATAGCTGTTGCAGCCACGGAAATTTTGTATTCTTTTTTATTGTAGTCAATTCATTTTTTTCCCTCGTATTTAGATATGCAAATCTTCTATCTTACGAAGATCCAGATTGGACTAATCTGTCTTGCTGCAAATCTCCATCACCCTCACCAATTCCTACCATATATCTATTCATTGAGAAATTATTTAGATGACCTCTTATATTTTTTCTCTTGTTTCTCTCCATCTGAGGGGCCCAAAATTGGGACAAAAGTGAAGGATTAAGCGTACTTACCTCCAGTTGATTTCAATTGTCTCAGGATCCAGAAAACTGAAGGTTTTGAGGAAAATCTGATGCAATTTGTGGTCAACTTATGGAACCAAATTGAAAACTGCACAACCTTCTCTGTTGCATGCCATGAAAAAGTAAGTAATGCTGATACTTGATTGTTCTGATTTTTAGCACCCGCATAGTTTTCATTTTCATCGTTAGTGTTCGGGAAAAACCTTTCTTTAATTTACACCATAAGCTCTGACTGAGTATGAAATATTTCTAGTTTAAAGTGAAAGCTTCTTTACTTTAAGTTGTGACAACTACTATTATCCCATCATCAGGATAAGCTTCTCGAATCAATAATGAAAGTTATAAAGGATGCTGTTGCATGCTGTTCAGTGGAAAGCCAGAACATAATAATTAGTAAAGCTTATGGTGTACTCTCATCAAGTACTTCATTACCACTGAAAGGGTCCATGCCTGACAATCCGGTGCAGCTGGAAAGGTTCAAAGATAATCAGGAAATGCACAGCTTTTCCAGTAGAGATGAATGGATTCTTTCTTTATTTGCTTCGGTGATTATAGCATTGCGTCCTAAAACACAGATTCCGAATACGAGAACAGTACTAAATTTATTTATAATGGCTCTGCTTAAGGGCCATGTTACTGCTGCTCAAGCATTGGGTTCCATGGTTAACAAATTGGATGTTAAGTCCAACGGTGCAAGTTTTTCAGATGGTTGTACAGTTGATGATGCAATGGCTATAATACATAGCACAAATTTGTTTTATTCTTTCGACAATGGTTCTTTTGCAAAATCTGCCTGGACAAGCAATGGGGATGAGATGGCACTCACTAATTTATGCTTCGATGCTCCAAACCTTGCATTGCTTCAAATTCCTGCCATTGTCGGACTGGCGTGGATTGGGAAAGGCTTGCTTATGCGTGGTCATGAAAAGATTAAAGACATAACCATGGTTTTTCTAAACTGTTTACTGTCTGATGGTAAAACTGGTACTTTGCTACCAGAAAATGGCTCACTAGAGAACAGTAGAAAGCAAGATCTGCAACAATCTGTAACGAAATCTGCTGCAGATGCATTTCAAATTCTAATGAGTGATTCAGAACTTTCTTTGAACCGCAAGTATCATGCAATAGTACGACCACTTTACAAGCAACGGTTTTTTTCTACCATTATGCCCATCCTGCACCCTTTGATAATTCAATCTAATTCGTCATTCTCGAGGTATGTTCTCTCTCTCGAGTTTATCTTGTTCTATTTTGTTGTTGAGTTAAAGATTACTGATGTGCAAAATAATCGCATTTTTTATTGTCTTTTATGTCCGTACTATTTGCGAGGGATCTGTTTTTTTTTTTTTTTTTTGCCAAAGAGGAGGGATCTTTGTTACATTAATGAAAAGTTAACTTCTATGTGCTTCGAATGTTGTTAAGTTATTGCTGAAAGAAAGTACTTTGCGAGTCAAAAGAAGCCACTGCTCGGCACTAATCGTCACATGTTTCTTTTCAATATCTTATTGTAGTCACTCACTTCTAGTGTCAGATCAGTATTTTAACCATCCATATGCTCTGAAGTTTGTTTCAGTGTTTTGTGATTAATAATGAGTTGATATTTCAGATCGATGCTGTACCGAGCCTTTGCCCATGTTATATCTGACACTCCGCTCAGTGTTATTGTGAATGATGCAAAGAAGGTTCGTTTTATCATTTCTTAGGGATTAGAACTTCTGTTACGTTAGATTCAGATGAAGCAAGCATAAACTTATTGCAGTCTGGTACCTTTTCTCCAGTTGATTCCAATGTTGCTGGATGCCCTAATCTTGTTAAGCAAGGATGTGATGGATAAAGATATCATGTATGGTCTCTTGCTGGTCTTATCAGGGATACTAACGGATAAAAATGGTAAGAATTTTCCATAGAATTGAGGTAGTGTTGGATTTAAGTTTGATTTGTGCTCAGGTTTAGTAACGTATGTCCTCCTATCGATTTATGGAAGCAGGAAAAGAAGCTGTGATAGAGCATGCTCACAGTGTCATTAAATGCCTTATTGAACTTATTCCCTACCCTCATATGACGGTGAAATAAATACTTTACTTCCAGCTTCTGCTTCTTATATCCATTGTTTGTCATTATTATTTAGATTTCTAGCATTTTTTGATTGATACGTATAGTCGATATTCTTCTCAGCTTATTCGAGAGACATCAGTCCAATGTCTTGTTGCCATGTCAGAGCTGCCTCACACAAGGATTTACCCTGTGAGAAACCAGGTTAGCTTAACCGTGGCCCTGTCCTGGAATGCTCTCTCCCATTTATCTACCTTAGCTTTAATGCTCGCCTCCGCCTTTGTCTATGTATGAGTTGCTGAAATGTATTATTGTTTTTCAGGTTTTACAAGCAATATCAAAAGCGGTGGATGATTCCAAGAGGGTTGTTCGACAAGAAGCTGTAAGGTGCCGGAAAGCATGGTCAATGTCGAACAGCTTCAATTGAGAGTTTCCGATTTATGAGTCTTATGATATCCGTGGTTATTAAAAGTAGGCACCAATCAAATTTCTTAATATGATTGTTTTTTTAATCCTCGTCATGTCTCCAAAGTAAATATTCTATTTTAAAGATTTTCTAGGTTTAATGATGTACAGATTTTCTGACTTCTTTGTACCAAAATATTGATCTCTTTAAGAAAAAAGGGTTGTGGTGTATAAATGTTTGATCTACCAAATTCTGAATACCTTACTTTCAGGATAATGGTTAACTACTTTGATGTCTGAAGCAAAATTATGGCGATGTTTTTCGGTAATTACTAGGGTTTAGAAACAAAAGTTGAATTCTTAGAGAAGATTCTTTATGTTATGTTTGCTCCTTAAAATGAAGATGCCGGCAAATAAGCAATATATTTAAAAACTAAAGATAAACAACTATTTCATATATTAAATAAAACTTGTTATACAGGAAATAAAATGAGAAACCTCTCATGTTCGCTTTCTGTTCATCTTCATTCTTTCTGCCTTTTATGGTATTGTGAAAAACTAGTCAACTACAATCAGCTACAACCTGAAATAAATAGAAAAAGAACATGTATATTTGGATGGTTGCCATTTACAGTGCATTATCTCTACCTCATCAGCTTGTATCACTTCAGCATCCAGATAAAAAATATTTGTGGTCATTTTCCACTGTGACGGTATTTCGTCGGGGCCCAGTCATCCAAACAATTCATCTCCTGGTCTTGAGCAACCATATGCCATTTTGCATAAGGACAGGTCATTCAGACATGTCATCTTCGGCTTCGCTATAATTGTCCATATCCCGGTCTCGAGCACCCCTATGCGATCTTCCAATGTCGTCGTCATCATCCGCTACTCCCATATTACCTCTTGAAGTTGAAGCACCCTGAAAAAATAACCAGGTCAGTAGCATACAGACTAATATCCATCACGTACTAGTAATAACGTGTAAATGCTTGAATGACAATACCCCAGAATCCCTGAGTTCTCTTGCAGCAGCAATTGATCTCCGCCTCACTGTCACGCTTGATGGTGCTGGAAAATGTTCTACCTCGTCCCCAGCTCTTCCCTCTCTGGCTCGTTTTTTCCTTAAGTTAATCTTTGTGGGAAGAGGCTGCAGCAAGATGATAAAACATGCCAGTCACGTTGACTAATCAACCATATTGTCAAATTGCATACAATTTGTGAAAATGAAGGGATGTTTCTGCAATGGTTATTAAATACTAAACTCAAGTTCTAATTCGTACCAGATAATGAGCAGCGTCATCTTGAAATGCAACAAGGAATGTTGTTGGGTCATTAGCATCATCACCCCGTACCTGTTTGAGGTGTCAACATTAAATTTCATAAAGCAGTTCAATATTGGATTTCCAGGCGGCATTACTAGAAAAAAGGACGAGGCACTTACATCCCAATGATACTCGCGAATCCAGTTATACGAGATATCCTCATTTTCATCAAACATATCCTTTGACAGCTACAATAATAAAACAGTGATAATAACTATAGTTTGAATGTTATCATATAAAAAAGTAGCAAATATGATATTTAAAATTTCAAAACAGACAGATCACCTCATCAGGCGCAGGGGTCATGTATGCTAAAAACTTTTCTGGGTTACCTGGATCTGATCCTGTTGCCACACAAGCTTTCATAACAGCCTATACCGCCAAAAAGAAAAAAGCACTTAAGACCATGTTCTTGAAATTAGTAATATCAAGATAATTTTATATCCGAGGTAACTTGAATGAGAATTTTACAGACTTGATGATATATTTATGTTTAAATGAGAAGTATAAAATTTAAAATTAATAGTACAACCAGAATAAAAAAAAATCAAGGCATATTTGACTATGATTTTCCTGCCTGCATGCAAGGCACCTACTTATTCAACTCACCCTTGATTCACAGGCCTCACGAACAGATGGATTCAACTTACTGTAGATTTCTGAATCGGCTGTAGGAGCATTATCAAATGCCACCGAAACAAATTTATCATCATACCTGGTGCAATAGCAACGTTATATCAAGCTGACGTAAAAAATGAGAATGTTGATAGGCACGGTGATCTGCTACTCAAAAGATTAGGGTTATTTAACAGAGATTTTTAAAATACAGAAAGCATAACTTTTGACCTAACC
Source organism: Mercurialis annua (assembly GCF_937616625.2). NCBI lineage: Eukaryota > Viridiplantae > Streptophyta > Magnoliopsida > Malpighiales > Euphorbiaceae > Mercurialis > Mercurialis annua. The sequence goes on along the minus strand of NC_065574.1, from coordinate 2,698,266 downwards.
TCATGGGAGTTATATTAATTATCCCATTATATAATTTAGTAAGACCAGCATAATGACTTTGTCAGGAAATACTAAATTATTGAATGAGAACTTCCACGAAACAACAACTGTGTGCTTGCATAGGAATGGATCTGTATCTGAATTATAATTCAGTTCTTAAGACAGTGGGATAAGAATCCAATATTTGGATATTGCCTAAGCAAAAAAGACATATAGGCTTAGGCTATTATGTATAAATTCTTGAACACTTATTGCATTTCTCTTGCCCAGCTAAGTATAACTTATATAATTGGATCTGTAGACCACCATGACAGCCACACACTTGCTTGCTGGTGATAGTTACAAACAAGAGATCTTTTACCAGATGATTATATAGGGGTTTGATAGCTCAAACAAATTGTAACCAGAAGTATAGACTGCTAAAAAATTGTGCATCCTTTCACAGATTCTAATTTTGAACACACAAAAAACTTACAAAAAAATATACCTCTATCACTGTTAATTTGACAAAAATAAATTGGCCTACTCTATTAGACTATTATAGTTGAGCGACGATATTGTAACGCAAATTTTACTTTGCTAACCTAGATTTTATTCCTATAGCCATATGGGATATCAACATTATCAGCATGGACAAGATGTACTTTTGTAATTTATTTCTTGTTGCACAGAAAACAAGGTTTTAACTACAAAATGTTGCTTGATCACAATCCCAGGCTACAAATTGTAGGTTGCTTTATCAACAGTGAGAATAGAAATGTCTAAAATCATAAAAAATGTTCAAGAAAAGAATGAGTAACATTGTCAGAAAAATGTATCCAATATATTACTACATCCAAAAATGCATTTGGTGCACTTAAAATTAACTATCAGTTCATCGAGGGACCCAGACATGGAAATGACATCTCCTATAAAATGCAGTTTTAAGGCATTAAAAACATACCGTTCAAAATAAGGTAGAAGCGGTAAAATCTCAACAGGCTTGAGACTTTTGTTGGTTGCATGGACAGGGGGTAGCTTGGATGCCTCGAATAATGCTTCGATTTCCTTGATTTGACTCTCCCTGAAATATTGTTAATCTTTTTAGAATTTCATTTTCTGATAAAGTAAAAGAAAGAAAAAAATGACCAATATTTTCCCCCTATCATTTTTTTTCAGAAGTTTGATTCGCTTGCAATAGAAGAAAAAAAAACCTATTATTGTTCTCCAAAAGGTTGTGCCCTCCTTTCTTTTCTCGGTGTTCTTTTGCTTGTTTTTCGGTCATAGACTGCAAAATGTAAATGCATCAGCTTAAAAGACAGAAATGAACAATATGGATAGCAGATAATAATAATAATAATAATAATAATAATAATAATAATAATAATAGCAACTATGTGAGTAAAAAAAAACCTGTTTGGTCGTTTCTGTGCTCAAAGAAGATATGTATTGTGTTTTGACCAGCCAAGCAACACCTTTATCAGTGGGACGACCTTTTATCTTTAACCCATCTCTTTTTACAGGAGTAACCGCTTCATCATCCCGCAATAATTCCTCATCTTCTGGATCAAGAATTGGAGGTGGCCTACCTTTAAGAGGACTAGAAAAGGAGAAAAGGACAATCAAGGTTGTTATGTTGTATTATCTATGAGAAAAGGTGGGAAGAAATAAAACAAGGCAGAAAAGATGTAGATGGCAAACACTATACTTGTATACACTGAGATCTAGTAGGTCCAGAGGTATCCCAAGATCTGGCTCCACAAAAAGTTGTGGTTTATACATTTTCTCCAATGATGTGATTGTGTATTTAGTATATCTGCAAAGAAAAGAATTTAAAACAATAAAAGCTTTACAATGCAAGTAGTAGAGCATGACATCTGAGTCGTATCAGTCGATCAATAGAATATAACCCTACATTTGACGTCAAAAATTTATTGAATCAGCTTCAAAATATTTAAATCATATTTCTATGTAAGCCAAAGTGGAGCCTAAAAGTTGAAGACTGTACTTATATACTTGCTTCCACTTTATCATTTATATTGGAGTATCAAAATAAGGAACCACGTAAATTCCTCCACATTATCAGTCTAAATCGTATGTTCTCTTCATTATCTAATTTTCCTTGGCTGTCCAGTGAGCTGGCCCTAAATTTTATAAGCTTCTCATCCATTTTTCGGCAGTACCCAGCTTCTCTTCATATAACAAGAAGAATGTGGTGCTTACTACTTGGGGCACTACATGAATTCAAAATGACCATTCCCAATGGTACATCATTTAGCTATTAGCAAATCTTCTATACGCTAAAAGAAAAACAATCACAACTTTCTTCTTTAAAGGATAAAGAATCTTAACATAAGCAGAATACTAAATGCAACTATTATCATCCACCTTGATCATGTCTCATTTTAAGTAAAAATACCATCTTCGGCTGCCTTCTTTCTGATACCTATCTAATAGAGATTCCTTTTACAAACAGAGAAGATTTTATCAGTTTACGCTGAGGTGGAAACTTACCTCCTTCCTAAGACTTCTTCTTGCTTCTTTGGAATATTCAGTTTCACATAATATTACAGATTGTAGCTTAACTCTAAGGCCAACTGTCAATCTTCACTGACTTCATTACAAATAATCTCTTCCTCTACAACATCTTTATTGCGTTAGTGAAATTTTACATCTATAGTCATGCCTAACCACTAAGCTTAAATAGGTGCATCAATGCAATAAATCTGTAACTGGTTTCTATCACTACCAAACATGTAGTACAATAAGGCATAAATCTACATACTGCAAGTACGTACCGATCTTTATCCCTCTTCATACTCATAAGCTTTGGCTGTGCACTTGGATCAGGAAGTTCATTACGGAATCTTCAGAAAGCAAACAAGAAAATGTAATGTAAGTATTGGAAAGTGACAGAACTAAGCACTTTCTAACAGATTTAAGAATGTCAGTTCTAATCAAAATATTACTAAGTACATAAATATTACTAATCAAAATACTCACTTCAATTTACATATGAATGTTGTTGGCTTCTTCAACCTATTTTCAATCCTCTCCCCACCCAGTAATGGAGTAGCCCGTCTATCTCCCATTCTTGATCCAACAATAGAACCATGGCCTTTTTGAGCAGACAAATTTTGAGTCTTCTGCAAAATTGAATTCTGAGATTCTTTCAATTGTTGCTTATGCTTTTCCTCTTGTCTTTGCTTCTCAAATTCTCTTTTCTTCCTTAACCTCCGTTCCTCCTCGGTCTCCACTCTCCCCGGTGGACCATTCACCTTCTTTCCGCCATGAGATGGAACTGGCGGCGGCCGAATGTGTTGCTGCTGATGCTGTTTATATTTAGCATCACCACCACCCGGGTCTCTCCTTCCTCTAGACATTCCTCTGTCTCTTTCACTTTCCTTAGGAGGCGGTGGCGGCGGCGAGCTAGGAGGAGGTGGCGGCGGTGGCATTGAAGAGCTGGGAGGGGGAGACGAAGGCGGTGGAGGCGGTGGCGGTGGTGGAGGTGGCTGCAATGGTTGTTGTAAAGGCTGATGACCATATTGAGGATATTGTGATGGTGGTGGATAATATCCACCACCACCTGGTGGTGGAGGTGGAGGTTGGTATGACGAGTCTGGTGGCGGTGGAGGCGGTGGTTGATACGGGTATTGCTGATGAGGTGGCGGTGGAGGCAGTGGTGCAGCTGCTGCTGCTCCAGGGTAATGTTGTGGAAAATTCGGCATTTGATTAAACTGATTAGGTCTTTGTTGCTGCTGCGGCGGAGGCGGCGGTGGAAAAGTAGATTGCGCCGGAAACTGCCTATAAGACGCCATTCCAAAATTCAAACCTCTAAATCAAAAGTTTTCTGTAAACCTAATAATTCTTGATTGGGGAAAATATCACACTATTAGAAATTAGAATCTGAAAACCCCAAAAGAAACTGAAATTACACTGCCCAAATCATTAGCAGTGATTTAAAGAAACCCTAAATTGAAAAGATTTTGAACAGTAGCCTAGATTTAACTAAAACCAAAGATTTGGGTTTTTGATTGATCAAAGCAGGTTTTGTATTTTCATATCATTCAATTATTTTGTAATTAGATGAGATAGTTCTTTCACTACTTAGTCTGCAAATTGTTTACTTTTAGTTTTTTAATCTGTTTTTAGTTCAATTTTATTTTCAATTTCTTCTTTATGGACTAATTTTATGGAAAGAGTTCAAGATCTTAAGAAAAATAGTTTTACACTAGTCCAATAATATTTATGCTTTGAGAAAAAAATAGAAGAAATTAATAAGTGTGAGATAAAATGTTAAGGTTTTTCTTTTTTTATTCAAGGATTCATTAATGAAGAATAAAATATAAAAAATAAAAGTCATATAACAGAAAGCAACTATATAATTTACAAGTTTTGAGTTATTAAATAAAAGGAAACAATTCAAGAACTAAATAATAAAAAAACTTTCAAAAGTAAAAGAAAACCTACACATGGATTGCGCTAACTTAACACAACGATGAATTAAATTACGTTGGACGGGATATTTGATATTCTTCTTCCAATTTGACGGGGCGTGCTCAATTCTTTAAAAGTTAGTATTTTTCAATTTTTATTTTCAATGAGATTTAAAAATTTACACTAAAGACTTCTCAATTTTTTTTTAAATCTACACAGAATTAATATAAAAACCGAACAAGTATTAAAAATTCTTGATTGTTTTAAAAAATCGAACCATAAAAGAAATATAAGACCGTCCTTCATAAAGAAAGGCGAACATATCGTCTTCCAAGGAGGCGATTTATTTGTCTACCACCATGAAAGACGAACCAGATTCGATTGGATATAATGATAGAGTCGAAACGATTAGAAGTTCAAATGTTTTATATTTTTTGAGAAAAATCAAAGGTTTTTTTTTGGCATTTATTAGTAGATATACATAAATAAAAACGATGTGTGTGGTTCATCAAAGTGCCACGTTCTTGCCAGATCAGTATAGGCTTGTGTCTTTTGATGGCGGGACATTTTTAAAGGAATTGCTACCATATGAACATTTTTAAACATAATTAAAACTTTTGGTATAAATGGAATTTGGTTTTTTCAGCGCCTAAAATCAGAACAATGAATCGGAATTGAATTCTAAACGGCAATTCCAGGCCAGTTTTGTGAATCGGCGTTGATACCGCCAATTCACCAACCATGGCCAGGGCCACACAGATCACAATCAACATTCAATTTTATCTTTAAATTAAAGACAGTGAGTGAGTCGTCTCTCTTCACCTAACTAAATCTACAGGAGATCAGATCATAGCTATGGGAAGCACCGCTGGCCGGAGTATACACGTGTTCTGGCACGAGGACATGCTCAAGCACGACGCCGGTAAGGGGATGTTCGATACCGGAACGGCGCCGGCGTTTCTGGATGTGTTAGACCAGCACCCGGAGAATGCTGACAGGATGAGAAATATGGTGGCGATTCTTAAAAGAGGGCCTATCTCACCGTTCATTTCTTGGCATCTCGGTGCTCCGGCTCGTCTTCCTCAGTTACTCTCGTTTCATACCTCTGGTTAGGTCTCTTTTTCACTTTTCAATTTTTGACACGATGGGTCGTGTTCATGCTGAGTCTAATCGTGTCAACAGAGTGGGTCGCCCGATACAAATACAACCCGTCAATCCATTTTGACTTCACTAGTGCTAATTTAATTCCCAATTTCTTATGTCTCATTGGTTAGAGATATTAATTCCAAATTGGTTATATGACATATAGTGAGAGTGTGTGTGACATGATTTCCGAGTCTATAATCGAATGGTTTAAAGTTCGATTCTTTATAATTCCTATTTGATTAATTAATTCGAGCATTGGTGATTCTCATTTGATTGATTAAATGTATCAGGTAAAGTATGTTTGAGGTACTTTCAAAAAAAAAGTATGTTTGAGGTAAAGTAAGTTTGTGCTTGTTCAAGCTATAAGTCCGATGAGCATCCGCGTGTAGGGATGTGCTAAGATATTATATAAAACCGCTGTTGGAGTCTCATGTGACAAGTTTTAGGACGGTTTAAGCTTTCGAGTGTATTGGTTAGTATTTAACACCATTTTGATACGTAATACTTAATTGTGTAGACTACATAAACGAACTAGTTCAAGCAGACAAAGAGGGTGGCAAGATGATTTGTCCTGCTACTTTCTTAAACCCTGGATCATGGGATGCTGCTCTTCTTGCTGCCGGTACTACATTAGCAGCAATGCAGCACATTCTTGATGGACATGGACCGATTGCCTATGCATTGGTTAGGCCTCCAGGTCATCATGCTCAAACTATGCAAGCTGATGGTTATTGTTTCCTTAATAATGCAGCTCTAGCCGTCCAATTGGGGTTAGATTCAGAGTGTAGAAAGATTGCCGTTATTGACATCGATGTGCATTATGGCAATGGAGCTGCACAGGGCTTCTATCACTCTGATGAAGTACTTACCATCTCTCTCCATATGAATCATGGTTCATGGGGACCGTCTCATCCACAAAATGGATCTATTCATGAACTTGGTGAAGGAACGGGTTTTGGCTACAATCTAAACATACCTTTACCCTCTGGGACTGGCAACAAAGGCTATGGACATGCTATGACTGAACTGGTTATTCCAGCAATCGACAAGTTTCAACCTGATATGCTTGTTCTGGTTGCTGGCCAAGACTCGAGCGCTGTAAGTTCCTTTCATAATTACAGATTTCTGTTAATACGATCAAATTATATGGTAAATGATGAGGGTTTGATTTGTTTGTACTTGTGAAATATTTGATTCTCACGACCTATCTTGCACGAAAACTTCTCCAGTCGTTTCTGGTTTAAAAAATGCTTATGAAACTCTAAAAAGCTCTATATTGTCTATCAACTATTTCTGTAAAAAAATATTATTTTGCCGTTTTTGTTTCTGCGTTTCCCGTTTTGGAGTTTGTATTTCCGTGTATATAGCTCATTGACGACCTTGAATTATGTTAAAGTGTTAAGATGCCAGGAAGTCGGTTAATAATGTTTCTGCTAAATTGGACATTCTGTTATAGCTTCTAAATGAACCTGATTCTTGCATCAAAATACAAAATGCATCATAAAAGCCAAAATTCTTTGTTTTTTTTATAAAATTCTTTATTTTTTTTATAAAATTCATTTGTACCGAAGACGAAGACACATAATTAAACCAAACTGTTTGTCAGCAACTGCAATGCTACATAATTGTAAAATAATGTAATGAATTTGTGAAACTGCAGTTTGACCCAAACGGAAGGCAGTGCTTGACGATGGATGGATATCGAGAGATAGGGCGAATAGTTAATGGCCTGGCAAAAAGACACAGTGGCGGACGTGTTCTCGTGGTTCAAGAAGGCGGGTATCACATTACTTACTCAGCTTATTGTCTACATGCAACTCTCGAGGGTCTGCTCGACCTTCCGGGGCCTCTACTAGATGAACCTCTTGATTGTTACCCCGAGGATGAACCTCTTGCTGTCAAAGCTGTTGAGTCCATTCGAATGCATCACCAAGAAACTGTTCCATTTCTAAAAAAAACTTGATTTCCAAATACTTTGTACATGAATTTGTGACAAGTTGTTAACTTATTATCACTGTAATATTTGTTTAAAAGTAAAAGTGGTGCTCCACAAAATACGGCAATAAATTTCATATCTTGGTTTGTTTCATTTATCCTCAAACAAATCGATTAAAAAGATTGGATGTTAGTATTTCAATATTATTTTAATTTTACGTAACATTTGATTACTGTATTGTTTAAATTTCCATATGATGCACAACTATGTTATTGCAAGATGTGGCGCAAGGTTGCATTGAATAATTTTGGCAAAATCCATACAGAGGCCCTTCTACTTTATCAGTTTTGTTCGAGAGGCCCCTATCTTAAAGTTATTCACGTTCGGATCCCTGTACTTGCCAAAATTGAATTTTAACGCCCCTAATTGGACGGAAAAAAACGCGTGACTGTCACTTGCAGTTAACTAACTGTTCATAGCCGTTAACCTATTATTCAAATTTACACCTAATTATAAAATATCCACGCTGGATATTTTTCTTTCCTACACAAACCTTTTTCTATTTTATTTTTTCTTTACATTCTTTGACTTTTCTAAGAGCAACTGAACAATTTTTTTACACCAGCAACCAATTCTCCCATTCTCAGCCACATTCCATCACCGTACCGCCACCATCTCCCCTCCTCCACCTCCTCCTCCGTCATAATACCGTAATTTTTTCAAAAAGACAGGTAAAAATAAGAGAATTCATTCACACTCTGCACCTCCACCGCCACAGAATACTGTCTCTTCATCAAACCGGTGATAAAAACGTAAAACGACGCACCCCTCTTCCGCCACCTCCATCGCTACCGCCAGCAACGCAGACACCTCCAAGAGCGCAAACAGGGCCAAGGGAAGATTAACTCCCGCAGGCCGACCACCATTGTCGACAAGAGTTAACAATTCATATGAGGAAAACATGAATAGCAGAGGAAAAATAATAAACAAAACCCATACCCATAAAAAAAACAAAAAATAATCAAAACCCATTACAAGAGAGAAAGAGAAGTGTCATCTCCACCGGTAATTTATACTCAACAACAAAGGCTAATTCAAGCTCAAGAGTCTCACTCAAGCCATTAACAGGTTTCTGACTCTCACCGGCGGTTGAGAAGAGGAAGAGACGGAGATGACGAAGAGAGGGTGGAAGCTGCGGTCAAGTCGTAGCTGCAGAGTATAAACATTCAAAATGTAACAAACCATGACCTGAAATAGGATAAGAGAAATTAGATTAACAAAATTTTAAAGGTTTTTGAAAGATTTTCTTAGGAACCAAACATAAAATAAAAGGAAAAAGAGAAAGGGAGTGTTTGGTTTGTGTAGGATGGTATTTACGTATTTTAGACAAAACTAATATGGTCTATGTGTATGCCAAGTAGAGCATGAGTGGACAAATTTTTGCCACATTGCTTTTATTTTTGCTTCTACTCACGTTAACTGTGTTTGGACATCACGCGATTTTTTCCGTCCAATTAAGGGCCTCGAAATTCGATTATGCCAAGTACAGGGATCCGAACGTGAACAACTTTAAAGTAGAGGTCTCTCGAACAAAACTGATAAAGTAGCGGGGCCTCCATATGGGTTTTGCCAATAATTTTTCATCTAAAATGCATGGTCCCATAAACTGATTAGCTGAGTAATAATAGCCACTTGATTGGCCAAATTTCTGTCTACGAAGATAAATTAGCAGCTATCATTATTGATAACTGAAATATCTAATTAAATTTAAAACTGTTAATTTTACAATTAATTTTTATTGAGATATACTTATTATTTTAAATATATAATTTATTTTAATTACTATAATTATATAAAATTAGAATATATTATATTACTCGGATTCTAATTTAAATTTTCTAAATTAATTAATATTAATCAAAGTTTATATATATTAGAGCATCTCCAATGGGATGCTACTTTTTATGCTAAATTTAGCATGAAAAAGTGGTAAAATGCTATAGATAGCATAGCATTTCAAATTTTACTCCAATGCACAAAGTTAAAAAGAAATGTTATAATTATTTATTAAAATAATTATCTCTTAATTTTATTAATTGCTAATTATTAAATAATTTTTTTAATTAAATATTTTAAACTAAAATTTATGTAATTTTTTTTAATTTAATAATGAGTTTTTCAAAAGATATAATTAAAAGAATCGATGAATTATATAAAAATAAACTATTTTTTTTATTATATTGATGTATGGTCCACTATTAAAAAAATCAAATCGATGTTGTAAATTAAATAGAAGCACAAAATTTAAAATGAAAAAAGTAAAAAAAAATAAAAAAAGTAGGTTAAAATAAGAAATGCAAAAAATGACCATGGTAAAATTGTAATTAATAGTGAATTGCTATTGGTTGTTGAATTTTAGCATATGCTATAGTCTGTGCTAAATTTAGCACGTGATATAGCATATGCTAAATTTAGCACAAATTATAGCACTGCATTGGAGATGCATTTTAAGATTAAATGCTAAATTATGGCATTAGCACTTCATTTTAGCATTGCATTGGAGATGCTCTTATATTTCAAATTATTTTAAATTTATAAAATAATAAATACCAAAAAATAATTATATTTTCATGGTCGTTAATACTTGAGTAAAATATACACGTCTTTGAATTGTAACCACCATTTGCAGTCTCGAGCTTTATCTGAATTAATTCTCTCTAGTCAATCAATTCCAATTCATCATCGATTTGAAGGGTTAGTTGATGCATATCTCAATTTACATTTCCTAATTTTGACAGTTTAGGGTTTGTTTATGAGTTCTTCATTTCAATTTGCTTACTCTGTAATCACAACTCTGTTTATTTTGGAAGAAATGCATAAGCTTTTGTATTACTAATGTTAGGTTATATAGTAATTCTTGTTATAAATTTAAGCCCAAATTGATTCCTTTAAAAAAAAACTTTTAATTTGTAGAAATATCTGCTGTCTAGGTGAAATTAACCTTATTTGGTTTTTGATATGTTGCAGCAGAGTTGCAGACCAAATTTAATGTTAACTATGAGCCTTGTTTCGCCGGGGAGTCATCGGTTTGATCCAGGGCCGTGTTTTAGGTCCAATGCGGTAAGGACAAGAGCAGCAAGAGTGAAAGCGGCTTTGGTGGAAGCGACACCGAGGATAACCGTGCCAGCAAAAAGAGATATTACGAAGTTATTGGCTGCTGGAGGAGGAGGAGACCGAACAGAGGACCTGCAGGCAGAGGCAAGAGCTATGACCCGTGCTGCCAATTTCACCACTTATAGCTCTGAGCTTCTCGCCGCCAAATACGGCTCTAGGCCAATCAAGGTTTTTTCTTTTTGGTTCTTCTATACTTATTAAGTGTTTTGTTTTATGTAGGTTCTAAATGATTGGTTTTTTTTTTTTTCATGAAATGATCACAACGACAAATAGGTAGTGCAACGGACTTTGGAAATACTGATAGCCCTAGGTTCATTTGCTTTGAAACTATATCTGGACCAGAGGAAAGGCGTTTTTGATGGTAATAAGAGAATGCGAGCAATTGAGCTGAGGAAAATTTTCACCCGGTTAGGACCTACTTTTGTTAAATTGGGACAGGGCTTGTCTACCAGGCCTGACCTCTGCCCTCCTGAGTTTCTCGATGAACTCTCTGAGCTTCAGGTACTACTACTATTAGTATGGTATAAATCTAAATTAAACAAAAAGGAAAAGCTTCAAAGCTATTGATTACCTGTTCGATAGCAAAAACAATTTAATTAATTAGATGGACATTATTAACAAGCTATTGAAATTCCTATATTTTGTTTAAATTATTTAATGCAAACACATATATAGGATAATTGTGTGAACGAAAGATTCTTTTTCTCTCTTTGCAGTTATCGCTACTAACAATACAAATGTTAGTTGGCTTTTAAAAAAAGACAACCCCCTTCAACGCCTTGTTCTCAATTTGCTAATTGAACAGGATGCATTGCCTACATTTCCCGACGCTGAAGCATTTTCGTGCATTGAGAAAGAGTTAGGGCTTCCTCTCGACTCTATTTATTCATCAATATCCCCATCTCCTATTGCAGCTGCCAGTTTAGGCCAAGTCTATAAAGCTCAGCTAAAGTCTTCTGGACATATTGTTGCCGTCAAGGTTCAACGCCCTGGGATTGAAGAGGCTATCGGACTTGACTTTTACTTGATTCGAGGTCTGGGAATCTTCATCAATAAATATGTTGATATAATCACTAGTGATGTTGTTGCCCTTATTGATGAATTTGCTCGCAGAGTTTACCAAGAGCTCAACTATGTCCAGGTTTAAACTGTCTCATCCCGTTTAAGCTACCTCTTTTTAATATCTTACAACTAAATTACAGCATCATTAAGACCCATTTTGAAGTCACACGTACATAGCCTTTAGCTTTTAATTTATGTTTGCCAGTACTCTCTTTTGTTTTTTGAGTTAATTTTGGCAACATCATGCAGGAGGGACAAAACGCTAGGAGGTTTAAGAAGTTGTATGCCGACAAGGAAGAGATCCTTGTTCCAGATATCTTTTGGGATTATACAAGTGGAAAAGTTTTGACCATGGAATGGGTTGAGGGAGTCAAATTAAATGAGCAGATTGCTATTGAGAGACAGGGTCTGAAGGTTCTGGATCTTGTAAACACAGGTATACAATGCAGTCTCAGGCAGCTGCTTGAATATGGATATTTTCACGCAGATCCTCATCCTGGCAATCTTCTAGCAACACCTGATGGAAAACTTGCTTTTCTTGATTTCGGAATGATGAGTGAGACACCAGAAGAAGCTAGATCTGCCATAATTGGCCATGTTGTTCACATGGTTAATAGGGATTATGAAGCTATGGCTCGTGATTATTATGCTCTAGATTTCTTGTCACCTGATGTAGACGTGTCTCCCATTGTACCAGCGCTACAGAATTTCTTCGACGATGCACTCAGTTACACCGTGAGTGAACTAAACTTCAAAACTCTAGTGGATGGTCTGGGTGCCGTCTTTTACCAATATCCATTTAACGGTGAGCTAATTCTGGTTTTGCTTCTTTCTTTGGATAACTGTGATGTTGGCATTCTAGTTATATACAGTGTCTGTAGAAACTGATAGCAATCCAATAAGTGATTATAATCTCACAGCTATGCGTTTCACTTGCAGTTCCGGCGTATTATGCATTGATATTAAGATCGCTTACGGTACTTGAAGGTCTAGCCCTTTACGCTGATCCAAATTTCAAGGTGCTGGCTGCTTCATATCCCTATTTTGCCAAAAGGCTTCTCACTGATCCAAATCCATATTTAAGAGACGCCCTTATTGAGTTGCTTTTTAAGGATGGAAGATTCAGGCATGTATTCAGTTAGTATAAGTTTCATGCTTCTGGCTGAATATCTTTGTACCCAAATTTACATATTGCAGGCTCAGTTTTTTAACCTAATATTTTCTTTTCATGCAGATGGAATAGACTTGAAAACCTACTTGAAGAAGGAAGTAAAGATAGAGATTTCTCTGCAAAGGATGCTCTACAACCTGTTTTAAAGCTATTATTGGCTCCGGATGGCGAAGTGCTCCGGGTTTTGGTGATTAAGGAGGCTGTTCGTGTGACAGAAGCTGTTGTTCTGGGCACCGTTATCGATACATACAATTCTATCCCAGTTCCTATGAGGAATCTAATCTCAAATGGCAATCTAGCTAAACCGCTTATGGCGAATGATATGGAAATTCAAAGCTTGATAGAGCTTCGGGACCAAATTTATAGGATATGGGGCCAATTAAGTTTGTCTAGAGATTTTGATCCGATGCTTCTGCAACCTATCGTACAGGTAAATACAAGTTTCAATTCAGCTATTATTATTATTATTATTCCTATGGATGGTAATGCAACTTTGATGTATGCATATAGTGGATTTGTTGAACCCACATTTATACTGAAAATACTATGGCCATGTTTGGTTCATGGAATGGAATAGTATGGAATAGAATAGTTATTCCATAAGGAATGGAATAGCCATTCTTTAGTTTTTGAGAAGAGTCCTTATTCCACAAAATCATGGAATAGCAATTCTTTGGAATACCTATTCCATGAACCAAAGCAAAGAATTGTCATTCTATACGGAATAGCTATTCCATTCCGCACCTATTCCATGAACCAAACATGGCCTATGGGATATGCATTAATAATTTCAGCATAGCAAACGAAGCAAAGATAGCAAACTGAACCGGAAGAATTTATTCACATAACTGGATTATTTAATTGTTTTCCTGAAGCTGATTGAATGAGTATTGTTGTGTAGGTCCTACAACAACCTGAGGCACGCAGCCTAGGGGGGCGTGTTATTGGTGGGATAACTCAACGTCTCGCTGCTCGATTATTGCAACAACTTCTACGACCTCCTTCCTCGACACTTTCAACTTCTTCAACTTCATAGAGATTGCAATAACTTTTGATAATGGTAGATGCTCCTTTATACCATTCTCAACATCACAGAAACGTTTGGCAAAAAAAAAAACATCACAGAAACGTTTCCGGAACGGAAAACGAAACTTAGCCAACATTTTCGTGTATCATAGTATACTTGGAAAGGGAAAAGAGAAAAAATAAGGGAAAATTTGGTCACCAAATTGCAATTACGATTCATTGCCTCCTTTGTTAATAAAATACATTTCGTGGAGGAAATTTGGTCGCATTACTTCTCAACATCATAGAAACCACTTTGTTGTAAATTTTGATTATATAAATAACATGAATTGATGAATTTGGTCGCATTACTTCGCTCAATTATCAATGAATTTGGCAAGAGTTATAAATATTCTTGGACGGTACATAGAGTTCCAACCAAGTCATGTACTAATCCTTATTCCTGTCTAAGTTTCAAGTTGGCTAAAGTCAGGGGCCTCCTTATTTATTGTCCGATCAATTTTTCATTTTTTTTGTTCTAGTGAGATGAGCATATCAGGAGGAGGACATTTGAATATAACACCATTTATGAATATATCTCAAATCACTGATTACATATTAGAGGGGTGAGCAAAAAAAAAAGAACAAATGGAATAATTGAATTGAACTGATAAATTCAGTTTAATTTGATATATAAAAACATTTAGTTTTTGGGTTTAGTTTTAGATTTAAAAAACATTCAAATTCATATTTAGTACAAATTGAACCAAAAAACTAAGCCGAACTGAAAAGATTAGTGGAACTTACATGTCTGATTTCATTTAAATTTATTTATTTCTATTAACTAATAAGGGTTTTTTTGTCATTAATATCTAATAAATTAAAGATAGAAATTAACTATCTGAATAATTGAAAAATAAACCAAGCAAAATTATTACTATTTTCTGAATAATTAACTTTTTTAAAAGTACACTTATCGGAAAGTATATATTTATAAACCAAACAGGTCTGTGGTAACTAAATAGTTTTTGGGTTCAAGAAAAAACACAAAAAGAAGGCAATGAAGGAGCAAAAAGGACTTGCAGATAATTTCCATTAATAACTTTCAATACATAGCTTCAAGCTTCTAACTCAACCCAAATTATACCCAATATAACCTCTTCCATACCATTACAAAAACACTTCTTCTTCTGCTACTAATGTCTCTTACTTGCGGCGGCATACAGTCTCGGCAGGCCCAACTTGCCTTGCTAGCTGAACAAATTTAATATAATATTACAAAAACATTAGTACTTTACCATTTTAATCTAGCATATTTATTGAAATAAAGAAACTTAGTAGCACAAACCGAAAACAATACAAAACATACACTAAAAAACCATACAAAACAGCCCCCAAAAAACAAAATTCTCCAAAAACAAATGACACCAAACATGAAGGTTATATATATATAGTAAAAATAAATAGACGTCATCTAAATATACTTAATTTTTAAGTTCATAATAAATAATAGCTTATCTATAAATTTCATGACCAAACAAATAATATAATTCAACAAAAATAAGAAGATAATACTTGTGAATAATAAAATTAGTAACTTATAAGGTTTTTGCTGTTTGTGTAGAATGTTTTAGATTTTCTTTCATAGGAAACGAATGTTAATTTTTATTATTATGGAAACGATCCTGAAACATTTCATATGAGTTTCGGAGACCGAAACATTTCATAGATGAAAAGATTGCAGTATCCTCAAAGTTTCGTAGTAAAAAAAGCACCTGAAAATAGGACTCAAGCTTCTTCTTCAGAGTTGCATACTCTTTTTTGAGTTGTTGTAATGTCCTCATGCACCTGTTTCCAAGGAAAATCATCAGAACATATTTTTGATGGCATCTAATGGGTTGCATATGGGAAGTCTGGAAAGTAGACCCAAACACAATCTTGGCCGTTGGATTATAAAGAAATAAAGTGGAAAATGGATAATTACCCTTCTCCATTTCCTGCTCTGCAATATTCCCTCAAGACAGTGCACTCAGCTTTCACCTTTTTGGCTCCAATGCTGCACCAAATACAAAATAATAGATATATAAATGAAAATTGTTGTGTTAAAGCTAGCACAGAATATTCCTAAATCCTAATATTACCTCTAAATCTAATTTTAAATATAAGTTTGCTTTATTATCCTTAATTACCTTGAGCTGCTTCCCTTGAATTGATGCATAAGACTATCTAGCTTGTTAAAATCAAGTGGATTCCTCCCCCTGCAAAGACACATTAAAATATCATCATTACCCGTACAAATAGGTAAACAATAAACGCTATAACGAAAAAACGGGTAAAACAATATTTTATATAAGAATAAGTTATAAATATAAAGTTTTGGAATTTCAAAAGTGTTTTCGAAAATGGAAGCGAAATGCTGAAATGTAGCACTTAATAAGTTTCTGTGCAACAGAGCCGATACTTATATGGCAAAAGAAAATGAGGAAAGATGGGGAAGTTTTGGACTCACAATGCTTGTTCTATGCCATGGATTAGTCTAGCTGAATCCCTATAGTACAATGTGACAACTTCTTCCACAAAATTAGGGTTAGCGTCATCTTGAAGTTCCTCAAGCTGGAGAAACTGTTCATCAAGAAAACCCTGAAAAATGGTTCATTACTGTTAGATTTCCATCAGAAACATCTAGCTGATAAAAATATACATAACTTTTTCTACTTAATCAGAAAAATCCTATAAATATGACCCACCCTGCCATACTGTAATAGTAACACACATGCATGCTTGGAAAATGAAGTGAGAATTTTCAACTTCATGAAAAACACAAACACTTAGAAGACAATTAAGTTCTGAAAGGCATGCATTGACAATAAGTCAATAAGTAATATTAAAAGTAAGAACCTGATCAAAAAAAGACTGTCTTGCTAGAGCAACCTGCCTCTGCATCTGGTTTCTTTCCATCGATTGAGAAGAATGGATATTTGAATAAAGCAAACAGAGACTAGAGGGAAAAAACTTAGTCAGAGGAAAAAAAAAACAGATGAAAAATAAATACTTGCAAGGTTTGAGTAACAATTCAATATGACAAGGGGTTTATATAGTAGAAATGAGAGAGACTGTGAGCCAAATATCCGTAAAACGGAGCAAGAAACGCTGTTAAGTAACGAATTAAGTAAACATGTGAAGGAAAAATTAAAGAGAGATTTTAGTATCTAGGCAATATTAATGCATTTTGATTCTATCTTAAAGCTAAATATTAGGATTGTTTATTGTTTAAATCAAATCTTGAGACACAATACATGCAGATTCTTAAATGTGCTCATTTTCTTCTAGTGCAATAGGTTTTGTCTGACACCTGTTTTCACCACTCTCAAACCTGAAAGGTTCTGTCAATACTTCTAAACAGCATGAGGTCAATCCTGAGTAATTTTTTTTTACCAATTTTATATCTTCTTTAACAAGAATTATATAACTATGCTTTACTGACTCTTCCATATACTGCAATTCTGTAGTAAATTACCTTTGAACATTATTACATACACAAATTTTACCCAAGAATTTCTTCATCCTTATTTCATTACCCAAGAGTTTCTTCATCCTCACTATACTAATTATGATCCCATCAATACCACTTGGGACCAACAACAACTACAGCCAAATTGCTATGATATTTTCCATTCATGTGCATGTACGCGTATTCTCTTACTTTCCTTTAAACACCTAAATTTACAAATTTTGGCATATATCTATGTTCTGCTTCTGTTTAACTATGTTACTTGCTCTAGTTAACAAAAGAAATCTGTTTTTAATTTTTTTAAAGGGCATCTGATTAGACAAAGAATTAATCCTAAAAGAACTAGGTTATAGTAACTAAACAAAATCCAGAGCTTTCAAATTAAATCTCATTACTTTTTTATGCATGCAATCTAATCAAGTGATGTTTCTTTCACAATATTAAACAAAAACAATTGACAAGCTATATTTTTATTTCAGAAATTTGTTGGTTAGTAGATTAAAGATAAATTTGGTTCAGCTATTGTCGTTGCTATTTTAAACCGCTGGAGTTGTTAAATAAAACCAAACGGCGGCCAATAAATACTTTAAAGCTCTATTTAAAAAACAACTGTTTGATTAGTTTTCAACCTCCTTTAATCTCTAAACCAAATTATGGCTTGGAATTTTCATCAACAGTATCAAATTTATTTTTCACAATATTCATTTCATATAAAGCCATCATGAAAAATAATTGGCTTCTAGCAAAACTAAAGGCAATAGGAATTCAGAAGAATCAGAACAATAAAAAGTGGACAGATTGATTCTATGAAAAGACCGTGTACGGACAAGCTTTGCACTTTCAGTTCATTTTTTATACTTCTTATACAGTTATATCAAATCTCAGATAAGTATATGGTTTTAATAACCCTCTTCAAAATGAATATAATGTTCTATTTAACTTTACTTTTAAGAAAGCCAAATCAACTATAATATGCATATTTACCAAAAAAAACTATAATATGCATAAAATAATAAGGGTGACGCTTTTGCCAGAGCAATATTTATGATAATGACAGAGCACAATATTTTAATCTGACATAATCACCCTCTTTCATTGATAAGATAGAAATGGATTCAAATTAGAAAAAGATAATTTTATCAAAATAAAATATATTGATATGGCCCTATCAATTATTGCTCTGGAAATAGCACCACCCAATAATAAACTCAATTAAGTAATATTTTTAACTGGTTTTCACTCGAGATCAGCGCACTAAATCAATAATTTGCTAAATTTATAGACAATATAGCAGACAAATTCAGTATGGATAACAATATTTCCAAACGATCGATGAGGAGAGAGCAAACAATTTATTTTGATAAAATTACCCCTCTATCAATATGAATCCATTTCTTTCTTTTCAATATATAAGATGATGATTTTGTCAAGATAAAAAATTGTGCTTTGTATAATCATGCATTATAAAACTAGACAAAAAACAAACAAAAGTTTAGTTACTTTCCTATTTTCATAAAATACTAAATTATGTAAACTATAAAAATTAAAATTAACACTTAATAGCATAGACTAAAATACTTCATCCCAACTATATAAAAATATACAATGTTATTTTAATTAACAAATGAACTATATATTATACTCATTAGTACTAATTGGATATTTAGGTCCATCCACAAGGATTAGACCCATGATTAAATGCAAATAGGAAATGAGTTTTCTAATAAATACACTTTTGAGTTTATGGAAAGAGTTCCATATAAATACATAATATTCTTAGAGAACATAAGGAGAAACAGATATTCTAAAATCCCAGCCTTCTAAAAATTACTACCAATAAAAATAAGGCTCTAGGCTTGATTAGGAAAAATTAATTCTCCCTAGTGGGTTATACTAAGTAGTACAAGTTAGATCTTGTCCCGCTCATTATGCTGTACTGCAATATGTATCTGTATATGCTTATTTTTCCATCAATAATCAAGAAAAATAAACACATCCACGAGTTTATTTTATTAAAAATAATTAATACATAAAACAATATTATGCATACTATTCATATTAATTAATCATCTGTAAATTAATCAATATCTCACTAAGTTAAAAAGATTTATAAAAGCGACTAAAAGTTATATTTGTATGCCTATAATTTTTAGGAATATAGATGCAGTGTTCCAACTTTAAAGTCCATAGTCCAAATTTCCCTTTCTATTGTAATTAAAAACTATTGTATAACTTTCAAAAAAAAATAACTATTATATAAACAGAAAATAACATATTTCTTCACTTTTGCATGCATAATAGCCCAAATAATAAACAATTTAATGGAAAGAATATTCATATGATCACACTATCCTATCATAATTCTTATCAAGATGTGAAATCCTCTATATAGGCATTTAATTAATACTAAGGACGGCATACTAAACTAAAGTAGTACTCTTTTCCTATAATTGTTTAAGTTACATGATAATGGAGCATGGAGACTTTTCCTATTAGTTCTAAAATGAAGAATTTATAGGGACAAGCAACTTTAAAAGAAAAGAGATAATTCTTAAAAAATATCCATAATTGCATTAAAATGTTGATAATGGGAGACTGTGACAAATGATTCTCACAGCAGCAATCCCCACCGCAGATTTCGAACAAAGAAAAGCATCAGGTACGGGTCCCATATGATGATGTAGTTTAGTTCTTCTTCTTTCAATGATTGACAGACAGATATTGATGTAAAAACGACATCGTTATATGAGAGAAGATTACACTAATGTTCATTGCAGTTCTTTATATTTTCAGCAGTGCAATTAATAACCAAATGAGTTTGTAAATATGCATTGTTTGTAAATAAAAATAATAGAGAATAAAGTTCTACACAATTGTTCAAATGAGTTTCTTACACTGGCTTTTGGTTACTCTCTATGAAGGTTAATCAAAGTAATTAAATTTTGAAATATTATTGTCTTCAACTATCTATCCATTAAACTAGGAAAGTAGAATTTACCTTAGTTTTAGTAGAAAAGTTATATGAACCCTTAGCTTTCCGAGAAATAAGACTAAGCAAAAAGTATTTCCTACTTCCTGAAAAGTTCTACTTTCCTAATGTACTTACCCCAGCCAAACAAGCCCTAAAAGGTCATTAGTTAAGTAAATGCATATACATTAAGCTAAACTAGAATCTTGTTATAGGGTTTTTTCATGAAAAGTAATTGCAAATATATTTATGTGAAAAGATTCCGGTGATAAGTAAAGATATAGTGGGTAGAGAATATTAACAAGAGAGCACACACCAGCAAGAGGAGAATAGAGAGTGACTAAAATAGGAAATAAATTTGGACAAGAATAGACAAATTCCCAGTGAAGATTGACATCATAACTCACCTTGCATGCAGTAGTCATGTCTTTCTCCATTTCTACCTGCAAAATTAGCAGGATGTTAAAAGAAGAAATTTTAACTTTTAACAAGAGATTCTCTCTTTATTCCTCTGCCACACTCAAGTGAGAGAAGAGGAGATGAGATGTCTTACTCTTACAGTGCCACAACACACTTTCTTTTGCAAATGTGTGGTCACATCTACTTCTTTAGTAACAGGGAAGAGTTAAAAAGCTGAAGTTATGGGTGAGTGGTGTCGGATCAGAATATGATTTGTGGCATAAATTGTGATTCTCCTTTCCTATCACTCCCAGCTATTAGTATCAAGTTTTTGTTGTGAATAAAAGTTGATTATTTATCAAATCATGAAAATTTAAACATCAGCAAATGATTTATGATATGCCAGTTTGGTAGTTACTTTTCCTTGCCTAAAGAGTGAAAGAATGAGATTTGTTCACTATTCTAACTCTCCAAAAATATAAGCTACGTGGGTCTAGTTCACGCCTCAAATATTTCCTTAAGAAGGATAAAAGAGGAGTTTCATGTGTTCGTGACTATAATCACTACATAGTTCCAATTATAAAATATCAGTTATAATCTATAAGAAGAAAGTGCAGCACTTGACAGCTACAAATTTGAGATTTAGACTAAGGAGTTTGAAGTATTATCTTGCACGGCAGGATCAAAAAAAATTCAGGAAAAAAATCTCAATTGTTTGTGACTATAGTACTGCATTTTCTCAACACTGCAGTGGTATGAAATAAGAATTAGTTGATAGCGATACAATTAGATTAAGATTATGTTATCATAACAACAATTAAAATATATCTAAGTTGAGGTTTAAAGCTCGTGTGATATAGTTAGTTGCATTGAACCAGTTAAACCGTAAAAATTGTCTGGTTCCTTCTTAATAAAATAGAGATAATGGTGTATTTGTTATTTAAAAATTATTACATTTACTAATTATTTAATCTATTTACTAGTTAGAAATTTATATGTGTATTTAACTTTACATGTTGGACCGGAAACCGGTGGCCACCAACTCGAATTTTAAAACACTGCTTCCAACACAAAGCAAAGAGATAATAAATATAAATTAGCATATTCTTCTACAAAATCCAATCTCTAAAATCACAAAAAGACAGATATTTCAAGCAGTCATGTCATTAGAAAAGCTGATTCTAATTAGACATGCTCATTATTGCAAATCATTTGATGGGAATTATTATAAGAATAGGTTCTTTACAACTTGAAAAGAAAATCTCGTCACCATAAATATATTGGAGTTAATGAATAGACAATTCTCCAGCAAGAAAAACACTTGTAGTTAGAAATTAGGAACTTGATTTTAAATAACTTTTGTTGTAAGGTTGACCCAAAAAAAACTACTGTGATGTTATATTTCCATCTCAAAACTAATTGACATTAGGAGGAGTGGCCCACAGATATATAAACACTAATATATACCATTTAGCATTTCAAACAGTAAAGGAAAGCATAAAGGTAGTGTAACACTAGCGCAGACAGGGGTAAGAAAGCTAGTAGATTCAGTGGCTACAAAGAGTGTACGTACGGTATTGGTTTTAAATGCCATTTGTCTCCAAGAGAGGTTTGTTAAGGGTTGCCATATCAAATAATTAGTTGCTTGCTGGACCTTCTCGAAATCAGATCACTTTTCCTGCATCAAGAATGTGCTTATGCGAATAATCTAAAGACTTGTGGGCATTGATGCAATCATTAAAGATGTTAGCTTCAAACAGTTGCTTTCTCACTAACCTTTCCATAGATATTCTCCTTACAGCATCAATTCTGCTCATCTCCATATAAGAATCCTGTTGTATGGTAGACATTATTGAAAGCAGTAGCCCCACTATTGTCAGCTTTTCCTCACTCTGCCAAAATTTATCCAAATAAACTGAATGAGACAGTGATCCTCGTATAAATCCTGAAAAGTGAAAAACAAATGACCATATAGCCACCAAATTAGTGATGACAGAACATCCAAAACAGGAAAAGTAATGCACATAAACTTGTTTGAGAAGTAACCATAATTTGCAAGCGCATGGTGATTGTATTCTTGGTGCTACTTTTTTACATTATTTCACCTAGCTACATAGTGGTATCTTTCTATCTATATTTCAAAAGTAACATGCATGGGCAAGATATTTATTTTGGTAGGACTATAACTTTCAAACCAGCTGGATGCACTCATACTTGTGTGCATTGGTTGGCAGTGAGCTAATCCATATACTGCAGTCTACATTATGTTACAACAGAAAATCAACAAGAACCAAGAGGATGGTTTCTTTAGGTGAGTTAACGTAAGTGTATAACAATGTAGTGAAGGAAAAAAATTCTGAACATACCTAGAAAACTTTCAAAAGGTCGCGTTATTTTATAATTGAAACATTGCATTCTATGACATCTATTTCCAACGTTTTCGTTTCTTATCATTTGAAAAAATACGTTTCGGAAACCGTTTCCATTTCTGTTTCCGTGCAACTTAGATTTCCATACAATGAGCCAACTCTATCTCCCAGCTTCCCCAGTTTCAAATCAGTGTTATCCTTTATGCAGCATTTTCTAACTTTACAACCACATCATTTATTCAAATTAAACCATTAGATAAATGGAAAGCAGGCTTATCTATAATGATCTAAGAATTAAGTCCTTTAAATATTTTCATAACACTAATTCAAATTAGTAGGAGAACTGACCATTAATCACTGATGCAAAATGAAGTTGATAAGCAATACACTTCATTTGCAAGAAAAAAACAAGACTACGTTCTACAAAGAGTGTGATTAAAATGTATTCAGATTATTGATCAGTGAGCGAGGATCTTTAAGTTGAAAATGGGAATGCAGAATGATGGGAGCATATTATAAAAGCTGGAAGGGAGAAAGTAAAGAAGGAAAAACCAATGATCAAAGTAATCCAAATCATGTTGTGAAATATTATAAGACAGTCAAAATGAACAACCAATACAATTTCATCACTCAAAATAAGCCATGTTCAGTTCAACCTTCTCTGGAACCTTGAAAACTTCATCGACTTGTATCTCTTTTTTGGGGGTTGGGGGTTGGTGAAGAACTAGGATGAGAAGTCGGGATATTTTATACTTGAAAATCAAATGTGAATATTAGTTTGGTAAGATAAATGCTCGTACTGAGTTAGGAATCAATATCAATGGCAAACACCTCGATATTTGAGATTTTATGACAGTTAAAGAAAACAAGTGTATGACAATAATTGTAATTGTACAACATGACAGTTAAAAGAGAACCATTTCTTTCGTTTGCAGCTTCTAGTGAGTCTGTATGGAATCATCAATCGTGCATAAAAAGGAACTCTTCAAATTTTATAGATGTCATAGCATCTGCAAGAAATTGACAGGATATCCACCACATTATAGCTGAACATAATGTAACATTCATAAGGAAGTGTAGTTTTTGTTTTTCCCAGAAAATAATAGAACATCTCCTGCAATTCACAAATAACTTGCTACTCCATTATCAAGAATGAAAAAATGTGGTCAATCTACGAAATTTGAAGAATGGATTAATGAGAGCTCGAGGGCAGCCATTAAAAGCAGCAGTTAACCCTCGATGAAATTGAGCGAATGAAAACCACTCCTTTTAACTAAGTACTGACTCACGATTTGCTTATAAACTATCTAGTTTACGCTACTAAGATAAAGCAAATATGAAGCACAATATGTTACTTTAGATCATTCTCTCGCAACATACTCATATAAAGGATTCTACCCACATCCAAGAATCAAGGATTAACGAATGGCACATAAATTTCCATATATACTTGAGATGCTAATGGAAGTTCCGCATATTATCATTTGCCTGATGTAAGAAAACAAAGACTTGAACTATACTCAATACGTAAGCTCCAGTTTTCAAGAATGCACTTACGATTAATTGAATAAACCTAGAGGCTCCAGGTTTATGGTAGCTAATAAGTATGCAAAGTTTTCAAAATCTTCTATTTTCTCCTTATTCATTCATTCTAGCAAGAAAACTAACATTAGTGTTTGGCACAAACACTAAAAAAATCAAAAAAACTAGAAGACTCGCATATCCGGCAGATTCTTTTATATAATGTGATGTTTATGGTAAGGTTTTCCAAGACTAACACTCTATTATTAACAAGAACCTTGAGGTTAAAATGCAAATATAATAATCACATTCCATTACATATAACAGTATTACGCATATTCAAAGCACAATGGAGGCATTATTCTAAGAATTAATTTTAATTAAATATCTATTTTCGCGTTCTCTTTCAATTTATCGGATCGCATTCGGAAACAAACAGTTCCATTCAATAAAAATGCGCTATATAAAAAATTAGAAACTAGAAAAGTATCCATCTCAATCAATGACATGAAAACAAGTAAAAAATCGGAAGCGAAAACCTAATAAAACAATCAGTATCATGTGAAATAGGCTTCCGTATCAAATGAAAGAAGATTAAGCAGTACGTACCGTTTATTTGTTTCATCGCTCGATTAAATCGAATTGTTGAATGCTGTGTAGCTATAAAAACTCTTCATTTTTATTTCTTTTGTTAATTTTGATTGGGATTCTTGAGGAAGAAGCTGAAGCTGTGCTGTGTGTGGAAGTTGATTTAATTTTAGCAGAAAAACCGCGATATAGAGCAAGAGAGGGCGCGGAACTTTAAGTTGGGTTTAAATACTGATTGCCAGATCGTTAAACGCCGCGTCGTATTTGCTCAATTTTGCTTATTAAAACTAAATTTTTTACAAGGTTATAAATTACAATAATAAAAAAAATTGTCCAAAAGAAATATTTATTTACACGCATAAAAGGACTGTTATATTTCGTTATTTAATCCTTTCCTACAAAAATATTAGACATAAACCTCATGACTATTTTGTGGGATTATAATAGAAAATTTTATAGTACATAAACTATTATCGTTTTGCGATTCGGCCATCAAATTTTAATTCAATTTGATTATTAACTTTTAATTTTATTTCAACATAAAGTATTGCATCTAAATTGCATATATTAACTTTTAATTTTATTTCAACATAAAGTATTGCATCTAAATTGCATAAACTGGAGCCGGATTTTACTTATTTCTACTAGGCAACAATTGATTTTTGCTTAATTTTGTTAAGAAATTTAACATGTATGCATACTTTTATTTCGACATAACAATTTTAAGTTAATGCATATGTATAGCAAGTTTAAAAAAATTTATAGAAACCGAGTGCCACATGTATATATTTTACACGTAAATTTATATATCCTTTTATACCAAAAACACGAAGCTTATTTTTTTCAACGGTAGAAGTAAAAAGTTCCGTCAATTGAATCCACATGATTATAAATCAAAACAAACTTTTTCAGACTTTATCAATTAACACATTATTAACACTAATAGAATTTATACAAGGAAAATTTTCATAAATAGATAAAACGATAAAAATATATACAAATAAAAGGAAAGGCAAACTGGTTGCCTTAATAAACAAATTTATTTTAGTGATTCAAGCTGATTACAGTTAGAAAGAATAAAAATATATCAAACCATATCATTCCTATGTTATAACGACCAGACACTATCAGAAAGGAGAACAAAAAGATAAAAAATTTAATTGTACAGAGGGAAAACTAAAAGAATTACTAAAAATAATGTTACCCTTTATTTTCTCTTCAATTCAAACCGCTTGTATGGGACTACCTTTGCCTTGGTTCAAATCTGACCCATTCACTGGAGCATTAGCATGAAAGGCGGACTGCCTCGAGGAGTCCCCGATTAGTTTCAAAGACAGCGGTGACGGCTCTCTGTTGTATCTCTCTGTCTCTGCTATACTTAGGTGAGACATGCCAACCAGTTCATCTACATTAACAGGCTCCTTGGGGAACATTGGAACTGGCTTTAGGACTTGATGATTTGATGTCTCTACGCCTGTTGCTTCGTCAGATGGGGCAGTATTTATAGGCCAGAATGGATAAGGGATTGGCATATATGCTGGGTAGAATCCAGGAACAAGAGGCGTAAATTCACTTAACTGAGTAATAGTTGGTGTGAATTCACTTAACTGAGGACCGGATGGGGTAAACTCAGTTGACTCGGGTAAATCTTGCTTAAACTCGGTAGATGCTGTCTGCATTTCATCAGGTTCTTTACCAGGTTGTTCAGATGCAGTTTCCATGGGTTCGCTATCTGGCTTAAGAGAGAGGTTTAGCGAAGGTAGCACATCTACATTATCACTATCTCCAAACTGACAAAATGGCAACTCATGTTCTTCTGGTACTGACTGGGGTTCTGTGCCCTAAGAAATACATCATGGTGAAAATAATTCACTAATTGCATAGGACAAACGAGTCATACTAACACAATTGATGCGGCATCAGTAAATTAGCTTATTTCAATGTATGAGTTATAAGTTAAATGCTGCAAGTCCTGCCGGGAGGAACGCAACTGCTATTGACGTGAGTTCCTACGGGCTATGAATAATATGCAAAGATGCAGGTTGCTTATTAGAATGCATAAAAATACATGTAAAAGCAGACATACCATATCAGAAACCATGTCAAAGAGGCTAGAACGTCTCTTCCTTCTTGTGGTATTAGTCTGGCGGATAAAATATTTCTGTGCATGGCTGGCTACCTGGGTAGGAGTTCTAGACACCACATAGTTTCGAGCTATTCCACGCCAATCTCCCTTCCCCAATTTCTGAAGTCCAACCAAAAATAACCGATGCTCCTCTTCTGTCCATGGAACACCTAAAATCCATAGTAAACAAATGAGTCAATAGTCTCAACATATGACTAGCATGAAAAATTGGCTGCAACACCACTAGGCCCTAGAAAATTAATCCAGTAGAAGTACAACAGAGCCTACATCAAAAACGATCACAAGCATAATGCTATTCATGTCAACGAAGCAAACGCAGACAAATTAGATGTCTTGACATATATTACCGTAAAATGCACTGCTTCCATGAAATAATTTCTCCTAATTAGCAGAATACCCAGTTCACATACATATCTGCCAATGGTCTCAGCTCTCAACCATAAAATGCAAATATGTGCATGTAATTCAATGCAATCGCAACAAGCAGAGCTGAAATGATATTGATCAATCAAAATGATATTGGGCATGTTTCCCATCTCTTCTCGAGAAAGAAGTGGGCTTTCTTTGCATAATTCTCTCCTACAGCAGGATACTTGTCATCTAGAAATCCGTTCTATTCACAGTTATCATTCATGGGAATATATGCAGTATCTTCATTTGCTTTCCTCTCTTCTCAGTTCTCCCTAAACTAGGCAAAACGAACACTTCATTCAATCAACGTTTTCTGTTTCGGAAATGTGTAGGAAACTTGTTTTGGACTCAAAACTTCCATTTAACATAGGAAACTTTAAAATAACACAATTTCCCCGTGATTGTGTCGAAGTGTCCCGTTTCCCGTGTCCGTGCTACCTAGTCCCTAAATAATTCTTAAAGAAAGCTAATTAAGTTCCAGTTCTTAAAGGTTTATGCCCATCTAAAAATAACCTATGTACAAGATAATAAAAAAAAAACAAATTTAAAATTAATTCCCAATAACAACACAATCAGATCATATCATCCAAGCAAAAAATAAATAAATAAATAAAAACGAATAAAAAAATTACCTTTCTTTCTCTCACCGCGTCGAATAGTAGAGCAAGAAGCATGGGCCGGGTCATCAGACAGATAACCATCCTGACCCGAATCACCCCCGCCCCGAAGATGATCCGATAACGGAGACTCCGGATTAGGAGAAGCCGCCGCCGACGAATGATAATGAGCAGCCATCGCCGATAAATTACCCATACTAGCACTCTTTTTAATAATCGACCCGTCCGTTAACCTCACACCGAACAACCTCACACCGGCGAGCGAAGAAGCTGAAGACGATGGCGTCATAGTCGACGAAGCTGAAGATGACAACGACGACGAGGAGCGCGTCGGACACGTGCGTGAGTTGTGGCCGTTGTTGCTGCAATGAGAACAGCGTCGAGTCATGGTGACTCGGTGGGTGAGTTGGGGGCGAGTTAATTGAATCGGCGAAAAGCGCGAATTTTGAGAAAAAATTGAGAGAAATGGATAAATATAGTTTTGTTGTTGGTTTGTGAAGAGTGGGATTGAGGATGAGATTTATTTGGGGTGATAAAGAGAAATTTTAAGGGTAGTTTTGGAATTTTTATAATTTGGGGGGTAAATTAGGAGGGGATTAGAGGATAACGGGGGATCATTCATTTCAGTTATTTTTAATCTACTTTTTGCCCAAATGACGGAAATGGTGTTTCTAAATTATTAGAAAAATTATCAAAAAAAACTAATTTTGTTAAATTCTCAATAGCATTGTTAACTTTGAGTAAATATTATTTAATTTAATTTTATGACGATGTGTAATTGATGAAACTTAATTTGTATATTAATTACAAATTACAAATTAAGATTAATATTATATTTATTTAATTAAATAATATTTTACTCTATATTGCAAGAATTAAAAATATTTAATATAGATTGATTATTTTACATTTTATTTAAACTCTAACGTTATATAAAACATTAACGATAAGTTTTTGTTTTTATATTAGATAATTATTTATTTAGGGTATGTTTGGTTCAACGATTATTGATGATTTATAACTGCTAGTTGTTGTTGATATATTGCAGTTGGTAGTCGATAACAATATTTATTTGATGATATTAAATAAAATATTGTTGTTGATAATTTAAATAATTTTAAAATATCTCATTATTATTTTTTATACTATAAATAAATTATATTATATATTTAATAAAAAGCAATTAAAATTATTTTTTATAATGAAAACAATTAATTTAAAAGTTATTTATACCGAAAAATTTGATAAAAATTTACTATGAATTTGAAAAACTTAATAAATCATAGCTATTATAATATAAGTAATTTTTTATATAGTCCTTCCTAAATAATTCAAATAATTTTATACATCATAAATTTAAATATTTTAATAGATACAATTTTGGCTAAATCCCTAATAAAGTACAAACAACAATTTTGAAATTAACATTTAAAATTAAAAAGCAACTATTGGCGGTAAAAATAATTATTATAGATTCTTGAGAAAATAACAGAAAAGCCAAGAAAAAGCCTTCTATTTTCGGACAATACAATGTTAATTAATTTTTTTTCTTTCTTACCACATTAATTTCACAAATTACCAGCTCCCTTTAATAGTTTTCAGCCTGCACCACCTTCCTCCCTTCATCCCAAGCCTACACGTGTCTAGCAAAACACACATGTATCGTGCTCTGTTAATTTTCAACTTCTTCTCTTCTTTATTGCTCTTTTTACCGTTTTTTCAAACTTATGCTGATTCCTCTCTTTTCTTCTTCCCTCTCTCACACGATCTCTCATGATTTCAATCGTTTATCCTTCTTCATTTACAGTTTTCTTTTTACTTCCTATTTTTTAGCCATTATCAGTGTAGTATGTAACGTGCATTTAGGTTTTAGGCTCCACATTTGCTATTAACTGCATTTTATCTATAAATAGCAACATGGTTTCTACAAGATCAACTCCTACAAAAGAGAAGAAGGATTTTGTTGTTCCTGTAAAAATGAAGCGGAAATTAGTAAAAAAAGCTGAAAAAGATGTTGAAGGAAGTGGTGTTGCTTCTGCCTCTGAGAATGTCAAAGTAAAGGGAAAAAAGGTGGATGAAACTGGTTTGAAAAAAAGGCGTTTGACTTTTGATGCTGTACCTGATCATCAGAAAGTTCAGAAATCCTTGCATATTGAAGAACCAACTCGTTTGGTTCAGGTAATTTTTTTTATATCTGTATTTTTCATGTATAAGAGATGTATTTTGATATGTAATGTCATGTTCCATTTTAAGATTAGTTTATAAAATAAGTTTATTAATCCTTGTATCATTTATGTATATTATATGTATCTTAGATCTGTGTTTTTTTAGGCTCTAAGATTTGTGTTTTTCATTTTAAGTTTACATTAGTAGGCTCTAAGATCTGTGTTTTTGTAAATGTTATATATGCATCTTATATGTTTTTTTTTCATGTAAAATTATTTTGTATACAAATATTGTATTTTAGATTTACTAATTATGTATTTTTTGTGTATCATTTGTGTATATTTGTAGAACTGGGACTACTTGTTAGATGCGGAAGATCGTTACACTTGTAGAGTGACTATGCCTTTAAATTTCAAATATATTGAGGACATCAAGAAAACTCTTTCTGATACTCAGCTGGAACTTTTCAAGAAGACATTTCTTGGTCATTTTTTAGACTTGTCGCCGTTGTGTAATCAGCCTCAGCTTATACATTCTTTGTTGCTGCGAGAAGTGAAGCATCCAAATAATAGGGAATTGTGGTTTAAAGTTTCTGGACATAAACTGCGGTTTAGTATTGATGAATTTGCTGTGATTACGGGGTTAAATTGTGTTGGTGATTTCAATCCTGTTTCTTATGCTCCATTACAGAATCAGTTGATTGATACCTATTTCCCAAATAGTGAAGTTACTCGAGATGGATTGGGTGTCATATTTCTGAACAAGGTTTTCAAGTCGGATGACGATGCGGTTAAATTGGCCGTAATTTACTTGTTTGAGTGCTATTTGTGCTCAAATGAGATTAAATTTCAAAATGTAAGTCGCTTTTTTATGGATATGGTTGATAGTGGGGACTATAACTCATATCCTTGGGGGATAATGGTTTTTCGATCTACCATTGCTGATATGAAGAAGAGGTTTGCTACAAGAAGACGAATCAAGTTTTATAGGCTTAACAGTTTCCCTTTGGCTTTGCAAATCTGGTTCTATGAAGTCTGCCCTTTTGCTACTAATAAGATATGTTTTCCTGTTACTAAACCAATGTCAGTTCCTTGAATTAATGAAGTAAACAATGTTTTTTGTTTGAATTAATGAAGTAATCTTTTACTTTAATATTCCTTTTTATTCACACTTGCACTTTTTTTTTAAGTTGAATGTATCATTTATGTATCTTACAGGTATAATATATGTACCTGAATTTAACATGTTACCAGATATACATATGTAATTGTTTTTGTGATGCTGTATGTATTATTTTGTGTATCATATATGTATCAAACCTGTATAATATATGTATCTGACATTTAATATAATATCAGATATGTATGTTCTACGCAATTAGAAATTGACATACATCACTCTTTAATGTATCAGAATTGTATATAATACTTGGAAGTTTAAAATATAATAAAAAACACTGAAAGAAATGAATAATCTAGGTATCTTTTGGCTTGTTTCGGCATGTCTTCCTATTATGTCCAGCGTGTCCGCATTTTCCACATTGCCCTTGATTTGGATCGTTTTTCGGATTTCCCCACTTTGACTGGTACCTACCCTTTTTAGGCCTTCCAGTTCGTGTTCTATGTTGGGGTGGTTTGACAATCATGTTCTTGATATGTTCTGGAATAATCCATTCTTCTTCCTTCTCCAATGGATATACAGTTTCAGAATATGTCGCTAACATAGCTGCATTTGTATAGTATCTTGAGCAGTACGCATAAGGTTCAATCTTCTTGTCGGCTAGAAATGCTATGGCATGTTTACAAGGAATTTCATCGATATCAAACTTTTTGCATGTACATGTTCTCTCGACCATGTTGACTGTGTACTTTTCACCATTCTCGAGAACTGTTATGATATCATCTGAAGATGGTTTCACCTAGTATAATAAAAACAATAGCAAGATACCGTTTATATACATATTAGATACATTAAAAAAGACAGAAATTTATGAACTTCACAGAAAAGCAGATATATAATATATACAACATAAAATAGTGTTGTACTATCTAATATGAGTTTTACATACCTGTAGTTTCAGTGAATTAATGTAATTTTGCAGAAGTATATCTTCATGGATGGTTGAAAGTGTTGTGACTGTATCGATAGTAATTTTTCTGTGTTTGTATGAGTACTCTTGTTGGAGGTCATGTAGGTGCATAAATAAGGCTGTGATCGGCAGTTCTCTTGCATGTAATATTGTTGCGTTTAATGATTCAGCTAAATTAGATGTCATAGTTTTATACCTGTTTTTGAGAGAATGTACCCTTGACCACCTTTCATATTTGATTTGCTGAAGAAATGGTCTTACTCGAGCATCTAAGCTGTCCAACACTTTCATGTGGTAGTCAAATTCAACCTCAGTGTATGCTCTTGCTGCTGCAAAGAAAGGTTCTTTAAGTTTCTTGGCATTTCTCTTGAAATTTGTCTTGAGGTTATTGAGAAGGTGAAACATGCATACGCCATGAGTAGCTTCAGGATAAATCCTTTTAATAGCTGACTCTATGCTGAGATGTCTATCTGATACAATGCAGATACCTTCTCTTGTTCCAAAGGCCTGTTTTATTTTAGTGAAGAAATAATGCCATGAGTCATCATTTTCTGAATCCACAGCAGAAAATGCTAGAGGAAACAGCTTTCCAGCTGCATCTTGAGCTGTTGCAACAAGAAGTGTGCCACCCAAATGTTGCCTTCAAGAATGTAGCATCAACTACAATTATTGGTTTGCAATACTGCCATCCTGTAATTGAAGCTTTTAATGCTGTAAATACATACAAAAATGTGCTGTCATCTCTCAATTGTATGTCTATGCTAGATCCCGGGTTTCTAGTTCCAAGCATATATAAAAAAGTAGGCAGCGATTTGTAAGATTCACAAGGCTTTCCTCTTAACATTTCAAATGCCAATTCTCTTGATCTCCAAGCCATCATATAACTGATCTTGACTCCATGTAAAGTCTGCATATCATTCCTTATATCTACTGGTGTGTATGTTGCTTTGACATTGAGATACTTCATTTTGATGGATGCCGCTATGTGTGATGCTGATGCTTGTTTTTGATTGCTGAATCTGGTCTCTATCGGGCATGTGTGGTTCATGTCTTGTTTACGAATGATGAACTGTTTTGTGTGAACATTAATTGACGCTTTCAGATACCATTGACATGTATCATCGATACATTTTACAAAAATGTTCTTTTGGCATGATTTAACTGTCTTTTGTTGGTAGTGATTATTGATTGCATGAAGTCGTAAGCATGCTTGAAGAGTAGCTTTATCTTTGAAAGTTTTTCCAACTGTCAGATCTATATCTTGTAGTGGATCTGATACTGATTCTTGATTTTGATCATCGTTACAGTCTATTGTATCAATTGCAAGAAGTTTTGTATACTGACCTATTTCGTCGAATGTATCAAACATGTATCTATCGTGTATCGATATGGTATCTTGGTCTCTGTTTGATTCTGAAATAGCTGTTGAAATACTTGCTGCTGCATCTGGAAGAATTGTCTGTATCTGGCTAGTATCACTGATAACTACTATGCAGAGAGGATACATAGTGAAGTCGATTTCCTTTTTCTTGATTTCTAAGTAAAATCTGAAGCTTGAATCATCACTGATTTTGAGTGGTGGATACTGAATCTTTACTTGATATTTTATCTCAATATTCTGTTTTTCCAAATTTACTTGTATTTCTTGTGCTATTATATGTAGAAGATCCAAATATGTAGAATTTTGAGGAATCATGACACCAATAACTTCAAAATCTGCATATTGATTTGCTTCAATCCATTTGCCTTTGTGTTGTATCATCACTGGAATAGATTCCATGATGATACAATATTTGAGATAAAAGATTTGAGGAAGAAGACGATGCTATTTTTGAGAAAGAAGACGATGGTATATTTTGTGTATTTGTGATGTGTTTTTGATTTGATATCTTTTAAAAAGGAAAAAATCAAGTGTTATTTGAATCAGCTAGGAAAGAAACCCGTGTTTTAAGAGAATGCAACAACAAATAAGGCGCGGATCCCGTGGTAGATTCTCACTAACAGTAATGAGCTATCTATTACACGTGGCATCATATGATAGGGATGGTGGTGGTGAAAAGTTTTGATTGTTTTTGGTAGTAATGTAAAATAGGAGAGTTATGTGGTAATTTGTGAAATACTGATTAATTAATGTGGTAAAAATGTGATTTTCTCTAGATTCTTCACTTGACACTTAGATTGAATTTTTTAAAAAATAAAAGATAAAAATAGCTCACAAAAACTGAACCAAACACCTTTTAATAGTATTTTATTTCCTAATTGATTTGTAATTATTTATTTTATTATGCATCTAAATGTATTTTTATTTTTATTTTGAACTTGATTAATTTTTTAAATTTGAATTTATCTCTATTTGTGAGTGTTTTGTTCAACTTTTCAATGCGATTACTAGCTATTGTTTTTAGCAAAAATAAAACTATATTTATGTATTTAATCCAATATCAATACTAGTTCATATTATTTTTTGAACTTCAAAGAGCTGTTAATATGAAGGCTTATAATAAACAATTCCAACATCTAATAATTATTTTAACTTTACAATTTGTTTAAATTGAATTACCTAATTGAAATATATTATTTTTACGATATAAAAAACAATAACATATCAACAATAGAAATTAATTAAATCTCACCAAATAAATAATATTATCAATTCTCAGTTATCAGATATATAAGTGATAGATGAACCAAACAAACTCTAACAAATTGTCATTATGTAATTATATATTAATCAACTTTATAGATTTTATTATTGAATAAAGGTGATCATGATGGATAAATAATCAAAGTAGTATTTATAATAAGATAACCTTCGAAGGTACCCTATGCAAACTACATTCTTAATTATATCGTTAGACATAATATATTCTGAGTTTGGTAATTTTATATTGTTTTTACTTAAAAAATTGAAAATTTTCACCCCATAACCGGCAATATTAATTAAAAAAATGTAATATATTCAACATAAATAATAATAATAATGTATAGTGTATGTTTCATTGACTTTTTGTCTAATTCAAAATATATAAAAAATATCTTAATATATACAAATTCTTCATTTAAAAAGTCAGATAACATAGATGAAGTAATGGCAATGGGTAAGGCTTATCTCGAAAGTGAATATGCATTGTATCAGAACTGTCAACTATCGATTTAGACATTGGCCAATTTTAGAATGTATAGTATATAAAATGGAGAAAAATAAAAAGTAATACAATTTCAATGTTGCCAGTGAGGTGACTAGAGGGGGGACTATTTTTAGGACTTAAGTAGCAATTTATCCCCTCAACTTGTAAGCAATGGACAATTAACATATAAATTAATTTTGTGGGTAAATTAATCATGAACTTGCTGATTATGGACAATTAGCCCCATTTTAAAAAATAGCTTAAAATTTAATGGGCAAATTGCCTATTGAGGGACAAATAACTTACAAGTTTAGGGGGCAAATTGCCAAATTGGGGCTAATTGCCCATAATATGCAAGTTCATGACTAATTTGCCCACAAAGTTAATTTGTGTGTTAATTGCCCATTGCTTACAAGTTGAGGGGCGACTTAAGTCCTATTTTTAGGTTACGATAACTTTTAGCCCGAGTTGAAATCGAAATATTAAAAAAAACAAATAAAGTTTGTAGTAAATTTAAAGTTAGAGGAAAGTTAAGCGTGACGGTAGAAAAATCAAAAGCAGTGACAAAGCTATAATTATTATATTAGGAAGCTAAATTGTAATATATATATTACGTACGAGGACGTGCAATTATAATATATAAAATATTTAGATACTAATTTTACCTATTTTTAAAAATTACGGGGCCAAGGCCATTTCCCAGCCCCCTTCTAATTCCGTCATTGATAAAAAATGAACTAAAAATAAATCTGCATCTAAAGAAAAAAAATTGTCATCGCAAGTTAACTGATGTGACATACGAGGTTGGCATTAATTTTTCAAAATTTTACGATGAATTTCTCTAAAAAAGTAAAAGCACTAAAATTCCGTCCTCAATTTTACTGGATTAATTAAAAAAATAATATTATGGATGGTAGTTTTGTTGCGTGATAAAAAGCTTCTCTTAGCTGGAAAATTTCAAGTTTAGATAGGTTATACCTAGTTAATAACAAAACGTGAAAACAACTCACTTTCTTCCTTTTTATCAATTTTACGTCTTCTTTTATCATTAGTGTACTATTGTTCTAATTATGAAGAGTTTCGAATTTAGTCACAATTTAAATTGAAAATTTTAAAATAAATAAATTTAGTAATATTTATAGAATATAAAATTTATGAATTTTATTGTTTGAATTTAATTTAGAGTTCATAAATTTAAGTAAATAATTTTAAATTAAAAAATGTTAAAACAATTTATTATATATAGAAAAAAATATAAACTTTTTATATATTTAAAATGTGACATTTTCATGAATTAATTCCATCAGAATAATGAACTTTTAAAATTTATAAATTTTAAAATATTTCAATCTTATTAAATGATTTAATTATGCATAAAATCTTCAATCCAAACGGTGCTTTATTATTTAACATTTTAAAAATTATGTTATTGTTATAATAGATTTAGGGAGAATCGAGTGGTTCAACTCTTAAAAGACTATATAAAAGTAATAAGAGGCACTTATCACTTGAATTAAAAAAAAGCCCTAAAAGAAATCGTATGGGTGCTCTCTAGTAGGTTCAATTCTATTTTCTTGCTAATTACAATAAAAATGAAAACAAAAAAAAAACTAAAACTTTTCATTTTAAATCTAAAAAACTTTTATGTGAAAACAAAACTAATATTAACATAATAAAGAATATATGAAACCATGGTTAGAGTTTACGCGTCAATGAAGAAAATATGAGAAAAAACGAAAGACTTGTAAGTCTATGAGACATGATCCAAGTCCAAGATATTTGAGTTGGAAAATTTTGGCTCTCACTATTAATTCTAGTTTTAATCATATAAATAATTTTTTTAATGATCAAATGTTTTTATTTAATATTTAATTATACTAAAAATCAAAATTTTAATATTATAGTTTTTCTTTTAATTTTTTTATAGTTATTGTTTTATATATATGTGAATTATACTAAAAATCAAAATTTTAATATAATAATTTTTCTTTTAATTTTTTATAGTTATTGTTTTATATATATGGGAAATAGAATAGAAGTATACATGAAAAAAAATTAGATAAACTCAGTTTAGCATGTCATCTGTGTACTAGTCTATTATATTATAATACGTTACTAAAATAGTGGTATTATCGCAATTACATTTATTATTATTTTACACATTTAAATAGTAACATTGTGATTGTGCCACTATTTTAATAACGTACCGTAATATGATAAATTTAGTATACAACTGACTTGATTGAGTGAGTTTTCATATACATGGATATAAATGTCATTACACGAGTTATGGAAAATAGGAGTCCACCATAAAACTTGGATAATTCTTCAATTTGTTTCCATATTTGTAGAAAATGGATATCACATAATGTCTGGACCTAAATTGAAATGATAAAGACACATAACAATGTTGGTCGACTCCGAATTTCCCAAGTATTTATATGCAAAGATACAATATAAAATATTTTTTTACCAAAATATCCTTTTTGACTATTAGAAATCAAACAAGAAGGGCAATTTCGGAATAAAATTGTCAGTACTGTTGAGATTAACGTGGTGTTTCAAATTAGGGTATATTTGGCTTTCAATCCATGAAATTCAGTCTCTATTCTAATATAATCCTTTTATTTTAATTTACAGCAATAATTTTTTTAACTTTCGAATAATTTAACAACAGAATCATCAAAATATCAAACCTGATGCTTTTGAGGTCATTGTCGATATGAAATAGAAGCTCATAGAAGGAGGAGATGTCCTTACCCATGATTGTATTTGTCTAACGGAACGTTTATTTAATTTAGTTTTTTATGGATAATGTGATTGTCTAGCACAAACATCTCGTTATATATATCATATAATAATTTAACGTTTTTATGATTTTTTTTTGCGTATGTAATTGCTTTATATTTAAATTAATGAAGTCATTTATTGTAAAAATAAATAATAGAATCATCATCATATTTTATAATTTTTTTCATAAAAGATGCTAACTTTAAAACCTATAATATAGTAGTTAATATAGCAACCGATAACTACAAATATAAAAATAATATATACGCTAGTGATACGTTGATATACACTAGTAATATTTATAAACAATATTTTTATTACCAAATACTATTGCCGCCCTACTTGCATATATATTTACATATTCAAAATTTTTATTTTTCTTATTAATGACATTATACGCGTTATATAGCATATGCAATGAAGATCTATTAGCGCTCGTAAAAACCGTAAAATAAACAATTAAGGACTTTTTTAGTTATACCTTTTAAAGTTCTATGATTATAAGCCTAAATTAAATAAAAGGATTTTAGCGGAAAGGAGATAAAAATTCAGAGAGTGTGGATAATAATTAACCTTCAAATCACGTGTCTAAATAAAAGGACTAGTGGATGTGCTTGACCACCAAACAAGCTCCACGTGAAAATAATCCTTGTACGGTCGGGTCCACTATACTTTTTGTAGGGATCTGTTCATGCAACGCCACACACGTGTACAGTTAATACCAATTTGACATATTATTTGAATTATACTCTTTTCATCCTATTTTTTTGTTTTTTTTATATTTTAAGAAAAATCATATTTGTATTAATAATATATATTTTTATTTTTTATTTTTAATATTAATGATTTTAATATATTTATTATGGATAAAATTAATGAAATAGTTAGCTATTTCATATTTAAAAGATGAAAATGAGAACTATAAAAAATATTAAATATAGCATTTGATGTATTTTTAATATACATAAAATAAAACCGTGACAAATAAATGGAAGGGAGAAGTGGTTAGGAAATTTTTTGTTGAATAAAGTGAAGCTCGTCTTTTTTGGTTTGTTTAGAATTCTCTTTGTATTTTATTTTCAGACTTTTGATTTTGCCGTCACTCTTATTTTTA
Organism: Mercurialis annua; assembly: GCF_937616625.2. Lineage (NCBI taxonomy): Eukaryota > Viridiplantae > Streptophyta > Magnoliopsida > Malpighiales > Euphorbiaceae > Mercurialis > Mercurialis annua. The sequence goes on along the minus strand of NC_065574.1, from coordinate 2,658,539 downwards.
ATGTGCTTCTTTATAAGTCATTTTTGTGCGAAAACTTTAAGTGTCGGTTTTTTGTCACTTCTTATGACCTTAATTTAATATACATATTATTCATAAAAAAGGATCATTTTCCTTGCTTTATTTAGTGTCGTATTCTATGAAAACGTATTAATATTATGTTTTGTATACATGGTTTTCATGAACTTTTAATAATATATTCAAAATTACATATAAAATTATATTTTCTAGTTCAAACAAAGGGTCAACACTTTAAACTTGTGTTTCGGGATTAAATAATAATATTTTAATTTTTTCGGCCGCTTAGATCTTTAAATTGTGTTTTCGAGTCAAATAAGTTGTTTTAAATTTTATCGGTCAATTAGGTTTCCATCTCTCTTAATTTAGATAAAGTAATTCCAAACTTATATACTTCAAATGCGGTCTTATTTGACATTCAAACACAAATTTAAAGATTTAATTGACTACAGTGGTCTATTTGACCCGAAAATGCAAGTTTGGATGTAATTTATCCAAAAACATTAAATATACTTATTTAATCATAAATGAAATACAAATTCGAGAATTTTACTCTTTTTTCATAGAGGAAAAGTAGATTTAGAATTGGATAACCATCATTTATATTTTTAATAGCAATCCAAAAAAGGTGGATGAAGAAAAGCATCAACTAGAAGAGAAAAAAAAAGAATATATTCTATTATTCTTGGGATATAACGTTAACACCAAGGTATGATAAGTTTATTTAATGTGTATGATAAGCTAATGATGAATTTTAACAAATGCTTAATTTAATTCACGTGATAAATTATTATAATGGTCATTTGGTATTGTTCTATATGGATTTGAAAAAGAAGAAAATTATTCAACCATTTATTAGTAGCAACTATATTGACTAAATACTGATTTTCTTTTCTTAAAATTTACGCACTAAAGTAAGTAGAAAAATCTGGCTGAATCCAACCTCATTTTTAATTATTTATAATAACACCTGAATACGACATTTTAACTTTAGGTTATGTTTTGAAGTTAGTATCATGTAAATAATTATTAGATGAAATCTGTCGTAATACTCTAACTTATAGTACAAATCATCATTTGAAAAAATTGAATAAAGTGTCAACTGAGCCTCTCAATTTATAACTAAGAATAAAATAATTCACCTTCAACTATATTGATCAATTAAAAATAAAAATTCTATATTTTTAAATCAATTTAAACTCTATAAATAAATGTAGTGTTTGAGATGATCAATTTGTATTCTTAATTAATCTAAAAATATAAGGTATTGTTCTAAATTTAGTCGAAAATTGAGACTTTTAATTTCAATTGATTAAAATAATTGAAAGTGAATTATTTAATCACGAGTCACAATTTTAAAAACCGGATTGACCATTTATACCAAACAAACGGCTACGTACAATTGAACTGAAAATTGGAGTAAAATATAAAATTAATAAATAAATTTAAAATTTTAATGACCGACCCTTTTAATCTAATCTAATCACCAAAAACCTTATCTCAAAGGCCTCTTCCAAGAAAATGCATAAACCAATTCATGTACGGACATGTGAGACCATTCAATTTTGGTCTGCAACGTGTCAAAATATGATTTGATGGAAGGATAGACAAAATGGTCGCAGACTTTAGTTGATCTCCAAAGACAGAGATAATGTTAAGATGTATTTAGTCACACTTTTTATCACTTCGACGAAATTTAAATTGGACAGACAAAAAAAATGTTATCTTCACTGCTTCCACGAATCTTTGAATGTGAAAGATCTGTATCAATCTAAAGTAAACTTTAGTAAATATGCTCTAATTTTGAACAAATGATTAAGGAGGTCTTTAAATTTATGACTCGTAAAAATTCATTTTCGACTATTTTAATCCCGTCAACTGACTCTTAATTTGTATGAAGTTTATGTGTATTGCGCAAAATCAATGCATTAGAAGGGGTTATTAAACAAGATTTTAATGAGTTTAATCGATTAAAATGACTGAAAATGAATTATTTGATTTTGAATTATAAGTTTAGAGACCTTATTGATGTTTTGCTCATTCTATTTTCAGCTCTTCACTTAAAATTGGTGTTTTAAAAATTCAATAGATGGTCAAAATAGTGTAGTCACCAATTCATAATTTAATCGATTCAGCGATCAGTTCAATTGGTTAAATAAATTTTATATTTTTAATATGTATATAACGCATGGATGAAATTTTAACTAGTGAACAAATTTTTGTTTGAAACTCATAAATTTCATTAATTAAATAGCCATTTGGTCGACCAAAATATGGATTTGAAACTTTTAGGGGACACAACCCCTCCAAACACTGCTCCTAACATTGGTTACTAAAGTATTAGTACATTTTAACCAGTGAATATATTTTGCAAAAAATAAATGTTTTAAATTTTATCTAGTAAATAAAAAATAAACGACTTTTGTAGTTTAACTGGTTTATATCTAAATATTAAGATTTTTCTGATTTAAATAGATTGAGCCAATTTTTTTCAAATCGGCTTGGCCTCCAATTTATGATTGAACTAGTTGAACCGGTTGATTGTTTTGATTCTTAGATTATCGCTTCAAAGTAAAATCATAAACATGTTTAATGAAATTCATCTATTCATTAAATCATAAGAACCGTATCAAAGTAATAATATACTCTGCTATCAGAACAAACTAGAATTTTGAAATTAATTTAATGATAGAGATAATTTTATTTTATTTTAATTCTAAACTATAGTATCTTGTTGTTTGTATTACAAAATTAAAAGAAATGGACAGCTTTGACAAAAATCTCAACAAATTTTTATTCTTTATAAGCGTGATGCGTGATGTTTATAAAATCAATTAAGGGCGGCTCAATCTAGCTATTTGGTCCACATTGGTACTACATGCTACCATTTTTTTTTCTTCATTTTAAGATTTTAATGTTAATAAATTACTTTACATCTCTTTCTCTATGCTCTTGATGTATTAATTAATTTATATTTATGCATTTTATTAAAATTAAATATTAGATAGGAGAAGAATAATTTTATATTCATTAAATTTATTTGCTAATGATTGAGCAATTCGATTTTTTGTATATAAAATGTGCAAAAATAAAAATACATATATAATTTATTATAATTTTATAAACATGGAGAAAATATAAATTTTGAATATACAAAATTGTACTATTAAATCTATATCTATGATGTTATTTGTAATTTTTTTGAGAGGAAATACATGAAGTGTTATGGACGAAGCTCAATTATGAAACAACATCTTTAATTCTTTCACATTCAAATTAATTCATACTCGAGGCTGATAGATCTCTTACGAAAGACAAACTCTAACCTCAAATTTTGAACATTTGCATATATAAGTACGATTTGACCGTACAATCTCGCTTAAACCCTAAATTAATGAGCAATAGTCCACCAACGCTCCATCGAAATCGGGCTACGTATGTATATATAATCATATTAAAATTTGGTGAAGAACATTTTGAAGTTTATGATTCTATCCCATTCAAATTTAGATTAGTGATTACAAATGATTAAATTTAAAACCTAATTAATCGGTATGTGCAAATATAAGAAGAATTCTCCAGTTGTTGGAAAAAAAGGGGAAAAAAACGTGAAAGCTGAAATATCATAGTATTACTTTATTTATCAATTTAACATGCTAATATTTTGGACCACATAGGAATTATTACGTAAATGACAAATCAATTTCTTGCCACTTTCTTCCAATTTAAGCAAATTATCCTCTACCAATAACATTTGTATTTGTCTAAAATGAATTAAAAAAACATGTTATATATGTGTGTGGACTGTGGACTTCATTGAATTAAAATGTTGGGAGAATTTTGCATACGTAAAACAAAATGTTTGGTTTGTACTTTGAAATTAGGCTTAATGCTTTAAAAAAAACCCCGATCTTTCATCCCCTTTTCAATCCTATCCTTATGTTGAAAAATTGTCAATTTTACTCCAATTTGCACTTTTTCATTTCAATTATACCCTGAAATATAAAATTGACCTTTATTTATTGGCTTAATTACTTAAAAACCACCCACCTTAAACTTTTTTTTCGTTTATACCCTGACCTAGGAAAAAATTCATTTATACCTTGACGTATGTGTTTATGTTTCATCTCTACCCCGAGGCACTAAATTAATCTCTCTTCATTTAGAGAAAAATTCATTTATAATTAAACTCTAATTAGATTAGGTTAAAAATGAAGAACTATTTTAAATTTTTTTCTGAATGAAAAGAGGTTAATTTAGTGCTTCGGGGTAGAGGTGAAACATAAATACATACGTCAGGGTATAAATGAATTTTTTCCTAAATCAGGGTATAAACGAAAAAAAAGTTCAAGGTGAGTGATTTTTTAAATAATTAAGCCTTATTTATTTGACAAAAGTTCAATAAATTTTCTTAAAAATGGTCAATTTAACATAAAAGGTTAATCTAATGCAAAAAGAGTCAATTTAGAGAATTTTTGCCAAATAAAAAAAAGTCAATTTTATGCTTTAGGTTACAATTGAAATAAAAAAATGCAAAATAAGGTAAAATTGACAGATTTGCAACGTTGGGATAGAATTGAAAAGAGAATGAAAGGTCAGAGTTTTTTAATACATTAAGCCTTAAAATTACATGTTTTGACATCATTGTTAAGAAAAATTTGTGTTTCCTTAAGTTAAATAATGTTCTTCTCCAGTGCTGCATTTTCTTCCCAATTAGATGTTTATTTGTCATTCTTTTTTTACAGGTATCTTCCGGTGTCCGGAGCCACTACCTTGACTAATTCTGACCAAGCTAGATAAAATTCGTTAAAATGATCCCTCTCAATTTTTTTACTTTAAACTGCTCGATAGTAACCCAGAGCTCGAAACCAAAACCTCTGGTTAAAGAAAAATAAACCCATACCATGCCACTTTATCCCAGCCCATCTTGTTTTCTGTCATCTTTTGATTTCGTTCTGTTCACTTTAATCTCTCATCGTCATAAATGCAATGAGGAAGATGAAATTAAAATTTTATTATAAATTTCAAATATATATTACATTTTTATTCGACTTGTCAGTCAAGTATAAAACACTAAAGTACTTATAATTAACGCGACGAGTTATCATCCATCTAACAATAATATTCGATAAGCTATGATTAATATTTTAGGAAAATATGAAGAAGTTTATGCGTCTATTTTGATACAGTGAGAAAGCAAAGAACAATAAAAAGAATTTCATTTTCATGTGAGAATTTTCAAGTCCATCTTTTTTCCCCTTCTTTTTCATGCTATATTCTGACTGCATCAGACTACAAGCACCTACTATAAATGTGCTACTGATTACCCACGGAACGACTTACATGGCAACGTCGTATAAAATAAAGGATTAACAGTTAAAATAGGATAACGAAAAAATTAAACAAAAAAATGGAAAATGGCTGATTATGTGACTAAAAATGAACCTCTACTTTTTTTCTTTTTTCGGTTTTTCCCCTTCCTTTTGGGGACGGGGGTATCACTTTACCGGTAGCTTCTGTAGGCAGGGCTGTACATACAGCTTTCAGCGTACTTCACAAGATCCTTGGGTTGAGGGAGGCGACTAGCCAAACCTACACAAAGTGATTGCAAAATGGTTGGGAATTACTCATATAGATATCATATGCCATGACTTATTATAGAGATTCTGCATGAGATGAACAAAGGACTCACCGAGTTCATAAGCTTTTGCAGCCACATTGGCAGCAATATGTGCTGAAATCTTTCTGATGTTGGTGAATGGAGGGTATATGAGTCCCTTGTCAAAGTTTTCTTGGGTCACCTCTGCTGCCAAAGCTTCCGCTGCACCAACACAACGAGCACAAACATGGAACCATTTTTAAGAATCTAGGAAATAAGTTATATAACCATTCCCGCAAAACACCATAATTTTCAAGTATGACACAAATTTCATACATGAACAAGTCACATAGGTCCTTAATAATGTCTAGGCGACTTTCAGTTGAATTTTAATTAGTACAACTGAAGATAAATCCTAAAAACTCATCATTGTTGAACACTTACATGCTGCCAGAAGCATATCATCATGAACACGAATTGTACCAGACATGATTAAACCCAGACCGAATCCAGGGAAGATATATGCATTGTTAGCCTGAATAACATGGAAAAATTAATTACACAATTATCGTCGAATGTATCAAATGTCCGTATTCTGCATTGAAGAAACGATCATAAAGTCTTAAGTTTTCTTACTTGACCAGGCACGTAAACATTCCCCTCATATTCAACTGGCGCAAATGGGCTCCCGCTAGCAAAAATTGCACGGCCCTGCAAGTTTTAAAGAAAACGCTTGTTAATCCTAATCGGCAGCCTATAAAAAGCATCAAGTAAAAATCCTATGAAAAGGCTATGCCACTAAGCAATGCATTGCCCGTATGCAAATATTTTTGTAGAAAAATAACATGCACAAGCTGCATGTTTGTATTACCTGACTCCATGTGTAAGCTTCCTCAGCAGTACATTCAGATTGTGAAGTTGGGTTAGAAAGAGCAAGAATTATAGGTTTCTGCACGCGAACATATAAAATATGGTTATCTTAAGGTTGATTCCCCATACTTAATTAGATGAGTGGACAGGACCGTACCTCGTTGAAGGAGGCCATAGCCTCAACCACTTCTTTAGTAAATGTTCTTCCCACTCCTGATGTTCCAATCAACACTGTTGGCTTAATGTCCTGTGAAGTTATAAGAAAAAAATGAGAATAAGGAAACAATTTTATTTTGCATTTGCAGGGAGAGGGAGTATTTACATTGACAGCATCGAGAAGTGTCTTTATAGGTTCATGTTCATGTGCCCACGGCTTCTTAAAATGTTGGAGTGAATCTATGCGTGAACTAACAATCAACCCCTGGAAATGAATTCGTGTGAAAATTAAAAACAGTAAACAACAGTTACAGCAAAATAGCATAAATCATTATCATTCAATCAGCTAGAACCAAAACAGGTCTAGTACCTTTGAGTCCACCAATGAAATCTTCTTGCGAGTCTCTTCCACCGGCATGTTTGTCTGAAGAAAGAGTGATAAAGTTTAGATTTAATTGCCATTTAATGCTTTCAAACCTTCATCCATGGGTAAGAGATGCAGCATTAAAAGAAGGGTGATAGCAGACCTGCTTTGAAATCTCTAGAGCTATGAGTTCTGCAATTCCAGTGCCAGCCTGCAATTAGCAACAGAGTGAGGCATAACTTACGGAGCAATTCATCCTTTTCACTTTATCAGCTTATATAGAATTTTGAATCAATATTTTAATTTACTTGTCACTAATGCAAGTCATTAACCAAAGCACTAAGAGCACAGTTAGTATCCACTCACTTCTCCGGCACCAAGGAATAAGAATCTGTGATCGGCTAGAGTTCCACCAACTAATTTTAGTGCTGCAACAAGCCCCGCAAGAACCACTGATGCTGTGCCCTGGAACAATACGTTTGGTTTTAAATATTAGAACTATGCCTGTCCTATGTGCTATAAATATCACAAACATAAAATTACCCTACCTGTATATCATCATTGAAAACAAGATGCGTTGTACCATATTTTGCAAGCAGATCAAAAGCATTGTGGTTTGCAAAGTCTTCAAACTGTAAAAATACGGCATGGATTTAGAAAACCATTTAAAAGAAAAGATCATCAATGTCTTGAGTCTTGACGCATCGGTGATTACCTGAACGAGCACTTTCTCCCCATAATTCTGCTTGACAGCAGCCATGAACTCATCTAGCAGTTCAGAGTATTCCTGAAATGAAGATGAGTACGACAGTAAATTACATAGCATCTGGAAATGAATATTCTGAACATAAGAGAAGTCCCGCCAAGTAAGTTATATGAACATGTGGAATGTACCTGTCCAGTAGCCCTTCTTCGCCTAAGCCCAATGTAGAACTCATCATTTAGCAGCTTCTCGTTGTTGGTTCCCACATCAATAGTTACAGGCAAGCACTGCAATGAATTTTTAAATTGGTTTTGTTAATAACAAGTGAAATGATGGAAGCATACAAAATTGGTCACATTCTGCATGTGCAGCTAACAGAAGCATTCATGCATTTTGATCATCAAACAAACAAAAGCACTTCATACAAATTGGTGCCAAAACTTCCACAAATTACCGAGTAATGGACTTTCTTTAAACTGCCAAGTTAGTAGGAGACACCACTAAATGGCTTGGAATCCATAGAATAATCTGTGTTCCGTGTGAATTTTCCATAATCGTTTAAAAAACATAAAGAATGAATTAAAAATAGTAAGGGGAGAAAGAAGAGCCTCCTATGGATACTTACAGATGAAGGGCGAACACCCCCTAGTGCTGTATATAGAGAAAGTTTGCCCACAGGTATTCCCATACCCTAAAATAGCAAACATTAATGAAATGAGTCAATCACCGATATGCAAGAGAGACCATAGGAGAAAGAGAGAAATGTGAATGGGATTTAAGAATACAGGACAGGAACTTTTGAAAGTGTATCAAGATGAAAATCACCTGACAGCCAAGGTCTCCCAACCCCAAAATTCGCTCACCATCAGTTACAACAATGACTTGAATATTCTTCTCAGGCCAGTTCCTCAGTACCTCAAGAATTCTACCCCTGTTGAAGATGACTCATCGGCTTAAATGGGGATGGCAGAAAATTGTTGCAATAGAGAATTGAGCAGCAACAACAAACATAAGGAATTTAATAATATATATTTTTGGAATTACTTTTCTTGTAAACTGATATAGAGACCCTGAGGACGACCGAAGATACTTCCATATTTCTGGCATGCCTCGCCAACGGTTGGAGTGTACACAATTGGGAGCATCTCCTCAACATTTTCAATGAGAAGCCTATAGAAGAGTTTTTCATTTCTCTCCTGCAACAGAAGTAAATATATCTCTCATATTTTCCGTAAACCTAAGCTGGAAAACTCATAGGTGACAGTTAAAAAATTAACATGGCATCGCCAATTTAAAGCAAGACTATAGTTAATATAATTCAGAACCAAACATCATTAAAAACCTTTTAGCTACCTGAAGATCCATCATAGCCATGTACTTTTGCAGCGGAAGTTGATACTGCCGAATAATGTGCATCATTTTCTTCACCTGAAAATAAAAGAGTCCAAAAGCTTCATCACATTTCACATAAAAATAACACTACAAGTTCGACAAAAATACACATCAAAGCCAACAAGTGAAGTAACGAACCTGGAGCTCCTGAGAAACTACTGAAGGGGGAAGAAGGCCGCGCAAGTAGTGGGCGTCTCTCTCTTTATCATTGAAAGCAAGCCCCTTGTTGTGGTGCGGATCACGCAACAGAGAATACCCGCTGCAGTATATTAAACGAAGCAATGAGCAAAATTTATCACATCCTTGTATGTCATTGAATTCCTTACAACATTTCAAAAGGAAACAAATTGGATAAAGACAGATTGAAACAAAATTCTGTAAAAACTCATCAAACAGTGACATAAACAACTCAAGTCGTCATCATTATTCATTGATTCATCACCACCAAACACACACACAACAATCTAAAACATTGGTATCATCAACGCAATTTTTAAAACTAAACATCAATAAAACATAATAATATTAGCATCAGCAAATAATTTGATGATAAAATTCACCTTGCAACAGAAAGTGACCAAGGCGTGACAAACTGATCCTCCGTGGCAGTATCCTCACCGTACACGTCATGGACCCCACCAGCAACGGTGGTTTTAGCCTCCACTTCAATCACAGAACCACCATCTCTAATTTCCTGAAGTGTACTACTTTCCAACACAACGCTGCCGTTTCGTTCCCGACTAGGATTTAACACAGCTTTAACTCTCAATGAAGAAGCTTTATGCACTGTAAATTCTCCTCTCTGCTTCCCTGATACACGGCTACAAGAGCCACTCTGTTCAACAACAGCCCAAAAGCATTAAAAATCACAATTTCCTCACTACAAAACAAAAATTCAATCTTTAAAAATGAAAAAAATTAGAAATCAAGCAAATTTCACATTTTTAAGGACCCAGAAAGCTTAAAATCTAATCAATGTGAAAATGAGGTCAAATCAGCTAAAAAGTGATGATTTTGTGAAGTGGGTGAGAGTTAAAATTGTGAAAAAATGGGTAATACTGAAATTAAAATTACCAAGAAGCTGCTTTTCAAGGAGATCATGGTGATTGAAATGTGAATTTTAAGGAGGAAATTTGTAATAATTTAAGGTTGTTTGTTAGAGCTGTGGTATTGTCTGTTTGGCCCTCCCTATGACTCTCTCTCTCTGGTTTAAGTTGGGCATTAACGAGGAGGGAGTGCGAGAGAAGAGATAAAGGGAGGGATCGAAGAAATGGCGAGGAAGGAGGGGCTTTAAAACGTGGATTTATTTTAATTTTTCTTTTTTTGGTTTCTCTCTCTAGTTGTTTTTAAAGTTTATCTCTCTAGAAATGACATGTGGGCAACTGATTTTGTCCAAATATTACCGATGTGTCCTATGTGCGTGTTTTTATGTGGGCCATGGTTAGTGTGGGACCATAATAAGTAGGCTTCGTTTAATTAAGAGGGATAAAAAATTAATTATTATTTATTTTTTTAATTATTAAAATTTCACATAATTAGTTTGTTGCACGAACGATGTGGTGGGAATAATTTTCCTTAATGAAGGTGAACTTTTAAATGAGTCGATGAATTAACTCAATGCAACAAGTGATAAATTCACTTGAAAAAAAAACAAATCAAAATAGATGAGTTTTTTTTTTTGCAGCAGATATAAATCGACTGTTATAATTTCAAGTGTTAGTAGTTAGAAATTTAATGCCACCACATTATCAGTTGGATTTTATATGTGTCCCTTAAAGTGTGAGCATGGAGGCTGAAACTCAAGATTTCCAACTCATGAGAGAGAGCCCCGCTATTAGTCATGCCACTTAATTAAATTGGGTGAGTTCAACTGGTTAGATATGAAAAAGGACATCATATTTTATTAAATCAAACATATAACGGTTACATGTGTAAGAAATTTAGAAAAATCAGAAAATTAAACATATAACGGTTATCGTGTGTTATGACTGATTTATCGATCTACTTATAAAAACAAAAAATAAATTACAAAACTGCTTTGCTTAAAAAAATGTCTTCTTCAATCAAAATCTCTTCATCGCCTGCAAACCGATTTTTTTTATATTTAAGGGTCAGGGCATTTGATTCACCCTCCATCTAAAAAAAACCCTTCATAAAATGGGACAAATAAACCTTTTAGAAAATGACAAATAAAATTATCGTAAATAAAAACAGCCAATAAAATAAATAATGCGAACAAGCTATTACAATTCATAAATGAATTTATCTTTAGTGTTGAAAGACATTATTGATCTATTTTTCGTTTCTTGATTCGCAACAAATTGGATATATATATATATATATATATATAATATTTTACATCGTCGATAAATTTTAGACAATCAACTAAAAATGAATGTCGGTGGCTATTATTATATTTATTAAAAAAAATAAAGTGATAAAATAAATAAGATGATTCCGGTTAACAGTTTCGAAAAGAAAATATGAAAAACAAATCTATAAACAACTAGAGTTTTGAAATCGAGAGAAAAGGAGGAAGTGCATATCCTTAATTATGTAAAAAGGCTAATTTAATTCTTTGTACAATTTAAAAATACAATTTTATCTCTTTCAATGGAAACTATTTATAAATAGTTTAAATTGTTCCTTTTTATAAATGAAACTAGTTTTATTAAAAAACAATATCATAACACAAAATCGGATTTGCGAATGTCAGAACAATCAAATCCTAAAATTTGACATCATACAAAAAATTAGCATCTCGCACTAGAAAGTGAGCTGCCAAGTTCGTTGATCTTCTAATAAAAATGAAAGAACTACATTGCTATAGGGCTTTAAAACTCCCAATAATGTTTAATAACCGACCCGGTATATCCGACCTATCTTCCTCACTATAATGAAAAGTCTAGACTAAGAGAAGCAAATATATTATAAAAACGTATATTCTCAACAAATGATTGTTTCAGCCAATTTAAGACCTCTTTAAAACTCATTGCTTTAGCCAAGTCAGGGCCTCTTTAAAACTCGCCACTTCATCTGTCAACATACCGTAAACATAGCCCGCCACCGAACACCTCCCACGCCCCGCCTTGCTATCATCATTACGAACAATACTAGCAAAACTATCCAATGAGGGAGTTTGCTTTATTCAACTCCCTTTTGGATAACAATTTTTTCTTAAGTTATGTAGAATAGACGATTTGAATATGAAATTAAAAGGTTTAGATGCAATTATTAAAAAAAAAACATTTCAAATACAATTATAATTGTAAAAGTTTTAAAAGTTTATTATAATTAATTAAAGACGTAAAAATTTAAGTTTCTTAAATAATTTGGTCTTTTAGATTGAAATACATTGAGATTAGCACATATTGGTTGTCCTTATGTATTTTTCAAACATAAGATTATCCATCAAGTAAATTAAGAGGATATATTCATTGCTGTAATGTGTTGAATGTGACATTTTCTTAAAACAGAAGAGGTAAGGGAATGACAAAATAAATATTTTCAAGAACATTTCTACCATGAGACAAACCTCTTCCATCAACCATGGAATAAACCATTGTTAAATATATGTTCTAAGTTTTTAATTACTTTCCAACAAGTATATATAGTAGTAATCTATGAAAAATTTCCAATTTTTTTTTATAGATTTTGAAGAATAAAATACTTACAAACTAATTAATGTTTTATCTTTTGAATTCTATATTACTATATACATACTGTAATCGATCTCGAATCATTTAGAATAAATTATATATAATTTTTAAATAAAGGGTCAATCTGGCTTTTATACTTAAATTAAAAATAATTTTTAAATAAAGGGTTAATCTGGCTTTTATACTTATGACTTTGGATAAAAACTCAATTAAATCATTTAAATTAATTAAAAACAATACTTTTTTATTTTCGGTCAATTAAGGACAATTATTTTATATTTTTATGTCAATTAGAAATAAAATGGATTATTCCGGTCCTTGAATTTGTTTATATTATATAATTTTATTATTAATTAATTTAAAAAAATAAAATTTTGTTTTTAGTTGATCAAAATATGTGAAAATGAATTATTCGAATTTGAATTATGAATTGAGGGATGGGTTAACCCTTTGCTGAATCATTTTTTGGAAAAGAAAATAGTACCACATAGTACTAATATGGAAGACATGAAGTCGGGTGAGGATGTATATTGTAATGGTGGGATATGGACAATAATTAGGGTGAGGTTAATGAAGCAAATAGTTGTGGGAAACTCCTCCACTTGCCCCAACGGATAGTACTATTTATTAGTCGAATCCAACCCAACACATCAAAAAATCTATCCAACTCCATCAAACACTATAATGACAACTATTCCACCTCTTTTATACCCACCAAAAAAAAGCCATGAAGGGCAGGACCACCCCCTCCATATACCTGTTCATGGCCGGATTTGGACAGATTTGAATTAGATCTAATTATTTTAGACTCGTATTAAGATTATACCTATAATTTATAAGTTCAAATCGTAATGTCTGCGTTTAAAGAGCTCGTATGAAAGTCACTATATAAAATACCATCACTTTGATGAAGCAAAGACGAAGTGGAAGCCATAGTGACAACACCGGCAGCACCACAACATGGTGGTGCCAGTTACAATGCAAATTTATATTTCTTTGATTGTTGGTTTTAAATGTAATTTTAAGATTTTAAGAATGTGTAAGAGAAAGTAATTGCACCTACTATTTAAAATTATTTTTCTTTCTTAATTGATTAAATTGTTTGCACCAGTTGGATATTGAGCCTTATAATCATCTTTAACCATTCTTTTATAACCGTTCGGTGTTAATTGACCGCTCCTTCATTGATGGACATAGACAATCATGAAACCACGCATATCTTGTATTCATTTAATTATTTCTCTATTTTATTATTTGTTAATTATTTTCTATTGATTTTTATTCAATACTGATGCACTTAATCTCACAACATCTCATTTAAATGAAAATTTAAATTATGTTTAGATCATGTTGGAATTTAATATCTATTATTCAAGTTCGATATACTATATAAAACGTTCAAATTCAATTCAAACGGATAGAGCTCGGGCGGACACCCGAGCCAACGATCAGCTTCCTGAACATTTCTTTCTTAATCTTGCTGTATACTCGATAGTTACTTCAACGATGCATAGCAAGCAAGTTGCTATATATACTCAATAGTATGAGCCTAGCAATGGACGAAAAGGACCTTTTTGCAAATAATAAAAATTGGTAGGTGGCTAGCTTAATACTTGTGGATGATAACAAAGAGTAGTTGAGAAATCGGTCCTTCTCTTATAAAAAAACCTACTAATACCAGCCACATTTATGGGCAATTAATTATTTACATAACATAATTTAAAATATATAAATTCTATCAATTTTAAAATATTAAAATTATCTATAAGAATCCTGAATTCCTAATCTATTAATATGATATAGTTAATTATTTGTAAATTATAAGTTTATAATAATATTGAGACCAAAAATTGTTTCAATATTAAAGAAAAGTAATAGTGAAGCAAAATTTGGGTGATATAATTGGGAATTTAGTGGTGCACTCCAAAAAGGTTTTGATGGTTCCTTGCAGAAACTGTATACAAAAGGGGGAATGGTTATGGAAAGCTATTTTAGTGTATGTATCTGGTGGAGGCTTAATTTGTTTGCTTGCCGTGATGTGCATATTATATATATATATATATATATATATATATATATATATATATATATATATATATATATATATATATATATCCAACAAAACTGGCAGCTCCTATAAATTTAAGAGATTTTAGATAAAAAATTCATAAAATTTAATAAAATCGTCAGTTTAATTGAAAATTGTTCTTTCATATACATCAATTTGGCTTTTTAATTTTTAAAACAATTCCCCACATATAATATATATTAATTTGAACTTATTATTTTAAAATTCTGGCTCCGTCACTGCTTCTAATGTTGGACTTCTACTATGGATTAAAAATTATTGAATATACTATTAAAATATCTTATTAATTTGATTGCTAAAAAAATTAAAAACCATGAATTATAAAAATAAATAAATAGACATTTTATAAAAACAATCAATGTAATTGTTCATAATTTGAATTCAAAATTTAAGGATTAGCCCATTTTAAGGTATTTGAATTTGACCTTTTCAATTTATTTGGTCCCTTAACTTTCATTTAGTCTTATCTGATTTCTGAACTTTCATTTAGTCTTATCTGGTTACCATCTGGTCCCTGAACTTTCATTTGGTCTTGTACTTTGATTTTTTTGCTCCCTCAAATTTCTAAGTGATGAATATTCAGGGACTAGATAAACTAAAATATATAAAGTTGAAGGACCTAATAAGTTCAAATGAAGATTTAAAGACCAGATAAATTAAAAATATAAAATTTATGAATCAGATAAGACCAAGTGAAAGCTTAAGAACTTACTAAATTAAAAATATAAAGTTAAAGGATCTAAAAATGAATTAGTCCAAAATTTAACTCATACTATGAATAAAAATTGTGGGGCTATGGGCAGGGTAAAATAGTAGTATATATGAAGTGTAATTATGGAATGCAAAAGAGGTCAAAAGTGGAATAAAAAAGTTAAGCATGGTATGTGGTAGGAGATGAAACATGTAGGTGATAGTTGGTGGCTGCAAAGTGGGGCAGTCAGAAGAAACTGCAGAGTTCTTCTCCTCTGCCTAAAAACGCTTTTAGTACAGAAAAATTATTGCACACAACCGTTGCGCCATATCATTCGTGAAACAAACTAATTATATGTTAGCCATGTGGAAAATTGAATGATAAAAAAAAAAATTAAAGATTCCCTATCGCAAATGCTTATTGGCTTGATGTAAAAATGACGTGGCGCAACAGTTGCATGGGATAAACACTCGTACAGTACAACTTCACATCAATTCTAATACTATGTGCCTTTCATATCTGACTAAGCGCTTTTAAAGCCAATTTTTTTGTTATTATTATTATTTAGAAAACCCATTTTGAGTTTATATATTTTTATTTTGTTATTTATAGTTCTTTATCAAAGTTATGTTTTTATCTGGCTTTTATAATTAATTTATTTTAAATTTTTAAGTTTTTTTTGGAATGAAAAAAAGTGTACGACACTCGTTGGAAAACGCACTTGAGATTGAATTTGAAGAGAATACCAGATAAATAAAAATTTAAAAATATAAATATCAAATTAAAGAAAATTTGAAAATATGTGAACGAGTTAAATGAAAAACTTAACTCATTAGTTTAAATTTACTCTATAATTGTGCACGCAGTAATGGTAATGGCTACATGCGTAGTGTTTCATCCAAAAGGACCTATAGAATTAAATTCTTAAAATATAAAGATCTAATGAATATAAGATTTTAAAATGGATTAAATACATATTAAAAAAGTATAGAGACCTTAAAATGAATTTGATCTTAACGTTCACTTTTTGCGTAGCCTATTTTTCTTAATTTTCTAATATATCTATATATATATATTAGTACAGTTTACAGCTATTCCTTCCAAATAAAAATAAATAAATACACCTTTCTTGAATGTCAAAGATTTGAATTTGATCATATGAAATTATGAATTACTAACGGCTCACAATTTTATCAATTTTTTTTAATCATTTGAGTATTGAAAATTCATAATATTTTGGATGTAGCTAATATTTATTTATGTTCAGCCATTGTGGATAATTAAAATCAGATAAGATAGATGGATATGGAAATTGAATCTCATTATCAGCAAAAAGAGTTGAAGGTTGACATGTTGTGTGACTAAGATTAGGGTCAGATCATGTGTCACCCAAGTTGATGATGTGGAATATATATGGACCATTTCTTAATACAGACCTTTTGGCTACCTGGCCGATTGAGACCTTAACTCGAATTAAATTATCCATTATTGGAACTAATTACAATTTAAAAGCAAAATAGATTGAATTTTAAACTTTTAAGTTATAATATTAAAACAAATAAATAAGGTTATTTTTGACAAGTAAATAAATAAGAGTGAATTTAACCTAATACATAGTTTGGATTGTCTCAAAAGGAAATTTTATCTTATAATTTTGAGATGATAAAATATTAGTTTTTAAAAAAAAAAATATTTACTCAGTAATTAACATCTCATTTAGTTGAATACAAATTATTTTTAGACTTTTTATTTGAAATATTTGTTGCTTTAAACTCATAAAAAGGTGAAAATACAATTTATAAAATAATTTTCTGCTCATAGAGATAAGATTTTTGTGTATAAAATTAAATCCTGAATAAATAGATTATATGACATTAATTTTTAATGTTTGGGATAATTATTATTTTTTGGTTGGTTGGAAAATAAAAACTGTTTATGAAAGAAATTTAATGCACAACTTTAATAGTTTGATGTCCATATAACATTGGAGTTATACCTAGAATTTCATTTTGTTGGAGATAAATAAATTAGAAAAGTAGAACTTTTCAAAAAGTGAAAAGATATTTCTTCGGTTTATTTTATATGTCTTACTTTCTAAGAAGTAATTGTCAAACTTCGCCTTAATTAGGGAAGTAATTTTCTTAATAAAACTTAAATAAGTTGTACTTCTCTAATAAATAGATGTAAAATAGAGAGATTTTTAGGTAGATTCAGTCTATCACGTCATCCGTGCACTAGCCTATTACAATATAATACGTTATTAAAATAGTGGCATTATCGTAATTTTATTTATTATTTTTTTACACTTTTAAATAGTAATATTACGATATTGTCATTATTTTAATAACATGTTATAATATAAGTAGTCCATAGATGACGTGGTGGACTGAATTTACCTAAAAATTTATCTGTAAAATATAATAATGTCCTTATATTTAATTATTTTAATTATTTGTCAAGAGTTTTATTGTCTTTATCATTTAATGCATAAAAAAAAATTCTCTAAAAAATTGAAAAATGAAACAAGGCGAATATTTTTTACTTTTTTAGTAATTAAATTCCTAAATAAGTATTTTTCCGGAAAATTATTTTTTGAGAAATGTATTATTACGAACCAAGTGTGGCCCTAGTTGGTTTGGGATAATCAATTAATTTTTTTTTTTTAAAAGATGGTTGTGATTTTTAATTTTAGTTTCTTATGCCATTTTCCTGTAAGGATTTAACTTTCTTGCGGATTTGACCATGATGTGCAGACTGCAAACAAGAAAAAAATATTTTATTAATTTTAGAAAAACAATATTATATTATTAATTTCAAATGATTTAATCCAGTAAAAGTATCATACGATTTGCACCAACATTAAAATATTTCTTAACATTTATATTTATTCAGAGTTTAATAGGGTTAAAGAAGTTATTAGTATTATTATTATTTAAATTGCAAAGCAGTGACATACTAATCTGAAATGAAAAAGCATGATATATAATGAAAATATCGACGAGCTCAAGTGGCCGGACTGGAGCTCTGTCGTTCGCCTCAAGTGAAGTAGGTCCATATGAGATAAAAAAAGAGTGAATTAGCTAATTACCTAGATTAGAAAAATATTAGCATTTAGTAACCCTAAAATTCTAACTTGATTTACATACCCCAAGCGTGTCAACCATTTATTTTTTTACTCTGCTCTTTATTTTTTATACTCCACTTATACCTAACACACTTTATTCAAAGTTTCTTCTTCTTCTCTTCTCAGCTCATTTAAAGAGAATAAAAATAACAAATCAACAATTCAATTTAAAATCTTCAGCTCATAACAATTCAACAAATTAATTTCTCTAATTCTATCATTACTTTTTAAAAATTTATTGTGACTTTCAAATTTAATTTCGATCCGCTCGAATTTTTAATTCCTAATTAAATAGCTTCAAATTTCACTTCGAATTCAAATCTAACGATCATAACTTTCTTAAAAAACAAAGAAAACTGTAAATTATTAATTTATTTGTTCTCATTAAAAATTTATTAAAAAAAATTTCAAACGGTTTCAAGTACAGTTTCAATTACGGTTTCAAACCGTTTACAAAGGTTTCAAACAGTGTAAAACAGAATCTAAAAAACACTTTTAAACAGTTTAAAAAATAACAGTTTCAAACAGTTTCAAAAAACAGTTTCGAACACTATAAAACAGTTTCAAACCGTTTACAAAGGTCTCAAACTGTCTAAAACAGATTCTAAAAAATACTTTTCAATGGTTTATAAAATAACAGTTTCAAATAGTATCAAACAGTTTCAAACCGTTTACATAAAAAATAACAGTTTCAAACCGTTTACAAAGGTTTCAAACAGTATAAAACAGTTGCAAACCGTTTTCAAAGATCTCAAACAGTCTAAAACAGTTTCTAAAAAACACTTTCAAACAGTTTAAAAAATAACAGTTTCAAACAGTATAAAACAGTTTCAAACCGTTTACAAAGGTTTCGAACAGTATAAAATAGTTTCGAGAAAACAGTTTCAAACGATTTCTAAAATTAATTTAAAACATTTGAAAACCAGGTCAAAATATCATTAATGAAGAACATTACGATTTTTTCAAAAAAAAGTTGTAAAAAATTCCAAAAAACGATGCTAAAATAATTTAAAACAACATAGAAAGAAAAAAGTAGAAGAAGAAGAAGAAGAAGAATTTTCTCATCTATCACCATCATATTATCTCTTAAACTCTTTTTTTATTCAAATTTCTTTGTCTTGGAGTTCATTTGTATAATGTGAAAAATAGAAAAAGCAGATTTAAGAAAAACGAAGAAAAAAAAAGTTGCAGAGGAAAGAAGAAGAAGAAGAAGAAGAAGAAGAAAGAGAAAAAGAAGTGAGAGAAAAAAAAAATGAGAAGGAAGAAAGAAAAAAAGGAGAGAGAAAAGAAAAAAACGAAAAAAGAAAGAAGAAAGAGGAAAGAGAAAAATGAGAGAGAAAAAAAAGGAAAATGAAATATGCATGTGTTTAAAAGAAGAAGAGTAAAAATACAAATAAGTTATTTTGCTAATTGAGGTACAACTAAAAATAATAGAAAAATAGAGTAAAAAAGTAAATTTTTGAAATTGAGGTATTTAGAACAAATAAGTTAAAAAAAGGAGTGTTTTGTGCAAATTCCTCATAAAAAAACAAACAAGTCGAAAGAATGTCGAAAAAAGCTTCCGGATTTGCTCGTTAGAGTGAACGTCTGAAAACATTTTTTTATGTAATACTTTAATGTATTATTTTATGAAAAATACTGAAGTGTTCGTCAGAGTGAACGTCCGAAAATCCTCTTTGGCGTTCTTTTGACTTGTTTGTTCTTGATCTCAGGTGGACCTATGTCACTTGAGCCCAACGACAGAGTTCCGGTCCGGTAACTCGAGCTAGTGAATATTTTTATTATTTATCAAAACGAGATATATACTATCAATAATTATAATATCCCTTTTCATGAATTTTGAGCTCTTTCATATGAATCCTAACTATAAAATCACATTTTACTCTTTTTATATTTAGATTAAATTTAATTAGAGCCATTTAAGTTATTAGTGGCAGATTTACAAATATTTCTCAACTTAAATTTAACTTTTTGTTCACGTTTGATCTCTCGAGAGTCGTGCTTATTTAAAGTTTGAATTCGTGTAAATTTTATTCTTTTTTAAAAAAATTAACACCAATTTGGATGGGAGCTCACTCTACCATTTCAATTGTTAGGAGTTAAAATGCTAACTCCAAAAATTAAATAGCTGCATATATGAATATATTTTAAATTTGCGGATTTATTTGAATAAGAAGAACAGCGACATATATATTACGAGAACCTTGCGACCTCAATTATATTAAAGCTTAACCCATCAATAAATTTTTTATTTCTATTTTTTTATTATTTTAGCCCTATTCAAGATTTATTATTCAATAAATTCATATATTATTTATTATTATTCAATAGGTATTTTTATGGACGAAAATTGCGAGCCTATGACTCGGTTACCATTAAATAGTTAATAATTTCCATGTCTAAAATGATAAAAAAATTATACGTTTAATTTTTTATTCATATGGCTTTTTTTATTCAATCCAAATACTTATAAATTTAAATATGATGATAATTGATTTTTTCAACATGTCAAGTTAGTTGGACATTTAAATTAGATTTTATGTTTATATCATGACTGCTTTTTCGTCCATAAAAGAAATCAAAGAAATTGAAATAAACTAAGTTGATGAATTAGATAAAAAAAAATGTCTGGGAGCTTTGGCCTGGTTGACAAAGCTCCTAAGACATCCTTCTGAGATCCTGGGTTCGACCCAGGCCTCAGCAGCCAGTGGGCTGATTTAAAAGGAATTGTATATAATCACAATTAACTCCCGCTAATCCCGCTAACAAAAAAAAATTAGATAAAAAAATGTAAAAAAAGGTGTGATTATAGAGTGCCGCGTGTATCCACGTGGAAGGGACGCTAGGACACGGTGTGGAATGAAAAGAAAAGAACAGAAATGCAATGATCGTTGGTTGTTGTTTATCTTTAATTTCAAGGCACCAGTCTAAGACATGTCACAGTGTATCATTTTAACACTTTTGAGTCCACGTGCGGTCTTCTCTGACACACATGTGAACTCTTCTTGTTTTCATCGGAATATAAGGCTCAAAGCCCAAAACGACGGACCAAACACTGGTGTTCTTTTTGTGGAATTTTCACAAAAATAAAAATAAAGAGCACTTATAAAATAACAATAAATAAAAAATCGATCCGGTCTTTAAATTTGTTTTTGTAAAATCAAATAGTTTTTTTAAATTTTTTGATCAATTAAATCTACAGACTTGTATTTCGAAATCAACAACATTTTAGTCATTCATATTTTTAAATTTGTGTCACGGAATCTAATAAGTCCGCATTTGAGATATTACATATTAGGGGTTATTTAATATAAATTAAGAGAGTTTGGAAATTTAATAATATGTCAATATATTTATAATGTGTATAACTGTTTATTAAATATTTTATGTTTAGTTTTATTATCTTTTGTGTATATTATCAAATTTATCAGTATAATTTTACTATATTTTAGCTATTATTTGGTATACTATTAGTAAAAATCAGTGTAAATTTAAACATTAACTTTTCTTGATTTATATATAGTGTAATTTCATCTAGAGAAAAAATCACAATTGCCCATACGGTTGATAAATAATCCCAGAAACACGGTTTGACCAAACCCCTTTTATTCAACACGGGTTGACCAACTTTTCTTTCAAAGTTAAACTTTTTAAATTGATAAATACGGTTTTAGCAAAATCAGTTCAATACAACAGACTTCTTCCAAATTGAATCACAGTTTCATCATCTCTGTTTCACGATGGCCCTCTTCCACCACTGCCGCCATAAAACGCTCCTCCAGTATTCTTTTTGCAACAACGTGGCCGGCGCCAATTTGTTTCAGGTCCACCGCGCCGGTGGAATTGACTGGATAAGCATAAGATGCTGAAAATACTAACGGTGAAAGCGAATCCAACGGGTGTGTCGAGAATTCAGAGAGAAAGGGATTTGAATCAAGAGAAGCAATTGTGTGCGCGAAGGTGGAATCGGTCGTTGACTCGGTTTTGACCAATTTCGTTGCATGTTAGAAATTTCCAACTTCATTTCTGGTTTCTCGATTCAAAATTCTGCACTATTTTGATAAGAAAAAATTGATCCATTTTTGCTGCTATGGTGGATTTGTTTGCGAAAGTTTAAGAAGAAATCAAATATTAGTAGTCCTTTGATAACATGATTGTCATTTTGCTAAATATCTTTATGCTTTTAGAATAGTCTAGAAATGTTGAATGGGATACAGCTGTTAAACTTTTTTTTACTCTATTTTCCTGTTGAAATCAATGGTTAAGGTTGAACATAGGTGGCACATGTGGCAAATTGTTAATTAAAAAAGTAGAGAACTAAGTGTTTTCCATTTTTTATTCAGTTAAACATCGGCTTATGTATCATGTTAAAAACTTAAAACCTCTTCTTCCGTTTACTAGTTATTTAAAAGGTATTTCAAGAATTCTTTTAATTTTTTTTTTTGAGAAAAAAATTCTTTTAATTTCAATTCACTATTAGTTCATTAATAGTTTACTTTTAGTTCATTAAATAAACTTGAGTTAGATATGTTATTATATTATAGATAGTGATTTATTACTGGTTTAACATCGGTTTACTAAAAATCTATTTACTATTAGTTTATTAAAAATTAAATTTTCTGTGAATTTACTATCGGTTTTTTAATATACTAAAAATACAAATAGTTTCAAATAGTTTTATTTCACTAAACAAACTTATAGTAATATTAGATTAAAAAATGGACTATTAATTTTTTAAAACACCGATAGTAAATCAGTAGTGAACTGATAGTAAGCTAATAATAATTATTTTTTAGTATACTGATAGTCAACCAATGGTAAACCGATAGTCAACCGTTAGTTAACCAATAGTCAACGGATAATAAACCAGTAATCAATCAATAATAAATTGATAGTGAACCAGTAGTAAACCGGTAATCAATGATAGTCAATCGGTATTCAACTGATAGTAAATCGATAGTCAAACAATAATAAACTGATAGTGAACCGATAGTCGACGCATAGTCAACGGATAGTAAATGAGTTTATAAGTGTCAGTTTACTAATAGTAAACCGGTATTAAACAATACCATCAGTTTACTAATCGTTTACTAACGGTTTCTTAACAAAAAGTTTACTATCAATTTTCTAATGGTTTACTAACAGTTTACTTAAAAAATAAATTTACGATTTGTTTATTTTTTTAACCATTTAGTTAATTTATTAATCGTTTACTAACAATTTACTATTATTTTACTAAAATAGAAGTTAATTTACTAACCGTTTACTATCGTTTTACTAAAAAATATTGTTAATTTATTAAATAAAAAATATAGTTGATTTATTAAATATAAGGGTTAATTCCTAAAAAAATCACGAACTTTACACGAAGTTTCATTTTAATCATGAACTTTAAAAGTTGTCATTTAAAGGCACGAACTTTCATTTTGTTTCAAATCTATCGCCAAAGTAAAATCCGATGTATTTTATCGAACCAAAAATTCCTAATCCTATATACTCTAACTAAAAGATAATAAGATTTAATGTCGATTTATAATTTGGGTCTTTCATTAATGGTTTATTTAAGAATTTAGTCAACAAAAATACACTGAGATGATATATTTGAAACAAAAAGAAAGTTCGTGCCTTTAAATGGCAACTTTTAAAGGTCATGATTAAAATGAAACTTCGTGTAAAGTTCGTGATTTTTTTAAGAATTAACCCTAAATATAAAGTATTGTTAATTTATTAACCGTTTACTAACAGTTTACTATGAGTTTACTAAAAAATAAGTTAATTTACTTACCGTTTACTATCGTTTTGCTAAAAAAATCAAACTCCTAAAATTCATAAATAGAAAATAATATAAAAATGTAAGGATATGATAAACATAAAGTCATTTTGTCAAATACTTTAGTAGCCAAATTTAAAACCGAATTGAAAACACCTACTATTATGTCCTAAATAATTAGACTTTGATTGTCGACTTCGATTAGGTGAATAGTAAATGAAACTGATATATGACATAAATATTATATGAAATAAAAAGAAAATTTACATAAGTCTTCATTATTTGTATTGAATTGAGTCACATAACACAAATGTCAGTTTGTAATGAACATTTTACAAATTGCAGGATCTACTCTTTCCGGCAGTTACTACTTCTACTAACACCAAAACATAATGCTGCTCCTGCTCTTGTTCTTTTTCTTCTTCTTGATTTGGTACTTAATGTTGCTACCGAAAGAATGACCTAATCATCATGAACCAAGAGATATAAATTTTCTAGATACTTGCAAAATGTCTACTGCCATACCATTCTTTTCACGGGAAACTAAATAATCTGATTCTGGTAGAACCAAAGCAATTGTCAGTGATGAGTATCCCTAATCAACAAATACATAAACAAAATTAAAATCACATAATTATAATTTGTTAAATCATCAAACACCTCTCTTTAAATCCTTAAAAGTACAGTAACATCAAATAAAATTTCAAGTTAAATATAGAAAAAGGAATAACATACAGTATCAAGAAGATGCACAAGCTTCACTATGGCTACCACGCAAGGCAGCAGTTTCCTCTAGCAGATGCCTCAAAATTTGAAAATGAAAAATTAAAATCAAAAAAAAAAAAAAAAGAACAACAATCAACAAAAGTTTAAAAATTCAGTGGAAATGAGAACACCTCCTGCTCATAAACATTGGCAAGAATCTTAATCGGCGCGTCGATTTGCTATCAAACAACAAGAAAGGAACCCAAACTATCATGGGTAAAGAAAGAGAAGAATAATGGTGGAATCATTAGGATGCTTAACAGACGATAGGAAGAGATGCCGCCTCCGTAGCAGCGGCGATGGCGGAACCGAACGAATCTGTACCTGTTACTCAACAAAATAACAATAATGGAAAAGAACCCAGATATAGAGGAGTTTGTAAACATCCATGGGCAGATTCATCGCAGAAATCATAGATCCGTATATCTCAACGTTTTTCAACAAAAAACCGTAAAATAAAAGCATAAAAATTAAAGCAGATGAAAGTGAACAGTAATTTTAAAAGTGGAATGGCCGGGCGGTATTATTGGGATTATTTTAAGTCTTCCCCGTGGTCAGCCTAATTTCCTCTTTCTCATCTATTCTTAAATGCAGCAAATGAGACCAAGATTTCAGCAGTCAGGCCCATGAACCCAAAATGGTACCATTCCTTTCTTGAACTGGATTGCAGATTTTTTGGGCCCACGAACCCAAAATGGTACCATTTGTTGGACGACTCTATTTCAGATTTTTTTTTCTTTAATCACTAAAAAGGAGATATTTTTAGCATTTGTATAAAAATTTAATCCTACAAATTAAACAGAATTATGTCCGTGTTTATATCACTTGAGTTATAGTTTCTTTAAAAAATTAATTGATGAAATCAAAATTTTGCATTCTGGATAAAATATTTATAAATATATAAGTTCAGTAATAATAAATATTCCCTCCGTCCCATTCTAATTGAGAAAATTTCAATTACACAGTGTCAATGTTTCTACCTGGTTTGGAAGTTGAGAAATCAAAGCTTATAAAATGCAAAGAAAATGGTGAAGGCAATCAAAACTCCAATATTGACGTGCTTAGAATTCTCTACCCAATATGCTAATAAAAGTTATTAATTCTTTTACATATACATATAAATTATCAAAAATTAATCTAATAACATTTCATGTTTTTTTATATATATTTTTAATATAGTTTATTAAATATATTGTGTTTTTATGATTTTGTATTTTAGATACTTTGGTATTTATAATTATTTTATACAAATATTTATGGATCATGATTACACTTTAAGTCCTTTTGAAATTTTATGAAAGTAAAATTTTATTTTTATTAAAATCAAATATATTAGTTTTAAATAATTTCAATAATAAATTATATTGTTTTGAGTATTTTAAAATAAATTTAGCTGACTTTAATTTTTTTAACCTTTATAGCATTAAAATTAGTTATGAACTTATTAATAAGAGACAAATTATTAAGAGATTACTAGAGTTTCAATTATAACAATCGAACCATTTGATTAAATTAATAAAGAGTTCGTTTGGATACGTATTGAGATTTTATATTTTAAAATTATGAATTTGCATTTCACCTAATAACTTGTAGCCGATTGCTTCACCTGTTTTTTTTAATAATGATTTCTTAAACCTTATTCAATTAATTTTTTTTAAGAAAATAAACAAGAGAATAACTCTCATTGTCTATAATTAGTTGAAAAATTACATAAAATACAACTAAAATCTATCCATTTACAATCAATTAATCATTGTAGTATTAGTGTGTTTATCTAATGAGCTAAAAATGTTTCAATAACAAATTATATTTTATAATTTCTAGTTATGTAAAAAATAGCAAGTAAAAATATCATCTCAAGACAGTTATAATCCATCGTAATCTTTTTAGAAAATATAGCAAGTTAGGCTATAATTAAATAGTCATTAGGAGCTAATTTTTGTTATAAATCAAACAATTTTTTGATTGTTCAAAGAAAAAAAAACACCAACAACCAACTTTCCGTTAATTTCTAATTTTTCTACATAAATATGTACCCTAGTTTTCTTCAAATTAATGACATTTATTTTATTGCCAGTTATATTTCAATTTGCTAGGTTTGCTTGTAGTGTGCTATTTGGCTCCAGCATTTTGTATTTCCCGTTGATGATTTTTAACCAACCAAAACAAGAAATAGGATTATTGACTTTCGGAGTTACCCTATTTTCCATAAATTGCAAAATAGAGTTATCATTTTATTACATTTTAAAATTTAATAACCATTTTGTAATTTTTGAAAGGTAGGATGACCCCAGAAATTAATAACCCCAAAAAAACATGACCTGTACAAGTTTGATATAATAGTCGGACCATCAGCCATGTGGACGCCGTAGGCTGCGGATTCAAACACCAACCATACTCTTTCTAATAAATTGAATGGTTGAGGTTAAACTGCTTACTATTATATTTCGAAATTGCCAAATATGTGGGCTTACGAGCTGGCTTATGGGAGGTCCACATTACAAAATTTAATAATAATTTTAGACTTCGGTCCAGAAGAGTGAATCCTCTTCGCCTAACAAAAAAGATGAAAAAAGTCTGATTGTATAGCAATTTCAATTTTAATTATTTTTGAGACATTACACTTTGATTTTGTTAACATTCATAAGAGTTAAGTACTAACACTTTTCATGTTAAAAAAATATATTCCTATTTGATTTTTAAAAATGATTAGTCGATTTTTTTAAATAATTTTATAATTAGAATATATAATTTGGAATAAATTTTTTAAAATCAACTAAATTTATAGAAAAATAAAAATTTAATTCTAAAATTTAATTTAATTATTTAACAATTAATTTTAAAAAATAAGATAAAAATAAAAATTATCATTAAAAGATACATAATATAAATTTCCCAAATTTAAGAAAATCTTATAAACAATTTGTTTATAAAATAATTAAAACCACTGAAAATAGTTTCAAAACTTAAATTAAATAAAATTTCATAAAACAACAGCATATTTACTATAATTATTATTTAATTATTTAAAAATAATATTTTTTTATCTAAATCATTGGGGGCATGTGAATGTCATGCCTGCCAATATTAGCGTGCTTAGCATTCACTTGTCGATATGCTAATAAAAGTTATTAATTTCTTTTATATATACATAAAAATTATAAAAAATTAATTTAATCACATTTTCATGTTTTTTCATGTTATTTTGGTATAGCTTATTAAATATATTGTTTTTTTCATGAATTTGTATTTTAGATACTCTAGTGTTTTTAATTATTTTATATAAATATTTACAAAGCTTGATTGCACTTTAAGTTTTCTTTTTGAAATTTTATAAAAGTATAATTATTTTATTAAAAATTAATAAATCAATTTTAAATAATTTCAATAATAATTTTATATCATTAAAACTAGTTATGAACTTATTAGTATCATTTGATTAAATTAACTAAGAGTGCGTTTGGATATAAAATTTAATTTTATATTTCACCAAAAACCTTTCAGCCGATTGATTTATCTATTTTTTAAATATAATAACGATTGGTTATTTTTTTTATCTTAAATGATTTCGTTAGTTCATTAATTTTCATAAAAATAAAAATGACAATATCTCTCCCTATCTATATTTAGTTAAAAAAATTACATAAACAAAACTAAAATTTCCCCATTTACAGCCAATTAATCATTGTAATAATATACAGTGTTTTCATCTAATGAGCTAAAAATAATTCGATAACAAATTATATTTTACGCACAACGAATCAATTTCTAGTTATATATTAAAAATAGCAAGTAAAAATATCCATCTCATGACAGTTATAATCCAGCATCATCTTCCAGAAAATATAGCAAAATTAGGCTATAATTAAATAGTGATCAGGGGTTAATTTTTGTTATAAATTAAACTGTTTCTTTGATTGTTCAAAGAGAAAAAATAGAACCACCAACTTTTCAGTTGATTTCTAATTTTTCTACATATCTACCCTAGTTTTCTTCAAATTAATGGCAATTATTTTTTTGCTAGTTATATTTCAATTAGCTAGGTTTGTTTGTAGTGCACCATTGGCTCCAGCATTTTATATTTTTGGTGACTCTTTATCTGATAATGGAAATAATAATTTCTTGCAAACCGAAGCTAAGGCGGACTATAGCCCCTACGGTGAGATATTTCCGTCGGGAGCTACAGGAAGATTTTCTAATGGCAGAAATGTTGCTGATTTTATAGGTATTTATATATATTTCTATTTATGTAGTTCGGAAAAATTAATAAATATTTGTTTTCCGTTTTGAAACTTATCTTTTCTTATTATACGTAGCGGAATTTCTTAACTTGTCGTATCCTCCTCCAAGCTTGAGCGTAAACGCTTCGAGTTCGATTACGGGTGTGAATTACGCATCCGGGGCATGTGGGATTCTTCCTAAAACCGGAATTGTTTTGGTATGGATTTCATTATTTTCAATGAAAAGGTTTCTATTAAACTTAAATCATATATAATATTAATATATAAAGTAATGTGCTTATTAAATTATATAATATTTTTTGCAGGGAAAATGTTTGAGTTTAGAAGAACAGCTACGTAAATTTGAAATTAGGGAAAAATCAAAGCTGGTGAAACAATTCAGAAACAGAAATGAAACAACAAATTTTTTGTCAAATTCTATATTTTTATTTTCTACAGGAAGCAATGATTATCTTGGGCACTATCTTGATACTGCACATTTTAATACAAGCAAGCAATTTTCTCCCCAACAATATGCTGAGCTTCTTGTTTATAAATTATCTCTGGCTATTAAGGTAAATGATTATTAATATATTAAATAAATTAAAAATAGTTACCTAAACCATATGTTCATCAAAAATTAATCCAAAAAATAAATCTTACCAACTTTTAGCTTAATTTTAAGGTTACCGGTAATTTTAACTTAAATAATTTCACTAATTTTATTTTAACATGTGTTTTATATGATAAATTAAGAGACATTATTTTCGTAGTTTTACTCATGAATCTTTTATGTATCATTTGACATGTCAATTTTTTTTTTTGAAATAGGCTTCAACATCTAAATTTAGAATAAAACTATCAAAATATATATTCTAACTTCATTTATAAAAAATTGACTTTTTGTATCGATTAGACCTTAAAAAGTTATGATTAAAACTTGTATAAATTATCTAATGCATGATCGAATCTCAAAAATTTAAAATCTGTATTTCTTATTTTTTGTATATATTTGGTATATTAAGAATTATAATTACATATTAATTGAAATTTTTAGTCTATAGTAATCGAATAAGGTGACTCTAATTGTATGACATTTAATTGTATACAGAGAGTATACAAATTCGGCGGTAGAAAGTTCATTACATCCGAACTTGGTCCTCTTGGATGCATCCCAGCAATTGCAAAAGTAGTTCCTCACAAGGGAAATTGTATAGAAGAAATTAACCAATTAATCATATTCTTCAACGAAAACTTAGCTATAGCTGTTCAAAAGTTGACAACATTTCTCCCCGGCTCGAAATTTGTTCATGTCCGTAGTCACGCCCTAAGCTACGATGCTATCGTAAATCCTTCCACATACGGTACGTAGTTCCTCTATTTGTCGGCAACATATTGTTTTCGAGTAATAAATAGTGATATAAAAAAGCTGGATTGAATATAGTATTAGATTTTTATTTGTTTATTGGAATGTTGATTAGATTGCGATTGAATAATTTGTGCAGGTTTAAAAGATACAAGTAATACTTGTTGCGACGCGTTAAATAATGGAACTTCTGGGTGCATTCGAGGGAAACCATCGTGCCCTAATCCGGAACAATTTTACTTTTTCGATGCATTTCATCCTACGGAAGTTTCATATTCACTGATAGCATCTCGTTGCATCAATGATAGTTCAATTTGTTCTCCTACCCTTGAAGAATTTGTGAAAATGTAATTATTTGAGAGTAGTTATATAGATCCCAAAAAATTGTATGATGTAGTCTGTAGATCTACTAGAGAAAAGTGAGCAACCGGGTCCTTGATGGGGATTTAATGATGTTGTAATTTTAGTTTAAATGATTTTGCAAAGTGATTTTTTCAAATTTTCTTTTTGACATATGCGATGTAATTTAACATGAGACATTGATTTTCATTTTTCCTAATCTCCAGTTACTTTTTTAATTTTTTCAAATATTTTTATATATGATAACCAAACATTAAAAAATTGTATTTAATATTTTGTTTACATAGTCTATAGTTATATACTTGTAACAGAATTATAAAACCAGAGAACTTTGATTATAGAAATGAGTTTTGAATTACAAAACTAAAGGAAATAAAACTACAAACCTAATGCTATTTATAGACTAAAATTCTGAGCTCTAATACAGCTGGAATACAGCTGGAAGTATGCCATGGCAACAATGTTGAAACTAAAGAAGTTGAGTGAGCAGCGGCTTGATGAATTGCAGGTAGTAGCTTCTTTATATTCTGTGTTAACTTGCTAATTAATTAACAAGTCCATCCAAACCACTAATATTAATAAAATCCAATAGATAATTTTGCAGATATCCAGATTAAAAGTGAAAAAGAGCATATTATTTGCAAACAATTTGACGAAAATAGGTATTTTTATAGAAGCCGTAAATCCAGATTTTACATTGTTGATAAATTATTTAAAAATATACAACAAGTTTAGTAATAATTAATAAATGTTACATAGTGTTAATTTTTCTACCTGGTTTGGAAGTTGAGAAATCTTATGCAAAAAGCAAACATAAATGCAAAGAAAATGGTGAAAGCAATCAAAACTCCAGCTACTGGTCCCATAAAATCAGGATCATAACCAAAATGTTCCTGAATGTACCACTTAATTGTAGGATCAGGCACAATTCCAGGTGCTTTAATGGTGTCTTCCACATCTCTATATTGTGAAACAATTAGACCATACACTGTCCATGCCACAGGGCATATCCAATAGTACCATACCCACCACTTAGGAATTTTCTGAAAAATTCAAAAATAAAGTAGTCAGATTATATTACTAAATCCCGGAAATTTTCACCGACCGTACATGAACTTTTTTTTGTTTCTCGTAGCGTTATTCGTAAACTTCAATTCGTAACGAGAATATAGATATCTATGCGACTGTCAGGTTAGTCCATTTTGACCGAAAAGGAGATCTGTTTACGGAAGATATTTTAATGTTATAAAATTTATAGTTTGGAATCCTAGTAACGAATTGAAATTTAAGTACTGCGTAAGGAGAAGAAAGTTCAGGTACCGTCACGGAAACTTTCCTTAAACCTGTTGCTGAGTTAGAAAATTCAACAGGAATAGAATGAGTCATACCGGTCTAGGAATGAAGAATCCTGAGAAAAGATTGAAAAGTGCGTAAAATGCAGCTGCGAAAATGGCCGCTACTTGCAGATTCGGAGAAAGTGAAGCGGTCATCATTCCGTAATATGTGAAGTAGAGGAATGAGAAGAAAGATATAAAATAAAACCAGAAGAATTTTGCTGCTGTCCATTCAAATGCTACCATTGCATACACTATCAGTGTATAATATGTTGTCTGAACTAGTATATATGGTAATTCACAAATTACCTGCAAAAAAAAAATTTCATTTAGCATTTTTTAGTCGGTTAAATTCTGAATCGTTGGCAATTGTTATCAGAAAATTGTCCTGAACACACCTGAGCAAGAGCGTAAGGTAATGCAGAATACATCCCGGCCGCTATTTCTCGATAAAATACACTTCTTTCTATTGTTACTATTGGTTGGACTGTTGAACAATTGTTAACACCAATGAAAAAGATTGCAGCATACATTGCTCCAATAATCACAGTCAGGTCATTTGCACTTTCCCTATATTGCAGAATAATGATCAAAATTTTAGATTTATTTAGAATGAAATTTAATTTTAAGTATAGGAGTTATAGAGACAGACCTTTTGGCTCCAACTTTCCAAAATATAGTTCCAACAACAAGAGCAGCAATTAAGGTGAAGAAAAATCTGACAAGATTGTAATCAGGACTTCTCCAGTAAGTCCACCATTGCTTCCAAATACAAGATTTGAATTGGCCCCATGTCGACTCGGAATATTTTGACGCAAAATATAAGTCGCTTGCTCCTGGTGGGGGTGTGCTTAGCTCCTTCACTAAAGCCTTATTTCTCCTGCTCATAGCCAAATACAAAAAATCTGTAGGTTAGCTTGCAAAGTAAGCAAATGCTATCGCCTATCAGATATGATCATTTGTTCTGATGATTACTCGAATAAGGCTGACGATCTGTAGTGTTCTGCAAAGTCAATTCCGAGTTGGACTTCTGCTGATATGGAACTCACTTCCAGCATCCATGTTGCTGGATTGTATTTCTCTTTGATTTTCGGAACACCAGGAATTGCCTGCATTATCAGAATTTTCAGTCACTTAGATAATGAAAATGATGAAATGAAGGAAAGGTTCTAGTTGAGGAGAATATGTTACTTCGAAATATTCGATGATCTTGTGTGAATTTCGACCAAGTGGTCCTAAGTAGATAACCTGTCCTCCTCTCTTCATTAGTAGCAACTCGTCGAAGGCTTCAAAGATGTCGATACTAGGCTGATGGATCGTGCAGACGACAGTTCTTCCAGTATCGACTGTGTTTCTGACTGTCCTCATTACTATTGCTGCTGCTCTTGCATCAAGTCCTGAAGTTGGTTCATCCATGAAAATGATTGAAGGATTAGCGACAAGCTCCACCGCGATTGTTAACCTTTTTCGTTGCTCTGTTGATAATCCTGTCACTCCTGGAAGCCCAACTATGGCATCTTTTAGATTTTCTAGCTCTACCAATTGCATCACTTCATCTACAAAGCTCTGAAAGGAAAATTCAAGAAGTGTTTTAGTTCACATTTTGTTCAAGAGAACAGATCAAGTGTTAAAGTTTACCATTTTCTCCTCTTTGCCGACTTCTACGGGTAGGCGAAGAAAAGCCGAGTAAATTAAGGATTCTTTGACTGTGACTTGAGGTGAGTGGATATCATTCTGTTCACAGTATCCTGAAATTCTTGCAAATGTTGTTTGCTTCTTGGTGAACCCTGAAATTCTGATATCGCCTTCGATATATCCACCCGTCTTTCTTCCTGCCAAAACATCCATCAATGTTGTTTTTCCTGCTCCACTTACTCCCATAAGTGCTGTCAGGATTCCAGGCCTAAATGTGCCTGTTACGTTGCGAAGTAGTTGCAGCCTGTTTTCTGCAACTCCTTGATTCTTCATTTCCTGTCACCATCCAAATCACAAGAAGAGTACAGGTTTTGCTTTTAGCCTTTGTATATATAATTGGACAGCCATGTTGCACGAAAACTCATCGAGACTTGTATATTGGCATTTTATTTCTGTTTCCGGTATTACTTCTCAGGCTCTAAATTTTATACATATATCATTTTCTCTTAAAAAAATGTAAATTTACTATTTTCCTTTTCAGGATTTTCCATTTCAGAATTTCCATTTCCGTGCAACATATATAGTTGGACAAGAAAAGCTATAGATTCTTACAGAGGGCATGTCTACATAATAATCCATACTGTCAAATGACATTGCTAGAGGAGTGAAAGGCAGAACCATTCCTTTTCTGGCAGTAACGCCATTAGCCCTACTACCATTTCTACTCACTTCACTGCGATCGGGTTGGCCACTATTCGTATGGAACGCCATCTCCCCTGCAGCATTCCAATTTCAACAATCTGACCCATAAATATAATTAATAATACACATTCCAACACCTCTTACTTGAATTCCTTCCATCAGAAAACGACAGTGCTCGAGAAAATGAGTCTGTTCTTCTTACTGCCGGTTCATCCTGGTCGCTCTCCATTTCCTCAGAGATTATTGCTTGTTTCTTTCCAGGAGCTGTTAAATCAATCAAAGAAGCATGCAGAGATTACTTCATTACCTCAACAAACAAAATTTTGCACCAATTATCGATCGGACTTGAAGAACTTACGGCTTAAGAACATAAGAGTGAAGGTAAACAGAACATTGAAGACAATTGTAAACCCTAAAAGAGCAACAGCCCCAATCCAATACCAATCTTCATCAGCAGGTATATCAAAATTGTTGAGCACTGCTATCCCAAGCCTGGTAACATTGTCTGATGCCTGAACCGCAATCGAAATTATCATTTCTAACGCTAAACCATAAACCCTAAACTCGACAGGATTAGTTTGAGCTCATACCAGTTTATTCATCCACCTTGAAGAGAACATTTCATTGACAGCAATGGCGTTATGACCGTATGTTATAGGCGAAAGCCAGTACGCCCATGCCCATCCTCTTGGAATTTGACCTGATCATAATTGACAATACTACATTTAACTTGAAATTGTAGTTTTTAAAGGTGTAGAGTATTTTCTGATTGGATTGAGACACTAACCTTTAGGTAGAATGAACCCCCCAAGCATGAAAATTAGCAGGAGAATTAACGCGCCGCCTGTGTTGGCAATGATCATAGTCCGGCACAGTCCGGCAATGAGTCTGAAAATGGCAGCTGCCATTTGCTGTATCAGAAATACCAGTACCAGTTGCTTGAAAAACCTGAGAAATGTTTTAACTTCCATGAAGCTGTTTATGAACTTAAGTATCAATTACCCCCTAAAGTTACATGCGGTGGACAATTAACACCCAAACTAACTTATTTTTGTCAATTAGTCCCTTAAATTTGCACATTTATCAATTAAAACACATATACTAATTTCGAAAAGGCAACATGATTATTCTATCCATAACTTTGACCATGTTGTCTCAAATATCTTTAAAGTAAATTTGGACAGTCTGGTCCATCAATTTTATAAATTTTTGAATAATTATATTCAAACCTCAATTCAATCAAAATCACAGAATCCTTCTTTTTTTATCTTGACCAATCAAGTAAATTTTGAAATCCACGTCGGACCAGACACGCTCTGATCATTTTGCCTTTCGAAAACAATTATAAGAACTAATTGACTAAAAATTTGGACTAACTGATTATAACTAACTTTATTATCAGTTTATTTTAACATTTTTAATCAATCAGTCCCTTGAACTTATCATTTTTATCAATTAGATCAAATGTATCAATTTTGAAAACAAATGGAGGGACTAGTTGATAAAAAAAGAAGTTAATTTATGGTGTTACTAATGAAAGAAAATCTGAAAAATGCATTGTATGCAAATTACCTGCCAGCTTCAGGAACATATCCAATGGTGAAATAAGCAATAATAACCCAAACAATGGACTCCAAAATAGAAATAGGAACTCTAAGGAGCAAAGTAGGAATAGTAAAAGTCCAAGCAGGATGAAACAAAAGATCCCTTTGCTTGTAAAAAACCGGAAGCCTCGAAATCATTAGCGAAAGCTCAGCGTAACCATTGAACATATTATGTATGACACTAAAAGTCAATGCACCAATGTACAATTCACCATCTTCTTCATTTTTCGAGTCCATTTTCGTCCTTAAAAACACGGTCGAAGCTATAACCGCTACTATGATCAGCTGAATTGCTTTCGAAATGTATACGAATGCATTTCGTTTGATCATTAGCCATTCTTTGTCCCAACAAGCTTTGAGTAATTCTGTGTTGGAGACTGAGTATTTTGTGAATACTAATGATGCTTTGTGGCTTTGAGACTTGTTGAATGGAGTTGAGAGTTGGGTGTTCAGATTTATGCCAATGTGGAATTTTTTGAACTTTTGGACAAATTCAGGGACTGATATGTATCTGTATGGTATGTTTTTTTCTGCCCAGTATTGCTCCTGGTCTTTCTTTGAAGTCACCTACAATAATCAAATTAGTAATTATGTTAAAGATAATAAACTTTAATTAATTATTTAATTTGTCATCAAATTTTTTATTGTATTTCATAACTCCATTTAATTATTTAAATATAAAATAAAATAAATATGCATTGTTTACACTTTAAATTTGATGAATATTTTCATGTGTGTTTATATTATAAATAATAAAATTATCATTAATATCTTACTTAGTTTTAATTATTTGAATTTTTAGATGAATTGGTTAATTTCAAGGAAAAATTATAAAAATGGCCTAAAACCGGTCAAATACTTTTTTTTTCCGCACTCAGTGTTTCACTTTTTATGCTTTGTATCATAGGTGTACCGTCAACTATTGTTGGGAAAAATAAAAGCATAAAGACGATTTTTTTTGTTTCTTTAGATAAAGATAAAAAAAATTGGGCTTAATATGGTGTTGCCTAATTGATAGCTATAGATTTATAATGTCTAAATTTGGCATTTTATAGTAGTAGAAGCATAGAATGGGCTAATGATAAACTTCAGGCCCTCTGAAGAGATGTTAGCCATACTATATCAATGTAGGCACATAAATGCCAATTAACCACCTGAATTTGTGGGTTGTGCTCAATCAATCCAAAATATTATCTTTATGATCTAGTTAGTTCATATGTTTATCCAATTTTCATAAATTAGTCCCAATATATAGTAAATTTATGGAGCAATTGATCCAAAATTGGGGCTAATTGGCATTTAAGTGTTAAAATGTGTTAAATCATGAAATTTACCTCTTGCAAGAAATCAGCTGTGCCCTTCCTCTCAGGGCAGCGGAACCCACAGCTTTCAAAGAATTGAAGGACATGATCTCGCGGGCCCTGATAAACAATCTGACCCTCCGATAAGAAAATGATGTCATCAAACAGATCGAACGTCTCAGGAGCCGGCTGCAGTAGGGACATTAATATTGTGCCTTCTGTGAGGTGTACAATCTGCTGCAGGCACTTCACTATTTGGTACGTTGTGGAGCTATCTAGACCCGTTGATATCTCATCCATGAATAGTGTTTTTGTTGGCCCAACAATCATCTCTCCTGTTTGAATTCAAATTAGTACTTTTATATTTGATATAGGTTCATTTTAACCCTCCAACTTGTTATAAAAGTTCAAAAGAGTCCAGCTTTGTAATTTTGGACAAAAAGCCAACAATTTGTCAATTTTAGGTTAGTTTATACTGATGTCATTAGTTCCCACCGAATTTGATGCCGGTTTTAATGGTCAACAATATATACCAACCCAAAATTTGACAAAATGTGATTTTCTTTTTATCTAAAACTATATATTTAATCTTTTTTTTCAACTTTTTTTTGTACTAAATTGAAGGCAAAAATAACCCTTTATTCCTTTTATTTTGGTTTAATGTCACTTCATAATTTATTTCATTTAAAAATGAATTCACTTGATATTACCATGATCAATTCTATAAATTAATTTATTTTTATTTATAAATAAATTTGTAAAATTCATTTGAATTAAACACATCATCATTCGATTGTTTGGTGTCATATGAATTTTTAAATTAAAGACTTTGTATTGCTTGGGGGTTGGTGGCAAACGAACAATGTAAATATTTTCTCAGCAACAACTTTGACACTACAGTATGAGACAGTATGCATTCACATCAATCTTTTGACAATCATCTAATTGATTACATAATTATTATTTTGAAACATGTAATTTATATGGTACAATATGATTATTCTAAAAAAAAATATGATAATTCTTGCTTTGCTGCCTTTATGTTACTAGCTATGTTATCAATTCCTTATTTATCAAAAAGACAGTTGAAATTTAAAAATTGAGATTAGCGTGA
Source organism: Mercurialis annua (assembly GCF_937616625.2). Classification (NCBI taxonomy): domain Eukaryota; kingdom Viridiplantae; phylum Streptophyta; class Magnoliopsida; order Malpighiales; family Euphorbiaceae; genus Mercurialis; species Mercurialis annua. The sequence continues at coordinate 2,619,706 of NC_065574.1, read as the reverse complement.
TAAACCTGTTGTTACTCTTTTCTTCTGACCACCGGAAATCCCTCGAAGCATTTCATCTCCGACAATTGTGTCCTTGCATATATCAAGCCCTAGTATCTGTTTTAATAAAAAAATTATTTTCTAAATAAAAAAAATCATAATTGTCTAGGATATATAAAAGTTATGAATTTTTCTTAATTTACTTTGAGAGTGTAGTCTGTAAAGAGATTGTTATCAATTCCTTTCATTGCAGTTGCCTACAAATTAATACACAAAACAAACAAATAAATAAAGGTTATGTTATTTAATTAATCAAAGATTATAAAATTAATTACTAGTGTTTATAATTATTACCTTCATAAAAAGGTCCACTTCTGCTTCTGGGCGTATCCCTGCATTCTTTTCTCTTCTTGCAAGCTCAGCAAGGAGATCTTTTTGTAACATAAAACAATTTAAATTGGTTACAAAACGCCATGTTAGACGACCAATGTGACAATATATTTTTAAAATATGTTTAATTCATCATTTAATCGGAAAATAACGGAATATAAATTAACACCTGAAATAATTTTAATTTTGGATTAAATAACTAAAATAATGAGAAGTAAAAGTTTACCGAATCGAGTTCCAACCCCTTGACATCTAGCAGAAAAATCAAAGGTTTCTTTGACAGTCATGACTCCAACGTGAACATCATTTTGACTAATATAAGCTGATGTCTTACGTGGTACAAACTCATTGAGCCTGTGTCCATTATATGTTATATCTCCTTGTACCTATATTATGCAAAATTTATTAACATTTAATAATAAAATATATCATCAGGAAATTTCATTCCTAGTACCATATGTATGAACAAATTAAAATTATATGCAACATTAATCTATGACCTCTAGGCTTGGGTCCAACTTTCCGGCAAGTGCTAGCAACAATGTCGTTTTTCCTGACGACGGTGGTCCTAGTAATAGTGCCATCCTGTAACAGAAATACAAAGGGAACAACAATGTCAAAGTTTACATATTACTAATGCATGTCACTAGAGTTATTATACATATGTTAAGATAATCAAACTAGGTTTAGTTTATTATTTTAATGATTAAATAAAGGGTCAATTTTAAATAAATTATCACGTTATTTTAATGTTGATAATTCTATTGACCATCGATATTTTGTTTACAATTAATATCACTGATTTTAAATTCGGTATTTTCAACTGATGTGAATATCATAATGCATGTTTGTTGATTGTGCTCAACGGTAGCCAAATGAAATCACTGAATTTTGCATTGGTGAATAGAATCACAAAAAAAAGTTGATATTTTTAAAAGAATGTGATAGAGTTGCAATTTCATACAAAAGTCTCATAAATTAATTTGCAAAATTACCTGGATGGTTTAATAATCCCAGATGCATCTCTAAGAATTTTAAGTTTTGTTTTCTTGGCAAAACTAATTCCAAGCATAGCAAGACATGACTCTGCTGAATTTTTCACAGAATTTAAAAGACTCGGCAGAGCTCTGCTCCCAATATAGCAATTTGCTTCCACACTCAAATTCTCAAATCTAACCTCCACTGTCGGAAGCTTAATTCCCACCCTGCCAAATAAAAAAAAAGGTATTAATAAACCGTTAAATAGCTCAAATGATATAAGCGTTCGGGCAGTCAGGTCGTGAGTTCATTTCTCCCATTAGTTGTCTCCCTCACCAATTATAAAAAAAAAACTAAAAACATGATTAAGGCAGTTAGATTAGTACCTGTCAATTCTTTGTCTGAATTTTTTCAAGAACGTCTCATTATCTTCCTCAGCAACCTTAAACACGGTACTAATAAACTTTTGCTTATCATTAACATCAAGTTTTCTTACATCAACTTCTTTATGTCCTAACACTACTGTTTCATTGTTATTTTCTTCAAAAGATTGCATGATACTTGTTCTTAATCTGTCATAAGTTGGTAATTTCTCTATAGCTGCCCATTTTAGAGCTTCTTCATCGTCATCTTCACCGCCATAATTACTTCTTTTTGATTGTCTGAACCCTGGAAATCCGCCTTCCATGCTCCAACTGCTTCGGGTGCTACTGTTTCTTGTTTTCCGGACATGATCATCCATGGTTTGTTTAGTTTAGATTAGTGTTTGGATTGAGAGAAAATGGAAGAAACTCAATTCATGAGAAGGAAAAAAAGAGTTAGGAGTCTGAGTTTTGATGGAAATGAGGGAAAATAAACGAGGGGGAAGGTGGTGGTAGTGTTGTTTGGTTGCTGAGGAATGGTATATAAAGAAATTAGGAGGAAAATTAGTTGTTTTAGGAGTAATAGCAATTTAATTTTCAACGTATTATATTTGTAGTGATCTAATTGTAAAGTTTGAAACCTTACATATCAAATTTTAAGTTTTTGTATTTTTACATTTTATAGTCGAAATGTTTTTCTGACAATTTTTCTCATACGTGGCATATAACTATTTGATCATACGGCCGTCTCCACGTATGAGAAAAATTGCCGGAAAAAGTATTTGAGTTACCAAGTTCAAACACACAAAATGTTATAAGATTTTTTATGTTAGGTTTTAAAGTTTAGAATTAGATCGCTATAATCACAATATGTTGGTATTTAAATTGTCAATACTACTTTTTTATTAAATTAATTACTATCTACAATCATTTCAATTATAAACTTTTTTCACTAATTTTTATTAAATAAAACCTTTTCTATATTTTTAACTTTTTTGTAAAAATATTGATTTTAATTTTAATTTTTATTGCAAGCCAAAATATTATTTACTCTCTATCCCATGATTAATAGACAATATTTTGCTACTTTTTATCTTGCACATGAATTAAAAAAATAATATTAATGCTACATATTTTATTACAATATTTTTAAAATGGCTTTTAAATTTATTTTATAATTAACAAATTTATTAGAACTATCAATATTAATCTATAATTGTCAATAAGTAAAAATGAATATCTTTTAATCAAAAGTTTACATAAAAGAATTTGAAATAAAAAAATTATATAACAATTCAAAAAAATGTTTTTTTATAATTATGTGACGGAAAAAATATCTACGATTTGTTAGAGAGAAGCTTCAATATTCAAAATCTAATCAAAATGAAACTCTTGAAGGTAGCATTAATCTACTACTCCCCCCGTTCCGTAATGTTTGTCGCATTTAAAATATTTTTTTAGTTTATAATATTTGTCACTTTAGAATATTAAGATAGCATTAATTATTATTTTTCTATATTTGTCTCTCATTAATTTATTGAAAGCATAAAATAAATAAATAAAAATATAGCAGTCATAAGTGTTAACAAGTTTTAATGTAGATTTAAATTAATAAATATATTTATAAATTAAAATATATTAATATTTTTTTTTTAATTTTTTTGTCAAAGTCAAATGCGATAAATATTATAGATCAGAAGGTGTAATAGTTATATCTTTGTCAATTGGTAGAGAGAGGTTTAAAAATTCAAAATCCAATCACAATGAAACTCTAGAGGATAGAATTAATATATTTTATGAATAGTTTTAAAAATATACTCTATCTATTATTTATTTATTTATTTATATCTTTTAGTATATACTTTCATACTTCAAAAATTAATTAATTATTAACACATATTTTCTTTTTTTATTCTTAATAATAAAGAATCTGATATATAAATTAATGATTGTATCTGATTATACTATATTTTAAAAAATAAGAATATTTATATAAAAGAATATGTCTATAATATTATTAATGTATTTTATATGTGTGAGAATAAAAATTAATTAAAATAAGACAGAAAGAAAGAAATAAAAATTGCACAAATAAAATAGCATTAGTAATATTACCAATTACCATTACCATTACCATTACCATTACCAATGACTCCTTGCGCTTTGGTAACTGATGGAGTCTGCCTTCTGAACCGGTGAGCGAACCTGCAAAACAGGGTAGAAGCTAACCGGACGGTGGTTGTCCGATTAACTCTCCGATGCTAAAGTCAGTTTAGAGCTTTGAGCAGCGTTTTGAGTATATGAATGTAATTGTGATTCTAGGCATACCTCGTGCTCCTTTTATAGTAGTCGAATATACCTAGTAGAGTTGTATTAGGTAGGTGAATCCTACTTTGTAGGGATTCGGCCGTATCTTAAGGATTCTCCTGATTTGTCGAGATCTACCTTAATCTGATAAGAGTCCTATTTAGGAACGTCTTCCTAAATAGTCTTATCTTCCTAAAGTAGAGCTTATCCTTCCATATGTAGTGTTTGTGTCCAAATAGGACAAGGTTTCCATATTTAGTCGTTTATCCGAATCCCGGACCTGACGCGCTCTTGGCGGATCATGTGGGATTCGGTCTTTATTAGTGTATTACCGAATCTTAGAGATTCGGTATCTCCATATCTTTCCGTCTTCAGGGGGAGTCCGGTGTCGCCTGAGAGTGGATCTCCTGCAACTCGGCTCCATTATACTTTCAGTGGGATTCGGTATCCATCATTAGCCCCCCCGCAAGTGAGCTGAAGTAGTTTGGCATTTATGCCTTAGTGGATTTTAGCTCTTTTGGAGCTGAGTTCTCTTATACGGGCGAGTCGCTTTGTATTCCGGGCGAGTCGTTTCATATGTTTGTGTGTGACGTTTCCTCTTTAGTAAGATTCTGTGTTGCCACGTGTCGGCTTTTAATGATTTAAACGGTTAATGATTCAAAAGCGTTTTGTATTTAATCTCTTCGCATTTTTTCTTTTCCCTCTTACTTTGCTTTTCGAATTTACTCTCATTTCTTGTAGCTATTTCCTTTTCGTTCTTCGTTTGATTATTTGATTCTTCGTGACTTGTTTTCTCCAGTTTTTTCAGGTATGTTTTCTTTCGTCGTTTGGATGTTAATATGGCTTTCTTCTTTGTATATTCTCCACGCTTTATATTCTGGAAATTTCTTCTGTACTTGTTGTTCTTTGATGTGTTCTTCAACGTGTTCTTCAATATATTTTTTGTTTGATCCTTATTTTGTGTTTATGTTTGTGATTCCCTGTTCTAGGATGCCTCTTAGTCGAGTAGAAGATGCTTGCGCTGCTATGGCTTTTACCCGATCGAAGCTTCGTAGGGATGAAGTCTTAGATATCTATTTTAAGTATAGTTTTCCTTTTGATTATAGGGTAATATTACCCGGTGCCGATATGGCTGCGTCTGATTCTCCCGGATCTTCTTGTAGGGCGGTTCTTTTTGAAGAGCAATTTGCTGCTGGTCTTAGGTTTCCTTTGGATCCATTTTTAGTAGAGGTGTGTAGGGATTTAAAGGTTGCTCTAGGGCAACTTTACCCTGGTACGATTAGAGTAGTGCTCGCCTTTTCAGAGGCATGTAGGCTCCGGGGCTGTGCCCCTTCTCTCAAAGTGTTATATCATTTTGTAGATTTTAGGAAGTGTGATGGCTGCTTCGTTTTCGCCCTTGGTAGAGAAGGGCGATCTCGTATTTATCTTCCTTGCCTAACCAGTCGCTGGCGAAGGCGTTTCTTTATTGTCTATCATAAATTTGCTTTTCTTCATTTTTCGGATGGTTTTTCTTCTCATCCAGTTCGGAGCTGTTCTTCTTCTTTAAGTTTATCCGAGTCAAAACTTGCTTTTGACATATCTTCTTGTAGTATTGTGTCTCGTCCCATTTTAGATGTCTTGGTTAATAGTCATCTTCGGAGTCGGTGGTTTCCTTTGGAGGATCCTCCTCGAGGCTTGGCGGATCTTTGCTACTCTTTTGTTCAAGGTATATTAATTTGCTTAAGTTCTTTTTAATGTTTCTTTTGTAGGATGTCTTCTTCTTCTGACGATTTCCTTTCCGGATTTCAAGTAGATTTGGACGTTCCGATGGGTGGTCCTGACGTTCCTGTCGCCAACGTTATTCCTGGCGACATTGTCGTGGATGGAGCTCCTGTTGATATCCCCCTAGCTTCCGCCGAGGTAGCGTTGCCTGAGGTTATTGTTATAAATGATGATGATGGTGATGACTTGGCTGTTCCAGTCGGCGACGAGGCGATTCCGTCACTACTTCCCCCTCTAGCATCATCTATCGTTTCGGGGGGAGTTGGGGGTGTGGCCTTAGAGGGGCCTGTTGTTGCTGATTCGGGGGAGATTTCTCTAGGTCGAGACCCGGATTCTCCGTCTAGAAAAAGACGTCGAGTTGTCAATGATTCTCCTACGAGGGAGAGTTTTCCTGGAAGCTCTTCTTCTGCTCCAGACTTGGTTCGATGGGTCGAAGGTCAGGATCCTGCCAGTTTGCTGAATCCGAGAGTGCTAGCGGAATATATCCGGACTTTGGCGATTCCTGATGATGTCACGTGGTTCTGTGGTAGGCCGGGTCAGGAGCTTTCCGATCTGGCTTGTTTTCATGGTTTCTCTGTAAGTGCTTTCTTTCTTGAGTATAATATGTTTTTTGTATTCAGTTGCTTTCTTATTTGTTTATTTCTGGTGTGTAGGCCCTTCAATCTGTTCTGGTATTGAACGACCGCCGACAGTGTGCCGAGGAGGAGGTCGAGCGTCTGTCTGCTCTTTTGGCGACTTCCGAGTCTGAAAGGGCGAAATTGAAGGCCTCTTTGGAAGAGCATGATTCCCTTCTGGCGCAGCTCAAGGCGCAGGATGCGATTAATGATCGCCAAGTGAAAGTGATTGAGAAAAAGACCGATGACTTGACTCAAGAGATCGAGGAGCTCATTCGGATCAATTCCCTTGTTGGTGGGGAGAGGGATAGTCTTAGATCGGAGGTTGAAGGTCTTCACATCCGTCTGCTAGATACGAAGGCTTTTTACTCTGCCCTGATAAGCGAGTATCGCCTTGCGATTGGGAAGAAGCTTCTGGAGCAGAATCCCAATATTGATCTTTCTGGGGTCAACGGGTTGGATCCCCAGGCCATCGCCCGTGATCTCCTCGTCAAGATTTCTAAAGACCGTGTTTAGTAGTTTTCTTTTGATTGTATTTGCTGATGTATTAATTTTGCTTTTTGTAATTCGCAATTTATGAATATATTTTCTTCGTTTTTCTTCGAAATGTGCTTTTGTCTTATCTTTATGTACTTGTCTTGCCTCGAGGGTTATTCTAAACCCTGTTCTTGGCGTTGTTTTTTGTAGAGTTAATCTAAACTCTTTTTATTTTTGTTTTTGTTTCGAGTTAATCTAAACTCTTTTTTGGCGATTCGCCTTTTCTGAGTTAATCTAAACTCATTTTTAGCCTTTCGTGGCGATCTGCCTGGTTCGGCTATTTTGCTTTGAGTTAATTTAAACTCATTTTCTTGGCTCTTAGCCTTTCGTGGCGATTTGCCTGGTTCGGCGATTTTGCTTTGAGTTAATTTGAACTCATTTTCTTGGCTTTTAGCTTTTCTTGAGTTTGATCTTTAATTTATTTTTTCTTCTTTCGTCTTTGATTTAATCATTCGTGGCTGTTCTTGATTTTTATTTCTTTATTGGTTCGTCTGGCTAATCAGATGGTAGCGAAATTGAATTTTTATTGATAAAAAGATGGCATACAAAGCATTAAAGATAGATTTGACGCCATCTGGTAAGACGGAGAGTCGTTACCGATGATGGGTCGTTTTTCATTCCTATTCTTCCTTCTTTTCGGTCTTGTTTTCTTGGAGATCCACCACTGACTCATCATAGCACTTCTTGGCTATTCCTTGGTCTCCTCTCAGCGTCACTACTCCCTTTTCAGTCGGTACCTTCATTGCCAGTGCTCTGATGCTGGTTACCGCTGCCGAGTCATGGAGGAAAGGTCTTCCTAGGATGGCATTATATGTCAATTCCATGTCCACTATGTTAAATAGTGACATGATTTTCTTGTTCATTCCTCTTTCTGGGCCGATTATTACTTCCAAGGTGACTGCTCCCAGCGGAGTGATGGAGGGTCCACCGAGTCCTGATAGCGGAATTGGGACTCGGCGTAACCTTGACGCTGTTCCTCCCAACATTTTGTATGCTGCATTCGTCATGAGGTTTACTGCACTTCCTTCGTCGATAAGGATCCGCTCCATGTTCCAATTTTCAATGATAGTAGTCACTACCAAAGCATCGTTGTGAGGTGCTTTGACGTGTTCATAGTCTTCTACATCGAAGATCACTGGCGGCATGTGAGTTTCTCGTATGTTCATTACTTCCTTCCTCTGCTTCCTCCTGATCGTGGAGCTACTATGCCCTCCACCATTAATCATGTGTATGGTTCCCAGAATTTTGGATGGGCGCTCGTCTTCCTTTTCTTTTGGCTTGTCTTCTCTGTTTCTTTTTTCTCCCTTGTCATTGCTCTTCTCTTTTCGGGCCACAAATTTCCTCAGTTCGCCTGTGTCGATCATTCTTTCGATCTCGACCTTTAAGTCTCTGCAGCTATCCGTTTCGTGTCCGTAATCGTCGTGAAATTTGCAGTACTTTCTGGTGTCTCTTGCTTCTGCTTTCATTTTGGGTGGCCATACCACGTTTTTGATGTTTTCTTTGATCCACATGAGGACATTAGTTCGGCTGGTGTTTAATGGAGTGAAGTTATTCTCATCATCTCTGGGATCGTATCTCGATTCATATCTTGTCTGGGGGGCGAATCGTCTGCTTTCTTCGGGTCTTCCTCTCCTGTCATCAGGTTTGGACTTGGTTTTTTCTCTGGATCTCTCTTTTGATTCTTTTCCTTTTGCTTCCTTTCCGCGAATCGCCCTTCGCCCTTCGTCTAACTCGAAGTATTTCTGAGCTATGCCCATTAAGTTTGAGAAAGTTGTGGGTTTATTGACTAGCAGCTTGTCCACCAGCTTTCCGAATCGCGTCCCGTCTCGCAATGCTTCTGTCGCCATGTCGACGTTCAGGTTGTCTATCTTCATAGCTTGCTTGTTGAATCGTTCGATGTAGCTTCGCAGGGTTTCTCCTTCTTCTTGGATACAGGCTCTTAGGATACTGGTAGTGGTTTTAGCTGGGATGTTTGTGAGATATCTGTTGAGGAATTCTGTTGAAAGCGAAGCGAAGCTTTTGATCGAGCCTGGTTTTAATTTGTTATACCATCTCTGGGCTGTGCCCGTGAGCGTGGTAGGGAAAACCCTGCAGAGGATGGCGTCTGATACGCTGAGTAGCCCCATGGTCGCTGTGAACCTAGAGGTATGGTCTCGGGGGTCTCCTTCCCCATTGAAAATTGGCAAGGTCGGCAGCTTCATGCTGTACGGGATGGTTTCCTCCATGATCTCGGGCGAGAGGGGTGATCCTTTCAACCTGAGATCCTCTATGTCTAATTCTTCAGATTTTAGTTTCTTGAGCGCTTTGGCGATCTTCTCTTCTAAATCTTCTTCCACCACATATGTGGCTTTGCTTTTTTGGGGTGTCTCTGACGATTCGCCCTCTCCTTCTTGGTGTTTTTTCTTATTTTGTTCTTTCCCTGCATCTCTTTCTTGTCGCTTACTCCTTGGTGGGGCGTCTTCTTTTTCCTTCTCCCTTCGTTCGTCTCTTTTCGTATTCAGACCGCTTCGGGCGTCCTCCTGGTTGTGCTCATTTCTGGGTGTCTCCGGTGATTCCTCGTTAGATTTTTCTCTGTCAGGACTTTCCTCGTCGCTGGTTTCCTTTTCTCGCTGGTTTCTTGCTTCGTTCCTTTCTTCGTTTCCTCTGGTCCGAGGTTCTTTGCTTTTGTTGTTTTCTGCCCTTGTCTCTCGTCGGCCTGGGTTTGCTTTTTCTGTTCTTTCTCTTCTTCTGGGAGCTGTAGGGCTGAAGTTTTCCCTTAGCATTTTCATAGTTTCTTCGTGCCTGTCGTTTGTTCTTTTGGCCTCATTGGCCAATCTGTCAAGATTTGCCTGTACAGATTCTAGTATCTTTTTCAGCATTTCGCTGTGTGGATCTTGTGCTGCTGCATTCGGTGCTTGTTCTTCAGTGCTTAGGTTGAAAGCAATTGGGATGCTTCCTCTTATTGGATTAGTTTGGTACTGGGGTGTTGAGAAAGAGAGCCCTCCGGTGTTGCCTTTTTCCCCGGAGTTGAGAAGCCCGTCTTCCGTCACGTTGATTATCTCCGGAGTGCTTTTTGGGTCCATTGGTTGCTTGTCTTTCAGGTTTACTCTTTCAGAAGTCATCTTCTTCAATGAGATTTGTTTTTGAGTTCAGAAAAGCTCCTTCTTTTGAAGTTTAGTTAAGCTTTTCCCACAGACGGCGCCAATTGATGGAGTCTGCCTTCTGAACCGGTGAGCGAACCTGCAAAACAGGGTAGAAGCTAACCGGACGGTGGTTGTCCGATTAACTCTCCGATGCTAAAGTCAGTTTAGAGCTTTGAGCAGCGTTTTGAGTATATGAATGTAATTGTGATTCTAGGCATACCTCGTGCTCCTTTTATAGTAGTCGAATATACCTAGTAGAGTTGTATTAGGTAGGTGAATCCTACTTTGTAGGGATTCGGCCGTATCTTAAGGATTCTCCTGATTTGTCGAGATCTACCTTAATCTGATAAGAGTCCTATTTAGGAACGTCTTCCTAAATAGTCTTATCTTCCTAAAGTAGAGCTTATCCTTCCATATGTAGTGTTTGTGTCCAAATAGGACAAGGTTTCCATATTTAGTCGTTTATCCGAATCCCGGACCTGACGCGCTCTTGGCGGATCATGTGGGATTCGGTCTTTATTAGTGTATTACCGAATCTTAGAGATTCGGTATCTCCATATCTTTCCGTCTTCAGGGGGAGTCCGGTGTCGCCTGAGAGTGGATCTCCTGCAACTCGGCTCCATTATACTTTCAGTGGGATTCGGTATCCATCAGTAACCAACAACTCCTTCTAACTAATTCTACCAATGCATGAAAAACTAAGGATTAGCATTTATTATGTTGACTTAATGTTTTGACGAAATGATAGTTTAGTACATTTAATTTTATACCAGTATTCCATTTCTATCTAGTGAACAAATTCATTCTTGCTGATTGCTATTTTTTTATTTTCTTGTTCTAGGTTGGAAAATTATGGAGTAATTTTACTTTCGGATTTGGTCCAGATGGCTTTTCCAGAGAGGGTAAATTGAGAACTTAAAAACTTTTGGTGCTAAATGTCAAAATAGCTTGTAAAAATATTATGAAATTAATTTAACTATTTTTAAAACTAAACTGGAAACAAACATTAATGAAATAAAGAACACAAATTTTTTATAGTGGTTCTGCATCTGCATACATCCACTCCTCAATATATCACCACTTGAGATTTTTATTAACCAATTTTTTTTCGGACAAGAAATAACTGCCTAGAAATACAGAGCTAAAAACTACTTGTTCTAATCTGATTTTCCATCCTCTGGTATTCCCAAGTTCAAGAAACTCACGACCAGTAAATTTATCATCTAAGCGTTTACAAAACCTTTAACAACAGATGTTCTTTTAAGGGCCTAATTATTTAAAAAAAACTCACCTTAAACTTTTTTTTTTGTTTTACCCCGACCTTGTAAAAAAGTCATTTGTACGCAATTTTGAGTTTTTAGGTTTCATCTACCCAATACAAAAATATAATTGACAATTTAATGAATTAAAAGATGAAAAAATAAAAAACAATCAAATAAAAGGTTATATCATACGTCTAATTTTTATATAAACATAAATTAAAAGATTATATTAAACTTTTTTCAAGTGAAAAGAGGCAATTTTAGTACTTTTGGGTAGAGATGAAACCTAAAAACCCAAAATTGGGTACAAATAGTTTTTTTACAAAGTCAGGGTATAAATGAAAAAAAAAATTAAGATGGGAGGTTTTAAGTAATTAAGCCTTCATTTAAGTGTGCAGAAAATACTCTTTTGATACAACTAAACTTATAGGTAAGACAGAGTAAATAAGGCACCAAATAGTGAAACTCAATAAAAACAATAAGTAAAAATGATTTCAATAATGCATGAAAAATGTTTGAAGCTTGAATAAGATTTTTGACTTAAAAACCTTGCTTAATGAAGAATGAGGAAGATGATGCAATTTATAGGGCAAACAGATTTTCAAAAATGCACTCAAATATTTTAACGATTCATTCAAAACAGATTTTGTTATACTCTAAAGGAAAAATATGAAGGTTTCTAGAAACAATGGAAGAGAAGAATGAAGAGTACGAAAACCGTTGCTTAAACTTGTATTTTAGATTTAAATTAAATTGACATAATTTTTTAGTAATAATAATATTATTGTTTGATTATTATTACTTAAAAAATTATAAAATTTGGAATTGACTTTTTTAAAAATATGATATTTACTTTTATAGTAAATTTTAATTTATTTGTATAAAATTAAATATTATTTTTAAAATGTTTTGTAGTTTATGTATTAATAAAATACTCCTATACATTAATGACTTAATAGTTTCGTTGCTTATATATTACTTAGTAAAACATACATTAACTAATATATTTTTTTTTGTAGTTTTGAGTATTTTCCTATATTCTAAGAATCTAAGTCATTCAATGGCTTAATTAAATATTTTTCAGGCATGTAATTTGAAAATCTCTATTTGTGTAATAATCGTGTTACATTTAGTCACTAACTTTTGTTAATATGCCAAGATTTAATTTCACAAGGGAGTAATGTATTTTCGTAATTAAGGGGTAAAATCAATTTAGATGTTCTTAAAACAGATTGTGCCGTTAAGTAGAAGCAAGTTAATCCTTGAGTTGACCTTAAGGTTTTTGCCTAAAAAGAAGCTTATATACTCGTACACGTATTTTAATCAATAAATGTGTATGAAATTAACATTTTTGTATCAATGCTCCATTAAGTAATTAGTGGTCTAATAAAGTATTTCATGTCATTACAATTCACAACAAAGTCAATCGAACTTTCTCTTAAGGCTAATTGGATCATTAGTGTTAGACACCAACCTTATACTTCCTCTCTTCTAAAAATTACGAACAAAGGATCAATCCGACCTTTAATTTATCTCTTAAAATTAAATAAATTATTTTTAATTTTTTTAATTAAATAGATTTAAAGTTGTATTTCAGGATCAAGTCGATCAATTTAATCAATTAAATTTCTAAATATGTATCTTGAGTTCACATAAATTACGCGTTTGAAATACAAATATTAAAAAATTTGATCTAACTTAAGAAAATTTGAGATAAAATTGACAAAAAAAATTAAAAATTATTAATTTGACTCCGAAATACAAGTTTAAGAATTGTTTATATGATGGATCTAATTTTATTATGTGTCATTTAGCCCCATAACTTTAGAGCGAATTTTCAATATAGTATCAAAATATTAAATGATTTAATCATCGGACAATTACAATTTCCTGTTTGAAGAGTTAGGTCTAAAGAAGATGGACCAGAAAATGTTAATGATGAAAAAAAATCACTTTGATTCAAATCTAGTTACACTTGGTAAACCTAGTGCAAGCGCTCAACAACATTCTGTTAAAAAATAATGAAATTTAATATATATATCAATTGATTTTGTGAAAAATAATTAAAATCTCATTATTTATCGCATAATCACTGCTCACGGATTTTCTTTAGGTTTTACTCTTATCATTTGATTACTTGCAGAATAAGTTTAAGAACAACAGTTGCACTCAGAAATTTTCTTGAAATTTATTACTAAATTGAACAATCCTTTACATTTACAAATACATCTCTGAAAGCTTAAAACTTTATAGCAGGAAAATAATAATGTTTATCTGGTTTGGAAGTTGAGTGTTTTAATGGCATATGCATAAATAAAAGCAAAGAAGAAGCAGAAGCCGACCAGCACGACAGCGACCGGTCCCATGAAATCTGGATCATACCCGTAATGATCCTGAATATACTCTTTAATCGTAGGATCAACCGAAACTCCAGGAACTTTGATGCGGTCTTCAACGTCATGGTACTGCGACACAATTAGTCCGTACACTGTCCATGCCAATGGACACATCCAGTAGTACCATACCCACCATTTGGGAATTTTCTGAAATTATTAACAAGGTTTCTGTTAGAATATTGCAATTTTAACTAGTTATTATACGATATGTTCGAGAAATTGAAGTATATATACCGGTCGTGGAATGTAAAATCCTGAGAAGAGATTGAAAAGTCCGTAAAATGCTGCTGCGAAAATGGCTGCTACTTGAAGGTCTGGCGTGATGGAAACGGTCATCATTCCGTAGAATGTGAAGTAGAGGAAGGAGAAGAAGGAGACAAAGAAGAACCAGAAAAATTTGGCTGCTGTCCATTCAAAGGCTACTAATGCATACACTATAAGTGTATAATATATTGTCTGAAACAACACATAAGGTATTTCACAAACAACCTGCACAGCATACATGGGTCGAGTCAATTAGACAGATAGTGCAACTTCTTATTTTTTGTTTTTATGGAAAATTGGCCCTAACTAGCCTGACTAGGGTCGGAACTAGACCTGAAGACCGGATTCAACCGAATCTGGCTCTTCTATAAGCAAGTTCAAACCCAGCTCAGTTCCGGTTTAGGCCTATTTTTATCACGTTTGGTCCATACATAAAAATTATATGGACTCGAAGGGGACTTTTCCGATTCTACTAGAAATTTTAAGTGGAACTAAAAGTTCAAAACCATGTCATCAAAACCGGATCTAATGGAGGTTTTAATCGAACTTCGTTTTAAAATTAAGTGTGCAAACCCGCCCAAACTCGACGGGCCTGAATGGATACTCAGGCTGATACACATGTCTAGTCAGAACTCGAGATTGAACAGTTATGGTGATGATTTATGTTGCAATTCAAAGGGTACAAAATATTTAGAGTTGGCTTACCTGTGAAAGGGCATAAGGTAATGCAGAGTACATTCCAGCTGCTCTTTCGCGATAAAACACAGTTCTTTCAATTCCTATTATGGGTTGTACTGTTGAGCAGTTGTTGATACCAATAAATATGACAGCCGAGTACATTGCACCAATGATCGTATTTAGTGCACCTGCAGTGTCCCTGAATTGTATAACATAGACGAAGGACATTGTATTAATTTAGCAATTATAATTCATGACAATTAAAAGAAATGGAAATTCATCAAATTTTGGTTCTAATTACCTTTTAGTTCCAACTTTCCAGAATACAGTCCCCACTAGAAAGGCAGCAATCAAGGTGAAGAAGCTCCTGCCAAGATTATAATCAGGACTTCTCCAGTAACTCCACCATTGTTTCCAAAGGCAATTCTTGAACTGTCCCCATAAATTTTGTGAATATTGCGTCGCAAAATAAAGGTCTCTTGCTCCTGGAGGCGGCAAGGCTAATTCATCCACTAAAGCTTTGTTTCTCCTGCTCGGTTATAAGGATCAATGTCAAAAGTTTAAATAGTTTAACAGAATATTGTATGGAAATGAAAGCGTTGCAACAGATATAAGCGAATAGGTAATTTAAAAAAATATATTATAAATATAAAGTTTGGTAGTTTTAGAAGTCTTTCAAGAAGCAAAAACAAAGCACCAAAATGTATGACTCAACAGGTTCTGTGCAATGCAAAAAAGAAAGTTGTTCTTTGACTTACTGACACAAGGATGATGACTTGTAATATTCTGCAAAGTCTGTTCCAAGCCGGACTTCAGCCGCTACAGAGCTTACTTCTAGCATCCATGTAGATGGATTGTCCTTCTCTGTGATTTTAGGAACTCCAGGAACTTCCTGCATTGTGTGATTAAACAGAGACTTAGATTTTTATAACCTCAAAAATTTCCTAGAAGTTAGAGGTCATATATAATAAAATATACCTCAAAATATTCAACAATTTTTTGTGAATTTTGACCTAATGGCCCTAAATATATAATTTGTCCTCCTCTCTTCATCAGGAGCAACTCATCAAAGGCTTCAAAGATGTCGATACTAGGCTGATGGATTGTGCATACAACAGTTCTACCAGTATCCACAGTGTTTCTCACAGCCCTCATCACAATTGCTGCTGCTCTTGCATCAAGTCCGGAAGTCGGTTCGTCCATGAAAATAATTGAAGGATTAGCAACAAGCTCCACCGCAATTGTCAACCTTTTTCGTTGTTCTGTTGACAGCCCTGTCACTCCAGGCAGCCCAACTATTGCATCTTTAAGATTGTCTAGCTCTACCAATTCCAACACTTGATCAACGAAAGTCTGATAACATTACAGACAAATTCTTATAAGTATTACCTCATACGTTCTGATTCTATCTATGTAACACGGAAGCAGAAATATTAAAACGGAAAATGTTGAATCGAAAAATGCTGGAACGAAAAAAAATGAAACATAAAATGCTGAAATGGAAAATGTTGAATTGGGAAATGATTTGAAAACGAAAGGTTTACCATTTTTTCCTCTTTGCTAACTTGTGCAGGAAGGCGAAGGAATGCAGAGTAGATCAAGGATTCTTTAACTGTGACTTGAGGTGAGTGGAGATCATTCTGTTCACAATATCCTGAAATTCTGGCAAAGGTTTCTTGATTCTTGGGGTATCCTGAAATTCTGATATCGCCTTCAATGTATCCACCAGTTTTTCTTCCAGCTAAAACATCCATCAATGTTGTTTTTCCTGCTCCACTTACTCCCATTAAAGCTGTCAGGATTCCGGGCCTAAATGCACCTGTTACTTCCCTAAGTAATTGAAGCCTGTCTTCTCCAACTCCTTGTTGTTTCATTTCCTGTTGAAAGTAACATTGTAAAATGTGTTTCTGAATGTCTAGGGAAATAGAAAATCAGAGAACAGAAGGAATTGAATCTTACAACAGGCATATCTACAAAATAATTGACATTTTCGAAGGACATTGCCAATGGAGTGAAAGGAAGAGCCATTCCTTTCTTAGGAGGAGCGCCTGTCGCCGCGTCCATAGTACCAGCATTTATAGATCGTCCACTCGGATTTGGAGGGCTGCTCATCCTCTGAATTTCCAATTCTCCTGAGATATTTCAATTTCTTATTCTTGTCAGTAATCTAAATTTACTAAGTAAAATGAGTACTTTAAAGTATAAATAAACTAATCTATTGTATATGTCTATAACTTACGTGTATTATTTCCATCAGCAGCAGTTAATGAGTGGGGCAATGTTTCTTTCTGTGACTTGCTTACTTTTAGTCTTGGTTCGCCATTCAAGTCTTCTTCATCTTCCAATTCCAATGCTGCTTCCTCGGAGATTACTGCTTGCTTTTTTTCAAGAGCTATTACGCATACCAAGCAAGTAGATTAATTTCTACCTTAAAGCAGAGATTGAAACAGTTTGAATTAAAACAAATTGGTAGAATTACTTACGACTCAAGTACATTAGAGCAAAGGTGAAGAGGACGTTGAAAAGAACTGAAAATCCTAGGAGAGCACCGACACCAATCCAATACCAATTCTCATCTCGGAAAATTCCCAAGTCTTGTAGCACTGCTATCCCTAACTTCGTACTATTATCTGAAGCCTGCAACAAACAAATTAAATGTTATCATTTATAAATTAAATCACAAAATGATATCGATGTTGTTAGTTCTATATTGTAACATACCAGTTTGTTCATCCACCTTGGAGCATATATTTCATTAATAGTTAGGGCATTGTAACCATAAGTCATGGGTGAAAGCCAATAAGCCCATTCCCATGCATTTGGAATTTGATCTGTCAGCAATAATGTTAAAGTACCTCTTTAGTATATAGACAAAATGGCAACGAAAGAAAAAGGTTTTGAAGTTTTATACATATAATGCAGAATAATAATCTTTAACAGCCATAGTTTTAGCTGGGTTAGAATTGTGGATCCATAGTACCATAATGTATCAAATCAAAGCTGATTTGGAGATCTACATGAGTTTCCGAGTCATACCTTTAGGTAGAGAGAATCCTGCAAGCAAGAACATAATGAGGAGAACAAGTGCTCCTCCATTATTTGCAATGATCATAGTCCTGCACACTCCAGCAATGAGTCTGAAGACTCCTGAAGCCATTTGTTGAATCAAGAATACTGCCAACAGATGCTTGAAATACCTAAAAAGTCCCATTGGATATTAGTCAGACAACTTCTTTTTAAGCCTATTTTCTATCCCTTAAAAATATATGTTGCTTGGAAACAGAAATACTAAAATGAGAAAGACCAGAAATAAAAACGGTGAAATGATATCTTTATAAGAATAGGTTAGATTTTTGGAGTTTCAGAATATTTTTGCGAATGGAAATGAAACTTGAAACACGGGACTCGAGAAGTTTCTGTGCAATCTGAAAAAAAATTACCTGCTAGCTTCAGGTGCAAATCCAGAAGAGTAATAAGTTATAGACACCCATACGATGGACTCCACGACTGAAATAGGCAATGCTTGCAAGACAGTTGGAAGAGTAAATGTCCAAGTTGGATGGAAAAGAAGGTCCCTTTGCTTGTAAAACACTGGAAGTCTTGCGATTGTCATAGCAACGTCACCATAACCATTAAACATGTTAGTGACCATAGTGAATATAAGTGCACCGACAAATACTGATGCATCTTCTTCGGTCTTTGTATGCATTCTTGGCTTTATGTATACCGTGCATGCTATTAATGCCATAATAATAATCTTGATCGTCTTTGACACAAAAACCAAAGCATTTTTTTTCATCAGCAGCCATTCTTTATCCCAACAAGCTTTGAGCAGATCTTTTCTCGGAATTGAATATTTTGCAAATGCTAGAGCCGCTGGATGGCCTCGAGACTTGTCGAATGGCACTGCTAGCTCATTCTGTAGATGGAACCCGACATGAAAGCTCTTGAACTTTTCTGCAAATTCAGGAACTGATATATATTTGTATGGTTTACTTCTGTCTACCCAGTATTGCTCTTGGTCTTTCTTTGAAGTAACCTGTAGGAATTGCATAACACCAAGTTTAGTAGCATTTCGAAAACAGTTCGGTAGTATATAAAGTAATAAGGGTATGGATGCAGATTTGGAATTTATAACAAAATGGGGTCCAAAATTTGGGTCGGTGACATTTTCGTAAGTCAGCAGTCGGCCCAACTGCTAAATGGACGAATTGTGCATCAAGTGGACCTATTTTGATGGGAAATGAACCAATTATCAATACTCATAAGCAACATACATCATGAGTGAAGCTTATGAATATTGATCGTTACCCATTTTTCATCAAAATAAACCCAGAAAACAGCATAATTTGCATGCTTAGAAATTTGACGAATTAGAATGCCACTAGTCGTAAAAAAAAATTGATTTCTATAATTGTTTAATTGTTTTAATACTATTGCTCGAACAATCAAAAATAAAAATGCATCGCATATAAATATAGCACATTCAAAATTATAAAATAAATTTGAATAATAATATTAGTATATTTAGCAAGTATCACCAATATTGTTGCCGTAAGTCATTTTTGTGACAAAATAAAATGTTTTAGTTACCTCTTGCAAGAAATCGGCAGTTCCCTTTCTTTCGGGGCAACGGAAACCACAAGATTCGAAGAATTCAAGAATGTGGTCTCTTGGACCCTGGTAGACAATTCGACCTTCAGAAAGAAGAATGACATCGTCAAACAAATCAAATGTTTCAGGAGGAGGCTGTAGTAGCGACATCAACACTGTTGCTTCAGTTAAGTGCACAATCTGTTGCAGGCATTTAACTATTTGAAATGTCGTCGAGCTGTCTAAACCCGTTGATATTTCATCCATGAATAGCGTTTTTGTCGGTCCAACAATCATTTCTCCTGTAATCATTAAAATAAATTATATTAAAGATTAATGGTTACTAGCTACTCAAATTGCACTAAAATATCCTAAATTACAAAATGGATATTGTACATATATGATATAGCTACTCGATCAAGCTAAATGTAGGAAATTAATAGGCATGTGCACCAACTCACATCACAAGGCAAAATGAATTTATCTACACACACGTATGCCCAATTGTCATATATACCGTGATCATCAAACCATGTCCGATCCAACATTTTCTCGACCCTTGCCACGATTCATTTGAACCGTGATTAATCTAACATAGAATGTTTACATGTACAGAATTATCCTAGTTGGTGCATACAATTCCACATCAGAAAATCATCCAACACCTAGCAGGAACCGAATCCCCATTCCTCGCGAAGCCATCAATTATCTCAATCCAAGTCACCGGAGTTTTAACCAACATCCTCTCAAATAAACCTGAAGCTGATTTAACATCCCCATTTCTAATAATCCCACCAATCATAGTATTCCATGCTACCAAATTTCTCTCAGGCATAAAATCAAACAGTTTACGTGCATCAATTATGCGCCCACATTTTGCATACATGTTATTCAAATAAGTTTCAATAACTACATCAAAGAACATCCCGTAAAGGTTTGCATGATTGTGAATGGAGTGAGATTTCTCGATGGAAAGAAATGGTAGGGCTTTAGGGAAAATTCATTTGCAAGGGAGAGATTAGAATTTAGGGTTTCCATTACCAAAACTGCGTCGTTTCAATGGTAATTGGGGGAAAAAGTAAGGTGACGCCGTTTTTATATCCTTGATGATATTTATTTTCCGGCTACGATAACAAGTATACAGATCACCATGCCACGTGAGATTAACCACATTCCCAATGTTTCTTATGTATATTTAGTAAATAAGTAATTTTTTTTAATAAATAAGATATATTGATAGGCAATTTACTTTATTTTAAAGAATTTTTTTGTTATATGCACATCATGAATATAATATTAAAATATTCAGTATCTATTTAATTTACATCATTAAATATTCTAAAAATTAAATATTTTAATAATTATATGAATACTATAGGACAAGTGCGTTGAACAATAATTTATAATAAAATAATACTCCTTTCACGATGACCTATTCAATTTTCATTTTTATCTCTTTGATAATTTAAATTATATATCAAATGCAATTCAATATATGGTATATTGAATTTAATATTAATTGAAACTTCACTAATTCATAGAACTAAATAAGATAAATTAAAATTCATCCGTCTCTTGTTAAACGTAACGGAGGTAGTACTTTATTAAATGAAATATAATTAATTAATTTAATTAAGGGTAGTGGACTTGTTTTCAAGGGGGTAGTATCTTTAATTAGCAATTAGTAGGTATTAATGTCTTTTAAGAAAAATAATATAAATAGTTTGATTCTCTATTTTTCTATCATATAATAAGTATAAAGCATATAATAGTAGTATAAAGCATCTTTCCAATAATTGAAATCGAAATAATTGATTAAGATTAAGTTTGCTTCATTTTTTTAATTATTCATTTTGAGCTAAAACCCATCATAAAAATAAAATTAAGAAAAGTAATTGTTAATTGTGAAATAATGTTGAATTTAAAAAAGGCAAATAATTAATTGACCTGTTGTTACTCTCTTCTTCTGACCACCGGATATTCCCCGGAGCATTTCATCTCCGACAATGGTATCTTTACATATATCAAGACCTAACAGCTGTCCAATTCAACAATAATATTATTAAAATCAATCATCTTTAATTAATTAATAGTCCAATTATTGCTTACTCAAATAAAAAAATAAATACCTAATGAATAATTTATACAAATTTACTTTCTCAATAATAAAGTCACGTTGTCACTATCTTCACATGCATATTTTGTTTGCATATACATAATTTAAGGAATAATATTAAAATACTATGTCTTACGTTTTAAAGGATAATCATTTTTAATTTCACATCTTTCCTTCAGTTAAAGGAAAGATCTGAAATTAATCTAAATATTGTTATATTTTATAAAAGTTAATAAATATTTTAAAGAATATACCAACATGAAATAATGCACAATCTTTTTGACAGACATAAAATATTTGTTTAGAAACTTACTTTGAGGGTATAATCTGTAAAAAGATTGTTTTGAGCTCCTTCCAGTGCAGTTGCCTGAAATTACAAACAGTAAAATAATTAACTAAAGAAACATAATTATAATTTATTAACAACTAATAATTGCTATTAGAAATTTGAGCCTTTAAATTAATAATTAACTGAACTTACTTTCATGAAAAAATCCACTTCTTTCTCAGGAAATATTCCTGCTTCCTTTTCTCTCCTTGCAAGTTCACTTAACAAATCTACATAAATTAATTAATTTGGAATTAGTATGTTAATTTGTTTTAATGTAAGAGGATTAATTATCAAATTTTGGGTTAATAAAATATGATTGTTGAACTATTTATCTTTTAAAGAACAGTTATTATCGTTTATTTTTATATTTTAATAACTGAATTTTTATTTTTTCGTCAACAACATGCTACTATAATAATTTAAAAATTATGTTATAGCTATGAAAATTTGCATGGTTATCCAATGTATGCTGTCACATAAATAAAGTTTGGGTCGAATTGTTTTTTTTTTTTTTGATGGAATCGAATTGTTATATTAACCTCTCGTTGATGGAACAAAATTAAAGTTCGGTTATTAAAATAAAGACGGATGATCACCGTTATGTATATAAGATTCATAAACGATTCAGTAACCGTAAAAATATTTAACCCGTTAAATTGTAGACTCAGTAATTACCATATCTGTAGCCAACTCCTTGGCATCTTGCAGAGAAATCTAGGGTTTCTTTGACAGTCATAATTCCAACATGAACATCATTTTGGCTGATATATGCTGATGTTTTTCGAGGCACAAATTCATTCAGCTTATACCCATTATAGGTTATATTTCCACTTACCTGTTTCACATAAATAAAGATTAAATTATGAATAACCATGCTTAACTTTACTACTTTCAGAAAAATAATTGTTTATAAGAAATTAATTTTATATTGTATAGCAAAACAAAATTTTGTGTGTCATACTGCATGTATTATTAACCAACCTTCAGGCTTGGGTCCAATTTTCCAGCCAATGCTAGCAAAAGAGTTGTTTTCCCCGAGGATGGAGGGCCCAATAATAGAGTCATCCTATAAACAATATAATAAAAAGAAAATTAGTTTCAATAATTTTTTTTAATTGTTAACTTATTTTAATCAATTATGGACGAAATTTTAGGTTTTTAGATCAATTAAGAAAAGGATTATACAATATGAATAAATTTAGAGACT
This sequence comes from Mercurialis annua, assembly GCF_937616625.2. Lineage (NCBI taxonomy): Eukaryota > Viridiplantae > Streptophyta > Magnoliopsida > Malpighiales > Euphorbiaceae > Mercurialis > Mercurialis annua. Next base: position 2,596,809 of record NC_065574.1, on the reverse strand, counting down.
GTAATGACTTAATTTTATCCCGAATTCATGTAAAAAAAGAGGATATTGTTCTTAATAAAAAATCAAAAACTGAGAGTATTGTTATTAATTGATATAAAAAGTGAGTTATTTAATTTTGAAATACAAGTTTAGGAAACGATTTAATCTTTTACTCAAAAATAATCTGAATTTATGAAATTTAATTGTGAGTGAGTGACATGCAGCACCACATCTTATTTCAAAATAATTTAATTTATTATTTAACTGAAAACTAAAATTTTAAATTAAACGAAGGTCTAATGGATATGATCATGACATTTACTGTTAAATTATTTTGGAGAATACTTAGACTTTGAGGGAAAAAAGAATATTTAGATTATAATTTGAAAATATGTTGCATCATATGTGTATACCTTGATGGTTTTAAAATGGCCGAAGCATCTTTAATTATAGTAAGCTTTGTTCTCTTGGAATTAATTCCAAACACACCGATGGCGGATTCTACCATATTTCTAGTAGCATTTGCAATGCTAGGAAGAGCTCGGCTCCCGATTTGGCAATCCGCTTCGATCGTTAAATTCTCATATCTCACTTCTACGCTCGGTAGCTGCACTCCAACCCTGCAATTACAATATTTATGTTCGTTGTCAGCCGTGGTAATAAAACTTAATTAATTTTTGATTTAATCAAATTGAAAAATTTATTGCACTATCGATCAAAGATCTATTGCAGCAGTGACGAATGTATAGCAGACTCAAAATTATTATATTGGATCTAGTATAATAATATTACACATTCAATAACAACAATATTTGTTGTTGTAACTTGTAAGTAATTTATATAATGATCTTTTTAAGCTTATTATCATATAAATTCATGAAAAATAGAAGTTTTTACAATCTAATTGCACTTTATAAAAATAATAAATACATATACCAATTATCGTTTCTTAACAAATTGATACACTAGATGAAAATTCGGTAAAAGCCGGAGTTATCCGCTTCATCACGTATAAAAATGCAATAGATGAAATTTCGGTAAAAGTTGATGATGTGGAAGTTGTAGTTGCCCGCGTAATTTACACTTAACGCTTCCAAATCATCAATTTTCACTGGATTTTCCAATCACAAGAAACGGTAGTTGGTATTTACATACCAACTTTTATAAAACGTGAGTAAATTGCAAAAATCGTATAATACCAATAACCTTTTCTTTAGCTATTTGACTAATGATTGCTTAAAACATTAACTAAAAACAAATCCTAGTACGATTAGAAGTTAGAAAAAAGAATAATAAATTACCTGTCAATTCTCTTTCTAAATTTTTTCAAGAACTTCTCATTATCTTCTTCAGCAACTTTAAAAATCTTATTGATAAACATCTCCCTGTCATTAACATCAAGCTTAGCAACATCAACTTCTTTATGCATTCTCATGGCTCCATCATTAACCGTATGAGACTCCATTAAAGTTGTTCTCAACCTATTATAAGTTGGCAACTTCTCAATGGCAGCCCATTTTAGGGCTTCTTCATCTTCTTCGCCTTTTGTGCTACTTCTCCTCGAGTATCGGTTTCCGGCTAAAAATATATCTTCCGCTTTGCTTAAGCTTCTCGTTATCGTTAGGCTCAAGTTCCGGCTCATGTTCCGGCTCGTTCGCTGACTATGAGCCGCACTTCCCGTTCTCTCCATTGTTGCGTATTCACTACACAATGGAAAAACTTGAGAGGACTATGGTGTAACAATATTTTCTTTAGGGAGAAAATGGTATTTTTTTATATGGTTTTTTCTCTAAGAAATGTTGAGGTGTATCCTAATATTTCTCTCTACAAACAGAAAACCCCCTGGCTTATGTTTCTGGAGTGAGGGATGGTAGTGAGACTCTTTTTTGATGTATATATATTTATAGTATATAGTTTTGAATGAGAGGGGGAAGGGCGAGGGTCTAAATTAATTGGCATGTGAATAATTCATGAATAAAATAATTACGGATTATTAATCTGATGAGCTCAGATTTATAGGAGTCTTGATTTGGTCAAATATGTACCACTTTCTTCCCATCTTCTTATTGTCTTGATATTCGTAGAAATGTTTCTAATAAAATCCCTAAAGTTACGGGCTCATAAAAGTTTAATTAATTAAAAAAAAAGTTAAAGTTAATTTTTTTAAAATTATAGACAATCACAAAGTTAAACCAATAAACAACAAACATTAGAAAATTTAATCATCAATTAGTAATGTTATGGCATACACGGGTGTAAATGAATTCAGTTGACCTAAGTTTCGAGGTGTTCATGTTCGGCTTTTTATATAAACGGGAGGTGTTCATATTCTGTTCATGTTCATTCGAGTGTTGAATAAAATAATCATGTTCGATTCATTCAAAATTTTATAGTGTTCATGTGGTTTGTGTTCAACTCGTATTCATTCGTTTACATGCTAAATGAACAATTTTGCGAACGAGCTCGTGAGAGTATTATATAAATTTGTTCACGAGCTCGCTCGTTTAATAGCTAAATGAATAAACGCGAACTGAAACTATGTACTTTTACTTTTTTATTTATCAGAACTACATAATTTTATTTAAATAATATATTTTTATTATATTTGAAGAATAAAGTATATTTAATTTAAATATAACTAGTTAGTTTGGGATTTTATATCGAGTTTCTATATGAATCGGTTTTTGAATTTTTTATCAAGCTCATATACGAGCTCGTTCACGAATTCTTAATAGAACTTGTTCACGAACAATTAAACGAGCTGTTCATGAACGTAAACGAGTCGAACACAATTATGTTCATGTTCAACTTGTTTAAAAAAATGAACATAAAATTAAATTTGAATTTGATTTGTTTATAATGCAAACGAACACGAATCGAGCTTTTATCGAGTCGAAAGCCGAACCACTTGTGAGCACTTGGCTCATTTACAACCCTAGTTCATATAGCTAGGTTATTAGGACAAAGAAGAAAACAAAGTTATTCTATATGTGTAGCCTATTTATAAATATATTATTTTCTGCGTCTTGTTAAGATAGACCACATTTCAATTTTGAGTGTTCTGAAATACAGAGTAAGTTTTTTTTTTTAGTTAGTTAAATTGAAATGTCAACTTTACGCTTCACTAATTTCAACCACTTATATTATATTTTTTTAATCATCGTTAATTATCATTTAATTTCATACAAAAAATAATAATAAGTTTTGGTTATTCAAAATTCACTACTAGAAATTCTGCTTTTAGCGACGGATTTTAGTGACGGATTCAAAATCCGTCGCTAAAATTACATTTAGCGACGGATTTTGAATCTGTCGCTAATCTCATCAAATTATTGGCGGGAGTTATCCCGCCAAATTTAGCAACGGATTTTCCGTCGTGAAAATTGGCGGGAATTTTCCCGCCAATTTTAGTGACAGATTTAGTGACGGATTCAAAATCCGTCACTAAATTTAGTGACGGATTTTGAATCTGTCACTAAATCCGTCACTAAAATTGCCGAAATAATTCTCGTCAATTTTAGAGACGAGTTTAGCGACGGATTTCATAATCCGTCACTAAAATTTAATTAATTAAAAAATATTATTAATTTATTTTTGAAAATATGATTATTTTTTATAAAAAAATTATTTATTATTTATTTACTAAAAAAATATTTATTATTTAATTATTTAAAAAATAATTATTAATTATTTAAAAAATAATTATTAATTATTTTTATATAATAAAATTATTAAAAAATAAATAAATTATTGTATTGCATTAATTATTATATAAAAATTAATTATTATGCGGGAATAAAGTGTGGGAGTAAATATTTTTTCTCTTTAGTTATATTTAAATATAAAACACATCGATATATAATAAAAATATGAGTTGGGTAAAATGTAGTTACGCGCGAGGGAACTCTATGGGTGGAGTTATGGGAGGATGGGTGACCTACTGGGAAGTTGGCAAGTCTACGGAAATTGTGGGTCGGTGACAGTGTGTGGTCTATCACGGGTGGGTTAGTGATGGTTGGCGACCGTTTAAATGATATTACATTTTACGATTTTAATTAAAAAAAAAAATTTATTTTTTTATTTTTAAAAATTAGTGACGGATTTTAATCCGTCACTAAATCCGTCGCTAAATTTTTAAAAATTCGTCTTAAATTTTGTCGTCCCGTTGTAAATTTTGTTTGCGACCAAATATATAGCGACGGACGTTGTCCGTTGCTAATCCGTCGCTAAACACTTTTAGCGACGGAATTTGGCCATTTAGCGATGGAAAAATCCGTCGCTAAATGGCTGTTTTCTAGTAGTGATTTATGATCTCAACGAACAATTGATGGTTTTAAAATATATAATTAAAAATATCAAAATATTCAGATAATTAAATTAAAAGTATAATAAAAGTATTTAAAAATATTTTATTTATTTTATTTATTTTTTAACCTATTTTTATGGGACAGGGAAAGTACAATTTAATTGGGAAAATGTAGGTTTGATTTTTTTTTCATATTTGTACAAAAATGTCGAAAGTTTTTTTTTCAAAAGTTAAATTCATCATTTTTTGTGGTTTTGTGGAAATATCCATATAGCGAAAAGTTCCTCAATTGTGGGGAGGGATGAATTTATTTTCTGGATCATGTCTTTATAAATCCATCATGTTAATATAAGTTTATTCTATAATTCAAGGATAATGTTTCTTTTTCATGGATCCATATACATATAAGTTTATTTTAGATTAATAGGTTAAAAAACTATCCATCTTCTAAATTTTTTTCAATTGCACTATCGTCTTGTGAAATAGTCAATTGCACCTTATTTTTTATTTATACATTTTAATAGTACCCTGAAACATCAGATTAAACACTTTTCATTCAAATATCCTTCATATTTTATATAAATAATTAAACTCTGACCAATCACCACCTCGTTTTGGCCCCTTACTGCCTTCCTTGAACCAGTCGCCGCCACGAAACACAACATTTTCCGTCAAGAACTGTTCTTGACGAAGAAGAGAGCTTAACAGAGTATATCCAAACTGCAGCTTCTCTATTCTATACCTGCTACTGCTTATAAGCTGCTATGTTGTTCCTCTTGTTGCTACTTGCTGATGTGTTCTTGGCAGCTGGATTATAGCTGGATTACAGCTGTATAACAGCTGTAATACAACTCATCAACAGCTGGATTAGGAAGCTTTTTATCCTCATTTGGTTGTCTATAAATAGCTTTAGATTAGTAGTTTTAATTCAGTTTTTGTAATCACAAAATACTCAATATATTTTGGTTTCTTGGTGCTCTGGTTTTCTGTTATGGTATCAAAGCGGGTCCGAGCCCGGGAGATGGCGTTGCCACCGGTGTTGCCGCCGCGTTTCAGATTAAGTGTTTCTTCTCCGGTTAACTGAACTGGATGTCCAGTCCCAGCAGTTCCGTGATTTCATATTTATCGATTTCAGCTTCTTCTCCGTTGTACCGAACTGGATGTCCAGTCCCAGCGGTCCGGATTGATTTTCAGTTTACGAGCATTGCTATCAGTGTCTCGAGTTTCAATTTCAAGTTCGATTTCAGGTTCATCGGTTATGTTCATTGCAATCTGTGAATTTCAAAGTTCAATTCCTATTTGAGTCTCGTATTCGTTCATACCTATTGATGAATTTCTTCAGTTTCAGGTTCTTTTTAGATTAATTTTGTCAGATATTGATTTCAATTTCAATTCTATCGTTTTCAATTACTATTCTACTCTTCAATTTCTATTTGATTCAAATTTTCTTTGATGATTCCTTTTAATCAAATTCAGGTTTCTATCTCTAAGTTTCAATTTCAGATTCTCTTTTGTTCAAATTTCAATTTTTGTTCTCTGTCAAACATGATTTTGATTAGAGAATAGTAATCGGTTCTTGTTCATAATTTGCTTCTCATTTCTTCCTGTTTTTCTCGTCAATTCGTCCAATTAAGATTCAAATTTTTTTTTTCTTCCTCCCTCGATCAATTTCTGATGTGTTCAGGTTTCGCTATTAGTTTCAGTCCATTGCTTCACTTCAACCTCTCATTTCATCATATCAATTCTTGTTTGTATCAATTCTTTTTCTTATCTCCTTATCGTTGATTTTCTTTTATTTGCTGAGAATGATAGAGTTTTTCAATCATGCACATTATGTGTTCGATAATACTCCACAATGAGCAGAAGGTTGCTGCAATCATAGCTACACTGTTTCAGGGATACACCATGGGAAGCTTTATTGTTAGACTACAAAGTGTTTTGCTGCTTACGCATGCCTGTGCAGAAATGATGGTGTAATTTGTGTTGCTTGCATTTGGGAATGTGATGGCATTTATAGCTGCAAGCAGATTCCAAATTGGATAACGATTATGTTGTTGTTGCTGCTTATTAGATCATTTTTCTATAAAGCATCAAGATTGTTCCAAGGCTACTGCAAATGCTTTAAAACTGCTGTTGTGTTGTCATTGCAAGCTGAACATAATGGCAATATGTCCAGCTTGAGGGGGGGTAACAGAGTATATCCAAACTGCAGCTTCTCTATTCTATACCTGCTACTGCTTATGAGCTGCTATGTTGTTCCTCTTGTTGCTACTTGCTGATGTGTTCTTGGCAGCTGGATTATAGCTGGATTACAGCTGTATAACAGCTGTAATACAACTCATCAACAGCTGGATTAGGAAGCTTTTTATCCTCATTTGGTTGTCTATAAATAGCTTTAGATTAGTAGTTTTAATTCAGTTTTTGTAATCACAAAATACTCAATATATTTTGGTTTCTTGGTGCTCTGGTTTTCTGTTAGAGCTGGAGGACGAGAACAACCCGTCTTCCATGGGAGGACAAGAAAACCTTTTTGCTCGTCCTCCCGTGGAGGTCGGGAGCGGGTCATAAGGCGGCTCAAGCGATTTGGGTGGTGGTGGATCGGGGAAGATGGCGGTTCGAACGAGAAGGGTCAGATACGTTTTTTTTATTTCATGGAGAAGAGAACTTATTTGACTATATTTTAAGTTAAAGATTTATTTAAATTCGTCCATATAGAAAAAAGTATATTAGTTCTTAAATTTTAGTTGTTTTAAATATTTTTATCCTTTTAATAATAAAATTATCTAATTTTTCAATTTAAAATGCTATTAAAATATAAAAAAGCAAAATAGAGTGTAATTGACCGTCTTGTAAAATGAGAGTGCTACTAACAAAAGATGAATAGTTTTTGAGTCATTAGCTTTTATTTAATATTGAAGAATAATGGATGTTATTGAGTATGGTTCATGGAGACCCGATCTAGATAAGGAATTTTGAGAGAAACATTATTACTCTATTTTTCACATTTTCTCTTCAAATTGAAGTAATATATAATACTAACTTTTAGGTAAAATAAATCAGTACATATTTTCTATAGTCCATAAAAAAAAAAGAATAACTATTTTTTAAATGAAAATTTCATTTAAAAAATATACATATTAACCAAAATATTATATCCCAAATGGTATAAGTGTTGTCAAAATCGTGGATCATAGTTCTCTCATAAGCGCTCTACTCTCCAATTAAAAAAAACACGTACAAACAAATATAATTATTGTGGTTATAATATTGTAGTTTTATTAATATATTCCTAATTAAGCAAAATTTTATTAAAAAACTAAAAGCATTAAATGATAATTGAAAAGTATAAAATTGTGATAATAATATCAAAATCAATTAGTTATAGTCTTTTTATCGTTATAAAGATCAACAACCGAGTTTTTCAAATATTTTATTTAATAATTCACTTAATAATATTTAAATTAAATAATATTGTAAGTAAGGACACTATATGAACAAAGAAAATAAAAGATAAATAGACCTATTATTTTAGGACGGGTGAAAATGGTAAATAAAATTATATAAAAAAATTATTATCTAGTACTCCCTCCGTTCTTTTTTAGTTGTCCATTTAGCAAAATATATTTATTTCTAATTAGTTGTCCATTTAAAATTTCAATGTGATTTTAGCTATTATCTTCCATATTTACCCATCTATATTTTAAACTTAAAAGGCATTTATTGACTAATAGGGTTATACTAGTATTTCTCTTTAAAAATCAAGACAAAAGGAGCACTATCTTGATATGTGCAATATTAGCTAAATGGACAACTAAAAAAACGGAGGGAGTAATGTTTTTGGACGGAGATAGTATTTTTTTGTCCAATAAAAATATCTTAAAATATTATAATTAATTTTTTTTTACATGATTTTTTTATTTATCGCGCAAAATCTTATGGTTGTTTGGAAATGACAAAGGAAGTTGAAATTTTATCGTTGTCAGAAAACTAAGAAAAAAGAAAAGTTTCAGAATCTTCTGAGTCTAATTGTAGCGTTTTGTATACGAAAATTAAGACTACGATTTCATTTTTCAAATAATTTGACTTATGCTCAATACTATTGTGCTTTTTCTTTATCAGAAAAATATTAATATTACTATCTTTTTCATTTTAGCTTCAACTTCACATATTAAGTTGATTTCTAATAAATATTGTTTCATCCCATGTGCGATTTCATACATTTATTTTGAGGATTCTGTTCTTTCATCTTTGTCCTCCTTCTTCTGTAGTTTGTTTTTGTTGTTTTTTATTTATTATTATTTTATATATACCGCTCCTTTATTCGAGTAAAAGAGCATTTAGGTCTGACGTTAGGATCAATAAATCAGTTGTCTGAAAATCGAACAGGACCTGCCGTTCGAACCGGTTAAACCAAAAACCGGTTAGTGGACCGATTTAAAATACTACTAAAAAACTGAAATTTATAGTTGAAATGGGTTGGACCGGATCGAACCGCGCATCGGTTGCTTTCTCTATGAGTATGACGAATGGTGATGGACCAATCCCTGCACATCAACTCCTTGATAGTACAACAAAGATATTCGTTAGCATTAACTTGAACAATATCGCTCTTCAAACTATCGACAGCAAGTTTGCTGTCCATCTCTAAGATAATGAGGCGATAACCCTTGTTTCAAGCCGCTTCTAAGCCATCAAAAGCGTCCCCAAAGCTCTGCTTGAAGAACCGAGCACCTGCCAATATTTTTGCTAAATTAACATTACCTGCTAAATTACTTTAACATTCATAAGGGTTTGCTTAATCCAAGATGTTGAATATTAAGTGTGATGTAAATCCCATATTGGAAAGATATGTGTAGAATGTGGAATATATAAGTGGGATGGACTACCTAACCAATTACCTTAGAGTTTTGGGTTTAATGTGGTGCCCGGCCCATGGTTATATGGTTTACATTCTGGGCATCATGAATGTATTCTCTCATACATTGCGCTCAATTTGGACCAACAATTGGTATCAGAGCCCGGTTCGGCTGGGTGGAACTTGGTGACTCCGGGTCTTCTATCCCGAAAGGGTTGGAGTCTAGTTCCGAGGTAAGTTGAGCGGTCCAATGTGGAAGGGTATCACACTTAAGGGGGAGATTGTTGAATATTAAGTGTGATGGAAATCACACATTGGAAAGATATGAGTAGAATGTGGAATATATAAGTGGGATGGACTACCTAACCCATTACCTTAGGGTTTTGGGTTTAATGTGGTGTCCGGCCCACGGTTATATGATTCACATTCTGGGCCTCATGAATGTATTCTCCCATACATTGCGCTCAATTTGGACCAACACAAGAGATAAAATAATTTTACGATAATTCCAAAACACTGTTAATGGTTGTTTTTATAATACTGCCAGCTATCTATTGATAGTCTTTATTATTTTGTAATATAATTTTTTTAACCATCTCATTTATTATGTTTGTAATTATCAATTTTTTTTATTAGGCCTAACGTTTCAAAAAATTCCAATCTTTCAGCTCTTTTTTAACTCTACTTTAAACGTTGAAAATTGGTAAATTTTGCCCTATTTCGTATTTTTTTTATTTCAGTTGTACCCCATTTTTTTAATTTTTGGAAATTTTTTTAATTAAAGGATAAAATCATTCGATTAACTAATTCTAAAGATAAATTTAGATTTATTGGAATTTAGAAAAGTACAAAAAAATCCTTAATCTTTAAAAACTAACTAAAAACCATGGGCAAATTCAAATTATTTTAAAATTTTAATTAATTTAACTAAATCTAAATAAATTTTAAACATATACAATTAATACTCTCTCCGTCCCAAAACAATAGTCCACTTTCCGTATTTTTTTGTCCCAAAACAATAGTCCACTTTTCTTGTAAATCACAATTTAGAGTGTTTATTTTTTATATTGTCCTTATTTAAAGTGTATCATTTATTGCTATTAGCCTATAGTCATAACATTTAATAAGGGTATGATAGAAAAAATGAAGATAAATTTGTGAAAAGTTAGAGTATTAATTGTGTTTTTTAAACTGTGTGAAAATGAGAAAGTGGATTATTGTTTTGGGACGGAGGGGGTATATGCTAAACATGGAGATCGTTTTTGAATTTTTTTCATATGAAAAAGAAGTTAATTTAATAGTTCAGAATGCAATTGAAACACAAAAATACAAAATAGAGTAAAATTGCTGATTTTTCAACGTCAGAATAGGTTTAAAAGGGGATTAAAAAGCCGAGTATTTTTAAGGTATTGAGCTTTTTTATTATTATTCTTTTCTTTATTTTATGTTTCTCCGCGGTAAACATATTTAAAGATATTCTAATTTCATCTGTCTGTTATAAATATATCAAAAACAATTTATGTCCCATGCAATACCAAATTGAAAATTTTAAATTATTAGTAAAAATTAGCAAATTTTATTATGGCATAAACTGCAGCAGATATGGCCGGTGTATATGATCTAAATGTATATTTCTTGTTTTGTCTACCAACTTAACATCGTTATTTACCACGTGGCCACGTGGGTGACTGATGAAGGTTACAATTATTGCCTTTTTTTTTTCTTTCCGTTTAGCTGTTATTTTATTATAAATTAATGAGCAAAGGTTCAATCTGGTCCTTAAATTTATAATTTAAAATTAAATAATTTATTTTTAATTATTTTAATCAATTAATGATAATAATTTATATTTTTAGGTCAACTGAGAATAATATTCCCCAATTTTAGTTTAATTAAAAATTAAATTAGATTATATCAGTCCTTAAACTTGTTTATATTTATAAAATTTTATTTTTAGTTGACCTAAACATATATAATATTTTTTTAATTGATCAAAATAGCTGAACTCTGAATATAGGAGTAAATTAAAAGAGCATAATGAACCTTTACTCATAAATTAATGTAATTGTACATTTGTTTATCATAAATTCTAAAACAGTATTCCAATTAGATTATTAGTGATGAGTTTTTCAATAGGGCATCAAAGTGCAAAAAAATATTACTAAAATTATGTGAAAAAGAAAAGGAATCGGATTACAATGCCATTACAGATAAATTAATGTAATATTAGTATTTGTTTATCATAAATTCTAAAACAGTAATTCCAATTAGTGATTAATTTTTCAACAGGGTATCAAATTGCAAAAAAACATTAATAAAATCATGTCAAAAAGAAAAGGAATCGGATTACAAAGTAATTTTGTTGCCTTTCTTAATAAAGAATTAATGACCTTACAAATATTGTTAACAAATTAAAAAAAGAAGGTACTTTTTTGTCGTTGAAATAATATATGCATATTGTTGCTATATACTAAAATACATGGAACAAATTCTTGTGAGATGACAATAAGATGAGTCATGATCCATCTCATTTATATTAGAGTAAATTATTTAGAGGCCTCTAAAATATACCATAAATAATAATTTGGTACCTCTTGTTTTAAAAGTCTACTTAATAGTCGTTTAGTTTTAATTTCATTAACTGAGAGATCCTTCTGTCAATTTGAGGGATCAAATCGTTTAACGGATTGAAACTCAGGTACTAAATTGTTTAATAATATTAAAAGTGAGGGACGAAATCGTTCACAAAATTAAAGATGGGATACCAAATCGTTTGAAACTAAATATCGAAATTAACGGAAGGACTTAATAGTTAACGGAATTAAAACTGAAGGATTATTAAGTAGATTTTTAAAATAAGAGATACTAAACTATCAATTATAATATATTTCAGGAAATTTAGCGTAATTTGCTCTTAATATTATGCGCCACACTTAATTAGTTATGGAAAGAATTATGTTCATCATCTACTATATTCTTTTTCAGAGTAGTTAGAGAACATATGAAAGCACATATGATTGATATATTTTAAACATTTTGTTTGTATCTAATAATAAAATTTAAATAAATAAAAATTATCAATTAAATTAAAATATATATAAGCTATATATATTAAATTATCACGTTTATCAATAATAGTAGTAAAAACAAGAACAGAATGGCTAGACCAAGCTGTCAGCAGAAGCAGGTTTGATGTATTTTTAGTTATGGAAAATTTTAACAAAATTAATAAAAAAAACGAAGGCAGTCCATGCTAGTGGTCTAATTATTGGAGCTGGACAGTGATGCCTATATATATTCAAAAATATATAATTAAACACAGTTTCAGCACGTTGGGAAGCAAATAACTAAATAAAAGTTTCACTGAAGATGACGAATGATAAGTTGAAAATTTATTTTGCTACTTATTAATTTTGGCTTGTTTATAAAAATATTTCAAATTTTTATTTATATCATTTAAATTTATAAATTTTAATTTAAAATTTTAATTTTTTCGCAAAAGAAAATCAAAAGTAAATTTTCTATGTCAAAATTGATCTCTAAATCAATTGTTGAAATAAATTCTTAATATTATGCTCGAATTCATGTATAAAATATTTTTGCAAACAAGAAATAGTTTCATTATTGATAAGGACGTGGATGTTATCTCAATTTTATTTTATTGAAGAAATGTTTTTTAGTGTAAATTTGTTATAATTTTTAATCATGTGGTCCATGAGTCATTATTTTATTTAATTACATGATTGAAAAATAGAATAACTATATTTGATATGTAAGCAACAATAATTCAAGCAATTACATAATTGCGTACAGTTCCAAGAAACTGTTCTATTTATATTTTATTTTTTCAAACTTAAAATTATTTTTGAATGATGTAACTTGATATCTTCAAAAAATCTTATAATAAGACATAATAAAATCAGATTATTCGTCGGATGATGGTCGGATGATGGTCCGATGAATACTACAATGTTTAAATTATTACTGATAATTTGCGAGCTTTTGAACTATATAAGTATACAAGATTACTTAAATTTTACAAATATACCTATTTTAATTGAGAGCTTTTGAACTATTAAACTAGACATTCTAATTTTTTTAATGAATTAAGGATCAAGCTATTTGAAATTGTCTAAAATCTTTCTAAAGTGATTATATAACACCAAATCTCACAAATTTAGATTGTTGACTTTAATATGGATATTTAATTAATTCATGTTTTCATCATTTCTATTTTTTTAATATTGGCTAAACCTATTTTGAGGTCTCTAAACTATATAATTTTGGTTCATCAGATCTCTCAACTTCTATTTCACTTCCTTAGGTCCCTAAACTTTCATTTTTTGGTTCATCAGGTCCCTCAACTTCTATTTGGCTTTCTCAGATCCCTAAACTTTTGTTTTTTGGTTCATTAGGTCTTTTAAAGGAGATCCATTTAAGAACTTAATGAAGAAAAAAAGAAAAAAATTTAAGGATCTAAGGAACCAAAAAATGAAAGTTTAGAGAACTGAGGAAGCCAAATAAAAGTTGAGGGATTTAAGGAAACAAAAAATGAAAGTTTAGAGAACTGGGGAAGCCAAATAAAAGTTGAGGGATCTGATGAACCAAAAAAATAAAAGTTTAGGGACTTGAGAAAGCCAAATAAAAGTTGAGGGACCTAATAAATGAAAAACGTATAGTTCAGGAATCTTAAAATAGGTCTTTAATATTTTTATTATTGTTCTTAATGCATGCAATAGCTTATTGGTTGCAATTGCTTAGCTGTCAATTCTTTAATTTTAAATAAAAGAAAAAAATTAATCAATTGGAATCAGATAATAAAAATATAAGTAAATTGAGTTTGCCTTGTGTGAATTTGATGATTAGATTGATTTTGATGCATTGAGTCTAAATAGGTATTCTCACAATTATTATTTTTTGATAATTAGGTATTCTCACTATTAGATATAGGATGGGGAGTAACTTGGGAAAAAGTATTTTTTAGTACAATAATTTTATTCTTCATTGTATGAGATTGCAAATCTAGTTAGTGAAAATTTAATATGAAATCAATACGACATGTCTCGGTTTATCTTGATTGTGTTTTACTTTAAATGTTATTTTTTATTCAGCTAATTTCATTAATCGATTGCTTAGATAATAATTTAGGTTAATTTTGATTATTAGTTAATAATCAGTCATCGTGAAAATGATATTTTATTCATATTACTACGATTCGTACATTAATTTTTCATATCAATTACATCTCTGTTTTATGCTTTAAATGAATCTCTTTGAAATTTACAGAAATTTAAGAACATTTTACACTTACAAAATACACTTCTCAAAAGCTTGTCACCTTACAATTTTTTCATAACTATATTACATTCTCACATCACATCTATATAATAAAATAAATATTTGTATACCTAAGTGATAAAACAAGCATTACTAGCCCAATTTGAACTAGTAATAACTTACTGTAAATCCTCTATAAAAGTTACTGCATAAAATATATTTATTTACAAATTTAATCTCAGAAAACACATCTATCTGGTCTGAAAGTTGAGTGTCCTTATGGCATAAACATAGACAAATGCAAAGAAGACAGTGAATCCAACCAAAACTGCAGCAATTGGTCCCATGAAATCTGGATCATAGCCGTAAAAATCTTGAATATAGTCTCTAATTTTAGACTTTTCCAACATTCCTGGAACTGTAATTAAGTCTTCCGCATCGCGGTATTGCGACAGGATTAGTCCGTATACTGTCCATGCCACAGGGCAAATCCAGTAGTACCATACCCACCACTTTGGAATTTTCTGAACAATAATGATAAAAATGTTAATATTACTTGTAATGTAAATATTAAAATGGATAATTAATCAATTTATTTGTACATACCGGTCGCGGGATGAAGAAGCCGGAGAAGAGATTGAAAAGTGCATAGAATGTTGCTGCAAAAATGGCTGCTACTTGAAGATTTGGCGTGACGGAAACCGTCATCATTCCGTAGTATGTGAAGTAGAGGAACGAGAAGAAGGAAATAAAATAGAACCAGAAGAATTTGGCTACGGTCCATTCAAATGCTAACATTGCATACACTATCAGTGAATAATATGTTGTTTGAAATAGCACATATGGAATTTCGCACACAAACTGCAAGTCAAAACAATTTAACACAAGTCAGTTTACATTAATTTTTACGTATGTTGCACGGAAACTTGTAGAGTCTTATATTTTGTCTGAAACTTTAAAACTTTACAATTTATAATATATTTTTTTAAAAGATAATATCATTTTTTTCGTTTTTTATTTATGCCATTTCATTTCCGTACAACGTAGATTCTGATAAAGTTAATGGTTGTTTGTTCAGCTTACCTGTCCGAGGGCATAAGGTAATGAAGAGTACATTCCGGCTGCTCTTTCGCGATAAAATACACTTCTTTCAATCGATATAATCGGCTGTATTGTCGAGCAGTTGTTGATACCAATAAACAAGACAGCAGCATACATTGCTCCAATGATTGTACTCAGGTCACTTGAGCTATCCCTGCAATTTCAATTATAGATAAAGCAATTTGTTCAGAAAAACTAATACATTAACTGTTGCAATATTATATAAAAACGACGAAAAAGCTACAGTTATAAAATAAATTAGTATAAAATTATAGAAAAATCTATTGCAGCGGAAGCAAATGTAGCAGATTTAAAACCGTACGGTACCTTTTAGTGCCAACTTTCCAGAAAATAGTCCCAACCATAAGAGCAGCAACTAAAGTGAAGCAGTATCTGACAAGGTTATAATCAGGACTTCTCCAGTAAGTCCACCACTGTTTCCAAAGACAAGACTTGAATTGTCCCCAAAAAGATTGAGAATACTGAGTTTCGAAATAAAGATCCTTTGCTCCGGTAGGCGGTACGCTTAATTCCTTTGCTAAACCCTTGTTTCTCCTGTTCATAATAAGTCAGTTTAACTGTCAGAATAATCTGATTATATTGACCCAAAAATACACGGTTAAATATGGAATTGTTTTGACATACTGGTGTAAGGCTGATTGCTTGTAATGTTCTGCAAAATCCATTCCGAGTCGAACCTCTGCAGCTATTGAGCTCACTTCTAACATCCATGTCGCCGGGTTGTACTTTTCTTTGATTTTCGGGATTCCAGGAACCGCCTGTAATGTGTCAATGAGCATAGAGAATCAGATTACATGTTTTTTTTTTTCAATTTTCAGACAGGACGAACAAAAGTTTTCAGGTTAGAGGTAAATTTTTCTACATTACTATAGGCCTTTTACGGTTATCATCGTTTCATTTTGTTATATTTTGATAACCAAACATTCATTTTTAGATCAACAGAAAGTTAAACGATGATAACCGTTAGGCCAAATGTTGTAAAAAGACCAAACCTTTCACAAAAGTTTCACAAAAGTCCTGAACTTTCAATTTTGTCGATTTTGGCCAAAAACTGATTAGTTGGTTTCACAAAAGTCCTGACCTTTCAATTTTGTCGATTTTGGCCAAAAATGGATTATTTGGTTTCACAAAAGTTCTGGCCTTTCAATATTTGGCATGCCACATAGGTGTCACATAGGTGTCACATAAGCAAATTGAAATCAAATTGAGAGTTGGCCACAATTGAAACCAAATAATTTGTTTTTGGCTAAAATCGACAAAATTAAAAGGTCAGGACTTTTGTGAAACTTTTATGAAAGGTTTGCCATTTTTACAACATTTGGCCTAACCGTTATGTAAAAAGTCTATAGTTAGTGAACTTGCAATTTTTTTAACCCTTTCAGGTTATAAAATACATACCTCAAAGTATTCAATAATCTTGTGGGAATTTGTGCCTAAAGGTCCTGAGTATATAACTTGTCCTCCTCTCTTCATCAGTAGCAACTCATCAAACGATTCAAAGATGTCGATACTAGGCTGATGGATCGTACAGACGACGGTTCTTCCGGTGTCCACAGTGTTTCTGACTGTTCTCATAACAATGGCTGCTGCCCGTGCATCGAGACCGGAAGTCGGTTCGTCCATGAAAATAATTGAAGGATTAGCTACAAGTTCAACAGCAATTGTCAACCTTTTTCTTTGTTCTGTTGACAATCCTGTAACTCCT
Organism: Mercurialis annua; assembly: GCF_937616625.2. Taxonomy (NCBI): domain Eukaryota; kingdom Viridiplantae; phylum Streptophyta; class Magnoliopsida; order Malpighiales; family Euphorbiaceae; genus Mercurialis; species Mercurialis annua. Next base: position 2,579,565 of record NC_065574.1, on the reverse strand, counting down.
GGAAGACCAACTAGTGCATTTTTCAGATTGTCAAGCTCTACCAATTCCATCACTTCATCCACAAAGATCTGTTCGAAAGCAAAAATAATTTAGCAATTCTTTCCGGTAATCTATAATTTCTATTTCCAAAATACTACGAGAAATACTATAATTCGTAACAATAATTTTGCTGCTAAAAAGTATTTTTGGCTGTTATTATCATAATATTTTTGGCTGTTATCATAATATTTTGTTGATCGTTACTTAAGACTATTTTATTAGCTGCTGTATACAATACTTTAAAATTTTAGCATTTTTAGCATAAAAATACTTAGTAACAATATTGGTATTTTTTGAAGTGAAAAGTGATGAAAATTACCATTTTATCCTCTTTGCTAACTTCTTTGGGAAGACGAAGGAACGCGGAGTAGATTAAGGATTCTCTAACTGTAACTTGGGGTGAGTGGATATCATTCTGCTCACAGTATCCTGAAATTCTGGCAAAGGTTTCTTGTACCTTGGGAAATCCTGAAATTCTGATATCACCTTCGATGTAACCACCGGTTTTCCGTCCTGCCAAAACATCCATCAATGTTGTTTTTCCTGCTCCACTTACTCCCATTAGTGCTGTCAGAACTCCAGGCCTAAATGCACTTGTTACTTCCCTCAGTAGTTGCAGTCTGTCCTCTGCAACTCCTTGTTGCTTCATTTCCTGTTGTCACGGAACGAATAGGGGCTCGTAAATAAACACATTCGCAGTTTCAGGAAAAAACCGAGATTTAAGGGATTGATTCTTACGGCAGGCATGTCGACGTAATAATTGACACTGTCGAATGACATGGCTAGTGGTGTGAATGGAAGAACCATTCCTCTTTTGGCCGCAACGCCATTAGCTGCCTCGAGTGATGAATCTGCATTTCGATTCAGTCCATTCGGACTGGATTGACTGCTCATTCTTTGCATTGCCATGTCCCCTGAAATGTTTAGATTCCAAATATTAATCTGTAAGGATTTTCTTAATTGTGTATTGAAATGTATAAAATTTTGTGTTCCTTACTTGTATTGTTTCCATCAGAAGCAGATAATGAACGAGGAAATGTATCTTTCTGTGACTGTGTCATTCTTAATCTCGGTTGACCGTTCGAGTCTTCCTCGTTTTCCATTTCCATTGCTGTTTCCTCAGAGATTACGGCTTGTTTCTTTCCGGGAGCTATTGTATATCACGGACATGACGAAAAATTTAGCTACTTCAAAGAAGAAAAATTCAGACAAAAAGAACACTGTTGCACAGAGAAACCCTTTTGAAACTCCGAAACATTTCAGTTTCTGTCACGACCCATTTTCATGAATCGTGACCGGCGCTAGGGCATGGGTAATGTAGTACCAACACCCGTAGCTAGCCTTTCTTATAACATACAATTTAATTAAACCTGTAGAAAACCAATGCTCGGGGGCAACCGAGACTTCAGCCTATTTTTAGACTTAGAATTGGATAAGCATGTTATATTAATTATTGAATATTATAACTGCTTCAGTATTTTTCTTTAAAGCATTTTCGTTTCCGTGCAACATAGGAAGAACATTACGAGTATGACGGAAACTTACCACTCAAGTACATGAGAGCTAAGGTGAATAAGACATTGAAGAGTACAGCAAACCCTAGAAGAGCACCAGCACCAATCCAATACCAGTTCTTGTTTTGGAAAACATCAAAGTTTTTAAGCACCGCAACGCCCAAACTTGTCGAATTGTCTGCTGCCTGTAATGCAATCTAAATAACTCAAACAAAATTCTGAAAAGGCTACTTCTATTGAACAATTGATTGATACTACTTCGAAACATACCCGTTTATTCATCCATCTAGGCGCGTACATTTCGTTCACAGCAAAGGCATTGTAACCATAAGTCAAAGGTGAAATCCAGTAAGCCCATTCCCACCAACTTGGAATCTGACTTTTAGGCAGAATGAAGCCACCAAGCAAGAAAACTAGAAGCAGAATAAGAACACCGCCGGTGTTGGCTATGATCATCGTCCGACAGACAGCAGCAATAAGCTTAAACAGCCCAGCAGCCATTTGTTGAATCAGGAATATCAGTAGCAGATGCTTGAAGAAACTGAAAATGTAGCATACAATGTAAGAAAAATAACACTTCACCAAAACCTATAGTTAACAAACATTGTTATACTATGTTGCATATCGAATCCTAGTTTCCGCAGTTTCTATTTCAGCGTTTTTCGCTTCAGTGCAACATAGTTGTCATACTATGCTGTCCAGAAACTTATACAGTCCTAGATTCTGCATTTCAATTCCGTTTTCAAAAATGCTTCTGAGTCCTGACACTCCAGAGCATTTTCTGTTTCAGCGTTTTTGTTTCCGTGCAAACATATTTATACTAGAACTTGTGTAAGGAAGAATAAGATTACCTGCTAGCCTCAGGAGCAAAACCAATGGAGTAATAAGTGATGCCGACCCAAACAACAGATTCAATAATGGACATAGGCAATTGAAGCAGAAAAGTTGGGAGAGTAAAAGTCCAAGGTGGATGAAAAAGAAGGTCTCTCTGCTTATAAAACACCGGCAGCCGCGTAATCATCAGAGAAAGCTCAGCAATACCGTTAAACATATTACAAATCATACTAAACAAAACCGCGCCGATGTACATTGCCCCGTCGCCTTCATTCCTCGTGTGCATTCTCGGCTTTATAAACACGGTTGATGCTATGATTGCAACTATAATAAGTTGCACAATCTTGGAGACAAAAACTACTGAATTCCTTTGAATTAGTAGCCATTCTTTATCCCAGCAAGTTTTGAATAACTCTTTTTTGGAGACTGAGTATTTTGAGAATGCTAGAGCTGCTTTATGGCCTTGAGACTTGTCAAATGGTACTGAGAGATCATTATCTAGCTGCATACCGGTATGGAATTTCTTGAATCTTTCTGAAAATTCAGGCACTGAAATGTATCTGTATGGTCTCATTTTGTTTGCCCAGTATTGTTCTTGGTCTTTCTTTGAAGTAACCTGCAAGAATTGAACAGATTCAATTACATTATGTTCAATATCACTGCAATTAGCCCTGTCAAGACTTATGCTGCACGGAAACTAGACCCATTCTTCCGTGCAAAGTCGGGATAAAATATATGTGTGTTACCTCTTGCAAGAAATCTGCAGTGCCCTTTCGCTCAGGACATCGGAATCCGCAGCATTCGAAGAATTCAAGAATGTGGTTTCGTGGACCCTGATACACGATTCGGCCTTCCGACAATAGAATAACATCATCAAACAGATCAAATGTTTCTGGAGCTGGCTGAAGCAGAGACATCAACACTGTGGCCTCAGTAAGATGAGCAATTTGCTGCATGCATTTTACTATCTGAAATGTGGTTGAACTATCTAGCCCAGTTGAAATTTCATCCATGAATAATGTTTTTGTAGGTCCAACAATCATTTCTCCTGTAGTATCAAGATTTAAATAAACTGTAATTAGTGCATAGTAATTTTACATAGTTGACCATCATTGACATTTTACTTATCATCGAGTAAAACAAAATAATATGAGTCTTGAAACGTATCAGCTTAATTATGTTACATATAAATTTTTCGATTATATTTTATTTTTAAAAATGCTTAAAAAATTAAAATTTATATCTATAATTTATTATTATAAAAATATATCATTTCAGACTTCAGTGTCTCAGCATTTTTTATTTTCGTTTCTGTACTAAATAGTCTATGCTACTAATGTTAAAAATAATTAAAAATTAGATTGTTATTTGTTATTTGAATTTAAAATAAGTCAATATTCTATCTAAGATATTCCTATTATCTCTAGGTTAAAATATTTTAGTAGTTTATTCAGATTTTATTTGTTAGGAAATTGCCTATAAAAGGCTATGATGTGTTATTGTAAATTAATAAGAAAATCAGTGTTATTTTCAATCTCATTATTATTGTTCTTAAATTTCAACAACTAATAATAATAATAGAAAAAAAGTTTGCTTGTTACAAATTGGAGCCAAGAGCATAGAGTTCAAATATGAAAAAGAAGGTCATAAATTTTTTTAACAAAGACTAAAAATTCCATTAATAATAACAAATTGGAGCCAAGAGCATAGAGTTCAATCTTGTCACTAATATGGGTGTATAAAAATCATCTAAATCGAATAATTGAATCAAACCGACAAATATGGTTCGTTTCAGTTTGATATTATAAAAAATTTAGTTTTTCGGTTGGTATGATTCAGTTTTGGGTGTAAAAAAATTCAGTTTAGTCTTAGTGTGAAGAAAACCAAAAACTAAACCGAAAGGATCTATCGGATTGAATAATTTAATTCGGTTTGATCCAATTTGTTTTGATTCTGTTCAATATTTTAAAAAAGTCAATTCGATTTGAACGGAATACACCCATAGTCACAAATGAACCTGTCTCTAGTTTCATAGTATGGACGCATGTGAACATTTAGACTAATTATTAAGAGTATTCAAATGTTTTAAGCTTACTAAAAAAATAAAGTAGACTACTTAACTTTTCCAAGAAAAAAAAAGAATTTTTGTCTATTTTGATTGGAAGATATATTATTAAAGGGTTGGTGAGGAGAATTGATATTTTCCTAAAAGATATGGTCAAAAAGATAGTCTTTTAAAATCATGTTCCCACATAAACTTAACTAAATCTAATTAAAAAAAATTATTAATTGTCAATGTTTTTGCTTTTGCTTCTTAAAGTGTATGTCAACTTATTCTCTTATGTATTGAACCACAATCAATCTAATTTAATTAGTCAATAATAACAAGATATTAATAACAATTAAGAAATTAGTTAACCTGTTGTTACTCTTTTCTTTTGACCACCAGAAATTCCTCTAAGCATTTCATCTCCAACAATTGTGTCCTTACAAATATCCAAACCTAAGAGCTGTTCAATTCAAACAAATTATAGTTAATGCATGTTAATTACTCAATTAATTAGTCAATAATAACTAAAAACAAATATAAATTAAGATTTGTACGCTCGAGTCTGCACAGTGTAACATTCACTTATTTATTCGTGAAGGTAAAGAGATGAACTATTTCTGTTACGTAGCTCACGCGGGAATTATTTGACAATAATATATTAAAAAATATCACTATTCATGAGATTAGTAAATTAATATTTTAATTAGTAAAATTAGTTCACCAGCCAAAGTGGTATTATAATAAAGAAAAAAATTGAGATTAAATAGGCACTCAAAATCTAACAAAAGTGTATGACCCAATTCATAGAGTAGTAGGTGAGGAGAAAAATTTGACAAGTTGAATAAATATAATATATATTCATAAAATATTGGATTCGCCCTTTAATTTGGTGGGTTTGTTAGCTTCCAATTTTCCTAAAAAGTCATAATTAAGACCAATTATCATCTACATGCTCTTGATATTGTTCTTCCACATAAAATTAATAAATAATAAATTATTTTATTTTATTTTATTTGTGAATATGGTAAATCTAGAATCTTACTTTGAGAGTGTAATCGGTAAAAAGATTGCTTTCTGCTCCTTTCATTGCAGTTGCCTAAAAAAATTACAAAACAAAATTAATCAATTAAAGAAAAATTATATTAAGCATTTCACCATTTCTATGCTTAAGAAATTGGTTTTAATATTAATTTTTATTTATTACCTTCATGAAAAGGTCAACTTCAGCCTCAGGAAATATTCCTGCATCTTTTTCTCTTCTTGCAAGCTCACTCAAGAGATCTAAAGGAAAAATAATAATTAAATTAGTTCTAATATTAAGAAATAATCAACTAATTAAATTATTAAATATATAAAATTAATTAATTACCATGTCGAGTTCCAACTCCTTGACATCTGGCAGAGAAATCTAGGGTTTCTTTTACTGTCATGACTCCAACATGAACATCATTTTGGCTAATATATGCTGATGTCTTTCTAGGCACAAACTCATTCATTTTATACCCATTGTAGGTTATCTCTCCACTTACCTGTTTTAATTAAAAAAAATTAGTACTATAAAAAATTGTCATTTAATATTTTTAACTTATTTTTTTTACGGTTACAAATCTATAAGTCTTTTATAGAGCGGTTATCATCGTTTTATTAATATATTTTAATAGCTGAAACTTTTATTTTTATATCAAGATTACTATAGCAGTTTAAGTCAAACGCTGCTTATTTGACAATAGATACGCCGGATAATCAATTCATGATGTTGCTACATAAGCAGTTTTTGACGTAAATTGTTGTAGTAATCTTTCGTTAATACAAAATGAAAATCAAATTATCAAGATATATCAAATAAAACGATGGCATTCGTTCGGTAAAAGACTTATAATTCAGTAAACGCGACAAATTTAAACCCGACACCTAGTAAATGTCATTTTCAGTACTTACCCTAAGACTTGGGTCCAACTTTCCGGCCAATGCTAGCAAAAGGGACGTTTTCCCGGAGGACGGAGGACCCAATAGTAGAGTCATTCTATAATAACAAAATAAAAATGTTAATCAGTCACTATAATTTTGATATTAATCACTTTTTAAGTAATATTTAATTAATGTTTAAAATTATAAAGTTAGTTACCTTGATGGTTTTAAAATGCCAGAGGCATCTTTAAGAATAGTGAGTTTTGTGGTCTTAGCCAAATTAATTCCAAATAAACCTATAACTGACTCTGCAATATTTCTTGCAGCATTTGGCAGACTTGGAAGAGCCCTGCTTCCAATTTGACATTCTGCTTCAACTGTTAAATGTTCATATCGAACTTCCACAGCTGGAAGTTTTATTCCAACCCTACAATTATACAAAAAAAAATACATAAATTTCAAAAAATACGAAATGTTCGAGTCAAATTATGTCAGGTGTCGCACTATAAATAAAAACTTTAAAATTCTATATAGTAAACTATAGGTTCAGCTAAGAATTTATGTGAAGACATATTTTAGCCTCGGATGCACTAATAACTAAAACTAGATATAGACAAAATGATATATAATTTAAAAAAAACAGCTATTTGTAGCTAAACATGAATATTCTTCACATTAAAATTATAGTGCTAATACACTTCATTACCATGCTAAGCAAATATATATATATATATATATATATATTCGATTTTTTTCATGAATCACATAATTTATCACTTTTATGGTGAATATATAAAAAAAAACTACTTAATTATCATTACGTAGCTCATGCATTTGAAAAGGCAAACTGAATTTTTATATCTATAATTTTAACAATTTAATTAAATATTATATGTTTCTAAAATAAAATTTGGATTGTGAGGTCCTTTTATTTTGCCTATCAAAAGTAATAAAAAAAAAACTTACTTATCAATCCTCTGTCGAAATTTTCTCAAGAACTTCTCATTATCTTCTTCAGCAACCTTAAAAATCTTATCAATGAACATTTGTCGATCATTCATATTAAGCTTAGCAACATCAACTTGTTTATGAACTCCTTGAAATTCATCGTTATCCTCAAAAGTTTGCATGATAGTTGTCCTTAACCTATCATAAGTTGGCAATTTTTCAATGGCAGCCCATTTTAAAGCCTCTTCGTCTTCCTCAGCATGTCGACTGCTTCGTCTAGATTGTCGTCCCCCGGAAAACACGTCGTCCATGCTTCGGCTAAAGCTTCTGCTTATGCTTCTGTTCATGTTCGTGCTCACTCTCCTACTTGTAGTTCTTAATTTCTCCATTCCGTCCATTTTTTGTGTTCAATTTTGGATTGAATTGAACAAATGTTTAGAGTAAATGTATTTTGGTGAAAAGAAAAAAAGATTGTGGTGGATAAAGAAAATGTTGAAGTGGTGTGATGTTCAGTTTCTGTTTTCTTTGTCTCCACAACTCTCTCTCTCTAGCTCTCTTGGGTTTGGGGGTTAGAGAGAGATATGGAAGTTGTAGTAGAGACAGGTAAGGATGATAATATATATTTATAGTTGAGAGAAATTGGAAAAAGGTTGCCAAGTGAGAATAATTCAATATTGTTTTTGTGGTTTAATGTATACTACGGTACTAAATATTTTTCTCATGCGTCGATTTGGTATTTTATTTATAAATTTGTACCTTTTCATATTATTTGTTTTATTTTTATTTCAAATGATGGTGTCTAATGAAATTCAAGCCGTTTGTTACCGACATGGCAACTAGAATGTGGATACTTTTCTTATATTTGTCCATATTAGTCGCCATGCCCAGATTCACATTTTTAAATCCACATCAAATACAAAGATTAAGAATAGATTATTACTAAATCGATATATGAAGAAAAAATTGAGATTATGTCTGAATTTATAATCGCTTGAAACAAAAATATTTTACAAATAGTATTAAAGAGATACAAATTAAAAGAAGGTACTAAATTGGTATAAAAGGAAACTTTTAGGTACCATCCAAGATTTTAGCCCTAATTTTGTTATATAATTTGAAATGAAAATAAAAAGAAGAGAGAGCAGTTAGAAAGTCTTAAGCCGTATTCAAACATGCTGGCTATATGCCCAAAAAGCACCTTCTTATCTCCTTCATGCACTCTTACATTTTTATTCCAACTTGATTTTTCATTTATAATATATCTTCCAATTTGAATTTTCGTATTTAGTTAGTAACCTATATGCCAAATTTTTTTTGTTTTATTTCGTAATTTTATAGTATTATGAACTCCAGTTGATTAATTTAGCTTGCAATCGGAAAATTTGTGGATAAATCTTCGGAATCTGCATGTGTACGTTGCCCCTCATGCTGGCCCAATTTTATAATGATTAGTATAGTACTATTATTATTCAAGTATTCACAACTTGTGCATAAAAGTATAAAAACATTCATGTACAACACAATTAATTTGTTCATTTCGTTAAATATATTCGTATATTTTGGACATTCGGATATGTCAATTTTCCGAATTGAGATAATTATATCTAAGCTTCAAACTATATTTATTTTTAAGATTTATTTTTGTAGTTGATGTTTTAATTTTAATTTAATAAATAATTATTTTTCAATTTTCATAATAGTATAGATGATAACAAAAGAAATTTTCAACTGGATAGAAAATATTTCCACCCCTATCTTAGGGTAAAGAAAATAAAGTAATTGACTACTGTCTACACAAATTTGGTAGTTAGTTTCAAATATTCAATGCAGGTCAAAACTATTATATCCGGCTACAACAATAATTATATTATTATCAATATTATTATTAATACATTTACTAACGTGAATACTCATTAAATAAAGTGTGAAGAAGTAAAAAAAATTATAAATTTAAAAAAGGCCTAATGGCAAAAAAAACCCAAACCTTTACGACTTGTTGCAATTATATCCAAACCTTTTAATTTTTGCAATAATATCCAAATTGCATTTTTTTTGTTGCAATAATATCCAAATTGCATTTTTTGTAGCAATAATAGTCAAATTGATGGCAAAATTTGTTGATTTCAATTAAGATATTAGGATATTATTATGTTTTGATGTATAATAATATAGTAAAAGTCCCCAAAAATGGCAAAAAACTCAAAAAAATTCACATAAAAAGTGCAATTTGGATATTATTGCAACAAAATAATGTAATTTGGATATTATTGCAAAAATTAAAAGGTTTGGATATAATTGCAACAAGTCGTAAAGGTTTGGGTTTTTTTTGCCATTAAGCCTTTAAAAAATTACACATTAGTGATGTCTGGACTTTTATAAACTTATAATTTGAGTATATAAATTTTAATTTCTTTTAAATTTATATTAATCAAATGTCAGTGATAAAACTCTATTTAAAAAATTTACATCTAGACTTGATTTATTTATTGGTTTGAATTCATTAATAAAGCATAAATCAAGTTTCTATAAGAATTTTTTTATTTTAATTGTAATACTCTAAATATCATTTTTAATAATCAATTTAATTAAACATTTAAATTGTTACATGAGACTCTCGTAGTATAATTAGCCGGGTAGCATATCCAATTATCCAAATGAGTTGGATGCACAGTTCAACTAGAATTAATCCCGAAATCAACTTATCATCAATAAAAAAAACACAATTTTACCAGATAGTGCCAATTCTTAATAATAATTAATGATTATTCTGATTAAGATTAAAAGAGGAGGTTTGGTGGGCTAAACACTGTCATCACCATATGACATAGTATTTATAGTGACATATTATTTATAAAATTCTAAGTTTGGGTTGGTAAGGTGGCCCTAAAACATATTTTTTATCAAGTTGATGAATTGGGTCTAATCATTTCTTGTTTTTCTTGACATTCAGACACCATTCAAGACCATTGAGTCACTGATGTAAATGTTAAATTTTTTTAACCTATTTATTTTAGATGGGCAATTATATTTTTGTGACAGAGAGTACTTGACTTTTATCAACGAAAATTCGTTGTTAGGGTTCATGAGCCAACTTGTATTTCAAATTTTCACTTTTCATTTGCCTACTATGTAGATGTTTTTTTTTCTGTTGGTATAGTGGGTTTACATTGATTAAGAAATTAATTAAGCTATATAATTGGCCAAGAGCAAGAAAAGAAATTAAGGTGCATGCATAGTCACCCCTTTTTGTTGTTTATAATTAATTTTTTTTTGAGTCGGGTTTGATCAATAATTTTTTGTCCCAAGTCTGACCCTAATTCGAGTCTATGGACAGACTCGAACATTCATTTTTGATTTATTCTTCATATAAGCTTGAAAAGATTAGCTCGGATTCGCATATATAAAATGTAAGAGTCGGTTTGAGCTGAAAAAATAAAGTATGGACCGGGTTCAGGCTGGGGTTAGGCTTAGGCAAAAAATAAAAAAATTCGGCAAGTCCAACTCATGAACATGTCTATAACAAACACGGATTTAAAAAAAAATCTGAATTTGCTAGATAAAATGAGTTGATTTATAATAAAAAAATAACATTTGTAATTTTATTTAATGTAGTAAAACGTTTTTTATTTTATTTCGCTCCCTCTGGAGAAATTTATACATATAAACTACACGTGAACCTATTATTTGTCCATCACCCCTCCATTTTGGCACAAAAATATTAAGTAAAATTAATTTATAGTTTTACAAAAAAAATTATTATTATGCTTTGTTTTACGCTTTCAACCTGGGAGGTAAAAATGATTGAAAAAATATTAAAATAACGGCCATCAATTTGGAACTAAAAAAGTAGTACATATAGATTACGAGTGGATTTATGAATTTCTGTACATTTGTCTCTCGATTAATTTGGCATAAAATATTAAATAAGTCTGAATTTATGGTGTTGCAAAAATATTTTAAAAAGGATATTATGGCTCGTTTTACCATATCAAATGAGGTGATATCAAACGATTAGAGTATTACATACAAATTAGAGTTGATGCAAAAAAAAAAATTATTCATCTTAAAATTGAAAAAACTAAAATGAAAGAAAACACCCATTTAAAGGATGTGTTTTTATTCAAAATTGTGAATTTAACTTTATTTCTTAGATTCCATCTTAAAAACAATCGGTGTTAAGTGAAGGTGTTTAGCTAATATTCAAACACTGTACATTCACACACACAACCAATATGAGATTTCCACTTTAACACTCCCCCTCACGCGTAGTGTGTCCGGGCCGAGCAATTAATCCCCCCTCACGCTTCTCACGTGGGCCGGCCAAATTCAAATTGTGTGAATGACAAGCCTCTGATATCATGTTAGATTTCATTTTAAAATCAATTGGTGTTAAGTGGAAGTGTCCAACCAATATTTAAACACATGTCCATTCACACACACAAACAATGTAGGATTTCCACTTCAACAATTTCATCTTTTGTATCAAATCCAAAAGAAAAATAAACTTTTGTCGCATTTTTGCATCTAAACAGAATTTTCATATTATAAATTCATCATCATCAAATTAAATGAATTCCTATAAATATAGTTTTATGAAGTTTCGAACTAGATAAAAAACGTGGTAATTTGATATGTTCATCTTCTAAAATTCAAGTGTATATAGTCCATAATAGACCATAGTACATAAATGAAGGGAAGAATTTAATAGATTATGGGAAGAGTTTATTAGAAAAAAATCATGCTGTAGAACTTAGACTTCCACAGTGAAATAAGTCTTAAGTAAGAAATTTCATTTTGTTTTGTTGGAAAAATAAAATGACATTAAAGAAAATATACTATTTACAAGTAAGAATGTTTTTCTTTTCTACATCAACATAAAATAAACTCATAAATAAATTCAAAAGATTGAAAATAAAAAAAAAAAAATATTTTTAGCAAACAATTGAAAACTGTTGTTTCGTTCCTTTTTCTTTGATCCAGTTTCTGTCTCTCTTTCCCTAACCAAACACTAATATTACAATTTCATATAAATTTAGAGTCGGAAGATAAAATTTAAAATGAAAAGCAAAAAAATCCAATGTGCAATAGAAATGGTAATGGGAAGGGATTTTCCGATTTCCATGAGGACCCACCCTTAATAGGACGGAGATTTTCCATCAATTGCCGCCAAGGGTACGGAGATGGAGGAAGATTTTTTCCCATCCACGGGGACGGGACGGGGGATAGTCTCACCCCATGGGGATCCCATCCCCGTCCCCATGGGGACCCGATCTATTTTTATATAATTTTTTAATATATTGTTTATAATTTTTAATAATTTAATTTAATTATTTAAAAAAAATTACTTTTTTTTTGTTTGAAAAAGACTTTTAATTACTTACGAAACGAGATAAAAAAGTTTAGAGAACTATTTATTTTATTATAATTATTTTGTTTTAATATTTAAAATTGTTGAATATTTTAGATGATTAATTAATTTTTAGAATAATTTAATATTATAGTATTGAAATTGAATAGTTTATATCTGTTTCTTCAAATGTTTCATAAATATAATAAAAACATTTAAATATTTATATTAAAATTACATGGAGATGTGGGGAATCCCATGGGGATTGGAAATCCAAGGGAATGAGGATGGAGATAAATTAATCCCCATTAAATAAATAGAAACGGGAATATGTATTTTCAATAGAAGCGGGGACGGGAATGGGGATACCCCCGCTCCATTGCCATCCCTAGTGAAGCCATATTATTTTTCACTATAAATAAGAGATGGTAAAATCAAGCTGAAACTTTCAAAATCGAACTATAACATCCTTACAACTAAGCAATACTAATATGACTTTTTCAGGTTTAAATTATTAATTAAAGGCGTGATGTCCCAAAAACTGCGGACGTTTAATTTTTTTTAATTGCATCCTCATGTTTAAAAAATTGTTAATTTATTCTATTTTACATTTTTAACTTTCTTGCACCCTAAAAACATTAAATTTACCTATTTTCACTTGTATAACATTCAAAATAATTCTTTCATATTTAGCATATATTTTTTAAAAAATTAATATTATAAATACAACAAAAAAATCCTTCTTCTCCACAAATTCAAAATAATAAAAATAAAATAACCATTTAAATTATTTAATATATGTTAATTGTATAAATTTTTTTGAGCAAGCGTTTCCGGACCCGCCACCGTCTTCATGGAGGACGAGCAAAGTATGCTCGCCCTTCTACGGAAGACGATATGCTCGTCTTCCATGGAAGACCATTGGCAGCAGGTCTGAGGGCTCGTGGTGGCGGGTCTGAAAAGGCGGTGGTGAATTCGGAGTCAAAGGTGTTGACACTTGTTGTTTTTAATTTGTTTAATTTTAATAAACCTCCTCATTTAAAAAAAAATGTGTTTGAATAAAGTTTTTTTTTGGGATATGTTTGAAATATTTTTATGAGATATATTAAAAATGAAGATAATAATCTAAGTTTTCAATGAATCAACCGGATCATATTTTAGGATCTATAATGAAGATGAGATTTGAAAAATTTGGAACTCCAAAAATCAAGTGGTTTCAAAATCGTAGTTTCAATATTTGAACTATATATGTATTTGGATAGTCTTTTGATGGTTAAAAAAATCCTATTTGATAATTGTATTAATAGTTCTTATCATTATCTTATAATAGTTCTTTCAATTTATTTAAAAACCGTTCATTTTTATAATTTTTATTATTATCGATAGAAGTTTTAACTTCAAAAAAAATAAAAATACTAATGTACTTTCCATACGGACATTCTCTTCTCATGATCTTGCTTAGCTTAATAAATTAATTAAAATTTACCTATAGAGTTTGCACCTCCGATTCTTTCTCTTTTTCTTTCTTCACCACAAAAATTTGCGCAACTTATTGCATGGCAGTTCATGTCATTTGTTTTTCCTTCTATAACTTCGTAGATGTATATACAATATATGTACTTTCAAATAACTAATCCATATTTTAGCATATTTCAAAAAAAAAAATTAGCTATTAAATACATTACAGAAAATATTAATTTACTATATGTAGTTGTTTGAAATTTTATCCAATGATATTATATTGTCCTTTTTCCATAGAATAAAAGTTCATTTCGCTCTTACAATTTGAAACAAAAGGTCAAAAGAGTTTAAATTCATAATTTTAGAGAAATAAATACACATTTTGTTAATTTTGAGTTAATTAACATCTTAATTTGACATCAAGATGATCAAAAATGTTAATTGACCCAAAAATAATAAGTCGGTGTTTTTACTTGAAATAATAAATTTGAACTCTTTTGATCATTTCTATTAAATTAAGGGTAGAAATGAACTTTTATTGTTTCTTTTTAGGGGTGTAAACAAACCGAGCTACTCGTGAACAGCTCGGTGTGCGGCTCGATAAGAGTTTGGTTCGTGTTCGTTCGTATTTTAAACCAACCGAACTCGAACTTGATTTTATGTTCGTTAATTTAAACGAGCCGAACATGAACACAGTATCGTTCGGCTCGTTTAGGTTCATTAACAAGTCGATTAGTAGTTCGTGAACAAACTCATGAACGAGTTGGGATAAGAATTCGTGAACAAGTTTATGAACGCGCTCGAATAAGAGTTTGTGAAAAAGCTCTTTTACAAAATCGATTAGGTGTTTGCGGACTGACTCGCACTTAAATTAATTTATATAAATTTAACAAAACTACAGTTTTTATAATAATATCTAAAATTTTATGTAGTTTTGATATCAAAAACTAACGTAGTATTGTGCTCCTGGGTTTAGATGTTTTAACTGTTAAACAAACGGGCTCACGAACGGGCTCGCGACGAGCCGAACATGAATACTATAAAATTTAAACAAATCGAACATGAATCAAAGCTCAAATGAACATGAACTAAACATGAACAGCTTGTTTGCTAAACGAGTTTAGCATGAATGCTTCAAAATTCTGATCGGCTTGGTTGGATTTTTTTCACACTTAGAACATGAGTGAAATTGAATGTTCAATAGAAACTAATGATTCTTTTGACTATATAACAGGCTTCATAGAATATAGGTGTGAAGAAAAGTTGAAAATTATTAATTTTTATAGTAGCCTTTTATTTTTCTCACTTTTCAATTATGTATGGCTAGCTTAGCTATCATTTTACATTAAACTTTCTTTAGTTAGGTCCTAAATCTTGATTTCTAGAGTTGGCAATTAAGCAGGTAATCATTTTCTGAAAATTATGAACATATTTCTTACTTTGAACTTGTAATTTATAGTTTTAAATGGCTTAGTTTTCTTCTTCTCGAGTATTTTTCTAGAACTGTCGGTCGATTTTTATAAAAAAATAATGTGCTTATTGGAAATTAAACAAACTCTCAGTGTTAATTTCTTGTTAAAACCTCAAATTATTTCATCGTTTGAACATAGTATGAATAGAATTACCTACCAATTGGAAATAATTAATTCTAGTTTATCAAAAAAAAAATTCTAATTTGAATTTTGGTTCCAATATTTATAAATGTTATTGTATGCATAAAATGTGTGAATTGAATATATCCTTAAGAGAGAAATTCATCGCCTAAAAGTAAAACTGAAAATCAAGTCCAATAATTAGTGATGGAGCTAGAAATTCTATATTAAAGTCGCAATGTGCATCATATGGAAAAGACAGTTTTTAAAAGTAAAGGGCTCAAATGGCAATATAATTTAATTGTTGAACAATTTTAAACAATTTTGAAAAGTTGGCGGGGCAAAGGCCCTCCCATGCGAGTCAAAATTTATTATAGATTACTATCGTCTCATTGGTCTTATTGCTTAAGTATTATTGGTACTGTTTTGGCTGAAATTTTTTGGATGATCAAACTTTATAAATTTTGTGAAACATCGATTCAAATAAAAATGGAGAATGCATCCTTAAAAAAAGTATGGTAATTTAATTTTTATCAAAAAATAAAAAATTGTAGAGAGAATCAATGAATTATAAAAGTTTGTCATCCTTCAAAAAAATTTAATTTTTCACAAAATCTGAAAAAATTGTGATCATCATCTTTGGATTATTATAATATCTTATTATTTTAAAGTTATCTTTGTACATCCATGAATTAATTTTATACTCAATTTAAACAGTATAAGCTTCTATCTTATTTGACTTCTGAGACGAGGTTCCGTTCACCCCTGTCTACATTGAAAGTGAGTATCCTTTCTTTCGAAGCGAATCTCTCATATATTAAAGAAAGGCAAATCGAGCTCAGGTTGCTTTTTTTATTTTTATTTTTTCTTCTTTTAATTTTACGGTAACACATTTGTGAATATAAAATCTATAAATTTTATTAAATTTACAAGTTGTAAAAACTATCGCGTCAGAATCAAAACATCCATACATAAAAAAAATTAAGCACTTGCCACAATAAATATAAGCTGATAAATTTTAACCACGTCGAAATAAATTTTTCAATTTGATTATGTTTTTTTTGTAAAAAAAAAAAACTAGTAGATTAAAACAGTATACTTAATCCCTATCATTATCATACAAAGTATCAAATTCTTGATTTTCATGGTCAATACAAAGTTCCATTTGGCTTACAATAAAACTCAACATCATGTATATTAGCCCTGAATTAGGATGCGTTTTGTCATGTGCAATAAATCTATGAAGAGTTTCATTAATCTCCACAAAACTAAAACCAGGAGATTTTCTCACCCCTTTCTCCTCCATGACTTTTCTCATATTTTTCGCCTCATCCCATCGTCTCCCAGTTGCGTAGACATTCGACAATCCAATGTATCTACCGTCATGGTATGGCTCTAGCTCGATGAGCTTCCTTCCTATTATTTCAGCAACGTCTAACTTTCCGTAGCTCATACATCCATTGAGCAGAGCCCCCAACATTGAAGCAGTTGGCTCAATTGGCATTTCACATACAAATTTATATGCCTCTTCTATTTGACCCGCACGCGCCATAACATCCACAATACAAGCATAATGTTCAATTTTTGGAGTCATGCCGTGTTTCACAAGACAATCAAAGAAATGCCAAGCTTCTTTTACTAATCCGCCGTGAGCACAAGCGTGCATTACGCTCAAGTATGTAATCTCATCCGGCTTAACTCCAACCACATTCATTTCCTTAAGCAAATCAAGCGTTTCTTTAACTAAACCGTGAGTTGCAAGTCCTCCAATCATCGCATTCCAAAGTAGAACATCACTCTTTTCCACACGAACCCCCCGAAATACATCAAACGCCTCATCAATCGCTCCACATTTAGCATACATATCGACAAGAGAAGTTCGCAAAACTAATGTCATTGGCAACTTATTATCAATAACATAATTATGCATAATCCTCCCTTTATCAAGAGCACCCAAATGAGCACAAGCACACAACACACTAACCATAGTAACCTCATTCGGTTTAGGACCCGACACAAGCATTTTATCAAATACCACCATAGCATCTCCATAAACCCCGGTCTTAACATACCCATCAATCAAAGAACTCCACGACAAAACATCCTTTTCAGGCATTAAATCAAATACTTGACGCGCTAAACCCATATCTCCACACTTCGCGTAGCCATCCAGCATCGAATTCCACGAAACCAAATTCTTGAGAGGCATTTCATCAAACACCTTCCGTGCATACAAAATTTCACCAAAAGAACCATACATATGAATCAAAGAATTCGAAACAAACCTATCTGACTCAAACCCGTGTTTTAAAACATATCCATGGATAGAAAACCCTAATTCTTTGTTCAAAAGGCGAGAAGCTGCCTTAACAAGAAAAGGAAATGTTAAATAGTCAGCAAAGACACCAAATTTAAGCATTTGCATAAAACTAGAGACTGATCCATTTGGGTTTTTGCTGATTGAGTAGCCTCTAATTACTGTATTCCAATTAAAGATTGTTGGGTTTGAAAGAGAAATTAAAACCCGGTACGAGTAGTTTATGTTTCTTGAATCGGATAGTGCAGTGAAAGAAATAAATCTTGACGTAAAATATTCATCTTGAGATAGGCCTAACGTGAATATGAGAGCGTGAATTTGATTTAGCTGTAACATTGACTTGCATTTGTCGAGGATGGTGATTAACTTGGAGTTCGGTGTGTGATTTTGACGGAGTAATGGTGCATACATTTAGAGTGTTGGCCTTGCTGAACTAAGGTAAACTTTCAAGAAATGGAGGGAATGGGCAAAAGTTGATTTGAAGTTGAATAAAGGGTCATTTTACCCCTTAAATTTTGGTACAAAGTACTCCCTCAAACTTGGCATTTGGATTTATTTCATCCCTTTAAATGTGGTGTTAGAAAATGATGGAAAGAGTACGATACAAATTGAAGTCGAAGTGGCAGAAAATTATTGGACAAATGGAAGTGAAAAGGTAAAATGAGCGAAGATGTCAAGTTTGAGGATACTATTTTTCAAAATAGTAGATAAAATGATTTAAGCATCATATACAAGTTGGAGTTAAGATAAAAAAAATTATTGAACAATATAGAGCTGAAGGGGTAAAACGAGTCAAGTCGCTTATTTTTTGTGTTTTTATTCAGAATTATGAGTTTAACCTTATTTGATATTTTATACTAAATTCGAGAGGTTAAATGAAGTTTTTATTGATTTGAAGCTATTATTCAGTATTTATTACATGAATAATTAATAATGGATATTTTAAATTGTTGAAATTAAAAACATATATTGAAAAGAGTAAGTATTATATTTACAAAAAGGACTTGATGCACTCAGAATAGGGGTGTGTATAATTAACCGAACCCGAAATGTTAGAAATTTTTAAAACCGAACCGAACTATATTAAAATCGAACCAAAAGCGAACCGAAATAATATTTCGGTTCGGTCGGTTATTTCGGTTAACCAAAATAACCAAATTTTATTAAAATTTATTTATTAAAAAATAAAATAAAAAATAAAAAATAATAATTTTAATACTAATTTATAATTTAAATACAATTTTAGGAATTTTAGTAACTAAATTTTAAAAAAATTACAAAATTACCTTAATTTTTTTAAAAAAATTATAAAAATAACAAAACTAATATATATAATTCGATTATTTCGGTTGGTTCGGTTAACTCGGAAATTCCATAGCCAAAACCGAACCGAACCAAATTACCAAATTTTTTTAAAATAAAAACCGAAACCGAACCGAATTAACCAAAAACCAAACCAAATTAAAATTTCGATTTGATTCGGTCGGTTAATTCGATTTTAACCGAATACTACACACCCCTAACTGAGAACTAGAGATATTCTTGAAAAGCATCTTGACAAGATGGCATCACAAATTCAACAATGTGAAATGCAAAATTCTGTTTTCATCAAAATGAATATGATTTTCTTAAAAGAGTGTAGTAGTAGGTGAGCTACTTCTTCTTCTTCATCACCTTAGCCAAATCTATTGGTGGACCACTTAAGTCTTCCATTTTGAAACTAAAAATGGGCTCATAGTTTAATAATTTATGTGCTAGACCTACTAGCTAGGTTAACCGTAATCTTTGTTTTATTACCTAAATTTAGGTGTGAACTTAATCAAAATTCCATTTGCTTATGTAATCAAGTTATGGATTATAATTATTTTAATTTCATTTCAAATTCTCAATATGTGTGTTATGTTAGTAGCTGACTCTTTCTTTACATTCTGGTAGAATAACTACACTTACATTCATAATATTTTCTTTTAAAAAAAGGGTTTAAGGATGTAAAATATTTCAAGAGCAAACGTTAAATTCCACTTATTATTTCAGAAGTAATACCTTTAATTTAGTCTAAATTCCAAAAGTAAAAACAAAGGAGTGCTTAATTAATCAAACTTCTTATGTTTTTTGCTTTCAAAAATATCCCTCTTTTTCTAATCTTTTTATTTATATCCTAAACTTTCAAAACCGTTAACTTTCAGTTTCAATTGTATCCATTTTCTAAATCGAAGTTTTTTCACTTAAAAAAGTTCAAAATGTCCTTTGCAAACATGTTTCAATTTTTAGTACTTTTTAAAGTTTTAAAGGCTTACTTGGATTATGTGTCAAATGTGAAAGACATATCTTAAAAAAAATAGAGTAAATAAATGCTAACACGAAAAAACATGTACAGTTGAAATTGAAAATTAAAATATAATATAAAATGGAGGATTTTTAAAGTTTAGAATATAAATAAAAAAAATAAAAGCTATGCCTATATATGACTAAGATGACGCACAATATTAGTAATGATGTGGTAATCGCTTATGAATATATCACATCATATGCAATAATTTTAGAGACAAAACATAGAATACAGTATAATTGATGAATTGGTTTGTCTATGACAACACATTAAATAATGTGATAATATTTCAAAATTTCATCTACTTTTGGCTTTGTTTGTCAATGGAAGGAAGACTCAAATTGAAAATTTTGTAGTTAAATGATTAAAATAGATTGATAAAGACAGCATTTCCATGTCAATTATATATGGATCATACGAGCAATTGCATTATTCAGGTTAGCAGCTCCACAAAACATTCAGTCCCTAATTACTTGTTGACATGGACGTGCATTAATAATTTTAGGGACATAAATTTTATAGAGCATCAAATTATGAGCTATTTTGGTGGGGAATTTATCCTTGAGGTGAGTAATAAATCTTTTATTTACAAATAATTATTTAAATTTAATATAGTTTGATAACATTTTAAAAATTAAATTAAAAATTCCATTACCATCTAGAAGAAGATTTTAATTATGCAAGATTAAATAAATATTTTTAAAATTGATTGATTGACAGTACCATGTATTAAAATATTAACAATTATATATAATATTACACAAAATTAAAAATAAGTAATCAATGATGTCATTTATTGTGAAATCTTAATAATTATTTTTATGTTTTAATTTATCAAATTATTTTTATTATTTATAGACTTATTGAAAAAGATTATCAAAAAATTTTAATGTAAGGAAATACCTTTCTCAATTTTAAAACATGAATTAAAGTTTTAGAGGGGGGTTAGAGAAAGAAAGCAGTGAGACTTGAGAGTTCTAATTTATATTTTGTTTTTTGAAAACAATCATCAATCATAATAAACTAAATCTGAAGTAGTTATAAATGTAACATATTCAGAAACGTCCGTGAACTAATCTTGATGTTCCGGAAAGAAACCATAACGCGCTAACATGTGCGTTATTTAATTCATAATTTATCTAATAAATACAAAAGATAAATTAACTGTTTGGCTAAAAAAATACGGCCGTCACTTAAAACATTACCATTGATCGAGTTTGAATTTAATATGAATGATAGCCGCCAAGGCGCCAAAGCGTCGGCAACAATGTCGGTCTAATTCTTCAACCAAGTTAGAGCATCTCTAATTCTCATCAGTTTAGCTGTCCAAGCTGAAAACAGACCACGAATACCAATTTGACGAGCCTGGTATTCCCCCTTCCTTTAACAATTTATTCAACAGGAATTTCATACAATGTTTTAAAAAAAATAGGCCAAATGTTATAAAAAGGCCAAACCTTTCATAAAAGTTTCACAAAAGTCCTGACCTTTCAATTTTATCGATTTTGGCCAAAAACAAATTATTTGGTTTCAATTGTGGCCAACTCTCAATTTGATTTCAATTTGCCTATGTGACGCCTATGTGGCATGCCAAATATTGAAAGGTCAGGATTTTTGTGAAACCAAATAATCCATTTTTGGCCAATATCGACAAAATTGAAAGGTCTGGACTTTTGTGAAACCAAATAATCAGTTTTTGGCTAAAATCGACAAAATTAAAAGGTCAGGACTTTTGTGAAACTTTTGCGAAAGGTTTGGCCTTTTTACAACATTTGGCCAAAAAAATATGATGAAGAACTGAAGGTAACATAATGATATATAGCCAGCCCATCCCTAACTTTAATCCGATATTTGAGAGAGGCTTTAGCTGAAATTCGGGTTAAGGCCCATCTAAAATAATTCACAACTTTGTGAGATGTAAATCACTATTTAATATGAATACTAGTGTTTCCGTTTAAATTTTTATTATCAAAATCCACATAACATAAAATGAACTAGATAAACTTTTAATTTACATAAGCAACTCAAAAACCACTCATAAATGAATTATATTTGTGGGTTGTTTGTGGTGTATGAGATAATAATTAGAATTGTGGATTGGCATACTACAAAAAAAGATTAATTTTCACATTATATGGTGATTTAAATCTCATAAAATAGTGAGTTATATTGTCGTGTCACTATTCTGGCATATAGCTCACTTTTTTGAATCAGGAAATTGATCGGTATTTCAAAACATAAAAAAATTATAAAATGTGTTTTTAATTGTCAGTTAAATAAATTCATGACAAGATTGAATAATACACTAAAGTTAATAGTTTTTTATTTATATAAGTATCCCTAAAAATGGCATCAATATTTAGAGGTAAAGATCAAATATGAATAAAGTTTATGTATTTTAAAAAAATTGTATATAACCAATGGGAGTTGGTCTAAATGGTAAGCGGCTTGGTATCGCTTAAGCAAGGTCTCGGGTTCGAGTCCTTGTAAATGCAGAAAATTCCCACTGGCAGACTCACCCACCATGCCAGGTGCGCGACGCGGGTCGGATCCGGATTAGTCAGGGCGAAGCCTTGGAAACCGGATGGGCTTACCAAAAAAAAAAAAATTGTATATATTTTAGAAAATTTAGGAATTTAAATAAAATCAACTGTTTAATAAAATAAAAAATTATAAAAATTTGCGGATTTAAAATTTCATTATCTTTTATTGTTCATTTAAAATTTCACTTAATAATATGCAATTTCTTTTATGGGTGTTAGATTATTATAATTTGTTATTATTCGAAATTTATCTCTTATTATTATTATTTTTGTGCAATCATTTTTTATTTTATTTTTGATAATTGGGGAGGAGGGAGCGCTTGTGGGAGAATTTGAACCCACGACCTTGACATTTACTATCCAGCTTTTATACCATTTAAGACAACTCATTGGTAATCATTTTTTATTAACCGAAAAGATTTTTTTTTCTAGCAATATTTTGAACTTCGATTTTTTTTTATTCTAACTCTGATTTTTATATTCAAGTATTTTTAAGTTTTATAAATTTAAAATCTACAAATTTTGCTAAATCTAAAAATTCTAAAAATCCGGTAAGATAAAGTAGCCATATATACCAACGAACTATAGCTCAAATGGTACAACCGTTCGATAGTAAACTGTTAAGGTCGTGAGTTCAAATCTCCTTACAAGGATTTCTCTCTCTAATTATAAAAAAAAAAAAAAAAGTAGCCATGTATAGCCAACTAGCCAAGTGCCAAAGCAAGGGGCTGAGACAATATGGTCAGCCGAAGTACTGCAATGTTAGCCCCACAAACAGCACGCTCTCTTTAGCCAGACGCTCTATTTATACCGACTATACATATACATAGAAATCAATAACAGAATGAAAGTTGTAAAGCATCATCATCAAAAATAAAGCAGAATCTCATAACTAAGCTCGAATTTCTGCACAGTAAACTCGTACAATAACGTGTTTAACATAAATATTTTTATATAAACCTAATTCGTCGCACAACATTATAAACTACTTCTTTATTATAGACACGTGACAATTATAACAAGTAATGAATATTGCATTAATTCTAATTAACATACTTTCAATTAATATGATATTCATTAATTGATTATTGTCACGTGTCACGTCTTAAATGAATAGTTCTTGATATTACATGTTGAATTAGATTAATGTAAGAATCTATCTCTTTGGAGTAATCCTGCTTAATTATACTGATTATATGTCCAAAATATCCTTGACAGGCCATCATTGCTGCTTCCTCGAAGCTTTTTCATTTCTTTAATTACGTTTAAAGAAAAAGATAAAGCAAATGATCAAAAAAATAAAAAGATAAAGCAGAGGTGATGATTTAATCAGAAATATTAACTTGTATCCGTCACACTATTGATGGCATTTTCACCTGAACCACCACTATCCACTATGCCTGAAAATCTTTGGCAAAACAAAACTATGCCTGAAAACAATCCTATTGATTTCCGTGCCCCGCCGCCATCTCCGGTCGCCTCAGGTCGGAGATCTTCTTTCGCCAATGACGACGTGCTGGCTGAATTTCTTGAGCACTCCCTACGAGTTCCTGATTTAGTATTGCCTGACAATATATTCCCTAGACAAAAGATTCTTGAAACTCCTCCAAGAATTGATTTACAGTCATTATTAATCGATTCTCCTTCGGACCAAGACTCAATTTCCAAGATTCCGGAATCTTTGTCAAGAATTGGGTGCTTTCAGCTTGTTAATCATGGAATTCCAGGTGATTCTGTGAGATCGGTGCTTGCATTGGCTGCCGGAATATTTAGCTTGCCGCCGGAGAAAAGGGCGGTGGCGACAAGGTCGCCGGAAAAGCTTTACGGGTTTGAGGAAGTTCATGAGGAAGAGAGTGAATTGACGAGTGAAGAGTTCGTGTGGTGTAGAGATGAGAAGTTGAAGTTAGATATGGAGGGAATATGGCCATCAGGATATTCAAATTTCAGGTAAAAAAAAGCGGCATTTTTCTTCATTCTTTTGTAATTAAACGCATTCTAATTTCTTGAAATTATTGAAAAAATAGTAGCTAGAATTTGTTCTTGATTATATTTATATGTGAAGTCATCTAATTGATCGTATTTTTTTATAGATTTTATGCTGATGTTGAGTTGTACTTTTCAATTTTTCTTGTCGGAAGTACTTTTCAGTTATAGTTAGAAAAATGTGTATGCACATATACATATGAATTTATTGTTTAGATTAATGTTTATTACTCGGGTTTAGGTACTTGTTGCTTCCTTTTAATATCATATTGCTCAGGTCATCGTATCCCTTGTTTGGATAAGGGTTTAGATTTAAAATGACTTTTATCATTTTTCACGGTATGTTATCAATAAAATTTCATTTCGCATCTCCAACTTGGCACTAAAGAAGAGTATAAATTTATGATTTTGAATAAAAATAAAAACATAGTTTGTCAATTTTGAGTCAGTTTACACTCTAATCTGATGTCAGTTTTGATAGTCAAAAATGCAAACTTATCCAAAATTGACAGATCATGAGTGTTTTAATCTGAAAATACGAATTTTGACTCTTTTAATCTCTGATAACATTATTAGAGTGGCGAAATGAAATTTTACCGGGTATGTTACAATCAGCAATACTACTCATTTAGCTATACATCAATGGTTATTTTTTCTTCAAGTTGGTGTTTGAATTTATGCAGTGATAAAATGGAAACTCTAGCATCAAAAATGGAGAATGTGGCAGTGAAAATTCTTCAAGTAATTCAAGAAAATTGTCAGGTAAAACATGATCGAAACGACGATAGAACGCAGAGCCAAGATCTTGTTGGATCAGTATGCTACCTTAACAAACATAAGCAGAAGATGTGTAATGAGGGATCTGCTGATTCTTTAGGATATGATATTATCAGAATGCTAATAAGAGGAAATGATTACAGTCATGCACTGTGTTTTCATGCATGTGATGGATGTTCAGAGTTACATGTTTACTCCAAAAAAGGTTGGCTATCTTTTTGCCCTGATAAAGATGCAATCATTGTCACCATTGGTGATCAATTGCAGGTAACTTTTCAACCCTTCTCCTGAAAATGCTGGAGCACACCATAACTAGACTTGTTCATGGGTCCGCCTAGGCCCGTATGTCTTGGGCCGTATTTGGACAGTTAATTTTGTCTCAAGTCCGTTCCGAATCCGAACATGTCATGAACTCTAATTTTTATGAACAAACTCATATTTTCATTACTATATAATTTCTTGTATAAACCTAAAGCTTGGTCTGAACCCGCATATATATAGTGAGCCAGACTTTGGCTGTAAATATGAAATCTAAATCGGGCTCAGGCCAGACTTGAACTTACGTAAAAAAAATTATAAAACCATAGTCCATGAACATATTTAAACTCATCATTATACATTCAGGCTATTCAAATCTGACATGTTTGAACCGGATCTTAACATTTAATTTTGCTTTAAGCTTTGTCCGATTTCAAATCCGTAATAAATTCGTTTGTTTGTATACGAATTCTGACTTTTATAATTAATTAAATTTTGATGTAAATTTGAAAAATTTATATTTGAACCCGTATAATGTAATATATAAACTGTATATATTAAATATGAAATAGATATAAACCGAACTTGAATTTATATTTTAATTTTTTTTTAAAATATCATTTTGCTGTTTATATATTTTAATATTCCTGTTTGACATTTCCGTTTTCGTACTATATAAACATCCAGGGCCGGCCTTAGATGAAATGAGGCCCTAGGCGGAGTCTGTTTAACACGTATAAATAAATATTTAATTTTTTAATAATAATAGATTTTTTTTACAAATAATAAAAATATATTACATGTAAATTATTATACTAAAATAAATACATAAAAAGTTCAAAACATAATTATAATTATAATTTTAAATGCTATATATATTTCTAAATTAATAATTAAAAAATAATGATAAAAACTACAAACACTAGTTTGTAAAATATGTAACGTAATTAGGAGAATATAAAAAACATTTTGAGAAACAGTAGAAATGATATATATATATATATATATATGGAAAAATGTTTAAAAGTAATAATTTTTATTAAGGTAATTTCCATTAAAATTATCTTGATTTAAAGATTTGGTAAAAGTTAAGGCTTTTAATAAATTTTCATCGACATTATAAAATATATTAAGATTTGATACCATTTAAAATAACTATATTGACATTTTAATTTCACTAAAAGAAGATATGTTAGACTTTTAATTAAGGTATAATAAATTATAAGTGTATAAAAATTTTATGAGGCCCTAATAATTGTGAGGCCCTAGGCCTAGGCCTTAGTGGCCTAGCCCTAGGGCCGGGCCTGTAAACATCAATCAACATTCCTTTAAGAAGAAAATTGGCAAGCTAATGATTTTATCTCTATGTTTGTTGCAGAATCTAAGTGGTGGGCAGTACAGGCATGTGTTAGGAAGGGCAATATTCAAGAGTGAAGAAAATGACTGTATGTCAATGGCTTTTCTCTACTCTCCTCCAAGGAAAACCACCGCCACCGCCACTGCCGCCCCGGCCACCGTCTCTACTGCCAAACAGAGAGAGGGAAAGACTATTTCCCTTAGGCAACAAGTTATAGTGGCAATATTTTTGACTCTTATATACCACTTTCTGGTTTATGTTTATACCAAAGTTTGATGTAAATAATACATAATGAGCTACATTACTTCTGTTTATTAAATTGTCATTAAATCCTTTCCAATTTGAAGTAAAATGATTTATACGGAAATTTCTTGTTGTCCTTTATTAATTTCAATTATAATGAAAAATTAATTTCATTTTTATTTAATAATTCATTCGACATAAACATATAACTAAAGTAATAAAATTGAAAGATTGGAGTTACAAAATAAATCAAATAGTAACTATATTCATTTAAAAATAAATTCCACATTATTGTCAAGAATATGTTTGAACTAAAGTAGTGAAATATGAAAAAAGATTATAAAAAAGGAATAAAGTCTCAAACTGGATTTAGAAAAAATCAATGTCTATTATTTGCTTTTTCGGATTATATTTACTCTCCTAGAACTGGCTATGAGCCGGTTTGGTCCGTGAACCGACCTGATTAAATCGATATAAAACCGGTCAAACTCTGAATCAGACCAAAATCGGCCCATAACTGTGAGGAGGGCGGTTTCAAGTTTCAACCCGTTTATTATTAAATAATATTTCAAATGCCTATTATATATATAAATGATCATTTTTAAATATATCATACCATATAAACTATATATAATTAATTAATAGATTTTATTCTTTTTTATATTTTAATCAAATATTTATCTTTTCTTTTATATTGGTTAATTAATTATAAATCATTAAAAATATCAAAAAAAAATCTACATTTAGTTGAATGACATTTAATTTATTATTTAATTTTATATATAAGTCAAATATTTGTCTTTTTTTCTTTAATTACTTCTTAACTCTAAATCATTAATGATATCAATTATATATTCATACATATATAAGTTGCAATCAAGTGAAGTTCACGGTTTGGGTATTTTAATTTAATTTAATATTAAAATTTTGGTTTTTAGTTTAAACAAATAATATACTTTTTAACCGTTCGGAATGTGAACCGGCTATTTCTAAACCTCCCCAAAACGTCCGACGAGCAGTTACGATCCGGTTCCAAAAAAAATTGAACCCTAACCGCATGATTGTGAACCGTGGCGAACTCTATCCTCTTCAAACATCACAACACAAACACTAAGTATGCCACTAATTTGCTATGTAAATAAGGTGCAAATCTGGCTTATAAATCTATTTTTTTTTAGCCTACCTTTTTGGCAATAAGTTAACACTAAATTGTTAATAAATGTAAGTTAAATATGGTAAATTATAATCTCAATCAGCCAAGAAAATCAGCAAAAGACTGAATGAATGCATATCTTTATTTGGTTAAATTCTAATTTATAATTAGACTATGATAGTGTCAGAAGCCAAATTGGAATTTAGTTTTCAAATCACTATGACTGAATGAATGCATATCTTTATTTGGTTAAATTCTAATTTAAAATTCATTTTATTTAGTAATAAAATTATTTCATAAAAAAATATTAAATTTTCTACTGACCTGCTCTGCCATAGAAGACCCCGCACTGACACTCAACACTAAAACCTCTTTTTAAAGGCAGAGGCAGAATCAATCATAAAACCCAGTCAAAAATCTTTGATAATCAGCAATGGATTCTCCCGCTGAATTCACGCTTGCTGAGGTACACCAAACTTCAAAAATCTATCACTTTCACCTCATAATCTGCTAACTTTTACACTTACAAAGCTTCAAAATTTATCTCTTAAATTGCATGTTTTTATCTGTTTATGTTATTTGGAGTTGATGATTGATTAGTTTTATTTAATGGGCTGCTCTTATATATCTTGTTCATGTCTTTGATTCATAGTTTATTCAAAAACTAATTCATAGCCACTGTTTTTTTAAGGTAGCTTCAAAAAGATTGTTAATTTGGCAGAAAAAATGAAATGATTCTTATCAATTAAACCCTATTAGCTGTCAAAATTTCATATTATGAGAAGATTGGCATGATTTGAAAGTTTAAAAAATGCCATTTTGACCGTCGAATTATAGCTCAAATGGTATAAGCGTTGAACAACATTATGCGGAAGTTTAAAATGCTGTGTTTTTATTTGTCTAACTTGCTTGTGTGTGTATTGCATTTTGTGGAAGATGGTAGAAATGGAAAATATTTACAAGGAGTTAGGAGAAGAAACACTAGATTTCGAGTTTTGCAAGAGGCTTGCTACTACTTTTAGGTAATGTTTCAATCTGAATAAATTTTCTATTATCTCAAAAATTTATAACCTTTCTCGAATTTTGTTAATAAGACAGTGTTTTATATGTTTCAGTTTTGCAGCAAATCGCGCTGGAAAGCCGGCGATAACATGGGAACAGGTTTTGCTTTGTAACTTTTTTCGTATGTTCCCTTTAATATTATGGGCGAGTTAGGATTATCTTATATCTCGCTCTTCTCGTGTTCTAGGTGCAAAGTTGGTTTGAGGATAGGCAAAAGGAATTGCAACCTATGGTCTCTCCTTCACCTTTGGCTCTGAAATTATTCGTTGATCTTTCTAATAATAGTTATTCCAGCAATGCACCTGAAAGTTCTCAAAAGCCTGAAGGTCGTCCGTTTAACTAACGTTAAAACACTATGATTAAGATGCTTTGCATATTATGTTAAGTATTTTCTTCCTTTAAATTCAACCATTTGGCATGGCATCTTCATAGTACAATATAAAGTCATTTTTATAGTCTTTCTCTAACGAGAAAAAATTGTAGCAGTTTTTCGAATAATACTATCTAATAAGCCTTGGAATTAAGCCTCAAGTCATGCTTAGATGGTGGTACACAATTAGGATTCAGACTCTTGTCAATGACCAGAACTTATTAAATCTATATGAATGGGGTTTAAAATATAGTCACTGAAGACAATGGGAAACCGAGTTGTTCCTATGTTCTTCTAAATATAGCATAAAGGGAGACTATTATCCCGTTATAAAATGCCTCATTGTGTAAAACTTCGATGCAGCAAATTCACCAGCTCATATTTCTGGTGGTACGAGTTACTTTCCATTCTGTAATGGTTAGTTCCTAAATGCATATGTTTATGGAGTTTTATCGTTTTCCATACTGTACTTATATCCTGCAGCGACTTTTCAGTTTTAATACTATGATTTTGCCTGCATAATTTGTAGAAGTCTTTTAGGGTAGTTCAGAAATCGAAATTTCCTGTCTATTTATGGATGGACTTCCCACTCCTCATTGTGTATCCTTTTAAGATTCATTCATAACTTGGCAACTGTCAAAACTTCACAGGTAAAAAGATCACCAATCTTTCAGAGTTGATATTCGAAGCTAGGTCATCAAGAGACAATGCTTGGTGAGACCATAAATTCTAATAAGAACAGACAATCTTTACTTTGATTACCAATCTATTTTAAAGCTACAAATTATTTTCTGATCTCACTTGGTTATTTGTTTAAGGTTCGGGATTTATGTATTTCTTATAATGAACAACATGGAAAATAGCTATACGACGATAGATATTGCCATTTTACTTTATATCTTCAACTTTCTAATAGCATGTATGAAGGATGAATATCTAAGTTACTGGTTGGATTAAGGACGCAATCCTGTACGGCTGTACCCTTAATCTGATTTTTCGTAATAGCTAAGCCTATGATCTGAAAATTCCGTACTCAGAAGTATTGATTTCTCAAATACTGTTAGAGATTGCAGATTTATGCTTGTATTTCATATTTAACCACTCCTTGTAAACTGTGTCCTGCAGGTATGATGTTTCTGCTTTCCTCAATTACAGAGTTCTTTGTAATGGTGAACTTGTAAGAGTATTCTATACTCACATATTTCTTCAGTCATACCATGTTTTCTACAGCTTACAAGGCTTATGTGCATTAGCATTATATGTGTTTGTTTTCTTATTTAATCTCGCTTTCCTCGGGAATTATTTTTTCCCAACCTGAAGAAGATTCTGGATGTGTTTCTGTCGTGCAGGAAGTGCGGACAAGGTTTTCTGGGTTCAGTAATACACACGATGAGTGGGTCAATGTGAAAAGAGCAGTGCGAGAACGATCTATTCCTTTGGAGCCTTCGGAATGTCACAGGGTGCAAGTTGGAGATCTTGTGCTTGGCTTTAGGGTAAGCTCTGATCTTGACGTTAAAACAGAAACATAAATTTTGGAACTTATAGTGCAGCACATTACAAAATCCACAGGCAGATAGTTTAATCCCCATTTTCAGTCATGAATTTTATTCTTTAATTTAATATTTACTTTTAGTAGAATGAAGTATGATAGAATAAGTCTTTCACTGAAAAGAGGCACAAGAGAACACGCATATTTCCATATTTTCACTCATTCTAAGCACTTCCCATCGATAAATCATCATTTTGTTTGGTAAAGCCAACATGTGATTCTTTTATCTTTTCATTGCTTTCTAATGAATCACCTATTAACTGCTGTTCGATCCTTAATATTGGTCATACTAACAAGCAAAATAAGATACAGTTACGAGCTAGTACTGGAATTGAGTAGAGGCGCACACTTTTTGATGCTGAAGATTTTTTTTCCTCTCAATTAGGTTTGTTTTTATTAGCTTTAATATTTTTTGCTAATGTCCGGTTCACAGGAGCGCCAAGATCAAGCAGTCTACTGTGATGCGCATGTTGTGGGAATCCATAGGCGACAACATGACGAAACTGGCTGCAAATGCATCTTTGTGGTTCGCTATGACCAGGACAGCATGGAGGTAATTTAGTTCCTGCAAGCTTACTCTGTCTTTACCAGCTACGTTGATATCATTTTTTCCTTCGCTATTTCCAAGTTCCAAGAGAACATTTTGCCTGTTACGTATCTCCTGAGTCCTGATTATGTTATTATGTGCAATAACAGGAAGCTGTTCACTTGGAGAGGTTGTGTTGCAGACCAACGCAATAGATTTCTTGGACTGCTGAATTTCTCCAAGAGAAAGACGGGTTAACCTTTTTTACGGTTACTGAATTATAGATCTTTTACACTTCGATTACCATTATTTCATTTTTCTAACAACGGGAGGTTACTTAATGAATTCAGACGAATTATTGCTTATGTGGCCAACGGAAAATTATATTGCATTCAACTTTTATGTTGCCATATAGGCAATTAACGGCCGAAATTGCTATAGTAACCTCTTGTTTTGGAGAATTGATAGTTGAGTTGTCAAAATATAAAAAATTAATGGCGTAATCATCTAAAGATAATTCACATTGTCGACCTTCACTTATGGCCCAAATTTACAAAATCTTTAATTTTGGCCTATTTTTCAGCTTTAGTCTATTCTTATTTGAACAGATGGCTACTGTTGAAGTTGAAAATGGAAAGATAGACTGAAATTAACAATTTTGAAAGTTGTCTATTACAGAAGAAGATCGAAATGAGATATTCTTAGATGATTAAGCCAAAATTAAATAATAATTACTGAAATTTAAAATGCCTATAGTTCAATAACCGTAAATTCTTTTAACCCCAATAAAGGCTCGAGATGATGTATTGTGTTGACCAATAAAGCTCTGTATTGTGTAGTTCAATTCAAATTTTTGAAAGTAGCAAGGCCCTGTTGGTTGGTGGTAGTTGTAAAATTGAGTTTTAACGTAGGATTTCTTGTTCAATGTTATGTTTTTTGAATTGGATTTATGCGGAAATAAAATCTACTGTTAAATTGCTGAAATAAGAAAATTCAAATCCATATAATAATCAGGTTGGTTATATATATAATTGAGCCGGCTAAGCTGGGTTAAGCCGGTTCAACCATGAATCAAAGATCTCACTCTTGCTACCCTGTTCGATTCCTAAAATGAGAGGCACAGCCATAATATAGAAAAATCAGCAATCAACGCTGAGAGGATGATCATGGCTTCTACATTAAATCCTACATTAAAGTGTAATTATTCAAAGGCTATACAAATGTTTAACATCCTCCCTTTAGGCTTCGACCGATCATATATTGGAAGGAGACCATTTCGTACAAATGACGGGCACAACTGAAACCTTCTATACTGTGATTACATTAGAAAAAAAAAAAAGCCTATAGACTCGTCAAAAATTTCTCTAACCTACACAGTAACACTTCAGGAAACCCAGGCGATTGTCTTAGCAGCCAGATGATTATGCAGAGACACATTCGTCAGTCATGAGACTGTTCGGCCATAACAAACCGCTGCAAGATATAGATTCCTTGACCATTTCTCCTGAAGATGCAATCTTAAATATTAGATCCACATACATAAAAACATGAATTAAAGAACAAAAATTGTTAGTCGCACCTTGACATGGGAACTAGGAAAAGCAGACGTTCGAAGTGTCTCCTGTGTTTCATCTAGAGGTTTCTTTCTTGGCACGCTAAGAACAAGTGCAGCCTGGTCCGGAGTTGCTGCAGTTGCTGTGATACGATATCCTTTATTCCACCGACGATGAATGCCTTCGCTTGGATACAGGAAATCCAGTTCCACAACCTGAACCACAAGCTACTCAGTTATTCAATGCTCTCTCTACCAGACAGAATTCAAGGATAAATATCAGAATAAAATATGACCTGCCGTGAGAACCCAGCACCACGGGACATGACAACTCCCCATCTACTCCCTGCGGTGCCCATTGAAGTAATATGGAAGCCTTCTTTCCATTTCTTGTTAATCCATTTATAAGGAAATGACTCACTAACTTTATATGACTGCTGCAAATACTGTGTGCCTGAACTCAAATTTAAAAGAAGTCATTCAAACAAAGCACCTTTCTCGAACAAACCAATTATTAATAGATTTAGACCGACCTTTAGACATTACAACTAATGAGCTTCCGTTAGTAGCTCCAGCTATTGAACTGATATAGTAATTCTTCTCCCAGTGCTCCATTATCCATTCCTTCATAAAAGCCAAATAAGACAGTTTTTGTTATGATGCAAGTTTATAAATTACATACCGCAATAAGAACCAGTAAAATACAATTTCATAATTTTGGGTGATCCTAGCAGACAAGTGCTGCAAGCAAATTAAAGGTTTAAGTATGCACCTTGTGTAGAAAGATTGGTGATATTTCATACACTTGGGCAGTGTAACCAGTACCAGCATCCATAATCACTGCCCATAGATTTTGAGAGGAAGCAATGCTGCTGATAAATAAGCCATCCTCGATTCCTTTTTCAACGTGCTGGGCAAGCCTCACATCGGCCACATTATAGTGATACCTGCAAAGAATACAACACAAGCTTTATACTCTCAAAAGCCATATGACTGCAAAGCAAAATGATCGGATAAAAAAAGACCAGGAAGAAGACAAGATATTGAAAAAGGCGCTTGAAGAGTTTGGATTCATAAAACTCAGATATTTGACAAAATATAGAGATTCACAGTGAAAGGTAAACAAAATATGCCTAATTGTATCAATAAATCAGAGCTAAAAACATCTCAACATATCACTTGTTATACCTTTGCTTCATGGGTCTACGAGCACGGTACACACTGATCCATTGTGTTGCTGGCATGCCCATACGAACCTTCTTCTTTGGTTGTCCATCCTCATCTTCTTCCTCTTCCTC
Source organism: Mercurialis annua (assembly GCF_937616625.2). Lineage (NCBI taxonomy): Eukaryota > Viridiplantae > Streptophyta > Magnoliopsida > Malpighiales > Euphorbiaceae > Mercurialis > Mercurialis annua. The sequence continues at coordinate 2,544,555 of NC_065574.1, read as the reverse complement.
ATCCTCTACAGTCAACCGGCCTCTCTTATGACCAATAAGCTTCACACAAACACAAAGGGTCAACTAATAGGATCGTGAGGAGTTAATAGCTATAAAAGACAGGAATATAAATGCACCTTTTCAGCACCGTCTGTGTTAATTGGCCTGATTTCTGGACTTAGACTGAGAATCCCATCGATAATGGAAACACATTTTGCATAATCTGGTTCTTCATCAAACTTTAAGTTCACCACATACTCAATGAACCGTCTAAAAGGCTGAGGACAAAAGCTACAGAGGGCCTCTGGGGATATTGCCATCTTTTTCTTACAGACAAGAAACCCCTTATTCTCTCCCTGAAAACTCCATCATGTTAGAAGGGATTTCATGCACATGCATACATGTGTGGTGTGCATCAGTTTTTGGATGTGTGGCTATAGCAAGTGATTAGGAAATACAGGTTAAGATAGAAGACTAACCTGGTATCCCTGCCAAGGTAAACGGCCTTTGAGAAGGAAAATCAGGGTGTAGGCAAGAGACTCCAAATCATCTCGCCTGCTGGCTGTTCTCCCTAAATGGGCATGCACACTAGCGTAACGAACTGTTCCTCTGTTACAGCAATGTAATTATTGTCAAAGTAATAAAGAAATTAAAACAGCACATACAATGTGGGTAAGGAAATACATACTAATATTTTAGAGAAAAAATATTCAAAATTAATACCTGAAAACATCAGGCCTCTGGTCATATTCAACATGATGACCACTTGAAGCCTCTCGCCATCTGGTAGCTGATTTGCAGAAGGGATTTCAAATAGAAGGTCATGGGTAAAAACAGTTGACAAAACATCTCTACAAGACTAAAAAAATCAAAAGATAATATGAAATGCAAATTACCTAATCCAAGATCAACAAGAAACAACTTTTTCTCATCGGGAGTTCCTGGAGTTCCAAGAAGAAAATTCTCCGGCTTTATGTCTCCATGAACATAACTGCAAAAAGTTGTGTAATTTGAGATATGATTACTTAACAATCTAAGAACAAGGCAACAAAATACAACTGATTTACACATAACAAACAGCCAAAAAGATGTTTATCTCCCCAATTCACTTGCCATAGGCCCATAGCTAACTAAAGCAAACCATCTTAGCAAAACTACACCCAGGAAAGGGAGCTATAATAACAGGGAAAAGAAAGAAAACAAATTAAACCAAAACTTACCCTCTAGAGTGCATCTTCTCCAGTATTGATATTGCTTCAGCAGCAATGCAGACGACCATTTCAACTGACATTCTGTAATACATAACAATCCCTTGATGTAAGTATCATATATGCACAAAAGGATGGAGCAATAGATAACAAGAAAAGAAAGTAAAAGGAAGTGAACTCACGACTGAGATTTACTATTCCAGAAATCCCACAAGCTTGGCCCCAGCATATCCATAACCTAAGGAAATATAAATTTCTCATTAAAAGTATTCACATTGAAGGGAATGTTAAACCATTAAAAATAGAGTTCCCACAGTTGTGAACCGCAAATAAACTCAATGAGACCATACCATGATATAAAAGTCACCTTGCCGACCCTTGTAGTGCACTCGAGGTATACCATGGCTTCCTCCAAGAAAACTGCACAAATGATAAAGAGAAAAACTGAGTTTAGAAATAGTATTAATATGCAACAACTATGTCAGATAGAACCATCCTCACCTGTATACTTGCCACTCATATGGTGGTCCATAGTTACATCCTTTACTACTTCTATGTTCTAACTTTAAGGCCACCTAAGATGCAAAAAAAAAAATTAGCCACCACCAATTTAGTGAAAATCATCAGATTCAACAATTCAAGAAGCTAGCAGAAACTGCAGTACCGCTACAGCTCCAGGGCCAGTTCTTTCATTTGTACTTGTAGGAGAAACACGTCGACCAACATACACTTGACCAAAGCCACCTTTGCCTAACCTTTTCTCTAATTTGTACAATGGGGAACCTCCAACTTGAACCTGTCGAATCATAAACGATAACTTAAAACTTTATTTGGAAGGAATAACAGAGACTGATGGTGCAGTATTGTAAACAAAAGGTCAAAAGTAAATGCAGAGGACTATCTACCAGGGAATAACTAAGAATGAGAGAGAAGAGGGAAAAAACATCTTGTAAAGCTGTGTGAAAGACACAAACTGCTCGCAAAAAAAAAGAATCAAACTCGGGAGTTACAGCATGTGTTCATGTAGGAAAAACACAAAATCACCAGACTACATTGGAGTCTAAAACATCACTATATTTGAGTCCAACTTAAAACTTTCTCACTTTCTTTTCTTTCATAATGATTAGCTACTGATACTTGATTACTAATATTTTGCTCAGAATACATGAATTCGTAGTTTCCCTATATTAACAACTAAATTTCCAGATAGAATCTAAAACAAATGCACAAGGGAACTGGTAAAGTTAAGATTTGTTCAGATTCACAAAAACTTGCAGCCGTTTAACAAGCTATAGTCTCTTGCAAATTATTAGCATTAGTCAATTGCTTTCCACTTCCAAGAACATAGATTAAAAAAAAAGCACAGTGCTTTACGCAAAAAGATTAGCTATTCAGATTAAAGCTTAAACATTTGAAAGCACTATGCCATATTATTAGACACCAGTAAGAAATTTAACTTTGTATGCCATGTTGAACTCTTACAATATCAAGATCAGGGCCACAAAATTAATTATGTCTAGAAGTAGGGCTAAAGCTTCAGCAAAAGAAACAGGCCTATGAAAACCAAATGTGCATATATATCTACAAAGAAAACCTTTAAGTAACATTACATGACATTAATTAATCTTTAAGTTTCAACAAAAGAAAAACATATCTTAGACCCAAAAAAACAGAGAGATTACCATTGTAAAAATCAAGAATGATAATGAAGCAGTAACATACTAATTGACTGATTGAGTATTAATTTAAGACTTTTGAGAGGTCACATGTTTACGCAGACATAATCCACCCCATTTTGTTCCGAAACAAGAATAGCATAAGCTCTAATAATGCACAAAATGCAGCCATATCTTGTTAAATTAATCTAAAGTCAATACTACTAAAGACACTAAACTACAATCTAAAGGGGTCTTTTTCTAGCAAATTAACATCCAGATAAACTAAAATGAACACTATAACAAGCAAAAATCAAATAAAAACTACAAGAACAAGAATCGAACCGTGTCCGGTAACGGAGCAGTAGCCCCCTCATCTTCAGCAACAAAAGCATTAGCCTGACTCTCCCCACGCTCTCCACCACTATCATCATCATTATCATACATCTCTTTCTCCTCCGATTCCTCCTCCTGTTCTAACTCCCTCTCCTCACCAACAACCACCTCCACCTCCTCCTTCTGCGGAGGCGCCGGTTGATCTCGATCTAGCTCTTCCTTCTCTTTTTCTTTACTAACAACGTTATTATTATTATTATTAAACTCCGGTAACGGCGTCTCAATAGCAGCAGCGGCGGCAGCAGCGCGTCTCCTCCGTGTTCTGGTTGCAATCCCCTCCGCTACCGGTGGCTTCGGTGTCGCTGTTATTGCTCCCCGGCCTTTGCGTGCTCCGCTACGCATTACCGGCATCTTTCATCCTCTTCTCCTTATTTCATCAGCCAGAAATTATCGAAACCCTAAATTTCTTCAAATTCCAAGAATCTCCCTCTAATTGAAAACTAAACAATCTTATGATCAAATTAAATGAAATAACAATAAAATGTGGGGTGAAATTATAAATACAGCTTATATAAGGAGTGAATTTTATTTAATTATTTACTGGGACTGAACAAAAATTAGGGATCGGATTCAAAAGGAGAAGATAGAAGGAGACAGGATACTGACTGTAAAGTACTTTTTTTGCAGGGGAAATGTAATTGAAAATTACAAAAGTGATGACGTGGCGGGATTTGAGACGTTGATGGGGAGATATGTACGTGGGAGATTGACTGGATTGTTTTGGGAATTTATGTTCGGAGAAGAAAAGGAATGGAAAGAAGTGGAAATGACGAGAATGGGGTTGAGGAGATTCTAATTCTTGTGGTCTGTGGTCGTCGGGTTTTCTCTTGGGCTTCTGAGTGAAAGAGCCCATGAAGCTTGATAGGCCTCTTTGGTATCTATTTCAGAGCCCATATGTTCATGGACCGGGTTCGGATCAGGTTTTTATTATTATTTATATAAGTCCAAATCCGGTTCAAACCAAGCCCAGACTTTATATTTTCTAATAAAATCCGTCTCTTACCATCTTTATATGCTGGTTCAAACTTATGTGAAGAATTTAACAATTAAAAGCCTAAACCCGTCTATAAAAATTCGAACTTACTACGAACTCAGGCTCAAACGTGACTTAAAACAAAATCAATTATTCAATCCTGGTCCAAGCAGACATGTTTGGACAAATAGGATCCATACCCAAACCAATATACAGATCTACCGACATCTCGCTTTAAATTTTTCATAAATAAGTCTATATTTCTTCTGCTGTCTATGAACTTCGTCTTCATCTTTGGTTACCACACAGCTTTTCATATTTGTTCAGCCATTATAACATCAGTTTTCCTTCTTTTCACTCTTTGACTTGCCTTAATAATTGGTCCCACAGATATTGCTTTCTTTGCAGTCTATTATTCCATTTGTTTTAGATTTAAGAACTAGCAGCTACCAATAAAAGAACTATACCATTTGATCCTGGCAGTATTATTCTACCGCTTTTACACATTTACAAGCTATTCGCCTTTCAGATTTTGATCTTTGGTCAACTCATGTTGAATTTGACTCATATCCATGTTTTATATTTTTATGTTTTGTTCAAACAAAAATATTGTATTAGTCATTCACAATTATATAAACATGCAAATATTTGTAAGTAATTATTAACAAACATTTTATCTATAAAAAATCATTAACAAACAATCAAATGAGTTTAAAATATATATTTGGGTTCCAACAACCTATAATAAAATTCGCATATTTAGTTTGTTTAAGAGTGTTTATAGATATAAATCTTTTTACTATTTAAAATTCAAGCATCTAAAACATTGATTGAATAATAACTATGAAAAATTATATTTACCTAATTTTTTCTGCTAACGTAATATTTAGTAAATGTTATTTTACTCAACTAACAAAAGCCCGTCTAGCTCAGTTGGTAGAGCGCAAGGCTCTTAACCTTGTGGTCATGGGTTCGAGCCCCATGGTGGGCGTTAGATATATTTTTGATTTCCGAATATTGATTTTCTAGTTTTTAAAGTGCTCCTTAAGTTCTTGGATTGAACATACATACAGCCCCATGAGTTTGATTAATAGTCTTTTCTAGAGGTTTATAATACTTTTCCCAGCCAGCCCAATTTTTCAAAGTTTTGCTATATATCAACTTGGACTTAATTAGCAATTTGCCCCTTCAACTTGTAAGTAATGAGCAATTAATACATAAATTACCTTTATTGGCAAATCAATACACGAACTTGTTAATTATGTATAATTAGCCCATTTTTACAAATTAACTTACAAATTAAGGGGGTAAATTGTCAATTTAGGATACAATTAACTCATAAATTAAAAGGGGATATTGTCAAAATGGGGCAAATTGCCATAATCACTAAGTTCGTGTACTGATTTGCCTATAAAGTTAATTTATATGTTAATTGACCATTACTTATAAGTTGAACGGGCATATTGCCACTTAACTCTATCAACTTGGGTAATTCTCATGTCACTATGTGAGTACTCCAACTATTGATTTGTTTTATTTTAAGGGTTAATTGTAAATGCATGCACAAACTTTACTAATTTGCAATCACAACATAAATTTTGAAAATTGGCAAGTTCAATAATCAACTTTTATTTTTTAGCAAATTGGTACATCGACCAATCACGCAACGACACATGGCGGTATATTACAATATACACGTTAGTGTTTTTCGTATTTGGTGTATCGATTTGCCAAAAGTGTAAAGTTGGTTACTAACATTGCTAAGTTTTAAAGTTTATTTTGTAATTGCAAATTAGGGTAAAGTTCGTGTATGAATTTGCAATCAACCTTATTTTAGTGACCAAATTTTAATTTAATTTATTTTAGTGAAAACTATTATTTTATTTTAAATGAGGTTTTTTCGGCTAAAACGCATACGTGATAGCCAAATTTTGACAAGTGGCATTCTGATTTTGCTAGTTTTATCTTGAAATTTTTTCACATATGCATAATTTCATTTTTAAAGGGGAGTTTTTAGTCCAAATTATGCATACATGACAAGTGTTTAAGTAAAAAATAAAAAATTCGTTTGCCACAAATATTTTTAGCCGAAAAATATCCCGTTGAAATAAAATTAAAATTTAGTAATCAAAATTAGGTGAACATAATGAAAGTTAATGCAATATATTTTCAATTAATTTGGTAAATATAAAAGTTGAAATGCAATATGTTTTGTAAACGGCTTTTCCAAATAAGTACCAAAATGATGAAGAAAATAAATATTAGGAGTACTATTTTATTCTTTAAAGTTCACTTTATTTGTGTTGGATTTAGCTAGATTAGATTCTTAACCTAATTATCTACATGACAAAATCTTTAATCTAGAAATAAGGGAAAAATTTATATAAATTAATTTATGTATGAATTGTGTTACTGGATAAGCACAAGATCTAACATTTTTGTAGTTTGTGTTATAGCTTTATACAAGAAAAGTTCTCTGAAGTGGCAAAAAATAATGCACTAACTTTAATTATTGTGACTTTAGCTTGCAGATTATGCAGAACTATTGTGCTGTTTTAAAGCTTAACTATTAGTTATGCTGATTAATTTAATTTGGCAATTAAGGAAAATAAACCTAATTAAACATTGCAATCCTTTTAGGTTTAACTCATCTGATCGTCCCTATATTCGTTGATCTATTGAACATAAATCAAAGAATACAAACACGTCTAGATAGATTAAGCTATCTTTTATTTTATTTTGTAAGATTATACATATTATTGATCAAACATTTTATTTTATATCAAATTATTATTTTTTGAGGTTTTTAACATATAGAACTATTTAAAATTAATGAAATAATATTTCTTATATCAACAGAACTATTACATTTTATGTCCAACACTTAGGGATGTAAAAAAGAATTAGTTATAAAGCTCTATGTTAATTTTATAATTAGTACTCAAGTGTTTCACTTGCTAAGCAACCATATTCATTCTAAAAAAATTAGTTCTTTGACTTCCTACTTTTATGGGAATCTTTGTCCAAATAATTGTAAACATTATAAATCGTAGTGGAGCATGAAATTAATCCTTTTAATCATGCAATTAGCTTCTGAAAATAAGTGGACGAAAACAAACACAAATTAAATAGCAAAAGAATCACCTGAAAAAACAAATGTACTTTCTTATCCATTTTAAAAGAGGATTTAATCTAAAATCAAAATTATAAAAAGGATTATAAATCTAGCATATACATGAATATACTTTGTGGATAACACATAAATCTTCATGCTCCTGATGAATATACAATGTTCTTATCCTCTCTTATATTGACACCTCAATATTTCCAATTCAATACATATTCTTATTATTTTTCCCATTTACAATTAATATTCCAAATATTCTCTATTAATTAGCACATTAAAATTGTAAACAAAAGATATTCATTCTATTTTATTATTTTTAATTAACTTAAAAGTAAAATGCATCAAAAATTGAAAACAATAATAAGTGGATAGCTGAATTATAAATAAAATGTGAATAAATCACATTATTTACTAATTAAACTCCTTTAAAATGTTTTTATAATCTATAAGTATAAAGGGGAAGGATATGAAAAGTTACAATAATACATGAAGTTTGTTTATTATACTTACTTCAGTATTTATTTATTTTTGTCATATAATAGTTAAAATTAGATTATTCTTGTTATTAAATACTAATATGAATTTCAAAGAAAAATCAAAATACGGTGCTAATATAAAAACTAGTAAAGTATTTAAATAAATTAAATTTTTAATTAAACCTACAAATAGTTACTATAATACAATTACTGCATACTAAAGTGTCAGCTAAATAACAAGTAAAATTATAATAATAGCCCATATAAAAAAATTAATATAATTAGTACAAGTAAATTTATACATAGAAAAATTTGTTTCAAATTAGAGAGAACTATAAATTAAAAGTTTAAAATAGCTAAAATAAATAGCATACATATTATTGATTTTTTTCTATAAATTAATAAAAAATTAGAAGAAAAATAATAATTTAAATTATAAATAATTATAAAATAAAATTTTTTTATTATTTTAGATAAATAATACTCATATGCATATAAAGTATATGTTAAAATATTAGTACAACTTTAATGGAGCAGGATAGTTTGGGGAAAAAATTACATCCCTAGACACAGTTTTATCCTCTGGCTGATCATTAAAAAGAGACTCAAAACTAAAGATAAACTTAAAAGATGGGGAGTGACCCCTGATAATGTGTTCTGTGCACCAATGGAATTGAAAACAATGATCACTGCTTCTTTGGATGTAGTTTTGCAGCTGAGGTCTGGAGAAGTCTATATCCTATCTGCAAAATTAACCAGAAAATTGAGAATTGGAGGAGATTAGTGAGCTGGTTTTGCAGGAAAGCAGGTAGAAAAGGTATTCTAGCAAATATCAGAAGAGTTACTCTAGTTGTTGTGGTGTACTCTTTAAGGAATGCTAGAAATAGGAAGATCTTTCTGGATGAAAACAGCTTGCCAATCAATGTTGTCAAAACTGTCAAGCACATTCTGATTGATAAGTTCAACAACTACAGTTCTAGTAGTATATTGAATGGCAGCTTAAGATATATTTAGCAACTTTAATTTTAGTTTGTTTCTCTGTGTGCTTTTGGTATGGACTGAGGCTTTTGTAACATGTCTGTTTTTTGCATTATAGAGGAGATGCCCTGAGGCTTTTGTATTGGGGTCTTTTAGTTTATGTTTTGTTTGGAAAGGAGCCCTGAGGTTTTTGTAACAGGGTCCTCCTTTTCTTTGCTTAGTCTGCTACTGGTTTTGTTTTGGGGAGAAGCCTTGAGGCTTTTGTAACAGGGTCTTCCCTCCCCCTTGTGGTTTGTTTGTCTTAGACTTTTGGCTATCTTTGAGGTCTGTTCAGAGTTTGTCCATGTGTATTCTCGTTTGTCATCTTTCAATCGAGTTTTTTGGTTGTTTTTTACTAAAAAAAAAATTAATAATAAATCTATTTTTATGGGATGGAGGGAGTATTTATTTAAAAATAGATTTTGATATATTATTAACTAAAAACACCATTAATACTTCTATGATTCTACTATCAATTTAAGCTTTTAGCTTTCAAAATACTAACAAGAATTTATTTTTGACGAGTGGCCTTAAAAGCATCAACTTTAATTGTAGCTTTAAGAATTGCAAATTCGGGTTTGAACATCTTTATCAAATCAAAGTGTGTAGGGTATAGTGGTGGCCATTTGCCTCATTTGCGAGAGTTCTCGGTTTCGAATGCTACAATACTCACATCAAAGTGAAAATACACATTTTTCATCTTCCACTAAAAAATAATTTAATACGACACGTGTACACCTACAACACAACATCCACTGAGAAATAAAAAAGAATTAAAACATCAAAACAGAGTTTATTAACTTATGGAGACTTCATACCTTAACTTAGTTGTAAAGCTCGCTCTAATATTCATTTTAAAATTTTGAAGATATAAAATATAGTTTCTCACTTTTTAGACCTTGATTGACATCTGTGCAAAGTGGAAAAAAGAAGAAGAAGCCAAATGGTGTTAATCAAAGGCTTAATCATAAAATTAAAAAAAATACCACCTTTTAACCTCTTTTCAGTCTCACTCCAATACTACAATTTTGTCAAATTTACCCAAATTTACATCTTTAGGTTTCAATTCCACTTTCAAGTACTAAATTTATCTCTTTTTTATTCGAAAAAAATTCAAATAAATCATTTATTTTTAACCACTTGTGTGGAAAAGAAGTCAAATTAGTATTTTATAAGGGTTTTTATAAAAAATTTAAGTGGAAAAAAATCCAATTTGATTTTGAGGTTGGAATTAAAAACTAAAAGTGCGAATTTGAGTGAATTGGACAAAATTACAACATCGGGATGCAATTGAAAAGAGACTGAAAGGTGGAGGATTTTTTGGTGATTAAGTCGTTATTCAAATATATTTTGAACTTTTATAAATCTATCTAAACAGTTTCAAAGTTTACAATTTATTGGAATTTAGTAATTCTATTTAATGTTCAAGTTTTTAGATATTTGTTTTAATTTTTTACTTTAATACAATATCAATTTGTCTTTTGTTGTGCAAAGTGAAAGGAAAAAAAAACCTTATTTTCGACATTTTATAAATTTATCTAAAATTTTCAAAAGTTTTAATTTTTCTTTAACGTGATAATTTTATTTAAAATATATTTAATTTTTTTAGTTAATTTTATTATTATTTTTTTAACTTAATACAATATCTATTTGTCTTATATTTTCATTTTGAGCTTCAAATTTGTTTATTTTACTTCAATCAATTAAAATTTAAAATTTAATTTTACTTCTATTATTTTAAAATAAAATATAATTTACAAATTCTTGAAGCAAATTTTGCTAATTAAGAAGTTACTATAAAAATTAACTGAAAATTTGGATAATTAAATTGGCTAAAAAAAGTGAATAGACTTACGACAAAAATATTAAATTCGAACAGATTTATAAACTAACTTATATATATAATTAAACATATTAGGCTTTTTTTTTATAATTAGGGAGAGAGTGTTTGTGAAAGATTTTAAACTCGCGACCTATCAATTTGTTTTCAGCACTTATACTATTTGAGTTATATCTCATTGGTAAATATTTGGCTTTTTATACCATCAAGCCTTTTACATATATGTTAAATAATATTTGGAGTATATATTAATGGATTAATTGATTAGGAGAAAGCTTGGCATGAAAGGAATTGAACTTTTATTGAAGCCATCTTTGTCACAAGTTTCAATCAACCCAAGCGTCCAAGCGCATGGTTTGGGAGCGCCTTGTTTTTTCTTTCAACTACAAAAGCCATTCTTGAATTGGACAATCTCTTTTCTATGCAAACAAAAAATGTTATGACTGCAAACCAAATTTGGCCATGTAAAGCAAATAATGAAGGATTACAATTTTTTATGAAGACCAATATTATATGAACAAAGGTTCAATTCACCCTTTCAACTCGGCACGAAATACCAAATAAGTCATTTTTACTGTTTTTGGATCAAACAGACCCGTAACTGTGCAAAATCGAATAAATTACACTCTTCTTAAGAGGGTGTAACACATTCTCTTTGAAAGGAAAAACGTTTAAAATAGTACTCAATGTTTTGTTCATTTTCTGGTTTAATACTTAATGTATTTTAAATTTTAATTTTTCCCTTATATATCAAAACTTCAAAAATCAATTTTTTTTAAACTAAAATCCAATGACTCTTTTTCACTTTTTTCTACCCAATTTTTTGCCGGAAAACTGAGGAGCGGCAACTCCTCGTTTTCAGAGGACGGCGGCGGTGGAAGGTGGAAGAGAAGAAGAAGGATTAAAGGGTTAATTTTTTAGATTAGTGTTTAATTTATAATTTTAATTAGTGTTAGTTAGGATTAATTAAGATTTATTTTTTTAATTAGAAAACCCACTCTCCTTTTTTGTGTCAGGAGGGTGAAATTGATCGGTTATGCTAAATTGCGGGTTGAAATGATCCGGTTTTGTTAAGTTGCGGGTTAAATTGATCCAAAATCGTCCAAAATGATTTATCTGATTTTTCATGTCAAGTTAAGGGGGTGAATTGATCTTTTGTTCAATATTATATACGTGTTTATATATATATATATATATATATATATATATATATATATATATCATGAGTTTGTAATTTCGTTTTACTTTAACATTAATGGTTATTATTGTTACATCTTGTTTTTCATTTTTTCATCAAAACAATAGCGAAGATAAATTATATAATATTAAAAAAATTAAGGTGTTTTTCTACTAATAAGGATGACATATTGATCTAAATATAGATGGACTACACGTTACAAGACAATTCTCTTTTAAAATTTATTATGATATAAATTAAATTATGCGTCAAAATATATCATTTAATTATTTTCTCTTGATAAAATCATAGTATTTTTTTCAATTGGTTTCAATTATACAAATAAACTGTGATCAATTGCTATTAATCAGTGTGGAAGATTTGGGGTTTTTTCTCATTAAAAATAGAAGAGATTTTGAGGTTGATTTTGATGTTTCTTTCTATTGCATAAATCTCCAATAAGTTTGCAACCAATAATTGCATTTGCACTTACACGTGCCAATATCTTTTAGACTTGAGTTCCTTAGTGGTGTTATAATTATTTTTAAACTTGGTTGACATTGTTGAAAAATAGAACACACAAATGGGTCCAACTTGCTATATTATTTTTCATCTTTTTGAGAAATAATGGAGGACATAGGATTTAAAGAAACATGTTCACTAAATATGTCAAACAGTAAAAAAAGAGAATAAATCCCATGAGTTATGGGAAATGGTATTTAAAAAATAACAATAAAAAATTTAATATTTTTAATTTTGTAATTATTTGATTTCTAGCTATTATAGTGGTAATGATTAAGTCCAACTCCTCACACAAACACTTTCTCTCTGCAATTATAAAAAATGATTAATTCAGATTTAAACCGGATTGTACGACATATGCAGCACTTTTTTATATCATTTTAATATGTTGTTTGATGTAATGATTTACAATTAGTGAATTTTTTATTTAATTTAAAAGAAATAATATAAAATAAAATGTGATGCTAACTACTACATAAATTGGAACATTAATGAAACAAATGTTAGTAAATTTATTGGAGTAAATTTTTATTGTTTTCTAAGGTATTTTCTGCCTTTAGACTCAAGTGTTTAACTTTAGTTGTGGTTGACTTGTCAATTAGACAACTACTTTCACAGCTAATTAGGAATTAGCAAATAAATAAAGAATTGCTTTATACTAATAAAGTTACCGGACATCATCAAAGTTTAAAAGTAATTAGGGACGGTCAATTGGAAGATAATAGTAGGTGTTATATCATGAAATTATTATTTTATTTATTTTAAGATTTTTTTTTGTCAACATAGCAGTAGATTAGATAGAAAGATCAAATTACAACTGATAGTTATATTACAGACCCTGGATATAGCACTTCTTAACTTTACAAGTCAAGTCATGCGCCAATCCATTGAACTTACGATTCACATACTCTATTATACACTGAACAAAACAAGATTGAAGACGCCATACATCTTGACAAATCCCCCAAGTACGGTAATCCACGATATTACGGGAATTAATCACCTGTGAGACTTGAAGAGCGTCACCCTCGACGATAACGGATTGCCATGAACACGAAGCTGCCCAATTCAGAGACTCCCTAAGTGCTAGGAATTCCAATATACCCGGATCCCAAATATGTCTGAAGCAAGCATGAAATCGCCCAATAATCAAACCACTCGAAGTTCTTGCCACTGAAGATACAAACCCACAATGATGATCTCGAGAGGTAGATTTTAAGATGACTTCTAATGTATTTAAAAGAGTAATTTTTTTATCTTCATAATTGTCAAAAAAATAATTAAAATCAATTTTATTTTAATTAGTCAGTAACTCAATTTTGAATAAAATTTAGAAGAGAAAATCATGTTAATTAATAGACTGTAAAACATACAGTTATACTAATTTTTTTTTAAATTGTGACTAATAAATGGTGCAAAATCCCATCACTATGAGATGATTTTTTTATTGATAACTCATTATGGGATTATCTTTGTGATAATATGAAACCATGTCATGAATGGTCAGTTATACCTTAAAATATAGAATGTGTAAATAAAAAAAAAATGTCTGTTTCAATGTCGGAATTTAAATATTCTGCATCAACAATTTTTTTATGATTAATAATTAACAATACCCGCCAAATATAAGCAGGGTAAGCGAGTTAATAATTGCAATTATGATAAATTTGTATTTAATTAAAGTAAATTTGCCTACTAAACTCTTGTTTGCAATGGAACATGGGATAATTAGACTCAAAATTTACTGTACCCGTCCACAATAAATCAGTTGGTACTTGGTAGCTAGGTTGAATGAAATAAAAATTGACATACATGGATTTGAAATATAAATTGTTTTATAGTTTTAGTTAAGTGCAATATTTTATTTTTAAAATTTGATGATAGGCTATTAAATGGAATACAATGTTTCGATATTTTAATTAAAATAATGTAAAATTATTTATATTATGTTTAACAATAGATTTTAAAAAACTAATAAAAAAATTAATTAATATTTCTATGAGATAACTACTAAACAACAGAAAAAAGGTAGTTCACAGAGCTAAGAAAACAAAAATTGATAAATATCATATATAAATATTATTTAATGAAATTAATCATATTGAAGAAAGCAACGGTAAGTTTAAAAAGTGACATCTGTATCCCAATTTTTCCATAATTTCACACTTTCACCTAACATATTACCTAAATTTTTGGCTTTATGGCTCTTTTTTTTAGTGTCAACTTTCCATCCATACAAAAAAGTTAAAAACATTAATTTGTTGTGTGTTTTTAGATCTTGCCCATTTTCTTATCAAACTATAAAGATCTTGCCCGCAAGAAAAAACAATCCACTTCATTTTCACAACCCAATTGTTTATTATTTGGGTTATTTTCGTCTAATTATTATTATAATTGCTACTACTTATTGATTATGATTAATGTGTTAATCATCTTCTTGATTTCCCTTTCAATAGAAATCTTTGTTTGATTTTTTCTATTAATAATAATGTTATACACGCGGGTATTATAATTATTTGAAACATTATTAGATAATCAGCTTTAATATTAATATACAGTTTTTAAGTTCATTGAAATCTCATGAATAGTTAACAATAAAAACAATTATAGTTCTAATTTTAGTATTAATTAGTGAAAAATAAATTAACGTATAGGCATTATTGTCATCTTAGTTTATCCATCCTTCTTCACACTCTTATACAAGCTATAAATATAGAGAACAGATGTATCACAAAAGATGTGATCAGTCGTGCATTCGAAGTTAAACTTCCTTAAAACGTTCAATAAATCTAGATTTTATTATTAGATCTAGTTTTAGTCTACAAATTTGGGTGACCCTTGGTGGTTAGTTTAACTCTAGTCGATGACTGTATTTTTACAGCTCTCATCATCTTTTTTAGAATAGTTGACTCAATATGTTGAGAAACCGTTCATGTAATTTTCGTTATTATTAATGGAAATTTTAGCCTTTGTTAAAAAAAAATATAAGAAAAATGCTATTTAATTTGTCTCTTTGTACCGTACCGTCCCGCATTTAATAATTTGTTATTTGTTCAATTTTTTCTAAAAAATATAGTTTGAAAAGAAAATATAATCCCTCCATTTTTTTATTGACACAATAAAAAAGAGCATGATGATTAAATAGCATTACTCTAGCTATAATCTTCCTGAAGCTGAAATAATATGCAGGATTATAATATAGATTTATTGCTGCATATGTACAGAATATAGATTTAATTTTATTGGTATAAAATTACCTTCATAATTCATATAATTAAAATTTAGTAATTTAACAGAAACCAATGTGTAATTTGGTCAAATGTGGTTGGAACATATACTAATGTTTATCCATTTTCATACGTAAACGGAAGATATTGAAATTTGGAAGTAGTCACTTTATATGTAAACTTAAATAAATTGGATAAATTAAGAGATTGTAATTATGCATATGTCAATAAGCTACGTAAACCATCCACACTGAAGAAAAAAAAATTAAATCTTCCACCAGCTGGTGGCATTATTCAGATTAACTTCTTATTACTAATTACAGATACGACCATGATATAGTTATGATTAATAAAAATATTTGAAGGAAAATGACATTTTCACCAAATATTATCTTTAAAGAATTTGTTACAAAAAATATTCAACAACGCCCTTTTTCACAAATGATTATATTTTTATTCTCTTACATGTAGGTTAAAACAATCAAAATTACTCATTTTTATTACTATTATTATTATTCAAATTTTGATCAAGATTTGCATACTACATAACTAATTTTTTTCATTACATTTTGATATGGTTAATCAGTCAACTTTGACTCACTAATAGTATTGGCATCTAAATATTTACATTTTGTTTTTGACATGATCTATAGACTTACATATAACATATAGTAAATAATATAAAAATAATTCCCCACATCAATTTTTTTTATTTAATAATATCATTAATATAAAATTTAAATTTGTTCATTTTATAAAATTATAATAAAATACAAATATAATTTCTTTACATTAAATAAAAAAAATAGATCCGCCACAAATATAATTTCTTTACATAAATTTTTTTTTCACCAAATATCATAATTTTCTATATTTACATATAAAAAATGTGTTGTTCTAAATTCTAATTGTCGTATTGAACGTTTTTGTTGCAAGGACTATGTTTGCTACTTGCTAGTGGTTCGAACAGCAACACGATGTCGTATAACCCACCAGTACTCTAAAACCTAACACAAATGGAATTTCTTATAAATTTTTCAAAGTAATGAAACCAAAAACGAGGAAAAAGAAAAAGTTCGAAAAAGTGTTTAGTAGTGTTAACTTTAACTTAGTGGAATGGCATGAGGACAAATTAAGTGGAGTTGATGGCCAAAGCAAAGGCAGTAAAAAAGGTGTTTAATTGTATTTAAATAGATATATTAAAAAAAAGTTTGCAAAGAATTTGTGTAACAAAAAATGGCAATTATAATCAAAATCTCATGTATTTAAATAAATATATTAAAAAAAAAAGAGTTTGCCAAGAATTTGTGTTACAAAAAATGGCAATTATAATCAAAATCTCATGTATCTCAAAAAGCAAGCAAATATTAGATGCTCAATTAAATAAATAAAATTTAAAAATTCTTATATATCTATACCAAATCGTTTATAAACCCGTCTCAACAATTAATATCTTTTATATCTACAATTTGACTATATTATTAAATCTATTTTTAGAAAATAATTTGAACATTTTAATCCATAATTTTACAAATTGAACAACAAATTCCAGATCTTATCTATTTTCATAATTTTATTTACAAATAATTCTATGAATAATTATTTCGCACAATAAATATTTTATTTCAATTTAGAAAGAGTATTTATGTTAATTTAAAATGGAGATTATATATTTGAAAACATGTTTGAATTGAGGGTTGGATTTATTTTGTGTTAATTTGTAAAATTGACAGATCAAAATATTCAAATTAATTTTTTAAAATATATTAAATAAAATGACCAAAAATATAAGTATAAAAAAAAGCCTTTTACCTATTTTTTTTATACAATAATAATTAATATTAAATAAATTAATAATTAATAATTAAAAAAAGTTCAGAGAACCAACTTTAATATTAATATTTAATAAATTTTTAATTTATTATATATTAATTATTAAATAGTCGACCGTGCTTATATTATAGATTCTCACAGTCGTTTTATTGTACACCATGAACCCGATTTAGATAGAAAAAATCATAGTAATTTTTACTATCAATAACTAGAAGAATTAAAGACTATATAATCAAGAAGTTAAATGTCCCAAAGATTGATACTATTAATTTAATCTTCCAAATGAATATCTCAAGAATCTGTAGTATATATGGATGGATCTTTAAAATCAGAAAAAACAATCATAGAAAAAGAAAAACAGACATAACTCAAAAAATTAAAAAATAATAACTCAACTCAACTTAAAATTCCCTGTAAATATACATCTCATTTGTTTTTTCATTTCTTAATTACAATCTTCTTCTTCAGCAACATCAACTATAACCAACAAAACAAAAAACTGAAAATCTTCAACTGACATTCAACGACAAACCTTAACTAGATTATGTATAACAAACACTTATATTTAGCGACGGTTCATTGTTTTTGCTGCTGCCTTAGCTCTTTATAAAACCTCTTTATAAACTCTTCAGCTTGCTTATCAACAACACCATTATCATCATCATCACCTCTCAACGGAAACGGCGAGTCAGTTATCCTCAGCTTTCTAACCATCGGACTCGGACCGAACCCGGGCAACATAGGCGACGGAGCCTCAACTGAAATCTCATTATTGCTGCCGTTATTATTGTTTAACATCTCCAAAGCCAGCTTCACAGCATTCACGGTTGTAACATCATCGTCAAGAGTCGGCGGCGCGTTAAATGCACACGAGAAAAAGTTGCTGTGAGACTGGTGGGGGTGATGGTTGTTGTGGTGTCGACGCTTGTTTAGATGGAAAGGATGAGTGTACATCGGAGTGTTGCTGCAGCTGAACTCATACTCATGCGGCGGAGGTGTAAATGAAACGCCATTCTGGTGGTTGTGGTGGTGGAACATTAGGTTTCCGATAGCTTTGGTGGCGATTTTGTTGCCGCGTTTAAGCATCATGTTAAGATCAACGAGAAATTTTCTTTTAGTTGAAATTTCTTTTCGTAGCATGAAGAAGATGACACGTACGGTTTCCCATAATTTCTTAGCCATGATTGGTAAATTACTGTTTTGCTCCATAACTTTTTGTGATTTTGTGTATAGAAAGAGAGATAATATTTCTTTGTGATGTTTTTGCATTTTTTTAGAGAGAGAAAGTAAAGAGTTTGTTTTTTTAGAGAGAGAAAGTAAAGAGTTTGTTTTTTTAGAGAGAGAAAGTAAAGAGTTGAATTTTGGGATGAAATGAAGAGGAGATGTGAGGAAGTATTTAAAGGGTGATGAGTGGAGGTGGTTGAAAAATAAAAAAGAGGAGTGTACAATGTGTACTATAACAACAAATGGGTGCATGGTTACTTAGGGTTATTTATTTGCTATTTTTAATTATTTTTCTCAAATTAATTAATAATTGAAGCAATCATTGTTGGTGGGGGTGTAATATGGTGTCTTTAAGGTTTGTAAGCTTGAGAATTGGTGAGGATATTATTTGGGATTTTTTTTATTTTTTTTATATAAATTGTATTACAACAATTGAGTTTAATTTTTTTTATTTTAAAACTTACATTTAACTTAATTTTATAAATTAGACATAAATTATTTAGAACTTTTATTAATTAGATATAAAAATGTATTTTATTTTAGGCCTAATTGCTTAAAAAAACCCCACCTTGTAATATTTTTTCGTTTATATCCTCACGTAGGAAAGAGTTCATTTGTACCCTTTTTTTGATTTTTTGTTTTCATCTTTATCTTAAAATTTAAATTTTTGACAATTAAATTAATTAAAGGATGAAAATATTATAAATGATTAATAATATTAATGTTTAATTAGAATATAAGCTAAATATAAACGATCATTTTGAATATTTTTTCAAATAAAAAAGAGGTCAAATTAGCTCTTTAGGATAGAGACGGAAATAAAAAATTAAAAAAAAGGGTACAAATAAATTTTTCCCTATGTCAGGGTATAAACAAATAAATGTTATAAGATGGGGATTTTTAAGTAATTAAGCCTTTATTTTATTATAAGTACACCATTTTATATCAATGTAAAGCAAGTGATTATATATAGATGAGAGAAACTGTGTATTGATGAATTAAACACTTGATTTAATTGATTTAATTTTTTAGTTCAGTTTTTTTTCAATCGTTTGATTTAATTTTTAAAAGTGAAAACTCAAAATAACCAAATATAATATATCTTTTGATTTTTTTAACTTTTTTTTTTCAACTAAATTGACCCAAATCAATGCACAATCCTACGAGTATCCAATCGCTAGATATATAAATGAGTTGGGATATACGTGAGTTATTCGAGATTGATTAAAAATTTAAGATCGGCTCATAAGATTCGAACTGAGCTCGAGCCGAACTCGAATATTAATTATAAAAACTCGTGAGGTTCGCGAGTCTAAACATGTCGATTATATACATAAAATAATAATTATTTATTATATTAACTTTTTATATTTATAAATTTAAATATCTATTATGTTAATTTATTAAATTACATATTTTATAGTGAAAAAAATTAAAATCTATCAAATATGCTAATTTTTATTAAACTGAAGTTGAGCTCGAATAACTCAAATAGTATTTAAATTCGAACTTAAAAATTTAAGCACATTGAAACTCGAATTTATATAACACACTCCAATTTAAATTTAAATTTGACCTAATTGGAACTTGGCTTGGTCCGTTTATACCTACCCATCGCGCTCACATGTAAATTTGCCTATAATGAGCCAATAATTTAGACAACTTGTTTCCCAAAGTGAAAAATCAATTGAAGAGTTTATTATAAAAAATTGAAATAATTACCAGTGGGAGTTGGTCCAAGTGATAAGCGGTTTGGTATCGTTTAAGCAAGGTCTCGGGTTCGAGTCCTTGTGAATGCAGAAAATTCCTACTGACAGACTCACCCACCATGCCAGGCGCGTGACACGGGTCGGATCCGGATTAATCAGGGCGAAGCCTTGGAAACCGGATGGACTTACATAAAAAAAAAATTGAAATAATTGTAACCGACTACAGTCTATTACTTAGCAAGTAAATTAATTGATGGTTATTTTAGCCTTTCACAAAAAAAATAAAAATTACTTGATGGTTGGTCTTTTATGGTTGGCGTCCGAAAAATAGCAAAAGGCATACTTTACCCGCAAATAGGGAATATGAAACATTGTTGAACTAGGCTCGACAATTTAAAATCGGCAAGATTATATAATACTAGTCGTAAACCCGCGCATTTGCGCGGAATCAATATTAATAATATTTTATTGAAAAAATTTTAATATAAAAAAATGTCAAAATTAAATTCGTAATCTATAAAATAATAAAACTAAGTAAAATAATTTTTTATATTAATTATAGTAATTAATTATTTTAAAATATTGAATATTCATAATATTCATAATTTTTTATTTTTAAATTTTTAATATTATAAAAATGTATTTTATTTATATTTACATTAGCTAATAATTTTGTAAATATTTCATGCTTAGCTCCAAAGACTTTCAAGAATAATATTCTCTTTATCCTATTTATAAAGTTCAATTGTTATTTTTTAAAATTTGTCTTATTTTTTTTATCTTAAATGTTGAATACAATCTATAAAATAATTAATAATTAAGTAGAATTATTTTTTTATCTTAATTTTTTATTTTTTAAAATTGTGTGCAAAACGATATAAATTTTATTAATGTAATGTTAATGATAAAAATACTAATGTAGTTATATGATTATAATGAATATTATATAGTAATATGTCTATAATAAATAAAAAACCCACCAAAAATAGTACATTATTAGCGGATGTTTAATAACTTTTAGGATTGGGATTCTCTCAAGTTCATTTTGAACTTGAGGGGGTCATGTTCACAATCTACACCGTTCATTACAAAATGAATGGTGTAGATCAAAAAAGCACAATTTTTATCAAATTAATCTACACCGTTCATTATAAAATAAACGGTGTAGATCGTGAACATGACCCCCTCAATTTAAAATGAACTTGAGGGAATCCAATAAACGATAACTTGTATTGATTGGAAAAAAAAACCAAAGCTTATAAAATGGCTTTATTTGGTGATAATTTATGATAAATTTAATTTGATAAGAATTAATGAAAAAGTTATATGAGTCTTCTCAATTATATAAGCATATAAACATACACATATTAAATTATTATATTAATATAGTTTTGAATTTTTACATTGTGAATAATGTTTGATTGTTTATTGTGTATTTCTGATAAAACATATTACAATTGTATACAGCTAATGTTGACATTATTAAAATAAAATTATATTGTTAGTACAGTTTGTTATAAACTAATTATTTTAACACATATTTAGTATTATTTTATTCTATGAACATATTTGATAATTCATTATTCAACACTAATAAACTAATACAATTTGCTACATATGGACCATATTCCTTAATTTTGTAGTAATTTCTAATGTTTATTTATAAAATTGATAATTTTTAAAATTGGATTTTTCATTAATTGTATAAATTAGTTTTTATATTTTTAGTTAATCATTATTGTCACATATATAATACTTTTATGATAAATAATTAATTTAAAAATATGTCTGTAATTTTTATTTTGTATGAAAATAAACTAATTATTTAAATAATGGTTCAAATAGAATATTAATTTTTATTGCTAGATATTAATTTTTTTTATCTATTTTATTTGAAAATTATCAAACTAACATATAACTGATTTTGGTTCTTGTAATAATCTTAAACCAATCAAACTAATCTATTTGGAAATATAAGGATTTTTTTTAGTTATTAGTGATCAAGTGTATATTTATTATTTTTACACTTACAAGTTAACAATATAAAATTCTTCTCTAAAAATTCATCAATTTTTTACCTCAAAAATACTACATTTTTAGTAATTTTTTTAAATTTGTTTATATAATTAATGTGTTAGGATAACTACTGTTGACCTATAGACTTTAAGGTTTTCTCAATAACTTTGCTCATTATAGTTGTTGCTGTATACAAAATTAGACTATAACACTCCCTATAGGCTACAACTCTTTCTAATGCTAATGTTTTACACAATCATCATTTAATGGTAACATTATTAAAATAGTCGAAATACAATATTTTTTTATATTTATAGATACTATGATAAAATTGATATATATGTAATATTTTTAAATAAAATAAAATAAATAATGACGCATTAAAATAGTAAGGGTGCAAAAAATTGTAGTTACTAATTACTTGTCGTAGATTTTATTTCTACAATATTTCATTTTCTTCGAGACACAAAAATTGACGAAGCTCACCAAGTGATTCAAAGAAGACACACATCAACAAAAAAATAATATACTAAAATTGTAAAGCTATCTCTACAAATAAATTTTCCAATCTCAAAATTACAAAATATAGTTAAATATATTCATTTTAACTGGGAATAAATTAGACAATTTTCTAAATTAGTGCCAAGTAAAAAACAATAGGAAAAAGAGGAAAAAGTGAAGGAAAAAATAAATGAGATCAGAAATTTCTATGCATTAGTAAAGAAGTTAATCAAAACTCAATTCCACACAAATTTACCGAATATAATTATAGGATACATATAGCATAAGAAAAATATTCAATATCTAATTTAAACAAAAAGCTGAAAAATATTCAATTTCTAATTTAAACAAAAAGGTGAAACCTTCAATGAAACAATTTACCTTTAATGATCTGACGAATGTGATACCAATAAAAATAGTTTAGACTCCTTAATTTTTTCTTTTGAGAACTAATAATAGAAATAAAAAATCTGCTCTTTTTTAAACTACGTAGGCGGAGGAAAAAAAACAGTTTATATGAATTAAAGTGAAGATACAATTTATATAAATTAAGAAGTTTAGGGTAAGTTAAATACTCAATTAAAAATTAAATTAAAATAAGTTTTTACATAAATTAAGAAGTTTAATGTAAGTTAAATAGTTATTTATAAATTAAATTTAAATACGTGTTTTCAGAAAGGTGGGAACTCACCAAAATACTCTAAATTTAAATACGTATTTTCAGAAAGGTGGGAACTCACCAAAATGCTCTATTTGGTGAGAATGAATGAGAGGGCTCCGTTGTTCCTTTCAATTATATAATATATATATAGATATAGATAATTGCTCTAATGCTTCAAAAAATTCTGACCTAAAAGCCTCTTTTTAATCATAACGTTGAAAACTTATCAATTTTATTTTATTTTATATTTTATCGTTTTAATTATATCTCATTTTTAATTTTTGCCAAATTTTTACTTAAATGATGAAATCATTCAATTAATCATGTTTAAAGCTAAAATTAAATTCATTTCAATTCAAAAAATACAAATAGGTTCTTTATTTTTAAAAACTAACTAAAAATCAAAATTAAATTAAAACTAATTTAAATTTTTAATTAATTTAACTAAATCTAAATAATTTTAAACATGTACAATTGATATACGTTATACACGGAGAACGTTTTTAAATTTTTTTCCAAATAAAAAAGACATCAATTTTATGCTATTCTTGTATTCGTAAGGCGGTGTTATTTTTTGCAGCGCTTCATCCACAGTTTCCTTATACTGGAAATGATGTATTTCATTGCTTAGACTGTTTTGTTAAAACTGTTTAAGCAATCCGGTTTTGGATCGTTTTTGCCTTCCACTCCTTGTGGTTGTGCTTAATAAAATCAACAGTTATCTAAAAAAAAAAAGTTAAAAGTGATAAGTTTTCAACGTTAGGGCAGGATCGGAAAGGAGTTATAATGTCGGGTTTTTTTAAGATATTAGGCCAATATGATACGAAAATAAGTTTAAATTTAAGATAAAAAGACTCGAATTATAAATAGATTAATATGTTTTTGATATATACCATATTAATTAGAGGTTATATAATCCGTTTAAATATGATTAAAATTTTATTTTTGGAACATAATTAAATTCTCAATTGTTTTTTTTCTTTTTATATTCTGTACAACTTTAATGTTATTTATTGTAATATAGGTATTAGAGTTTGTGTGATATTAAATATATTTATATATTAATCAAATAATTAGATGAGTTTAAACGTTTAATTTATACATGTCGATTCATTAGTATAATTATTAAACGTATTTATACATACAGTATCGCGTAAATTGCATGATAAACATGTCGTGTTTGAGTTTAAAAATTTCCCTTTTATGGTTATCGAATTACAAAAATTTACAAAATAGTTACCGAACTATAGTATTATTGAAAAAATATTACCGAACTGTAAAAACTACAAAATAAGTACCGAACTATACTTCGATAAGTATTTTGTAAATTCAAATAATTCGGTAATTGTTTAATAAAAATACTATAATTCGATGATCTAAAAAATATTTATTTAACCATCTAAAATTCAGATATTGAAAAAACACATACAGAAAAAAAACTACTAATTTTTACGTTGGCCAATAAACATTAGACAGTATTCTGTTAAATTTATCGTGGCTTCTTCTTGTTAGCCATCTCTCAATATATTCACACTTAACGGTGTTGTTTATATTGAGATTGCTAGCGAACCTGCGAACCGGAAACCTGCGAACCGGTGATTTCATTCCCGGTAAAGCTAGTAAGCTGACACCGCAAAAGAAAGACCACTTGTTGGGATCACTAGGCATACATAATTCTTGTACAATCTCCATAGATGCAATATTACAGACAAAAAATTTTCTTTCGGACTGCAAAAGGAATTGAAACCTACCACGAGTATTCTTGTAAGGAACAAAGGATTGAAACGATTCTCGTTTGATTTTCAAACAATCGGCCAAGGGAAGCACTATTTCTTTGCCCCATTTGAGATTCTTATAATCGTCGAACACCCGTACATGAAATTCGCCTTTTTCGAGGTCCATATGACCGAACCCTAGCGTATTATTCCATTGTATAGTCCAAACTTCGGTGCGATTGGAGAACAAAGATTGCGGTATAGAAGTTCGAGTGAAAGTCTCCGTTTCTAAGTCGAGAGAGATGATTTCTTGCGGTACACTCTTCTCTACTCGTACGGAGTGAATGATGCCGATTGTTCTGCAGATTGAATCTTTCTCTTCGAGTTTCGTCATAGAAGTAAACCGTGGGCGAACCGGTATAGTTCTCCACGCGAAATCGCTCCCGAGAGTGAATATTTCGGAGCCTGCTGCGTTAACGTTGTTAGCATCATCTGTGTGGTTGTATGCAGTTACCAGTTTATATTGGTTAGTAGATGCAACATACAGAATGTGCATGTATATGGGATCCTTATGGAGGGGATCCGGTAGAATCATACGGTGGTTCGTCGTAGGGTTTTGTATCCAATATTTGGAAGTAACAATGCTTTTCGTGACCAGCAAGCCATCTCGAGCACTGACGATTTTGAAAAATTCGCCATAGATAGACACTAGGCCGTCGAGAAATTGATGAATGGAGATATGTCTTTCTAAAAAGTGGCGATCTTCGGTTAGTAAATCACGCCAGGACTTGCAGACGGTTTTCATTCGCAGCAGCGATTCGATCGGTAATCGGAGCAATATTTGTGCAATGATTTCTGGTGGAAGATTAGATTTTCTGATTACCGTGCCAATAATCAGAGGCGTACCAACCCCTCCGACAAGGCTGACAACAGGCGACCCCTTTGTCATGGTGTGAACAAGTTTCACACAATAATTTCTCGATGATGATGGGTTGGCCGGATAAATCTGGAGAAAAGAGTATTATCAGATTCAAAGCAGGTGATTAATTGTATCTTATTGTTGTGTATATATTAATCCTATTTGAGTTTTAGTAGGATAGAGTAACTAAATTAGTTATCCCTATAAAATTTATATTAGGATTACAAAAATATTATTTGGAATAACCAACGGATTAGCAAGTACTAAGATTTGAATTCTAACATGGAAAATTAAAATAAGATATACATATAAAATTATTAATTTTTTGAAAATGCATTTATATTTTAATTTAATTTAATATTTATTAGTATATGCAAGTTCCCGTAGTCATATTCAAAATTATGTGAATTTAAAATAAAGATTATGTGCTTGGAACATATTTGAATTGAGGGTTGCAATTATTTTGCGTTAATTTGTAAAATTGACGAATTAGAATGTACAAATTATTTTTTAGAAATAAGTTTAACAAATTAATCAAAATTATGAGTATTAAAAAGCCTTTTACCCACTTTTATCATACTTATATTGTAAATTCTCACTATAGTTTTATTGTACACCATGAACCTGATTTATTAGATAGAAAAAATCACAATTTTACTCTCAAGAACTAGAATAATTAAAGAGTAAAGAATTAAAAAGTTAAATATCCCAAAGATTGATATTCAGTTAATGTTCCGAATGAATATCTCAAGAATCTGTAGTATATATGCATGGATCCTCAACTTTCTAACCATCGGACTCGGACCGAACCCGGGCAACATAGGCCACGGAGCCTCAACTAAAATCTCATTATTGCTGCTGTTATTATTGTTTAACATCTCCAAAACCAGCTTCACAGCATTCACGGTTGTAACATCATCGTCAAGTGTCGGCGGCGCGTTAAATGAACACGAGAAAAAGTTGCTGTGAGACTGGTGGGGGTGATGGTTGTTATGGTGGCGACGCTTGTTTAAATGGAAAGGATGAGTGTACATCGGAGTGTTACTGCAGCTGAACTCATACTCATGCGGTGGAGGTGTAAATTAACGAAACGCCATTCTGGTGGTTGTGGTGGTGGAACATTAGGTTTCCGATGGCTTTGGTGGCGATTTTGTTGCCGCGTTTAAGCATCATGTTAAGATCAACAAGAATTTTTCTTTTAGTTGAAATGCCTTTTCGTAGCATGAAGAAGATGACACGTACGGTTTTCCATAATTTTTTAGGCATGATTGGGTGCATGGTTAGGGTTATTTATTTGCTATTTCTAATAATTTTTGTCAAATTATTTAATAATTGAAGCACGCATTGTTGGTGGGGTATAATATGGTGTGTTTAAGGTTTGTAAGCATGAAAATTGGTGAGGATATTATTTGGGAATTTTTTATTTATATATACATTAATTATATTACACTCAACTATTGAGTTTAGTTTTTAATTGGGTTAATGTTATAAAAATTCACCAATTTTACATGTTTTTTTATTTTAAGCACGCGGTTTAATTTTTTTTCATTTTTATGCATGAACTACCATTTTTTCTCAAATTCATGCACGGTGCTAAGGTATCACGGTTCTATTGGTGTAATTTGCTGATGTGGAGGTTATTTTACACCAATCAATAAGTGATCAGCACCGTGCATGAATTTGGGAAAAAATGGTAGTTCGTGTATGAAAATGATAAAATTTAAACTGCGTGATTAAAATGAGAAAACGTGTAAAGTTTGTGATTTTTTTTGACATTAACCCTTTTTAATTTTAAAACTTACAATTATCTTAATTTTATAAATCGGACATAAAATATTTATAAAATTTGTTAATTTGATATAAATAAAGTTTTTTATTTTTATTTAACATATCATTTTATATCAATGTAAGCAAAAGATTAGAGATGAGAAAAATTGTATTGAAATTAATAATTCAATTTGATTTATTTGGTTTAATTGTTTGATTCTATTTTTAAAATCAAAAATCTAAATAAACCAAAGTACAATTTATAATATATTAATTAATTAATTATATATAGTTTTAAATGTGTTTTAATTTTATAAACTTTTTTAGTTTTTTCCAACTAAATTGGCCTAAATCAATGCACAATCCAACAAGTACCCCCCATGACTAGGGATATAAACGAGTTGAGATACTCGCGTGAGCTATTTAAAATCGACTCGAACAATTTTATTGGACTCAAAATATTCGAGCCGAACTCGAGTATTAATTATAAAAGTTTGCGAGTCTAATTAAACGAGACGCTTTTACATATAAAATAACAACTTTTTATTATATTAGTTTTTTTGTATTTATAAATTACTTTATCAATATAATTTTTAATATATTGATTTTATTATTAAACTCAAGCCGAAGTCAGAGTAACCCGGATATTATTCAAACTTGAGCTTAGAAGTTGAAGCACACTAAAACTCCAATCTATGTAACACGCTCGAATTCTTATTAGAATTTGGCCTAATTCGAATTCGGCTCGGTCCAACTACACTACTGCCCATCGATCAAATGTAAATTTGCATTTGATGAGTCAATAATTTAGAAAACTTATTTCCCAAAGTTAAAAAACATGTGAGAGTTTGTACTAAGAATTTGAAATAATTGTAACCGACTAAAGTCTAATAGACTGATTTTAATTTTATTGCAGGTGTGTATTTTTTATTTTAACGGATCCGGTGCACTCCGCTGATCACCTTGGTGTCTGCACTTAAGTTTCAAAATTATTTGCGAAGGATTTTTCTCAGCTGTTTTTCATTGCTGATACATTGCTTGTCGATTGATTCGGTTAGTTTTTCGTATCTGATTGCTATTACTATTGATTTTTAAACTCTTGTTATGATTCTAAACTTTTCTTATGTGGTGAAGTTTTGTGTATAGCTCTTGAACCTTGGCAAGAAATTACATTGGCGAAGCAGGTCAAGTACCGTGACTCCCATGTTGACTCCCATGGCCACTAGTTGTTTACATTAAACCTTTTTTGTTGCATGCAGACTCTGTTTCAAATTTGTACTTCAATTTCATTTAGTTCAAGCTCTGTTCTGCTTCCATACCACATTATGTTTGACCAAATTTCATTTCAAATTCAAGTCGTCAACATTTTGTTGGCTATTATAAGTGACCTTGGGCAAGCTGGGGATGTCCGCTTCTCTCAAGTGTTTCATGGCCATGGCGGCGAGTTGAATAAAGTTCTATTTTTCAGTGATATGATGATCTTTCATGCAGCTTAATTGCTTGAGTTATTGAAGCTTAGTTGATTTTATATGTGGCAAGTTTATTAGGATGTTATTAAATATTGCAATAATAATTTGCTTGAACAGAAGTCAAGTAAATTAAATATGGTTTTTGCATGAATCTAGTTGTGATTTGACTTCATTCTATTTGTTCATAATTTGAGTACAATGGCTGTTCTTTTTTGTTTTACAGCATGGAGAAGGCAAAGGAGAATATTTTACTCATAAGCGTAAAGTATCAATGGTTTTACTGCAGTTTTTGAAGATGAAGAAATAGAAAAACTTCAATTGATTCAATTTTATTAGTGTTTTATGTTTTATTTTACTCGTACACTTTAAAGTATCAATTGTTATAAGTGGTCTTAGAAGCTTTGCAATTCTATATACATATTTCATGGCTTTTATTTTGATATATTCAAATTTTAGTATTGCAATATCAGATATTTTTAAGACCTACATTTTGTTGTAGTTCATAGGGGTATCATAACCGCCTCCAGAGTCAATCTGGTTTAACTTGTCGAACCGCCTCCATAGATCAAATTTGTTGTAGTGATAAACAAAAACAGTGGCCACAGCTAAGAAATGTCAATATAAATCCTACTTGCAGCTTCTATTCGTGATAGAAAGGGAAGATTCATTTTTCTAAAAACTTAAAAAAGATTACTCGAGGAGGTCGTATAGCATCAACAACAGCAACATCTTACAAACTAGACATTAAACAAAATGGGTAGCCTCCAATTGGACTGTGCAACAACCAAATTGAACCGCAATACCGAACCTAACTGAAATTTTAATTTTAGTTAAGTTTTATGGTTTAAACGATTTGATTCGGTTTTTGTCAACCTAGAAATTTGATATTCGGTTTTCAATTCGGTTTTAGGTTCTTACAAACCAAACCGACCGAAAAAAATTGAATAACAAATATTTTTATTTTTTTTGAAAAAATTAAAATTAATATGTTTATTTCATCTTTAGTCTTTATTTTTTAATTATATCTAATATATAAGTTAACAAATTTATTATAATAGATAAAACACACTAATAATATATGCAAAGTTATTATTAATTAATAATTTATTAATTTTTTATATAAAAAAACTGGAAAAAAATAATTTTAAAAATTTGGTTTTAAATCAAACCGAATAAATACAAAAAAATTTGGTTTTTTAATTTCGAATTTAAACCAATTTCTATATCGTTTTGCTTTTAGATTTTCGCCCAATTTTGATTTTTGATTTTTTCGGTTCGGTCGACCAAACCGACCGATTGCACAACCCTAGCCTCCAATACATTCCATGATGCAAAGTATAAAACATGCAAACATAAGTTTTCTCCGAGCTTTTCTTATGAATAATAATAATAATAATGCTCATGCGTCATGTTTTACATAAAAGGATAATTACAACTTTTATTATACTTAGTGTGGCCTTTACAGTCTTAAAAATACAATAATTAACTTAAGCTGGTAACGAAATAAGATATGAGAAAATAATCAGAACATAATAGCATTCTATCAAAAAAAATAAAATCAGAACATAATAGCAATTGCGAATCAAATTCTCTGTTGTATTGTATATGCGATGAAAACAGAATAAAACTTAAATGTTTTAGCAAAATATATCATCCTTCTTGATTCAATCTCTTAAGATCAAGAAAATGCAACTTTTAACATCAAGAAAATGCAATCTACTTACAAAAGATTAACCAACACAGATCTATAAACCCACTAAAGCTAAGAAACAATCACTGCGCATACTGGGAAGTTCTTTGATACACTAACCTTTTTCAAGAAAATGAATAGAACCAGAGCCTTTCTTGATTAAATCACTTAGATCCTTTTTCAAGAAAATGAATATAACTGAATGAGAGACCTTTCTTGAATCAGTCTTTCATACTAACCCTATCAAGATTCAAGAATGCACACGCATCTACATGGACCGTAACAATTAAATTCACATAAAGAAAGGTAATCCCACTGTATAATCGTGAATGACGAGATGGCGGTTATTGCGGGCGCGGGACAAAATAACGGCAACGCCGGGTTCAGCTTCATCAACGGTGGGAGGAAAAGGAGCCGGTACTCCGATAGCGGGCGGACCACGAGGATCAGGCGGATAAACGATAGTCGGAGGCGGACCATGAGGATCAGGCGGATAAACGATAGTCGGAGTCGGACCATGAGGATCAGGCGGATAAACGATAGTCGGAGGGGCAGGAGGGGGGACTTCAACCGGAGAGGGGAGTGCAACCGGAGGCGGAATGCGCGGAGGCCGTGGGAAGAAGTAGACAAGACTCCTCGCATCTGTAGTTTCAAAGTTCATTTGAGACCGGTGATGGTTTGAGTTCATTGCATTATTTCGGTACTGGTTGTTAGCGACTGAGGATAAAAAAATTTCCATCGGAGAAAGAAGACTGGGAAGAAAATGTAAATATGGTTTAGGAATAGTTTCTGAAATTTATTTTGATTTTCTCCGTATATATACACACAAAGATGGGCTTGGGCTGATTATAATTTGGCTTTTTTTTGTTGCTGGATAGTAAAAAATAGGGAAAAGTGGAAAACTACCTGATTTTGTTAAAATAATCTCAAAAATACTTATATTCTTTTTTATTTGCGGACAACACTTACAGAACAAAATAAATTGCACCTAGCTTTGATTTAATAAAAACATTAAATCTAACACTTAAAATCTTATTTCTCTATTTTTTTATATTTCAATCTATATTTAAACCCTAAATCCTAAACCATGCTAAACCCTAAATTTTAAATCATGCTAAGCCCTAAACTCTAAACTCTAAATCCTAAATTATGCTAAACCCTAAATTTTAAACCCTAAACGGTGCTAATTTCTAAATTCTAAGCCCTACCATGCTAAACTCTAAATCCTAAATTAAGCTAAACCTTAAATTGTAAACCTTAAACAATGCTAATCCCTAAATTCTAAACCCTATCATGCTAAACCCTAAATCCTAAACCCTAACTCTAAAATTTTAAATTTTAAACCCTAAAATCTTAAACTTTAAATCCTAAACTTTTAAAAGTGTGGTAAATGTTGGATGAAATAAAAAAAATAGGATCAAATGTTGGATGAAATAAAAAACAAAGGGGTCAAGTGTTGGATGAGATAAAAAGGTAGGATCAAGTGTTGGATGAAAGAAAAAGATAGAATCAAGTGCTAGATGAAATAAAAAGATAGAATTAAGTGTTGAGATAAAAAAAAGGTGTTCAAATATTTTTGGGATTATTTTCAATAATCAAGTGCTGAGTCTAATTTCCTCTAAAAAATAAGGCAAAAGTCTAAAAAACCCTTAAACTTATATCTGAATGATTAATACGTCCTTAAACTTTGACTCGGTGTGATTAAGCCCTGGAACTTCTAAAATTGAATTTATGTACATAACACCATTCATCCTCCGTTTCAAAAAAGACAAAAATTCTAAAAAAAACCCAAAACTTTTGCTTGAGTAATTAATATGCCCTTAAAATTGTTTTAAAATTTATAACATGTTTATAATTTTTTAATATATATATATATATATATATATATATATATATATATATATAATATTAAATTTAAATTATAAAAAAATTATTTATTATTAATTATTCAATATTAAAATGAAATTTAAGATTTTCCTTTTACATTTTAAAAATACTGAAAAATTATATTATATCTCATACTATTAAATGAATTATGCTAAACTTATGACGGTTGTAATCTTCCTCTTTAGGTTGCTCCAATTTTTATCTTTTTTTGAAATTATTCATCCTTTACAGAAAGCTTTCATCACTGCCTATGAGTAATGGATTTATTTTCCAGGCTTCTTAAATCCGTAGGAGAAAGTTAGGACCATGGGCAAATCGAACTAAAGTATCTGATTTGATTCCATCTAGCTAATTAAGTAGGAAAACTTTAAAAAAATTAGAGAATTTGTTAAACAATTTTCATAACTGAACCAAAATCCAGCTTTAGTTTGATATAAATTTTTCACTATTTTAACACAATTTGGATATTAGATTATTCTAAGAGAATTAAATTTTAATATTGTATCAAATTTAAGAATACATACTCATACCCTTTCCAAAAAAGACACATACTCATATTTGCATGGCATGATTATTGAGAAACCATTTTTTATTTTTTTTCTGCTTATTTTATCTTTTTGCAAAGTTAATAACTCCTACTTCATTTTTTCCCCTTTAATTTCTACCTTCAATTTAAGGGTAGAATTGGAACTTTTTTACGTCGCGTTAAAAACGGAAAAAAATTAAAGGTGTGAGGGGTTTTGAGTATTTTTGCCTTTTCAAAATGACTTCTAAACTCTTTCATCATAGATTTCAAGAAGTTTAGTTGGCTGAAGAGGGGTTGACTAATTAAGTACACAAATCTCCAAAAATGAGACTTTAATTTCATTTATATCTTATAAAAAAAATTATGCAAAAGTCTCCAATTTTTTTAAATGTTTTCATTTATATCTCAATATTTCAAATAAGTATATTTTAGCAAATAAAAAAACAATATTATTATTAATGTGTGTCAGCATCTCATTTGTCTATATTTAACCGAGTCAATAAGAAGAATGGCACAAAAAATTGAACAATTTAAAAAGTAAACTACTTAACCATCAATAAACAACATGGTGAACTGACAATTTACTAATTGTTAACTAGCACTATACTGTCATATTAATAAAAGAAATATAACAGTAAAAATATACATGTTCAGCAAATTGGTGAAAAATTGTTCAATGCCTTCGACATAATTTATCGGGTATTCACTTTCTCTGTCGCCACATGACTGGGATTCATACCACCGGCATCATATTGTCAAGACCAAAAGTTTACCATCGTTGTCACATGACCACGAACTACACCCCCCCCCCCCTTCATTATTGATCACGAATTTACTCGCTTTGTTGTCTGACCTTTCGATTCCATTGCTAAATCTCTAATCACATACCTGATACGATATTACTGGTGTACACAAAGTCTTATTGAAGCCTAATAGGTAAGTTTGTTTCGTCGGAACGATATCGGTGTTTTCGAAACATATACGATATACCTTTGCAATCAATTTATATACACAAAATAATTTGATAAATTAATGCTTGAAAAGTAAGGTATAACTCACAGATCGTGCGTCCTTCGTACGACGATAAGAACTCTTGAAATTTTAAATTATGACGCCTTAGAATGCTACGAATCTATCAAGAATAAACAAATTAAAATTTATACTTTAAGGCTTGTATTCATACACATAGACTCCAGTCAATCACATATCATTTACATAACTCAATCAATTAATGTCAATCAATCATTACCATTTCAAAATTATTATTATTTTCCTATTGAAAACCATTCTCGTATTTTCATATTCGTTTTGAATTCGTTCTCAAGTTTAGCTCTGTTAAACCTTTTCTCGATAAAATATCCTTTAAACAATTTTTTTTCTTCAGAAACTTTGCTCTTTCTTTTCTCGATACGATTTCTCATTTTTTGTCGGCTAAGTACTATACTCAATGCTTGACGACATGTGTCAAAATCTCGATTTCCATAAGCCGACGTCGTCGTTGGCTTATTTAGTCTATCTTTATTAGCCCGATTATAAAATCAGAACCCAATTCGACAATATCAATCTAATTCTCAAACATCGATTAAAAATTATTTTTATGAAACATTAGAAAATAATGATTTCTTTTTTTCAGAGTGTAAACCGATAATTTCAAATTTGATCAATTTTTCTTTTCTCTTTTCTTTCAATAATACTCTCAAAATACCAATGAGCTATAGCTCAAATGGTATAAGCGCTAGGCAGCAAACTGCTAGGTCGTGGGTTCGATTCCTCCCACAAGCGCTCCCCCTCCCCAATTATCAAAAAAAAAAATACTCTCAAAATATTGTTTCCATTTTCTATTGTCAATTCAGCCCTCTTGGCTCAAATATCGGGGTTTGGGTAAACATACCAAAAACTTTCTAAACTTTTTAAAATTTGCCATTCAATCCCTTTTCAGTTATTCCTTTTCAAAACTTGGTCAAATTTACTCAAAATCATTCATTCATATTTTTGGGTACTATTTCAGTCCCAATTCATCAAAATCACTTATTTTGGTAAAATTATTATTTTGGTCCTTAAACTTTATTCTTGACCAATTAGGTCTAAAACTTATAATTTCAACCAATTACATCTCAATTCAATTTCAAATCATATCAAATCAGTTCATATTTTCAGAAAATTCACTCTTTTAATTAATTTACCAAAAAGTCCCTCATTTTGACAAAAAGTTCAGTTTAGTCCTTTACATTTAAATTCCAATTCAATCAATTCAAATATGATTTTAAATTATCAAAATATAATAATCCGGACCTCTTATGTCCAGCATTCCAGTTTTGGTAAAATATTCTTTTTAATCCCTCAATTTGAGTAAAAATATCTTTTGACCCATAAACTTGTCAGTTTACCAAATCCAACCGAAACTCATCAAATTGATATATCCTTAGCAATTTCTAAGATATTTTTCATGATCAAGACATGATTCACATGAATATTAGGACATGCAAATCGAGTATTGAATCTTCTTGGAATATCTTTGGTGCTTTCCAGTAAAATTAGTCAAATTTAAAATGCTTTTATCTTTTTGCTTTGATAATCCCATCTGCAAATTTGATTTGAGATTAACAGAGCGGGGTCTGATGATAAATGAGAGTTTTTAAGAGAGAAATTTGGGAGTGGAGTGGTAAAATTGTAAATTTATAGATGGGGTGGCAGTATGATAGTTCGTATTATATACAAATTTCTGAAATTATAGTCGAGGAAATGACATGGTATACCCTGATTTTCAGAATCCTTACAAAGATACCTCCTCAAAAGTTAAGTTGACAAGCGTACTCTTTTTTTAATTTCCTCTTTTCATATTTACGCTTTTTTCCACGCTGTTACTTCGGCTGTCTTCTTATGCTTTTCTCCACACTTCATCATTTGTTCGATCTCCTTCTCCAACCGTTTCTTCTTCATTTTTCTCTAATTATTATCAAATTCAAAAAAATATGTGTTCTTATTTGTTCATTCAGAGTTTTGCTTCAATCTCTACTATAAAAGAGGTTTTATATGGTTAAAATTGGTGGGTGACGAAAATTACAATGATAATTTTCAGCTCCCTCTTCAGGTTTATGGTTGACGAAATCAAGTGGCAAAACCAAACCTAATTATTTTGCCACCACTGAGTAATCTCTATCATTGTTTCATCTAATAACTCAGTTCTTAATTTTTTTACATTATTTATATTAAATTTCAGTAACTATGAACTGTATTTCAATATGATAATTTCATAATTTTGAGGTGATTCTACTAAAACTAAGATATTAAAGATCATCAACATTATTGCTGATGATGTTCATTGATATTTTTCCAAAATCTCTTTAAAATGATATATGAAAGTAGAGTGGAGTCGTCACTCCACATTGTGTAGAATTAACTAAATCTAATCACCTCTCTTTTCTCAAAACCTAAACCTCTTTTTTCTCTCAAAGCAAACTCTAACCGTCTAGAGTTTTTTTGTTGTTTCTTCTCCGGCAGCCGTCAATGGTTTGATTTTGCTGTTAACGGTAGCCATCCCTTTATATATGTTAATTTAATTTCATAGATATAATAAATAGCCAATTCTTTTCCATTTTTTTCTTGATGGATTAAGATTTATCAACGAAGCGCAATTCAATTACCAAGAAGCGAAAATAAATTGAAGATCATCAACAACAAAATAGAATCGTTTATGAGCTATATTAGGTTTATTTATTTTTCCTTGTTTGTTTTTTTTCTCAATGTTTTATTTTGTCCTTTATTTGTGAAAGGTTTGTTGTCCTTCCTTTGTGGAAGGTTTGTTGTCTCTTTTTTATGAAGGAGATCATATGAAGTGGTGGTTGAACCGCATGATGTGAGTTTGCGGGTGATGAGTGATGGATGAAGTTTGATCGAAGATTGATTGAAGACTGCACTTAATTAGCGAAACAGTTAATAATTTATTTTTATTTTCGTAAGTAAGATATGCGAATCATACAGCATGTTGTCTGTTCTATGTCAGGTAATCAGGTTTCGTTTCGAATTATCCCGAATTTTTTACAAATGTAACTGTTTCATATTCGATTTAATGAGATTTGATGAATTCAAAAAAAAAACTAAATCTAATCAA
This sequence comes from Mercurialis annua, assembly GCF_937616625.2. Lineage (NCBI taxonomy): Eukaryota > Viridiplantae > Streptophyta > Magnoliopsida > Malpighiales > Euphorbiaceae > Mercurialis > Mercurialis annua. The sequence goes on along the minus strand of NC_065574.1, from coordinate 2,506,930 downwards.
TAGATATTAATTAAGTAAACTCATTTTTAAAAAAAAAAGATTAAATAGATTTTAAGAGATCCAAATTGCTATGGAATAATAAGAAATTTTGGATCTGTTTTATATGTATTTGATTTTAATTTTGACATATAAATTCATAAATTAATTTGATCTTGCTCTCCATGAAAGTATGATCAAGCTCATACACTGGGTTGAACAAAGTTAATTGATGAGGTTAATTGATGGATGAATGGCTGAATAGTTATTGAGTAAAGCTAACTTAGATTGGGAAGTAATTTTGTGATACAGTGCTGTTTATCGGAACTAAAATGTAGCTTCTATAGGTTTTTAAGATACAATGTTGTTAATAAGAACTGAAAGGTATTAAATCAATAAAGAAAATAATCTACCAAACTACAAAGCAATCAGATTAGTTGGAATTTTCCACTTTATCTTGTTATTTTTGCATTTGTATATTTAACTAGATTTAATTCTTATTTTTGTTTATATGCATGTGTTAGTGATTGCTATCCTTTTTTGCTAATATAATTTTTGGATCTTAATTTTTTGTCAAGATTTACTATTTTTAATTAACACCATTTTTGTCAATTTAGTTCAAGCAAAATGGTCGCAAAATCAGTTTCTAAACATAATTTTTTCAAAGAACAACTGAAAAAAAAAGGATCAAGTGGCTGTGACAAGCGAAAAGGTCAATGATGTTCGAGTTGAATCGAAAAGCGATTTAAGTAAGAGAAAAATCAGTGTTGATAATGAATCTAAGCTACTCGGAAGCTACTCAGAAGCTACTCACAAACTACTCACAAGCTACTCGTCATACATCTTATATTTTTATATGTGGTTTGTTTAAAGCTAATTGTATAATGTGTTGTTGTTTTTTGAACTAGTACAACTTGTTATTTGGCAGTTTTTTTTGTTTCTCGCAAATTATTTAGCAAATTATTAAATGTTAAAAGCTATTAATGAGCTATTGAAAAACTACTAGCGAGCTACTGAAAAGCTACTGAAGATATTGAAAGTAAAATGTACATTTATATTTGCAATGAACATTATTTTGGCTCATAGCTTTAAAATGACTAGCATGAATGAGGCAAGTTCAACACCACGTAGATTTTTAAGAGGATAAAGACATACTATTGAAAGAACGCGAACCATTATCTATTAATACAAAAGTCAATAAATATAAATTAAAAAAAACATAGTTAGTTATTATAAATTCACAAATGAATTACGCATATTTTTAAACATCTATACATAATTATATAGTCATAATATGACTAGAATGATTGTGTGATCATTTTTATTTAGCAATATTTTACAAGTTTAAATATATATTTTTGAACACTCCTCATCTGCAACTTCCCTGCTGATTTTTAAGTATTCATGTTTTCTTAATTTTTCTCCTTTTAGGTCTTCCATACTTTAGTTCTATCATGTGGCGAGTGCACTTTTTTGCAAGTCACATTTGATGATATGTATGACATATTTTGATTGCCAACTTGAGATAATCAGTTTGGTTTTGAGACCTGCAATTATTGATCAATTATAATAAATATTAAAAGCTACTAACGAGCTATTCAAAAGCTACTAACGAGCTACTTATAAACTACTCAAAAGCTATTCAAATCATGCCAGAGTAATATATTACGTAACTGCAAGAAACTGCACTACATAGACAACAGAACCAGCAACAAAAAAGCATTAGTTTAGCAACATAATACTCTAGCAAATACAAAATATAAACACTTTAAACAAAAAAATATTACGTAATGTTATTCACCTTCTACTTTTCATATTTTATTTTAAATTCATTTAATATATTTGTTAATACTAAAATAGACATATTATTGTTGTGTATATAACCATTGAAATAAATATAATAACAAGTGGATCTCCATTTCTCAAACCGGTAACAGACGCTCAACAAAATAATCGCATAAATCACAAATTAAGGGAGTAATATATAATTATGTAACATTCATAAATATTCAGAGTATGAAAATAACTTCAAATAGTTTTTTAGGCATTTCATCGAACATGTTGCATGCATTATAAGAAATAAGTAAAATGTATATATAAAGATAATAGTGCTGTAATTGCTTCTTTTTTCTTTTCACAAATCCAAAATTTAAATCTTAATATTTACTAGTGACTGATTTTCTTTATAATTTAGTTTCCTAATTGACAGCTAAGTAACAATTTCATCATTGGAGCAAAGAAGGAAGAAAGTAAAGATAAAAGTTTACAGAAAAATAAAATTACACATAAGAGAAGATGATGGTGGAATCGCTGAACATATATTGCAATCCATTGTTAAACTAACACATATTCACTAGTGGTGCTGTAAAACCACCGCCTGAACCACCGTTGAAAGGGAAACCTAATAGCAGTGGCAGATGAAGAGGAAATCGAGCGCAGCTCCGATGGAGAGTAGAAACCGGACAATTTTCTTTGCAATTTTGAATTTTTTTAATTAAGAATTAATTTTGAATTGCTGTTCTAGTTGAGGTATGTTTGCTATTTTTCAATCACAAAAGGCGTATGTACAAAGCCTAACTTTTTAATAGGAGAGTGTTTTTGAAAAGACCAAGCCCAATTCAAGCATTTATGTACAAAGCCCATTATAGTCTAATAATCACCCATGGATCCTGACTTTTGTGGGTTTGATCACAAAACACTCTGATGTTTAAAAACAATCACAAAATCCCCTGAATTTTTGGCGGCGCCACTCACGCCCATTATGGATGAAAATACTTCTTAGGTTTTGGCGTCTGTAGTTCTAAAAAAAAAATTGGCGGCGCCAAGTGTCAGCTAAAATATCACCAAATATTCAAAAAAGACCCAAAAATACCCCTAAAAACATTAATCAAATAAAATTTCAACCACACTTAATCACACCCAACCCACCTGGTCAACCTATCTACCGCCGCCCGTCGATCCAAACAACTCGCTGACGCCGCTCTCCAGTCGTCCTGTTCAAGAATAAAAATCTGGTTTTCAAAGAACGGATTTATGTTCTTCAAGAACAGATTTGTTCTTCACTGTTTTTGAAGATGATGACCGAAAAATTTTCCGGTCATCTTCAAATCGGAGAAGATTACAGAAAAAAAATTCGGCGGTGGTTGGGTGGAGGCGATGGTTGGGTGGGGGTGGTAGTTGGATCAATTGTTGGGTTAATCGAATGGTTTATATTAGATTGAGTTAGTTTGATTTTTTGATTTTTTTCTAAATTAAATTCGGGTAGTTTTGTTGTTTGAAATTTTTTAAGGTTTTTTGCTGACGTGGCGCCGTTAGTTTTTTTTAAGAATGATAGTTGGCTGAAAAGAAGGCGCCATAGGTATTTTGGTCATGTTTGGAGTTTAGGAGGTTTTGTGAGCGCCGCCACAAAAATCAGGGGGTTTTATGATCGTTTTTAAACATCAGGGAGTTTTGTGATCCAACCCCCAAAGGTCAGAGGCCATGAATCATTATTAGTCGAAATTATATATAAATTTCAGATATAGTTCATATTATAAACAAATTATATACGGATTGTTTACGTATATTCTCTGATTTATATACTGATCATATATATATTAGAAATTAGAAATTTATTAAGATAATTATTAAAATTAGAGTACTAATTTAAATAAACTACTTACAATACTATATCAAGATAATTGCTAGAGTACTAACTCAAACATACTACTTTATTTAATAATTATTATTTAATCATTTATAATTCTAATTAATATAAACTATTTTTAATAAATTACTAATTTAATTATTATTTGATATTTTTTATTTAAATTTTCTATAAGTAAGATGAACTATTTCTAATTAACTATTATTTCAATAATTATTTGATATTTTATATTATTTAAATACAATTTGCAATTATAGAAATAATTATTAATTAAATATAAATATAGTTTTTTTAATTCATAATAAATATAATTATTTGACGGGTCACACTACGAGGCACATGTAAAATATGTAAAGTGACACTAATATTTTTTTAAAATAGCATTTTTTGTATAAAGAATATTTAGAGAGTATTTTTGTAGGATAATTATACAACACAACAGTTGCGCTATATCATTCATGAAACAAACTAATGAGGTGTTAGGCATGTGCAAATATTTAATGATAAAAATATGAATACTAATTAAAAATTCTCTATCGCAAATGTTCATTAATTTGTTATAAAAGTGATATGGTACAACCGTATAAATACTCATTTTTGTAAATTTTTCTATTTTTTTTGATATTTGTGTAAAAACCCCTAGTTTAATTCTTCCACGGGCCTTGACATCACAATTTGTCCTGTTATTGGGCCGGTACAAACAATTTTTAAAAAGTTCAATGTGGACTGATTTTTAGTTTTAAAATATTAAAATTTGAATTTCTTTATATATTTAAATTATCCAAAAAAATCAAATTCAATAATTTATGCAAAATTGTAAAGTTAAATTATATACTATACTTTTATTTAATTTAGATTGTATTCTTAAAATTACTATCTTTAAACATGATATCAAATTGGTTGAATTAGGATATGGTAAAATCTACATACGATTAAGATGATTAATTTTGACTTTTATCCGATGGTTAGATGAACAAAGTACATTAAAAGTAAATATCTGATTCTTTGGTAGATGAAGTGATGAAGGCTGCATTAACAAGATAATTCTTGATTAATTTTCTAATGGAAATGTTAAAGAACAAAGATAAAAAAAAAAAAAAAAAAATCTATATTTCAGATTTTGAAGAAACACAAAAAAAAAACTTCTAATTTTTACGTTGGCTAATTGACGCTAGGCAGTATTTTGCCTTGGCTTCTTCTTATCAGGCTATCAGCCATCTCTCCAAATATTCACACTCAACTATGTAGTTTATATCGAGATTGTTAGATAGTTTCATTACTGAAAATCTACTATAAAAATCTCGACTCTAGCCACACAGATTGTTGTTAGTGAACCTGCGAACCGGTAATTTCATTCCTGGCAAAGTAAGTAAGCTGACACCGCAAAAGAAAGACCACATTTTGGGATCACTAGGTATAGATAGTTCTTGTACAATCTCCATAGATGCAATACTACAGACAAAAATTTTTCTTTCAGACCGCAAAAGGAATTGAAACCTACCATGAATATTCCTGTAAGGAATAAAGGATTGAAATAATTCTCGTTTGATTTTCAAACAATCCGAACGGAAGTACTATCTCTTTACCCCATTTGAGATTCTTATAATCATTGAGCACCCGCACGTGAAACTCGACTTTTTCGAGGTTCATATGACCGAACCCTAGCGTATTATTCCATTGTAGAGTCCAAACTTTGGTGTGGTTGGAGAACAATATAGAAGTTCGACTGGAAGTCTCGGTTTCTAAATCAAGAGAGATGATTGTGGTTGGAGAACAATATAGAAGTTCGAGTGGAAGTCTCGGTTTCTAAATCAAGAGAGATGATTTCTTGTGGTACACTCTTCTCTACTCTTATGGAGTGAAGGGTGCCGATTGTTCTGTAGACTGAACCTTTCTCTTCGAGTTTCGTCATAGAAGTAAACCGTGGGCGAAACGGTATAGTTCTCCACGCTAAATCTCTCCCGAGAGTCAATATCTCGGAGCTTGCGGTATCATCATCCGTATCTTTGTATGCAGCTATTAGTTTATATTGGTTAGTAGATGCAACATACAGAATATGCATGTATATGGGATCCTTATGGAGGGGATCGGGTAGAATCATACCGTGGTTTGTTGTAGGGTTTTGTATCCAATATTTGGAAGTAACACTGCTTCTCGTGACCAGCAAGCCATCTCGAGCGCTGACGATTTTGAAAGTTTCGCCATCGATAGACACTAGGCCTTTGAGAAATTGATGAATGGAGATATGGCTTTCTAAAAAGTGGCGATATTCGGTTAGTAAATCGCGCCAGGACTTGCACACGGTTTTCATTCGAAGCAGTGTTTTGATCGGTAATCGGAGCAATATTGTGGTAATTATTTCTGGTGGAAGATCATGTATTCTTCTGGTTCTTAAAGTTTTTGTTAATACCGTGCATATTATCAGAGCCGTACCGACCCCTCCGACAAGGCTGACAACATGCAAATGTTAGCAGATGACTTAGTCTCAATTATGTACAGCTGCATATATCTTTTATCTGAGTTGTTATGATCTGTATATTCAAATCTGCTAACAGCAAACACTTTGCCATAGTACGAAGTAGGTTCACACAAGAATTTTTCGATAATGATGGGTTGGCCGGAGAAAGTAAAAGTTAATCTTGAAAAAGAGTATTATCAGATTTAATTGTATCTTATTGCTGTTTATATACTAATCCTATTTGAATTTTAGTAGGATAGGGTAACTAAATTAGTTATCCCTATAAAACTTATAATAGGATTACAGAAATATTATCTGAAACAACCAACGGATTAGCAAAAAACTATATTACATATATTATATTTTATTATTTAATTTAGATTTAATTCTTAATATTAATATCTTTAAACATGATACCAAATTGGTTGAATTACGAAATGGCAAAAATCTACAGCGTTTGAAATATCTGATTCTTTGGTAGCATTCACATGCAAGGCAATGAAGGCTGCAATTGCCAAAATAAATACGCTTAAAATTGGGTTATTGATTCTGGGAGTCACTGTACTTTCCCAAAGTTGCAAAATGGTCACCGAACAATTTTTTGTTCCAAAATGGTCACTGTACTTTGTGATTAGTAACTTCCGGCGATCACTAAATGAAATCCGGTGACTTTTGTCCTATATGGCTTGCCGGAAGCTGACTCACACCTTTCTTTTTGCCGGAAAATGTTTAATAAATTAGGGAAGAAGATGATGATGTAGAAAAATAAGAGTGATATCGACAATGACATGGCATAGAGGAAGGTGTGAGTAAACTTCCGGCAAGCCACGTAGGACAAAAGTCATCGGATTTCATTTGGTGATCGCCGGAAGTTACTAATCACAAAGTACAGTGACCATTTTGGAACAAAAAATTGTTCAGTGACCATTTTGCAACTTTGGAAAAGTACAATGACTCCCTGAATTAATAACCCCTTAAAATTTAACTTTTTTGAACTTGATTTATCTATGGGTACATGGTTAGAAAATATAATTAAAAATTCAAACCGTTCTAAATAGTTAACCGGTAAAATATAGCTTCGTTGTTGATACCATTAGCAGCGTCGGGTAATGATGCCAAATAAAAAAAGAAAATGCATTGAAGGAACACGGAAATAGAAGGAACTAAAAAAGTAATTTTCATATTAACTGATGGACAATAGCTTAAATGGTATACGCATTGGACAATATTCTACTAAACTCGTGAGTTCGACTCATCACTAGCCAGCTCCTCATACATTGCTTGGTACCCACTCTTAACGGTGTAGTTTATAATGAGATTGTTAGTGAACCTGTGAACCTGTGGTTTCATTCCTCTTAAAGTAAGTAAGCTGACATAGCTAAAAACAGACCAATTTCTAGGATCACTAGGTAGAGAAAATATTTTCACGACCTTCGTCGATGCAATTTCATAGACAAAGCGTTTTCTTTGGCACCGCAACGAAAAATGAAAGTCGCCATAAATAGCGGCATGAGGAATAAAGGATTCAAACAATTTCGGTTCGACTTTCAAACAATCCGCCAACGGAAGTACTATCTCTTTATCCCACTTGATATTCTTATAATCCTTGAGCACCAACACATGAAACTCGCCTTTTTCGAGGTCTATATGACCGAATCCTATTGCATCATTCCATTGTAGAATCCAAATTTTCGTGCACTTTGAAAACAAAGATTGCGGCAGAGTAATTCTAGTAAAAGTCTCGGTTTCTAAATCAAGAGAGATCATTTCTGGAGGTACACTCTTGTCTACGCTTACGGAGTGAATCGCGCCGATTGTTTTGACAATCGAGATTTTCTCTTCGTCCGTCGTCATAGAAGTAAACCGTGGGCGAAACCTTAGAGTTCTCCACCTAAAGTCGCTCCCGAGAGTGAGTAGTTCGCAGCCTGCGGTACCATCCTTGTCGTTGTATGCAGTTACCAATTTGTATTTATTAGTAGATGCAACATACAGAATCTGCATATATATGTGATCTTTATGGTGCGGATCGGGTAGAATCATGCCGTGCCTCGTGACAGGGTTTTGTATCCAGTACTTGGAAGTAACATTGCTTTTCGTGAGCAGCAAGCCATCTCGAGCACTCAGTAGTTTAAAAGTTTCGCTATTGATAGACAATTCGCCATTCGGAAATTGATGAATGGAGATATGATTCTCTAAAAAGTAGCGATCCTTGGTTAATAAAACGCGCCAAGACTCGCAAACGCCTTTCATTCGCAGCAACGATTTGATTGGTAATCGGATCAATATTCCAGAAATGATTTCTGGAGGAATATAAAGTTGCTTATTGGATTTGCTTAAGCTTCTTCTGGTCCTTGGAGTTTTTGTTAATACCGTGCCGATAATCAGAGCCATACCGACCCCGACAAGGCTGACAACAGACGACCACTTTGCCATGATCATGATTGATTGGCCGGAAGCTAAAAGATATTCTGAAAAACACAGAGAGATTGAGGTAGGTTTCAGGATCAGAGCATTTTATTGTTGTTTACTAATGGTTTTTACCACCTATTTGAGTTTTAGTAGAATAGGGTAACTACATTAGTTATCCCCTAGTTAGCACAGACACTTCACCCAATTCAACGTTTTCCGTTTCAGAAACTCGTCGGACACTTGACGTTTTGGATGAATGGTTTCTATACAAATGACAATTCTAGTCATACTATGATAACAATAAGATTCTATGAGTTATAACAACTTTACAAAATATAAACCATATCAGAATATATAGCTAACCTTATCAACAAGTAGAAAATTTGAATTTAACGAAATAATTAAAATAAGATAACACTAATAAAATTACCGCACAGAAAAATGAAAAAAGGTAAGACTATGTAATTCACTGATCAAAATAATTAAAAGCAGTACCCGTAGTTTTCCAGGTTCAAGATGCTCCTGTTTTCCAAAATCCAATCAAACCATCCACCAACAGTAAATAAACCTAACACTTATTGGACTTGAGATGTTGATCACAAATTCACAAGATTGGACTTAGACCATCTACCTCTAACATTGGGCTTGGACCATCTACTTCTAATATTGGGCTTTTAAAGACTATGTTGAATGCAAAATTATGGGCTCTAAATCAATGAGAGCAAGGTTCAAAGCTAATAGATGGCATGGAAATGAAATGAACAAAAGGTCAGTCCGCCCTTAAATTTGTGTTCCATAGTCAAATAAATTATTTCAAATTTTTTTAATCAATTAAATTCTCAAATTTATATTTCGGGATCAAATAGATCACTTTTAGTCAATTAGTTCTTCGAATTAGTGTTTCGGAATCAAATCAGTTTGCATCTGAAATGCATATTAGGGGTTGATGGACCTAAACTAAGAGAGTTTGATGATCTAACTGACTAAAAAAAGTTATAAATGATTAGAAACACAAATTAGGAGATCCAATTAACTAAAAATGACAAAAATAACATAATTGATCCCGAGATACACGTTTGAATAGTTAGATTGACCCTTTGTTCGAAACGAAATTCAAAATTTATTTTCTCTTGAAAATATTTCTTAAAAAATCATTTTAGATCATTTTTTATATAATTGAAAAGAAGAGGCGCTTTTAAAAGGGATGAACACATGACCTTAACATAATATTGTCCAACGCATATATATTGTTGATTAAAAATTGAATTAATTTATAAACTTACAAATAAATTAGTACATCAAACGGAAACATATGTAGGGGTGAGTATGGCTTGATTTGGTTTATTAAAATTCAAATCCAAATCATATTTTAAGGGAAAAAATTAAAACCAAACCGCACCAAAAATTTATACAAAATTGTGGTTCTGTTAATCAAACTTTAGCATCGGTTTCAGTTCAGATTGGTTTTATTTTTATATACTAGTTTTGCATTACGTGCTATGCACGTGGCTCGTAACGTAACTCGTCAATGAACATATTAGTAAATTTATTATAATTATATTAATTTTTTATTTATAATTAATATTAAATTAGTTAAGAATTTTTGTAAAAGTAAATGTAATATATTCAGTTATTAATTTTTTTCATACTAAATTTACTCTTCTTTTAGTTTTATAATAACTATAATTAAATATTAAACTTAATTTTATTAATAATATTTTTAAAATTAATAAAATAGAAATTTAAATAATATTATATTGACCAAATATATTATTTTAATTTTGTAGTTCAATCAAACTAAAAGATAGGTATTCCTACTAATTTGGAGACAATTTAGTTATTTTTTACATACTAAAAAATAAATTGGAGATAATTTAGCGACCTATTCTAATTAGGACTTTAATTACAATAGTGATTAATTAAATAACTAATTAGGTAATGACTATAAAACCTTTATTTAGTAGTAAACTGAAAAGGATTATTTAGTAAATTTGCTTGTCCCCCCCCCCCATCCGTGCTTTTATATATAGTACTAGTTTTTCGCCACGTGCTACGCACGTGAGCTACATTTATATGACCCGTTATTATATTAAATATTAATTAAATTGTTTAATGTAATATTTAGTTTTTAATAAATTATTATAAATTGTTTTTATTTAATTTGAGAACTTAAATTGTGCATGATATTTATATTACGCGTTGTATATATTAAATATTAATTAAATTATTGAGAATGACTCGTTATATTAAATAATATTTCCTCTAAAACTAAAATGTTAACAAAAAAATAAAACACTCTAAAATAAGTAATTAAATAACATAAAAATATTAAATATGATATTATATATAAAAAAAGTGTATTCATATTCATTTATATATATGATATTATAAAATAGTACATAAGGATTAGTAGTAGTTTTATACTCTGTAATTATTTTTATTTTTCTAAATCCTAAATGAAATCTACCTAATATATAATTATAATCATATATAAAAATAAAGAGGGATTTGAATTGCTCAGTGTCCTATTTTAGGATTAACATATTCAAATACCAGTTTATAACTTTTTTTTTTCAATTGTTGCACTTTTGGTTTTCAATGTAACCTTAAATTATAATCAAACTTAGATCACAATAATTGAATAAACATATATATAAAATTATATAACAAATATAATTAAAAATTACTATTATATACAAAAAAACACAATCACCTTGTCATCAATCAATTTTTTAAACCGATTTGGAGAATGTGTGTTTTCATCTTTATTAATTTCAACTTGATGCTTATTGAAATTTTCTTCATCATCCATCATAGAATAAATTTGAAATAAAAAATTGATTGTGTTAATATTTTTAAGAGCAAGTATATATGTAGAAGCAAATCCCTATTGTAGTTAATTTAAACTACAATTGTCCATAAAAGAAAGTAAATTGGTGTAAAATACTGAGCAATGAAGAGATCGGGTAAGGGTCCACTTAATCAACATCGCCCACTTATAAATTGCAGTTTAGCTTAAACTCTTCAAAGTAAAATTTATTATCTTTAATTATATTTATAAACTATTTAGTAATTGAAGATTAAAATTTAGTTACTGACATGGTGTTTTTTAATATGAGGTTAAGCTAAATTACAATGTCCATACAAAAGAAGATTGTTAGAAAATACTCCGGATTCTAAAGAAATTGGATAAGGGTCAATTTAATCAACATCATCCACTTAAAACTTGTAGTTTAGCTCAAACTCTCCAAAATGAGAATTACAATCTATAATTATATTTATATTTTTTTAAAGTTAAACTCCTAATTAATTATTTTTAGTTTTATTCGTTTGAATTTATTAAAGCTAGACTCCTACTTAACTACTTTAGTTTAGAATTGAACTTGTACTAATTTTGTAAATTTTTAATTTATTGAAGGCTAACATTGTAATTTTGCCTGTTCCCCCCCCCTTCACACTTATAGAATAGTTATAGATAGATAGATGTATATATACACACATGTTATATTTATATTTAAATAAGTAAACTACTTACTTATTTACACACATACACATATATATGATATTATTTTAAAGTTTGGTTTTTCGATCGATTCGGTTAATCATTAGTAAAAACTGGAAGATTCTAACCTAGACCCGGTGCATGTAAAATTCATGGACCAAGCCAATCAAATGCATCAAAATGTGAAGTGAGAAAAAAAAAATTATATTTCTAGCATTTGATTGGCTTGGTTCATGAATTTCTCATGTACCGGGTTTAGATAAGAATTTTCCGTAAAAACCAAACTAAAAATCATATTTTTTATAATTTGAAATAAAACCAACCTATTTTAATTATTTTAACCAAACCAAAATAAATTTTGTATTAGTTTGGATCGGATAAATAGTTTGCTCACCCTATAGGACTGGTAATTTATTTTACTTACTTTATTTTTATTTTGTTGAATATCAACTATATTCTTTAATTTACTTTGCTTCTTTTCTTGAGGAAAAAAAATGAAAATAGAAAACAAAAAGGTCACTTCATTCATTAATGTAAACAAACCAAATTTTGCAGAGATTTGTTAATGAAGGCTGTAAAAACAGTAGTACATTTTATTTTGCTGCCGCCGACTAAATATGGTGGCAGGCAGTCCTATCCCATCATCACTTCCCTTGCCACATCAGCAACCAGCTCAGCATTAAAGACTTTAATTTCTAAGTCATCCCATTTATGGGACCTACCATAAAAAACTAAATTTTGCAGTATTATTTTATTTTAGGAATGGACGGTGGATATGATTGCATCTGGCCTAATAGTATCCTAATAGTATGGAGATTTTGTAGGGCTAATAGTAGATTTTGACAAATTGAGTTTGATGACAAGTAATGATGATGATCTGGTCTCATCAGACGACTCTGATCATCATTTTCCCAACACAAATTTGAATTTAATGTTTAGATGTTCTTGTTAGATCCGTTCTTCTAATTCATCTAATCTCTTTCAAAAAATAAAAATATCTAATCTATATGTTCGGTTGTGATAGTGTATTCAGAAAATTTAATCGGAGAACGAATGAAGAAAAAATCAATTTGATAATTGCTTCATACCAATAAGTATATTGTTTCATTCTTCTTTAAAAATTATTCAGTATTCAGTTCGGAAGCATAACCGTTAGTTCGACACCAGAATAAACGGTTGACAAATCAAGATATGCAGAACCGGCCTAAAACTTATTTCACCATAGCTTTGATCGATTTTGACCGATTGTATGCCCAAACCGGACCGTGGCCGGGATTATCAGCTACTAATAGCTACAATCACAAATTGAGTCTCTAATCCAAACAAGCATAATGACTGAGTGATGCTTTCAATTGCGATTGCAGCCTCATTTAATTATCAAATTTTTAAATTTTAGATTCCTTAAAAGTGAAGACAAAAGGGATGAAATGAACCTCAAAACAGAAACTGAAGCAATGGACACATTAGGAAATAATAGCCATCACATAATAAATCCTGACGGGGCAAGAAATTTAAAGTTGCAGTCAGTCAAATTTGCTTTCTTTTCTAGTTAATGCAATTCTGCTGCACCAACTAATAGAAGAAATTTAGAGTATATGATATACCATTGTTGTATTAAACGTGAGCCAAAGATAATTTTTATTGAATATAATCGGTACAAATATATAGAGGGAGCAGTTGTACAGAGTTTGAGATGTATGCTAACTCTATCACTACAATCCTTATTGAGTTGAACTACATCTTTATTTGTGAGAGAGCTGAACTATAATCTTCCTTATTATCTATGTTGTTATACCAGATAATGATAATGCTGATCTTGGTGAGGATTTGTTATGCTTCCTTATCACTCCATGTGTTGTCAACCAACCTTATCTCTCCATGACAAATCCTCATCTTCTTTGCATCTGTTAATACCCTCCCGCAAACTTGGCCGGGGCCGGAGGCGAAGTTTGAAAGAGCAATAATTAAGGGCAGTTTTAGGTAGTGGTTTCGTAAGTGCATCAGCTATTTGATAGGTAGTAGGAACATGTTTTGTAACAAGGAGACCAAGTGCAACTTTCTCACGAACAAAGTGGTAGTCAAGCTCAATATGTTTGCTGCGAGCATGGAAAACAGGATTGATAGTCATATGAAGTGCACTGAGGTTGTCACAATAAAGCACTGGTGTTTGAGAGAGAGATACACCAAGATCCTTGAGAATAAAGGTCAGCCATGTTACTTCAGCTGCAGTATGTGCCATAGCACGATATTCTGCTTCCGTGCTAGAGCGCGAGACAGTTTGTTGTTTCTTAGCACACCAAGAGATAGGATTACTTCCGAGGAAGGTGCAATATCCAGTTGTGGAGCGACGAGTTGACGGACAACCTGCCCAATCTGAATCAGAAAAAGCAGATAGATCAAGTGTAGTGTGGGAAGTAAAATCAAGACCAAGATGAATCGAACCCTTAACATATCGCAAAATTCGACGAACCATTTTAAGATGAGATATGGTAGGGGCATGCATAAATTGTGAAACAAAATTAACACTATATGAAAGATCAGGCCTAGTAAGGGTAAGATATTGTAAAGCTCCAACAATACTGCGATAAAAACTAACGTCATCCAACATAATATTGCTATCAAGACCCTTGGTTTTTTCTTCAAGGGGGGTGCTCATCGGTTTACAGTCTACCATTTGAGCTTTTTCAAGAATGGTGAGCGCATAGTGAGATTGAGAAAGATGCATTCCATGAGTTGTGTGCGCGATCTCAATGCCAAGAAAATGGTGAATGCGTCCTAGATCCTTCATAGCAAACTCAGTGTGCAATAATTTGATAAAGTTGTCCAACACCTGCGAATTTGAACCAGTTAGGAGCATATCATCAACATATAAGAGAAGGATTAAAGTGCCGTGAGAGGAATGTGAGATAAATTATTGCACACTGAGTTTGATACCAAGAAGAAATTTAGAGTATATGATATACCATTTACTGTTGTATTAAACGTGAGCCAAAGATAATTTTTATTGAATATAATCGGTACAAATATATAGAGGGAGCAGTTGTACAGAGTTTGAGATGTATGCTAACTCTATCACTACAATCCTTATTGAGTTGAACTACATCTTTATTTGTGAGAGAGCTGAACTATAATCTTCCTTATTATCTATGTTGTTATACCAGATAATGATAATGCTGATCTTGGTGAGGATTTGTTATGCTTCCTTATCACTCCATGTGTTGTTAACCAACCTTATCTCTCCATGACAAATCCTCATCTTCTTTGCATCTGTTAATACTAATTACGTTAAAACTTGCTTCAGAGTTTATATGATTTAGTTATCTTTGACATTTTTTATTTATTAGATTGCATTTCAGAACTTTCATATTTGACTTTAATGTTATTGTCATCAATAGAGGTGTGCACCTTAACCGGACTACCAGAAAAACCAAACCAAACCAAAATCGAAAATGGTCATTACGGTTTACGTATGATAATATTTATTTTAAATTAGTTTAATTTGATTTTTAAATTTAAAATAACGATAAAACCAAAAAACTAGATATTTATAATTAATATATATATATTAAATAAATTATTTTATAAATAATCATTTTTTAATTCAAAAACCTTTTAATCTTACAATTACATTTCAATTTAAAAGATTTATTGTAATTATGTCTATTTTCGAATCAATTGCTTTTTTATTTAAATTTTTGCATTTTTTATCAGTTTTGATTTTATTATTTTCTCTATCAAACTAAATATAATTATCTATCTTGCACTGTTGCACATATAATTACTTAATTAGTTCAATTATTAAAATTTGAAACTGTTATGTAATCGACTTATAAAGGATAAATCTTGCTGACCCAGTCATTTTCATTGCTAGCGATAAATTTTGCCCCACATAAGCGAAATAAGGATTTAATTGCATAAAAAGTTGCTTTCTTTTAAATTGACCTTTTTATTATTCTTTGGTTTTTTAAGAGGATAGAACAACAATATTATTGCTGTTTGAAAAAGAAACATCAATTTCTTATGAATGATTATTGGAGTAGTGACCTGGGAACTATAAGTAACATCATTCATACACTTTTCATACTTATATTTAGGCCTAATTGTTTAAAAATAATCTATTTTCTTTTTAAAACACCATTTATTTTTTAAATTTTCAAATTACTAATTTTATTTTATTTTTTAATTTTCAATTTCAATCGTATTAAATTTTAGAATTAAAATATTTTTATTTTGAAGAAATATTCAAATATAAGTGGTCTCATATTTTTATATATTTTAAAATATTAAGAGTTTATTGATATTGCAGTACTGCACGTCAAATTTGAATGATATATCTACATTTTTTAAATAAAAAAATTTCAATTTGAAAGAATTAGTACAAATAAATTGAAAATAAAAAATAAAATAAAATTGATAATTTTAAAAATTTAAGATATAAACCAAATCTATACTATATATAAAAGCACGGATGGGGAGGAACAGACAAATTTACTGAATAATCCTTTTCAGTTTACTACTAAATAAAGGTTTTATAGTCATTAACTAATTAGTTATTTAATTAATCACTATTTTAATTAAAGTTCTAATTAGAATAGGTAGCTAAATTATCTCCAATTTAATTTTTAGTATGTAAAAAATAACTAAATTGTCTCCAAATTAGTAGAAATACCTATATTTTAGTTTGATTGAACTACAAAATTAAAATACTGTATTTGGTCAATATATTATTATTTAAATTCTATCTTATTATTTTTAAAGATATTATTAATAAAATTAAATTAATTATTTAATTATGGTTATTATAAAACCAAAAAAAAAATACGTTTAGTTAGGAAAAAAATTTAATAACCGAATATATTATGTTTACTTTTACAAATTTAATTAACTAATTTAATATTAATGATACGTAAAAAATTGATATAATTATAATAAATTTGCTAATATGTTCATTGAGGAGTTACGTTATGAGCCACGTGCATAGCACGTAATGCGAAACTATTAATTAAAAAGGTAGGATATTTTTTTAAAAATAAAAACAACATTATTATATTATAATATATTTTTAAAAAATTGCTTGAAATTTTTCAGGAAAAAGAAAAAGTGAAATTCCCAAGAAAAGAAGCATTAATAATTGCTAATTTTATGTCTTTTTTTTCTTCTGTTTTATAAAGGGATGAAAAAAAAAGAATCATATAATATGAACTAATAACAATATTTTTTTGTTTATATAATTATCTCTAATTAACAAGTGAATGTGATAAATTATGATATATAATCTAATGATTCTTGATGGATTCCGGCATCTCGACGGCGTTAATTCTGCAAAACAGTGTAGATGGCTAATCGGACGGTTTGTCCGATTAGCTCTCCGATGCTTAAGTCAGTTTAGGCTTAAGGGAGAATAATTGTATTTGTTATAAGTTATAAGTTGTGTGTTTAGACATACCTCAATCTCCTTTTTATAGTAGTTGAATGTATACCTTGTAGATATGGAATAGGAGAGTGATTCCTATTTAGTAGAGTTTGACCCTGATTAGGAGTGTCCTTCCTTATTCAGACAGGAGTCCTATTTAGGAAGATATTCCTAAATAGTCTCGTCTTTCTAAGTTGGAGGCTATCTTCCTAAGTTGGAATCTGTATCCAAATAGGACAGAAACTCCGAATATGCGTAGACCTTGGTGATCTTATCCGAATCCCGGGGTCGACGTGCTTTGTCCGAGTCCTCAGGGATTCGGTCTTTATGATGTCGAATGATGTATTCCAGTCAAGGTGAATTCGGTGGATTCGGCCCTTTGGGCGGGAGTCTGGTGTCGTCTGAGAATAAATCTCCTGCGACTCGGCTCCATTATAAGTAAAATAGGATTCGGTATCCATCATTAGCCCTCCCGCAAGTGAGCTGACGTCATGGTATTTTATGCCTTGGAGTATTTTAGCTTTATTTGAGGCGAGTCGTTTTGTATTCCGGCGTTCCTTTTTGCTTCTTGAACAAGATTCTAGTTTTTCTCCTTTTTCGCATGTGTCGTTCATCTATTCGTTATTTTTTGAAGTGCATTCGTTCTATCTTCCTTTGTCTTTAAACTGTTGTATTTGTTTCATTTTTCATTTTTTACTCTTGGTTGTTCGAAAGTAGCTTTGCCTTTATTCTCATCTTCAATATTTAATTCTCGTGTTTGATTTCTTCTTTTGGCGAGACTCTTGGTGAATCTCGTTGATTTATTTTGATGGCTTATCTCCAGGTATTCCTTTGTTCATGTCTTGATTGTTTTGTGTTCTTGAAATTTCTTCAATTGTCTTCTAATTTCCAATCAATTTTGTGATTCGATCCATCGGCCTTTTGAATTTTATTTGTTTATTCTTTTCCTCTTTGTTGAGATCTTTATTCTTCCTTTCTTGGTTTTCATATTTCAACATTCCTGTGTTCTTTGTGCTTGTCTTTATCTTCATTAATCGAAGTCTTTTATTCTAGCTGATGTTTACTCTTTTAATGAGTAATTGTTTCTTCGAGGTGACTCTTCTTGTTTGCAATTCTTTTTTATTTTGGGTTGTTTTCTTCTTTCTACATATATGAGTCCTTCAGGCTCCTCCACAAATACGCTGATCTCATAGGGTATTTATGCCCGTTTTTGAGATCAGGTCATTCAATTTATTTCGTCGATTTTCCTTGATTTTAATTCTTTTCGGGCGGACTGTCTTCCTTTTTTAGATTTGTTCTTCTGATTTGGGCGAGTTGTTTATGATTCGTTGATTTGGGCGAGTCGCCTTATTTGGGCTCTTGGCTTTATTTTTACCCGAATCATTTTTAGACCCGATCTTCTGTTTTGAGATCTTTCGCATTCCTTTTGATTGGCGTTTTGCCTTTCTTTCGCATTTCTCTTATTTTTCGGCGCTTATCTTGCTTTCGCATTCCTCTATTTCTTGGTGGTTCGTCTTTCGCTTTATTTTGCTTTATTTAGTTGATTCGCCTTTCGCTTTATTTTGCTTCGAGTTGATTTTGATCTTTGATATTTCGCCTTTGGAGTTAATCTATACTCTGTTTTTGGCATTTTGCTTTTATTTTTAGAGTAAATATATACTCTAATTTTTGGGCGTTTCGCCTTTATTTTAGAGTAAATCTATACTCTGGTTTTTTAGGCGTTTCGTCTTTATTTTAGAGTAATTCTATACTCTGTTTTTTTGGCGTTTCGCCTTTATTTGTTCCGATTCCTTTCTGCTTTGCTTCGTTGTATCAATTAAAGATAGTTCGCACCATTGGGTATGACAAACGTCTATATTTGACAATGGGCGATTGGCACCGTCGGGTATGACAAAACGTCTATACTTGACGACGGGCGATTGACACCATCGGGTATAACAAAAAGTCTATACTTGATGATGGGCCTTTTGACTTCTACCTTATTCATCCTTCTTTCCCTCTTCGGGTTTTCTTCATGGATTCGGCCGAATCTATCTCTTCTTTCCCTCTTGGGGTTTTTTTCTTCAATTTTCATTTTTGCCTCTTGGGCGGTTTCTTCCTTCTCCTACTTTTTCTTTGTCTCTCAGGTCTTTTCGCTCTTCGCCTCTAGGGCCGTTTCGTTCTTCCTTTTATTGTGTTGATAGGGGTGAGCACTTCAGTTTCACATCGTGCAAGTCGAGTTCTTCAGTTTTGATGTTCTTTAACGCCTTGACTATATTTTCTTCCATATCCGCTACATATGTGGTTTTACTACGATGTGCAAATTCAGAGGATTCGCCTTTGTCTTCTTAATTTTTCTTTTTAGATTGACTGTGTGGGGCTCTTTTACTTTTGCTCTTCCTTTTCTTTTGCTTTTCTTGGAGTATTTTCCCTTCGTTCTCTCTTCTTGAATTTTTGGTCCGCTCATGGCTTCGTTTTAGTTTTCACTGTTTCGGATGGTATCTCTGTGATCTTTTGGCATTGTCTTTGTTATCCTCATTCCTTCCGTTTTCCTCGTTTGCTTTGTTGTTTTTAGGGGTATTACGCCCTTCTTCTTTATTTTTCCGGTTGTGTTTCCTCTAATTTTTTGATCTTCAATTTTTGGTTTCTGGATCGTTTCTTCAATTTTGATTTTTTCCTTTGCCTTCTGGGACATCTTAACCTTCGGTTCTTGGACCATTTCTTCAATTTTCGTTTTCGTCTCTTGGGCGATTTCTTC
Source organism: Mercurialis annua (assembly GCF_937616625.2). Taxonomy (NCBI): domain Eukaryota; kingdom Viridiplantae; phylum Streptophyta; class Magnoliopsida; order Malpighiales; family Euphorbiaceae; genus Mercurialis; species Mercurialis annua. Next base: position 2,486,789 of record NC_065574.1, on the reverse strand, counting down.
CTTCAGCTTTCTAGGACATTTTGACCTTCGGTTTTTGGACTGGTTTTGCTCTTGATCAAAACTTTCTCTCCATCTATATGTTTGTTTCGCCTTCGGTTTGTCTTTCGAAACATCTCCTTCTTTGCGTCTTGGGTCGCTTCACTTTTCGCCTCTCGATCCATTTCGTTCTTTATTTTTTGTTGGGCGTTGTTCGCCTAGTTTTCTGGTATTTAGGACATCTCGTCTCTTCTTCCCTCTTGGGTTTTTTTTTCAGGATTCGGCCGAATCTATCTTTTTAGGATTCGGCCGAATCTATCCTTTTAGGATTGGGCCGAATATATCTCTCTTTTTTTCTTAGTTTTATTTGACTTTATTCTTCCTTTTTCATATACTTTTTCCAATCATATAATGTATTTATCAAATTTCAATTTAAAAGCATAATAATTGAAGTCATATAAAAGTGAAATTTAAACTATACTTTATTCTCTATTTGATATTTTAGAATCAAAATAAGTAGATTCATAAGCAAAATAAATAGATTCTGGAAAGAAAGACTTATCGTGATTTAACTACCGTTGATAATAAGATAATATCTCCGATTCGTCAATTTCAAATGTGATTTTGATGATGTTAGAAAATCCTCCGTCAGAATGCAGTATTGTTTATTGGAGTTTTCTCGAGACTCTTCAAATTTATCAAAAATTGCTTCCTTTATAGTGTTTCGAACGAGGCATGAGTGTCTCAAAAATATTGTCTAATCCAGTAATTTGACGTGCTTTTAAGTGGCCATTCCACGGCCGAAGACCTGCATCTCTTTTAAATATAAAGAGTCATGCTTATTAAACCTCCTGCTTCCTTTGAATTTGGGCAATAATCAACATAATATGAACTCTGTCAAATTCCTTCATTCATGGGGCTTCCTTTTCCACGTGCATGCCTCCCTCATAATAATTAATCACTTTATCCTCTCTTTTTTCCATCAATAATATGATATTACCTGCTTCCTTTTCGTTTTTTCAATTCCCATATTCACGTGCTTCTCTTATCAATTACATATGCTTCATGGACACCAATTAATTTTGGCCAACCAATTAATTACGACGCAGGTTTTTTCTTTCAACTCTTTCGATCTGTTAGATCTATATATTGTTATTTCAGGTTAGTCCCGTTGGATGCCATCCTTCAATAAAAATTTATTTGGGTTCAGAAAAGCTTTTTCAAGTTTGAAATTGTTAAGCTTTTCCCACAGACGGCGCCAATTGATGGATTCCGGCATCTCGACGGCGTTAATCCTGCAAAACAGTGTAGATGGCTAATCGGACGGTTTGTCCGATTAGCTCTCCGATGCTTAAGTCAGTTTAGGCTTAAGGGATAATAATTGTATTTGTTATAAGTTATAAGTTGTGTGTTTAGACATACCTCAATCTCCTTTTATAGTAGTTGAATGTATACCTTGTAGATATGGAATAGGAGAGTGATTCCTATTTAGTAGAGTTTGACCCTGATTAGGAGTGTCCTTCCTTATTCAGACAGGAGTCCTATTTAGGAAGATATTCCTAAATAGTCTCGTCTTTCTAAGTTGGAGGCTATCTTCCTAAGTTGGAATCTGTATCCAAATAGGACAGAAACTCCGAATATGCGTAGACCTTGGTGATCTTATCCGAATCCCGGGGTCGACGTGCTTTGTCCGAGTTCTCAGGGATTCAGTCTTTATGATGTCGAATGATGTATTCCAGTCAAGGTGAATCCGGTGGATTCGGCCCTTTGGGCGGGAGTCTGGTGTCGTCTAGGGGTGTGCAAAAACCGACCGAAACCGAATAACCGAACCGAACCGACAAGTTCGGTTCGGTTTGAAAAAGTAGAATATTTTCGGTTGGTCGGTTCGGTTCGGTTTTTAGAGTAAAAAAATTTCAGTCACTTTTACACGTAAACCGAACCGAAAAACCGATCCGAACCGAAATAACCAACCGAAACGACAGGTTCGGTTCGGTTTGAAAAATTAAATTTTTTCAGAATTTCGGTTCGGTTCGGTTTCTTAAAAAACCAAAAATTTCGGTTCGGTCGGTTCGGTTTAACCGAATGCACACCCCTAGTGTCGTCTGAGAATAGATCTCCTGCGACTCGGCTCCATTATAAGTAAAATAGGATTCGGTATCCATCAATTCTCTTCTCCAGACACATCAAAACGACAAGGTTCAGCTAACACCTTATCTGTTCCCTAACCTTCACATTACATCATATACCCACCAATTTTATTGTTTACTACATTTATCTATTTCCATATGTCATATCATATCTTTTCATTTCATTTCATATCTCTATACAATCTGTATTAAATAAAACAAGAAGATAAATGTGTAAAAAATTATACTTTGAAATACATTATATCATCATGAAATGCATGTATGTAACTGTAAGCTGGTTGTTGTTATTTGACAAAATACACGTTTGAATCCGTGCATTGTTTTTAATTATATTTTTCTGTAATAATTTATATTTTTCTAGACACTTCAAGAACGATCGAACAAAATTAAGAGACTTTACTTTCAATCAAAATAAAATAAAGGACTCCAATTCAAAAAAAAAAAAACAAAGGATCACATTATCCCATAAACCTGACAAAAAATATGAAAAACATTTAAATTAATAAAACGGATCACTTTTATCCTGAACTTGGCAAAACCGGGTCAGCCCACCCCCCCCCTCCCTAAGCTGACGTGGCACCTTAATTGAAAAATAAATTTATAAATAACCTTAATTTACACTAATTAATCATACTTAAACACTAACTAAACACAATTATATTCTAATAAATCTAAGAGTCTTTTTAAATTTTATTTTTATTTTTTATTTTTTTTGTATTCCATTGAGAATCGCTGAAAAAGATGAGCTGCTGCTCATCTTCTTAAAGGAGCAGTAGCTCCTCAAAAATTTGCTCATCGAGGAACAGATCTGCCCTTGAAGAGCGGATCTGAACACATCTAGATGGGTCTGTTCATCACATCTATTAGGAAGCGAAGAAAATTGATTCTTCACTTCCATTAGAAAGTAAGGAAGAGACTCATATAAGTATCTTCTTTACTTCCATTAAAAAAATAAAGAATTTTTCTTCACTTCCTTAATAGAAATGATAAATAGACCGATAAGTCTGTTTTGAGAAAGAACAGTTCTCTTGGCCTGTTCTCCAAATTAAAAAAAATTACAAAAAATTAGCGGATTAATTTGTTATAATGTAAAATTTGAAGGATTAATTAATCATTTTAAGTTTTTAATTAGATGGATTAAATTGTTTTTTTTAATTATTAAGTATTAATTTACAATGTTTTTAAAAAATTAAAATTATTTTAAACTTTTTTCTATAAAAAACCACATCGGTAAAATGAAATCACTATCAAAATCGGAGAGTGTATCCCACTCTCTTACGTGAGAGTGGGGAGGAAATTTTTATACCAAATTTGATAAGTTCAGGGTAAAAAAAGCGATCTTGTTTTATTGATTTGGTGTTTCTAGTACTTTATGCCAAATTTAAGGGATAAAGTGATCGTTCGTTCAAAAGAAAAAACATATAAAAGCAAACTATGCAAATCCTCAAGGGATGGATTCTACCCATTTAAAAAAATGTATGATCTTACATATACAACTTAAAAAAATTATGAAACAAACATGATTTTTTAAGTGCTTTTCAAATTGAACTCACAAAAAACACAATTTATTTCAACCATAGAGTAATTATTGAAGCGAAATAAGCTAAGAAAACAAGAAAAAAAGTGATGGAAGAGGTGGTTTTCCGGCCAAAGTGGTCAAAAAGCCACCTCCTCAAACTAAAAGTTTTGAATTGTGTTTAAATAGAAGAGAAATGATTTTATTTTTAGAGAGACAGAGAGAATATTAAATTAATAAATTTAAATGGATTATTTTTATATTCTTTTATTTTCAAAGATAATGGTTTTGGTTGAAATCAATAAGAAAAAAAAATCAAGGACGTGATAAGCAACAATTAAGTTAACGACAGTGAGAGGAAGCTTAAATGGTGTAAGCGTTGTGAAATATTTTATTAAAATTATAGTTTTAATTTTTCTTACGAACACTAAGAATTTATTTTTTTATGACTTATCCATATTTTACTTAAGTTAATTTTATATCGAAATTAAACTGAAATACAATTGTAACAACTTTAGAATTATAATATTTATATTATATGGGCAGTGAAGAGACGTATACATTTATATTTATATTTATTTTATAAAATATAAATAGTGATTGATAACAAGATAAATAGAACAGCTGCAAAAATCCAACGATAAAATATAAAGCTCGCCAGACCAAAAAGGCGAAAACCCAAGCCGAGTAACCAAGGACAAAAGCCCAATAAGCAAACAACAACTAAAGACAGCCACATACCGGATTAACCATTGCACCAAATAGACGTTTACTTAATACACCCCTCACCTGAGATTTATTATCACTAACACTAGTATTACCGAGCAAACACTGGGCCGAGTGCAAGTCACCTCAAGATGGAAAACACACACCAACATCGTGACAAGGAACATCTTTTGACAATAAGTACCTCTTATTAGAGATACCTTGATACTGTGCCGACGTATTTCACAATAAAAAAAAATAAAACATGTCTGCAACGTACACTCGGTCTCCTACCAATCAAAGCTACATCACTAAAAGTATGCTTTTACTGCCACATTATCACTTATTATATAAATCCTAAAAATAGATAAAATTAAAGTTAATACTCTTTTTACTCTATGCTTCATATTCTTTTACTTTTTATTTTTTTATTATTCATACTTACTTAGCAGTCGAAAAGGTGTTCCAGATTTTTATTCCGGCGCCCTTCTAACGGTCGTTCTTCGGATCTCAGGTGAGTTTTGTGGACCGCACCCAGCTCAAAACCACCATGATAATCCGCAAGTTATCAATGTTAAAGGAAAAAAAAGGATTGGGGATAAGGTACACAAATGACCCTAATGTTTATCCTGTGACTCACATTACCCCCTAATATTTTTTAGGTCTCAAAAATGATTTTAACCTTACCAAAGTGTAACAAATATACCTTCCGTCTAACGGTAAAAGGTTATATTTGGTATACTTTTATAAGTTAGTGTTATATTTGTTACACTTTTGTAACGTTAGGGTTATTTTTGAGATTTCAAAAACATTAGGGCGACGGCTAATTGTATGCCGCATCAGCCGAGTTAACGTTCAAACACACTACCGTTAGACGGAGGGTATATTTGTTCCACTTTAATAATGTTAGGATTATTTTTGAGACTCAAAAAATATTAAGGGTGAATGTGAGTCACATGGTAAACATTAGGGTCATTTTTTACCTTAACCCAAAGAAATTGTATAGATTTTGTCACTGCATTCTAATCACCACATGTGAATTTAATTCAATTTGAGTAAGTATATTTTATAAAGGCCTAATCACTAAAAAACCCCTCACCTTTAAACTTTTTTTCAATTCCACCCCGACGTTGAAAATTTGTCAATTTTACCCACTTTTGAATTTTCCGTTTTCAATTGTACCCCAATATTTTAATTTTTGTTAATTTTTTTACTTAAATGATGAAATCATTCAATTAATTAAGTCTAAACATGAAATTAAATTCTTTTTTATTCAAAAAAGTACAAATAAGTCCTTTATTTTTAAAAACTAACTAAAAACCATAATCTAATTAACACTAATTTAAATTCTTAATTAATTTAACTAAATTTAAATAAATTTTAAAAAATATACAATTAATATATGCAAGACATGGAGAATGTTTTAAACAAATTTCCAAACGCAAAAGACGTTAATTTAATTTTTCAGGGTACAATTGAAACACAAAAATGCAAAATAGTGTAAAATTGACAAATTTTCAACGTCAGGATATGATTGAAAAGAGGCTAAAAGGTCGGGGTTTTTTAAGACATTAGGCCTTTTATAAATTGTACTAATGAATTTATCCTTATTTATTTATATGATGTTGCTAAAATTTGATTCAGACATGGTTAATTCTAAAGTAAAGAGATTAAGATTCGCATAGTAATTTATTCTGCAAAAACCCTAACCGTTAACATTTATCGTCTAATATACACAATTCACAGCTAATCCAATGTAGGGGCACAAATCTAAAATAGGATAAATCCAAGGAGTTGCTGACCTATTTTTTTTGTCTGCGCATGATAATGACATAACATATTTTTATTGGTTAAATTTAGGCGTTTTAATAAAAAAAGTTTTAAAAAAAGAATAGTTAATTATTAAATTTAAAAATTTGGAATTCAGCTTTAAGAATCGAGACGCATGCAAAAAAACTCATCATGGTGTCCTCTGCAACCCACGCCAACTTCTCTCTCTCCATGCCTTTCCTATTTTTATAATTTCCCTATTCCCGCTTTTTTCCTTTTTATATGCCCCTCTCACCTTTACCATTTTACCCCTAATCCCAATTTTACTTTTATGAATTATTTTCATTTTTAAAATTATTATTTTAATTTTTTTAAATATCATTACTCTGTTTTTAGAGTTTTTCATTTTTCTAGTATGTTTTGTGTTATTATTTTAAGTTAGCATGAGGAGATATTTAAGTCGGTTAAGAACTTACAATATTTGTTTGTACTTCAATTTCAATAATTTTAATAATTCAAGTTTTTTGTTTTGCTTAAGATGTTTTCATGTTTGTTTACACTTCAAATTTAATATCTTAGACGAATTATTAAAACCACTGAATTATAGTTGAAACAGAGTAAGACGAGATACATTCCTTAAAAATTTAAATAGTGCCAGTCACTGCCAAAAAATTCTTAACATCTGAATTCTACTGTTTATTGTAGCCTTCAAACTTAACATTTGAATTCTAAATGTTGGACATTAACCTACTCATGGTTCATTTTATCTCACAAACGTTCTTTTTAACCTACGAAGTATTTTTTTTTTAGCAACATAGCATAACATTTAACCCCACAAAAGCTGAAACAAGGCTATTTTCGTCATTTCAAGACCCTCACCCATTCAAAAAAAACCATAACCAATAAAGAAACTCTTACAATATTTCCTCTGCACAGTAGTCTTTATGTCTGTAGCTGAAAGTGACGAACCAATCACAAAACTACACCCACAAAACAATTACCTCAAAAAACCCAAAACCAACCAACCAAAACCACTCAAAATCTCTTCTTTCTCTAAAAAAAACTCAAAAACTTTACTCTTTTCCACTTTTTTTATGTTTTTGAGTTCTGGGTTTTGGTTTTCCAAACACAATTCACATGTAGCAAACAAAAAGACTCAAACTTTATCACTCTTAAAATGTTTCTGAGGCTGCTGGGAACGGTTGTTTATGGAGCTTGGATCACTGATACGGTACCGTTTTGGCTTGTTCATTGGATCTCTTGATTGATTTGATACTATAGTTAACTTCTTTTTATCTGGGTGTTGATTAGTTAGTCTGATCTTGAAGTTCTTTTAGTCAAATTTTTCTGCTTTGTTCTTGTATTTGTGTGTATGGAGGTTTACATAAGTTTAGTTTTTTTACAGTTTGTGCCCATTTGTTTTAAGTTTTTGCATTTTGGGTGCTGTTAGGTTTGTGTTTTGGTAAGATTTTGATATTAAGGAGGATAAACTTTATCTAGGGTTTGGTTTAGATTCTTGTAATGAGCAGTGTTGATTGAGTTTTAGGGTAGTGAGTGATTAGAGGAGGGTTTTGTTGTGATTGAAGGAAAGTTAGCTACTTGGGTTTTGGTTGGCTATGTGCGGATGTTTTGAATCGGGTTGTAAGAGTTTCGGCTAGAGTTCGAGTTAGTTTTGCGGAAGCAAGGGGAAGATTCAAGGAAGTGCAGTTGTTTCGGGTGTTGGTGAAGATATTTTGTGGTTTTCGGGGATTTTGTATTCGGGGAGATGGCGATGTCCTGCAAGGATGGTAAGCAAGCTGCAGCTAACTTGGACAATGGGAAATATGTCCGGTACACACCTGAGCAGGTCGAAGCCCTGGAGAGGCTCTATCACGACTGTCCGAAACCTAGCTCCATTCGCCGTCAGCAATTCATTAGGGAGTGCTCGATTCTCTCTAATATTGAACCGAAACAAATCAAAGTTTGGTTTCAGAATAGAAGGTATATTGATGATTGCTAAGTTTCTCATTCAAGCAATTTCTTATTTGCTTTGCTTTGATTCTTGTTTTGGAAAATGTTGTAACCGGCTTAAATTTATTCATAGGAAGTGGTAGAAGTTAAATGTTTATCTGTTTTTTTGTGGGAAAATTTAATGAAGCTGACAAAAGTTACTTTCGATCTTTTAGTGAGTAAAATATTTATTATAACAATGTGTTTGATCTTTTTTCTTCCCGTTTTTAAATTTTCAGATGTAGAGAGAAGCAGAGGAAAGAGGCCTCCCGCCTTCAAGCGGTGAATAGGAAGCTGACGGCAATGAATAAGCTTCTCATGGAGGAAAATGATAGGTTGCAGAAGCAAGTATCACATCTGGTGTATGAAAATGGCTACTTTCGCCAACATACCCAAAATGTAAGAATTCAAATCCTTATGTTACATTTATTTTATGGTAATTGTAAATGTCGTCAACAAAAGAAAAAAACAAAACGATAGATCTGTGTATAAATTACTTATTTCACTCTATTCATCTTCAGACTCAAGTAATGCACTTCTCTTTTTTGAATTTGTGTCAGGAGTCAAGTGGGTCTACATGCATTCTTTTATTGATGTGTCTATACAATTAAATATTTCTTGAACTATGGATTAAGATATTGTGATTGTTTTCTCTTGCAGACAACACTTCCAACCAAAGATACAAGTTGTGAATCGGTGGTGACTAGCGGTCAACACCACTTGACTCCTCAGCATCCGCCAAGGGATGCTAGTCCTGCAGGGTTAGTGGAATGCAGTCGTTGGGTCCTTTTTCTGTTATCGTTGACAACTTTTGTGGCGGGTGTTAAAAAATTGAATTCATGCTTTGTATTTTTTTCCAGACTTTTGTCCATTGCAGAAGAGACTTTAACAGAGTTTCTTTCAAAGGCCACTGGAACTGCTATAGAGTGGGTCCAAATGCCTGGAATGAAGGTACTTTAGTTTTTTATACATTTTTTGTTTTCAAGTATTTTATTTATTAACAACTCTTTTCCTTATAAAAGTTAAAAAAATTTGCATTCATATCTCTTCTTTTAAATTCTTTTTGCAAAACGTATATGATTGTTGAATCAATGACTTGCTTAGACTGAGCTGAACTTTGGAACCTTAACTGTAATAGTTGCACGTCTAAATGTCATAGACTGTCTTTGTATACTGATCATTGCCCTTTTAATCCTAATTTTTATTATGCAGGCAAATAAGTTCCTTTTTATTATTTATAATTTAGATCAACCATGAAAACTATATTTTTATTGTATTAATTTATAACTAATTTTTTTTCTGACTGCAAAACAAATATTTATTTGCGCAGCCTGGTCCGGATTCCATTGGAATCATTGCTATTTCTCATGGTTGCACTGGCGTGGCAGCACGAGCCTGTGGCCTAGTTGGTCTAGAACCGACAAGGGTAAGTGTATTTCGTTTCTTTCCTTCTCTTCCATTCTCATGTTTCGATTCAATGAGCTAGTAACACTAATGTGCTGCAATACAAACTTTGCAGGTCGCAGAAATCCTCAAGGATCGGCCATCATGGTTCCGTGATTGCCGAGCTGTGGATGTGCTGAATGTACTGCCTACCGCCAATGGTGGAACTATTGAGCTGTTGTACATGCAGGTAGCTGTTACTCATTTTTTATTAGTAATGTCTTTTTGGATCCTATATTGGAATTGCTGTAAGAACTATTCCTATTATACATTGTAGCTCTATGCTCCGACAACATTGGCTCCTGCTCGCGACTTTTGGTTGCTGCGTTACACTTCTGGTTTAGAAGACGGCAGCCTTGTGGTATGTTCTTAAATATTTGGATTTGTTATTTATTCCTTCTGCCATTTGTATATAACACTCTTGTCCATTTTAAACTCTGATGCATAATCTAGATCTGTGAGAGATCACTTAAAAATACTCAAAATGGCCCGAGCATGCCACCAGTACAGCATTTTGTGAGAGCCGAAATGCTACCAAGCGGTTACCTTATAAGACCTTGCGAAGGGGGTGGTTCAATCATACACATAGTTGACCATTTGGATTTAGAGGTACATTGTCATTGCATAATTTTTATTTTTTCATTTTGTTGGCTGATAGTAAAATGAATGTTGATGTGAATCTTTAATTTTTTAACTAGCCTTGGAGTGTGCCTGAGGTTCTGAGGCCACTGTATGAATCATCAACAGCACTTGCTCAAAAGACAACAATGGCGGTATGCTTATTAGTCGATTTTCATCATATTACTAATTTAGTATTATCACTAAAAACCTAAGATCTGAATTTTGAGTTGATATGAGGGCCTTCTTGTTTTATGTTGAAGCAAGTGTAAGATTCATAGCTTACTATGTCTTTTACATTTTCATTCAGGCTCTGCGCCAGCTAAGGCAGATAGCTCAGGAGGTTTCTCAATCTAACGTGGCCAACTGGGGCAGACGACCTGCAGCACTGCGAGCATTAAGCCAGAGGTTGAGCAGGTTAGTACCTTTCTGAGTGTGTCTGATAGTTCTTACCTTCAATTGTAACTAACATATCCTTACGGCAGGGGTTTTAATGAGGCTCTTAATGGGTTTACCGATGAAGGATGGTCAATGATGGGAAATGATGGCATGGATGATGTGACTATCCTTGTAAATACATCGCCTGAGAAGTTGATGGGATTAAATCTCTCCTTTAATAATGGCTTTCCAGCTGTCAGCAATGCAGTTTTATGTGCCAAGGCATCAATGCTCTTACAGGTTAGAATTCCCAATTTTTTATTCCAAAGCTCGGCTTTGTTTCATTGAATTAATTTGAAGTAAATGTTGCTGTAAGTTGTAACACTAAATCCCTTAATTGTTGCGTGTACTTTCAATCATACTTAAATATTTTATTGTTCTTTTATCTTATGGCAGTCTGTAACTTTTAGTAATTCTCTCTTTTTGTGCTTTTCCTTCTTCAGAATGTTCCTCCTGCAATACTTCTTAGGTTTTTGCGAGAGCATAGATCGGAATGGGCTGACAACAGTATTGATGCATACTCAGCTGCTGCTATTAAAGTAGGCCCTTGTAGCTTACCAGGGACTCGAGTTGGTAGTTTTGGAGGCCAAGTCATACTTCCACTTGCTCATACTGTTGAACATGAAGAGGTCAGCGAGATGCTAGTAATGGATATCTGTATGCAATGATACTAATTCACTATTTCTTTTTTATCTCTACCTATTGAGCAAATTTTCTTTCGGTTAACTAGTTCTTGGAGGTCATTAAGTTGGAAGGTGTTGGCAGTTCTCCTGAGGATCCAATAATGCCCAGAGACATGTTTCTTTTGCAGGCAAGCATTGTAACTGTACTTTAATATTTCTTGTATAAATATTTTTTGGATTCATTAGCTAATTGTTCTGGTCAGTGTTTTACATTTTGAATGTGAAATGAAAGTGGATGGGTATTTACTGCACGCCTATTGTCATATTTTTCCTAGCACATGAGCACCCTTTACTTTTTGTACATTGTTATTGGTCTTGGCTTTATGGCTCACTTTCCCTGTTGCTTTTGATTTGACAGCTTTGCAGTGGAATGGATGAGAATGCTGTGGGCACCTGTGCTGAACTTATATTTGCTCCCATTGATGCATCCTTTGCTGACGATGCACCTCTTTTGCCTTCTGGTTTTCGTATTATTCCCCTTGATTCTCCCAAGGTAAGCTATGAGTTTATTTACATTGATATTCTATTCCCTACCTTTTTCAGAGCCTTTTTGCTTACCCAATTTTTAATGATGCAGGAAGCATCTAGTCCAAATCGCACACTGGATCTTGCATCTGCTCTTGAAATTGGACCCGCTGGAAACAAATCGTCAACCGATTATTCTTCTAATTCTGGATCTACAAGATCTGTGATGACGATTGCATTCGAATTTGCCTTTGAGAGCCATATGCAAGAACATGTAGCATCAATGGCTCGTCAATATGTTCGGAGCATTATATCTTCTGTTCAACGAGTTGCATTAGCACTCTCTCCTTCTAATTTGGGGTCACATGCTGGACTTCGAACACCACTTGGCACTCCGGAAGCCCAGACACTTGCTCGTTGGATCTGCCAGAGTTACAGGTATGTCATGCACATGTCGCCAATTTTTACGGCTTTATAGTATGAAACTGGCATATATTGTTTAAGGTAAATCCTCGACGACGAATGGAAAAAATGTTACTCATTTGATGCTTGTGCTTGATTGCGAGAAATCGATATATTGTTCATATTTTAAGCAGTTTGAATTTCTTTGGTCTGTAAGTGTTCAGATTCCTGTTTTGCTTCATGGCATGCTCAAAACATTGCAGGTGCTATTTGGGTGTAGATTTACTCAAAACTGGCAGTGAAGGAGGCGAATCTGTACTCAAAACGCTATGGCATAACTCTGATGCTATTATGTGCTGCTCACTAAAGGTGCGCCTGACAAATAAACTTTTTTATCCTGTTTTTGGTGGATGTCATGATATGACCACCTGAATTAGGAATCTTTGTAGTCTAGCAAATACCACTGTGAATCTGTCGTATAACTCTCAGAAAGACTGGACTATTCAGAATCAACATGATCCTCTTAAGATACATCGAGTAAATTTTTGCTAGTTAACTATTATAGCATCATCATTTTCTGTGCCAAAGACTCTTTATAGTTGCTTTTTTTTTTAAATTCCTTATTCAACGATTATATTGAATTTGAGGAAATAATATCATTTGTCATTATCAACATTCAAATCTATAATCTAGTCTTGCCAACTGTACAAGCTCTAATGATGGTTAGCATCTTGTTGATTAGTTACAACTTTGGATGCATAGGCATTTCTATTTCCAATTTCATCAAATTCTAGATTATTTCCTTGTCGAGCCAGTCTGATCTAAAGGCTATTGCAAATGCAGGCATTGCCGGTCTTCACTTTTGCAAATCAAGCGGGACTTGACATGTTGGAGACAACTTTAGTTGCATTGCAAGACATTACTTTAGAGAAGATATTTGATGATCACGGACGAAAGACTCTTTGCTCCGAATTTCCACAGATAATGCAACAGGTTTAAACAATTTTTGTCATCCTGCTGCGATGCTTCGTTCATTATGCCGATACGTTTTGTATGCTTCGTCTTATATGTTTTTTTTCTTGTGCTAGGGTTTTGCATGTCTTCAAGGCGGTATATGTTTGTCGAGCATGGGGAGACCAGTCTCGTATGAAAGAGCAGTGGCGTGGAAGGTGTTGAATGAAGAAGAAAACGCGCACTGCATCTGCTTTATGTTCGTAAACTGGTCTTTTGTCTGAGGAACTCAGTGAAGTTTGGTAATAGAGACAGAACTCTAGAAGTATATGTTGTTTTGTTGGTTTGTTTATCTATTATCTACGACAACGTTGGATTACATAGAAGTACCTACAAGGCACCATGCCTTAGTTCGTTTGTTTTATATCCTAAACTTTATTTTGAATGTTGGAACCTGGAACCATGTTGATGTTCCTATAAAAATGACTTTGGTTGTTGTACTGACAGTATAATCACCAGGTCCAGGATTGTAATTACTTTGCTTTCAGCTGATTTCTTTTTAAGTGCTAGGAACCTATATGGCAAGACACTTTGAGTCCATATTTTATCCAAATTGATATTGAGACACAATCGCAACCATTTTAAAATAACATTTTAAAAATTAAAAGGTTTGGTTATAAATAATAATAATAAATAAAAAAGATTTAGATCATATAATAAGCCTTTTGAAAATGTATCTATTTGCGTTGGCTATCCTAACATGCAATAAAAATATTTTAGTTCAGTTATGAGTAATTTTAATAAATATTGTTTCAGTTAAATATAGAGGAAATTAGGCCCAGCACCACAAAAGGCCTAAATATTCTCAACAGCACCGTCCAGGTTCTTTTCTTGCAAAAATACGACACAAAGTTTATAGGTTCTATATTTCATCTTTTTTGTTTGTTTCTTACGATTAATCTTTTTACTAATATGGGGCTTGTGATTGTGCTTGGATTTGGCATATCTTTGCTGCTTTTGATGGTTGATTTTCCCCTTCCAGTTCTTCTTTCTCTATGTTGGAAGGAATCGGATGCAGCGGCAGTGGATTTGTTGTTGGCGACGTTTCAGATAAGAAATGAGTACGAGTTTAGTCGATCGATAGGTTTTTACAGAGCTGCTGATATAAGATGATTCTGAAGCTCATTTGGAAGGTGTTGCCATGATTGGCCTCGTTGGTGTCTTGCGGCAGCTCGACAACTTCTTAGAATTGCTCATTCTATAATTCTCTCGTTCAATTTACCAATCAAAAAATCCTACACAAAGACATGGCTCTTCACGCTCTGGTTATAAAAAGTTCTTCTTCTTCTTCTTGCATTTGTCCTGCTAATTGTGTTGTTAATTTTTATGTCAAGTGTGGTTGTTTAATTAAAGCCAAGTTCGTCTTTGATCGAATATGTAACAACAGTATGATGTTGGAGGCTCGTAAAGTGTTTGACAAAATGTCTTAGAGGAATGAGGTTACATTGGCTAGTATGATTTTCTTGATATGCATATAACGGCGTGCTTTAGAGGCTTGCGAGATTTTTGAAATAATGTTTGGAAAAGTTAAGGATTTGAATGAGTTTGCTTTTACTAGTGTCAGCCTTTGCAAAACTAAATGGCCACTATCTTACGAAATTGTTTCTTTATTTTACCATGGTTATGATTTTGTGGTGCTTTGCTTTTGATTTTTGCTCTTCCTTTTATAATTATTATTACTTTGTCATATATGTTTTGTTTTCAATTCAATTAAATTAAATAATGGGTTTGACTTTGTTTCTGGTAATATTGTTTTCAATTCAACTGAAAAAATTACATAGTCGAGAGGATTCGAATTGGTTAAATCAAAATTGGCTATCAAAACTCAAAATTGGCCTTCAAAGTGTTTGATGCAATGTTTATGAGAGATTATATTTCTCTAAACAATATAGGCTTAATACAGTTCACAAAAAATAAAAAAAAATTGAGTCAATGAAATGTTTATTACATTCTAATTAATGGTTTTCAATGAAATGTTTGCGTGTTTAACAAACTATAAAAGTATAACAAATGAATGTAAGATTTGCCCCATACTTCACTCTTAAAGTTGCACAAGAATTTCTTATGGAACACAAGCTCAAGCAAACTTTTTTATAATACGACTAGTAAACTGATAGTAAATTGTTAGTAAACTAAGTTATTTTTTTAATAAACCGTTAGTAAATTTATTTTTTAAGTAAATTAATAAAAAATCTATTTTTATTATAAAATAAAAGTAATAAAGTTGAAATTAATTTATTACACTTTTTATAATACTATTTGATAAACTAAGTAATTATTCATTTTAATATTTTATAATTTAAAAATGAAAAATAGTAATTTGATTTTTAAGTAAACTGATAGTTGACCATCAGTAATCTCTTAGTGAATTTATAGTAAACTGTTAGTGAACTTATAGTAAATATATGTTTATTAAACCATTGATAAACATATTTTATATTATAATAAATTTTATAATAGTTATTTCTAAGTAAATCGATAGTAAGTCATTAGTAAATTGATATTAATTTTTTTTTAGTAATACTATTAGTAAAACTTAAGTAAATTGATAGTAAAATATTAGTAAACTAATTATTAGTAAATATATGTTAAACATGTTATAAACTTATTTTTAAATTCATATGAAATATTTTATCATATCCTTAAATTTTTATATTATTTTCAATTTATAAATTTTAACAGCTGATTTATTTTTTAGTAAAACGATAGTAAACTGTTAGTAAATTAATTTATCTTTTAGTAAGCTGATAGTAACATGTTAGTAAACGGTTAATAAATTAATTATACTTTATATTTAATAAATTAACTATAATTTTTAGTAAAACTAGTAAACTGTTAGTAAACTGATGGTAAATTAAATTATCTTTTAGTAAACTGATAGTAAACGGTTAATACATTAACTATACGGTCAAAAAATAAATTTAAAATATTTATATACTTTAAATAAATATTTCCTTTCATTGATGCATTTCTGTTGGAAGTGGTGATTGTAAATTGACGTCTAACTATTTGTTTCTCATTTTCTTGGTAAGATCTGTTCTACTTCTACTTCTACCTCACCATAATTCTTTAAACTCATTCTTTGATGTAGGCAAAAATTAAGAGCATGAAGTCACAACTCAATAAAACTCTTCATTCCACTGATACTACAATAGAGAGATACGAATTGAAAGAAAAAAAATGGAGTCTCCGTCCGAAAGAGAAAAATCAAACTCGTTATAGGTATTGTTGAATTAAAGTAGCGCATATCGTCATGAAAGACAAAGGAGTATGTACAATTATATCATAGTTTGCAGCATATACTTTCACTTCTTCAAATTAATTTTTTTCTAGCATTTATTTATTTTTCCAGTTTTTTGCTCAAGTAAATGATTTGCTAATATATCATGCCAAAGTTTCTGTCTTGCTAAAATATATTTTTTGCTAAACAATTAACTGTACTTTATACTTTATAAATTAAATATTTTTTTTAGTAAAACGATAGTAAAGTGTTAGTAAACGATTAGTAAATTAACTTATCTTTTAGTAAACAGATAGTAAACTGTTAGTAAACAGATAATAAATAAATTATACTTTATATTTAATAAATTAACTATATTCTTTTAGTAAAACGATAGTTAACCGTTAGTAAACTAACTTATTTTTTAGTAAATTAATAGTAAAACACTAAATTATCGTTTAGTAAACCGTTAGTAATTTTGGTTTTTAAGTGAACCGATAGTAAATTTATTTATTAACAATCCGAAAATGAACCGAAAATAAATTGCTAATAATTTAGTAAACTGTTAGTAAAAGTTTACTATCAGGTTACTAAATAGGTTTCCTAACCGAAAATAAATCAATTTAATGGGTGGAATCTATTAATAGCTTTCCTAATATTCACCAAAAATATGGGTGCAATTTAGTGAATAAAGATGGAAAACTAACAGCAAATTAAAACATTAATATTTGAAATTTATTCATATAAAATTATTGTTTTTTTCATCTTTCATATTTTTCATTCCTTTCGTTTGATATAGAGTTTTATGTTAACATTGCAAAATAATTGGACTTGTGCAGATTCAAAGGTTTTGTTTAAACAAGCAAATAGAGTTATTTAAAGGAACACGACAACTTATGATTAAAAAAATGGGGCAACAAGCAACACAAAAATTCTTTCAAGAAGGTAGATACGTGGTGGCATTAGGAAGCGCATTAGGAAGTAATGACTTCATTAATAATTAGTTATTGCCGCTTTACACTTATTCATGGAACTACAATGATAAAACTTTCATTTAGCACTTATCACAAACACATGAAGGGCAACTTAGAGTACGACTTTTTTTTCCAACCCAGGGACTAACAGCAAACCAAAATCCATGCACATAGGCCATAGCCACATAGGCATTTTCAGGAACCAAAAATCCATACACATATTCCGCTGGACCAAAATCATCTCCACAACCAAAATCACCTCCACAACAGCCCTCCTTCCTCACTGCATTTCCGCGGCACCATCTTAAAACGGCATTTTCACAGCAGGAAGGTGACGGCGAGATGCTTCCGCCGCACGAGGAGGAAGTTGACGGCGAGATGCCTCCGCCGCACGAGGAGGAAGTTGACGGCGAGATGCCTCCGCCGCACGAGGAGGAAGTTGACGGCGAGATGCCTCCGCCGCACGAGGAGGAAGTTGATGGCGAGATGCTTCCGCCACACGAGATGTAGCTGTAGAGTTTGATAAAGCTGCCATTAGCAGCATAATCAATTTAAGATGGAAACATGAGGAATCGTATTTTGGCAATAATTTTTCAGTCAAACTGTATATTTCAATAATTTTTAGTCAACTGGTGTCGTTGATATTATTTTATCATTCTGAGGGTATTTGTCTAAAAATCTCTTAAATATAAGCCTGTTGAAAACATTTCTACAGTCGACCCTCTAATAGTTAATATTCTATAAATTAATAATTCTAATAATTAATAGAAAATTGAGAGAACCAACTTCGTTACACGTCGGATAATTAATAATTCTATTATTTAATAATTAATAAAATTTAAAATATATTCTACATGAATATTAATTATTAGAGAGATTTTTTTAAAGAAATATAACAATTGATAATTTATTTGAGACAATACTAACCTTAATTCATAAAGTGGAAGTTAAAATACCATCAAATTATGACTTTCTTATTCTTTTGAAAAATTTTAAAAGAAATTATTAGATAAACAAATTAAAGTAAGTAAAGTATCTCTAGTAGCCAATGACCTCTAGCTCAGTTGGCTAAGAGTGAGGCATCAAGTCTAAGAGGGTGTGGGTTCGAATCCCCTCGTGGACAAAAGAAGATGAAGATATTGAAGATATATGGAGGAAGGTACGAAGCGTCAGAAGCGTCAGAAGCAAGCGGCTGCGGCATCGTCCGCCATGTTTGGCGAGCTCGGAATAGCGATAAATTCAACGTAAACGATGTGGATGGCGTGAATGGCGTTTAAATTTGTAAATAGTAGTATATCTGTAGTTTGTTTGTAATAGTGTAGTTCTATCTCTGTTAAAAAAAAAGTATCTCTAGTAAATAAAATATTAAGAAATATTTTACTTTTTGAATACAACTTCTTAATAATTATTTTTTGATTTGATATCAATTGATATTTTTTTAAATTGAATATAAAATTGTTTCTTTTAAATTGAGTGATTGTAAAGTGTATTTAGTTAGTTTTTTTTATAATATAATATTAATATTAGGTCTATTAATGTAGATGCTTTAAAATATTTTTTATAATTTTTTATACAAATTCAATAAATTAATAATTCCAATAATTAATAAATTTTTGATCCACCATTTGTATTAATTATCAGAGGGTCGACTGTATTTGAATTCTGTTGGCAATCCTCACATGAAATAAAAGTTTATTTGGTTGAGTTATGAGTAATTTTAATAAATATACATTTTTAATTTTTTTCTTTCTAAAATCAATATTTTGTACAAGGAAAAAAAACATTTTACAACTTTTCAATGGCATAGTAACTCCAAAATACTTCACTTTTTTGATTTTATCATTTATATTCAACCTTTCAAAAATGTTAATTCGGGCCCAATTTTGATGAATATTTCAATTGTAGGAATAATTTTTTTTTTTAAAGCGGAACTTTTTCAATTTTTTTCATTTATGGCACGATCTTTTCTTTTTTAATAAAACACACCCATAAAAAAAGGCCATAATTTTTTTTTTGAAAAGATTTGGCTGTCTTTTGAAAAAAATAAATAATTGGCAACATTTGAAGTGAACTAATTAAAATTAAGCTAAAATAATTCATCAAAAAAAAAATTA
The DNA here is from genome assembly GCF_937616625.2 of Mercurialis annua. NCBI lineage: Eukaryota > Viridiplantae > Streptophyta > Magnoliopsida > Malpighiales > Euphorbiaceae > Mercurialis > Mercurialis annua. The sequence goes on along the minus strand of NC_065574.1, from coordinate 2,467,318 downwards.
GGCTAAAATCTACATTTTTGAAAGGTTGGTATATGTATTTGAATATTTTTTTGAAAAGGTGAGATGTTAATAAGGGATTTCAAAACATACATTTTTTTTTCATGTGTTTAAAATGATACAATACGATATATGTGTCTAGAGGCAATATTTTTGCCTGCTATATCTAACTTTATGTTGTTTGATCACGAGTACGTAAACTATAAAGCAAAAGAAAAACAAATCTAATTAATTAAAGTTCAAAGGAAACATAAATAATTTATTGAATTCATAATATAAAATCTTGATACATGAAACTGAACTAAAAATTAATTAAAGACATTGAGGGTTACAACAACTTAAAGCCTCTTGTTATTATTACATCCATGTCGGTTAAATTAGACAGTTTCTTCTAGCTATAGCTTGACAACGAAAATGGCAGAAACCACAAGAGAATACAGAATTCTGATCCGACTCTGACTTCAAACCCGGAATCTCGTATAACATTCAATAATATCACGTACCACTGATTATTGGACAATTCCTAATCTTACGGAGCGAACTAGGTTCGCTTTAGTGTTTTTCCCTCTAAAGACAATTCCTATTGATTAAATAAAATCCCTTGACTCCAAAAATAAAAAAGAAATCTTGTTACATATGATTGCTAGAAATGGTACCAACCAAAGTAAGAAATTTATAAATACTAGCCCCTTAATGAAGAAATAAAGATTGAATCCAACCAAAAAAAACCTAGTTATAAAGGCTGGTTCTTGAAAAAAGGAAGCTAGGAAAAACCTTGGGTTATAAATATTATACGCTTACCCCACTATAATAAATTTCCAAAACGACTACCGACATTTTATAATTCAATATTCATTTTCTAAACAACATGAGGTTATCAATTCAGGCTAAATCTCACCTATGTGGCCGACAGATTGTCACATAGATAAAACTTAGCATGAAATAATCGGTTAACCTCTCGTTATTTGATAAATGAATGTCGAGTCACCAAAACATAACACATTGAACGTCGATAACCGTTCTACAAAAGTACTATAGTTGAATAACCGTAATTGCTACACAAAATTCGAGCTTTAGCCGAATCTCAAAAACGCCAAAAAGAAGTAAAATAATTAATAGATTAGGGCATAAGTTAATTTAGGGTAATTTATGCTCAATTTCCCAAAGAATTCATATCTCTAGTAATAGCTGCAATACAGCTAGAACTCCTAGCAATTCCTCCACTATTATTCTTCTGAGAGCCTTTAGGAAAAGATTGAGTCCTTCTTGTGCTTCTTTTCAACATTTCCCTCATGGCTTCAGCTTGGAACAGAACTGGATAAGCCCTATCGAACTTATTAAACCTAGCACAAGCACTCATATGTATATTCAGGGCTTCTTCCATTTTTTTCCCACCTTTTTCCATTTCTTCTTTCACTGCCTCGGAGCACAATCCACAAATCCATTTCCCTAAGAATTTGTTTCGAATCCGATCGATGTATTCGTGCGTGCACTCTTCGCTCATTCCGCAACACTCGCATTTCGCATCCTCAACCTCCGAGATTGCCGGGAGGGCCGGGAGTTTGAAGTCGCTTACGTCGTTCATTGCGAATTCTTTGCTCAATTCGAATGACATGTCGGATTTCGTTCGGTGAAGACTGTCGTTGGACAGTCTTGGTGGCTTGGATGACAAGGTGATTGCCTCTCCATGTGGTGGTGCCATATTTTTCTTAAAACTTCTCTTGATGAATTAGGGTTTTGATGAGAGTGGTGAAATGTTGAGAGATAACTTGGAAAGCAAGTTTTAATTTTGCATGCATATATGGTAGATAGATAATAAGATGAAGATGCATATATATAGTAGATCACTTGTGTTTCTTGAGATTTTGAAGAGTAAAATATATGTGGATCTTGGAAATTCACCTGTCAATCATCAATGCAAGCGTGAACAACCGTGAACTTTCATGATTTTTCAAGAAAGATTTAGAAAAAGCAAATGGGTATAGATTAACTTTTTATATTTTTTAAAAATATAGTGTTAAACTTATGAACCATATATTAGGAAGGATAGAAGATATTTTTTTTCATATTTTACTGTTATTTTGCCTTTTTGGGTATGTATTTAGAGTGTAGATTTTCCTCTACCGTTCCTTTTCTACAGACTAATAGTTGATTTAAAAATGACTACTAGCTAGTTGGAGTAAATAATTGCAATGGATCTTTGTATCAAATGAGGCACTTGATAATTAACTTTTCTGATATTTTTTTTTTGAGAAAACTTTTCTGATTTCTATATATGCTATATATGCATATGTTATATATATATAACTAAATTAAACCATTCTTAAATATATTTCCAAAATTAAATTGATCATTAATTAATCATTATCAGTATCTTTTCCGAAGTTACTTGATGATGCAGAAATGTGGATGCGGATTTGAAATTTATGGGAAAATAGGATCAAAATAATTTAGATAGTGGTAGCTAGTGCGAATTAGACGAATTCTAAATCTCATTTGATCGCAAATGAACCAATTATCGATACACATCAGCTTTGCTCATGATGATCGTCGCTTTTGGGCCAAATTCATTCGTTTATTCCTCCAAATTAAATTACAATTACAATTTTTATAATCATAAATATATCTATTTATTAATTTCATTCATAATTCCTTTTCAGTATATTATTAGAGTTCCATTATTTTCTTATAACGGAAACCTTAAACTTTAAGAGGGCAGTTTTTGATTAATAAACTCGACAACGTTTATGTATATATAATCCTTTAATTATCCTGTATGTTCTAATGAGCTTAATATTATTACTTTTTCTAAATTAAATATTTTAAATGTTAGGAATTGTTTTTTTCTTATCTTCCATTAATTTTCCCTTTAACCAATTATTTGTTCCTCCAAAAGTAAGTACACAAATTGAGAATTAATCACATGTCAGACTATTCAAGCCATATATTCTACTACTATACACATATCGTTTTCTAATTAATTAAAATGATAATTACATTAACGAAAATGACTTCATAAGCTATTCACAACCATAACATAGCTTTGCTTCACGAGCATCTAATTCATGCCAATAATTCCTCAAACAGTTGAATTTTGGTGTCACGAAAAGATAAACAATAAAGAAAAAGACTGTGAATTTACAGTAGTAGTGAAGGAAACGAAATTTAAGCTTTAATATATGGTGTGGGTTGATCTTGTGGAGGACGGACCTATTTATGCTTTATGCCAAATCGACGTCGTTTAATACATTTAGACCTGTACATGTACCGACCTTGGATGGAATTCCTAGATCCAACCGGGTTTTCTCTTTTAAACGCAATTTTAAGTTCTGTCTAGATCTTATATCTACCTTTGAAGTCCGGTTTAACATTATAGCATACGTGTTTGGTCTAAATTTTTTTAAATCTACATTAAAATTTAAATAATTAAAAATTCAATCTCGTCCATATAAAATGAATTTATTACAGGCTACGGGTATAAAGAAATTAAAATAAAAATATTTAAATTCAGTTCAAGATATATATACGAGTTTGACCGACCACCAGATACCTAGCCCCATAATCCGGCCTACGAATCCAAAAATGTGAAGGATGCATCCGGCGGAACACCATTCTCATCAAGAAAAACTTGAGAGATATCTTCATTAGTGACCATCTCTATAATTTCTGATTCTTGATTTGGATATTCAAAATGATCATCACCATTTATATTCTTCACTTCAATCTCATTATCATCTCCATAATCCATTAATCCCTTCCGCCCCAAATAATAATTAATTAATCTTATATTTCTTTCACTTGGAATTTTATGATATTTCACATTGTAATTGATGTAGTGAGAGTTCAATTGGTGGAAAAACCACATAAAAATTAGTACAACCAACAAAATTTTAATACCAATCTGTTTGTCCAATCCTTTCCATTTCTTGATTCGCTCATTCGGCTGATGGGAGATTAAATTTTCTTCCATTGATCCCTGCAGTCAAAATGATTCATCAAAATTTTAATTTTTGTGTTATGCTTGATGATTAAACTTATCGTGACGATTTAGGTTAAATTACATTCTCAAATTCGAGTTAGAATGACATCCAAACTACTCGAACACAACTCGAGTAAGTTTGAATTTAATAAAAGTAATTACATAAAAATATTATATTATGTGATGCATTTAAAATATTGTCATCTTAATTTTTTTTATTTTATATATCAATTAAGAGGATAAAAATTTAAATTTTGGAGATATAGAAAGTCAATATTTAAAGAAAAGACCGTCTTAAGCTTAAGCTCACAAACCTCATTAATCTCTTACCTGATAATCGAGGCCGACTTGAGATTAAACTTGAGCCAGGATTCGAGCTAGATTCGAATTTCTCTAGTCAATTTTAAATTATTTTTCGAATAATTTATACACCAATGAACAATATATGGTAGCAAATTTAGTAATCAAATATGAATATTTATACAGTGAAAAATGTAAAATTAACTAGTACCTTAAAAATGCTGGTTCGATGATGAAGCAAAATTGTAAAAAAAGTAGCTAATTTTGATGGGATTTATAATCTAATTAAAAACAACTTGATTATGAAAAAGAACAGAAGAATTTTAAATTTTTGAAACGGGAGTGGTAATTAATGAAAATCAGTTTTTAAGAACTTAAAGAAAATAATTAATGTTGCCGTCTGTGTATTTTTCCTTTCTTTGAATTTGGCCTTTTCAATTAGAAAAAGGCAGTCCATTTTCTGACTATGAAAGCATCGAAAAACAGGCTATTAAGATTAGTTGCTTAACGTTTTTCCATTAAATTTTACTCATTAATCTTCAATGAAATGAAAATAATAATTTTGAGAATTAGCGAGCTCGTCCCCTTTTTAACATTTGAATATCTAAAAAGGGGTTAAAATAATTGGAAGTTACATACGAGTTGTAGCTCAAATGATATAAATGCTGAACATCAAACTTTCAAGATCGTGGGTTCAATTCCTCCCACAAGCAGCACTCCCCCTCCCCCAATTATAAAAAAAAATAAAAAAAATTGGAAGTTACTGACTTTTGATTAATTTTAAAATATATATTTAAGATTGATTTATTTTTTTAAGGCTACCAAATTTTAATTTGTTGATCATTAGTCGCTATTTTAGTAAAATCAAACTACAAAAAGCAGTCGTAGAACCGAAATCCGAACTATATACCTTTTAATAAATAAAATATCCACTCATACTTACCACGTCACGTCCAAATTCTAATTCTTTGTCAACTTTCCGGTTAGATATCATTAAGTACTAATTGGTGATCAACAAATTAAAATTCAATAATTCTTTAAAAAATAAATCAATCTATAATATCATTTTAGAATTAAACAAAGATTTATTAGTGCTTTTAACTCATCTGAAATAATAACAATTATTTTTAGTACTTGAGGGCTTAACCTAATAGTAAGTCAGTTTTTGTTCATGAGTTCGGAGGTTCGATCCCTACACTCCATTGCCTGTAGTTTCATTTGGTTTAAAAAATAAATCAAAGACTATTAAAGGGGTGTTTGGTTTAAAAAATAAATCAAAGGCTATTAAAGAGGTGTTTGGTTTAAAAAAACAAATCAAAGGCTATTAACGTGAGGCTTAGCATAATAGTTAAATCAATTTTTGTTCATGAGGTCTGAGGTTCGATCCCTACACTCCATAGCCTGTAGTTTTACTTGATTTAAAAAATAAATCAAAAGCTATTAAAAATAACAATTAATTTCTGCTAACTCCCGCTAACAACTAACCTAGATTAGACAAAACAAAACAAAATATAAATTAGTTTCTTATAATATATAAAATAAATATGGCCCATTAGCTTAAGACCCAAGGCCATAGCCCAATTATTAATGCCCAAAACTCCGAAAGTAATGGCCTTTTGATCTAATTCAACCGGAGAAACAAACCAAACCACAAAACTCGTCTCTCTCGCTGGTTCTTCCGCTCCCTCTCCTCAGATCTCGCTTTCTCATCGCCGCTATCAAATTCAGGTACCGTTTAATTCTTTTTCCTCAAATTATTTTCTCAATTTCACGATTTTCTATGCCCTTTTAGGTATTCAATAGATTAATATTTTAACCGATCCCTAAATTTCTTGATCTTGACATTTTAATTTGCTATTTCTTAAATCTAATTTACATCTGGAATTTATCATGTAAGATGGAAATGTAGTTATTATGTTTGGATGTTCGCCCTAGGTTATGAATTACTTGAATTACTTGTATTCAGATTGTTCTAAATGGGCATGAAATGAATTTTAATATTTTATTGATTGGGCAGGCGAAAAGGATTAGTTTATTTTGATAAATTGAGAGAATGCCTCCTCAAAAGATTGAGACTGGTCATGAGGATACAATTCATGATGTGGTGATGGATTATTTCGGTAAGCGGATCGCGACGGCTTCGTCGGACCACTCGATTAGAATTATCGGGGTTGGTAATAATACCTCTCAGCAGCTTGCGAAACTAACTGGTCATGTTGGACCTGTTTGGCAATTAGCTTGGGCGCACCCGAAGTTCGGGTCTTTGCTCGCTTCGTGTTCTTACGATGGTCGTATTATAATTTGGAAGGAGAGTGCTCAGCATGAGTGGACTCAGGCTCATGTTTTTGATAATCATAAATCTTCAGTTAATTCAATTGCTTGGGCGCCTCATGAAGTTGGTCTTTGTTTGGCGTGTGGTTCTTCGGATGGAGATATTTCGGTCTTTACTGCTCAAGCTGATGGGAGCTGGGATACGGCGAAGATTGGTCAAGCTCACCCCGTTGGGGTAACGTCAGTTTCGTGGGCTCCATCAACTGCTCCCGGTGCTCTTGTTGGTTCTGGTTTGCTCGACCCTGTTCAGAAGCTATGCTCAGGTGGTTGTGACAATACTGTGAAAGTGTGGAAGCTTTATAATGGGAGCTGGAAGATGGATTGCTTTCCCGCTCTTCAAATGCATACAGATTGGGTGAGGGATGTTGCGTGGGCACCCAACTTGGGTCTTCCAAAATCGACTATTTCCAGTGCATCTCAGGATGGGAAAGTTATTATATGGACCGTCGTAAAAGACGGGGATCAGTGGGAAGGTAAGGTCTTGCATGATTTCAAGTCCCCTGTTTGGAGAGTCTCGTGGTCTCTCACCGGAAACATCTTGGCTGTTGCTGAGGGGACTAACAATGTGACGTTATGGAAAGAAGCTGTAGATGGGGAATGGCAACAGGTGACAACAGTTGATCCCTAAACCTGAAGTGCTTAAATTTTTAACTTTCTATACTTCATTATATTATGAGATTTGTTTTTCTCTTATGTTATCCATATTTGGAGTGTTTATTTCTTAGACGTTTTATGGATAAACATTTTGGATTTTAGATGTCGTGTAGTTTGCAATTGAAAATCCATTTAATTATGTGAATTCATTGGACTTTCTGTGTCATTTTTTGTTTTTAGTATTCTGGTAAGCGGCTTTTTGCTAGCCGTTGTTTCTTTGATAATTTTCTTGAATTAGTGTTGTGTGTAGCTGTTTGTATGTCCTTTTCCCTGCGTAGTGTTTCCAATTTTTAATTGCATAATTGGCTGAAAGTTGGTCTGATGCTCTAAACTCGATGCTCGAAAACTAGACCGTAATGACGAAGAACTAAGTTGGTGTTTTAAGAGTCGATACTTTTCTTTTTAAGGTACAGTTTTGTAGCTCTGATAGTCTTGGTCTTTCAAACTTGCTATTTCCCTCCTGAAATGGATTTAAAGTAATAGTTTGGAGAGATTTAATGGGTAATTGACTCTTGGAGTTGCTAAACTATGACTTATTTTATTTTGCCAACTCATTTTTGATTTGTTTTGCCAACTCATTTTTTATCTGTTTTGTTTTAGTTTTTTAAAACTTTAATTTTATCTCAAAGGAAAGTTTTTATGCCATATATGTATGTATGTATGTATGTAGAAATTGGGTTTTGCTTTTGTCTTTTACCATGTGACAATCGGTTTTTGCAAATTTTCATTTCATCAAAAAGTTTTTAATTTAGATAATACATATGCGGCAAGTTTTCATGTACAAAATAAGCAAAATCTGATTGGTAAGCTGAAAAATTAACAAAAATAAAATGACCGTTTATAAATGCATTTTGATCTGGCAACCTACTATTGAAATGAAATCAAAGTTTAATAATCAAAACAAAACAATCAAAGCAAAATGAAGTAAGACGATATTTAGTACCTATGAAAATCAATATCCAAAAAAAGACATAAAATTTGACGTTAGATCTACCTATTATGTTGTTGTAGAATTATAAATTAAATTCAAAGCTTTTGAAGGAGAAAAGGTATAAGAACTCTGAATAATTTGGTTGTGGAGAATTTGAGAATGATCAACTCTGAGTATTCACTGAAACAATAAATATATATTTTTATTTGTGTTACTATAAATTGAAATATGGAGCTTTCTTCTTCTATACCAGCGAGTAGTATTTTATTTCACCCATTGAAAACGAAATGGAAGGGAAGTAATTAGAGGAGAAAATGAGTGTTTGTCTCGTACATTGATTGTGTCATGTTATATTTACAACAAGTCAATGAACACTTACGATACGATTAAAATTATTAAAAATTATACATGACTAGTGTAAAATTAATTTGTTGCACAATTAATATGAGAAAATTGAAAGAAGCACTGAGCACAAACTTTGAGCCACAAAGCGCATAGTTTTCACAATAAACACTTGAGGTCTAAATCCGTTCTTTTTTAGTTGTCCATTTAGCAAAATATATTTGTTTCTAATTAGTTGTCTATTTAGAATTTCAATGTGATTTTAGCTATTATCTTCCAAATTTACCCATCCCTAATAAATGACTCTATATTTTAACTTAAAAGGCATTTATTGACTAATAGGGTTATATTAGTATTTTTCTTTAAAAATTAAGACAAAAGGAGCACTATCTTGGTATGTGTAATATTGGCTAAATGGACAATTAAAAAAGAACAGAGGGAGTAAAGAAAATAAATCTGGAGCTAGCTAATAGATACTAGGCCAAATGTTGTAAAAAGGCCAAACCTTTCACAAAGGTTTTACAAAAGTCCCGACCTTTCAATTTTGTCGATTTTGACCAAAAACTGATTATTTGGTTTCACAAAAGTCCTGACCTTTCAATTTTGTCGATTTTGGCCAAAAATGGATTATTTGGTTTCACAAAAGTCCTGACCTTTCAATATTTAGCATGCCACATAGGCGTCACATAGGCAAATTGAAATCAATTTGAAAGTTGGCCACAATTGAAATTAAATAATTTATTTTTGGCCAAAATCGACAAAATTAAAAGGTCGGAATTTCTGTGAAATTTTTATGAAAGGTTTGGCCTTTTTAAGACATTTGGCCTATGTTCAATAATGAAGCAACTTTTATTTGTTAAATTCATCATGAAGCAAGTTTGTCTCTCTATTTCTTAAAAGAAAAATAGTCTGCACGTGCCAAACACGTGACAACAATTGCCCGTGCCATCATGTTAGTAGTATATAAGTAGAGGGGTGTAAGAATCAAACCACACTGAAAATAATAGGTTAGTTTATTTATTTATGCATTTTAAAAAAAATATTTGGCTTGATTTTTAACAATCGAAATTTTCCTTGTTTTAAAGGTTGTAATGGATACTTTCAATAACAACTAATATCATACGATTATTTTAATTTATTTAGACGCATGAAGTGTGTCCTTTCTATTATAAAATTCTATGTACTGATTGATCAATCAGATTTTGATTAATAGAACTTTTTTATTTAAAAAAAAAAACTGAAAAACCAAAAAAAAAAAAGTGAAACACATTCATATAATTTTTTTTAAAGATACCGTTGTTGGTTTTAGGATAGTATTGTTTCTTTATATATTCAAATGTTTAAGATGTACGTTATATTACAATTTAGTTTTGAATTGATTTCTAAATTTAATATTTAATATTTTTTCATTTGAATTAAGAAAGGAACAAAATTCTTATATTTTTATTGAATCGAAAATCAAACTGAATTGAACTAAAATTTAGTCTTTAATTCGATTTAATTTTTATTTTCTTTAAAAACTGAACAATTATTTATTCTATTGAACCGAATCGATTGATGCACACATGAATACCTAGATTTTTGGACAACAATGTCATTTCACCCCTCTAGCTTGCTATAACGTTAAAATATCAAAATCTTAGATTTTTATGACAAAAAGCCTATAGTTTACCATTTCTAGTCAGTTTACACCCTAACATTGACAAGCTAACCCAAATTGGTGTGTAAGTTGATACAAAACTGACAAATTGTGTGTTGTATTTAATTAGAAAACGTAAATTTGGACACTTTTGATCTTTTTGAAAAATTGAAGGGGCGGAAACGAACTTTTGTTAGTTTGCCGGAGATGAATTGATGATGAAGCACAAACGCACGTGCGAAAGAAGCATCAAGGGAAAGCCTCAAGTGGGTTACAGCCACGTGGAGGTTTTGACCCACCTCCTTACATTTTATTGCCTTTTTTTAAAAAAAATTTAAGCCTAAATAAGAAGTCACATGATTGCTGACACTACCACCTCCTTTGTCACGTGCTCCATGGGCCCTACTTAACTCTTTTTTCTTAAGACTTCATAACTTAATTAATCAAATTAATCAGTGATTAGTTGAGTTAATGTTGTCACTATTTTCTTAAATTTACTGTTTTACCGCTGTAAAACTGAAGCAATAATTAGGTGAGCATTTACAAAAATTACTCCCTCCAGTCCATAATATTTGTCGCATTTGACTTTAGCACAAGAACTAAAAAACAATTAATATGTCTTAATTTATAGACACTTTTACTAAGTTAACCCGATATTGAAATTTATTTATATTTATGACACTATTTTCATTTATTTATTGTAATTCTTTCAATAAATTAATGGGGGCAAACATGAAAAAATAGCAATTAACATTCTCTTAATATTATAACATGACAAATATTATGGACAAATAAATTTCTCAAATGCGACAAATATTATAAACCGGAGGGAGTAATATATTCAGACATAAAAATCAATAAATTAGTACTAGTAGTACTAGTGGTTATAAATGAAAACTTATCCATTTTATGATAGGTTAATTAATGTTAACCTTAATTTAGGGATTAGTGTCTAATGACTAGGGCTCTCTGACTCATTCTGTAAGTTTTGAAAGAAATGTTTAATCCGACACCTTAGCATTATCTTGTTAATTGATTTAACAATTTTAATTTAACGTTACTTATTTTGAGTTGAAGTTCAAAATTACTTTTATTTGTAAATTAATGTTTAATTTGGAGAAAATTGATAGCTATAATTGATCAATTGAACAAGAATATAAATTTACTTTTTTTTAGAATCAAGATGTAAATTTACTTGAAAAGATAGTTGATATAGTAATTTAAACAAAAATAGATAAATAAATCTGTCTATAAAATATAAATAGATGACAAGGATATAAATTTACTTGAAATATTTATTTGTCTATACATGACAATTTAGGATTTTCATGTAATTTTTATAATTTTATTTCAAAAATATATATAATTCAATTTATAAAATTAAGAAATAAAAGAATAAGATATAAAAGCATTTTGATAATTTTATTTTAGTTAATATTAAAAAGAATAATTAGTGAAGGTTTATTTAATTGCAATCAATTATTGTTAATCTTCTACATTAAAGGCTGTATCAAGCACAAGCCTTAAGCAGCCTTTATAAAGTAATTAAAAGTTAATAAATCATTAATTACATTTTTTATTTATTTTATCTATTTTTACAAAGTGAATACTAATGAAACAAATATATCTTCAGTTTAGTTTAACTTTGAACTTAAAAAGATTGAAAAGTGAAAAATAATTCTGATAAGAAGCCACATAGATGAGATCATGACCGTTGGTTGGATTAAGTTGAGCTGTAAGCATCGTGCTTAAACGTGGGCAGGGAATATAAGAGCAGGTAATGATAGGCCATTTTGTAATAAGAAAGATAAATTAATTACTTAAAATTAAGTTGAAAAATAGTGACTTAAAAATTAAAAAGAAAGAGATAAAAATAAAAAAGCGCAATTCCCAAGAGAAAAAAATAATTCGGAGCAGAGGAATCGGGCTGTAAACTTGGACACTAATGGAGGAATCACAGCGACAAAATCTGCCACAGATCGATTCTTTAGGGTTTTAATTATATATTTCACCTTAAAATGTAACTTAGCTAATTATTTGTGCTAATCACTTTATACCAAATTGAAAAAATTATCTTTACACTTTATATTATAAGTTACTATTTATTAAATTAAATATAACATATCTCTCTAAAATTAATGTCTAAAATGTTCATTAAAGCCGGTAAAAAATAACATAAATTATTAACAAATATTATTAATGACTCTTTCCGTCTTAAATTAATAATATTTTAAATTAGTATATTATTTTCATTTTATTTTAAAGTATAGGCACTCAATTGTTATTTTATTGAGTATTATCTATATCCTCATTAATTATAACGTAATGTATTAGAAAGAGTACTACAAAAAGATAAAATTTATTATTATATTAAATAAGAACAAGTATAATGTTGGCAAAAAATCGAAATTAGACCTAAAATGATTTCAAATAGAGAAACTTTAATAAATTAACTCAATTATTTAGATATTAAATATTTTAATATCCATATTTATTTAAAGTGTCTACTAATTTGTGATGGAGAAAATAAAATGAAAACTAAATAAAATAAAATAATGTCGTTTAAATTGAAACAGGGGGATTTTTTTTCCTAATTAATGATTAACATAACTGGCTTAGATAAAATTGCGAAAAGCTGCATGGTAATTATGCAAACAAGAGTAATAGTACATGAAGAAATGTGCATGTTTATGTGTTATGGCTGTCGCTCTTTTAACTGACAGCTTTGCTGTTAATGCTAATTACACTTTTGTTTCTATAATATCAAGAAAATTTTGCTTAATTATAATTTTCTTTTTTAAATTATTGCCAAAGCATAAATATATTAATTCCACTTCTCTGTTCTATGATATATATGCACTTTCTTTATAATTTCATTTTTTATGAATTTTAATTTCTCTTCAGTATAATCTAAAAGTCTGATTTAAATGGATATCAAATTTATAAAACTAATTTAAAAGGAAACATGATTTTTTTATCTCAAATATTTGCAACTGAAATGTAAATTAAACTTATAGAATATCAACATTCTTATATGTATAGTCATGTGCATTGCAACTAGCAATTGCATTACCATTACTTATAGGTAATCAGTTTTCTTTATAACTATAAGTAACAATAAATAAATTAACTTGCCAACTCATTACTTAACAAAACAAAAGAATACCAAAGAAAACTTAAAAACATAAACTTAAAAACATAAGGAAAAGAAAAAGTATAGCATAGTTTACATTTAAATTTTTTACTCAAATAAACAATATTGTTAATTTTTAACTTTAAATTAAGATAATAATCTATTATTTAAAAGATTAATTGTAATACATACACTTATTAATTAAAAGATAATATCCTTTTCAAAAAAAAAATTAAAAAGATAATATAATTAAAAGGAAACAAAAGATAGTAAAAGAAAAAAATATATTATAAATTAACTCATTTTGATTAAACAACATAATAACTTTAATATTTCTACTTGTTATAATTTGTCTATAAATTTGAAACAAGTAATATTGTATTTAACCTGCCATAAAAGAACAGAAAATTATCAGGTTTATTTAAACTTTACATTGAACCCTAGTTTAATTAAACTTTACAGAACTTGCAAGAGACTCCCCTATTATTTAATCTATATTTCTCTGCCATGCAAAAATAAAATATAAAAAATAAGACAAATTGCCCCCTAATTTTCCTATATTTAAACTTTGACCCCTCTTTTACTCATCAAAACCCACCCAGTCCTACTCCACCAGACCATCACCTCCAACACTCTCTCGTGCTCTTACTTTCTCTCTCTAAACCCCATTCTCTCTCTACATTTCTTGAAAATTCTCTCGTTTTTATCCCTAACGTGTTGCGCACGTAATTAGTGATACATTTTATTAGTTTCAATGGAGGCACCGCAATTCTTCATCGGAGGATATTTCAGCGGCGGAGGAGCTTCTTCTAATGCGGCGGAGTTCTTGCCTGAGAAGAGTCAGAAAAATGGTGACGCTCATTTTGCCGTTGATGACCTTCTTGATTTTCCTAACGACGATGATGCTATAATGAGCGACGGTTTTTTCGATAATATTTCTAAAAACTCCGTTACTGATCATTCTAGCGCCACTTTTACTTCCAATGATAGCCCTAATTCTTCTATTTCCGGCAACCAATTTGGTTATCAGAGCGTTTCCGATTCTCATTTCTCTAGCGAGCTTTGCGTTCCGGTGAGTTAATTAAATGAAATAGTCGAAATACAGAAATGACCCACTTCTCAATTTTTTTTTTAGAGATTATTACATTATTAATTTGTTTTTTTTTTCAAAATCATTAGTATTTATTGTCTATGGAAATTAGGTTTTTTTAATAGTTATTTAAGTTTGAATTTTTTCAATTTTTTTACAGTATGATGACATGGCGGAGCTAGAATGGCTATCGAATTTTGTTGAAGACTCATTCTCTACCAAGCAAAATTTACAAGCTAACTACCTCCATATTTTTCCCGGAGCCAAAGCACCCACACCCGAATCCTCATCATCTGAGTCCCACTCGGACCAATTGGCCCGTAACCCTAATAACCCGATGTTCAGGCCCGAAACACCATTACCCGGTAAAGCCCGTTCCAAGCGCTCTCGAGCTGCCCCATGTGATTGGTCCACGCGCCTTCTTCATCTTTCGTCGCCCGTTAATATTAAAGCATCGTCCGAGAATCAAAGAAATGGCGAAGTCAATCCAGGTACGGATGCTCCGGTTCGAAAATGTCTTCATTGTGCTACCGAAAAGACTCCTCAATGGCGGACTGGGCCCATGGGTCCGAAAACATTGTGTAATGCTTGTGGGGTTCGGTACAAGTCGGGTCGGTTGGTATCCGAATACCGACCCGCTGCCAGTCCGACATTTGTGTCAACAAAGCATTCGAATTCACATAGGAAAGTTGTGGAGCTTAGGAGGCAGAAAGAAATGCAAAGGGCACAGCAAGAACAATATCTACACCACAATTCAATCTTTGGTGTATCTAATGGTGGTGATGATTACTTGATTCATCATCACACTGGACCCAATTTTAGGCATATGATTTAGTGGTCTTTGAGGTAGAATTAATTAATTTTTAGTATTGTGTCCTCAAATTTTGAATTAATTTTGTAGTTTTTAATTTTTCTCAAACAAAAAATAATAGAATTATGGGGGAAAGGAGACAAAAAATGGAAGTTATTTGCTTGTAGACTCAATAATGGAACTCTTAATTTTTTTCCATTGGCAAGAATCATCAAAATGATTATCTAATCAAATTAACAATACCTTAATTAATTATAGATTGATACATAATATATAGTATAGTTGATGAAAAATTAAGAAAAATTTGGTGACAATTTTATGATATGGTGATAAAACTTTAATGCAACCTTGGCCCACACAAAGTATGGTGTGTCCATGCCCAAATGTATATTTGCACATGAAGAGTTAGTTGGCAAGTTCATAATCATTCTTTCATATGTATTTTTCCATTTTTCTTGATAGCCCAATTTTAAATTGCTCCTTTTCATTTCTTTGTTTCAAAGTTAAGTTAAAATTTGACTGCAAAAGTTCATCTCTTCAAGAAGTTGAGTGAGTCTTAGCTTTCTTCATATTTGGAATTTAAAAATAATAATTTTTTGTATGCATTGCTACTTTAAACTTTCATTATCATTTAAAATAAATATTAATTAATACTATTTCCATTAAATTTTATGTATATCTTACCTTTTTATATATATATATATATATATATATTAAGAGTATAATAAGTAATATAATAATTTTTATACCATTATAATTGAAGTGATAAAACAAATTATATAAAATATATAGTTTATAAATAACTAATTACACATTCTTTGAGCTAATTAAATTTATAAATATTTGCATTAACTTATGATTGAAATTAAAATGATTAATAAACAAATAAAGAATAAATAGGAATAAAAAAAGGTGTAAACAAATAGAAATAAGCCATATTCTTTGGAGCATTATAAAAAAGTAAAAAGAGTGAGGAATTTTTCTTTTACTATTATAACTAGAAATAAACAGTTTGAACCTAGTTTTTTTTTTAAATTTTAATAATACATTCATGTACCACTAATTATACTAAAGCTGCAAAAACAAAACCTAATTACTTTTAGTTACTTCATTCTAGCATAAAAATAACCATCAACCCATACCTTAATATTATGATAAAAGTAAAGCTGGTAAAGAAAATTGTGTTGTGTAACCTTTTTTGCTTTTTAACCCTAGAAAAAATTAAGAATAATATCCCTTTCTCTTGTTTATTTTCTTTTCATTTACATTATTGTTTCATTATATACTAATCTATTAATTAATCTAGATTTTCAGGATCACTAAGATTATATAGGGCCCTTCTTTTAAAAATTCTTTAATTGCTTTCTTAACTTTCTTGTCTATAATTTTTTAATGAGATAGTAGCAAGATAGTTGGGCATGGATTTCAGTGAAGAATAATGAAATCAGGATTTTCTATATAAGTACTTAAAGTTCATTAAACACCGTGTTATTAACGTACCATCTACATTGGTTTAAGGTGAAAATATATTCTTATATACGTAAATGAAATCAAAGTACGGTATAATCGAGAAAGGAGAAGTGGAAAAAAAAAATGAAAAAAAAGTCAATGTAAAACTTTGGAGAGGAATTAGCTACTTAGCTTGCAAAATGGGGTGTTCCATCAAGGTCTCATGTGAAAGAATTAAGTGATTATTCAATTTAGAAAAAATTATATATATTGTATATCAATTTCTATTAGGTTAATTATAAATAAATAATGAGCTTCCGTGTGTTTTATAATTACAATATAAATTTTAAAATTTAATAAAATTAATCATTAATTTTTAGTTCTTGATAAATTAGAACACTAACCTATTTTCTGTTGAAATACACTGATGTGGACGTTGGAACACATTAACTTCTATTTTTTTTAAAAAATGAAAACATCTCAACGTCTGATTTGTTAAAATAAAAAATTAATTACTAATTTTGTTAAATTTTAAATTTATATTGTAATTACAAATCTCAATAAAGGTCGTAATTTTACACTAAATCCTTTGTATTTATATGTTACTTAATTATTTAAATTTTATTTATTTTAAATTAGCACTTAAACTTTTTAAGTTATATTATTTTTAGCTATTTTTAATCATCATTAAAAGATAACTCTAAAATTTATTATTTTATTGTCATTTAATTTTAAATAGATAAATATGTCATTTTTATAAATAATAGCTAATTATTAATATAAAAATGTAATTTATATATTTAATTATTTTGTTTTACCACATTGTGTGCCCATAAAACGGTTAAAGTATATGTTTGCTATTTCCGCGTTCTAACACAGTTTAAGAAAATACAATTAATGTTGTGATTTTTTAAATTTTTTCATCTTTTCTTAATATATGTTGCCACCAATTTCTATTTACTTGTAGATATTAATAATACTAACTCATTAGTGTATCTTAAATAGGAGTATTATTTTTTCGAAGTGGACAATATTTTTAGAATAAAAACATTTATAAAAGTGGAAAATTCTATTAGAACGAAAGGAGTATAATTTTAAAAAATCTAATCAATGATTTAAGGAAATAAAAATTGATACACTAAAAAGATAGTAGATTCAAAAAGTTTAAATATCATGTATACATGTAATTTCCGTTCAATTTAAAATAATTAAAATGCTATGTTATGGGGTGAAATGTAATTGTCCACTTGATCCTATACGTTTGCTCTTCCTTAGGGTCCATATAATATTAATTACTTGTCAAATCTCTAATATTCTTCCTAGGTTTTGATTAATTAATTTAGGCAACGGTCATCAATCCACTTTTAATTTAATTTATACACGACTTACATATTAGTTGGCGCCACTGTATTATACCAATAATTAACTTGGAGTGAGAAAATAAACAAAGTCAAAAGTTTAATCAAATTGAAATTAGCGGTTAGATAATAAAGTGATTTAGATTTACGTTTGTATCCTTCAAATTCAATGATTTTTGACTTAAAATTAGAACTAAGATATCAAAAGAATTGCACTTAACTAGTTCATTTACAATATAATATACAATTATACAAAGTATACATAAATATTGAAAAGTTAATTAAAAAAAAAACTACTTTGTATAAAATTCACTTATATCCTCTCACTTCAAATTAATAGGCATTGTTCAAATTCTAGAACTCCGGAGTTCTAGATAAATTGAAAGATTACGAGAATCTGCCCAAGCAGATCCCTGAGGACGAGAAAGTGACACCTGCGCTGTAACCAAATCTTTTTATCCTAGTAGATACCTGCATCATATTGAATGATGATTGTATCACGTGATGTAGCCTCGCGAGACGTACTTCTCGTGGTACGATTTGCTATGCGATGAAACCTCCCTTCTCCGACTTTTTAATAGAAATGAGAATATTTGATAGCAAAATCAAATTCTTTATTAATCACAAATGTGAGCACTAGCTCAGTATTTATACTAGTTCATAAAAAATAACCGCTTTTTCATAGCTAATGCCAGCTAATTGCCAGCTAATCAATCTAAAAACACACTTGATGTATGACTTTCTCTGATGACAAATGCACACTGAAAGAGTGACCTCCTCAATTGAAGCATGTTTATCACACAGCTAGATCCTTAAGCTGCAAGTTACTTCTTGAATTGCTGACATGGCTTATCAATAGGATCAGAAGTTTCTGAGTTCTTTACTTCACAATCTGTGGAAGTATCACCATTATATGAGCTGAGTATCGGTTTTGTTACTTTTTTAAACACTCTGAGCTAATTGAAACTCGATTCATACACTTGAGTTATTTGAACATCTTGGTTTTCTGTCCAAGGCTTATCTTGGAATATTGCTGAATCCGAACTTTCCAAATTGCCCATAGAAAATAGCAGATCTTTGATCATTGGTAATTTAGAAACAATGAAATCATATTATTATTGGATAAAAGCATGACAAATATCATGGTTATCATATTACAGTATTAAAAAAGTTATGTTTTTATTTATGTGTGGTTTATCGTTTAATTTTTATATTTTATTTATTAATGGTGCAATAAATATACCCAACAAAATAGTTTGTTCTCTCACAAATTGTTATTATTTCAATCGTTTTGTTGCGCAAGTATATTTCATAACATAAAAAAATATTAAAAATAGAAGTATATATGGTAATTTTTTATAGTTAAATTATCTTATTTAAATTAACATTATTTTTATTATAGTTTATGAATTTGGCATCCATAGAGTAGTAATTTTATCCTCACAAAAGTGATATAAAAAAAGAAAGAGAGCCACAAAAGTACCAATAAATATAAGCAAGAGTACAATAAAAGTACATATAGTATTATATGAAGAAGATAGATTGTAAGGACATGCATGCATAGACATGTGAGATATTTATATAATATACACATAAGATCAATAGGAAATTAATTAAAATAAAAAATAAAAAATAAAAAGAAGATGCATGTGATGAAGCACATGCAATACATGACAGTTTAATCTTTTTGTTTAATTAATTTTGGATAATATTATCTCTAAATTCAACAATGCCTTTGTTTGCCCATTGTCTAGGGATCTCTCCATGTTCCTTGTTCACTTCTTCATTGGTTTATTGTCGCCTCCCACTACCCACTCTTTTTTATTTCTTTATTTTGTCTCCTTTTTTTTTATTATCATAATCCTAATAAAACTAATAATTAATTACTCCTATTTTCACATTTGTGTAATTTTATGTGTTAAACATTATAAGTTACATGCAGAGAACTTGGAGGTAGATAAGAAAAACATAGTCCCAATCAATTTAGGAAATATTATGTTAGAAGTTTAAGTTAATTTGAGTGTTTTTGGTCACTTAAATCAAAATAACCGGTTTGATCGATCTATTTCGGATAATGTCATATATAAATAGGGGTGAAACCATCCTAAAGTTAGAATTGAATTCAACCCGGCTGGGACCGATTTTTTTAACAAAAGTAGAGGTAAATTTTAAAAATTTATATTAAATTTAAGGTTAAACACGAGTGGCCGGAAAATTACAGATGATTTTGAAATCAAATCCGGACTGAAAAAAAGTTTTGATTACGCTACTAAATGACATGCATATGAGAAACCACAAAAAAATTCTAATGTTAATTAATATTTGAGTAGCATAATGTAAGATGGATGTTACAGTGCTGCGAATGAATGGGGGTGGTGGTTGGATGTGGTGGTGGCCGGTGGGTGCAGGTGGTGGTTGGCTCTAGAGGTGACTGTGAGTTATTTTGAGTGGCGGTGCTATGTAATATGTGAAAAGACTAAAATATATAAATAATAAAAAATAAATAAAATATCTATTAAATTAAAATTTAAGAGCAATATAATTATAAATTAAAGTTTTTGCATAATATTAAAAGAGAAAGTAATTCATAGATTCCCATTAAAAATTACCTCACATATCTAATATCTTTAGATATGGTAGTTATTCCATATTTACATTGCAAAGCTTGTATCAAATTTGATCTCGAATTTGGCCTAACTTGAATTCGGCTCGATATTTTTATATAAAATATGAATTGAAAATTTATTTATTAAATGTATATTAAAAATTATTTATAATAATTTAGATATAATTTGGTCCCCTTTTAAAATTTATGTCAATATTTGCCAGGTTGCTTAATTACATAATCAATTGTATAGAATTTTAAAATAAAAGAACCAGTCAATTCTTATATGAATCAAACACTACTATATATATTTATTTCTATTTTATGAAATTTTGTTTGAATCAAATGCAAACCAACTTGTATGGAAAATTGAGCATTCTATTTTCTTTTAATTTTAAAAATTGGTTAAGGTAAAAGTTGCACAAATGAATAAGCTATAGGAACAAGAAAATGGAGTAGTTACATTGCAAGTTATGGGCAATAGTCTGTGTCATTGTCGGTAGGTAATGATTTATGTATTTAGTTTCTCATTACTTGAATTCATATATAGACAATTAGATATCGACTTTGTTCTAAATTTGCACCTCTCTTTTTGAGACGCTGTTACTTAAAACGTTAACATAAAAAAAGTGCAAATTTTAAATTTTAGTAACATGAGGATCATAATTGAGTTTTAAAAAACATGAAGGAACTACAAAAGTGTGAGTGGCAACATCAGAATTATTGTTTAGCCTTTTTTCTAAATTTTATTGATAATCCTTGTTTTGAAATTTCTTTATTGTACGTGATTTATTTATTTAGTCCTTATATTTATATTTTAATTCCTTAATTTCTGTTTAATCTGTAAAATAGCCCTTTTTTGGACATCCAGAAAAGGACACTTAAATATTAAACCATTTGCTCAATCTAAATTAAGGAATTTTAAGTCCCATATTAAACTGGTGAATATTAAATTAATATAATCAAAAGCATATAATATTTATGCATTCCTTTTTTTTTTCTGAGAAAAAAGAAAATAAGAATCAATGAAGAAATAAATTTCTTGTCCTCAATTTCACGTAGATAAGAAGACATGAAGCTTCAATGGGCGGCATGCAGAGAGAGGGTCGGACGGTTCTTTGGATAATAATTTTTACTTATTCCAATGAAGAAATAAATTTTCATTCAATAATTATTTAAATTAAACATAAATAAAAATATGGGTCTTTATCTCTACAACTATATTTTTTATTTGACTTATAAATGCACAAATGCACAATGATTCAATTTGAGTTATGGGAAAAAATGAAAAAAAATTATCGACTGAATAATTAAATTAGTAACTTCTATTTATGTCGCATTTTTTTTATAGTAATATTTATCATTTCGAAACATCAAAAGAGCATCTACTGTTATTTTTTGAAAATTTATCCCTATCAATAAATACTTACTGAGATTGAAAAATAAACAAACCTAAAAATAGTAACTAATATGAACAATCTAGCAAAAATGTATATAAATCAAAACAGACTTATCAATTTCTAGTCTATGTGAAATAGTCAAATGCAACTAATATTATAGACTTGGGAAAATATAATTTAAGCGAATTGAGTGAGTTTTAGTACATTTTAAAGAAAACAAAATTACTAATGAAGACGTATTTAATATTTGATTTTTAGGTTAAGTAGCTTATTTTTAAAAAGAAATAAAAGTATTTGAAGGTAAAAAATACACTCAAGCATCTCAAGTTGACATTCTTTCAGCGTATGTAGTATTATTTTTCCTGCTGCCAATAATGCCTGGTATAGCTTCTCTAAACCAACTTTGGTTCAGATTATATTTTCACACCTCATAGGCCCAACAACTTTTTTTTGTCCCGGATTCATAATTTTAAAAATAGTTCAGAAGCAGCTTCTTCATTTTATATAGCACATATTGATCATGACAAAATTGAAATTTTATTGATAAATCACCATTTAGGACCTTTATCTAAGGTGTGCTGTGCATTTATATTTAAACCAAACAGAACCAAATCAAAATTTGATTTTATATAATCTAAACTAAATTGAATTTATAAAGGTGCAAAAGATTTCATACAGAACAAACCAAATTATTCAGTTTAGTTAAATTTTAATATTTCTCTTTGAATTTTTCAATTCAATTGTACAAAATATAACTAAAAAGATTGTGTCCGAAATTGAACCAAGCTAACAATTCAATCATTTTTTTACTGTTATCAAACTGAACTAAACAATATCCATTCGATTGGATTATTAGATTTGAATTTTACTCAACAATTGCATCAAATGTAATTTAGCCCGGTTTAACAAATTCAATCATTTGTTCACATGGGATAATTTAACAGCTCCTCTACGTTTAAAAATAGCAAATCAATGAACTTCTATACAATCACCATAGTAATGTGGTCTTATTCCCGCCCGGAACACCTAAAAATTGGTTTTAAACATTGCTCTGAAAAAGAAAGATGAACTCTTTAGTTCAAAATAATGCAGATTAGAATTCCCGGCACGAATCTTTAAAGACGGCCAATAATCGCCTTTGTAAATTCGGTTGTAGATGAAGTGCCGCCAAGATCTGCAGTTCGGAATTTTCCATCGGCAATAGTGTGGAGAATTGCATTCTGGATCCTATCGGCTGTTTCATGGAATTCTAGATGGTGCAACATTGTGACAGCACTCAACAGCAAGGCCGTCGGATTTGCCAAATTCTAGTTGACATTTAAGCGGAGAGCAAGTTAAGATCAATATTATATATATATATATATATATATATATATATATATATATATATATATATATATATATATATATATATATATATATATAAAGAGAACGAACAATAATGAAAGTAAAAAAAGCTCAATCATTCAGAGATCAAATTTGGGGAGTATAATAGTTCAAAGCAATATCTTTATGTAATCTAAAAACCAAACTCATTTTCTGGAGCCTAAATCCTGAAATGTACTACAAATAGGCAATATTGAGAAGACACTGATCAACATATACTATTAGTGAGCATATGTTCATTTTCCTTGAAGTCCAAGCTCCCTTAGTGAGCATCATAAACTCAAGGGAAATTCTAAGAATTGAACCAGAAGCATTCCTGAATTCCAATTGTCGATCACATTGAACATCAGGTCCTATTTTTCATCATAAGACTTAAGAGGGAGTAACTTCTTTGGTTTACCGGAAAAAAAAGGATATGCATCACGTTGATAACATTACAGAGAATTAACTCAGTTTTGAATCAGTGAAATCCTATGAAGCACTGACAATGGTACGAGTACGTAAACAGCATTTAAAAAAACGAGGACACGGACATGACAAATTACCAAGTTCACATCTTAAAAATTGTTTGTGAGCATAAGTCATAACTATTTTAATCAAATTTTTTTTTTTTTTAATTTGTGCTACACCAGTGTCCCCGGCATAGTTATCAAAGGCAAAAGGCGCTCCGAGGCGTCAAGGGGTCCTAGTGCCCGAGGGGCAAGGCGAGGCGCCCACCTTTCGGGAAAAAAAAAGTGGCCAAAAAAATCACACAATAAAATATATAAAAAGTAAAATCCAACGTATTCTAAAAGTGTTTTAAACCTAAATTTAAACTAAAGAGTTCCACAAACGTATTTCTATATTTTTATTTAAAAAACTTCTAATTAACCCCAAAACTATGTGATTGAAGCACCTCAAGCTTCCCACAACTTATAATTCTCACTACATTCTATAGATAACTTATAATCAATAAGATGGCTATGAAAAGTTAAAAAAAATAATTAATTAAAAAAAAGGGAAAAAAAGAGAAGACGGCGAGATTGTTTGACTTGTCTTTATTTTGTTTCGTGAAGAATACGTTGATGTGTTTGATATATTGGGTTATGTTTTAAGCATTTAGGTTAAAAATAATAGAGTAATTAGGGCGCCGATGAGTATTACCATCAGAACAGAATAAGTAAAAAACAGGGTTTATTTTTTTCTTTTTTAAAAAAAATGGACACAAATTTATTTATCACTAAGGCGCTGCCGTGATTATTTTAATTGAATTAGAAAAGCCAATTTTTTCACTAAAGCACGCCTAGCCAGCGCCTCGACTGACAGCAGAGGCGCTAAAGGCACACGAATCTAGGAACTTGCCTGCCTCTCGGCAGGTGAGGCCCCATGGCTAGCGCCTCAGGCGCGCCTTTCACAACTATGGTCTCTGGCATGGCCCCTACTTTCATCAGTCAAAACTGCCGGTACATTTACTTTATCGGGTCTCATTGTCCTCCTTGAATGCCACCCCTTTGTGAAGCTAAGTAACAGGGAAAAGAAAAGGACACAAAACGAACACAAGAAAACGACACGGCATTTTTCAAAAACAAATGATACAAAAACGTGGGAAAAACATGTAAACAATAGTAAAAATATAGATAAAACTTTATAAGTATTAAAAATTATAAACTTTTATATATTTTAAATTTTATGTATATATATATATATATATATAATATTATAACAATTAATGAAATAAATCATTTAAGTATCCTAAAAATTTAAACCCATTGCAAATAATAAATAATCTATAAATTGGATAATCATAATTGAAATTAATATTTTAAGATTTTAAGATTTTATAAATATTGTAAAAAGATAATATAATTCAGCAAAAATAAGAAGATAAAATTTATTGTAAGTTATTTGAATAATAAAATTTGTGGATAATTAATTATTTTTATTTATGAGTAATTTTTTACATTTTTTTTAATAAAAATGGGCATTTAATTTTAATTACTTACTGAAACAACTCAAACGTTTCGCATGAGTTTCCGGTTTCCGAAATGTTTCGAAAACAGTAAACACAACTTTCATAACTGAAAAGTGTGGTGTTTCATAGGTGGAATCTGCAGGTACGTTTGTCTATCTACTTTCCCATACTTCATATAGTAAAAGATAAGACTTCTACTCTAAGTGTGTAGCAAATTAGAGCCATAGTTAAGTAATTTAGGCCTATTTTACCCATGTCTCATAAATAATTGCAAAAAATAATCTTAGCTATATCTTTAAAACTACCAGCATACTATCATCATTTAGCACGAATTTTAAGAGGACATACTAAGAACAGTGCACATGTCGATAATAAGCAGCGATAATACAAAGAAAATTATAAAAAATCAATAGAGCTAACCTTTCCAGCAATATCAGGTGCTGAACCATGTACAGCTTCAGCAAGAGCAATGCCTCCCTCACCAATGTTGAGGCTGCAAAAAATATGAAGATTGTCAGATTATCCGGATTTATGTAACTTGAAATGAAAGATAATCTCCAAATACCTTGGTGTTAATCCCAGACCACCAATCAATCCAGCACAAAGGTCACTGATAATATCACCATAAAGGTTAGGCATCACCAGTACATCAAAAAGTGCTGGATTCTTTACAAGCTGTATACACAAACACACACAAAATCAGACATGACCTAATACTTTTAGTATAAAGGATTATTTTTTTAGAGAAAGGTGGTACTTGGAAGGGAAACCTAGATGTAGAATACATTTTTTAAACACCTAATAAAATGATAATTATGGATGTAAGAGATAGAAATTTGATCAATGTACCATCATACAGCAGTTGTCAATAACAACTTCTTCATATGTTATCTCCGGGAACTTCGCTGCGACCTCACGACAGCACTGCAAGAATTGAAAATATGATATCGCACTGTCGGGAATACTACCATTCCATCTTTCACACAAATGTAGTAACCTGAATTACCATACCTTAAGAAACAAACCATCAGTTTTCTGCATAATGTTTGCCTTGTGTATTGCAGACACTCTTCCTCGACCATGAGTCTTTGCATATAAGAAAGCATATTCCGCCACCCTCAAACTTGCCTGGCGAGTAATAATTTTGATACTTTCAACAACACCCCTCACCACCTATCATCAAAAATTAATACAAAAAGACTTCATCAAGGTTAAACCTTTTGTACCAAATTGTCTGTGCACATGAACAGTAAAGGAACTTACTTGATGTTCAAGACCACTGTATTCACCCTCAGTATTTTCCCGGATAGTAATAAGATTGACATCGTCATATCGAGTTTTATAACCAGGAAGGCTATAGCAAGGTCTAACGTTGGCAAACAAGTTGAGCTCTTTCCGCAGAGTGAGATTCAAAGATCGATGGCCTTTGCCAATTGGGGTGGCCATTGGACCTTTCAATCCTACTCTATTTCTGCGAACAGACTCCAAACTCTCCCATGTGAGGAAACTCTGGGTTCTGGGGTCTATTTCAGTCCCAACATAGTGTTCCTCCCACTTAATCGGAACCTCAGCCGCTTCGAAAACCTGCTCCCGTTACGAATTGATTATAAATTTATCCATAGAATCTAATTCATACATGTAAATGAGAAAAAACTATTAATTTTGGTACAAAATATAGTCAATAATACACAATTTGAATCAATTATCTCTCAGTAATTAATCAATTGTATACAATTGTGATAAAATACAATGATAATGAATTATAATTATAATAATAATAATTTTACAAAATTAAAAAGGAACGAGCCACAAAGTCAATATATAGATTCAATATACCTGTTTAACGGACGTGGCGATCTCAGGGCCGATACCATCTCCGGGGAATAGAGTGGCGGTGATCGGAGCTGTAGCGGAGGCGTAAGTCCTAGCCGCCGCCGGAGAGATCTGTGAACATCGGCCGATAGAGCGCTTTAGGAGCTGAAAAGCCATTATTTATTACAAAATTTTGATTCTGCTTTTGGCTCGCTAAGGCTCGATTTGATCGCTTTATTACGCGGAAATTATACAGAAAAAGTAAGAGCACACCAAATCGAAGAGGAAGAATAAATTTGTAAGAACTTCAAAGAGGAATTAGTTTATTCTTTATTTTGAACAAGAATAAGAAGAATTGAACAAAGAGTCAACATGGTCCTTAAAATTGTATTTTGAGGTCAAATAAATACATTTTAATTCTTTTGGATTAATTAGATCTCTAAATTTCCATTTTGGGGTCAAATAAGTCATTTTAAGTCATTTTTTAATTTTATCAGTCAATGAAATTTTCAATCTCTCTTAATATAGGCTAAGTAATCCTATAATTATATACCTTAAATTTAGATTCAGTTAACCCGGAGACATAAATCTGGAAATCTAATTAATTAAAGTGATTTATTTGATCCCAAAATATAAATTTAAAAATTTGATTGACCCAAAATAATTAGAATGTATTATTTGACTCTGAGATACAAGCTTTTGAGCCGATTCCCTATATTTAACAATAATCTGTTAAAAATAAATGTCCATTTTATTCTCTAAGTTTGGCAGAAAAGATGAATAAAGATCAAGTTCATATTTAAAAAAACACATGTTATAATGAACCGAAAAATACATTAGAAATTCAAATCTAAATTCGAACAAATAATAAATAAATTTCAATTTAACCAAACACATGCACGTTCAAGCACTATAAAACATCATAAACTTAGCCAAATCGATATTACGTAGAATGTTTGTTTAAAGAAGAAAATTTATAAAAGCACTGTTTGAATTGATAATTTTTAAAAAATAAAAAATTTAGTAATCATTTGAATTTAAAAATTATAGAATGTGATTTATAAATTATGCGGTTTGGACTAAAAATAAAATTAGTTAGTGAATATTTTAAAATAAATAAATTTTAAAACAGTGCATCATTTACAAGAAAATTTATGGACTTCAATTTTTCTATTTAAAATGTGAGATTGGTGAGGAAAGTGCTAGGATTCTCTCAAGGGTAGACTACTCGAACAAGGTGATATTGAATTGCTTTCAGAGTTTAATCAATATACGCTTGAGGCATTAATAGTTCATGTACTAAGTATGGTTTTTCACAAACTTGATGATAATTATTCAACAATTTTCTACTTTGGTTGAACAATTAGAGTCTACTGTCCGGACACGAGCTTCATTATTAAAATGCCGTAGGTTTTAAATGAAAGATTTTGAAAGATCAAGGACTTTCACAATCCATTAATTCTTATAATTGTTTTTATCAAACTATTAAATATTGACAAAATTAATAAAACATGCTAAATTCATAAATTTTATTGATTATCAAGGTGCCAAATACATTTTCCGGCCAAAAGCTAAAGATCACACCCCTTAAAAGTCTAGGACAATGCAACCAGTCTTCTTTTTTACTAAAGTGCCAAACTTATAAATTTGTGATTATTGATCAAATAATTCACTTTTAGCCATTTTGATCAATTAAAAATAATTTTTTTTATTTTTAAATCAATTATCAACAATATTTTTATTTTTATTAAGTAAATTAAGGACAAAACTTGATCATCCAGGTCCTTATTTTCATTCGCGTTGTTTAATTTTTTTAATTGACAAAAAAATAGAAAATATTCTTTTAATTAATTAAAATGTTTGAAATTGAGTAATTTGACCTTGAACTATAAGTTGAGGGACCGAGTGACACTTTGTTATTTTCATGGCAATAATCAGTATTTTTTTAATTTCAAAAGATAATAAAAAATAATAAGTCATTTTTAATTACAAAATTACCCATGTGGTGATGCAAATGAAGATGAAGGCAACATAGGCAAATAAATTAAGGCTATTTTCGACATTAAGCTCAAACCAGCAAAAATAAAAAAGTTTGAATTTTGAATTACAATAGAGATCGAGGGTTTAGGGTTTGAAATTCTCCATTTCAGACAAACAAAGAAAGCTTTTGGGAGGGAAATCCTCAATATCAACAGGTACGCTCTCACTCTCATTGATTCTTTCATGTATTTTAATTTTTATAAATACTCTGTAGTTCATTTCAAATGCTAATGTAATATATTTAATTTATAGAAAAAATTGTCAAGAATGAGCACTTTAACAAACAGAACCCCCAAATCATCTGGGGGAAGGTCACTGTTTTACCAAGATTTAGCTTCACCTATATCCGCCCGTAAAGGCAAATTCACAAGCCCCGGCCAGGCTGCAGCGGTGTCGGCTTTATGGCGGGAGAATTTCGGGGGTTCGGATCTTCCTCCGCCTCCTATGTATACATTGGAGGACAGGTCTGATTTCTCCCCGGAGTCGGGGATTCCCGATTACCCTCTTTCCCCGGAGGCGAAATCGGATCCGAGAAGTCCGAAACATGTTTCTGGGAGGGAGTTTATGACTCCGATGAATAGTAAAGCAGAGGCAAGCACGAGCAGGACTAATTCGTTTGCGTTGATGAGTGGTAGCCAGAACCAACAGGGTTCAGCTAGTTCGAGTTGGTGGTCGCCTGCTAAGGCAAGTGGTGGTGATCAAGAAGATAAGGGGAAAGGTTCTCCTGTGGAGGGTGTGGTTCAACCTGGTGCTTTGATTACGCTTCCACAGCCGAGGGAAGTTGCGAGGCCTGAGATACAGAGGAATAATTTTCCTGCTGGGAATCTTGATGAGGAGGAATGGGTTACTGTTTATGGGTATGGCTTTGTCTTAATTTTTCATGTTGTGTATTGATTAATTTTTATTCACCTCGTCACTATTTAATTATGTTTTTGCTGCGTATGATAACTTCTTTAACAAATACTACTTGTCGATCTTTCAACTTGTTTCTTGACTGTAATATTTGTTTTAATTTAGTAATCTTTTGAATCTAAATGTTCGGAAACTTTCAATTTTATTTGTGAAGGGGCAAAATGATGTCAAATGGTATGTTCATTTGGTTTACAGTAAATTCATCTTAGTTGCAGTAATGGTGTTTCAAAATTATTTCATGGTTATTTTAAAAACATTGTTACAATCTTTTGGGAATTTAGTTGTCTTCTGTAATCTCAATTCAAACTTGATTGGTAGAGATTGTTTTAATTTTACCCTAATATTTTTTCGTTATTTTTCTAATTTTGCATGATGGAGATTCAGTTGCTTTTTTTTTAAGTTTTTTTCAGTTGACCTTTTTTTCTTAAAAGTAACTCTAGTTATGAATGATCTTTTGCAGGTTCACACCTGTCGATATCAATGAAGTTTTGCGGGAATTTGAGAAATGTGGTGTGATCGTGAAACATGTTTTTGGTCCAAGGAATGCTAACTGGATGCATATTCTTTATCAGGTTCTAATTCTACTATTTTTTTGTATAATGTAGTTCGAGGTTAGGGGTCCATCATATTTGTTGATTAAAGTTAAATGACTCTATTTTTGTCTTTGCAATTCTTTGATGGGCTGTGGCATTGATATCACATTACAGCTTAAGTCATGCTTTTTTCGCTTATTACAAATGTTTAGTCCAGGCTTAAAGGCTAAAATTTTAGCAGCTAATGTGGAACACATGGGAACTGAGAAATCCAGGAGGCTGAACATAATGAAGTGTTATGTCTTGTAAATAGTGATCAATTTTGTGTTCTAAGACGCGCTGTTATCATCTGTGTGCTTCTAGTTTATCCGATTTTGGATAAACATCATATTATGGAAATCTAATTTTTCGCCCCTTCATTAGAGTTTGAGTTGTGGCATTATATACAATTTTGATAGTCATTTCTCAGTCCAACAGGTTGCTTGGGTTAATATTAGCAGATTTTTGCTGAAGGATTCATGTGATTAAAAGTACGCATAAGGAAAATTCGACATTTGTGTGTTTTTAAGTTAGGTTTCCCATATTGAAACTATTTTTATCTGAAGAAAACAGATGAAACAATAGACGAGTACTATACCATTACCATCTACCTTCTTTTCTTGCTATTTTCTCCATTTTCCATCCACCCTTATAAAAGATTTTAAGTGCTTAATTGAAACTTTATTGGGCAATCTCAAGTGTATGTATGTTTCAGAACCTTGTAGATTTGGCTTTTGCTAAGTGGGCATGATTTTGCTCTTATTTTTAGACAACAATGACCCAAGTTGTTAGATTTCGAGTCTGGTAATGTACATCAATTATAACTAACAAATTATTTTGCCTGGTTTTTCTTTTTGTTGATGCAGAGTCGATCCGATGCTCGGAAGGCTCTCAGCAAGAATGGATTTCAAATAAACGGAGTCTTAATGGTAGGTGTAAAGCCAGTGGATCCCATACAACGCCAAGCTTTGAATGAAAGGCTGAACAATCAGGGGTTCATGACCTTACCCCCAGCACCATCTGCTAGAACCGCAGAATTAAAAACACCAGGAGCTTCTCGCCCATACTATCTTCAAAATGGCAGTAGCAGTGCCCGACAGTCAGGAGGTGCCATTGCATCCCCAGCAAAGTCTGTAGTGTCCAAAATATTTGATGTGATGTTTGGCATTTAGGGTATTGTTTTTTCCATGGGCTCTACTTATCTTGTCACAAATAGAGGTATGATTGTTTTTGGAAATTCAGCTGTAACACCGAGTCTTTTGTAAGTCTTTCTGAAGATATGACTTGATATTTACCATGAATGAGGCGCTGCATTCCTTGTCATTGATATTGTAAGACTGGTTATAGAATTGTTCAAAGGTTGAGAAATGAAATTGAAGTATAACATCACCATAATGTGTTACGAAACTTTCTCATCTTCACCGTCTCCTTTATTTTTGTTTTTTTGCATGCGCGTGTGAGTGCATGCATGTGTCTCATAATTAGATTTATATTTATTTTTATTGTTCGAACGGTGTAATCATGCAGTGCTTCTAAGTAACAATGCAGGCTGAATACAGAGTTTATGAGGCAAAACTGCATCATATTTTGCTTCATTTATTAGTTTTTGGCTTTAACTTATTAATGTCTTGTGTTGTAGTAAATACATTACAGCTGGAAAAGGCTAGTAAATGTTATTCTATCAACTAGTAGATCAACAAACCTGGATCCATGTGTAACTACCTCAAACTCAGGACTTCACACAGAGACAGATGACACTGTAAACTGAGGTGAGAAATTTGTTTCTAGTACACTTAGATGCTACTTGTCTTGTTTATTCTACTGATGAAAATTGTGTCATGCATGCCTTTGCTTTTGTTTAAGGGCATTTATTTATGAAATTGCCATGGATTGGTGGTGGGAAATGGGAATGATTACACTTTTGTGCCAGTTTTATGGAAATTGAGTTCCATCTTTAATGACTGTATATGTAATCTATTTTGTTACTTTCCCCAACTCAAAACTTTCATATGGTGACTGGTAAGTCATAGCTTTCAAGTGGTACTCAGGTTTCTTAGCATTTGGTCTTTTAACTAGAATTGCATAATTTTTGTTTTAAATAAACCAATGGTTGGTAGGCTTAATGGCTTAAAAAAATTGAACCTTTTTTTAGGTGTTGTCAATTCTAATCAAACTTTACAAAAATGCCAATTTTAGCTGATATTTTCTTTTTACCTTTCAATTAATACCCATTTTTTAGTGGCGTAAATTCATGTTATTTTCAGTTGATTTTAAATTCTGACTGTAATTGAAAGCTAAAGATGCGAAGTAGGTTAGACTAACCTTTTTGAAAGGTTTAACTAGAATTAACTGCACCCGAATTTTTTTGATTTCTTTTAAGACATTAGACCTTAGAAATATGATTGAAATGCTCATTGTTGGTCTCCCATCACTCGTACTTAATAGCAAGCCATTTGGTCACTAACAACAATGCAGAGACATATTTATCGAATCCTACATTTCGACCTTTCGTTTGAGATTCGCTTTTGAGACTATGATCTGTATTCTTATATAAGATACTGTTTTCGACTTTTGTTCGTTTCGACTTTTTCGTTTCAATGTTTTTGTTTCAACATTTCGGTGCAACATAGCTAGACTCTAAAATAATTGAAAAAGTGTATGAAATGTGATTGAAATGAAAATGCACAAGGATTGGCAAGCAAGAAGTGCACTAGTTGAAGTTGTAAATTAGAGTTATTATTGAAATTTGATCCACTTTTTGGAAAGTGTTGAGCTCTACGCAATGAAGAATTGGTTTTATTGTATCATTTTGTTGTATATTTATTGTTATTTGTTGTTAGAGTACAAAATAATGCATCACTTGAGCCATGCTGTGACTTCTGTTCACTCACGGGCACTGCTGTGGCCGCATTTAGCTTCTGCCACGTGTCCCCCTGCTTATACATACTTATGCATGTGATAATTTTTTTTTTAGTAATCTAGCTCATATTTTATTACTTCTATAACACTTAAATTGGTTTTTAATTGTTTTAAAGTTCAATAGTACATTGATTTTATAATGCTAGTATATAACTTATTTTCTTACATTTATTGTAAATATGGTAAATTTTTATCTAAACAAATAGATTATGTAGTTCGATTATTTTTAATAATTTTTGTTTAAAATGAGAGTATCAATCGGATAATTCACTCTAATTAGTTATTATCTAATAAACAAAAAGTAATTGCAATTTGTAAATTTGTACATTACGGTCAATTGACAGAGCTTTGTGAGTTAACTTTATGTCATTAAACTCACAAATTATATAAAATGTACGCGTTCACAAGTTTTGATGATCTAATTTAAAAGTTAATTGCTCTAAAGTTGATACTGTTTTCAATTGATCAAAATAATTAAATGTTAATTAATTGATTCTCGCATATAAATTCAGGAATTACGATAGTCTTCCGCTCACTATTTAATTATATTGATATAGTAAAACTTAATAAAAAAAGGGCAGATCTTTTCAAACAAAATGATATATACCGAATCCTACTGTAAGTATAATGGAGCCGAGTTGCAGGAGATCTACTCTCAGGTGACACCGGACTCCCCCTGAAGACCGAAAAGGTATGAAGGAGATGCTGAATCTCTAAGATTCGGTAACACGCTAATAAAGACCGAATCCCACATGATCCGCCAAGAGCGCGTCAGGCCCGGGATTCGGGTAAACGACTAAATATGGAAATCTTGTCCTATTTGGACACAAACACTACATATGGAAAGATAAGCTCTACTTTAGGAAGATAAGACTATTTAGGAAGACGTTCCTAAATAGGACTCTTATCAGATTAAGGTAGATCCCGACAAATCAGGAGAATCTCTACGATACGGCCGAATCCCTACAAAGTAGGATTCACCTGCCTAATACAACTCTACTAGGTATATTCGACTACTATAAAAGGAGCACGAGGTATGCCTAGAATCACAATTACATTCATATACTCAAAACGCTGCTCAAAGCTCTAGACTGACTTTAGCATCGGAGAGTTAATCGGACAACCACCGTCCGGTTAGCTTCTACCCTGTTTTGCAGGTTCACTCACCGGTTCAGAAGGCAGACTCCATCAATTGGCGCCGTCTGTGGGAAAAGCTTAACTAAACTTCAAAAGAAGGAGCTTTTCTGAACTCAAATACAAATCTCATTGAAGAAGATGACTTCTGAAAGAGTAAACCTGAAAGACAAACAACCAATGGACCCAAAAAGCACTCCGGAGATAATCAACGTGACGGAAGACGGGCTTCACAACTCCGGGGAAAAAAGCAACACCGGAGGACCCTCCTTCTCAACACCTCAGTACCAAACTAATCCGATAAGGGGAAGCAACCCAATTGCTTTCAATCTAAGCACTGAAGAACAAGCACCAAATGCAGCGGCACAAGATCCACACAGCGAAATGCTGAAAAAGATACTAGAATCTGTACAGGCAAATCTTGACAGATTGGCTAATGAAGCCAAAAGAACAAACGACAGGCACGAAGAAACTATGAAAATGCTAAGGGAAAACTTCAGCCCTACAGCTCCCAGAAGAAGAGAAAGAACAGAAAATGCAAACCCAGGCCGACGAGAGACAAGGGCAGAAAACAACAAAAGCAAGGAACCTCGGACCAGAGGAAACGAAGAAAGGAACGAAGCAAGAAACCAGCGAGAAAATAAAACCAGCGACGAGGAAAGTCCTGACGGAGAAAAATCTAACGAGGAATCGCCGGAGGCACCCAGAAATGAGCACAACCAGGAGGACGCCCGAAGCGGTCTGAATACGAAAAGAGACGAACGAAGGGAGAAGGAAAAAGAAGACGCCCCACCAAGGAGTAAGCGACAAGAAAGAGATGCAGGGAAAGAACAAAATAAGAAAAAACACCAAGAAGGAGAGAGCGAATCGTCAGAGACACCCCAAAAAAGCAAAGCCACATATGTGGTGGAAGAAGATTTAGAAGAGAAGATCGCCAAAGCGCTCAAAAAACTAAAATCTGAAGAATTGGACATAGATGACCTCAGGTTGAAAGGATCACCCCTCTCGCCCGAGATCATGGAGGAAACCATCCCGCACAGCATGAAGCTGCCGACCTTGCCAATTTTCAATGGGGAAGGAGACCCCCGAGACCATACCTCTAGGTTCACAGCGACCATGGGGCTACTCAGCGTATCAGACGCCATCCTCTGCAGGGTTTTCCCTACCACGCTCACGGGCACAGCCCAGAGATGGTATAACAAATTAAAACCAGGCTCGATCAAAAGCTTCGCTTCGCTTTCAACAGAATTCCTCAACAGATATCTCACAAACATCCCAGCTAAAACCACTACCAGTATCCTAAGAGCCTGTATCCAAGAAGAAGGAGAAACCCTGTGAAGCTACATCGAACGATTCAACAAGCAAGCTATGAAGATAGACAACCTGAACGTCGACATGGCGACAGAAGCATTGCGAGACGGGACGCGATTCGGAAAGCTGGTGGACAAGCTGCTAGTCAATAAACCCACAACTTTCTCGAACTTAATGGGCATAGCTCAGAAATACTTCGAGTTAGACGAAGGGCGAAGGGCGATTCGCGGAAAGGAAGCAAAAGGAAAAGAATCAAAAGAGAGATCCAGAGAAAAAACCAAGTCCAAACCTGATGATAGGAGAGGAAGACCCGAAGAGAGCAGACGATTCGCCCCCCAGACAAGATATGAATCGAGATACGATCCCAGAGATGATGAGAATAACTTCACTCCGCTAAACACCAGCCGAACTAATGTCCTCATGTGGATCAAAGAAAACATCAAAAACGTGGTATGGCCACCAAAAATGAAAGCAGAAGTAAGAGACACCAGAAAGTACTGCAAATTTCACGACGATTACGGACACGAAACGGATAGCTGCAGAGACTTGAAGGTCGAGATCGAAAGAATGATCGACACAGGCGAGCTGAGGAAATTTGTGGCCCGAAAAGAGAAGAGCAATGACAAGGGAGAAAAAAGAAACAGAGAAGACAAGCCGAAAGAAAAGGAAGA
Organism: Mercurialis annua; assembly: GCF_937616625.2. Classification (NCBI taxonomy): domain Eukaryota; kingdom Viridiplantae; phylum Streptophyta; class Magnoliopsida; order Malpighiales; family Euphorbiaceae; genus Mercurialis; species Mercurialis annua. The sequence continues at coordinate 2,430,591 of NC_065574.1, read as the reverse complement.
CGAGCGCCCATCCAAAATTCTGGGAACCATACACATGATTAATGGTGGAGGGCATAGTAGCTCCACGATCAGGAGGAAGCAGAGGAAGGAAATAATGAACATACGAGAAACTCACATGCCGCCAGTGATCTTCGATGTAGAAGACTATGAACACGTCAAAGCACCTCACAACGATGCTTTGGTAGTGACTACTATCATTGAAAATTGGAACATGGAGCGGATCCTTATCGACGAAGGAAGTGCAGTAAACCTCATGACAAACGCAGCATACAAAATGTTGGGAGGAACAGCGTCAAGGCTACGCCGAGTCCCAATTCCGCTATCAGGACTCGGCGGACCCTCCATCACCCCGCTGGGAGCAGTCACCTTGGAAGTAATAATCGGCCCAGAAAGAGGAATAAACAAGAAAATCATGTCACTATTTAACATAGTGGACATGGAATTGACATATAATGCCATCCTAGGAAGACCTTTCCTCCATGATTCGGCAGCGGTAACCAGCATCAGAGCGCTGGCAATGAAGGTACCAACTGAAAAGGGAGTAGTGACGCTGAGAGGAGACCAAGGAATAGCCAAGAAGTGCTATGACGAGTCAGTGGTGGATCTCCAAGAAAACAAAACCGAAAAGAAGGAAGAATAGGAACGAAAAAAGACCCATCATCAGTAACGACTTCACGTCTTACCAGATGGCGTCAAATCTATCTTTAATTTTTTGTATGCCATCCTTTATCAATAAAAGTTTAATTTTGCTGCTATTTGATTAGCCAGACGAACCAATAAAGAAATGAAAATCAAGAACAGCCACGAATAAATTAAATCAAAGATGAAAGAAGAAAAAATAAAGATCAAATTCAAGAAAGGCTAAGAGCCAAGAAAATGAATTAACTCAAGGCAAAATCGCCGGAATAGGAGAATCGCCACCAAAGGTTAAGAGTCAAGAAAATGAGTTTAAATTAACTCAAAGCAAAATCGCCGAACCAGGCAAATCGCCACAAAAGGCTAAAAAATGAGTTTAAATTAACTCAGAAAAGGCAAATCGCCAACAAAGAGTTTAGATTAACTCAACAAAAACAAAAATAAAAAGAGTTTAGATTAACTCAACAAAAACAAGAATAAAAAGAGTTTAGATTAACTCTATAAAAAGCAAAGAACAAGGTTTAGAATAACCTTCGAGGCAAATCAAGTACATAAAAATAAGGCGAAAGCACATTTCGAAGAAACATAGAAAATATATTCATAAATTGCGAATTATAAAAAGCAAAATCAATACATCAGCAAATACAATCAAAAGAAAAACTACTAGACGCGGTCTTTAGACATCTTGGCGAGGAGATCACGGGCGATGGCCTGGGGATCCAATCCGTTAACCCCAGAAAGATCAATATTAGGATTCTGCTCTAGAAGCTTCCTCCCAATCGCAAGGCGATACTCGCTTATCAAAGCAGAGTAGAAAGCCTTCGTATCTAGCAGACGGATGTGAAGACCCTCAACCTCCGATCTTAGATTGTCCCTCTCCCCACCAACAAGGGAATTGATCCGAATGAGCTCCTCAATCTCTTGAGTCAAGTCATCGGTCTTTTTCTCGATCACTTTCACCTGGCGATCATTAATCGCATCCTGCGCCTTGAGCTGCGCCAGGAGAGAATCATGCTCTTCCAAAGAGGCCTTCAATTTCGCCCTTTCAGACTCGGAAGTCGCCAAAAGAGAAGACAGACGCTCGACCTCCTCCTCAGCACACTGTCGGCGGTCGTTCAATACCAAAACAGATTGAAGAGCCTACACACACCAGAAATAAACAAATAAGAAAACAACTGAATACAAAAAACATATTATACTCAAGAAAGAAAGCACTTACAGAGAAACCATGAAAACAAGCCAGATCGGAAAGCTCTTGACCCGGCCTACCACAAAACCACGTGACATCAGCAGGAATCGCCAAAGTCCGGATATATTCCGCTAGCACTCTCGGATTCAGCAAACTGGCAGGATCCTGACCTTCGACCCACTGAACCAAGTCTGGAGCAGAAGAAGAGCTTCCAGGAAAACTCTCCCTCGTTGGAGAACCATCGCCAACTCGACGTCTTTTTCTAGACGGAGAATCCGGGTCTCGACCTAGAGAAATCTCTCCCGAATCAGCAACAACAGGCCCCTCTGAGGCCACACCCCCAACTCCCCCCGAGACGATAGATGATGCTAGAGGGGGAAGTAGTGACGGAACCGCCTCGTCACCTACTGGATCAGCCGATTCATCATCATCATCTACAATAATAATCTCAGGCAACGCTATCTCGGCAGGAGCTATGGGAATATCAACAGGAGCCCCATCCACGTCAATGTCGCCAGGAATAATGTTGGCAATAGGAACGTCAGGACCACCCATCGGAACGTCCAAATCTACTTGAAATCCGGAAAGGAAATCGTCAGAAGAAGAAGACATCCTACAAAAGAAACATTAAAAAGAACTTAAGCAAACTAATATACCTTGAACAAAAGAGTAGCAAAGATCCGCCAAGCCTCGAGGAGGATCCTCCAAAGGAAGCCATCGACGCCGAAGATGACTATTGACCAAGACATCTAAAATGGGACGCGATTCAACACTACAGGAAGATATGTCGAAAGCAAGTTTTGACTCGGATAAACTTAAAGGAGAAGAACAGCTCCGAACTGGATGAGAAGAAAAACCATCCGAAAAATGAAGAAAAGCAAATTTATGGTAGACAATAAAGAAACGCCTTCGCCAGCGACTGGTTAGGCAAGGAAGATAAATACGAGATCGCCCTTCTCTACCAAGGGCGAAAACGAAGCAGCCATCACACTTCCTAAAGTCTACAAAATGATATAACACTTTGAGAGAAGGGGCACAGCCCCGGAGCCTACATGCCTCCGAAAAGGCAAGCACTACTCTAATCGTACCAGGGTAAAGTTGCCCCAGAGCAACCTTTAAATCCCTACACACTTCTACTAAAAATGAATCTAAAGGAAACCTAAGACCAGCAGCAAATTGCTCTTCGAAGAGAACCGCCCTACAAGAAGATCCGGGAGAATCAGACGCAGCCATATCGGCACCGGGTAATATTACCCTATAATCGAAAGGAAAACTATACTTAAAATAGATATCTAAGACTTCATCCCTACGAAGCTTTGATCGGGTAAAAGCCATAGCAGCGCATGCATCTTCCACTCGACTAAGAGGCATCCTAGAACAGGAAATCACAAACATAAGCACAAAATAAGGATCAAACAAAAAATATATTGAAGAACACGTTGAAGAACACATCGAAGAACACCAAGTACAGAAAAGGAATCTCCAGAATATAAACCATGAAGAATATATACAAAGAAGAAAGCCATATTAACATCCAAACAACGAAAGAAAACATACCTGAAAAATCTGGAGAAAACAAGTCACGAAGAATCAAATGATCAAACGAAGAACGAAAAGGGAAAAGCTACAAGAAATGAGAGTAAATTCGAAAAGTAAGTAAGAGGGAAAAGAAGAAATACAAAGAGATTAAATACAAAACGCTTTTGAATCATTAACCGTTGAAATCATTAAATGCCGACACATGGCAACACAGAATCTTACTAAAGAAGAAACGTCACCCACAAACATATGAAACGACTCGCCCGGAATAAAAAACGACTCGCCCGTATAAGAGAACTCAGCTCCAAAAGAGCCAAAATCCACTAAGGCATAAATGCCAAACTACTTCAGCTCACTTGCGGGGGGGCTAATGATGGATACCGAATCCTACTGTAAGTATAATGGAGCCGAGTTGCAGGAGATCTACTCTCAGGTGACACCGGACTCCCCCTGAAGACCGAAAAGGTATGAAGGAGATGCCGAATCTCTAAGATTCGGTAACACGCTAATAAAGACCGAATCCCACATGATCCGCCAAGAGCGCGTCAGGCCCGGGATTCGGGTAAACGACTAAATATGGAAATCTTGTCCTATTTGGACACAAACACTACATATGGAAAGATAAGCTCTACTTTAGGAAGATAAGACTATTTAGGAAGACGTTCCTAAATAGGACTCTTATCAGATTAAGGTAGATCCCGACAAATCAGGAGAATCTCTACGATACGGCCGAATCCCTACAAAGTAGGATTCACCTGCCTAATACAACTCTATTAGGTATATTCGACTACTATAAAAGGAGCACGAGGTATGCCTAGAATCACAATTACATTCATATACTCAAAACGCTGCTCAAAGCTCTAGACTGACTTTAGCATCGGAGAGTTAATCGGACAACTACCGTCCGGTTAGCTTCTACCCTGTTTTGCAGGTTCACTCACCGGTTCAGAAGGCAGACTCCATCACAAAAGAAGTATTAAATTTGTATAACGAAAATATACATGTCCTAAGCATGTTTTCATTGGTCAATTTTAATATCATGCTTAATCAAATAATATTCCCCCTATCAAAAACAGAAAAATAACATTATCATAGTGTAAATAAAAATATTTTGGCATTATTAATTTCATGATGTGAAAAATGCTTATTTTTTTTAGGCTTAATGGCGTAAAAAATCACAAACTTTAGCGTGTTGTGCAAATTTAACATAAACTTTCAATTTTGGCAAATTAATATATAAATTTTTGATATTTTGCAATTTTAGCACCGATCAATTTTTTTTCAAAAAAAACAGAGAAAAATACTGAGGTGTACACCAGAATAACCACTGTTCCGCCGTCCACATCAGTATTTTTTCACAAAAAACTGATCGGTGCTAAAATTGTAAAAAATCAACGTGTATTAATTTGCCAAAATTGAAAGTTTACGTTAAATTTGCAAAACACGCTAAAATTTATGATTTTTTATGCCAATAAGCCATTTTTTAATATTAAAACTAGGCAATTGTAAAAAAATAAAAATTGTTCCATCCTCCTATAAAAAGCACTCTCTAACTGCTCTCTTACACAAAAAAGACAGACACAAACTCTCATTTCATTTTTGTTTATACATTTTACAATAAAAATCAAGAAAACTAAGCTATTTATCTAAATATGAAGATGAATCACAAAATGCAACCACCAACGGAGGTGGCGGTGGCGGTGCAGCTCCCAGAGTCAAAGGTGGCAGCTACAGAGAACGTCAGTGGAACAATCAGTGGCCCACTAGTGGGGTCTGGCGGTGGCGCTGTAAGACGTTTTGGCCGGAAAGATGACGTCATGCATGTATTACTTAGGTTATTATGTATAGTAACCTCTGTAATAGCTGTGTGTTTCATGGTCACAGCTCATCAGTCTAGCACTGTTTCCATCTATGGCTTTACTCTTCCTGTTCATTCCAAGTGGTCATTCTCTCACTCTTTTGAGTAAGTGTTTTAAATTTTTAAATTTTTTGAACTTTTTACTGTTTGGTTGCTGAGAAAGTTGACGAGAAAGTAAAAAACTAAAGAAAATGGAAGTGTTTTTTTTTATGGGTTTCTGTCTAACGAAGATAAAGTTTTAGTCTTTTTTGATTTTTCTTCGTTTTAATTGACTATAATATCCTTAGTTAGTGTTTAGGTAGCACGAATACGGATACAGGAAATAAGATACTTGAACATGTACACGGCAAAATAATGTTTTTTTAAATTTTCTATGTCAAATTGAAGTTTCGTGTTCGAAACTGTATGAAACGTTTTCGAATATGTTGATTGAATGAAGTGTCTGCAACATCTAAGTTAGTGTGAATTGACCGACAGCCTAATCAAATTTCTGTCCTTGTTTATTTGTCATGTTATGGGAAAAACTATTAATAATTGATTCTTGTGAATTTTATGTTGACGAAATTGCCTTGGTTTTTGGTTTCTTCTGACTAAAAAAATACAAAATTTTTGGTACTTCCATACTATTTCCATGAACAGAAAACCCGTGAGTTTATTATTTTTTAGTTTTTTTCCATTTATTTTAGAATTTAGAGTAATGGGTTCATGCAATTTGGATTTTTTTTCTTAGTGGCAATAATATTGAAATGAGTAAACGAAATGTCATTATTGTGATAAGATATTGCTTGTGGGATTTCTTAAAGTTTGAATCTTTACTGATTTGAGAGATGGTGAGATATAAGAGTTTTGAAGCAATGGTCTAATTTGGATTAAAAGTTAGTTAGAAGGGTTAACTTTTGATGATGATTAATATTAGTAGTTAATTCATGAATTTGGCATTGAGCAGATATTTAGTTGGAGTATCAGCAGCTGTTGCTGCACATTCTTTGCTGCAATTTCTCATTAGTTTCTCAAGATTGCTTACAAAATCTCCAATCATTCCTTCAAGAAGTCATGCTTGGCTTCTTTTTGCAGGCGATCAGGTATCGATTTCTTACCATTTTAGGCTTGTGTCTGTGGTAATGTTACTATGTATGTAATTTATTCCGTTTGTTGTTGATGTGTTAACCTATATTGCACGGAAACGGGAAAATTGAAAATGATATTTTTATAAGAATAGGTTATAAATACAAAGTAATAGACTGTTTGAAGTATTTCTGCATATGGTAACCAAACGCCGAAACATAGGACATGATAAATTTTCGTGCAATCAATGGCGGAACCACTCACAATCAGGGGTAGGTTTTAGCTGAGTTGCTGTTGGAAATTTTCAAGAGAAGGAGTTGGGGCTTGTAGTGAAGTCAGGGCTTGAGGGAGGTTAAGGTTCACATGTCCGTTTCTGAAAATAATTCTGATATTTTGAAATTTTAACGTGTTTTGTAAAAGATATTGTTTCGCCATTTAATATTTCATCATTTCCCGTTTTAAGGTTTCCTTTTTTGCGCAACATAGCTTTTGAGGGAATGCTATGTATGTAATTACTTGTATTTATACGCGCGTCAAGTGTATATTTCACCAACTGGGCGTTACTCGATTAGTACTGAAATTAGCTGTGCAGTTTCAAGTTGTCTAGACGGACGTAGTCTCTAATCAAACTTCAACTCGATAGGTATTTGCATACGCTATGATTAGCGCTGGGGCTGCAGCTTCAGGAGTCACTAACTTGAATCGCACAGGAATCCAACATACACCGTTACCGAATTTCTGCAAGCCGTTACATTACTTCTGTAACCATGTTGCTGTTTCGATAGCTTTCAGTTTCTTAAGCTGTTTCTTGCTGGCTGCATTAGCTGTTCAGGAGGTTATCTGGCTCTCCAAGTCTAAGTATTGAAATTAGTTTAAGTATGTATACTTTGTAGGAAATGTGTTCTTGCTCTTATTAGTTCTGCTGATTTTCTACTTTCTTGGTAATATTGAATGTAATTCCATTGATTGAGACGCATAAGGTTTTGCCCGTAGGGATGTAATCGAATCGAAATACTATCAGATTCGATTAAATTCTACTATAATATTCAGAGTTTAAAATTTAAATTCGACTGAATTTTATTTCAAGAATTCAAACACGAGTTTGATAAAATAATTAAGAATCGATTGATATTAAATTCGATTCAAGAATTGATTCAAATACTTCGAACTCAAATTTCAAGTTCCTAAGTGTGATGCAAAATTATATATTTTGGACAGACTTTCTTCATGAAAGTTATAGGCTTTAAAATCCTTTAAAAGTGAGCTTTAGAATCGGGTGATTCCGACAATCACCATACCGTTACTAATTCTTATATACAAAATGAAAAAAAAAATTAAATACAATTTAACTATTTTAAAATTTAAACTAATTATTCTAAAATGCATTTATTACCACCGATGAACTATAGCTCAAATAATATGTGCGATAAGTGAAATTCTACTAAAGCCGTGCCATGAGATGAAATACTCCTACAAACGTTAAAAACTAATTTCTCCAATAATTAAATAAAAACACTTACTAGCATAATTGCATCAAATCAACTTCTTTAAAAAGAAAATTACAAGAATCAATCTATTTTCATCTCATTCATTTCTCAGACGACTTGTCGTTGCAGTCTTGTTCCCAGTGCTCTCTCCCAACCAAAACGGTGCGTTGCAGTCTCTGCCTCTGTTTCTTCTGTGAACTGCGCAACAAGAACAAACAACCGCCACTCTATCGTTAGAAAGAAATGAAAGCTTTACAAACAGAAATGTATCAATGAAATTCAATTCAATGAGAAATTATTCTCTGTAATGTAAGTTTGTATCTTCTTCTCTCTTTTAATTGATGTATTTGTAGAATTCAAATGGCCTCCCATTTTTCCTTCAGCTCACCACTCCATCTCAAAACCCAAATTCAAAACCCCCATAAATCCCTCCCAAAGCACCGAACTTTCTCATCCATTTCATGCCAAAACCAAACCCCAATTCCTCAAAACAATGAAGAAGATGAACCCACCAAAAAAAGGAACAAAATCACCCACTTAAATTTTCTATCTTTACCCATTACTCTCACTATAATCTCCACTTCTTTATCACCAAAACCAGCTCTTGCCGCCCCTGCAACAGCAAAAACAACTCATAAAAAGAAGAAAACGCCCCAAGAAACTCTAACCCCTGAGCAGCTTAAACAATGGAGCAAAGACCTCCCAATTGTATCCACTAGATTGCCTTACACTGAGTTGTTGAATCTTAAACGAAGTAATGAGGTTAAGCATGTAATTAAGGCTCCTAAGGCTTGTTTGAGACAACAAGCTGAGCCAGTTTTGGTTGTGTTGAGTGATGATCAGGTTTTTAGAACTGTTTTGCCTTCTGTTGTTAGTAATAAGAAGTTTTGGGATGAGTGGGATGAGTTAAAGATTGATGCTTTGTGTATGAATGCTTATGCTCCTCCGGTTAAGAAGCCGGAGTTGCCGAGGCCGTATTTGGGGTTTTTGTGGAGAGTTCCGGAGTTTATGTTGTCGAAGTTTAAGCGTAAGAAGGAGTCGAAGAGAGCTAGGGTGATGAGGAGTGCACGGGAGGAGTTTAGGAGGCAACGGGAGGAGGAGTTGGCGAGGATGAGGGAGGAACGGGAGATGATTGAGAAGGTGATGAAAATGCAGAAGAAAGAGGAGCAGAGGAGGATAAAGAAGGAAGCTAGGAAGAAGAAGCATGAGGAGTCTCTGCGTGATGCGCGGATAAATTACACGCGGATGGGGAATATGTGGGCTGATTTAGCGCAGGATTCGAACGTTGCAACGTTGTTGGGCTTGGTGTTTTTTGTGATATTTTATCAGACGGTGGTGCTTAGTTATCGGAAGCAGAAGAAGGACTACGAAGATAGGCTGAAGATTGAGAAGGCGGATGCTGAGGAGAGGAAGAAAATGGGGGAGTTGGAGAGGGAGATGATGGGAATTGAGGAAGAAGAGGAAGATGAGAGCGAGGAAGGGAAGGGTGAGAAGAATGCTTATTTGAAGATGGCTATGCAGTTCATGAAGTCAGGGGCTCGTGTAAGGCGTGCTAGTAATAGGAGATTGCCTCAATACTTGGAGAGGGGTGTGGATGTGAAGTTTACAGATGTTGCAGGACTTGGGAAGATAAGGCTTGAACTTGAGGAGATTGTGAAGTTCTTCACACATGGGGAGATGTACCGGAGAAGAGGAGTGAAGATACCAGGTCAGATTTTAAAGCATAATGTATTTTTGCCTCCTTTTTTCCATATTTTTGGCATTGATTCTGCTAGCATGCACTTTCTAACATATGTTATATTGAGATATCAATTCAATTTACATATGTTCTGCCTAGTTTGAAGGCCTAGTTGGGATAGGCTTCAGCACTGTTATGTGTTGCTGCCACAATTGCTCGTAAAACTGCTCTTTATTTCCTTGTTACGGGATCATGTCATTGTTTATAATTGGATTTGCATATAGACAAGTGACTGAATTAGCTAAACTTTCAGATGCTATAATTGAACTGTAGCTCCATGCAACTTCCAAAATTGAGATTTCTTCAGTATGCCGTTGATAAGAGTTTTGCAGCACCTCTTGCTGTATATGTTTATAGAATCGGCTGACATCTCAAACTCTATGTAATGGTGATGGCATTCAAGTTGCCTTTTCTCTTACTGCGTGTGAGATAACATCTTCACAATAAACTTGATATAATTAAATAACAAATGAAATTTTTGTATTGAAAGGAATTTAGTGAAGGAATCTAGATTGAAGAATTATGGCAAGTAACTCATCATAATCTGGAAGAATTCATATTTGCTTTTTCAGAAGCTATTTACATTCTTTTATACTTTTTGCATGGCTTATTCTTGTTTAGTTGGTTTTACTATTAGGTGGCATACTTCTTTGCGGGCCTCCTGGAGTGGGTAAAACCTTACTGGCCAAAGCTGTGGCTGGTGAGGCCGGTGTGAACTTCTTTTCTATCTCAGCATCTCAGTTTGTGGAAATATATGTTGGAGTTGGTGCTTCTCGCGTGCGCTCACTGTACCAAGAAGCAAGGGAGAATGTAAGAGTTGTCTTCAGCTGCTTCATTGCTCTCTCTTTCATATTCTAGCACTAAATAAGGTTCCTTATAACATACTTTGTATTATTGATAGTTTATATCTGGATTACCAAGTGTCATCCTTGATTTCTTTCATTTAATTCATTTTTCTTGTTGTGTGTTTTCAAAGTTGTCATTATTCTACTTCCCCATGATCCTTTCTCTTCATAGATGTGCTATTTAAGCTTCTGATACATCTTTTGGAGATGGACAACTTTGAGCATGCTATCATATATCCTTTTCTTGTTTGGACAGGCCCCATCTGTTGTCTTTATTGATGAGCTGGATGCTGTTGGAAGGGAGCGAGGCTTGATTAAAGGCTCTGGTGGACAAGAACGTGATGCAACTCTAAATCAGGTTGGTTTGGGAATTTGGGGCATTAACAAATATTACACTTTATTGATGGTGTTGTTACAAATTAAACCTCCTCTTGGACATTGATATCCACATTATTCATATATTCAGCTTCTTGTATGTTTGGATGGGTTTGAAGGAAGAGGGGAGGTGATCACTATTGCTTCCACCAATCGACCAGACATTCTAGATCCTGCACTTGTCAGACCTGGGCGCTTTGATAGAAAAATTTATATACCCAAACCTGGCCTTATAGGCCGCATGGAAATTCTGAAGGTGATGATATATATATATATATATATATATATACCTCCTTACCTTTCCAATTGTTATGATAATTCTAGATTTTATAGGTATTCCACGTGTTTGATTTCTTAATTCTTAAATAGGTTCATGCTCGTAAAAAACCTATGGCCGATGATATAGACTACATGGCTGTTGCTAGTATGACAGATGGGATGGTTGGTGCTGAGCTGGCAAACATAATTGAGGTTGCTGCAATCAATATGATGCGTGAAACGAGGCCTGAGGTAATGTGGAATCTTGTAAAGTCGGTCAGTATGATTTGAATTTCCTTGAACTGAACTTGGTACACAGAAGTTTTGGGGAGTAATGTTTGGAACCCCGGTTGCTGTTCTATAGACAACGAAAAAAACCCTTGGGATTGATGAGAGTACCAGTGAAAAGTAATTTTGTCTTGGCAGATTACAACCGACGACTTATTACAAGCTGCACAAATAGAAGAAAGAGGAATGCTAGATAGGAAGGAAAGAAGCCCCGACACATGGAAGCAAGTAGCTATCAATGAAGCAGCCATGGCTGTTGTCGCTGTGAACTTTCCAGATCTCAAGAATATTGAGTTTGTATGGCCTTTAAATTTGATCTCGTCTATTTTAATTCATTTTCTTGCATATAGTAGTCCTACTTGTGTTAAGCTGCGTATGTTATATCTTTGTACTTCTCAAATTGAGATTTTGAGTCGGATCTTTCTTAATATTTATTGCAGTGATGCTCGCTTTTTTTCAATGAAGCTTCTGAAGCAACGTAATCCAACACTTGTTTCTATGTGTAAAAGTAAAATATCTAAGTATGAAATGCAATCTTTAGTAACAAGCATTAGTCTTTCTCCTACATATTTTCATTCCTGAGTAGAACTTTTGCTATACCATATCTGATATCTAGCCACGGTGCTATACCAAATAATGCGGAAGAATTCGTGGTATTTGTAAATGAATGATTGTTAATTTTTCTGTGAGATCAGGTCACAATTTCTCCTAGAGCTGGCAGGGAACTTGGTTATGTTCGGATGAAAATGGATCATATAAAGTTTAAGGAAGGAATGCTTAGGTATCTCTTCCCATGAGTCATTATTTTATCTGTTTTACTTACTGACCATCAAAATCCTAAAAGACCATTGAAAATATGTCTCAACTTAAGGCAAAAATGCAAAACTGTGATATAACAATTAACAATACTATTACGAGAAACGTAGTTTGTTATTAAGAGAACTGCCACTGTCTTTTAAGTAAATTTATTTCCACTTCACTAAAACTACTTTAGGGAATTATATTTATCGCATTTTTAAACCATATAATATTTTATTCTAACGCAGTCGGCAATCTCTCCTGGATCACATTACTGTTCAACTCGCACCACGTGCAGCTGACGAGCTCTGGTATGGAGAGGGTCAGGTAAAAAACCCTCTGTTGTTAATGTATACAACTATACATGTTTGTGCATATAGGACTCGATATGTTTCACCATGGGCTATGTAGTGAAATTATTTCTGCTTAGTTGCTTCATTATGTGGTATTGTTGCAGTTGAGTACGATTTGGGCAGAAACAGCAGATAATGCAAGATCAGCAGCACGAACCTATGTCCTCGGTGGCCTTTCTGAGAAACATTATGGTCAGTTTAACTTCTGGGTTGCAGATCGGATTAATGTAAGTCTACATTCTAACTTCTATGGCTTTTCTTGGAGATCAAGGAACCATATATAAAATTTCCGGCCCCTGTAATTTTTTTTCTATTTCTGCTGAGCTGCATTTGGATTGAAATTTACCAATTGCTTGAATTTCTGTCTATCATGCCGAAGCAATGATATCTTTCTGCAAAATTACAGGAAATTGATATAGAGGCGCTGCGGATTCTAAATATGTGTTATGAGCATTCAAAAGAGGTATGTCATATGAATGGAAAATATATCTTTACATGCAATTTCCTGATGCAAAAATCTGTTTCTGTATCAGATTCTGCAGCGGAACCGTAAGCTGATGGATGCCCTTGTTGATGAACTTGTTCAGAAGAAAAGCTTAACAAAACAAGAATTTTTTCATCTAGTTGAATTGCATGGTTCTATCAATCCTATGCCGCCAAGTGTACTCGATCTTCGGATAGCCAAGCGTGCCGAGTTTCAAGAAATGATGATGAATCAGAAGGAAACAATTGTGAGCAATTTATAAGCAAGATTCTTCGATGAGCTGATTGACTATGCAAACTGCAGAACAGCAGTGGCTGTGTTCTCCAAGAAAACTTTGAATGTCAAGTGTTCAGTGCTGGGGAAGTTTTGGATGAATCAAATTTGTTGAGCAATCCAATACAAATCATTTGTTGTAGAACTAGTTAATTATTCTATCATTTTCATAGGACGAGACTGTAGCGGTGTATATTCGGGTTAAATCAAATTAAAATTTTGATTTTTTTTTTCCAAAATCAAATTAAACCGGATAATTTTTTTATTTTTTTTGCGTGAAAGAACCGGATAAATTCTTTATTAATTTTAAATCAAGGCTAATATATTTTTCAGTTCAGTTTGTCTTTTTATAGTTTAGTTTGCTTTAAAAGTGAGCAACTATTTTTCTTTTTTCAATTATTCGATTTGGTTCGGTTTTTGCATAAATTAGATGCAGCATGTACACGGAAGCATGCAAGCTCATTTTTAAAGATCGTACATATGTTTAAGCCAGACCAATTTTTTAAATTAATTATTTTATTTAAATCATCAATAATCAGTAAGAATAACTTTAACTACCATATACAGCATTCTCTACTCAATTTTAACCTTCTAAAAATCCCAGAAAAAATAACTTTGAAAAGGTCAAATTTATCTCAGTACTACTAGAAAGTTTTTAACTTCCACTTCATTAAAAAAATCCACGTTTGCCTCTAACGATCCATGTCAAAGCAACCACTAGCCGCCAAATCCCAGTACCACGTTGTTGAAACAAAAACTACCCACTACTCATTACAACTATTATATATGTAACCCACTCTCAAACCCTAATGTTTTACTTCACTTCAAATTTAATTTCGTTTTGGTTAATTAAAACAATTTCTTGCAAAAAAACAGTTCATCAGAATGAAGATTACGGGTCTGTTTTTCATCAGTTTTCTAGTGTTTTTTGTTTCCATTAATGGCTTGGCTAATGCTGGTAAACTTTTCAAAGTTGGCGATGAATTTGGGTGGCAGGAACCTGGTGGTAACACTAACACCACCAATGCTGTTTATACCAAATGGGCTGAAAATAATCGGTTCCGAGTCGGAGATTCTCTCTGTAAGTTTGTTTGTCTAAGTCTTACGTTTCGGCGTTTCATTTCTGTTTCAGCGTTTTTCGTTTCTGTTTCTCGTCAAGTCTTACATTTTAGTACTTCAGAGTCTCTCGTTTCAGCGTTTTGCGTCTTGACGTTTTTTCGCAGTATTTGTGTACAAGAATGACTCAGTAGTACAAGTGGAGAAATTTGGATATTTCCATTGTAGCAGCACCAAGCCAATTGTTGCATTCAACAATGGAAGAAGCATTTTCAACTTTGACAAATCGGGTCCATTTTACTTCATAAGCGGAGCTCCGAATCACTGCAAAAGAGGCCAGCGTTTGATTGCTGAAGTAATGGGCGAGCATCATCCAAGATCTCCACCGTCCATTGCGAATCCACCTGATCAGTCTAATAATTACAATGCACCGTCGCCACAGCCAAGTTCAGGAACTCTGATCTCTGCCAGGATTGGTTCTGTTTCAGTATTTGTTGCTGCTACAATATTAGTTAATTTAGTATGGTCATTTTAAACATTTTAATTAGTTATGTTAATTTGTTTTTACCAGTTCTTAATTTTAGTTGTTTTGGGATTATATGTATTTGAACAATTTGTATTTGAATTGTTGGTTTATTAATTGAACACTAATTGGTTTCACTAATATTTAAGAATTTGAATTTGCCTTTGTATTATCTCTAAAGATTGCTGGTATTGCAATTTTTAATTATTATGTGATCAATGATTCAAGGAATGAACAAATTAATGCTTAGAGATCACTTTTTTACAATCAATTAACAGTCTGTTCTGAAATTTAATGAGCATTTCAATCATAAATGAAAATATTTTATTTATATTTTATAGAACATTCATCTGCCCCATCTCTGATATTGCATTTACATTTTTGGAGCTAATCCTGAAATGTAAAAGTTAGCAACTTGGTGACTAGGTAGCACGGACACAGACACGTACACAGAGAAACGAGGCACTTTGACACGGAGATGGCGGAAGAGTGTTAATTTAAAGTTTATTGTCAAAAATGAAGTTTCATGTCTGAAACGTGTCCGACTTGGTTATCTTAGTGCCAGTGGCCTTCCAGAGCTGTTTGCAGTTTATGTTCTATAACTTCTTGGTTTTACATTATAGTTCTATAAATTCTTTTCTTTATCTTCTTGTTCCATGATGAAGCTGTTATACTCACTACACGAATCAGCAAAGATCCTACTTAAAATAACACTGTTTTGCTGTGTCCGCGACCAAGTTTCGTGTCCCGTATCCAGTTAGCATTCCTTGGACCAAGTTTCGTGTCATGTATTTTTTAAAAAATATTTATTTCTATTCTGGCTGTATTTATTAACCAAAATTTCCTGTAATTTTTTTTTATTAAATGGAACTAAAATATCAGAATAAAACAATGATTGTTAAAATTAATGAAAAAACATTAATTTTTTCCCTCTAATTTCAGGGAATGAAAGTTCTTTTTTTTTTCCCGTTAAAATATAATCACTTTTCACTGCGGTTTAGGAACAGGATTTCGTTTCAAGTCTAAGAGTTTGCAATTTTAACTATCTTAGCTGTAATTGCAGTAATTTCTTATTAACTTGATCAAAAGCAATAGTTGCAATCCATTGATTATATGCATATGTAGAAGTCCTAATCACTTTAAAATACTCTTTATCATTTTGATTGTTTTTATTTATGGTCGAATCTTTCAAAAATGTTAATTTCGGCTAAATTTTAATAAGTATATTTCAATTGTGGACAACTAGATATATTAATCAAGAATAAAGTCAAACTATTTTGATTTTTTTCATTTATGAACAAATTTGATTTTTTAAATTTTTTAGTATGAAGTGTATTTTTAAAGTTTTAGTCGGTCATAATATGAAGTGCAATTTAAAAAATTTACAGTGTTTTGTAAAAAAAAAAAAAATGGTGAACGGTGTACTTTCCTCTATACTATAGTAAATATGGAGAAAATAATACATTAACATTAAAAATTCCATGTTTATACACGAGACTGTCCATATTTAATATTTATGCATGAGACTTTTATTTGTGCTCAAATTTTAAATATGGAGAAAATAAATAAAATAAAATATGGAAATATCCATATTTATGCATGAGACTCTTATTTGTACTTAAATATTAAATATTAAGAAAAAAAAAGGAAATAAATTATATTTATGCATGAGACTCGTATTTGTGCTCAAACTGTACATATGAAGAAAATAAATAAGATAAAATATGGAAATATCCATATTTTTGCACGAGACTCTTATTTGTGCTTAAATAGTAAATAATAAGAAAACAAAAAAAAGGAAATAAATTATATTCATGCATGAGACTTTTATTTGTTCCCAAATAGCACTCGATGTGAACAAACAAAATGTCCTGGAGTCGATTAAATATAATTCTAAATTCTCTTTTAAAAAAAAAAACTATTACTCCCTCCGTCCCATAAACATAGAAAAAGTACCACCTTTTTTTGTCCCATAAAAATAGAAAAAGTGGAGTTAGTTAAGTCAAAAATTATCAAAATACCCCTACATGATTATCATAAAACATTAAATGCATATTTTGAAAAGATAAATAAATGAGTTGTAAGTGCTATAATGAGTAAAGTGGCTTTGGAAAATGTGCATAACTAATTGATTATAAAGGGTAATTTAGACAAATTATCACAAATTACCTATAAATAACTACTTTCTTAATTCTTGTAAAATGGGTGCTTTTTCTATCTTTACGGGACGGAGGGAGTATATAATTCGTAATTCTCTATGAAACAAGTAAATCACTATTTATTTTAGGGTTTTCGTTTACAGGGAACTGAATACACAGAAAAGAAAAAGACATGGTCTATTTCCAATCTTTTTTTTGGTTATATTTCTTGAAAATTTTATGATGTTTTGCTTTTATTAACAATGGTGTGACGTTTAATTTATGTTTTGTCAATTTTACCCATTTTACAACCTTTAAGTACAATCAATTTAGGTCCGCCCGCCACTGATGGTTACTAATGGCAAAAAGAAGGCCAGAAGAAGCTTATTACACTGTGTTGGTGATGATCTGCTGTGTGAAATTCTTATGCGAATTCCTTATAAATCTGCTTTCGTATGCAAGACAATTTGCAAACGTTGGTTACTTCTGATATCCGATCCATATTTTATAGCTCGCTCCGTCGCCTTCCACCATCTCCGTCAAGAACAGCAGTGTGATGATGATCAGCCTGCATTGTCCCTCGAGTTCTTGCCTCTTTATAGAAGAAAAAAGGGTCCAATTATTGTTGTGGGTTCTTGCAATGGATTATTGTTGTGCATATATGGTTTTAATTTACACCGTGCATCCAGTTTGGCTTCCTCATCCTCCCGTTTTGCAAGTTTCGTTTGCAACCCTTTTACAAGGCAATGGGCTGCAATTCCCGGCCCTCCTCGTGTGCCTTCGTGTATGGGTTTCATATGTGATCCTTACTTCGAAATGAACGAACAGATGTGCATCAACTCCAGTTGTAAATTCAAGGTGGTGGCTGTTCCGCGGTTCAACACTCAAACAGGTACGTCGATTTTGCATTTGTCGAGCTTATTGGGCTATTCTACTAACAGCCTTTTGTTCAACAGGTGATACGACTGAGTTTCACGTGGATGTGTTCTCATCGGAGACTGGAAAATGGGCGAAAGTGATTGCCTCGTCAGCTGAAAATATGGTAAGACTCGTCAACTGAAAATATGGAAGTGATTGCCTCGTCGACTGAATTTTAGGACCAATACATGGAAAACTTTTGCCCTTGCGCGTTCTAATAAGTTGTTTACTTATGCGGTACCAATTTGGCCAACTCCAATTCCTCAACTCCCATCTCATATTTCCATTTCTACTTCTAAAATTTAGTGGTTTGATTTATATTGATATCACAAGTTTATATTTATTGTCAATTTCTCTCTTGCTACTATGCATTGTCAACAAATTTGCACCTTCTCGGTGAATTTCTCATGTCATCTACTTCCCAAATATTGAAATGCCCAAAAGATTATCCTGATTTCTGAATTTGTACGTCGTGGTCAATTAATTTGCATTAAGCCATTTATAATCAATGGACAATACTCACCGTTTCTAGGTCAATTTAGAATAAAAATGTACAACATGAACATGAACGAGTTCAATTGTGTCCTTAATTGAACTAAAAATATATAATATTATTCTTCATCAATTAAAATAGCAACTCAACATCCAAAAAGATTTTTTTTAAAGAACAACACCAGCACCAATTCCTTAGATAGATGAGGACCTGTGACCAAAGCAATATTATTTTGGCACATTTTGGGTTTTAAACAAAGAATCAAACCGGAATAATCTAGTTTAGATCGAACCAGTTAAATCGACCAGTCAAATTGGATTCTTAAAACAGAGTAGTAGCTTTTCAGCTCTACAGAAGTTGAAGCATTCCCCAGTAATTGGAACATTTTAATTCGTTATGTTAAGTCGTTATGTTAATTTGTTTTTATCAGTTCTTAATTTTAGTTGTTTTGGGATTATATGTATTTGAACAATTTGTATTTGAATTGTTGGTTTATTAATTGAACACTACTTGGTTTTACTAATATTAAAGAATTTGAATTTGCCTTTGTATTATCTCTAAACATTGTTGGTATTGCATCTTTTAATTATTATGTGATCAATGATTCAAGGAGTGAACAAATTAATGGTTAGAAATTACTTTTTTACAATCAATTATGTTCTGAAATTTAATAAGCATTTCAATCGTAAATGAAAATTATTTTATTTATATTTTATAGAACATTCATCTGTCCCATATCTAATATTGCATTTACATTTTTAGAGCTAATCCTGAAATGTAAAAGTTAGTAACTTGGTGACTAGATAGCACGCACTACAAGAAATACTATTCGCAGCAAATATTTTTGTTGCTAGTAGTGGAAAATTATTATTATTAACATATAGCAAAAAAAAAATTGTGACATGTTACTGCTAATAAAACGTTGCTTTAAATAATTGGTAACAAAATTTACTGTAAAATGCTGCTATAACTTAACTAATGGCAGCAACTTTCGAAATTAATGCTGCAAAATGTTTTTTAGCGGCAAAAATAAATTAGCTGTAAAAAAATTTGTTGCCAAATACAAAATTTCTTGTAGTGACGGACACAGACACGTACACAGAAAAATGAGGCACTTTGACACGGAGATGGTAAAACAGTGTTAATTTAGAAATTTCTTATATAAGAAATGAAATTTTATATCTAAAATGTCTATAAGTGTCCGACACGTTTCGAGACGTGAAACTTTGATTGAAAATCTCCGTGCTATCTAGCTTGGTGAATCCGGAAAGTTTTGTTTTGTGCTTGATTAATTGCATAACACTTTTGGTATGCTGTGCATAAGCCAAAGTCAATATTAAGAAAAAATGTGACTTGTTTAATTATAGGCCTAATGCGTCAAAACCCTCCGACTTTATAGCTCCTTTTCGATTCTATTCTGACATTAAAAACTTATCAATTTTACCCTATTTCGTATTTTATCATTTCAATTGTACCCCAATTTTTTAATTATTGTTTTTTTTTTACTTAAATGATGAAATCAAATAATTATTCATATTTAAAAATAAAATTAAATTCACTTCCATTAAAAAAGTACAAATAAGTTCTTTATTTTTAAAAATTAATTAAAAACCATAAGCAAATCAAAACTAATTTAAATTCTTAATTAATTTAACTAAATCTAAATAAATTTTAAACATGTACAATTAATATATGCTATATATGGAGAACGTTTTTAAATTTTTCCAAATAAAAAAGACGTCAATTTAATATTTAAGGATATAATTGAAACGATAAAATGTAAAATATGGTAAAATTGACAATTTTTCAATATCAAAATCGAAAAGAGGTTATAAAGTCGAAGTTTTTTTTAAGGTATTAGACCGTATTTCTTTTTAGGAAGACTTGAGCTACTGACTATTGAGTCAACTCTAAAGTTCTTCAAATGTGGGGTTATCTGCAGTTTCTCGGTTAGGGACACTGATTGTAGTGGAAGGTGAGCAATTATGAGTTTATGAATATGCCTCTCCTTCGCGACTTTTCCATGAACACGTTTATTCATGGAATAATGTTCATATTGCGGATCATTAGCCAAAATGGTATCCAACCTTTACACCTTATATCAAAATGATACCAACCTATAATTTGTATCAAAATGGTACCCAATCTTCTAATGTTTGTTTCAAAATGATTTTTTTAATATTTTTCGGCCACTTTTGATGACGTGGCAACCGAAAAATTGATTTTTTTATTGATATAAAACAAAAGTTCGTTTTAATCTTTTAAATTATATAAAATTTTATTTATCATGTGATGTGGTAAAAATATAAAAAAATTAATTTTTCGGTTGTCACGTCATCAAAAGTGGCCGGAAATTATTAAAAAACCCATTTTGAAACAAACGTTAGAAGATTGGGTACCATTTTGATAAAAATTAAAGGTTGGGTACCATTTTGATACAAGGAATAAAGGTTGGGTACCATTTGGCTAATAACCCTCATATTGCAGCCCTGAAAAGTGAAAACTATTTAGTGACATTCTTTTCTAATACATTTCTTAAAATGGATCCAAGGCTTTTAGAAGCTGTGAAGCTAAATGATGTCCCGTCATTCGAAAGATTGGTCCAGGAGAACAGAAGCATACTACTCCAACAACCATGTGATAAATCCCTGGACACAATCTTGCACCTGGCTTCAAGAATGGAACACTCTGAAATAGCCCGGAAAATTGTCGAGCTAAGTCCTGATTTGATTGCGATGGAGAACGCCTATGGGGAAACTCCCTTGCATGAAGTCTGTCACAATGGAAATGCAGATATCGCTACGCTGCTGTTGGATATCAATCCGTGGATCGCTTCTATGCCTAGCCGTGCCAACCACAGCGCGTTTCTTATAGCTTGTGGTAGAGGGCACCTTGATGTGGTGAAGCTCCTTTTAAATCAACATTGGTTAATGGACATTGAAGAAAAAAGGATCGGTCTGCATGAACTCATACCAATACAAAAACCAAGTAAGTTGCATACTCTACTCGTTAACTATTTCACAACACTTCTGAAGCTAAAACTGCAAAATTAAAGGTATAATTTGATAAATAAAAGTCTAGTATTATTTTATATTGAATATCATTCTATGTAATATTTATTGCCCCGTGTTTAAAACTCAGGATATGCAGAAATTGTGAGGGAAATACTGAGAATGCGGCCAGGTTTTGCTCTGAAAGTTGACCAGCAGGATGGTCGTGTATTACTGCATTACGCTTGTGAAAGGAACGAGTTGGAACTTACGAGATTGGTTCTAGAGTTTGCAGCAGGAAGTGCCAACATGTATGACAAAAATGGTTACACACCTTTGCACATTGCTGCAATGAATGGCGAGACAGCCATCCTCACTGAATTTGTGGCACTAGCACCAACATCTTTCAATCTTCGCACCGAATATGAAGAAACAGCATTTCATCTTGCTGCTAAATTTGGCAAATACGAAGCCTTCATCAGCATGTCGGAGGCGCTCCAAAACACCAATCTGATGCAGAAGATAGATAAATCTGGTAATACGGTCTTGCATGTTGCTGCCTTTGTGGGCTGCTATCGTGTAAGAATCTATTTCTCATTTACATTTTATCTTTCTTGGGATGATTTCTGAATCTGGTTAGATTAAGTCTTTTTTTGTTAACTCTTTTCCAACATTAATTGTCGTAACAGTTGGCAGAATACATAATCTGGGCGACAAAGGTTGATGTACAGCTTAGAAATCACCAAGGGCAAACAGCACTCGATCTTCTCAATCAATTGCCTGACTGTGTTGAATCCAAACATGCTAGAATTCTGCTAGTAAAATCTATGAATGCTAAGAATGAGAAAACTAATTTTAGAGATGACATTCGATCAAATTTGATCAGTCGGAATTTAGACAAGGAATCGCACAGACAGCTTGTAGTGGATGTATGCAACAATCCTGGAGCTGATACCATCATGAAATTTGAAGAAAATAAGGATGCCGAATCTGAACAGGATTCCTCCGAGCAAAGCCAATCCGATAGACACAAGCAAGTAAATAGACAGAGGAAAGGATTCATGAAGCACCACAAGAGCCGACGCAAAGGACAATACGAGACGCAGAAGGAAGCATTACAAAATGCAAGAAACACAATCATATTAGTAGCCATTCTGATAGCATCAGTAGCTTTTACTGTGGGTCTGAATCCTCCTGGAGGCGTCAATCAGGACGAAGGGACGCTAAAAGGACAGGCTTCTGCCGGTACAAAAGTAGCTTTTAAGATCTTCGCGATATGTAACAGCGTCGCATTGTTCACATCTTTGTGCATTGTTATTGTTTTAGTGAGTATTATACCCTTTGACAGGAAAAAACTGATGACACTTATGGTGATTACGCATAAGGTTTTGTGGGTGGCTGTGTCGTTCATGGCAACAGCTTTCGTCGCAGGTGGATGGGTGATCTTTCCATGTGATCAAGAGTTGTGGATGTTCGAGGCTCTGATCGCTATCGGTGCTGGTAGCATGGCTACTGTGTTTGTATATTTGGGAGTTCATATTGTTAGACATTGCTTGAGAAAGAAAAATGGAGAAAAGACAGAGGTAGAAACAAGAAGATTTTTTCTATTGAGAGTGAACAAGCTATCAATGAAGAAAAACTCCAGTCTCACCCACAATCCAGTAATTCTGATGTTGAAAGTGCACAATCATTGGGATATCATACATATTAAATTCATGTAAATAATTAGTGTCATTACTTTGTATTTGCTTGTGTTGAAACAGTTGCAAGCAGAAGACGAAAATACCAAAAGGCTGAGTCGCGGATTAGGTCGCTCTCTTTTAGACGTTTTGCGGCTCTGCCCGGAGATGCAAAGCGGACTAGTTTTTTTTTTTTCTTCTAATATTTCACTTAAAAGTTAAAACTCAACAGCTTGTTTCTCATCTGATGCGTAATTTTACAAGTAACCTGAATAAACTACAATCATTTGGGTATTAAGCATAATGAAAGATTGAAAGTGCACAATCATTGAGGTGCAATTTTACAAGTTATCTTTCTTATCTGAATTATACGGTAGTGCAAGTTGAACAAACTATAGAAATTTATGCATGATTAATTCCATGGAAATTTTCATGAATAGTATGTAACTTTGAGTGCATTATGCAAGGACCCATAACAGCAAAAAAATTGTCACTAGCGGAATATAAAACTAATTTTTTAAAATTAATATGATAATCTTTGTATTAGCTCAAGAACATCACCAATTACATGCATAAGATTCAAGATAGATCTAATGATTTGACAAAAAACATGCTCATGCTATAATCATAAACGTATTTGTCTTACAAACTTTTTTTAAAGATTAATTCAATTATTATTGGAGGTATAAAAAATTTAATTTATCAAGAAACAACAACAAAACAAACTAAAGTCAGTCCAAGAGTCTTGAACAAACCATAAAAATTATACGACAACAAAATCGATAAAAAATGTGTATATGTATAAATGAGGAGGAGAGAAGATGATTTTCCGACTATATATAAGCCTAAGGTCGCTGCCTCCCCATTAGTTGCACAAATTAGAAGTACATTGTTAAGATTGTTTGACACCATACTATTTTCATTTTAAATAAGATATGTACATGTTTTTACATAAAAACGCCATGAATTATATGAAAAAGAAGCTGAATATTAAAAGTAATCATAATATAGCAGTATCAAACCAATTTTCTGCTAGGCTAGCTACGGGGAAACCCCACGATTTTTAGAAAATGGAATAACATCTAATGAATAATCAATGATTCAAAATAGCTTATTGTTGTAGATTATATATAAAAGGCCTAATACTTTAAAAATATCCAAATTTTTCGATTTTTTCGTTTATAGCTTAAACTTTCAAAATCTTCAATTTTAGCCCATTTTTCATTTTTCAGTTTCAATTATAGCCAATTGCTCAAATTTGAGTGGGAAAATATTCAATATACGCTTCATATTACTTCATATTTGGAATTTTTGATGATAAAATGATTGATTAGAATAATATGAGACAGTATGAACGACATGTTTAAACTTTTTTTCACTTTTATTTGAACAATTGAATATAATTGAAACTGAAAAATAAAAAGTAAACTAAAATTGGAGATTTTAAAAGTTTGGGCTATAAATAAAAAAAATCTAAAAGGTGAGGTTTTTTTTTAATAATTAAACTTATATTAATAACATAAAAAAAATACAGAATTCATTCTTTAAGGGAACATACAAAGATTCACACGTTATGATAAACTTGTCTTTTTCATTTCTTGATTTTGAAAAGGATCTATGTATAATGTATTCATTATTGATGACATGCTTGTTTGATAGTTCTTTGTAATGACACATATGAGGCAATTAAGGTTCCACGTCGATAAATTTTTTCAATTAATTCACTTAAAAAATGGACAGCAATTATGAATAAAATTAAATAATAAAATATCTTAATCGCTTGTTTTGTAGCAAAAGGGATATTTTCAAGAATTAATCAAATTTTTGTTGAAGTATGTACCTGTACATCAAGTAGTAGAGTCTTCTACGTATCTGTAATACGTATCTGTCTATTCACAAGAAAATTACATCCACGTTCAGTTTCATTTTTTGACTTAATATATACATCCAAAAATTTGGAAATTCAAAATGATAAATAAAAGTAATTTTTATAAAAATATCAAAAATCAAAAAAATATTTATATAAGTAGGAGTTGACTTTAATATATATAAAATATCAAGTTGACTTAAAAAAATTATAATTATGATATATTATTAGTATAATTTAAAAGAATTGGTATCACAACAAATAAAACATAGTATTTAATTTTAATATGTATTTTACTATATTATAAGTAAATTATTAAAATAATATTAGTATACTTTTAGCATATTTTTTATTTATATTATAAATTGTAAATTTTTTTATATATGTACATTTCTAGAACGAAGGATCATTTTACCCCCCCCCCCCCCCCCCCCCGAACTTGGCGCAAAGTATCAAAAACGTCCAAATTAGCAAAACCGGATCACTTTTACCCCGAACTTGGCAAAACCGGTTCAAAAAGCCCCCCAATGCTGATGTGGCACTAAATTGGAGAGTGAGATTCCAAAATACCAATTAATCATAATTAACTTCTAATTAATCCAGGGGTCTTTTTGAACTTTTTTTCAAAAAAAAAATCAAGTTTTTTTAAAATTTCCGGCGAGGAAGAGCTCCTCGCCGAAGAAGAAGAGCTGAGCAGCAGCTCCGGCGT
This sequence comes from Mercurialis annua, assembly GCF_937616625.2. Classification (NCBI taxonomy): domain Eukaryota; kingdom Viridiplantae; phylum Streptophyta; class Magnoliopsida; order Malpighiales; family Euphorbiaceae; genus Mercurialis; species Mercurialis annua. Next base: position 2,405,032 of record NC_065574.1, on the reverse strand, counting down.
CTGTTCTTTGAAGAACAGACCGCCGGAGTCTGTTCTTCAAAGAACAGACGTGGGTCTGTTCTTCAAAGAACAGACCGCCGGAGTCTGTTCTTTGAAGAACAGACGCCGGCGTCTGTTCTTCAGAACAGACCCAGGGTCTGTTCTGGGAAGAACAGATCCAGGTTTGTTCTTCCAAGAACAGACCTGGATCTGTTCTTCCTCAAGAACAGATCCATGGGGTCTGTTCTTGAGGAAGAAGAACAGACCCCGGGTCTGTTTTTTTTTTATAAAAAATTAAAAAAAATTAATTTATTTTTGTTAAAAATATAAATTTTAGAGTTAATTTGTTGTATGTAATGAAATTTCTGGGTTAATTTGTGATATAAAGTTTTAAATTAAAAGGATTAATTTTTATTTTTTTTAATTATTAGGTATTAATTTAAAATGTTTAAAAACAATTAGGACTATTTTTTTTATCAAAAACCACCTTAGAAAACCGAAACCACCATCAAAACCGGAGAGTGTATCTCACTCTCTTTGGTGAGAGTGGGGAGGGGGGGTTTTGTACCATTTTTTACAAGTTCAGGGTAAAAGTGATCCCGTTTTGCTAATTTGGATGTTTTTGATACTTTGTGCTAAGTTCAGGGGGTAAAGTGATCCTTTGTTCTACATTTCTACCATGATGTTAAGTAAATTTTAGTATAGTTTATTGGTAAGATTTTAGTGTTACCTTTAGTTTTAGGCTTAAATGCATAAAAAATCATCAATTTTCACATGTTTTTGGTATTTAATATAAATTTTTAATTTTAGCATATTTAACATAAAATTTCTAATTTTATAATAAATGATACCGGTCCGGTCTGGATTTTGAAATACTGGGTGTCGGTTGTCATTTATTGTAAAATTTTAAAAGTTCATATATTTATATGCCAAAATTAAAAGCTTATATTAAATACCAAAAATATATGAAAATAGGTAATATTTTGTGCATTTGAATATATAATTAATACTTGAATATTTTTTGCGCTTTTCATTTTCATAATAATAAAATAAATTTATAAGAAGAAGACATGCTATATTGTCTTATTAATGTCAGTGTCCTCAATGATATTTTGTAGGAATTGACTTATAAAGAAATTGGCCACATGTACTATTCAATTGGTGCACTAAAACATCCCACGTTTTTTCATTATTTCCTATTTTCATTTATCAAATTCCTCGGTTCAGATTTAACCACGTAATTAGACTGAATGAAGGTGAGTTTAATATAGAAAAAAATATTTAAAAAACAAAAACGAAAGCACGCCCAGTGGGACTCGAACCCACAATCGCTTGATTAGAAGTCAAGCGCCTTATCCATTAGGCCATGGGCGCTATTTGTTTAAACAGAAAGCTAAACCACTTTATATCTTTCTAATAGAACAACCACTTTTAACTTTCTTCTGATAAAATTTGATAAAAGAATAACTATTATCCTCTGATATTGTAGCAAAATTGCTTTCTTTTACTAAACTTTCAAATCTCATTATTTTATGTGATATTTAATTTCCATAAAATTGATATATTAATATCTAAAAGTATGTTAAAAATAATCCCACAATATTAAGAATGCAAATATAAATAAATTTATAAGTGTGAAAGTTTAACCACCTATTAACTAGTTCTAGTTATTAGGTAATGGTTGAAACTAAAACATTTTTTTTATGTGAGTTGTTACACTCTCACTTATATAAAATCAATTACTCCTGCCAATATGTGAGTTGTTACACTCTCACTTATATAAAATCAATTACTCCTGCCAATATTTTTAATATGGTATCAGAGCGGATCTGATCCGGATTTCTAATTTTATCGGTTGTCCGTATGGATGTTTAATCCCAGCGGCCCGGTCCGATATTGGCGCTGCATATATTAAACCAAAACTTAAGTGAGTCTGGCGTGAGTCTTAATTTTCCGATTGTCCGTTTGGATATTCATTTCTAGCGGCCCAGTCTGGTGTATTCATTGTGTGTTAAATCAAAGTTTCAATATCAGGGAGAGTCAATTTTAAGTGATAACCGGATGTCTAGTTCCGATTGCACTTAAGAGGGAGTGTTAAAGATAATCCTATATGTTAAGGAATGCAAATATAAATGTGAAGGTTCAACATCTATTAATTAGTTTTAGTTATTAGGTTATGATTGAATCTAAACACATTTTATATGCATGTAGGCTGTCACATTATCATCTATATCTATCTATAATATATATAAAAGTACGGATGGGGGGCATGCAAATTTACTGAATAATCCTTTTCAGTTTACTAGTAAATAAAGATTTTATAGTCATTAACTAATTAGTTATTTAATTAATTATTATTATAATTAAAGTCCTAATTAGAATAGGTAGCTAAATTATCTCCCATTTAGTTTTTAGTATGTAAAAAATAACTAAATTGTCTCCAAATTAGTAGGAATACCTATCTTTTAGTTTGATTGAACTATAAAATTAAAATACTGTATTTGGTCAATATATTATTATTTAAATTTCTATTTTATTATTTTTAAAAATATTATTAATAAAATTAAGTTAATTATTTAATTTTGGTTATTATAAAACCAAAAGAAGAATAAATTCAGTATGGAAAAAAATTTAATAACTGAATATATTATATTTACTTTTATAAAAATTCTTAACTAATTTAATATTAATTATAAATAAAAAATTGATATAATTATAATAAATTTTCTAATATGTTCATTGACGAGTTATGTTACGAGCTGCGTGCATAGCACGTAATGCGAAATTAGTCTATATAAAATCAATTACTTCCGCCAATATTTCTAATAAAGACAAATAAAAATAGTAATTTTAAAAATTAAAGAAAGAAATATTAAATTTAATCTAATATTAATATAATCGTATTTTCGAACCTAAAGTGACGGGATATATAATAATTATTTCTAATAATTTTAAAAATATTTTACTTTCTAGCTTTCTTAAGAAAACGTCTTAATATTTTATTTGTTTATGATAAGGATTTTTTTAATTTTTGAAGCTGACTAAGGGAATTTTATATGAAACAAAGGATTGCATCATCAATTTATAATCTCTCTAATAGTCTTTTTCTTTTTGTGAAAAGTAGTAGTTATTAGACTTAGATATACAGAAAAATAAAAATGGTAAAAAGGCAGAAAACAAGGCTTTATGGGAAGGCAATGAAGCATTTATTAGGGCAACAAGAAGTTGATCTCTATAAAATAGAATAGGGCCTCAAAATATCAAATTGATTAATTAATGATAACCACCAAATCAGCTCTATTCCATTAGATTTTAGTACAAAGTTTTTATATGGACCAGAGCCAGCAAGGCAGTAAGATATGATGTACTTCTTTTCTATAGGTTAGACAAACCCTAGTGATGGTATTGCAATTACAGGATGTTCATATTCATTTTAATTTCTTTCACAAAATTCCTATCAATAGGTGGGTATAATCTACATAATAATCAATAATAAGATTTTGCACCATTTTGAATATAAGCTATAAACATACATAGATATAATTAGGGCAGGTTACCAGTTGTTTCTTACTGTTCTTCTATTTATTTTTAATATTATTTATTTATTTTATTTTATCGCTCTCTTCAATCATCTATCATTTTCTTTCTTTCTTACCTTTCTCGTCATTTTTTAGTTCCATTATTGTATATATTTAAAGTTGAAATTCAGATATATAGATATAAAAGATGGATGATCCGACAATGGCAGTCATTATTTATTTTTCTAATTGCCATTCTACTTCTTTTAATAATTATTTTTAATCGTTTTATCATGTCTCTCTCTCTTCATTTACCCACCGTTCAATGATATAACTAACGGTGGAGCTAAGAGGTAGTGTAGGTAGCTATTTATTTGACTATCATCGATTGTTTTTCTATTTCCTTTAACATTATTTTATCGTAAATTACTTCATAATTTCCTTTTCAGTAATCAACCGTTTTTTCATCTCTCGCATTTTAGTATAATGATAACAGCGGGACATCGAATAATATAAATCAATTGGCGGATCAGATGCCCAACCACCACCCAATAGCATGACACAATGGTAGTGTCATATACATGTATAGTACTTCCTAACTTATGGGTAAAATTTCTGTAAACCAACAAAGAAATAGTTGAGAAATATGTAACCATGTGCTATAATACCTATTTGGGTCCATGTAGTAGGTTTAGAGGGTCAATTATATAAGAGAATGGACAGATTTTGCAACAAAAATGGCACATATTTAAACCTCATATTTTTCATGCACAAGCACAACTAAGACCCACTAGCATCATCATCATTTTTGCCACCTTACTTATCTGGTTTGGTCTACCACATGAGAAAAAAAATCTTGCTCCATGCAACTATGCCATTAAGCCCATGTCCTTAACTTGAAGGGTGTAGAAATTCAATACAAGACAATGCCCTTAAAAGAGATGGGGCTCATTGCTTTTGTTCAATCAACTTAGTACCATCAAATCATTCCAACCACCTTGAAAATGCATCACTAATTAATGGACCAATTCCTTTGCCTTTCTTTGTTTTTGTTTTTGTTTTTTCAAAAAAAAATTAGATAGCTTTTTAACTTTTCCTAATATATTATTTTAGTGCCTGAACTTTTATTTTTATTTTTACCAATATTTTATTTTTTAAAAATATATCAAACATGTATTTAGAATTGTTTTTTTGGTTACCATTATGCTGAAAAGATAAAAATAAGTGTCAAATTTTCTTAAATTTCATTATCATGTTAGCAAAACAAAATGATGTATAAATGATATATTTTTCTAATATGTTTTTTTAATGCACTTTTTAAAGAGTGAAACACTAATTAAAAAAATTACAGACGTTTATATATAGATTTATAAAAGTTTAGACACCACTAATATAATTTTGTCTTTTAAAATGAATGGCAAGTCAATAGTTAACTAACTTAAACAAAGCTAAGTTAATTAAACAAAGCATGCATATGCATGTTTCTTGCTCTAACAAGTAACTTGTAGAAATTGAAAGAGATCCCATTTGCCTAGAAAAAAAATATAAATTTCCTTTTCAACCGAAGGTTTAGGGTTCTTGATCCAAATTAGTGGGAGGAAAAGACAATAAAAATACAAAAACAAAATGATGCTTAAATATTTTTGAAGAATTTTAACAGTTGCCTAGTCACTTTCCCTTATAAATGAATGTTTTATTCTGTCTATTTATATAGGAACCCACAAACTTTTTCACAAAAGACCTTCTCAATCACTCTTGTATTTTTAATTTTTCGGTCTTTGTCTTGTGCTTTTTTTCAATTTTTTAAAATAACAAAAATCTCACTTTCTTTATTTGCATCTCAAGATATTGACCCTTTACAACTTGGAAATTATTGGTGTGGTGGTCAGATTATAAATGTAACAACAAAATGTTATTGGCTGTATTTATTGTTTCTAATTAGTTGTTTTAAGTTTTAAAATGAAAGACAATAAAAAAAGGAATATTTAGTAAAAACCCTTAAGCTAGGTAGCACGGAAATAGAAACGGGAACCGGAAACGACACGAAACAGACACGGAAAAACGGCAATTTTTTAAAATAAAGGACAAAACGTGGGGAAACGTGTAAATAATAAAAAATATAGGGATATATTTATAATATTAGAAATTATAAAATATTATATATATATTAAATTATATTTATACATTGATGCCAATTTATAAAATAAACCAAATATAATTAAATTAAATAAAAATAAAAAGATAAATTTGATTGTAGATAAAATAGACAATAAAAATTATGGGTAAATGATTTAAAATAATTATTGGTTGAGAACTTTTTAGGTTTTTTTATAACTATATAACTTTTTTTATTTATGGAAACGGTCCAAAACATTTCCTTATGAGTTTCCGAGAGTTTATGGTTTCCAAAATATTTTCGAAATGGGACACACAACTTCATAGGAGTTTCCGTGCTTCTTAGCCCTTATAGATCAAATTAACCAAGTTCCTTTATATTTGAAAATTATAAAAAAAAATAACTTTTGATCAAACTCACTATAATCTCCTCCTTCAGTTTAACCATATTAATTGTCATAATCAAAGGATGAAATTATGAAAAATAAAGCTCATTTTAATTGCTAAATTTATGTTTCTTTCGAAAAAATACATAAAGACCTAAAAATTCAAATAATTTCTTAATAAATAATTCTTAAACCCGCTTATTTTGACCTTGATCATCCATAAATCTTTATTCCTTATGAATTCCTATACAATTGATGACAATTTCCCATACCTAAAACTTTTGGATTTTTGACTTAATCATTAATATTATAAAATAGCAATAGGAAATGTGAATTTTGTTAGTCTGATTGGTCATTTTAGCAGATACATTATAATTCTCGAGTTTAAATTTTTTTTCATCTTATATAATATAGATTAAGATCGCCTTTATTGTGAAAGTATATAATTCAAAAATATTTTTTTGATTCTTTTAGGCTTTCTTAATATACAAAAAGAAATATCAAATGCATGTGAATTAATTTATGAGATCTAGTTAACACGAGGATTATATATTTCTTTGATTTTCTATATTAACTAACAAGTTTAGGCTATCTTTCTTTGTCATTTGTGTCTCTTTCTGACTTTAGTTTATATAAAAATCACGAGGTAACTTCTAACTTTCAAAAAATAAAGATTACAGTTTTTTAATTTGGTTAGGTTTATACCTTAAAATGTTAAAAAAGTGCGAGAGATGAAATAGTGGGAGATTGTTTATGTAAAAATTGCAAATTGTCAGAAAGTGGGTGATCTCAGAACTTATAAACCCAAAAACATGTAATTTTTTTAATTACATCTCATGGAAACTGCCTTAATTTTAAAAAGTCAATTTTAAAGAAAAAATGTAACTTCTAAATTTAATTACACCAAGTTGGATCCTCATGACACAAAATACTTTACATGAGCAAAATTGTTTTATTGATTATTTTTTAATTATTTTTTCAGTTGTTTAATCAATTATTTTATTTCACCCTCTATCCAGTCACCATTTTTTTAACTTTATTTTTTAATTTCATCATTCTTCATGGTAATAAAATTGATTTCTATAGAAGTTCCTTATTAAAAATAATTAAGTTTAACCATAAAATTACTGAAAAAAATCACTTAAGTTTAAAAGATACTATATAAGCTTAAAAATATTGATATTTTTTTTATACAAAGTGGACAAAGTAAGTGTTTTTGGGCGATGAGTGAGAATTTTTTAATATTGAGTGAAAATGATTTTTAAGAATATATTTTTTAAACTTGTTGGCCCTTTTTAGACCATTTTTATGGTTTCACCAAATTACTACTTCATCCGGTCCATAATATTTGTCAGATTTGGCTTTAACACAAGAATTAAGAAAATAATTAATATGTTCGAATTTATAAATACTTTTATTAAGTTAATCTTATATTGGAGCTTGTTTACGTTTATGAATATTATTTTAATTATATATTATATTCTTTTAATGAATTAATAGGAGGTAAATATAAAACACTATAAATTAATGCTCTTTTAATATTTTAAAGTGACAAATTTTATCGCCGAAAAAAAAAATTTACAAAGGCGATAAATATCATGGACCGGAGGTAGTATCTATTTTCCGGTTTGAACTTGAGACATTGACAATTCTTTTAATTAATTAACGGTGACATTGATAATTCTGTTAACTAATTAACTGTGAGGTGATGAGACATTGACAATTCTTTTAATTAATTAACGGTGACATTGATAATTCTGTTAACTAATTAACTGTGAGGTGGACAGTATTCTTTTTGTCAATCATGCTAATTACTCTTGAAATTAATATATACATTAACATGTAATCATGTCACTAGTTGTTAAAATGAACGTTATAATTACATGATCATTTTGCTAGTCAATGATGGCCTTAGAGGCTTCTTAATGTTCTTAACTCTGTGGTACCACTAGTACAATGACAATAATAATAATTTATGAAAAAATCATCAACAAATATATTATATACTAATTTTATCATTTAAAAGGAATTAAAAGAGTGATAGAATCGAGAAAAAAAAGGTAATGCAATAATTGAATGGATCTATTATAATTGATAAAGATATATATACAGCACCATTGGTAATGAAAAATGCTTTATATCCCATTTATTTAATCCATCTTTTATAACTCTTTCGTAATATTTCATTTGTTCAATTATCTTTCAAAAGTATACTATATTTTTAAAAAAATAATAATACATTCAGTCTTTAATTATCACGTCAGGTGGTACAAGAATATGAGTTAAAATAGGTGAATTATATAATATTACTTATTGATAATTAAAGTGAATGTTTTTTCCGATAATTACTAGTAATTTTTTAGTATTTTTATAATAAATAAGCTTAATCACTTATAAATATCTCAACTTTTTTAAATCCTTTTTCACTTAAATTATAACCTTTTGAAAATATCAATTTTGATCTAATTTTGATATTTATATTTTAGTTGTAGCCAATTTTTTTTTAAAGGTCAATCATTTTTATATTTTTTTATTTATGATCACATTCTTTAATCTCATCAATTACAACCTAATTGTGATAATTAACTATTTATTGAAAAGGAATAAAGTTGCACCATAAATAAAAAAACTTCCGTATTTTTTTGAAATTTCGTCAAAATTAGTAATATGTTTGAAAGGTTGGAGTTTTAGTGAAAAAAATTGAAAACATTGAGGTATTTTTAGTAATTAAGCCTGATAAATATAAGAAAAAATTATTTTAATTAGGATATATTGGATATGAAAGTACTTGATCTCTATAGTATAAAAATATTAAATAATTATGAAGATGAAAAATTATAAACAAAAAACTGTAAAAATAATTTATGTAACAGGAGTAAAATGTCATTTTCATTGTCTCAAAGGAAAATGTCATTTTCAAAGTTAAATGCTCTATAGTTTTCAATTGTCTCCCAGAGTAAAACCAATAATGCAAGGATTGTGTTCTTGATTTTGACATTTTTGGTCGAACAAACTCAAGCTTTTCTGCTCTGGTTGAGGGTGTGCCATTATTTGTAATCTAGAAAATGTGCATTAGTTAGTTGCAAAATAAAATTTGTCTACCAATAATTATAGCTCGTTTGTTAAATATACAATTTGAAAATATTATCAATTTAGTTTATCAATTTGTATGGTCTTTGTCAAATATACCGACATCTCATATAATGCTCGCGTATTGCATTGTGTCCACGTCAGGTCTAAATTAGACATGGATATATTTGACAAGGTTAATAAAAATGATGGATCTAACAATAAAATTTAACCAACGAGCGCTCCCCCTCCCCCAATTATCAAAAAAAAAAACAATAAAATTTAAAAATAATAGTTATTTGGCGAATAAACTTGTGGATATAAGTCCATTGTCTCTAATTATTTGGATTTATGATTTAGGTCCTCAAGCTAGCTAGCTAAATATAACATGATTTAAAAGGATCCGTTCAAATACAAATGTCAAATTTATATGATATGATAAATTTAAGCCTTTATTTTTTATATTCTTTTAATTTTTTCTTATGTTAATTTATTTAAAATATTTGCAATTGCAACTTTGTTTAACTACTTTGGTTAATATAACTAATGAAGGATTTTTATGATAGGATGCCACCAAGAAGTTTAAATTAAGAATTCATATGAAAATCAAGATGGGTTTAAAATAACACATTGGGTTTCATAGTTTTACGTGGCCTAATATTTATTTGCCACGTGAATTTTATCAACAACCAAAATAAATATACTTTTATCAATTCATACAATAGCAATTCAAGAAATTTGGAATCTTTTTTTATGTTTAAATTTTTGACTCTATTATTGGTACTACTACAATTGGTTAATGTTATATAAAAAAGATTACTTGCCGCCTGGCCTCTAATTCGCTTTCGAAACAAGACCTAAAAATCATTTTAAACATTACTTAGGGGCGTGCTAGAAAAATTAATGATTCTAAATACATTGTAACTGATTTTTTATTTAAGCGATCTACAAGTGTTATATTGCTTTGAAAGCATTTCAATGTCAAACTAATTGAAAAGGATGAATATGAAAAAGAAATTTAATTATATTAATAAAAATTGGTATATAAAGAAATTACATACATTTTTGCTAAGAATTTTGAATAATTTTATTTATCCAAAAAAAATTTGAATAATTTTTGGTTTGCTTATTGGTCTTTAACTCCATATTCTAAAGTGCGACTATGTAAATCATCCGCAATTTTAAACACGTGTTATAGCTTTGATTGGAACGTAGGTTGGATTTTTTTATGTTGAACTTTTAAAAAATCATAATATGGTATATTTTCTCTTATCACTTATTAAAATACATACTTATGAAACGTAAAGACAAAATTTCATATCTACCAATAATTTTAATTATTTATCAAATATATCATATTTAATTTTAAAATCATGCCATAGATGCTATTATTTTTTCGCCAGTGGTCAAATATACCTTAACCGATGTAGAGCTGACGTGACATGATATTATATACGCTATATAATACTAAGTAATTTATACATATATGTGTATAATATTGTGCCATATTAAATACAAACTGATTATGGATTTATTTGACAAAGGTCAGATGATGATAAATATGACAAAATTTTAAAACTATAATTTATTTGACAAACATTTAAAAATTATGGATGTATATAAATATTTTGTCAAAAATAAATAGTAAAAAGTAAAGTTTAATTAAATCATCATTGATAAAATAAGCCCACTATCTTGCAAATCACATGATATTTTTTTTCTTTTCTCTTTTAATTTAAAGTTAGTGGTCGAATATATATACCTTAAGCGTGATATGTAACGGTGTATCATTTAATTTCAAAAATGCAATAAATAAATGTGTTTGTAATTCAACCAACTTAAACTTGTCGCATATAATGTTCACTTATACTTTATGTCAAAGTCAAAGAATATTTTTTTCCCTTGTAACGGTACATTCTGCCTATGTCATGACAACAACGACTTCTAACGGTACAAATATGTGCAATTTTGTTTTGGCCAAATCCATTTAGAGGCCCTTGTATTTTACACTTTTTTTTTCGTAAGTCCTTATACTTCATTTTTGTATTATCTGATCCCTCTACTTACTTATTGTTATTTTTCAGGTCCTTTTTGAGTTTTTTCCTGTCATTTTGTGTGACTGGAGGAAAAAAAGATTGTAAGTATAGGGACTGGAAAAAAAACAATTGTAAGTAGAGAGACTGGAAAAAACTCAAAAAGGACCTGAAAATTGAAAATAGGTAAGTAAAAGGACCAGATAATACAAAAATAAAATATAAGGACCTATGGAAAAAAAGTTGTAAAGTACAGGGGTCTCTAAATGGGTTAAGCCTTTTGTTTTCTTATATTGTACAAAATTTATGTCATTTAACGTATAGAATCGTACATTTGTACATTTTTTCGTATGCAATGTTTTGAATAATTATTCTGTTTATTTCAAGTGTCCAAATTCATATATACATATTGTAATATTAAAATAATTAAATTTCAAATAAGCCGGATTTAGATACAAAAACATTATAGATAAAATATTGTGAATAATGATTATAAATAAGATATGTAAAAGTTTGAAATTTCAGTTTTATTTCTAAGTGTTGGATATCGATATATCTAGACTATGCTTGCTTGGTTTAGAAGTTGACAAATAAAAAGTTAATATCTAATCAAATAATTAAAATACATTTATTTTTCAAATGTAACTATTGAGAGTAGGGGGGAGCTAACAATCTTTAAACTAAATTAATTAATCGATTTAATTGATTTATTTTGATTGAATATTTTAATTTTTTAATTTATTTGGTTAATTCATTTCAATTAATAAGAAAATTTACTTAAGTTATGATTAAAAAAAATTGATTCTCTAAATTAATTAATTTTTTATAATTACGATTTTCTATATATTTATGAGTTTCACCGAATTAACCAAATAAATCAATTGGTTCGGTTTTATATTTTAAAGTTTAATTAATTTTGTTAAGCAGATTCTAATTAAAATCCATAAACTCGGTATGTTCAATTAAAAAGATAATTATTTAATCATAATGTGATATTAAATAGGATGAAATATGGAATGTAGCTAAAGGACAAATATATGTATGTTGCCCCAATTAATATTGGCATCCAATGTATGTTTGATTCTAAAACTGATATTGATTCTTAAGCTAGATTAAATTATAAATTGGGTAGTGATATTTTTTCATTAATAGACTGTTTCAATTTTACAAGTGTACTAACAGCTCAATTTTGAGTTGAATTGCATAATTTTATTATAAGCAAAACAAAAGAATTTGGACCCAACTGTGTTAATTTAGTGCCAAAATGATCAAAACTTTCCAAACGAAGGGCATAGCTGTACACAATATATGAATTGGCATTATACGTAGACAAAACAACAAAAATAGAAAAGTTTATATTAAGACCATCATGGCCCATGTGTTGTATAAAATTTAGTTTACTCTAGGGTCAAATTTATACTATGAAAATCATTTCATTTAAATGAATCAACAAGATTAATTATACTATAATTGCTATGTTTTAATTAATTTCTTAAAACGATGTTTTAGTTAATTACTGGTATAAATGATATCAAATTTAATCAAGTCAATTTGTTGGTTCAAAAATAAATATTTCTATATATAAAGAAATTTAGTAACATAAAAGTGTATTTCTCCAAAATTACAAACTTGATTTTATTTGATTTTTTTGCTAAATGTTTGGGGCAAATTGAATTTTGTTGGTTGTTAAAGTACTCGTTAGATTGCCCGTGTGGATTTAATCTAGTTGGTTAAGGCGTCTTTAAATGTATTTGGAGATCGTGGCTCAAACCGTCTTTAAATTATGAAATATCTAACAAATGAGATTTTTAGTAATCGAATGTTAATTCTGAAAAAAAAAGTTAGTTACTTTTCACTCACTTTTCCATATTATTGGAGTCATTCTAAATTACCATATTTCTGATCTATTACGACAAGATAGTAATATAATTTATATTCCAGCTGTCTCTTGCTAGAATATCTCCCAAATAATTCTTTTTAGACAAAATAGTCATCATTTTTTAACTAGAAAATAAAATCTACCTTTATAAACATTAGTTTATCTTTAACTGTGACGAAATATGAAATTTGAAGGTGAAAAACAAATGTATCCGACTCAAAAAGCTCTCAAATTAAACAAAAAAATTGATCATTTATCAATTATGTCCATCCAGAAAATAGTAGTATAAATCATTTCCTATACATCACAAAGCTAAAATACTAACCTAATCAAAGAAAAAGAACTAAATCGGACAACTAACGAGCTATAGTTCAAACAGTATGTGCACGCGCTCGACAGAATCTTACTATTGACGCGCATAATTCGTCCCGAAAGATCGAATTAATTTACTCCCAACCTGTAGCTCCAAAGTTACTGGAAAACAAACTCTCTAATTGCAGTAATTGATCAGAAAATTCTCCACAGTAAATATTATCTTGTAGCGGCGGATAAACCCATCCATCAATGGAATCCATTAATATAAACTCACTATAACTCGGTTTTACCAACTCAAAATTCCCTTCTATATTCGGCAACTCCACAATTTCACTTAATTCCTCCGATTCTGCCACATCATCGGATGATTCTGACGATGACGACGGAGTTGAAGGAGATATCAAAGACGACGACAACGAAGACGACTGCGACGAGTCAAACTCGACCATTGCAGCAGCTTTAGCAGCGGCAGCTTGAATGTCGCGGGGGATTAACGAAACCGGACGAGGAAGTGAGTCGATAAGTTGCGGAAAATTTAGTATAGCTGAATCACCTTTGATGCTCATAGCTGCAACGTCATGAGCACGCGCCGCCATTTCAGCTGTGGGGAATGTTCCGAGCCATATTCGCGACTTCTTTCGCGGTTGTCGGATTTCTGATACAAATTTGCCCCAGCTTCTCATTCTAACGCCTCTATAAACTGGATGTAAACCGCCGTTATTGTCGTCGTTATTGCTGTTATTTCGTGGTCTTTTTGAGGATGTTCTTGATTTTTCTGCGACGAGGTCTTGAGATTTAGCGGCGTTCTTGGTGGACATGTTGAGTAATGGCGACGGAGTGTAGTAGGTGAAGGTATTATGGAATGTATGGATACAAAATGAAGAGAGAATTGGAGAGGGAAAGAGAAAGATGATGAAGTGAGTTTTTGCTGGAAGAGAGTGTACGCTCCTTTATAGTGACCCTTAACCTACCATTAATATTTGAGTAAAGGGTCGATTTGGTCCCTTAACTTGTGAGTCAAAATCAAATAACTCACTTTCTATATAATGATGTAATTTTATCCTTGATTGACCTAAAGATAAAAGAGTATTGTCCAATTTAAAATTGAGAATATCATACTTAATTGGTCAAAATCGACGAATTGAGTTATTTAACCCTGAATTAAAAATTAAGAGACCGAATTGATCCTCTTCTCATTTTTTTTTCAATCTCAACTAAATTCCATCTAATCATTTAGTTCACTTCTAATTTTTCGACAATCTGAATATAATCTTTTTTTTAGTTTTGTCGATAATCTTAAAAATTTCTAACGTAATCCAAATTAGAACTTACTTCAAACTGTATGCGTACCACCACTTAGTCTGCTCCGTCCAAATTATTTAGAAGCAGTGACTCTGGACATAGAGCGGTATCTATGTTAAATAAAATTAAAAGAGTTTGAAAAGAAATAGAAAAAAATCGAGTTTTCTATGTGTTTACCTTTCAATTATTTCATTTAAAAAAACTTCTTTTTCATACCCGATTTTGACAGAATTCTTTAATTTTAGTGTATGTCTGATTGGATATTTTCAAGTTGAGACATTAAGTATACAAAAAAGGAAATTTTTATTTACATCAAATGAATAGACACTTGTTGAATAGCTGACATATATTTGTAATATACCTTTGAGCAATAAGAATTTAACACATTATTCACATAGGAGCGTATAAAAATCAGATCAAAATAAATAATCAAACCAAATCTCAAATTTTGATTGATTTAAACTAATGCAAATTAAAAAGAAAAATACAGTTCAGTTTGATTTAAAATTAAAAAAAACTATACAAAATTCTTACAGATTTTTTTCTCTATTAAAAATAATCCCACATTGCCAAGAGATGCAAATATAAATGAATTTATAAATGTGAAAGTTTAATCACTTATTAATTAGTTCTGGTGATTAGGTTATGGTTGAATCTAAGTACATTTCATAAGTATATGGATTACTACGTTCTCACCAATTTATAATCAATTATTCCTATCAATTAATCACACCAATATTTTTAATAGAGACTATTTTCAAATACCTATTTTTAGAAAAAAAAATTATACCATTTTAGCCATCTTTCCCTTATTTCCTACGCTACCTAATAAGCCAATTTATTTATCAAAAATAAACACTACATAAAAAAAACCTTATATTTTAGGTTAAATTTTTACATATCCACTCTTTTTTCTCTTTCTTCTTTTTCCTCTCTCAAAGTTCTCACTTATTTTCTGCTTCTTTTTTTCTTTTTCTTTTCGTTTGATTTTCAGTTTCTCTTCTCCGGTTACTTTTCCGTTGTCTACTTTCCGATAGATTTCTCGTCGTTTCGGGTCATTTTTCCGTTCGTCTTTTCCGTTGCCGCTAGTCCGTTCGTCTCTTCCGTTCACTCTATGGATTTCTCGACTCGTTTTTAGATTTGTGTAATTTTTTAGGTTTTTTGTAATAATTTAAATATTTTGTAAATAAATTATTGTAGATTTATAATTTTTTGTTTACAAAAAACACTACAAATGTCATAAATACACTATACATAAACTAATCTTACACTATTAAAATACCATAAAAACACTATATATACACTATTATTAAACTATTAAAAAATAAAAAAATAAAAAAAATCCAGGAAAGAAATCTATAAAAAATAATAATTAACACTATATATACATTAATTTTACACTATAAAAAAACCATATATACACTATTGTCATAATATAAAAAAAAATCCAGGAAAAAAATTTATAAAAAAAATTATTAAAAAATGAAAAATAGGGTTGTGCAATCGGTGGATTCGGTCTGTTCGGTCGATCGAAACAAAAAAACCAAAAACCGAAATTGAAAACCGAAAAAGGTATTTATGAAATTAAAAAAAAAAATTCGTAAATATAAAAAATCAGAAAAAAAATCAAAACTTGACAGGTTAAAATATAAATAAGTTATCAGAACATATATTTTATAAAATTACCACTTTCTAATACCCTCGTCTTACAAAAATTAATCATCTTCGATCTAAACCAAATATACATCTCTAAAACCATCATGTCCTCAAAATTAAACACTTACAATTTATAGAAAAGAAGTTCACAAAAAATGTCCGATGATACAAATAATTAATAGTAATAAACAACATGCAATATAAGTTGATACCTACCAATAGGGGTGAGAAAAAAAAATCAACCGGCCAAATTAACCGATTTAATCGCTAACTTTTGGTCGTTAAGTTTTATGATAAATTTAAATATCAGTCGATTTGGTATTAAAGAGCTAAGATTTTTGATTTTTTAATCGAACTGGTCAAATAAACCAAACATTTAATTTATTTTTAACATTTTTATACATTTTGTATTTTAACCAAACTGATCGAATTATCAAATTATTTAGTTCGATTTCAATATTGTATACGGTAGGCCAGTTCGATTTTGAATATCCGATGGATTAGTCAATAATGTAGTAAAAAGAAGAAGGAAAGTAAAAGAAGACAAAAAGGGAGATATATAATTGAAGTGAATGGGAAAAGTTAGGGTTTAGAGAATGGGAGCCGATGAAGAATGGGTATAAGCATACGAAAGTTAAAAGAAGAAGAAGCTGGATTAATGGTGGGACTATGAATATGATACACTATTGAATTCTACCAAACAAATTTCAATTTTATTTCTTCAATTACTTTCTCCACGTCGCTATTCTATTGTCCGTTAGGGTTCCACTTTTTTTGTCTCCTTCTATATTACTCTCTCCATCATAACTTCAGATTGCTTATAATAAACTAATCAATATTACAATGTAAATATCACAAATATCTAATTTTTATTACCTTTTTACTATCAAATATATTAATATTGCAAACGTTTCATTAGATTATTTTTTGAGAATTTTCATTAGATTATTGTATGAACGATGTAACACAACGGTTGTGTTCACTGGTGAAACTATAGTCGAATTTTAGGGGAACCGGATTATACAAAATTTTAAAATTAATAATTATAGTTCAAAAAAAATTGAAGGGTTTTTTGAAAAAAAAACTTGAAAGGGGCAAATTGTACAAAAATCCAAAATTATTAGTATATTTTCTTTTATAAAAAAATTAAAATATTTTCTGTTGAAAAATAGAAGTTGAGTGGGTTTTTGGGCAAATCCTGGCTTCGCCCTAGTTGTGTTGAATAGTTATTTTATAATTGATAGACATTTTTATGATAAATATAACTATTAAAAAAATAATTTAGACAAATAAATTATTTTATTTAGACAAAGGAGCCTTTTAAGCCTTCATCCTTTTATCAATTTGGATTTTTAGTTAATACCCATGAGAAAAAAAATGTTTGCAAATTAGACAATAATATAAAATGAATCAATTAAAAGAAGAAAAATAAAATCGAATTTTTAAAAATAATAATCGGTAACTGACAGTTTTTTTTTTTTAGATAAATGATGGTTTTATAACTGAGAGTTAGAAAGATGGCCGCTTGCTCTATCCCTTCATTATGCCCTCTGATGCCAATAATGCAATTGATATTTAACTTTCAAATTTTAATTTTTCTGACCATTATTGTGGATTTTGAGTTCCTTTTTGTGAGAGATTGTCTTAAAGTAGTGCAAAAGTTGAAGTTAAATTTGGAGGACAAAGACAAAAAGCAACATCTTCTTAGATTCTGTATAAAAGGAAGCTAACTCACCATATCTTTTTTGAGTTTTTCAGTATTATTTATGAAATAACTAACATATTTAAAGAACCCAAATTGGAGCAAGAAGACAATTTCATCTTTAATTTCACGAATTGGTAAAAGTATGGTTGATCGGAAATATATTATATTATATAATTATTTGTATGCATTATATATTTTGTATTAAAGTATGTTATTATCATATATTTCAACTTGTCCCTTTTGTGATCTTTTAGTATTTTATTTTTTGTGGTTGGAATTGCACATTAACACCAAAGTGCAAAAACTTCTATGCTTCCCCAATATAAGAAAGGATAATGTACAATTTGGTTCCTATCTTTCTTGTCGACATCTATAATTATACATACAAAAAACTTTTATCAATTACTACTTTTAGAGAGAGATTGTGTTATAAATGATAGATTTTCTGGTTTAAACTAAAAAATAATCCCATTTTTGGTAATTCACCTAGGTTTTTTTTATTTTTCCCTTTATGTTTCAAAATTTAAGATTATAAAAAATGAACTGTTTCTAGAAGAAGAGAGTCTCGGCTTTCTTTTAATGTAAATAAATTGGACTCTATGTGATGTAATTACACTATAATCATCCCATCATTATCAAAATATTAGTACAAAATTCATTACACTGATTGACTAATTTTAGAGACAAAAATTAGAAGGCTAAACCCATCTTAAAATCTTTAAACTATTAACTTTTATTTATTCAGTCTTTAATAAATTTTTATATTTATATTTACTATTTATTTTGAACACATGTGGTTTTTATGTGGACAATATTATAAATAATATCACCGTTTTGATTGGCATGAAACGCTCTAATTTCATGCCAAAAAAAGATCGCGAGTGTACACAATAAATAGTTAATAAACTATTAATTAAAGACTACATAAAATAAAGCAAATAGTTTTAAAAACTTAAAATATATTTAGTCAAGTTAAAACTTGCATTAATTTATATAGACACATTATAAGTGCATCATCACATGAGCCATTGGCATTACGTCCTCAAAGTTGTCGAGGGCAGTTGATTATGCCAATTAAAAATGTGGTGGCAGCCATATATATCATATACTTAAACTTCAGAATAAGGGGTAAAAATCGAACCAAATCAAACTAGGTTCAGTTTGATTAATAAAGCAGTTATACAAATTGAAGCGACCAAATCGATCAAATCGACTGATTTGACTTGCAAATTTTAAACTTTTAAAAAATGTAGTCCGATTTAATTTTAAACAAATTAATTTGGTTCAGTTTGAACCAAATTATGCATATAATATGAAACTTGACTAAGAAAAAGAAAATTTTAACCAACTCCTCCATTGTTCTGCAAGAATACAGAAGCTTCATGCAGGCACCGAGCACGAGGACTAGTACAGTACTGCATTCATATATTATATCTGCCAGAACATTATTAATAAAAAATAAAAATATTACAACTCAAAAGATTTGATCTTCTGGGTCATCCAATTATTAGATTTCCCACCTTTTCATTAGATATTTTGTCTTATAAATCATTTTTAAATCATTTTATTTATGATTTTGTCTGTTGTAGTGATGGTTAAATTATAAAATTATTTTCAGGTTCCATTTTATAGTTTATAATCTGTAGTATAAATTTAATATCAAATGATTATTATTGTAGAATTTTCATATTTTCATCATATTAATGTTATCACAAACTTTGAATTGCGTTTTACTTGACGATGTTGTAAAAAAATAAATTAAACTTCAATCAGCAATTAAATAACGATTGTTTTTTGAAATTTTAAGGTTTAATATGACTTGTCATTCTAGCTCAGCAATTCCAGCTCAGCAACTCCAGCTGTCAGAATCATGTGGATTGTATGCTTAGGTTCATAACAGTTATTTTGTTTTCTGTTAAAATCTGTTACAAGGGAGTTTGTTCCCTGTGATTGATTGTAGATTCGGATTAGTGAGATCATCTAGTTCCTATAATATGACTTGTCATTCCAGCTCAGCAATTCCAGCTCAGCAACTCCAGCTGTCAGAATCATGTGGATTGTATGCTTAGGTTCATAGCAGTTATTTTGTTTTCTGTTAAAATCTGTTACAAGGGAGTTTGTTCCCTGTGATTGATTGTAGATTCGGATTAGTGAGATCATCTAGTTCCTATATAAGAACTCAGATGATTCTCTTATTTCTGTAACAAAAACGGTTATTTTGTTATTAATAAAGAAAAGGTTTTCTCTCTAATTTGTTCATGGTATCAAAGCTGGATTATACCAGTCTCTAAGTTTAAAAGCTTATAGCAGAGCTTGCGAAGCTACAACAATGGCGAATCAAATGTTTAGAGCAGAGGAATCTCTCTCCAGTCCGTATTTTGTGCATCCTGGTGAAAATCCTTCCCTTAATCTTGTTACTAAGGTCTTGAATGGTAGTAATTACAGTTCCTGTTTTAAATCTATGCGAATGTCTTTGATTTTTAAAAACAAATACAAATTTGTTGATGGTTCTATTGTTATGCCTGATAGAGATGATGATATGTTTAATGCGTGGGAAAGATGCAATACATTAGTAATGTCTTGGTTATATAGAGCTGTTTCCAACACAATTGCTGAAAGTATATCAAATCTAGATACTGCTTTAGAAATCTGGATTGATCTTAAGGATAGATTCTCACAGGGAGATGCTTATAGAATGGGGGATATTCAGGAAGAAATTTACAGCTTAAGGCAGAATTCTAAGTCTGTTACTGAGTATTATACTATGTTGAAGTCTCTTTGGGATGAATTGTTGAATATTAGAGCATTACCTACTTGTACTTGTAATCCAAAGTGTTCTTGTGGATTGCTTACTGTGATTAAGCAACATCAATCTAATGATAGAGTGATTAAGTTTCTAAAGGGATTAAATGAGAATTTCTCTAATGTAAGGACTCAGATTCTGATGCTTGAGCCCTTACCTCCTATAAACAAAGTGTTTGCAATGATAATACAGCATGAAAGGCAGAATTCTGGAGAGAGTGGAAAGAATAATGGAGAGTCTAATGTTTTTCTTGCAAAGGCAGAATCAGATATAGATGATAATGATGAGTATGAGTCAAATGTTTGTTATGTGAGAGGAAGAGGAATGAATCAGAATAGAGGTTTTAGAAGAGGAAATTGGTCTGGATCATGGAACAATAGACAGAAAATATGCACTTACTGTGGCATGGATAATCATACAGTTGACATTTGTTATAAGAAGCATGGATATCCTCCAGGCTTCCAATCAAGATTCAGGAGAGAGAAGAAAGCTGAAAGTTCCTATGCTAACCAAATTCAAAGTGATAATTCTTCTGTACAGAATTTCAGTGAGAAAGGAGGCAATGTGAATGATCAGAATAATCAGTTTTCAGCAGATAATAATTCCTCAGGAAAGGTTTTTCCCTTTACTCCTGAACAGTACAACAAGATAATGAGTTTGATCCAGTCAAGCAGTCAGTTAAAAACTTCAGAGGTTGCTCAAGTTAATTCTCTTGTGTCACACTTTAAACCAAGCAAGGAAAATGAAGGTACAATTCATTCATGTTATTTTAGTGCATCTACCTACAGAAATACATGGATTCTAGATACAGGTGCTACAGATCATATTCTGTGCAATTTTGAATTCTTCAAAAACAGCAAACCTGTGTCAAATGTCAGTGTTAAGTTACCAAATGGACAGCATATTGCAGTAACTCATATAGGCTCTGTTGAACTATCTGCAGACTTGGTGTTGCATGATGT
Source organism: Mercurialis annua (assembly GCF_937616625.2). Classification (NCBI taxonomy): domain Eukaryota; kingdom Viridiplantae; phylum Streptophyta; class Magnoliopsida; order Malpighiales; family Euphorbiaceae; genus Mercurialis; species Mercurialis annua. The sequence goes on along the minus strand of NC_065574.1, from coordinate 2,383,310 downwards.
ACTTTATGTACCAGTTTTTGATTTTAATCTAATTTCAGCCAGCAAACTCACTGAAAATAGAAGTATATGCTTAATCTTGTATCATGAACTGTGTTACATTCAGGATGTGATCAAGTGGAGGATGATTGGTATGGCTGAAAAGAAAGAAGGGCTTTATCTGTTAGCAACAACTGATTGCAAACAGAAGAGATGTAATGCAGCAACATCTCTTGATAACAAAAGGAAACAATCTCAGCTCTGGCATTTTCGTATGGGACATTTGTCAAATTTAAGACTTAAACTTTTGAAGAAGTTAGATTCTACAATAGATGATAATTTTTCAGAAGTTTGTGATACTTGTCACTTTGCTAAGCAAAGGAAACTGTCATTTCCAGTTAGTAGTTCAAGTTCAAACTCTGTTTTTGACTTGATTCATGTTGATATTTGGGGACCTGTGTCAATACAGTCCATCAATGATTTCAGATACTTCCTCACAATTGTAGATGATCATACAAGATACACATGGGTTTTCTTTATGAGAAATAAAAGTGAAACCAGGATGCATTTGCAGAATTTCATTCTATATGCAACTACCCAGTTTTCTAAGTCTGTTAAAGTCATTCGTTCTGATAATGGTCTTGAGTTCAAATTTCAAGATTTTTATCACAAACATGGCATCATACATCAGACCAGTTGCACATATACTCCAGAACAGAATGGTAGAGTAGAAAGGAAGCATCAGCATATTCTAAATGTGGCCAGGGCACTCAGGTTCCAATCTTCTTTACCTTTAGAATTTTGGAATTATTGTGTTTTACAAGCAGTCTATTTAAATAATAGGACTCCATCACCTGTCATTCAAAATCACACACCTTATCAGCAACTTTATGGCATTCTACCTCAATTCACTGATCTTAGGGTCTTTGGTTGTTTGGTCTTTGCTAGTACTAATAAAGTTCATAGACAGAAGTTTGATGAAAGAGCCACTAAAGGTGTTTTTCTTGGTTATCCACCAAACACCAAAGGTTATGTGATATATGACTTGCAGCAGCACATAATCTTCATATCCAGGCATGTGCAGTTTTATGAAACTGTCTTTCCTTATTCAGTTTAACTGTCAACTAATGCTTCAAATCCTCACTTAGACTTAAGTCTGGATCTATTGTCAACACCAACTCATTCTTCACCATCATCACCTTTACCAATTGTCACAAATTCTCCTTCTGCATGCTCTCACTCTAGTCCTTGGAGTGCAGAAATAACCAATACCACCTCACCTTCACCACCACCCTCAATCTTCCCTGCATCTGATTTTCCTGCATTAAGGAGATCAAACAGATCCACTCATTTACCAGCTCACTTAAAAGACTACACCTGTTCTATCCCAGCATCTTTATCTAAACCTCACACCAGTCCACACTGTCTTTCAACAGTCCTTTCTTACCAAAAACTATCACAAACACACAAACACTTTGCTCTCAATCTTGTCAGCTCAGTTGAACCACATACATATGATGAAGCAATTAAATACACATGCTAGAAAGATGCTATGCAAAAGGAAATTCAGGCTCTTGAACAGAATTCCACTTGGTCCATTACTGATCTACCAACTGGCAAGAAACCAATAGGCTGCAAATGGGTATATAAGATCAAGTACAGGGCAGATGGAACCATAGAAAGGCATAAAGCCAGGTTGGTAGCAAAGGGATATACACAGACTGAAGGAGTAGACTATCAATACACATTTTCCCCAGTTGCAAAAATGACCACTATCAGGGTGTTATTGAGTTTAGCTGCAAAACATAATTGGTTTTTACACCAATTAGACATCAATAATGCCTTCTTACATGGTGATTTGTGTGAAGAGGTTTATATGCAACTCCCTCCTGGTTTCAATTGTTCATCATCTGGCAAAGTTTGTAAATTGCAGAAGTTCCTTTATGGACTCAAACAAGCAAGTAGACAGTGGAATGCAAAGCTTACTTCTGCATTATTAGCCAAAGGTTTTCATCAAGCTGAGTCTGATCCTTCTCTCTTGATCAAATCTTCTGATAATCATTTCATAGCTCTTTTAATCTATGTAGATGATGTTATATTGGCTAGTGATTCTCTTACTGAAATCACAAACATAAAACAGTATCTCCATTCAGCTTTCAGCATCAAGGATCTAGGAAAATTGAAATATTTCTTAGGTCTTGAGGTTGCCAGATCAGCTGCAGGCATCAATTTATCACAAAGAAAATACACTTTGGATCTCTTGAAGGATACTGGTTTCCTTGATTCAAAATCTGTCTCTACTCCTCTTGTTGCAGCTCAGAGGTTACACAAGAATGATTCTGCTTTGCTAGAAGACAATTCAGAATACAGAAAGTTGATAGGTAAACTTCTGTATTTATGTAATACTAGACCTGACTTGTCATTCTCTATTCAGCAGTTGTCACAATTCTTAGACTGCCCTACTGTCAACCATCTTCAAGCAGCTCATAGAGTTTTGAGATACTTGAAACAATCTCCTGGTCAAGGTCTATTCTTCAGTTCAAAGCCAGAATTCAAAGTCACAGCTTTTTCTGATGCAGACTGGGCAACTTGTCCTGATTCTAGAAAGTCAGTTTCTGGATACTGTGTTTTCATTGGTGATTCTTTAGTTTCCTGGAAATCCAAGAAACAGACCACAGTATCCAGGTCAAGCTCAGAGGCAGAGTACAGGGCCCTAGCTTCTCTTACATGTGAATTGCAATGGTTTGCATACTTGCTTCATGATCTACAGCAGTGTGTTTCTCTACCATTCCAGCTTTATTGTGACAGTAACTCTGCAATTCAATTAGCTAAGAATCCTGTGTTTCATGAGAGGACAAAGCACATAGAGATTGATTGTCATGTGGTTAGGGAAAAGCTGCAATCCAATCTTATTCATCTGCTGCCAATCTCTACAGAAAATCAAGTAGCAGATTGCTTTACTAAGTCTCTAGCTCCTACTGCATTTTCCACAGCAATTTCCAAGCTGAGCATTCTTGATCTTTATGCTCCAGCTTGAGGGGGCGTAATATGACTTGTCATTCCAGCTCAGCAATTCCAGCTCAGCAACTCCAGCTGTCAGAATCATGTGAATTGCATACTTAGGTTCATAGCAGTTATTTTGTTTTCTGTTAAAATCTGTTACAAGGGAGTTTGTTCCCTGTGATTGATTGTAGATTCGGATTAGTGAGATCATGTAGTTCCTATATAAGAACTCAGATGATTCTCTTATTTCTGTAACAAAAACGGTTATTTTGTTATTAATAAAGAAAAGGTTTTCTCTCTAATTTGTTCAAGGTTGAATCAGCAAACTATTTTGCATATGGTACCTAATTAATTCTAAAGAAGTCAATGTTGAATTATTCAGAAAGAAGTTATTTTAATTTTATGAACGAGTAAAAAGTTAATTTTATCATTTGGAAAGCAATGTTGATTATATTTTTCACTTTCACTTCAGAATTCCAAACCTCGTGCCGTTGAATTAATACAAGGGTTTATTTCTGTTATTCTAAAAAAATTAGGTCCAAATTACCGTTTGAGCTATAAACTTTCAAAAAGTTTCTAGGTATCCTCACATTTTAGTTTTCTATAATATAAAAAGATTTCAGTTATATATAACATAAAAATTGCGAAATTATACTTAATTTTTGAAATAGAAGGGATGCAGTAATTCATATGTAAATCCATAAAAATAATGATAATTAACTTTTAGTACAAATAATTTATCAAAAAAAAATATTTTAATTTTTTTTATTATTGAAGAAAGAGGATTGTTGGCGTTTGTGGGAGTATTTCATCCCACGATCTTATCAGAATATTATCGGCTGAATACATAGTTTGACCCCTGAACTTGTACCCTTTTACCCATTTAACCCCTAAACATAACGTCTCCTCTATCGAACCTCTGAACTTGTCAAATAATCCGATTTGACCCCTAAACTTGATAAAAACGTAAACATTGAACCCCTCCGTACACAATTTCTTCTAGAATGTTTCAAGTGACAGGTGGCACGGAGGGGTTCAATATTTACGTATTTATTAAGTTTAGGGGTTAAATCGGATTATTTAACAAGTTCAGAGGTTCGATAGGTGAGACGTTAAGTTTAGAGGTTAGATGGGTAAAATGGTATAAGTTCAGAGGTCAAACTATGTATTAAGCCGAATATTATCCTGCGGATTATATACCATTTAAATTATGGACCATTTGGCCATTCCATTATTAGACTTTGCTAATGGAAAATTGTAATTTTAGTTTAAGATTCAGTAATATATAAATTTGAAGTTATCATTAAATATACAAAATACAAAACTGTAGAAAGCACACAAGAAGATCCACATGCTAAATTAGTGCAAAAATAATAACATTAGATACTCCATCCATGCACATGCTAACCTACAACTTGCCAAAGAACAACTAATTAACATAAATATGGAAAGATGACATTTTTTGCTTATTTATTTCTTATGTTTGTACAAGATAGATTGTTATTTACACATTTCTCTTCAACATCACTTGTTTATGATTCTAAGATATATCAGAATAATCGATACGGAGTATTCAAACTATCAAAATATATTATTTTAGCGATCAAACTTAATTTCTTTCAATTTGATTAATAAACGTTATCTGTCTGTCAACTTTTACTTATTTTTTTATATAATTTGGCCAAAAAAAATTCTTATTCAATTGAAATTATTCATAACTGACAAATTTTTCATGAAAATATAAACAAAAGATGACTTCAAGTAGTATAATCCAGTTGCCACGTCATTATTTTGGCTTACAAATTTATGTTGAAATAGTTTTAAAGTTTAGTAAAAAAATATGAATAAAATCAAAGTTTACTCACCAAAAATAAAATATAACAATAATTTGGGTACCCTAATGTCCATTATCCAACATATACTCTCTAAAAAAACTATACACTCCTTCAATTTTCTAAATTATTCATCTAAACAAAAAAATTTAATATTGAAAAAGACTAATATATAACCTTATTTATTAGTTAATTAATTATTTTCGTTAATTATATGGAGTATATGATTACTAAGGTACAAAAGCTTTGTAAGTTATTTAATAGGAAGATTAACTTTGAAAATAATTACTAATCTCATCTAAAATCCTAATAGAACAAATATTTATGGATAAATATATTTGCTTAGCTGAATAATTTTAAACAATTATAATATTAAAATTAGGCTATGTTTAGTTAATGAAATACAATAGCATAAAATAAAATAATTATTCCATAAAACTTTTTTTTAAATAATATTTATTTTATAAAATTATAAAAAAACAATTTTATAAAATTATTATTACAATTTTTATAAATAGTCCAAACTAAATTAGTTGTTAGATATATTATACTTTATGTTATTATTACATGAATCAAAGTATGGGATATTTCATGAACATCTTTAGAGTATCTCCAATGGTACTCTTTATTTTAAAGGGCATATATATTAAAATAAATAGCATATTTAATATAAAGAGTTATATATTTAGTTTTACTCCAATAGAATCTCTAATATTAACTCTTTATTTTATTTTTATTTTTATAAAAGTATTAAAAAATAAAATATATTAATAATATTAATTTATTTATTCAGTTTTAAAATTCAAAAATTTAAAACAATACTTCAAATGAAAAATAACTAACTTATTTTAAAATTTGAAATTTAAAGAGTGAAAATGGCTCTCCACATGTAGAGAGTCATTTTCACTCTCTACTTTAAATTTGAATTTTAAAAAGTTTATTGAACTTTAATTTATTGGCAAAACTCTTTAAATTGGAGAGTTTGTTAATTTTAAAGAAGCCATTACAGATGCTCTTAATGTTTTTTCACATGCTAGCTCGATATATTTAATATGGACCGAATTTACTTCAAATAAGGCTTTATTTTGATATCTCATTATTGGGCTTCTAGCCCATATCTGAAAATATGTATTTATCATTTTGAGTCCAAAACAAACCTATAACTGTTTTTCAATTTTCCTTATTTTGATTGATTCATTTTCTTTTTCCTGATTCTTGGATTTGTTTTTCACCATAAACTTGACCAAATAATATACTCCCTCTGTTCTAATAAAATTATCCATTTTACGTTTATCACAAAATTTAAAAATAACAATTATTGTTTATAAAATTTGTAAATTTTTTTTACTTTTTTTGCCATATCCCTATTTAATATAGGATCCACTTGCAATTTACTTTCAATCTATTAATTAGTAAATTTAAAACAGGGATAATATAGAAAAATTGAATGTTAAAATTAGTTATTTTTGAAAGTGGACAAGAATTTCGGGATAAAAAATATTCTTAAAGTGGACAATTCTATTAGAACGGAGGAAGTATATTTTTGAAGAGGTAGAGTATACATTTCTTTATACATTTAATATTATTTTTATTATTTAAAAATTATTAAATTAATCTACATAACATATTTTAATATAATTTATTATTGTAAGCAAGAATACATAAATTGGTACAAAAAAAATTGTAATGCCACTATAAGGTAGAGAGAAGCATGTATTAAAATTGGCTAAAATATCCAAAATTAGTTGCAACAATTTTCTCAAATGGTGCATGACCGTCCATGGTAGCTGGTCAAAACCATAGTTATTCAAACCCATCCTTTAAAAAACGTTGGGATATTGTTTTTTTTTTCTTTTGTGATTTGTTTTTAGAATTTGGCTAACCTAAACTTTTTTTTTTGAGGAAAACTGACATATTTAGCTTTAAAAAATCCAGTGCAAAAAATGAATTGTAAAAAATTCATAAAATCATTTATTAAGTTGTGCCAAACTAGACCTTAAATAAATTTAGATCAAACTAAGATAAGCATAACATATATAAATAAGAGATGAAGAATTAAATCAGTGTGTAAATGTTAATAAGTTGTGTGAGTTTTGAGGGAAATGAAGTTGGTGAGAATGCTTAGTGATGTAGTCACGCAATATAACCACTCTTTCCCCTTCATTGCCCACCTCGACTTTGGAGGATCAACTAAATCATTCAAATTACTTTAATGCCCTTTTTAATAACATATTATCCATAAAATAAAAGGCAAATTATATATTTATATCCATGCACTATTATATATTTTTTAATTTAGATCCCTCTATTAGTATTTATCAAGATTGAGTCTCTATTTATTTAGTTTTGTACACATTAGGTCTCTCAGTATAGAGTGGGTGTACTTCACGCATCGTTACTACGTCTGAGATATTTTTATTATTATTTTTTTATATTAATTTTTTTTGAATTGAATTGCTGCACTTTTATTTTTTTTAAAAACACCCTTCGATTGTTTTGTTTTGGTCTGATTTAAAATTATGGAATATAAAATTACACATATATTAATAGATTTTTACAAAAAAATTAACGTCGATACTTTGTGTGATGGAGTTCATTTCAATAAAATTAAAGTATCAGAATTCCATGTATACAAATTATGGTTAAAGAATCCAATTCAAAATAATGTGACAGTAAAAAGATTCAAATATGCATTTTTCCTAAAATTAATTTCTACTCCGATACTCAAGCAATGCATTTTATGTCCAAAAATAAAATATAAAGTTCAAAAAGGTTTTCATTGTTCATAATAAAATCAATGATATTTCTATGTACTTAATCAATCAAATACTATATTAGAAGTTTCTACGCGGTAAAAATATTATACTTCGACTTAAAAAATTTAGATGCAAGATAAAACTTTTCTGATTATAATAAAAAGATAGAAAGTTGGAAAACTTATGCAAATGATAAGGGTGATACCATTAAATTGAAAAGAAAAAAAAACTAAATTGAAGTTAAGTATAATATAGTGTACCAATGAATTATAAATTCTATGGTATAAGCAGTGGACAGTAAATTGGTAGGTCGTAAGTTTAAATCTTCCCACAAGCGCTCTCCCCTCCCCAATTATATAACAAAAAAAATAATACTATGGTGTATTATTTGTTACTTTTGTAAGTTATATTTATCTTATTTAGCATAATATTAAACCTGAAATTAATTGTAATGTGCTATATCCCTTGAAAAAGAAAAAAAATGTTATAATTTGAAAGGCAAACTTGGTTTGACCTTCTTAAAGACGTATGTTCAAAACAAGTCTAATAAATTTATAATTCTTTAGTTTTGGATCATTAATAAGAATGTAATATTAGGTGAACAAACTCAATAATCAAACTACTAAACTTATATCCCACTCCATTTATTTTTACCTGTAATTTTAAGAAGCCATATGATGTAAAAACAAGTATAAAATAAAATAAAACTTAAATGGTGTATGCCACATGATATATTCAAATCCGATTTTAAACCTTTTAGTTAAAATAAAAGAGTAATTTAGTTCATTTTTATCCCTATAATAAATTTAATCTATTATACAATAAATTTGAGATTTAATTAATAATTATTTTCCGAATTAACGGAAGCAACAGTGGTCATATAATTAAATTTTAAAAATATTAAGTTAAATTTTGATTTGTTACAAAAAATTATTGTTACTTAAAATCATAGGACACGTGTATAAGGAATAGCTACTAAAGTATAAAAGCTGACAACTTACACCTGAAAAACCACGAACTCAAGAAACCGAAACAAAAAGACTCAGAATTTTTGAGTTCTGTAATAGTAATTTTGAATCAGAAAAAATTAGTGGGTACTTGCAAAATGGATTTACAAGAAAGTATTGGTGCGTTTCGAATAGTAATTGACGAGTCTTATAGGCCACTTCCTTCAGTTTATCTTGCTTTACTTTTCATTTGGTTAATTTCTGGTTTTTCTTGGACTCTTAATACCTTTAAAAACCGCCATTTTCAGGTGATTAATTCTTCATCTCTTACTTTACTTTAATTTTGTTCTTTATTTTTTGTGTTATTTTGGTAATGGAGTGTAACTAAAATGTTTGAGTTTTGGTAAACTTTGAAATTTTGAATGCTGGTATTTTCTGGGTTCTGTTTCTGAGGAAGTGACATAAGAAAACCCCGGTTAAATATTTGATTTCTTGGCCGTTAACACGAACTTCATTCAATCAGAAATGTCGAACACTTGGCGTTTCAGACATGGAACTTTTTTTAATGTATAAAATCTTAACATTGTTTTATGTGTCACTGTCCAAGTGTCCTGTTTTTCTGTTTCTGTGTCCGTCTATTAGTCTAGTAATTATTTTCATTCTTGGAATGGATGAATTTGAAGTTGGTCCCGTTTTCGTGCAATTTTAAGATGACCATATTTGTATGTAAATAATTTGTTTTGTTTAATTTGTGATAATTTAAGCTGAATTTGCAATTGGTATTTATTTTTAAGATAAACTATTAATTTCTTTGTAATTTTTGTCTGTGTTTTGTGATTATACTAGAACAGACGAGTAATTTGGAGTGGACACTGGCATCTGTGCCATTGATTAAAGCTTTGCAGCTCACGCTTTCATTCCTCTTCTGGTAGGTTTCCTAATTATAGCGAAAACTACGCATAAACTACGCCAATTGCAAGAAGAAAAATAATGAAATGAACATTTTTGGTGTTAAAATGGAGGTACTTGATGTCTTTTGTTATGTTTCTCATGCACGTATTATTGAAGAACACTTCAATATTTTGCAGCATAAGATTTTGAAAATATTTTTCATTTTACCGAGTGTATTATGACTATTGTAATGTTCCCATTGACATTGTGACTATATGTGATGGGTTGCTTTATTAATTTGTAAGCTGAAATGTGTATAAAAGATCCCAAGTACGATTCATGCAGGTACTCTTGCTTTTATCATGAAATATGCTCGCTGTGGTTATCATTCGGGGTTTATATAACCGGAGTGCTCTTTCAGACAGCTTCTTTTGTGTCATTCCTGCTTATTTCACATGGTTACTGCATTATGTGTGAGCGCCTTTCAGTAACTGAGAGACGTGCTACAGCTGCACTTGGATGTGTCTTTTACTTGACTCTCGTGGGGTATAGAGCTTCTGTGCCGTATTTCACAGTAAGTTTTCCATCTTGTTATTCTCCTATTTTTTACTTTTCGCTACATTGTTCTGATTTTGCAGAATTGTTGTCCTCACCGGGTTTTCCTACGATAAACCCTGATTTTTTTCCTGTATGCTGCGTTGTAGGTGCTGCTGCTGCTGAATTATTTGACTTCATTCTATCTGATATTCCACCAGATATCGCAAAATCTATCAATGTTGAGGGAACAATTAAACTTTGTAGAGGACGAGGATGTTCGAGATATGCATGATGCAGTGTATACAAAGTACTTAATGTTCAAGTATGTGTTGCTCATATAAAATTAATTCCTGATAATATTGGTAATTGCACAATAATACCAAGTCTACAATATTTACTAATGATGATCTTGCATTTAATTGAAAAAACATTTTCTCGAACTTCAATGTCTATCTGCAGGAAATTTCAGGGTGCAATGCAAATAGTTGTAATGGCTGAAACTGTGGTATGAAATTTTCAATTGTCCATTTGTCATCTATTCTTCAGAGTATGCATTGATCACTGGGGCACTAAGCATATTAATTTTCAGATTCACATTAATGTGGATACGTCTTCAGAAAATTATTGGCTGCGGTTGTTACTTAAAGAATGGGCGCAATTCTGCATATTGCTGTACATCGGGTATGTTTGAATAACCCTCCCATGTGGTCGTAAGCTCATTTTTGCAGTCTCGATGGTCGCATTCTAATGGAAGATTATCACGAAACATTGTGGAAGTTTGTTATAAGCTGTTCTAATGCACTGAGTTCCTTTTCATTTATGCCACATTTACAGGTGGACTTTTCGGTCTCAAGACTTGGCACCGCGTTTCTACGTGATGCCGACTGTAAAATCTAAAGGAGAGATAATGGCACCTCCAATTTACCGTATGGTAAGTGGTAATCACTCATGTTATATTTGTGTCTTACAGTCTGCCTGATATATTAAAGAATTCATCCATAACAGAGGATTCAGTGGTTGTTCTTTCATTAATTTCCAACACATTAACATCCAATATGCTACCATTACTAGTATCAAACTATCTAGCACGGAAACAGAAATGCTTAAACGGGAGAAACCAAATTTTAAAACATCGGAAAATAATTCCTTTTCAAGAATAGGCTGTAAATATAGAATTTTCAAGTTTCACAAGCATTAGGTGCTTCAATTTCCGGAAACTTTAAAATGTAGGAATCGAGAAAGTTCTGTGCAAGATTCCCGCTCGGAAAACAGAAAACGGAAAATTTCATCTCGAATTCAGTCACACATTCACTTTTCTTTTCTAATAATTCACTCTTTCTTATTGCAGGAAATGGATGCTGCAACTTTTAAAGATTTCAATTGTCGTCAATGGCACATCGGAGTGGTAAGTCAAGCCCGCACCCGCATGAGCTAGCCATAGTAGTTTTTACGGTGTTAGTAGCCTGCTAATAATCTGTTGGCTTGTGTACTGAAATGTTGTTGATGCTTATGCAGCCAATTTCATCTTCATCATCCTGTGATAGAAGTTCCGAGGAGCCGATCGTGGTGATAATTCAGCATCCACAAAGATTACCAGCTGCCATTATATCTTCTCCTAGCCCATAGCTTGCATAAGCTATAATACTACCATACAACAAAAGTTATTACAGATTTTGGTACAAAAAAGAAGATCTAGCAGCAATTGATTTTTTCAAAAAACAATTGTAGACAGGAAGATGAACATTTTATAGAGATATATATATATATATATCCTGTAAAGAACAGAAAAAAAAATGTATATATTTTTCTTTCATCTTCAAATTTATTTCCACTTGTTTTGATATACTACATTTTGATTTAAAGTATTATGTTCAACTTATATATGAAGGCAAAATAATTTTATATATTTCATAACTATGACTAAACTAGGTCGATTCCCGCGCGTTGCGCGGGTGATTTTAATAATTTAAAAAATATTTTCAATATCATTATTTATTAATATGATAAATTTCATAAGTTTTAAATATAATAAAAAAATTAAATTTCATATATTTAATACATTAATAAAAATTCTTCATATTTTATACCTTTTAAACATAAATTATAACTACTCATAAAGTTTAAGAAAATTTCATTAAGTTTTAACAAAAATTCATTAAATTTCATAACCAAAAAATTAAAAAATATAATAAGATTAAATTTTAATTATTTCTATTTAATTTCAAAAACATTTCATATTTCATAACATATTAATAATAATATTATAATTAAACATTTAAAATTCATAATCAATGTTTTTATTAACATACTGTTTTTTTAAAAATATAATAAAAAAATTAGATATATGTAATATAAATGAATAAAAAGACATTTGACGGAAAATAAATGTGAGTCTTAAATCAATTTAATGCAAAAAAAAATAAATCTTTTATGTTGAATTGTTTTGATGAACCTCATAACATCAACATATTCATTGAAATCATATAATTACGATAGCATAGTTCATGTCTAAAACATATATATTTCAATGGCATTCAATTCTCGTTTCTTTGAATTATTTAGCAATTTAGGTCGAATGTCAACAAAATATATTAACATTCAACAACAACAACCATACACATAAATTAAACAATATCAAAAAGATATACAATACTTACTATAAGCGTACTTCATTATGAAACTCTTTTATAGCGGGAAAGAGTTGCATAAGACAATATCAAGTATAAAAAAATAGAAAGAAATAGATATAAGAAACTCTAAAAAACCATGTTTGTTTATGATTAAGGATGTGTGTATGGATATATATATATATATATATATATATATATATATATATATATATATATATATATATATATATATATATATATAACATTTCATTACAAAGAAGTTGTAATTAACTGAAAAATATGAAAAGTTAGATGTTATACAAAACGTTCTTAAACAAATATGAAAAGGTAAAAAATATATTTAATACATTTAATTTCATAACCTAAAAATATTAATAATATTTCAAAACTCTTAATATTTTATAACTTATAAACATAAATAGAAACTCTTCAAATTTTGTAACGATCACATTTATAAAAATCTATAACTTTAAATTTTAATTAACTAAATTTAATTTTAAAATTATTCATATTTTTAGCATATAATGAAATAAAAATATTTTTTTAAAATATGTAATATTCAATAGGATGTATTTTAAAATTATGAGGATTAAAAGATTTTTATATTATTATATATTAAAAATAAAAAAAATAATTTAATTTAATTAATTTAATTTAATTTAAACTAATAGAATTTTATAAATTTGACGGTCATGAAATTTGAAGAGTTTTTTCATGTTTATAAATTATAAAATCTTAAGAGTTTTTCTATACTATTAATATTAATAAGTTTATGAAACCAATTTAATTATTGCAAGTTTTAACTTTTCATATTTCATAACTTAAAAAATATTAATTATTAGTTTTTTTAATAAAATAATAAATCAATTTTAAATGAGTAATTGCCACATGGCAATTTGTAGTCGATCCACTTGTCAAAATATGCATGATGCTTAATTTGGAGCTCTAATTTTAAAATTATTCATATTTTTAGCATATAATGAAATAAAAATATTATTTTAAAATATGTAACATTTAATAGGATGTATTTTAAAATTATGAGGATTAAAAGATTTTTATATTATTATATATTAAAAATAAAAACAATTAATTTAATTTAATTTAAACTTATATAAATTATAAAATCTTAAGAGTTTTTTTATACTATTAATATTAATAAGTTTATGAAACTAATTTAATTATTGCAAGTTTTAACTTTTCATATTTTATAACTTAAAAAATATTAATTATTAGTTTTTTTAATAAAATAATAAATCAATTTTAAATGAGTAATTGCCACATGGCAATTTGTAGTCGATCCACTTGTCAAAATATGCATGATGCTTAATTTGGAGCTCAAGATTATATTATAATATAGATATAGATATAGATTGATAGAAGTATCCATAAGGAATGTAATTTTGATATTTTGATTCGTTAATTTTTATAATTTTTGATAAATATGGACTGGTTTTTTAAAAAAATTTAAAATTAATTAAAAAAAACGCTTGTGTAAGGGATTGAACCCACGATCTAGGTGTAATGTTCGTTGTATAATTATGTTTTGAAAATGGCTTAATTACTTAAAAACCACCCACCTTGAATATTTTTTTCGTTTATACCCTGACCTAGAAAAAAGTTCATTTATACCCTGACGTATGTGTTTATGTTTCACCTCTACCCCAAGTCACTAAATTAACCTCTTTTTATTTTAAAAAAAAGCTTAAAATAGTCTTTCATTTAAAGAAAAATTTAATTCTAATTAAACTCTAATTAGCTTAGGTTAAAAATGAAGAACTATTTTAAACTTTTTTTTAATGAAAAGAGGTTAATTTAGTGCCTCGGGGTAAAGGTGAAACATAAATATATACGTCAGGGTATAAATGAATTTTTTCCTAGGTCAGGGTATAAACGAAAAAAAAGTTCAAGGTGAGTGGTTTTTAAGTAATTAAGCCCTTTGAAAATTAATATTGAAGCTGTAGTTCTTTGCCACGTACGTTACACGTAGGCTTCACATCAAACGACTTCGTTTATAATGAACTAAAACGACATCGTTTACGTCGTGGAGGTTAAACTTCCCATCCTCTTCTTCCAAACCAATCATCAACACCGACTACCCTTTTCCCGTCTCCCGTCGACAACAGTAACAGTAACATTTTCCGGCGACGAGTTAAGAAACCGGCTCAAAGAATTACTGTTTTACCATTTTTACCCTTACATACAGTTAAATTCTCGTTTAGCTGATTTGCCAAAGTTTTGTAACATCTAGGTCCTCAATTGTGTCGATTTACTATTCACAAAATACCCGACCCGACTTATTAGGACTTGCAACCTAACAGTAAACGGATCACCATTGCAAAACAAAATACAGAGCTCAAAGCATCGGATTTTTCTTTTTCCAAATGAGTGCTGGTAAAGTTGTCATCTTTTTGTTGCTTTAATTAGTTTTTGTTTATTTTGATTATGCCATGTTTGCTATTGTTTGTTGGCTGTGTTATTGAAATAAAAATTAGGGTTCTTGAAAAGTAATCATTTGCAATAATTATGATTACAGTGAGATAGTTATTTTAAGATTGTGTTAGTTGAGTAATCGAGTCGAGTCGAAACACTGCCAAGCTTGAGCTCGACTCGACTCTAATATTTGAAGCTCCACTCGAATTTGATTAAGTTTCATTTTAGGAGCTCGAGCTCGAAGTCGGTAGAATAATTGAGATTCGAGCTCGACTCGATTATCTATATAAATATTTAAAAATTAAAAATTAATATAAAATATAAAGCATTATTGTAAATACATATAAATATAAAGGGTAAAAAGGTAAATTAACTCTAGCTCGAATAGGGTTGTAAGCTCATCGAATCAAGTATTCTGGAGCTTGAAACTCGACTCAATAATTAACTCGAGTAGCTCGAACTCGAGCTGGACTCGATATGGATCGAGTTGGTTTTGAGTATTTTTTGGATCGATCCTGAGTAGCTCGCGAGTTGGCTCTACTCGGTTACACCTCTATTCTATGCCCAATCAATCTCTTATACTATGGTCTATATGTTTGAAACTCTTCTGAGTCTTAAGTTTTGGTTAACTCTGGTAAGAAATTGTGGAAAATTGATTCTTTTTTTATCACATGAAATATTTCTTGGATATTTTCTTATGAGATTAGCAATGTTTGGCAGGTGGTGCATTTGGTGGAAATAGAGGACTGAGACCTGCACCTCCAGAAAAAGGAGTCTTTCCTTTGGATCATATGCATGAATGTGACTTGGTAATGTTTCTTCGAAGGCATCGTAAACTTGTTTCCCTTAGCATAAGCTTACTAATGATATGGACAAGTATGAAACATTGATCTTCTTGTTGTTATCATTGTTTATGTTCAAGTTCTTATTTGTTTAGGTTCTCTTAGTTCCTATATTGGTTTGGTTACAGGATAAGAAAGATTACCTGAATTGTCTCAAAACTTCTGGTCATCTATCTGAAAAATGTCGACTTTTCTCCAAAAAGTACCTGGAATGTCGCATGGAAAAGTAAGTTTGTCTATTTATTAGTATCTATATAGTTGATGTTTATTCTTTTTATGTAACTTTAAATTGTTTTAAAGCTGTTTTCTTTGTTTTTTTGTTCAATAAATGGAATTCTGGGTACATTTCATGGGGATTGATATATTTGGATTATGTCGAGGGGGTGAGTGGATGATGTGGGATTTCATGCTAATACAAAGCAGTAAGCACATACATAGCTGAAGTAATCGTGTCTAATCAATGTTTATTTTTTGTGTTAGACAAAAAAAGTGTCCATTTTGTATGTGTGGTTGGAGATTTGAATTGACCTCATCAAATCACATTGATTCTATTAGCTGCTGATTATTCTTGTTTATCTTCTATGGAACAATATCAACTTCTGTTTAGTCTCTGTAAATCAGGTTGGAAAAATCGGCAGGCATATATGCTCTATGAATAACCTTGATGTGATTGATTTGCAACTGTTTAGTTAAGCCAGAAGTTAACCTTGACCGTTGAGTTTTTAGTTACATAACCATCAGTAGCTATTTTCAATATTCTGTTGGATGGTATTTGTGGAACAGTTATTAAGTATTGTACAATCTACACAACAGTTTTCACATTACAGCTAAAGAGAACCATAAAGCAGTAGACTGCTTGTATGGTTTATTAAAATGAGTCTACTACTAAACATATAGTGAGCTAGTTAACTATTCATGCGGATCTTCAGTACTCTCAGAGAATTATGCTATTTCTTCGAGCCGATCACTATGCTAGAATGCTAAGCACAGGATTGAAATTCTGCAGATTCGTATTGATTTGATAATTTAATTCCTTTCGTGGTAAGATGAACCGGGTGGGTACTCATCATGATGGTTTGTTGTCGGGGCGTAAAATGAAATTTGAGGAGATCAATCATTCTATTTAGCTAAAAATGATAGTGCTATTTAGCAACTTAGTAAGTCTTGGAGGGAGGGTAAAAGACTTCTGTAAATATTTGTCAAGAACTGTAAACGAAATAAAATTTGTCAAATATTGTTAGTTTATTACACAAAAACTCGTAGCACTTGAGATCGGTTTTTTCATCATGTTTGTTATTGCAAATACTTTTGTGCGATTAGCCTAATTTTTTATGGTTCTATGCAGAAACTTGATGGCAAGGCAAGACATGTCAGAACTTGGATTCCGAAAGGAACAGGATTTGAGAGCTTTAGAAGAGAAGAACAATGAGAGAGCTTTAGAAGAGAAGAACAATGAGAGAATAAATTACTGAACAGTGAGAACTTTCATATTCTTTTGACAGGATATACCACCAAATTTGTTTGTGCATTGTAAGTTTGTAACCTCTGGATTTATCTTTAAATGCCAAATATTTCTTGAATTGCTCGTCTAATTTCCCAACTTTGTCGAACCAATGATGCATTTTGAAGATATTCTAGTTACGTTTCTGTCGCTAATCCAATGCTTAAATATTTCCTTGTGAATTACGACGGTATGCCGCAAATTCTCATTATTTCGACAGATTTGCGCATGATAACACTTTCTCTAAAACCTTTTTTCGCGGACATCTGTGTTACAAACATTTAGCAACCCGACTGCGAGCTTACTGAGAATTATCGAAAAATTTACGTGCTTACGTTCCTCTAGTTTAAGGTTTCATTTGGAAGACCTTCAAGCATGTCAAAATTTCTGAGGAATAAGTAATTTTCAGAATAAATTGATCCACAGTTTCATAAAACAGTCCAAAAAAGCTTCAAAAAGCTAGAAAGCTGGCGGGAGATGAATCCTAAGACACAGTTAGTACAATACAATACAATACAATAAAATGCATTTAAGCATTACCAAGAAATGATAAACAACTCCCTTGTTGTCTCCCTCTCACTTTTCCTCGTTAACTACGCTTGAAAAAACAATATTTCTCATAAGATCTTTCAATGGCTTCTCAGCTTTTTTATCCATAACTTATTTTCTCCTTAATCTCAGCTTTAATGGCTTCCAAATTCTCTCTGCAACTGCCTAAGCCATTTCAATCGTAAGACACTTGTCTTCTTGATCTTTATTCTGAACTTAGGATCTTAACTTGTGTGTTCTTGATCTTCTTTTGGTTTAAATTATTGTTGATGGCTTAAATATTGAGGATTTAATGCTTTAGTATATGATCATAGCTGTTTAATAACTTACTCAGGTTAAGTTTTTCTGGGTAGGATAAATTCAGCTTATATTTAAATGGGCCTATTAATTAGTAGGGTAGGAATGTTCTTGCCTTATTGCATCGATTCGAAGGACCAAAAATTATGCAGGAATTTTCGGAGAAAAAATATTTGTTTTTTCATTAGTTATAGAGATATTTGATTCATTAATTGTAAATACAACATGTTTAGGATATGCAGTTTCTATTGATGAATCATAAAGGGTAAATATACTAGATTTTGTCCATTTTTTCTTTCTTAATGGTTATGAATTTAATAATGTTGTACGACGGGATTAGAACATAACTGGGGACATTTATGTTTGTGTTGTACTATTTATTATATATCCAAATTGTATTGTAGACGTACGCGCAGTAAATTTCAGCACTTTTGATGTGACAGAGAGTGTTTTGGATCAAAAGTCAGAAGGACAAAGGTTGATATGCGCAATTTATTAAAGTTAAACAGGAAGGGATGTAGAAAAATTCTGTTTCAGATCAATAGTGATTCAATTGGATTGTTATTCGAGTGTTACTCTTCTTCATGTGTTCCTTTGAGAGCATTATCATCTAAAGCTTCTTCTACTCCTGTAGAGAAAACAGACTATGACGATAGTGCTATGGTGGCGAATGTTGAAACTAATGACGTAAAGTTTAATCGTGTAAATTGTCTTGTATGGGTATTGCATGAAGCTGCAGCAAGCTTTTCCCTTGCAGTTCAGTCACTTGGACTGCGCGGGAATGGTGCAGAGCTTGCAATGGCTTGGAATGGGAAGGATGTCCATGAATGGCATAAACGTATAGCTTATCAGGTAAATAGTAATCATATACTATCATTTTACAGCGTTCTTACCATTTTCTATTTCACACAATTGACGTTCGGGATGATCCTATTGCAATGTGTGCTAATTTTAGAATTCAACTAGTTATGACTGATGTTCTGTATAATGCACATTCCATATTTCTGCTCATGTTTTATTCTTTGCCTTTAAAAACTATCAGAGATAATTTAATTGAGTCGAGGTGGAAAATTTGGAACAAGAATCATTGACTATTATCGCTGTTCAGGTTGCTGTTTATGCTTTGTTGAAAACGGCAATTGAAGTAGAGAGTTTGCTTTCTCTTGATCGACACAACAATGCATCACCGGTAAAAGAAATGTGAGTGATAAATATATGTTTTGCGATCATATAATTCTACTTCAACTAAATAAATTACAGAAAATGATGTTTAATAAAAAGATATTTAAATATTTTGACCAAAATAGAATTCCAGCTTTAAGCCTGGACAAAGAGCAGTTTTTACCTCTGGACTCACTATCATATATGACATTTCTGAATCTTACTGCAGCCACTTGTTTTTATAGGTAGTATCTCAATCTAATGCTTTTGCTCGTTCATTTACGATAGCTTGACCCCAACAATAAACTTGGTGGAGGAGTACATTGAAGGACAGTTAAAAATGAAGCATGAAAACCTGGTACAATGGTTTAGAGTTGTGGAATTACCTCGTATAGCAGGTTTTTTCGTTCCGTTGCTGAAGAAATGGTCCATGGAATACGCTGGAAGGTTTGTTTAAAGAATTCTCTTATATTAGCTTAATGTAGTTGACATTTATCTATTGCTTTGTAAATTTAGTGCACAGATATATGTATTCAGTGGTGTTGCAGGAATAGTTGTAGCGATAAGCTGCTGCGCCGCTGTTGGGAAACTGGGTTCCGGAAGAACGTCCTGTCCTAAGTTTGTGTTGTCAATAGATGATGTATTAGTAGTGCTGATGGATCTTTCACATAGTCTTGTTGAAGTGGATAAACTGCACCACTTGGCAATTGACGCGGGGTTTGAACTCAACTTCTTGTCGCATTTTGGAGCAAAAGTTCTGCCTTGCAACAAAATTGAAGACCTGGAGTTCTGGATCGGGTTAGCTCAGCAAAAACTCTCAGTAGCATTCTCTAAAGAAATCGTTGTTAAAGGCACACACGAATCTCTTGAAAAGGTGAATTCTATGGTTCATCAAACTCTCAAACTGTACTTAAGATTTTTATATACAGCAATATTATATTACTTTTCATGTATTCATATTATTTTTTTATTTGCAAGACAGAAAAATCATTCAGAAGCAGGAACTTTTTGTCTTTTCAGACAGTAATTTCTTTGTATGTAACTAAAGCCAGAAACTTTCAGAGGGCTCGGCATTTTTAATGTTTGACTACATTTCGTTTCATGTTACTATGTTTGATCTATTAAAACTTGATGTGAATCCAGTGACGACGAGATAAAATTATGTCAACTTTTAACAGGTTCAGGCAGACAGTTTGGCTACTCTTGGGCTTTTTGCATATCTGGGAAGGAAGACTCGATTGTTCTTGTCAAGAATGAGTGTTAAGGATCTTGACGAACTAGTTAAAGACTTCCTCAAGTAACTTCATGAATTGGACAATGAATATTCAGTATCTATTCTTTTATTCCTTGGAAATTTCTGTAATACGTCGAATGCTGTTTGTCTGCAGTTACTTGGAGTGTGGCATCCTTTTTATTTACCCTGAACTTGCTTCTGTATCAGCATATGAATGTTTCATGGAGGTAAATATTTGTAGTAATTTTTTAGAAAGTACATTATATGAAGTATTTTAATCTTATAGAACTTATATTTGTAGGTAGTAACCGAAGAAATTGGATGGATTGATTTTTACGCTACATGCAGTCCAATGAACAATCGAGAAAAGAAAGGGTCGTATTCTAACAAGAGGGGAAGGAGAAAACGGTCAAAGCAGCATGCAACTCAAGCAGAGAAAGAAATTATCCTATCTACGGTTTTTACTGTTTGCTACGACGTTTTCTCTGGCTTTGCTCACTTCAGCCGTTCATCTCTACATCCGTTAGATGCAGAATCACTTCAATTCTTGCTCCGGAGGTTGAAACATCTTAATGTCAGTTTTTTATTTTTGCTATTCTTGCTAATTGATTTAATGCTGGTATGTTCATTTTTTCAGCCAAAGCTTATTAACTGAGTGTCTCGAGGACTACCGTGCAGTTTATGATAGATCCTGGTATGCTTTCTATTTTCGATGATATATTGTTAACAATTGCAAGTGGAGATGGAATGTGTAAGAATTATTTGCAGTGAATTACGAAAGATTGGGGAGGCAGGTTCCTCCGATCACACTCAATTTATTGATATAAGGGAGGCAAACAAATTTTCAGTGGCATTGTTAACACAAGCGAAGCCACGAGAGCTGATGCTAAAGGGGTGCTTAAAAGCTAAATCTCAAGAAGGCATCGAGCCAAGAAAGGTACGGCTGGCTGGTAACAGCCTTTTTGCCACATTATGTTGGTTCCGAAGGATACGCCGATGGATTCTATGTTGCACAGAAACGGAAAAGCTGAAACGAGAAACCCTGAAATAGGAAATGGTGAAACAATAGCTTTCACAAGAATAGGCCATAAATATAAAGTTTTTGAGTTTCCGAAGCATTTCTGAGAACGAAAATGTAAAACCGAAACATAAAACTATAAGTTTTTGTGCAACACATTCGCGTATATATCTACTAGGCGGCATATCTATGCAATTCTTTTGGTCATAACTGTTTTCTATGCCTTGTAGGAGCAGACTGATAGCTCTGCTGTGACAGAATTTACAACCAAATCAAGTTCTGTGCATAAGAGTTTACTTAGGAGATATGGTGTCAAATTAGTATCTACAAGTGCTGTAAGCCAAATGAATTTTTTTTGTTGTCAATGAGTAGATCTCAAATAAATTTCAGATGCTAGATTTCTAACTGAACTAATTTTAAAGGATATATGGATGGGAACCCAATTGCTGTTTGTAGACATCATGGATACTATGGAATTACTCGTGAAGCAATTGCGTGGTCACAAAAGTTCGAGGAGGGAACGAAAGAAATTGAAGCGAACATTTAACGACATCGCTACACTGATCCCAATTACAATTTTAATGTTACTTCCTGTAAGCCCTAGTCATTAATGTTAGTGTGTTGATAGCACGAAGATATAAATTGCCGAATGGAAAATGATATAGAGTTTTGGAGTTCGGAGGCATTTCTGAAAATGAAATGAATCACTGAAACGTATAATTCGAGAAGTTTTCGTGCAATTTAAGCTTCTTTTTTTTCCTACATGCAGGTCTCGGCTGTCGGCCATGCAGCCATGCTAGCAGGCATAAAGAAGTACATGCCAAACTTGGTAACATTTTGTTCAATTGTTTCTCTTTTGTGGTAAATGGTAACTTTTAACAATCTTCTGATTCTTGTATGCATGGCCTGTGATTAGATACCTTCTCCGTACTCTTATGAGCGGCTTGATATGGTGAAGCAACTGAACAGAACTAAGAACATGAAAGTTCGACCGTGGAGTAACCTTCAAGATCCGTCACCTAAGATCGACAGCAAAGATCAATCTGCAGATCCTGTTCAATAAATTTTATGTTCGGCTACAGTTCATAATTGTAAATGCAGAGTCTGTTAATACATGATACTGAATCATACACAAGCATGACATATTTCATTGTATAGTTAGGCGTCCATTAATAACCGCAAAGATGATGAAGTAAATTATTTCCATACTCAACCGGTTATATTAGGAATCCTTTTCTGTTCCAAACTACTACCTGTTTTTCCATGTTTGTTTCTGATTGTCAACGAAATAGAGACGAAATTAACTCGATTCTAAAATTGAAATGTAATCAAGTTGAACTGAGATGCAATCGAGCTCACTCGACTGTAACATTCAAAGTTGGAAACTCAACTCAAACTTGATTGAAATGCTCAAAATCAACACAATTGTCTATATATAAATTTTAAATTAAATCTTAATATAAAACTAATGATAGCATTGTGAATATATATAATTATAAAGGATAAAAAAGAATTAATCCGAACACGATTAGCCTCACAAACTTGTTGAGTATTCTGATGCTTAAACTCATCTCAGCGATTGACTGGATTAACATTGAGCCAATTTTAAGTATTTTTCGAGTCACGGGTTGACTCAACACTATAGACAAGTTTAGAGAAACAACACTGCCTTATTATTAAATATGTTCAAATACATGTACCAGTAGCATTGTTGTGAGAGTGGGGAAATACAAAACCAACCTGAAAAAAGAAAAAGAAAAACACCAAATGCTTCACAAATCCATTGCAAAAGAAGATACAATTGACTGAATAGAAACACTGAAAGCCATAACATCTCTCTTTCTGAAGTATAGATATCTAGTTCCGGGATATCCCCACACCATCATTCGTAATCCTATTTTCTTGGAAGCACGCCATGGTACCAACAGCTCATTATTGGCCAAAAATGTTTTACCTGTTCTGCTATATTCGCCCTGTCATGGTTGAGCTCTACAAGCTCGGACTTAAACCACCCGTTTTAAATCACGGGCTGCTGCAACATGATCCTACAACACAGACAGGATACTTAGTACTGTATAACAATATGATATTATTCATCTTGTTCAGAATAACATATACATCATGCAAGATTAAACATATATTTAAAATGGTAAAACAAACATTTGAGGCTTGTTCATCAAAAGATGATAGAAGAAAAGACAACTGATGACAACAGGTTTCTCAACAATTGCATCACCAGAATTAATTTTGTAGTTCTCTTTGAATAGAATGGAAACGGTGAAATGGTGAAAGGGACACAGCAAAACAGTTATTTTATAGAAGTAGATTGTAAATATAAAAATATAAGGTTTTCAAAGAATTTTTGAAAATGGAAACGAAATGCTGAAATGTGGAACTCGACAAGTTCCCTTGCAACATAACATACAATTGTGGACCACCAAATTCCTAAAGCAAATACTAAAACCAAAACCACAGGTGCCCTCAATAATTTATGCTCCTATTTTGCATCACTAGGACATATATTCTTTAGCTACACACCAGGGCGAGTGTAATTTACTAATCATGGATCCCACCATCCAGTGTTTGTCAACCTACATAATTTGATATCAAGATCCAATACAACTCCCTACCCATTCAACTTTTGTACTGGATCTATCAATACGTTATCCAACAAAAGGATGGCGAGCATAATAGTCTTATATGAGAAGCAAAACTTTCATATATATATATATATAACAAAAGTCACCGAATATTGCAGGAACTCAGAACTTACCGAGATAAAATCAAATGCACGGGTATCTTCTTTCTTAGAATTGTTCACAGTAGAAGCAGGAGCTTGATTTGGATAACTTGGTTGGAAAATATCAGGAAGAGCCGACGAATATTCACCTCCATTAGTGCCAACAGCATGACCAACTCCAGAGTTTTGCGCATTGAGGGTACTTAAATGTTGAAAGTTGGACATTGTAGCCAGAAATTGCTGTTGAGCAAGAAAATTCCCCATGGCACCGTAATTTATTGGCTGAGTATGAAAAGCTGGGTTTAACATAAGGCCCGGAGGTACATTGTATGGCATACTACCAGAAGGAAACACTGGATTCACATTCATCCCAGACACTTGTGAACCAAGTATGCTAGTTAAAGCATCATTAGGTAGCTGATGTCCAGAAAGATTAGTCGGCACTGAAAAGATATTTTCTGGAAGAACCCCAGAAGCAATTTCCGGGAGCTTTTCCTTTAGGACATTTTCATTTATGGACATTCCAGCCATTAAATTATTAACATCTGTTTTATGATTTTCTTGCTCCAATGGAAGTTCGGAAATTGACCCAAAAATATCAAACGGCTCTTGTGCATTTTTTATTGTTGACAGATGATTATCACTTGTATCCTGTTTACCATCAAAAGTCATCCCAGAAAAGAGATCATCTCGATGTTCTTTACTCTCGCTGGGGTGAAATGAGACGTCTGCAAATGGATCATCCTCACTTTTCTGCTCGCTCGAGCTTACACCAGGACCATAACCATCTCCAAATAGATCATCTATTAACGGACTCGTTGTAGGTGCCGTCAGATTTCCTGCCTGGTCACTTGGCCTCATTGTAGGATCATCTGTTCCGAAAAAATCATTTGCATCTCCAGTGTCTATTAAGTCAGGCATCTGCACGGGAGGCGTCTCAGCCTTTACTGACTTGCTAGTCAAGCCCCCTGCCTGTTCGCCACCTAAGAGACTCAACACCTGTTCATCAAAGGAAACACATACTAAGCCATTGCATATATCTTGCCCCTATGTGATCTAACATCAGCATTTCAGATTCTCCAATATATAAGATCATACTCGGCCTACAATAAAATTAATGATTTGCGGAGGAGCAAAGCAGAAAAGAAAATCACCAGAACAAAAAAAATCATCAGATATTTCATATCCAATGATTGAAATGAAATCTAAAAGGATTATTAACCAATAGTAAAATACCATAAGAACTATGAAGTAACAAAAGATCAGTAAGATGTTCTTCTAAAAAAGAAGCACCATTGTGATCTAAAAAAATAATTGTAAGAGGCTAAAAATTACAATTTCAAGGCAGCAATTGCTCTTCCATGATCTAATGTTTAGCAATCAAATATCTTACTTCTCTACAAAAGTTAGAATGAAAACCTAGCATCTAATGGAACCTGTGTCATGATAATATTTTATCAAATCTATGAATAATCACAGTTTCCCCTAATTTTTCCCTGTGGGGAAAGAAGGGGCAAAGAAATAAGCAAAGGAAAAGCAGAACCTAATGACAAAGTGCATACCTTCATAGATTTTTCTCTGAGAGAAGATTGAGGAGACTCAGAGCATTTAATTACAGTATTGTTATTTTCAATGAAATATGAAGCAATAATTGCAAAATGATCATCATCCTTTTTCCTCAGGATAGACTCAAGCACACACAGAGCTTTGACACGAACCTGAAAACAATAACCACCAGAAACACATTAAAAATAAATCCACTCCATAAGCATAAGAACTTAGAACCTAAATTTCTCTCTTTTTCCCCATAATATATATTGTGATAAAACACTGTACCAAAATATCCAGCAATATGACATCAATAAAACTCATAACTAATATGAAATGCTCTGCAGAATGTCCTTTTTGCAATGGAGGGTATAAATTTGAGATAATAAAAGTATTCATTACAAGAAAGCATAAAGATCATGCCTGCCACATAGGAGATTGGAGCTTAGATTCAAGGGCTCGACTCAAGACCAATGCATCTAGCTTTACTGCTTCTGCTAGAAAAACTTGAATAGCGTCACGGGTGGGTTGCAGACGTACACCGCCAGGTGTTACAATAGTCTCCAACAATCTCTCCTCACGAGTCTTACTCTGCGTGTAACTTGAATTAGACTCCTCATTTTTCGTCCCTGCACTCAATACCCTAGTTTCCTGGCCCCAAGGTCCACTAGTAGTCCCACTCTTTGGAACTCCATAAGTACCCTGAGTTTCATTATGTAACTGAACTGGTTCATATCTATCTGAGTTGTCATTTTCTATGGTCAAGGACCTTCGAAGAGTAGGACCCTTGTAGCCTCCATTGTCATTCTTCTTTAGTGAATGGCCTTGCGTAAAGCTACTAATGCCCTGCTTAATAGAAGCACTTCCAATACCAACTACCTCACTAAGAAACGATTTCCTATCCTCTGTCGGCATTTCATAATTTGTATTACCAAATCCTTGTATCCTTTTGTTAAGATCATCTGCAGGGGCTGCCTTATTCTCCTCCGAGAAAATAGCAGAGATAGTCTCATGGGCTGTGTCCCTCACAGCCTTATTAAGAGCATCACCCTTCAAAGGATCCGCCTGACCTCTATAATGAAATAACTGCCGTACTGCAGTAGAATGTCTTTGCATTTCCCTCCTGAACTCTACACCGGACTTTCCCACTGCATACTTTATCAACCTCAGAGCCTGTATACGAATCAAACACATAAAAGGCATCAATAAATCTGATTAACTTATCATCGCGGGAAACAATTCACAAACTCCATTACATGCTATTCACCCTTGCCAGAAACATCAAATCCTCTAGTAATCATAGATGAAATCGAATTAAATCTTATCCATTTCAACGCCTTAAACTGACATACATTAGAGAAACAGTAAACAAATAAAAAAGGACAGACTCTTCACTCAACTAAGCGACAGACCTAACAAGCCAGCTAATTTTCAGCGTCACAAAAAAAAATACCCCATAGTTTCAGTCACCAGATTAGATTATACAACAGCTTTTTTTTTTTTTGGTGAGGACAACTCACTCCACGGTGCAGAAGCCCTTCAAATCCCGGGATGTGGACCGCTCGCAAGCCCACATACCTGTAAATTCCGGGCTATAATGGCCAGCATTCCAGTTCCAACCACTCCAATTATTGGAAAGAGCATAGCCGGGGTTTGAACCCGCAACCATGGCGCCCAGATGACTGATGGTTAGACCACTAGACCAAATCCGTGCGGGCTACAACCGCTATTATAACTACTAAAACCAAACAAAAAAATCATCAACTATCAAAGGATCCAATACCTTCACTTACTATCCATAACCATCATACAAAGTAAATCTAAAAAAACACAATTAAACCAAAATTCAGTCAAATTATTCAATCAAATCTATTACAAATCCTATAAAACATAGGAAAATAAAAAGAAAGTAAGATAACTTACAGAACATTACACACCTTTTGTTTGACCATAGGGCTTTTATGTTCAAGCCTCTTTAAAATAAACTCAGAAACTTCTTTAACAATGCTAACATGAGAAGACCTTAGAAGCTCACAAATTTCTTCTAATTTATAAACCGGCGCTACTTTATCTTCGTCGGAAGTTGCGCCGTCGATCATCCTCGATCTCCAATATGATTCCACTGCTCTCCTGCTCGAATCCATTTTTTATCTCCCGAAAACAAAACAAAATCGATCAATTACAATGTTTATTTCCCAATTAATCAAACCCGGTTCGTAAAAATTCACAAAGTTTGTTTAATTAAGCTTTCTAAGATGTAAATTTAGCAAAAGAAAAAAAATAAATTAGATGAAATTAGAGTTCGTGATCCGGCGATGAAATTTTAAATTGGTGGATTTAAACTGCAGTTGAAATCAAAAGAACTTTGTGAGATTGAAAGTTGATGGGGAATTTGGACAAATTGAAAATTCTAGGGTTTTGGATCGACGGAGAGAGGGGAAAATTAATAGTGCAGAAGGACAAATTTTGCTATTTTTGCAAGGAAGAAGAAAAGAGAAGACAGGTCAGCGAGGTGGTCTGTGGTGTTAAGTTTCTACATAATGCAATTTCTTTTTATTTTTTTATTTTTGAGAAAAGATAGGCTGGGTCCTCAAATTTATATCTTGAGATTAAATGAATTATTTTTAAAAAATTTAGTTAATTAGATTTTAAAATTTGTATCTTGTTGTCAAATAAATCACACGTTTCAAGTTACTAGACTTAAATTAAGAAATTCTAAGATGTAGTAATTGATTAAAAAACTTAAAAGTAATTTATTTAATTTTGAGATATAAATTTTGAGATCTAATTGAATAAAAATAGTTTAAAATAATTTATTTTATCACAAGACAAAAATTGAGGGCAGAATGACACTTTACTCAATTTTTTGTTCCTGTTATTGGATTTATTACACGTTTAACATGCCAAAATGTTTTGATGTTTGAGCTTAGTAAGATGCCAAAAACTGTTTTTATTAACAATATTTATCATCAGAAAAATATTACTGGTGAAAAAAAATGTTATAAATAAAATCAAGTTTTCATTTTTCCAAAAAAAAAATCAAGTTTAGTATAATTTTAAAGTTACATGTGTCTTCACAATTTTTTGTGAATCAAGATCTGGATTAAACAATTTATCATGATTCATGTTCAATCAATTTTTTACAAAATGAATGATTCAAATGAATAGTCTGTAGTTTTTGTTTGATATGATAAATGCTAGTAAATGATTACCATGTGCTTGCAAATTATGTTTTTCCATTACATGGTTGTATAGCTAGGGGTTCGGAAAATCAAATACTAATAAAGAAAAGAACCGAGTCGGTAAATTCGGTTCAATTCAATTTGATATTCCTAATAAAAAAAATCAATTAAGTTTTAACATGAAAAAATATAATTATAGTTTAATATAAACTGAACAAAACAAATTGACCTAATCTGCCATTTCATTTCGAAAAAATCTATTTCATTAAAGGTACAATTCAATTCAATTTTGAAAAAATGAAAAATTACAGTTCGGTTCAATATATACTTGAACCGAATGCACACTCCTATATATAGCTTGCACTGTGCAAAATTGAACTTAGCTGATGAAATTAAACTAATATGAACTAAAGTTTATTTTTTGATTCAATTATTCGGTGAATCAGTTTATGGTTGTTCAGAAAGACCGAAATAACTTAACTTTCCAAAATAATGAGGACCGTATTTGATTTTATACGTAAATTTATGGACTTCTCTTACTTTGTCTAAAAAAATTAAAGGCTTCTGGTTGATTTTGGATCGTAAAATTCTGAGTTGACAATTAACTCAACCCAAATAAAAACTAAAAGCAAACCTAACCAACAAAAAAGATAGGTCAAACAAAATTAATCAATTCAGAACCGAACCGATTGAGGTTCAACCCTATGTATAGCTATAGAAAATGGTGTACAAAATCTCATGGCATACAACAGAAACAATTGTACCTGTATAAATTTCATTAATTGAATGACTAAATTCTAGCACAAGAACAATCCAATTATGAAACTAAAAAAAATAAATTAATTGATAAATTATCAAGAAATTGCAGTAACATCATCTGGTTCATCAACTACCATCTCAAACTCATTTCTGAAGAGCAATTTAAGGTAGGGGAGCACTTTTGGAACCACAGGCAAATCTGCCATGTTAACACTCATCATATCAAAAGCTATGCATGTATTGTGCATATGAGTGTCATCAAAAACTGGTACTTTTGGGTATCTCTGGCTGAAGTGGGTAAGAATTATCCGATACGCACCGCCGGAATTTCCGACATCTATGGCTTCCTTTGTGGTGCTATGGTTTTTAGCTATGGCTTCATCCTCCAAATCATCTTCGAAAGTTGCCTGCAAAATATTCACATATATAAATCTTCAACTGTATCATCTTTATTTTCTTTTCCCAAAGATATTAGACGTCATTTATAGACTTTTAGTTCAACTGCAGACTACCAATGTGAAACAACTATGACGGCGAGTGTAATCAAGTCGAGGCAACTGTCAAACTGCTCGAGTCTGACTTCGAGCTACTCGAGTTGAGTTCGAGCTACTCGAGTCGAGTTCGAGCTACTCGAGTCGAGTTCGAGCTACTCGAGTCGAGTTCGAGCTACTCCAGTAGACAAGCTCGCGAGACTAATCAAATTTTTATTAATTTACATTTTTTATATATAATTATACATACATAATAATACCCTTATTTTGATATTATTTAAAGTTCATGTAAAGATGAACAATGTGATACCCTATGACAAGGGTGTAACAGAGTCAAACTAACTCGCAAACTACTTGGAATTGACTCAAAAAAATTGATATAGACTTGATGTTAATCAAGTAGAGCTCGAGTTCAAACTAGTCGAGTTTAAACATCAAAATACTCGGCTCGAAAAACTTGCGCCTAAACAAACTTTGATTATTTTGATTTTTTATCATTTATGATTATATAATTTATTATAATAATTTTTTAAAAATTTATACAAATAATAAGCCAAGCCGAAATTGAACTTGATTTTCAATTTATTCTACCGATCTCAAGCTCAATCTCCTAAAACAAAACTTGATCGAGTTCGAGTTCGAGCCCAATTTTGAGTTTTGAATTTTATAATGGAGTCGAACTCGAACATAACAATATTTCGACTCAATTCGGCTCACTTACACTCCTAAATCTATATTGCATTAGATTCCAAGAAAAATAAATTAGATATATTTGAATTTTGATAATTTACCTCATGTATAAGGACTGTTGCTCCATCCGATGCTTCTATCATTGCTGGACAGGGCCTAGTGTCACCCGAGTACACAATTTTCCACCCTGGTATCGGTTTTCCAACAGAATTCATTCTTTCTGCTGCCTTCAACACAATACCAAACGCCTCCGGACAATGCACGACAGGGAAACTAATCAAAGTCTCCAACCCTGCTTCATTCAGCACTCTCTTCAAATTCCTCAAACGTACAAAAGCCATAGGATTGTCAACTACACTGCTCGGTTTCTTCCTATCTTTAGCGAACAAAGTTAGTTTAGTATTCAGTGTGGATTTGTTAGCATCATCAAGATTATTTGGACTTCCTGGGGTTGAATAATTTTTGTTGAACTCGCTATTACCCTCATAAGCTTCCCACTTAGCGCTATCGGTACTCCTACAATTGAGGAACTGCATATCCAGGTCCTCCAGTCTTTGGTATGCATCTAGAAATCCCTTAAGCTGCCTTGGCCCAACAACTAGTAATGGCTCATGGACCACATCCTTCAACAAATTACGCCGCAGTGCGAGAATTCTTGCTAATCCTGTATGGTGATCGGCGTGAATATGAGAAATCCAGATACATGATAGATTTCTCACAACACTATCAGCACCCTCCACACCATACCTGTTTTCAGAGAACTGGAATTATTA
This sequence comes from Mercurialis annua, assembly GCF_937616625.2. Taxonomy (NCBI): domain Eukaryota; kingdom Viridiplantae; phylum Streptophyta; class Magnoliopsida; order Malpighiales; family Euphorbiaceae; genus Mercurialis; species Mercurialis annua. The sequence goes on along the minus strand of NC_065574.1, from coordinate 2,351,523 downwards.
CATGTTAAAAATGGAAGAAAAATACTATAGAAAGCACGAGAACAGTGCTTTATTATAACTTCGCATCATGTTACCTTCGTTTCAGTTGTCCAAGTGTTCCTTCCCCACAGTCTAGAAGCAAACCTCCTTTGGAGAAGAGATTAATATGGATAGCGCTAACATTTCGATATTTAGATGGCTGAGATGAACCTGTTCCAAGAAGCACAATCTCCATATCGTCTCTCCTGATATTCTCCAAACAGCTAGGAAGACTATTCTCATCTAACCATGGCTCTTCGATCATAGCATTACTGTCTGGTCCAAGAGCTATATCTCCTTTCAATTGTCCAGATCTATTCCAGAACTGGCCGACATCCTGAGCAGCATCTACAATTTCTGGAAGTTCTGTAAGTAACTCATTAATAACTTCTGAGCGAGCCATCAGACTTGGAATATTGGATTTGTCCAGTCCTAGATGAGCATGAGGACGCAAAGTAAACTGTTCAACATTGGATTAAAAAGATTAAGGAAGAAAATGGACAGGCATTTCAAAACTATTGTGAAATTTGCGGACGTTAAATACGGCCTAGTGAGACACCAAGGCCAATGGTCTAAGAAAAAACGGTTTGATATATACCTTAAGAAGATTTTCAGCTAATATCCTTTCAGAAAATTCTGAGCCACAACCCTGGCGCAAGGATTCAGAACAAGCACTTTAGCCATCTAAACATTCAAATAGCCTTAAAACTTAAAAGCTGTATACTTCAAACCAGAAGAGGCCTTGAGGGTGTGCAACAAACCTGGCTGGAAAAAGCAGAGTCCTCAGTCGACCTGTTAATCTGCTGAAGTGACCAAATACCTGGAGCTGGAAAAAACTGAGGACACAGGTAATTAAGTCTTGCAGCAATTCTGGCACTGGCTTTAAGAATTGGAATTTCCACATTCTTCCTGCCACAACACATCTTTATCAAGTACTATCAATACCAACATACTTTTGGAAGAAGAAGAGCTAAGAAAAGTTGCTTACAATTCATGTCCAGCCATAATGTGTTGGACTGAACCAAACTTCTTTATCCACTTCTGGTAATTGCCGCTGCTTATGATAGAAGCAGGACTTAAATGAATGATACAAGCCACCGTTTTCTTATTCTCCGGTTGGTTATCTGAGTAATCTACATAGTAACTATCAAGGTTTTGTATGGTTAACAATTCTTGTACATGCAGTTCCGTTGGGCAGTCAACAAGAATTACAATTGGACCTGGAATTGAAGGATCCATTACGTCACTTGGATGAACCTGCAAATTGCAATAAGCAAATATCATGTGTCAACACTTACAGTAGATAACAAGTATTGAGACACGGGAGTTCTATTGAATTTGAGACCCACCATGATATCCTGATGATCTGACCTTACTGAATTCCCTAATTGCAGTTCACTGTACTTTGGACCAGGTTTCAGACCAAGAGCTTTAGCTTTTTGTGGGTCAAATCTCCCAGTAATTTCAGGCAATTCACAAAGATATAACACAGACACATCACCGGGCTTTACTGCTGATTCTTTTGAGCTGCTTGGCTGTAAAAGAAGGGCTGATATTTTGACAACCTCATTGTTAACGAGGACAATGGGATCACTTAAGCTATTTGCTTCAAACTGAGCAGTAGTATCAGAACCAAAGCTTTTTGTGTTAACCATGGCAGCATGAGGGACGAAACATTTCATGGCATTAACCAAATACTGAAGATCTGAAGGACCACATATGTTGACCTGCATAACATCAAATACCGTGCGTGTAATTGATTAGAGATGCCACACTTTTCCAATTTAGGATAATCTATTAGGAAAAGACAAAGTGTTTACGTACATCAATTGAAATTGAAACTCACCGACAATCCTTCTTCTCCCATGCCAGCTAAAGTCAACAAAAGCCCTGTGAGGAGAAATAAATACCAGTAAAATTAGGTTCTCACATGCTAATTGCACCATGTAACAAATATCAGGTAATATTGACACTAGGAGACAATAGTGCATTATGCTAAGATTTGTATTTATGCTTAAAAGTAACAGCATTTACAAGTATGAGGTCATCATTAATCTATAATGACATATACCTGGAATTCCACCGGCAGTTTCTGAGCAGACACGAGAGAGAAAGATGTGATTTATCTGAAAAAGTGTAAATCCATGTTTATTGTACACGACACTATGCTCACAGATTGATGAATGATAAACACAGAAGAATCATTATGATGTGAAGCATGGATAAATGTGGGTGTGTCCATGAGTGTTTTTCTTGAGAAATCTCATACCTTTGATAGTTTAATCTTATGTTCAGTGCAGAACCGTTGCAATCCCTGCATGCCAATTGTAGGTTCAGAAAACAAAAAGATCAATAGGGGTCATAGATCATACAGCTACTAACCAACTTCAACATTGAGCAATACTTTAGAATAGTGTCCAAAGACTATCATGCCAATTTCGGTGAAAGTTTCAAGATAAGGGATTGCATGCAATGTTACTAGGATTTCTGAATGTTACCCTCTAACTAAAATGGTATCTCCCTTCCTCAATAGAATTTACAACGACAATATGTGGCCCTATTTCGATTACTTAAAGTAAATCTATAGAAACTATAATTACAAATCAAAAGAAAAATATGAGAATGATTTAATGCGGACTGTTTGGAACAGTAAGTTAGAGCATATAATACAGATTGCTCAAGTCATTTTAACTACAATTTTGTTCTGCATGAATGTCTCAAGTAAGGACTTCATAGTTCACATGACTTGTTGAGTCTGAGTGACAAATTTGTAAGAACATGAAGATTTATGCAACTTTAACTCTAATTCAAAGGAGAAAAATAATAATAATAGGTCATTATTTTTGAGGTAGCTAATATCTAACTTCCCCATCTGGCAAATTGTATAAAATTTGAACTAGTTTTATACATCAGATTAACCAAAAAATGAATAACTTATGGAGCTGAGGACACAACAGTATTAGATAACAAAATATTTTTGATAAACCAGAATGCAGATAAAACTTCTAATTCACTCTGATTGAGACGCCTTTTATTAAACACAATAACTCAATAACAAATAGTAACAGTCTCGCAGATATAAAATAATAAGCAACAAAGAAGCATTCCAATTTTTTTTAAAAAAGGAAAAAAAAGTTTGCATCACCATTACCTCACCAGCATTAAAAATGAATCTTTGCTTGTCAAAGAAAAGCAAAACTGAAGGTGAAGTATCTTGTGTGTCCATTCCAGTCCCTAGAATCTGGAACACAGAGAAAAAGATTATTACTATGGCAAACCTCAAGACAATACAATACTAGAAGTCTAGAACATGCTAGTACAAACATAATTCTGCGCTTCAAGCAATCTCAGCTTTAATACAACTACAGTTTACAGAAATCACAACATCCAATGAAATCTAACTTCAAAACTCAAATATTTTATCATTCAAAAATTCACTGAAAACATATTAACATTTAAAAGCATTTCACATTAACCAATTTCTAACGACACCCTTGAGAAATTATAGTTAGCAGAGACATTTCATTCAATCAACATGTCCCGTTTCGGAAACATGTCAGACACTCGAGACTCGACGTTCCGGAAACACGCCGGACACTCGACGTTCCGGAAACGCGTCGCACACTCGACGTTCCGGAAACGCGTTGCACACTCGAAGTCTCGGAAACGCGTCGGACACTCGACCTTACGGCACAAAACTTCTTTTTTAGATAGGAAACTTTAAAATAACACAGTTTCACCGAGTCAGTATCCAAGTGTCCCGTTTCCCCGTGTGCCTGCTTTCAAACACTCAAAACAACAATGAAACAAATGACAGATTACTCAAATTCATCACAAATAAACTCCACCCCACGAATCTAAAACAACCCAATAATCCAAAAACCAAAAAAGACAGCATCTTTACCTGAACATAAGAAATAGTATTAGTAGGATTAAGTTTCCTAGTTTTCAACTGAAGATTTCTCTTAGGTTTATCACTCTTATCTCTACCCTCAGCTCTTCTTTTATTAAACCCTAAATTCTCACTACCCTTCTCCTCCATTGCAGTCCCTTTCTCGTCCCTCTCGTTACCCTTCTGCTTCATATTATTATTCTTCTCTGTACTGGTAAAAGTTGAGTTTTTTCTGATTCTGAAATTGAGAGACTTGTGGGTGGGAGTTATACGGCGTCGGTTTGAGGAGCAGAGGAGAGTGAAGATGGAGCAGGGTGTTGGTTTGGAGAAAACTGAGGGTTTTAGCGGTGAGAAAAGGAAGCGCAAACTTGAAATTTGGGGCATTTCAAGTTTGCAAGGGTTTGCAAGGGTTTTAGCAGTTTGAAGATAATCTGGATCGGAAAATTGTCCAGTTATTGTTTTTGGCAAAAGATGCAAACAACCCTAGTATTTTTTATAAAATACAACTTAGTTCTTAAACTATATTTAGAAACAATTAAGGGCTTTTTATTTTCAAAATGGAATAAATAACCTTTTCTATATAATACCGTTAGAAAAACTCATTAAATGCCGGCGTGTCTCTCGTAACCGTATAAAAAAGGTTCATTAATATTTATAATATTCATCAATTGTATATTTATGGATTTTTTAACATTTTTTCACCTCCTTTTTCTTTTAAACACCACTAATTAATCAATATTTAAAAAGACAATCCCTGGTGAATGGAGGTTGGTTCGTCTAAATTCGTCTCAAACATTGCAGAGATGGTGAAAGGATGGCGACAGTGGCAAGGTGGTGTTTGGCAAAAGAGAAATGAGGAAGAAGAAGATGAATATGAAAAAAAAATGTCAATTGACCTTTAATCTAAAGTTTTTGCCGATAAAATACTTCTTCGGGATTAATTTGAAAGATATTAAAAGTATTAAGGGCGTCTTTAAATCTTTTTCTAATAACTCTGACTGTATAACTGCCTCAGAAGACGTTTGATCACAAACAATTTTAACATAAGGATTTATTTGTATAATCTTATGTTAATTAAAATAACTCAATTTTAACTTTTCCAACTAATTAGATCCCAAATTCTCTTTCCTCACAAGAATCATGGAAATAAGTTCTTAGATATTCTTTTTCTAGATACAAATGCTCATGTTAGTTTTTTATTGTGTTTCTTTCTTCAATTATGCTCATCATGTTAGTTTTTAAAAAAAATTGAATTTGAATTCCTATATTTCTTCCTTTTTTGTATAAAATCCCTCTATTTCTTCTTAGCACCAAAATAAATAAAATTTTGGACCCAAATGCAAGAAAAAGATGGCCACTATTGGCCCAAAACCTTCTTTTATGCCCTCACATCTTACGGCTAGTTAGATAAGATAATCTAAATGCCACCACACACCATACTCTCAAACATTTCCTACATGCAAATTCCCCAAAATAACTAACATTTTTTATTTCCAAATCCTGAAAAATCAAGAAAATAATGAACACAACTCTTCAGCTTAACTCCTATAATTTAGCCTCCTTGAAACCTTCTTACAATTTCAAACATTCTTCTTATGCAAACAATAACATTTGCCAAATCCATAAACCTATCAATAGTTTCTGTAAAATGAAGATCAGAGCCGTTGGTAACGTTCCCGAAAGTAAATCGGACGACAAACATGACACTCCTGAAGAACCACCTTCTGTCAAGTTTGCATTTGTTCATGTAATAATCCCTTAAACATATCTTTCACATTAATTAATATTTTACGAATTCGACATTTCATTTCCGTTTTCAATACACTTTTTATCACTAATTTATTTGTTATTTAGTCCGTGTTACTACCGGATGGAACTCCTGATATTCATTTTCGTAGTACGTGTGGTGGTCAAAAACTCAGAGAAATAATGTTGGATTCAAATATTGATTTATATGGACCGTATGTAAGTAATTGTATATTTTATTTATGTCATTTCGTCAATATGGTTATAACATTCTATTTATTGATACTTTAGATTATGTGGTTTATGTGTATAGTTTGATTTGGTGAATATGTATGCAGGCTAGACCTCTGCTAAACTGTGCAGGAGCAGGAACTTGTGCATCTTGCATGGTGGAGGTGAATTCAATTTCATTTAAAATACTATTTTTTCTAAAAAAATTGTACCAACTCGGATTCAACAAGCCCAAATTAGTTAATTCAAGTTAATTTTAATAACTTAAAGTTATAAACTATCTTTTTCACATTTTCGATATGAGATATTATATTATTTCTTTATATTTTGTTAATATAACGAGAGAGGTTATTTAGGTGCATAAAATTATATCGTGGAATCAAATAAGTGCTAATGGATAGATTAAAATCAAGTATACACCACAAATTTCTAGAATCATGTCAATTGATCAAAATCAAAATATAATAATTAGAAAATTCAGATTCATTTGACTTGAAATTTTATATTTGTAGGTCGATATTTTAATTTTAATGGATGAAAAAAAAGAAATAGTTTTTAATTTAGAAATGTTAATCTTATGTTGTCAGGTTATAATGGGGAAGGAGCTCCTTAACCCTCGTACAGAAACAGAGAAAGAAAAGCTCAAAAGGGTATAATGGTCATTATTTCATCTTTATGATTAGTATTATTAATTTTTTTATAGATTTTAATTGAAGAGCTGACATGTTTATGTATTTTTTTCTCTAATTAAGAAACCAAAAAATTGGAGACTTGCTTGCCAAACTACAGTCGGTAATCCAGATTCTAGAGGGCTGGTCAGTACAATTGAGCTCACTCTCAAATTTTCTAATTAATTTTACGATTATTTGCATATATATCCATAAGATATACACGTTCTTACAATTTAATCACATTGAAATAAATAAATATATAAAGATTATTATTTTTTGACAAATCAATAAACCAATTGCAAAATCGGTGAAAATTGACGATGTAAATACCAGTTTTTTTAAAACACGCCATTTTAATTTGTGAATGACGTAGTCAACTCCGGCTTCAGTGAGACCTCAATGTATTAAAACTGCAGGTTGTGATCCAGCAATTGCCAGAGTGGAAAGCTCACGAATGGAAGTATGAGAAACTATTGTCTGAAGAGTTATTGCCCCCTGAATTTTCCAAGTAAAATCAATTTTTATGTACTTATTGTTAATTTAGTTATGTCTTTTTATCTATAATGTCATGGAAATTTTTTACTTTTCATTTTCATTTTCTGATAATGGAACACTAAACACAATCATAGGGTCGACAGAAGGATGGAAATGAAAATGTGAGACATTATATTAATTTTTTAATAAATTAGTGTAAATAGCCCTGTAAATTAAGTTAGTTTATGCAAATTTTCAAGTTATCATGCATGTAATCAAAGGCCATCAAATTTTATAAAAATCCAATTTTCCAGTGATGTATAAATAAAGAGCAAATTACTCTCAAACCCTCACATATATCATAATTCATGCTTACATCCTCTTTACTTAAAACTCAGACAATATACTCATTCATTTTTGTTTTTATGAATATTATAGTCATTTCAGTTAAATTGAAAATAGAATCAAACCAAATTTTTTCGATTTGTTTTCTATTTTTTAAAAAACGTCTAAATGATTTCCACATTTCTACGAACTGAACCGCTCAATGCATATTCCTAACTAAAAGCATCTAAAATTTGAATATGCCCATAAATTGCATGATGCCCAATAAAAAAAATTAGAGAGAAAATGCCCATCTCCAATAACAAAAAGAAGAAAACAAAAGCAATTCATGAGCATGCTTAAAAAAGTTGCTACACATCACCAATTTCATCAATTACTCATAAAAGCAAAAGCTAACCACAACAAACCTTTACAATAACAACCACAAAATAAATAAATAAAAAAAGAAAGAAAAGCAAAAATATTACTTTCCTTTCTTTTTATTACAAAGAAAAATAAATTAGAAACACAAACTCATCACCAAATCACAATCAAAACCTAGAAATCATTGGATAGAGGTGCATGATCACCACCCATGTACAAGTTTCCATAGACAAGCCCAGCAAGCCCACCACCAACAAGAGGCCCAACCCAGTAGATCCAATGGTCGTGGTAGTCGCCGCTAACGACAGCTGGGCCGAAGGAACGGGCCGGGTTCATTGATCCACCAGAGAATGGGCCTGCAGCCAAAATGTTGGCCCCAACAATGAACCCAATTGCAATGGGAGCAATGGTGCCTAGTGAACCCTTCTTGGGGTCAGCTGCAGTTGCATAGACTGTGTAGACTAACCCAAATGTGATCACTATTTCCATTATTACCCCTTCAATTGCACCAACTCCTGAAGCCACACTGTGGATTGGAACTGCCTGTAAAACAATAATTAACAAACAATTATAGATAATTAATTAAATTGTATTAAATTGTTAGGATACTTTGTTTTATGCGATTAATGATATAATGCCATTTTTAAAGGGTTTTCACTAAAGTTTAAACTCATAATTATGAAAACAAACTTTTCCCAATTTGTGATAATAAAGCCAAATTTCACTTATAATACTTGCATACATTTTGTTTAATCAATATTTATGAAGTCCTTATAAGAGGAAAGTATATATCCTTTTACCTTATAATGCATATAGTTCATAGGAAAAAAATTTAAGTAGACTCTTTTTGTAGCGATGTGCAAAAACCGAATAAAATTTAGGCTTAATTACTTAAAAACCACTCACCTTGAACTTTTTTTTCGTTTATACCCTAACCTAGGAAAAAATTCATTTATACCCTGACGTATGTATTTATGTTTCACCTCTACCCCAAGACACTAAATTAACTTCTTTTCATTAAGAAAAAAGTTTAAAATAGTTCTTCATTTTTAACCTAAGTTAATTAGAGTTTAATTAGAAATGAATTTTTCTCTAAATGAAGGACTATTTTAAACTTTTTTTAAATGAAAAGAGGTTAATTTAGTGCCTCGGGGTAGAGGTGAAACATAAATACATACGTCAGGGTATAAATGAATTTTTTTTCTAGGTCAGGGTATAAACGAAAAAAAAGTTCAAGGTGGATGGTTTTTAAGTAATTAAGCCTAAAATTTAACATAATTGAATCGATAAATTAAACTCTATTTAAAATTATTAATAAACAATTTTTTGGTTAGCTCAATTTTGGAAGGAACAAAAAGACATACTTTTGATGCAACTCGAAAATGAACAAAAATAATAATCAAACGGACTAGTTTAGTTCGGGTCACCATAGAATATTCAAAATTATTCTAGGATCAGCTCAGTTTGGTTCTGCTCGAGATATTAAAGATTATTTTAAAGTTAGTTCTATTCGGTTTAAAAATAAATTATAATTTATAGTTTCAGTTTCAATTTGTCCGGATCGATTAAAAAAAATAAAATTTGATCCGGTTCGGCTTGGTTCGATTTGAACCAAAAGTACACCTCAATTTGTTAGTAATGTTGTGCTTGATAAGTAAACTAAACTGCTATTATAGACTTATAGTCTTATACATGCATGGGAACAGTATATTAGTTATATAAATTAGAAGTTAATTAACATTATAATATGAGATTAACGACTTACCAAGCCACCGGTAACAACTTTAAGAAGGAAACAAGCAACAACTGATCCAAGAAGCTGAGCAATCCAGTAGAAAATACCAGTCAGAATGGTGATCTGGCCACCAACAGCCAATCCAAAAGTGACAGCTGGATTTACATGGCCACCGGAGATATTAGCACCAACAGCCACCGCAACAAATAGAGCAAATCCATGGCACACAGCCACCGCTACTAAACCAGCCGGATCAAGAGCAGCATCCGCCGTCAATTTACCTACAAAACAAAAAAAAATCATTATTTATTCAAAAGATATATTAACATTAATGTAATGTATATATTATATTATATAGTTTTAATTATATATTTTTGGACTAACCATAAGCTATGGCAGAACCAACACCAGCAAAAACAAAGAGCAAAGTTGAGATAAACTCAGCAAGATAGGCTCTAAATGAAGCTAAACTAAATGAATCATCGAACCGACCAAATGCAATTCCTGCCATTTTTTTAAAAAACTATAGTGTAAATGGAAAAAATGAGAGAAATAATGGAGAATGTATTCAAATAGCACAAGAATGGCTTTATCAAGTCACATATTTATATACAATGAGTTGGTACATTGTAGAAGCCTATCCAAAAATTAGGTATATTATTCAATGGAGTCATGAGTTGTTTTTAAGGGTATTATAGTAATTTTTCCTAAAATCAAATTGAACCAAAGTTTTTAGATGTTAAATTTTTCAAACCGAACCGAACTAGCTAGTTCGGTTGATTTTTCGATTTGATTTGGTTATTTCAGACTATTTTGTACTACAACCTAATTGAATTTTTATGTGTAACCACTAAAAATATCCATTTTTTTTCCTTTGTTCATTTATGAGACCTTTAAAAAAAGGTAAATTTAACAAAATTTTAATAAATTAATTCAGCTGTATCCAATTAGACATATTCATTGAAAAAAAAAACCTTTTTGATTTACTTTTTAATTCATGATCCAACCTAGCCTTTTCTAATCGAAATATACTTATTCAATTTAGGCTACAATTGGCAGAATTAATATGTATAGTCATAAACAAAGAAGAAGAAAAGAAAATTTGGCCTTTTCATAAACTAAATAATTGGCTACAGTTAAATAAATTTATCAAAATCTAGATAAGAGTTCTATTTTTAAAAAGTTTGGCTATAAATTAAAAAAAAATTGAATATTTTTGAGCAAGTAGATTACTTTGTTATGGCCAAAACCAAACCAACTTAAAAAATAATATAATATCAAACCGAACCAAATTTGACATTTCAATTAATTCGTTTCGTTAGGTTTATACCCTAATCATTAGTAAATGAATTTTCTCAGTTATGAATTGCTTAATAGAATGGCCTAATGGCAAAAAAAAACCCAAACCTTTACGACTTGTTGCAATTATATCCAAACCTTTTAATTTTTGCAATAATATTCAAATTGCATTTTTTTGTTGCAATAATATCCAAATTGTATTTTTTGTAGCAATAATAGTCAAATTGATGGCTAAATTTGTTGTTTTCAATTAAAATATTAGGATATTATTATATTTTGATGTATAATAATATAGTAAAAGTCCCTAAAAATGGCAAAAAACTCAAAAAAATTCACATAAAAAGTGCAATTTGGATATTATTGCAACAAAATAATGCAATTTTGATATTATTGTAAAAATTAAAAGGTTTGAATATAATTGCAACAAGTCGTAAAGGTTTGAGTTTTTTTGCCATTAAGCCTAATAGAATAGGTATATAAGTTTGTTATGGTAGCATTAATTTTTAAAATGTAATACTAGAAGAAATCAATCATAGTATATGCGGATTATCTCTAAGAAATATTATTTATTAAATATAAGTCTAACTATGAAAGTATTAAATTAATTTATATAAGTGAGTAAGGATAGAGGGAATATGGGAGATAGTAATGGACATGCATATCCAATCAGGTTGCTGAATGCAGTCCTAGCTGTCATTAACTTTTATTTAATAGAACTGTCTGGATGCATATCAATTATTATTATTCCATGTTACCAACTCAGTATGTGAGAGGGAGTGGAAGGGGTGTGTATTAAGTTGGTACCCAACCTAAAATTTGAAATTTTATTTTTTCCGAAAATAATTTATCAAACAAAATCAATTGATTTTGATTTTTTTTTGGTTTGGTTTATAGTAAATTTCAATTAATTTTTTATATTCAAAATATAACCGGACGAAACCAAAAATAATAATTAGCGAATTGAAATTAATTTGCTTGTTTCGATTATACAGTTTGATTCAATTTTCATACAGCCGTAGGGAGCGGATAGGGTCGAGTGATGTGAGAGAACTAAGACTGTTATAAAAAAGGGTTATTTGTAAAAACAAAACTCTGATTTTCAAGTTTGTAATTAAACACATTTTTTAAAAATTTACAAAATGGCTGTTCTTTTTAATTTTTTTAGTATTTAATACTCTTATTCCATCATTCAATATCATTTTATTCATTAAAAACAGCAAAAAATGATATCATTTGGTGAAATCGTAAAAACCGTACTTAAATCGCTACAAACGTAAATAGGTGTTTTTTTTTTCAAATATCCCTTAGAAAAGTGCAGTGATTGGGGCATGACTAACTTTGGACCACAAAGGGGCACCGACCATGTTCTGAAATATTGGCTGCAACTTAAATAGCTTATTGTAGGATTTGAAAATTGAATGGATAGAATTGTGGGACTTTAATATCATAAATATATGTTTCAGAATTTTAATTTCATTTTGTCTTAGTGTAACTGTTTTTAATTATTTTGTTAGTCTAATAATAATTGAGAATACAGTCGACCCTCTAATAATTAATATTCTATAAATTAATAATTCAGTCGACCCTCTAATAATTATAATTCTAATAATTAATAGAAAATTGAAAGAACCAACTTCGTTCCATGTCGGATAATTAATAATTCTATTATTTAATAATTAAAAAAATTTAAAATATATTTTATATGAATATTAATTATTAGAGATATTTTTTAAAAAAAATATATAACAATTGATGATTTATTTGAGGCAATACTAACCTTAATTCATAAAGTGGAAGTTAAAATACCATCAAATTATGACTTTCTTATTTTTTTGAGAAATTTTAAAAGAAGTTATTAGATAAACAAATTACTATAAGTAAAGTATTTCTAGTATAAAAAATATTAAAAATTATTTTACTTTATGGATACAAATTCTTAATAATTATTTTTTTGGTTTGATATCAATTGATATTTTTTAAATTGAATATAAAATTATTTCTTTTAAATTGAGTGATTGTAAAGTGTATTTAGTTAGTTTTTTTATAATATAATATTAATATTAGGTCTATTAATGTAGATGCTTTAAAATATTTGTTATAATTTTTTTTATACAAATTCAATAAATTAATAATTCTAATAATTAATAATTTTTTGATCCACCATGTGTATTAATTATCAGAGGGTCGACTGTATATCACATTATGTATTGTTGAGATTATATTTTAATCCTAATCATAAGTAAATAAGACATATTTGTTGAAACACAAGTTTTTTTAAATTAAACTCTTAATTCTACTTAGGATATGATTAATTAATGAGGCCGGCTAAATTGTTAGAAAAAAATTAGAAAGGAATCTCTAGGACTTGATGGGGTTGTTTGCACTATTTATTATTGTGTTTTAGTGTTCAAATCAATTGATTGTATTCCATCAAAAAAAAATTGAATGTAATTATTTTTCTTGTTTTGCCTTTTCTTTTTGAAATTTTCCTCTCTTTGTTCCTTCTTTTGTCATCTTAACCAATTGAAAAAGGGATTTTGGATATCCCACTATGTGATTCCGTTGTACCTAATAATGATAGGTTAGAAAAAAAAAGCCTAATAAAATCGAAAAACCGAAACAAATAATAATCTTGAGTCCTTGACTCAAACCAAATCGAAAAATCTAGTTTGAAATTACATCCTTGCAAATTTTAAAAGCAAAATTTTAATTTTGTTTGATTCAATTCGAACAGAATGCACGACTTTACCTACCATTAGGCATGTATTTGGGGCAGTGAATTGGCAAATCGTACCGGATTTCAACTCAATTTTTTCCCCTTAAATGGTTGATATAGACAATTCATAATTGATGACTGTGTACTCATATGATTTGGTAGAGCAAAATCAATTGCATAAAAAAAGAAATTCTTTCATTTCAAGACACAGTGAAACATCACATGGACTTGTCTAAATTGCTTTAATATTATATGAATACATACAATAAGTTACCTGTATGCAACTTCGTACTATGAACTGAACATTATATTTGTACATTTTGGATGCATTAGGCTTGCTTTCAATCTGAAATTGCAAAGCGCAAACAGATGACTGATAAGGTTGGAAATTCTTTCAAAGCAAAAATTAAGTTTTTTCACATTTTACGGTGAACTACATTAAATACTATAGGCATATAAAATAAAACATACGGATGGTTGCAGATACTTCTAGTAGTCAAGTTGCAGATTATAAAAGAAAATGATTACCAGATTATAGTACTTTCATAAAAAGGTTATCAACTTTGAAATTCTTATATTTTGATAACCAAACTTCGATTTTAGCAACATAAGGATGGTCACTGCATAATTTCTAGTGAATTTCTGCTTCCATGAACAGAAATAAATATTCATCATATTTCAAGTTATCAAACTATATACTTTACCTCAAAACATATGGTGACTTTTAAATGACATGTAAAAAATTAGAAAGACGTGTGTTTTTCCGTACGCTAACAGTTTTTGTCTTAATACATTTAGTGACCTGCATTGTTGGTAAAAAAATTCAACAAAATTTAACCCTCAAGATGCAGAAAACAAAAGCTAGTTGCAAGCATGCATACTATAGCAGCAATTAAGTCTTTTTAAAAATGTTGGAGATGCATAAGGATTTACAAGTTCCATTTGAGTAATTTTTCTAGTTATGTACTCAAGTTGAAGTGTGAAACCTAAATTGTGAATCAATCTGCTCGCGAGTTATCGGGAAAAGGTATTGAAGCGCAGCAATGATAATATCCGTTCTTATCATATACAAAACGCTGTGAAAGGTGAACTTCGCCAATAGGATACTCCCCCCATTCCTTGGATCCAAATTGTTTGAATATACCTCTTGCATCGAAGGAATCATTCTGTTTCCTGAACTTCCTGAAAATTTCGAGGTACAACATAAACACCATCATTTAAATTGAGAAGCTTAATCAAATTATACAGCGCAGAGAAACAGGTTTACGTAACGAAAGTGCAGGGAACGAAGAGTATTATTACCCTTTCCTATGCCTTGCATTCATCAGTGTGGCGTGTAACTGCCATCCAAGAACACATCAACATTTCAACATTAGAATTTTCTAGACCAAAATATATAGTAGAATAATATTGCGACATTCAAGCAATGCTGTCAATGGCGCTGCACATCAGGCCCGTCAAGTTAGGATTTCAGTATTTATCATTTTTAACCGATCCCAAATACAAAATATACAATACAAATGAAAATAAGACAAAAGATGAGCCACAAAATAATAGAAAAGAACTACAGACAACTCTAGGAAAAAGCAAGGGTAAATCCTTTACTTTAATTGATAAGCTAGACAAAAGTAAGAAATAGTGATAGCAAAGAAAATATTAAAATCTATACAGCTGTACTCATATTTCCAATTTTAACATAAATATTTCAAGCACAATCATATAGAAACTGAAAGGGGGATATTTAATAGTTTACAGATTGTACCTTTAACTTTTGTTTAGCATCTTTTTCTAGAACAAGTCCCGCCTCAATGAATGCATCAATGATGACCTCTAAGAAAGTTAAAGAAATCCAGCAGTGTCTCTCTCAATTGACAGAAATGTCTTAAGAGTTGAGTCTAATTTTACTATGTAGCATTTTTTTCCCTTTTTGTTTTCTTGTTTCTAAATGCAGCAGATGAGAAAATAGTACAAGGCAATAAATTACTGATGCTCAATTTAGGATACGACAAGCTTTTAAAAGTCTGTCTTCACTCCCAATTTCTTCCACAGTAGCATAAATCACACGAGCTTTTGATAAGGGACCTCTCATGCAATCCTGCAAATAGTTCAGATCCTTTAAGAGGTAAAGAAAAAAAAACATGACAACCGGTAAACATAAAATCGTGAGAAAAGTGACAGGAATTCCTAGTCTTACACACTTGCAAAGAAAGTTCATTAAAATTTAAAATCATTTGAAATTAATCGACTGTGAAGAAAGTTCAAGGTTCAAAAGGCAAACAGAAACCAGGAGAATGAAGACATTTTCTACGTACCAGCCCCTTGAGCCTGACCGTAAGAGGTCGATTATCCAGGGCTTCCATCACTTTCATTGATACACTCTAAATTTCAAAACATGGCATATCATCATCAATTAGTGCCCGCTCGGCCATTGCCCACAAATTTATGTCATACAACAACACTATACCTTCAAAACCTCTGAAGCTGCATTAACTCGCTCTTTATTCCAAAGCTTCAACATCAGCACAGTTAAGTGGAATGTTTTAGGGTTGATGAATATGGATCTGTCTATTCCCAATTCTGTGAAGTACAACTATTAATCAGTGAGAATTTTCCTAAACATATCTATGTTACATCTTTGGATGAAAATGGGAATATAGTTTCATAGATTGACAGAGATAACCTCAATCCATTTGCTACTTCATTTTAAAATGTTGTGTTAACTATTTTAAATTTATACCTTACAATATAACTAAGGTTCCGTTTGTTTCAGGAAAATATTCTATCTAAGATAAATTATTTTTCTAGAAATACATTTATTAGGATTAGGTATATAAATTATTTTCCATTGTTTGGTTGCCATATAGAAAACCAAATTAAACAAAATTAATAACTAAAAAGTAAACAAGATATAGAGAAAGTGAAATTTAATGTCTCATATGGGATCACATCACATATATCAAGGCAAAAAATTGAAAAAATGACTTCCCGTTCTTAAAAGGGGAAATCATTTTCCAAAAAAGTGAATTTATTTTTCATTGATGGAAAGCATTTTACTTTGAATTTTTTTTCTTTTAGCTTCCCAAAGAGTGGAAAATGAAGAAAATGTTTTCCAAGAAAACATATCCGGTGAACCAAACGGAAGGCAATTTTTTTTTTTTACTTGATGAAATCAATGATAGATTTATATTTTATAAATATTTTCCATAACTTTAATTACAATATGATTAAATTTTAATCTTTTCAAAACTAATAAATATATTACCTATGTAGTATGTACCGTGCATGTGACATAGAAACTAGTTCAAATAAACGACACAAAATAGCAGGAAAAAACAAAATGGATATCAAAAGAAACAGAAAAAACATGCGTTTCAGCAACTTAACAGGTAGTAAGAAAGAATCACCTCTCATAAGAATGACAGATGACATATTGCACAGCCTTTAATAAAAAATTGAGACCATATACTGATATCATGCATCAACTAAAGAATGAATATTCCAAGTAGATTTTAAGCTAATATCACAACATGCTTGTTAAGCCTTACCAGATAAAGTAGGTGACCTTGATGCTTTAGGTGCATAACTAACCATAGGTATACTAGTCAGATCCACTTTCACAAGTCTGTCATCTTCAACTTTAAGTTCAACTGCCACATCATTCCCCTTGCTTGATTCTTGGTCCTTTTTTTCATTGTCAGTTGTATCTTCATTGGAATTACTCTCCACTCCTTCTTTCAATATGGAGTTCTGAAAGTTGATTAGCCTATCAACCAATTCTGGGTGTAAAGCCAATGGAAGAGATATGAAGTGAGAATAGTCAAGATTCGGGCTCTTAACTGCCTGATTTCAGAACCTCCAAAGAGAAAAAAGAAGAGGAAGAGGAAAAAGGAAAGAAAAGAAAGACCATCAGCAAGATGTCTAAAACAAGGGGAGGGGTGTGCGGGGAAGAAAATTGAATTTACAGTTAACATGCACAATTAAAGAGATGATCAGATAAATAACTACGCCCTCAATTAAGCACAATCAGTTGTATTAGGATGCAGATTTTGGAATTCCACACGCATACACAATAGACTGATAGAATTTATTAAAAATGCCAAAAGGCAAAACTGCCTCTGAAATATATATAACAGTAGAATAACACATATTTCTAAGCTAATGTTTGACAGTAGAACAATAAACATATTTTTAAGCGGGTGTTGTATTAGGGTGCAGCTTCCAGCATTCCACATGCATACGCAATAGACTACTAGAATTGATAGAAGATGACAAAAAGCAAAATTGCGACTCAAATATATACCATGCAAAGACAGTAGAATAATACACATATTGTTAAGCTAATGGCGATTGCCACATACCTCATCTATAATAGCTTGTATTTTTTCAGATGCTCTGGTTAAGCTATCAATTGAGTGGCCTTCAATGACTGCAACAATAAAAGGCCATCGCCGTTTTAGCATTTAGCATGTAGAATGTAATGAAACTCTTCAAATTAGAGGGCTAAGGATCAAGGAAATAAAAGAAACGCTACCCATAAGATCATTTTTGACATACCAAAATGACAAAAAGGAGAAGTATACATATGCAGAGAATTTAAGATAAACTTACTAACAGATTCATCCTCCTTTGATGATGGAAGGGTAATCTTAACCCCCATCTCCTCTTCAAATTTTACTTGTCTAGATCCTCTGGGGGAGGAAAGTTAGAAGTATAAGGAAACACATATTTAATTGATCCTCTAAAACGTTCATATGATGAAACTCATACCCTTTTCCTTTGATAAACCGAATTAGAGAAGCACCCACCTACAAACTCGAGTATGGAAAGTGCAATGAAGTCAAAAAAACAACAGAAATGACCTGTGCTGTCCAACCATAACAACAGCTTAGGAAAGAAGGCATAAAATCAATGTTCGACATTGCAGCAGCAGGAGATAATAGATATGAGCGGTATAATCTCATAGATAAAATAAACATGTGGAAGAAATAATGCCCGAGGATTGCATAAAACTGGACATGAAGGCAGGTATCGACAATATAAATGGCAATTACCCTTTAACTATGTAGGCCTAACGACTAACAGACATGCAGAACCATGATACATCAAGATTCTTTGGGGCTACAAGAAAAAAAGCACTAGATATCATACAAGTTGATACCATTACAACTTAGTTCAATGAGATAAAATTTTATAGAGGCGGACAGACAGGTAGATGATATGTAGAGAAAAAGAGCACTACAGTAGCATAACAGCAGCCGAAAATATTAGATGTCACAGATACCATATGACTGAGCCAAAAACCCGTACCTTAATTGCAAATAATTTAGATTAAAAAACAATAAAGTCCTAAACTTTAAATAGTAAAACATGAACTTACCTCAATTGTAAGTGAATGCTTTTCAGGAGAAATGATAGACTCTTCTTTTAAAGATCTGTCATCAATGCGATCACCCAGCTCGCTTAAACTGATAGTTGAGTCAATTATTTCCGTAACAGCTTCAACAACCTTTGTCACTTGTTGAGAATCTGACATGGAGCTCGATGCACTACACTGTGCTTCTCGAAGTCGACCTCCATCTAACTCAACAGTAACATCTTTTATCAGGCATTCAACATATTCACACATCACTCACTCTACGAACACCTTAAAAACCCAATAATACTCTAAAACAACTCCAATTTTTTCAAACGAAATTGACTCTAATCTAATCTTCAACCAATATGAAAAAGGGCTGAAAATTACCATCCATAGAATTGGACAAAGTAGAAATTGGTCTCCACAGACGAGTGACCGTCTTTTGCTTATTACCGCAGTCAAATCCTTCCAAACGAACTTTTGGCCCCGTCATCTTCTTATTATAGCTCATACTATAATAACAACACTGTCCCTGTGACAATCAAACACCACCGGAAAAAATAAATAATCCAGCTGAGACGAGAGATGACTCCAGACAAATATTGAACTGTTTAAAATGGCTGATTAATACCTGAAGGTAATTAGGTAGCTCCGAGTTCACACATGGATTCACAAATTTGAGCAATTGATCAGCTCTGTAACTATAAAAAAATTACGTAAAACTAAATCAGCCACTGCTATAAACCAATACAGGAAACCCTAGAAATTCGGATTATAACTAAGAAAAGAATAACCTAGCAAAAAATTATTCTCTATTTTTTTCTGTTCAAATCGAACAATAAGAAACTATCTATCAAAAATATTAAAAGAAATAGAGAGTGCGATTGTATGGGATTTTCTCGGGAAACAAACAGGGAGTACCTGGAGAGGAAGATACACCTGCGGCTACAACCAAACATCCGTTCTTTTTCTTCTTCCAATCCTGGAAAAACAGCTGCTTACTTCTCACGTGTGATGCCATTAACGAGTTGTGAAGAAACAGCTCGGCCTAGCTGGCGTAACATGCTGATGTGGCACTGGACACGTCATTGAAGGGATCCATGTAGCAGGACACATCAGCAACAGCAGCTATAGCACATCATTTACTCGGACATGATCAGTCAGACCAACTCTCTTGAGCTGAATTTTAGCATTTAATTGTTTTTTAATCAAGTTTGATTTGAGACCAAATCCGTATTAAATTCACTTTTAATATATATATATATATATAATTGGATGGAGAAGCGCATGGAGGAGGAAGTGAACCCACGACTCATTGGTATTTTAAATTCATTTATCTTATGTGCGGATGTAAATTTTTTATTTTAGTTAAATTACATGTAGGTCCGAAAATAATTTAATCCGAGATCGGATAAATATAATTTTTGGAACCGAACTTGTGTAATAATGTTAGTCCCAAACTGACCCCGGATCAAATTTGAATTTGCATATATAAATGTAATCCGATGATATTGCCAATGCAATAAAATCCAGTATTTTTTACATGATTTTTGTATGAATAGTAATTGATTTTAGATAGACATAGCACGGAAACGGAAACGGGAAACGGAAACGATACGAAACGGGCACGGGGAAACGAAAGTTTTTCAAAATGAAGGACACGAAACGTGGGGGAAACGTGTAAATAACAAAAATTTAGGGATATATTTATAAAAATATTATTTAAATATTTTTGATAATTAACAAAATAATTCAATTTAATGTACTAAATATTTAAAATTTTATAAATATATAAAAAATATAATACAATTCAACACAAATAAGTATATTTGTTATATTGTGGGCAATGCGAATGTAAAATTTATGGGTAACTAGTTAGATTTTTTTATTTGTGGGTAATAATTTTAAATTTTTTACAAATTTTAATTTTTATTATTTACAGAAACGGACCGAAACGTTTCGTACGGGTGTCCAAGAGTTTCCGGTTTCCGAAACGTTTCCGAAACGGGAAACGCAACTTTATCGAAGTTTCCGTGCTTCTTATTTGTGCTCTCACTTTTTCTAAAGAAACTTTCATTCACTTATGGGTGGGAAAGATTTCTTCCGGCTAGCCGGAAAATCATCTTCTCTCCGCCCAAACTACTAATTATTATAGATATATTCTCTATTTCAATAAATCTTTGTCAAAAATTTTAATTTCGAATTGGGTCATTTTTAATTTTATCATATTGGAATAAATTTTAAGGTTTTTGCTACCTCTTTTGTTTTGATTTTTAGATCTACCAAGTATCTTTAGTATTTAATCGTTTTTCAAAGTCATGTCTTTGTAGATTTAACAATAGAGAGATTTGTGACTTTTATCTTTATAGATCTAGATGAAGAAAATGATTGATTGTTTGGCAAAAATACTACGCTTCAACGGTTCGAGTGGATTTTCCGGCTCATCGGAAGAAAAAGATCGAAATTCCCGTTCGACGGTCTATCTTAGTGTCAAGTTTACGGGATCCATAATCAAGCTTCTTCTTAATCTTTGCTTGTATCACGTTTGTTACCTTTTATTTTGTTGCTACAGCCTTAAAAGATCATATAAAAAAATATCATTGTTATATAGCTTTCATTTTTGTACTGTTATCTTCATTAATAGAATTATCGTTGAAAAAAAAAAGTAATTGATTTTAGATTTCCAAGTGATTATAAGAAATTGCAGGGCAAAAGCTAAATGCAACAGGAGCTGTAAAACAGTATAACTATACATTTTTTAGATATTTAACTTTTGTATAAGTTTAATCAGAAATATAAAGAACTTTCATTAGCATTGGTGCATAAAAAAAAGTCATTACAATTCCACAATAATTTTCTGTAAAGAAGCACATGGTAGCCAAAAGTAAGATAAGAAAATTGGTGAATCCTAGGATAAAGCATATATAAATTCAAAGATAAAAAAAAAAAGCTGACTATAATGGATTTTAGGCTTTGTCCAAGATGAAGAGATTCTTGAATTTCTTTCTTTTTAATGCTTCTGGTTCTTCAGGATTCTTGAACTTTTCTTCTTTTACAATCACTATATAGTATATACCAAACTTGGTAAAGAAGCAAGTGATGTTCGACTCTTATTAAGCCAAGAATATACCAGAAAAAACTTATCTAGAACACAAAATAAATATAGTTGCATCTAGCCATGGTTTGTCTAGGAGTTGTTTTTGGGTGCAAGAAACACCGTTCAGTCGTGGACTACGTCGTATCAGCTCTGGTGATCATAGCCATTCTCATCGGTTTGAGAATCTTTTGTTATACCGTCTATCGACTGTTAAAGAGTGACGAGCCACGACATGATCATGGGGTTGAAATGCAGCACCACGGAACTAGGCATACTCATTTCTCAAATCCTACATTTTGACAGTTTTATTTCCGTTTCTAGAAACACTTCTGAAACTACAAAACTTTACATTTTATATCGTATTCTTATAGAAAAATATTGTTTCGCCTTTTTCCGTTCTGCATTTTTTCCGTCTATACACTATGAAACGCAACGAATAGAATTCTTACTGCATTTCAAAGTACTCGTAACCAGTTGGCGAGAGAGGTCCGCTGTCTATGCTAGTACGCGTAACGCGCCATAATTTTATGACACCATCAAGACTTCCTGAGCAAATTGTGCAATTTTCTTCCTCTTCATCATAATCTCCTAATCTACCCAAAAATGCTGTAACACATCTAACAGGTCCTCTATGACCAACTAAAACTGCTAAACAACTATGTTGCCCATCTAATTGATCTCTTAGCCAAACTCTGCTACTTGAATCAGCTGATCCACTTATTACATAGCTTCCAACGTTTGTTATGCACAAAACAGCATGTGTATGACCTTGTACAGCACCACCATACTGTAATTGGCCCGAAAATCCACCTCTAAGCCAGTAATGGATGTACCCGTCAGTGCATCCGCCGTAGAGGATTCTGTTATCTGAAGTAAGGGTTAAGGTTTTTACAGGGGAGAATTTTGCAGGTAAGGTTATGATAAGGGAATGCGGACAGTCTCCGGTACAAAAGTTGCGACGCCAGACTTTGACTGTGGCATCATCTGAAGCTGTGTAGAGTACTCCGTCGTCTGCCACGACTATCGCGTTGATTGGATCGGAATGTGCTTGGATTGTCTCTATGCATTTTAAGTCTGATAATCTCCATACTTTAACTGTTTTATCAAGGGAAGCTGAGTATAGAATGTCATCAGAAATGTTGATAGCTAATGATGTTATTGGCCCCATGTGCTTCATCTGTTTAAATTCATATAAATCAAAACATTCAATTCCGAAACGAAAAATTTCGTTTTTAATAGAATGAAATTTATGTGCATCATAGCAACTCTAAAGCAATTATAGCAGACAACTTCAGTCGAGTCTTGGTCCAGAAGAAAGTGAAATGCTTCAGCAACAACTTCTTGGTAAAAAAAACGAGTAATGCTATATAACCCTCCTTTTTAACTCACCTTCTTTAACCCACCTTATGTGGCATTAAAAGAGTGGATGAATTAAAAGTTGGAATTTAAGATATACATTTTTGGAGGTGGATTTGACGAATTAAATGTTGCCACGTAAGGAGGGATAATGAAGTTGGTACAAAATGGTGGGTTAAATAGCATTTTCCAAAAAAAACTAATCATGTGGATGCCCTTAAGGCACATAAAAGTAGGGGTGTGCAAAAACCGACAAATTTATTTCAGTTTGGAAATTTTTTGATTTTTTATATAATCAGTTTACTTTAAAATATCAATATTTTAGTACGGTTTTGATTCGGTTTGAACCGAATATTCACCCCTACATATAACTATATGACCATTAGCTCAGGTAAGTGCATAGAGTTATGTACAAGGAAAACTCAGACAGTCCGTGCATGATATAAATAAGAGGTTGGTGTGTGCTTCACTTGGTAGGGCTCAACATTTCATATGATGCAAAATAACTTCAAATTTACACATTTTTCACCTACTTTGTATTTTGGTTATAACATAAAGAGCACACCCACTTGCCAACTAGAGTACGTTCAAGAAGTTCACTATTTTTACTATTTTTGGCCCTATACAATAACCCATCATATTATTTTATGCTATAGAGTACATACATGATACAAAGAAACGTGACACTTGGACACGGCGAGCCGGTATTATTTTAAAAAATTTCTATGTTAAATTGAATGAATGAGCGTCCATGTTGCTAAAGTCTCTACGCAAATAACGCTCAATTGACACCGAAAAGGAGAGCTACGAAATCTTAGACTAAACCTCGAGCGCAACCGATAAATTTAACAAATTCTTATCTATACTTCAAAGGATGTGTATTCGGTTTGAACCGATCAGAATCAAAAAAATTATATTTCTAACAATGGAACTTGATGGAATGTATAAGGATGTAATTTTTTTAAAACTGAACCGAATCTAACCAGTTGGTTAAGTTTCTACCGAAATTTAACTAATTTTTTTTTCTTTACTTTTGGAACCAAAATAAACAAAAAAACGAAATTCTTTTATAATGCCAAATCCAACCAAACCAAATTTATCGGTTTGACTGAGATAATTTAAATTTGCATTTAATTAATTTACGGAACTAATATCATAAAATCATTACCGTCTTCTCTTTTCCGGCAATGTAGCTCCGAACAAAACCTCCGGTGTCAGGTACAGTCGCCAACCGCACATGTTTAAACCCTCCGTCCCAAGTTCTTCTCCAAATTCGAATCCTCCCGTCACCATACGCACCATAAACTCTGTCACACGAAACTTCCAACGCAACCACACCGCACGCCTTCGTCTTAAGCTGTCCACACTCACTGAACTCCGGCATCTTCCACATCCGTATCACGTTAGTATTACCGCCGGTGTAAATAACACCGTTGGATATCGCCATTGACAGAATCTGACCGTCCTTTTTGAGGACTGAAGCTAGACAAGTGTACGTCGTTTTTGAGTTTGGAGTATACGGTGGTTGTTTTAAAGAGAGGCTTCGAGTGAACTCGTGGTGAGTTGGTTCTCTTATTGCAAAAGATGGGTTGGGTGGCGAGTTGGGCGAGTTGGGCGAGTCTAATGCGGCCATTTGCATGTATCTCGCTGGGAATTGCTAAGAGAGAAATGGGAACTCAGTGAGTAGTGTATAATTGTGGAGTAATTTGGTTAGCTGAGTTATGAATGAAAACTCAGCTGAAAGTTTAACCACATTTATTCCAATATTTGTTATATTGGTGTGGGTAATTACTTATTAGGTGAAATTCACTCCAACTTAAATCATCAAATCCAGCATTAAATAAAATATTATAATTCAAACATTTAATTAACCTATTCATAAAAAAAAAACATTTAATTACCTGTTACTTTTATTATATATTTTCCAATTTATATGTATAATATTGTTTATATTTTAAAAATAAAATACTTTTGCAATATTTAATTATAAAAATTTACTGAAAATAAATATTATTTAATTTATTAAAATTAATAAAATCAAAATTAGTGAATACTATATAATTTTTAATCCTCATAAATATTCTGTTGTCTTCATAAACGCTTTTCATTTAAAGTTCAATATGAATATCTTTATCCCTAAATTATTTATATCGGCTTAGAAATTGCTAAAATTAGATACGAGCATCTACTGTTTTTTCAATATGCTCATCTAATGCTGTACTTATAATGCATTTTGAATTTTCGTACTAAGATTTTGTTCATTCTCAGTTATATGTTATGCATAATAACACATGTTGTTATAATATCATTGAATGATTCGTTTTTTAGGTCATGTAATATTGTAGTATGTTTTTTAGGTCATTGTCTCATAAAAATATGTAAATAATGTTTAATGTCAATTTTGATATTTTATTTATCTATTGAAGAATCATCAAATTATTATTTTAAATATTTTATAATTTCTTTAAATTGCAATTTTATATTGACGATAATCACAAATCTTTTCATAATCAAAGAAAATAAAAATAATATATCAAAAACAAAAAAGATAAGGTTTTATTATGTGGCTCAAATGGCCTTTTAATATTTTTTGAATCTAAAAAATGAATTAGCCTAATTAAAATAGAACAAATATACCCTCCATCATTAGATGGAGGGTATATTTGTACCACTTTAGTAACGTTAGAGTTATATTTATTCCAATTTGTTAATGTCAGGGTCATTTTTAAGACTCGAAACATATTAGGGCAACGGCGAATTATATGCCACATCAGCCGAATTAACATCAAAACACACACTATCGTTAGACGTAGAGTATATTTGTTCCACTTTGTTAATATTGGTGTCATTTTTGAGACTCAACAAACATTAGGGGGGTATTTGAGCCACATAGTAAACATCTGGGCCATTTTTGTACCTTAACCCAAAACAAAATCTTCAATAATCCTATCCAAAAACAAAACCAAAACAAAATAAAAAAAGAAAAAAAAAACAGCAAAACTATTTTCACTATGCACACTCACAAGACCACACTGAGTCCCAAAACCCCCACCACGGCCACCGTCAAGATGCTAGATCGAACCCTCTCGTCCCGCCGCGCATCTCCCTACCCAGAAGACGACGTTCCCGACTCCGACACGTCACCAATTTCCGGCGACGAATCAAAAACCAAGAAACAAAGCCTGTCCTTATTAGTGACCAATTACATTTCCCGTTTATCTCACTTATGCCCCTGTCCGACACCGTGTTTGATTCTTTGCCTTGTTGCGGTTTCAATTTCAATTGGGTCTTTGTTATTTCATTCGAGAAGCTTTGTTTGTGTTTCCCCATTTGATCCTGCTACTCGGGTCGGGTTCTTTGGGTTGGATGGTCTTGAATCCGACTTTGGTGTACTTGGTGTGCCTTGGTGTAAGTTTTTTGAATCAATTTTATGTTTATGGATTAGATTTAGATCTGGGTTTTGATAAAGTTTGGATCTTTATGTTCATTTGGTATAGTATTTGTATTAATTGGATCGTAGTAGAGTTAACTTGGATTAGTTCATGTTTAGCATTTGTTAGTTCATGTTTAGCGTTTGTTTAAGATCAGTTCGAATACAAACTGTGTTCAAGTTAAAGATTGGATCTTTATCATTGAATTGATATGCCATTGTATTAGTTGCATTTTCTTTGTAATGTGTTCCCGGAATGGCGGTAATGGCGGTTTGGGGACTATTTATTTTCAAAATGATTTTCCACAACTGTATGTAACGATCTTTTACGACAGGTAGCACGGATACTTCATCCAATCAACGTGTTCCGTTTCGGAAATGATTAGGACACTTGACGTTTCGAACATGAAATTGTATTTTTTTACATAGGAAACTTTAAAATAACACCGTTGTGCCGTCTCCGTGTCCAAGTGTCCCGTTTCCCCATGTCCGTCTGCGTCCATGCTACCTAGCAGTTTAACGTATTAGTTGTCTCATGTGATTGTTGAATTTACTGGAAACTACTTGCTAACTGACATTTTACAAGATGGATAATAGTTTTGGAATATTTTGGCCAGTTGCTTAGGGACTTTTTGGTCATGATTGTCATTGAAACCACCTTAATCTATCTGCTAAGTTTATGATTAAGTGCATTTCACTCAATTTGCTTAACGAGTCAGGTTGGCATAGAGGATATAGCTAAAATTTGTTAACTTATGATATTTTTTTCCTTATGGGTTATGCTTTCGTGCACTGTGTTATTTTTATTTACTCTTGTTTATATTTCACCATTCAGAGTTCTTTTACTGAAAACTTGAGTTTGAGGTCTTATAAGAAACTCCCATTTAATTCTTAACCTTGGCAAAAGGCAGATCGAAACATGGAAAAACAGTTGAGTGGACATCCAAAGATTTGCTCAAGGGCTTGGAAGAGTTTGTACCAATATATGAAACAAGGCCAATCAAAAATAACATGTATGGAATGGGTTTTGACCACAGCTTTGGGCTTTGGTTTATTACGAGGTGGTTAAAGCCAGATCTGATGATTGAGAGTGGTGCCTTTAAAGGTCATTCAACCTGGGTTTTAAGGCAAGCAATGCCGGACACGCGGATTATTTCAGTTACACCTAGACACCCTGAGAAATACCTGAAGAAAGGGCCTGCTTATGTTGATGGAAACTGCACTTACTTCGCTGGAAAAGATTTTGTGGACTTTGGAAGTATAGACTGGAAGAATGTAATGAAGAAACATGGGATTAGTGATCTCAGTCGAGTTCTTATCTTTTTTGATGACCATCAAAATGAATTAAAAAGGTATTTATGCTATCTAAGTAGTAATCGTGTTCCTCACATGCTAGTTTACAGAGTAATTTCCATGCTGATTTTTCTTAGTTACTGTTCTCTGTGACAGAATAAAGCAGGCATTAAATGCTGGTTTTCGACATCTTGTTTTTGAAGATAACTATGACACTGGAACTGGAGATCATTATTCCTTAAGACAGATATGTGACCAGTCCTATATAAGAGGTGTGTTTTCTCTCCTTTGCATTCCAGCTAGTTTCATGGCTATGGTTTATTATATAGTATTATTAATGCCTACATAAGCAAATCAATTCATTAGGTGTAACTCTTTTGAAGAAATTGGTTGATTTTTACAGAACATAGATATTAGCATTGTTATATTTTTACCTCTAAATAAAAAAGCTTGTATTTTAACGTAAAACTTTAGTTTTATTGAAACGGGATAGAGAAGGGAATTGGTATTTGGCAAAAAGGAGAGAGTTATACTCTGTGTTTGAGGGTTGGTTCGCCAAATAGTATGGAACTGAACAACGATGGGTCGTTTTAACGCATTGATTCTCTCAACTGTAGTCGACAATTTATTTTGTAATTGAAATATTATTGCAACCTACATTTTAAGTCGTTGGCATGAAACACGCATTCTTTCACTTTTACGAAACCATTGTTTAGTTTCTACAATGCATCATTTATGTGCTTTTAAAGCCTATTGGCCTTCCCCTTTTCTAGGTGGTGGTCATAGCTGCTTTCGGGATAGCGACGAAAGCAGGCTTAGATCCAAAAGGGAGAAATTCTGGGAGAAGGCAGTTGACACAGATGAACTATGCGGCCCAAATGAAGCATGGTGGGGTGTAAGAGGCTGGATGCGCGATAATTTTAATCACAGTAATAAACCATTCTCCTACGAAGAACATTTTCAGAACAGCCGGTATGTTGAATCAATTCTCGATGTTTATTGGGAGCTTCCTCCGGTAGCTGGTCCTTCTCTTACTCATCAAACTCGATATGACCCTGCTCGAACTACTCCACCTATCGTCGAAGATGGTCGCTATGGCCTATTTCAGCGGCTTGGACTAGGTAGACTGGAGACTTCTGTATTTAATGGCTATACCCAGATGGTTTATCTTCAAATCTCTGAACAGAAATCTTGAAGCTTTTCACAGTAGATGATGACTGGCTAGATTTACATAGATTG
This sequence comes from Mercurialis annua, assembly GCF_937616625.2. NCBI lineage: Eukaryota > Viridiplantae > Streptophyta > Magnoliopsida > Malpighiales > Euphorbiaceae > Mercurialis > Mercurialis annua. The sequence goes on along the minus strand of NC_065574.1, from coordinate 2,322,262 downwards.
AAACGCAGAGTTTTGTTAATAGATTGCTTTTCCACACTCAGCTGTCTAGAATGAACATGACATAAGTTTTTTCATCTCCTGTTTCCAGGTTCATTCAATTTTCTAAATTTTACTTGTTCTCATTATTTACTTTAACATGCTTCTGCAATTTTCTGTTAAAATCTGTTCTTATGGTTGCTGTTGTCAAATTCCATTACTTAATAATGGTAGAATGTAGGGGTGTACATTGGTTAAACCGAACCGAATTAAACTGATGATTTTTTTTTTTCAAAATTGTAAGGAATTTAAAAAGTTTAAACCAAACTGAACTAACTGGTCGGCTTGGTTTATTTTTTCAGTTTGTTTCATTTATTTTGGTTCGATTTGCACTAAAATGTAATTGATTTTTTTTTATGTCCAAAATCTGAATCAGAAAACTAATTTATTTTCTTAATACCAAATCACAACAAACATAATTTGTTTATATGGTTAGATTATTCAGCTTGGTTCGGTTTTTGTACATTAGTTAACTCCAAGAAATTTAAATTCAAGACGAGTCTGTACCGTATGGAATTGAAAGCAATCCATTCATTTACACAGAAATTGAAGTACAATTGCAAAAAGAAGCTAATAGAATAAGTAAAACTAAGAAAACTTAAAATGATTTCCAGTTTCTTCTTCTTTGACTTTTTTTTTTCCAATTCACTAAACACAACAAACTTAAAAATATTTCCAAACATATCCTTGGAACTTCAGAAACTTCTTTCGAATTTTCTTAAGCTTATACACTAATTACGACTCTTGCATTTCTCCATGGCCCTTGGAGCTGCAAAAACACATCGAAAGAATATGCGTAAAACACTAAATCTGGTAACAAGAAGACTATGATGGTTTATTTGACGATTACCTAAAATAGCAATAATAATAATAACAACAATATGTTTGAACATGCATAAAAACACGAAGGACCTACCGAGTCCTATTGCATCGGAACTTTTCATGATCCTCAGTCTCCTGCAAGTGTCGGTAAACATCCTGTGATCACATAGAACAACAAATTAGAAGGGAGTAATGCATAAAGATTAGCTTCTGCTAATATAAAGATGATATGAAATGGAATATAGGAATTGCACTCACTCCCACGGTACATCACCAACGAGCATCCAATCATTATCCTTATCTTCATACGTGAGAACATATTCAGCACCATGGAGAAGGTCCTTTAAACAAGACTCGTTAAGGCCATCTTGCCCTCGAAGACCATGAGATCCGCATTGCCCTGAATCACAATCACTACTCAAGTCAACAAAACTATGGAACATCATAAACCAGCTAACTGTAAATATACACGGAAGCAAGCAAATGTCGATGCACATACACATTTCTATACGTGTGTAAATGTAAAAAGCATACCGATTGTAAAACAACTGAACATTTTCTCGAGTCCGGACGAGAGTTCTGTATAGTTGCTGTAGGTATTGAGATCAACCTTCCTGAGGTACGGAGCACCGTCCATGCTAACCTTTACGTAGAGGCAGCCGGATCCTGATTTTCCTTCAGCATCTTCAGTATCTTTTGTAACATTCGATACCATGGTATTCTTTCGAAATGAACGAATAGGCGGCCATCCCACTACTCGTGCCCTGTTACAGGAGCAGCTGGTTAGTACTCACCAATATAATCATACCCTTGAAACTGAATTAATTAGTCTTTAGAAAGGTTTAAAAGCTGCTAAAGTAAGGATTAATAGTAAAACTGAAGAGAGAAATCAAGAACTTTTGACAGATAATGAATTGCTTAGATCCAAAAAATCCACAATGTTCATTATTGAAAGTGACAACTAAACAGAAAAGCAAGTCTTAATCAGCAGAAAACAACAACCAAACAAGATTACTTGCATGTAAGGATATTTGATATAACAAGAAAAAGACAAGGGAATTGATGGACACCGAATCCTATCACCGCTAGGATTCGGCTTGTCAACCTTAAATAGGATAAGCCAAATTATAACCTTGTCAGGATTAGGACATTTACAAACAAGCATCAATCGAACCCTATCATCAAACGGGATTCATAAATTATGACACTCCGATTAATTCCAACATATATGGATGAAGATTTTCCTTATCTAAAAGAACAGAACATCGACATCATAGTTGAACTCATTTCCGCAATTACACACTCTTCGTTACGGTATGATTCTACATTCTACGCCTATATGAAGGGCTAAGGTATGCACATCAAAACCAAGTATATTCATAATCTCAATTAAGCTCAAAAGCTATCGGCTTATCGAAAGGAGTGTTCATCAGACCACCACCGTCCCACGACTAATCTGATGAAAGTCAGGTTCCATTAGAAATAGAACAGTATCAACTACTACAGTCATGTTCTTCTCTAGCTGGATCATGATTCATGTATTTTCCTGATAGTTTGATTGAAATTTTTTTAAAAAAATGAATGAAATAAAAAGGCAACATTTTTTCTGGTTTGTTTTCCATTCTTTAACTCAAAACACAGTAAACAACAACACTATTCTACCTTAGGTAAACCTAAAATTAGTTTTTCCATTAAAATCATATTTTTGGCCACTCAACAACTCATAAAAAATACAGAAAAATTATAACTTAAAAGACATAAAAAAATATTGATGAACTTACTTTGCAGCAGGAGCACTACAGTTTTCATTACTGTTCTTCTCAGAAATTGGCTTAGAAGACTGAACAATCACACCACCACCACCACCACCATCAGCAGAAGATTTGTGGGTGGTACTACCATTATTATTACCACTATTCAGCTCAACATTAGATCCATTACTACCGGAAAACACCCAATTCTTACAAGACCCATCAGTAATAATGGCATCAGAGAAGCCTCTTTTAGCACCAGAAACCAAGTTCTTCAATGGGCAGTTGGTCTCAATATCTTTGCCAAAAAGAGAAACCCCATTGGACAAAGACAATGGCTTTCTATCAGGAGATTGAGAACCAGGCAAACCAAGGCGTAACTCAGTTTCCTTCAAGTTCAGACAGGCAGAGATATTCTCCATGGAAGTGGTCTCTGATAAGCCTATGTAATCATGTTCCTTTGGTATAGAAGACATTAACTTTGCAAAAATAATTTGAAAAAGTTGAACAAAGAGCTTAGTATGAAGAAGAATATGAAAATGGTTGTTAGTTACAGAGAGAAGCAGTTTGGGAGTGTTTTTTAAGCTCTGATAAGAAGAACTGGTTTTTTGTTTATGCATAAAAAGAAGCTTCTTTGGCCTTTCTATACTTATTCCTAAATAATTATTCTTTATTTTTTTTTTAATAATTTTTATCTCATAAGATTATGAAATTATAATTTTATTGAAGTACTATTAAATAAATAAAATAAATAATATTTATTCTATTCCAAACTTATTCTAAAAACAAAATATAATATTAAAAGTAAAACAATTTAATTTTTTTATTTTTTATTTTATGTGTAAAAATCAAAGTAGACTGTAAAACCGAATCAAACCAATTTAAAATCTAATAATGGTTCAGTTATTTGGTTAATATATTTTGATTTGATTTATATATACATATATTAAAAATTAATTTTTCAGTTTTTTTGGTTTTCAATTCGATTTTGGTATTAAAAAAACTAAAAATTAATAATTAATACAAATATATTTATTTATATTTTTCAATCTTTATTTTTTAAATATACTTAATAAATAAGTTAATAAATTTTATATAATAAATAAAACATATTAATTTATAAAACTTTATTAGATAATAATTTTTTTATTTTTAAATTAGCGTCGGTTTGGAATTTTATCAGATTTTGATCGGTTTTGACCGATTTTAAACCAAACCAATTGATGCACATGCCTAATGCAATTTCCTTTTTTATACATGTCTTTTATAAATATATATATATATAATATCCATAAAAAAAACATTCCATTTTTTATTTTGGGTAATCAAGCTTTTACCTCTCAATCTAAAGGCAAGAAAGAAAGATAAATACTTCCTCATTGGATTTAATTGAAATCCAGTTCAGTTTTCACACTTTCGTAAAGTAGAGATGAATTAAATTTGTCTTTGCGAAATTCCTATAGTAAAATTTGTCCCTAATTTTTTTAACCAATTAAAGAATTTCGTAAATTTTATTATACCTCTTTTAAAATCGTCTCTTTTTGTCTGATATTAATAAGAATAAGCAATATGTAGATATAAACAGTAAAGAATGTTAAGCAATATATAGATATAAACAGTAGAGAATGTATCGGTACATATCAAGCCATGCAGTTCCATAGAGTGACCAAATTAAAAAAATAAAAATAGAAGTGAGAGATGAACAAATAATTATTAGCTATCATTAATATGTTTTTAATTTATAATATTTAAATTAGGTAGAATTTCTTTTACTATAAATTAATTTACTATAAAATAAATTAAAAACATATGTAAAGAGATTAATAAAAAAATTAATTTATGATGCTAGATTCTGTCCCATCTAAAAATAATTTATAAGCTTGTTTCAGTATTTTGGCCTTTTTCCTAATAGATATCCACCGACAAGTCACTGAGTGTACCCGGCAACCTCTTACACAGTGCTTCATGTTTCTTTTACTTTATTAGCATTAAATTTATTATTAACTAAAATGATATTTCATAAAAATGTCAAAATTAATTGTAGTTGATACTAAAATTGTAAAGTTCGTATTAAAATGATAAACCATGCTATAAATTTATAATTTGTGAAACAATTGAACCATTTAAAAATAAATTATTGATTTTTTTTCTTAATATATGAGGGCTATTTTATCAAAATAAAAATATTCTGTTATTATCAATTACAACTTCAAAACTAGCGGCATCCTTGAATACATTAATCATCTTTTTTAAAAATTTCCAGTTTATTCTTCTCATTAATTTCATTTTTATAACATTATAATGATATACAACAAAAACAATTTTATAATTTTATAATTTATAATTTATAGTATTAAATATGTTACTTTAATAATATTAATCTGTTTTTGTTGTTCGTGTGGGGGCATGTTTTGTAGTGGGGAATTGCTGGAAAGTTGTCATAGGATAATCAGAGCACCACAGCAAAGTTAAGACTGAAAATAGCACCTCAATATTGAATTTTGTTTTTCCTTTTCTTTTTGGTATTTTAAGGTTTGCTCATTTGTTTGGTGGAAATAAATACTCTTTCCGTTTCGTTTTAAAAAATAATATATCTATTTTATATATAAATTAAAAAATATTTTTTAGTTTATTTCTATTATTTGTAATATTATAAATTGTACTTAGAATTATAACCATTGATTTTAAAAAGAAAATAAAAAATAATATTAATTGACAGAAAACTCCTACACATATATTTTCAATAGTTTATATATAAAAATAAAACGATGTTATGCTCATTATGAAATTTAAGTGAAATTAAGTGGACATTTGAATTGAAAAATCGTCGAATGAATTATAGCCATTGATTTTAAAAGGAAAATAAAAATAAAAGAAAAATTTAACATAAATTAGCAGAAAACTCCTACATAGATATTTTAAATGGTTTACATATAAAAATAAGACGATATTATGTTCATGATGAAACTTGAGTGAAATTAAGTGGAAATTCGAACCAGCCGATGTTGAAGAATCATCGAACGAGTTATGATTAGGGGTGAAATGTCATTCCGAGCCATCACTGAAATATCACTCTGAAAGAGTTAAAATTCTAACTTTTGCGTCAAGATATATGTGCTAAGGGAAATAATTTTTTTTTCTATAGAAATATTTCGAATTTTATATATTTTTGATTTCCATCCAGATAAAGAAATTTACTAAAGTGGTCTATTTTTATGGCATGTCTCTTTACGGATAGTAAGAGTATAAAATAAAGCTTTTAAATATTTTAAATTTTTTAATAAACAGGTAGCTAGCATTTCTATAAGAAAAATGTTATTTAACCCACCATTTTGTACCTCCTTTATTATCCTACTTACATGTCAGTATTTAATTCGTCCAATTATCCTTCAAAAGTATATATCTCAAAAAGCAATTTTTAATGCATCTACTAGTTTGTTGTCACGTCGGGTGGGTTAAAGAAGGAGGGGTAAAAAGAAAGATTATATAGCACTACTCCTTCTATAATGACAACAAGTTAATGTCTACCTTTGGCACAATTATAGTGATAAATAAATATAACGATCAAATAGCCAATAAATTAGATGAATTCCACTCTGGTACATAAATACTTAATGTTTGATGCATAAACCATAACTTAATAACTTTATATACTTATACTATCTTAATTAATAATACAAAAATTATTTCAATTAATTTTATAAATTATCAAAGATTAAATTTGGAGTCGTTTTAGCTATTCATAATTTCATATTATATCAAACAATTGTTTTATTTTTGAATAACTATATCAGTGATGTCTGATTTTTTTTTAAGTTAGAGTATTTATTTTAAAAAAATATATGAAATAAGTATTTTTTTTGCTCAAATACTAAAAAGCCAAAAAAGAACAAAATCATATTTGTTTTAATTTTACAGTAATAATAATAATGCGTGCAAATAATATGTTTAAAATAATAGATTATATCAATAAATTTTAATTATAATAATACTCCATTTATCAAAAGTATATTGAAATACCAGTTTGTTAGAGTTTTAAAATTTTAAATTCCTCATTTAAAAAATATCCAGACATCAAAATATATCCTGAAAAAGAAATACTCCATGGGTGAAATTCAATTATAAAGAAAAATTAGTGGTACGATCTGCAAATTCAGAGAAATGGTTTTTCTGATTGGGTTACTTCTGAAATTATTTTTTACTGGTTTGTGTCAGTAAAATGTCGGGTGAAAATTTCTTTTAAGGTTAATTATGTCGGGAGGGTGAATCTATTTCTTACCCACGCCTGTATCTTATCGTAATTATTGTGTTAATCCAAAAAGTAGATACCACGCGCAACAGATGCGACAGTCAATGACCAAGTATATCAATTCAACGCTCACGATTCTCCCACGTCACACCTGGAAGAACATAACGGCGTTTACTTGTTAGTTGACGGAAGTAATCCCGTCATGATTGGTATCGTTGACTCACTGACCACCAGTTTGTAGTAAACGGTCAAGTAATACGGTAATTTCACTCTACCATTTACCGTGGGTCTCCTAAAAGGTAAGAAGACCTCAAATATCTTGTCTTTAATATTTCCAATATATTCTGTTTCTTTAACATTAATGAATTTATAAAAGATAGTAGAAATTAATGAACTTGACAATCAAACTTGAAAAAAAAATTCATACTTGGAAAATATAAATAAATATAGTGAAAAACATCTACTAAATATAAGTAACTCATTATCACATTATCTTAAAATTTTAAATCGAATGTAGTGTTTGAATTATAAATAAAGTTCCTTTGAAGTCAATTTTTGAGCATAGTTGAGTGGCTGTCAATATGAAAAATTTATGTTTGATGAGGAGATCGTTAAATATCAAATACGATTAAAATTTGATTGTGAAAAGGTATAAAAGAAATAAAAAAAATTACAAATAAAGCTAAAAAGCTGGCATGTTAGCTTATAATTTTAGATTGATTATAGTTTTTGATTAAAAATAGATTTATTTTTTGCACGGATTTGGCCTAATGACCTAAATTTCAGTCATATGGGCATCAGGATCGTAAGTTAAAATTCCGGCTACACTTTTTCTATTAAATAAAGTGATTGGGATTGGACTGCTGGCCACTATAATCTGAATTTGCCAGGTATATAGATTTACAGACGTTTTGCATTTCGAGATTTGACCATTGTTCTGGATTTCGGTTCGGAGGAATTAGTCTCATCACAAAAAAAAAAGTCCTTATAGAGCTATTATTGTTATATTGTATACTGCACTTTTTCTGATTCCAACACTAACTAATCAGTGGTTCATTGTGATTGAATTTAGAAAAATTTGGACCAAATCTAACATTTTCTGAGAGTTATTAAAATAAAATAATGTAATTAAAATACTTGTTTTCTAATAAATATAGTAATAGTCATATGTCTAAATAAGATATATAGTATTAAGAAATAACAAACAATAAATAAATAAAATAATAATCTAGCTTAAAAATAAATCTAATTGTTAAGAAAAGTTTTCTATTTTATTTAAAATAAAAGGTCAACCTGACTCCTGTGTTTGTATCTCAAAATTAAATAATTCATTTTTTGCCATTTTGATCAATGAAGTACTATATTTTATATATTTAGATCAATTAAAAAAGATACTCTTTTTTCGGTCAATTAAAGATAAAACAAAGTCATTCTAATTCATAATTTTGTTCATGTTTACTACTTTTATCTTCAATTAATTTAGAAATAGAAAGTATTGTCTTTATCAATTAAAATAGTCGAAAATAAACTATTTGAATCTGGGTCACGAGTTTAAAAACTAGATTGATCTTTTATTCATTTATGTTACTTCAAAAACACAATGAAGTGTATATATATAAAATAAAGGAATAATAATAATAATTTAATAAAAGGGTCAAAAACAGTTAAGAAAAGTGTGCTCATAGAAAAATATTTCTATTTTATTTATTGAGGTTACTTCAAAAAGTTAGTGAAATGTAATCATATAAGAAACATTTTTCCTTTCCTTTTCGTTTCTTTTGTCATGCTAAGGGTACATTGAATCAAGGCCTAATTACTCAAAAACCCCCCACCTTTCACTTTGTTTTCGTTTATACCCTGATCTAGGAAAAATGTCATAAATACTACTGACCTTGTCATTATGTTTCGCCCGTACCCTCGAGGTATTAAATTGATCTCTTTTCATTTGAAAAAGAGTTTAAAATAATCCTTCATTTTTAGCATATATTCTAATTACACGTCAATGTTATTAATTATACAAAAACACCTTCTTCTTTAAAATCAACTAATAATAATAATAATTTAATTTATATTAATTATCAATAATTTGTTAAAAATAAAAATCCGTAAATTTTTTTACATCAGACTAATTAATTTCAACATAATACCGTACTTTAATTTTAAAATCTATTTTCAAATTTTTTTTAAAAAAAAATTAAAAAAAATAGCTCCTCCTCCATGGGAGGAGGAGCTTCTCCTTCCTTCCATGGAGGAAGGAGCTCGCAGCTCCTTCCTCCATGAGGAAGGAGGACGCTGCTCCTTCCTCATGGAGGAAGGAGCTCGCAGCTCCTTCCTCCATGAGGAAGGAGCACGCTGCTCCTTCCTCACATGGAGGAAGAAGCAGATCTGCTCCTTCCTCCATGTGAGGAAGGAGCAGTGCGAGCTCCTTCCTCACATGGAGGAAGGAGCAGCTCCTTCCTCTATGGAGGAAGGAGCTTATTTTCGTATAAAAAAAAAAAATGAAAAAAATAATATTAGCGGTTTTTTTAAATAGGAGTACGGTAATAAATAGAACTTAATAAAACTATGTTATTTTATTTATTTATTTTATTTAAATTAAAAAATTAATTAATTTTAGGACTTATTTGAACGTTTTTAAAGATGAAGTATTAGTTTGTACATTTTTTAATAGAAAAAGGTATAAAATAATCCTTAAATTTAGTTGTTTTTAAGAAATCATCTTTTTTTTGAAATTTGGGGTACGGGCGAAACATAATGACAAGGTCAGTAGTATTTATGACATTTTTCCTAGGTCAGGGTATAAACGAAAACAAAGTGAAAGGTGGGGGGTTTTTGAGTAATTAAGCCTTGAATCAATGAAGAAGCCGCCAATTTATGCACTTTTTAGAGAAGAAATTGGTAGGTAATATATGCATCATTATAATTATTTTATTATCATCAATTCTTTGCTAAATAAATTGCAAATGGCTGCTTCTTTAGTAACATCATCTCATTCTTGAACTATGGATTTGCAATTTTAAATTAAATCTAACCCCCCCAAAAAAAGATTAGCTTTTTGGGATTTAATTGGATTTTTATAAAAAGATTGGTGTTTATATTTAGTGTTTTAATTTTGAAAGATCATATTTTACTCTTTGTGATATAGTTTTCATTATATATACTTTCATCTTTTTAAATGAATTCTGATTTTGAAAAAATAATACATTTTTCCAACTCACGTAATTACACGAGGCACTTAGTTTATTGGAAAAAGTTAACTACCGATTATTTAATTTTCTTCATCTTCCAATATGGTATCTAAATTTATAGCTACAATATGTCTAACCTTTAATTTTATGATAAATCATCAATGTACCTGTACAATCTGACGATGAGTAATTTTAAAATCAAAGAAATAAAGGTAAGAAATAATAACAAAAAAAGTTTCCGACCCGTTCACTTATTTTCATAGTATATATATATATATATATTATTTTTTTTATTTTATTTTCAAAAAAAATATAAATCAATACCGGCCCTCAACATAAATGTTGTTAAACGACTTTTGGAACATTTGAAAGGTTGCAATTATAATTTTACAGGACCAAAGAATCCATGCAATCTCTTTCAGAATCTAAGTTGCACTTGCACTTCTAAGTTTCAAAAAGTAATAAGTGTAATTTTGTAAATGAATATTATTTTCTTTAGATATAGATTTTGGAGGCTCAGTGAGCATGATTATATAATAAAATGTAATTAGCTTTATATTTATCATAAAAATAATAAATGTTAAAATTTTGAGTTTTGATTTTTTATAAATTTTCATAAAATTAGAGTATGAATCAGTCCATTTACATTGTCCCTTTATTCTTTCATCCTTTAGCATACTTCTTTACGGCTTTATTAAGCTTTGCAACTTTGAAACTCATTTCTAAAACTAAATCTAACTATGTAAAAATAATATTTTTTCTTCGAACGTTCTTAAAAAATTGCTAGTGTATAAAAATAAATTGAAAGTTCCTTTTTTTGTGTTTTTCTTTCCTTTTCTAAGATAAACATTGTTTATTTTTCACAGCAAAAAATAAAAAATAAATAGTTGGAATCTAATTAAAGTTTGAACAATTAATTAAAATAATTGATTAATTAGGATTGATAGAGCGAGGTGACCCAGTTGTTCCCCACGCCAGTATAAAGGTTCAAATTGGACTATCACTTTAATTATTAAGAATAAGATTTGCTCATATCCTATGGATAACTACTTGTGGGTATAGTGCATTGCAATTTGCATATATTAATATATAAGATTAAAAAGGTGATTATCAGAAATTACATACATTTAATGTTTGTTTTCAAAAATATTAAATTAGAATTCTAAATAAAAGTAAGAACTAGTGATCTTTTCTTAATTGAATAATTCAAATGATACTATATTTGAGAAAAATTATCAAAATTGACTAATTTATCTATATTACGAAAATTTTCCACCAAACAAAATTAATTGATGAATGTCAATTAATAAATAAATAAAAATGAAAAATCCATATTTTTTTTATTTCCATATCATATGCATTTTTCTTTGATAAAGATGCAATTGTAGCATATTCTATATTCATAATATTAGAAAATGAAAGGTAGGACCAAGTTGCCGGGCACCATAGCTACATAGAGTATAAGTTGGCAAAGGTGATAAACTAAGCTAATCTAAGGTAATACGAAACCTCCAAGAAAATAGAGATTCAATTTATTCTTCAAAATTAAAATTATGTTCGTTAAATATATGTAAAGATTACCAACGAGCTGTAGTTTAAATAGTATAGGCGCTAGACAGATAAACTGTTTAAGTCGTGGGTTCAATTTCTTCCACAAGCGCTCCGTTTTCTCAATTATTAAAAAAATATATGTAAAGATTCTCCAATTTGTGTGAAAGGGTGAAAATGACTTGTGGATGAATTATTTCAAGCCAAATTGCGTACATTCACCATCCACTTAATAAAACTTTTCATCACATGTTAACATTTGTAAGGGGCTAATCAAGATCAAAGTAAAGTGTTTTACGTGTAGGTGTGGCTAATTTATTGAATGTCGCATACTACACAAATTACCTCTTCTATTTTCTATTCTCACTTTATATTATAAACGTCAAATTAGTTGGTAAATTTATAGGTGCTGAATAAAGTTGACAATTTTAAAATTATATACATGTATTATACGTATGCGACCAATCAATCTTATTTTGGCTTAACATTATAAACTATAAAATTGGTGATATTATAGCTAGTATGCATGTGGCTGTTGCACGCATGCATGCTAGGTTTAGTCTTATTCGCAAAGATGGTCCAGTCGCCGGCCGAGTCCATTGATTTCTGCCGCTTCCGCCGCAATAAGAGTAACCTATGGTGGTGGAATTAAAAAAATAAAAACTAATAGAAATAATCAATAATTGAAAAATAAAAAATGACAGAACCGGACGGAATTAAACTAAACTACCAATCTGCATGTACATTTTAATTGCTAAACTTTGTTTTCTTCATTTAGCACACTAATTCCAGATTAACACACATATTCAAACTAACATTAATTTTTTTGGCAAATTCTATATTATTTTGGTACCCTTTTAGTATCCTCTAAGCCAACCAACAAGAACTGAAAAATTCCTCCTACATGTGCAAATTGGTCTATATATTTTAGGGGGAAAACTGCACTTGGTAAGGCCCAAATTTATCATTAAATTCCATTAATTAAGGTTGCATTGCATGTGTTGGTGTCACTAGTGAGACCTTACTCAAGACAGCTATAATGGTAGGTCCATTTATCATATTTTTGCAATATTAGTTCCAAATAATATTAACATAATCCAAATTAACAAAAATTAATATGCTAAGCTGTCATGCGGATGCCTCATCTTAATTCAACTATCAAGTCTATCATTACAACCTGTCCATTTATTGATAATATGAGTAATTACATATCAAATAAAACAATTTAAATAATTTAGAAATATTAAAAATTCAATAAAATTGAATATTCACCACTTAATAGTTTTAAAATTCATGATACAGTATCAAAACATAAAGTTTTTTAGTATAAAATATCAAAATGTCGGATAATCTGAACTAAAACAAATCAAATTTATATTTGAAAATCTAGAGATGAACAATGAAAAATCATATACATTAGTGATTATATATATAAAGACAGAACAATTGATTCTCAGGATATCTACATTATAATTTTATTTCAATTTGATGACCAAATCTTGATTTGTTTCATTTTAGTTATTAAATTCTAATTTCACTTCTACAAAAGATTTTCTGGATAAAAAAACATACACATCAATCAATTTTTGTTTATTTTTGCCTTGAAGCTTACGTGGAAAAAAAATAATTCCGGCTAAAAATGCATATATGATAACTCTTCATGCAAAAGTAAGCAAAGAATGGTTGCTAAATATGCATTTGAAAGTTTAGTAATGGGAACAAAATGAATCAAAATTTGAATCATCAAATTGTAATAAAGCAATAGTTTGGGTATTATGAGAATCAATTACCCCTCATATACGAGCTAAAAATTAAGGTTACAGAATCAAAGCCAATCATTATGAAAGATATGATTAATTTGATCTTTTAGCATGGATTATCATCAATGTTTAAAGTGAAAAGGTTTCTTAGAGCAGAAGTTATCGTTTGAATCAAACATTTTTAATGTTAAAAAACAATGATGTGGTCATAATAATAGTGCACTCGTTACTGGCAACATTATATATTCAGCAGTCAAAATTTAACTTACTCATTATCAAAACAAAAACATTGCTAATTTGACATAATTCTGTTTTAAAAAGGGCTTTAAATATGTGCTGGAAAAACTGTCAAATCCATGTAATTAGCTATCAAATAATTTCTGGTATGAAAAAAAAAACATGTAATTATAACAAATTAAGTGTATGGATTTTGAGGATTGACATGTGGTCCTAATACACCTAATTAAGTGGCCATCTAATCAATTTTTATTCTATATGCTGATTGATAGCAAAAGAGTGATGTTAATTGAATGATCTTGCTAACTACTGATAATAAATGTTGTGGTAACACATTCATTAATGTTTTAGAGATGATTTTAATTTGGGTTAATTGTATATAAAATCACCATCTTTATACGAAATTGCAAAAATAACACGACCTTTAAAACGTGGCAATTCAGGGTACCACCTTTCATTTCTTTTCAAAAACAACATGAGCACATTTTTAGTGGCGTTTTTGCTGACGTGACATGACACGTGGCACTCCCATCATGTGTCCAAATCAGCAAAATTTTATTTAAAAATGGGCCATGTTGTTTTTGAAAAGAAATTAAAGGTGATGCCCTGAATTGACACGTTTTAAAGGTTGTGTTATTTTTGAAATTTCGTATAAAGGCGGTGATTTTATATGTAATTAACCCTTTTCATTTTAATAATATATATATATTTATGTGTATATATATAATAATGGAGGTAGCTACATAAATAAATAATCTATCATTGAGGAGCTTGATGATAATACGTAAAACTGTTGGAATGAATTAGGGTAAATATATTATTTGATTCTTCATGTTTGACTCAATTTTTATTTTGGACCTTAATAATTTTGTTTGTTCTCACTTCGATCGTATTATTATATAAAAATCAAATTCGACCCTCATTTACAAGATCTGTAGTTTAATATTACTCATGTTGACGAGGATAATACATGGCATACATGTGGCATTGACAGGGTGTGACCAATCGTCTTTTTATAATATTAAGTTCTAAATAAAAATAGGTTACTCGTGTTTAAATTTAATGAAACACCATAGTCGTTCATTAAAGTGGAGATTGTGGTTAAGTAAAACGATGTTAACAAAGGGTACATTTTAACATTTTTTAGTAATATTAGGTCTCGGTTTGAAATAATTTTTTTTAATCAAAATTCAAATTAAAAATCAGGCTAAATATGAGGATCAAATTACTCATTAGGCAAATAATTTAAGTGCCAAGTTAGAAATGACATTTTAAAGTGAGTGGTACAAAGTTTATCACCACATATGTTTCTTATCAATCACTCGTCAAAACAAAAATTAGCCACCATTCACTTCAAAGATGTTGGATTCATTGAATTATTTATCTGATTTTTAGTGGTACAAACAATGTTCCATGATTGACGGTGAGGAGATGGTAGAATTTTATTTTTACTTTTTTGAACAAATGAATAATCATGTAGAAGAGAATAGAACCATTTTTTGAACAAGCAAATAGAGCCATGTAGAAGGAATTGAAACCATTATTGGACACGTAAATTGAGTGGTTTTTTTTTCTTATTGTAATCTTGAGACTCTCATGTCAAATTATAATTCGATACAAATAAGTTTTAGTTCAAGTGGCTAAGCTCACCTATGTAGATTTTTGAGGTTGTGGGTTCGATTCCGACCTCTACAGTACAGTCTGTAGTTTCAGCTGATTTAAGTAAAAATTGTTATTTCTAGCATCTAACAACTAACTTATTCAACTTTTAGTTTCGTAATAAAAATAAACAATTGTAATCCGATGACCTACCAATTGTAGAAGTAGGACCTTTGCTATGGGCCGCTATAATGATCTATGAAGATAGTCAAGTGTCCAGTCCACTAGGCTTGAGGAGTTGTAAGGTTGAGTAGATTGGAGTCAAGTCCAATGATGTCCTAAAATGATGGGCTTCTTCTTGGTCAAATGGTACCGCAATGAGATGGACTTGGGCAATGTTACTAGAGCAGTAAGCAACTGAGCCTATCTTGAAACAAAATTCAGCTCTCATTGTTTATTAAGTATTATATGACGTTGTAGAGTTGTAGAATAACACGTCGATATGTCCGAGTGGTTAAGGAGACAGACTCGAAATCTGTTGGGCTGTGCCTGCGCAGGTTCGAATCCTGCTGTCGACGCTTCAATTTTTTTATACTAGAACGCAACTTTCAGCAACGTCATTTACAAATTGTCAAATTACATGGATACGGAAAAACGAAACACTTAGATACAGGCATGTCGACACAATGTTTTTGTAAGATTATTTTTTTATGTAATATTAAAGTTTTATGTCCGAAATTTTAAAGTTTTTTTAGTGTAAATATAAAATTTTATGTTCGAAATATCAAACATCCGGCACATTTTCAAAATAGCACGGACTCAGAGTAACAAAACACTTTAATACAGACTCATTGACATCATGTTATTTTAAGATTTTTTTCTTACGTAAAATGAAGTTTTATTTTTAAAATTTTAAACTTTTTTTTTTTTTAGTAAAGATGAGATTTTACTTCAACCAAGTGCCTAATCTCCAACCAAGGGGAAAAAAGTATTTCAATTCCCAAACAACAAACCCAAATTAATTTTTCCACACCACTCAAAACTAAACAAACACTTTTTTTTCTCATGGCTTTATCTCTTCATAAAAATCTCATATTTCTCCCTCCAAAAACCCTATCCAAAACCCTAACCACCACCACCACCGCCACCGTCATCCGCTGCGGTTCCGGTCCACGCTCCAACCGCGGACCATTAGTTAAAGGTAGAATACTAAGCAAAGAAGCAATCCTAGCCGTCCAATCACTAAAACGCTCATACAATAAATCACCACCGTCAAATCTCCCGGATCTCACTCGCCTACTCAAATCCGACCTCTCAGCAATCCTCAAAGAGCTTCTCCGTCAAGACCTCTGTCTCCTCGCTCTCCACGTCCTCACCATTCTCCGGTCAGAGTTTTCCGACCAAATCGACCTAAATCTGTACGGCGAGGTCATCTCAGCGCTCACGAGAAACAAATTGGAGGGCGATATTGACCGTTTGATTGACGATTTGGGGAAGGATGAGGGGAAGATAATGTGGGAGAGCGACAGGGGATTTTTGAGAGTGGTTAGAGGTGTGGTAGATGCTGATAGGAAGGAATCGACGGTCAAGATTGTTCAGATGTTGAGGAGGAGTGGATGTGGTGACACGTGGCCTGCTGATGCGTATATTGTTGGGGTTTTGAGTAAAGGGTTGAGGAGGATGGGTGAGGAGGTTTTGGCTGATGAGGTCGATAAGGAATTTGGTGGGGTTTTTAAAGGTAATTTGGATAAATTAAGTGTGTAAAATTGTATTTTTTTCTTTTTATTGTAACTAAATTTGACTAATTGTAATACAAATTTATGCCCTTTATTGATATTTTTAATAGGGGTATAAACGAGTTTCGAGTTAAATCTCGATTTTAATTGTGTTATACATGCTTGAATTCAAATTAATTTTTTTTTTAATTCAAAGTCAAGTTCAACCGGCATCATAATTACTCAATGTCGAGCATGATTCGAGTATACTTGAATTAAAAACTTATTTACTAAAAACTAATTATATACGATGTGTTTTTGAAAAGTTACCATAAAGTATAAAATTCAACTTATCAAAACGGTGTATGCATTAGTTAATATAATAGGAGTAAATTATTATTCTGTGTGTAAAAGGTTTGTTTAGCCTTGTAAATTTTACGAATTATTTTATTAAATATTCAAGTTTAATTTGAGATTAAATTCGAAATTTTGAAGCTCAATCTTGAATATGTTTTTTGAGTTTTTTTTTTTAATAATTGATAAAAGAAAGCGTTTGTGGAAGGAATGAAATTTATAACTTTAACATATGTTGCTAAGGGGTTATAACTTTAATAATTTGTTTTTTTGAGTTGGTTTTGAATAATGCCTTAATAGTGCAAGTTGTTTATACCCCTAGTTTTTGGTATTGAGGAAGAAATATTGAATAAATTGTGGTGATTTTACTTTATATTTTGCAATATCATCCTCTAAATTGATTTTTCAATTATCACAAATCCTTATAAAACTGTATTTTTTTTTCTCCCAAAGAAATTTAATCAAAGATAAAACTAAATACATTAAAAATTTAATAGATAAGAAATAAATAATACATTATAATTTTTAGTTTAATATTAAATTTATTTTGAAGTAAATTAAAACAATAAAATAAGAATTTAATGATAAAATTATGCATCATTTGTAACTTCAAAACTTTCGGATGCTTCATTTAAGATCCTTCACCTATTAAATTTCAAAATTTATGATACATTTATATTTTAATCATGCAAGTTTAAAAGGTAAAATATTTTTTAATATCCACAATTTTGATTGGTCCGGTATAAATTTAAGAAAATTATCCGAGTTCAAAATCGTATCTATTTCTAAAATTTATTTTTTATAAGTGTTCGACTCTATAATTATTTTACACAAATTTATTTTTTATTTTAATCTAAAAAGAGTTATGTAGGTTTAGAACTTTTGAAAAATATGAAGCATTTTTTTTTTAATTTTATCCAGATAAAAAGAGTTCAATTTGATATTGTAGGGTATTATTAAAACGTAAAAATATAAAATATGGTGTAATTGATGAAATTACAAAATCATAGTGCTATTGAAAAAAAAAAGATCATAGTTTTTGAGAGTATTAGTCATTTTAAAAAGGGAAATTTAGGTATTTACTCCAAAAATAAAAATATTTGTACATTTTACCTCAACACTGAAAAGTTGCAGAAAATACCTCACGTTTTTTTCAGATTTATGTTTTTACTCTGGGTTTAAAAATATTTATGATTTTACTCCGTTATCATCTGGTTATCATAAATCCTTTTGTAATTATATTTTTGCGCACGTTATCATCCAATTATCATAATCTTATCATATTTCATTATCATCTAGGTATCTTACTGCAGTGTTATGATAACAACATGATAATATACTGATACGGAGATGATAATCAGATACTGTTTTATCATAACATAATCATAGATATTATCATAACATTATCATATTTCATTATCATCTAGTTATCTTACTGCAGTGTTATGATAACAACATGATAATATACTGATACTGACATGATAATCAAATATTGTTTTATCATAACATAATCATAGATATTATCATAACATTATCATCTTGATACCATAAATATCATCTCGGTATCATATGATAATGTTATGATAACGAAATATGATAATATTATGATAACGATTTTATAATCAAACATTATTTTATGCAGAATTTTTTTCCCCGCAATGTTATGATAACTACATGATAATACAGTGATACTCATATGATAATCAGAGGCTGTTTTTTTATAAAAAAAATAATTTTTTCTACAGTGTTATGATAATGTGATGATAATGCAGTGATACTCATATGATAATCAGATGCTGTTTTGTTTGCAGAAAATCGTTTTTTTCATCATAAAATCGTTTTTCATGCAGCTTTTTAGATCTAAAATTGAAAAAAATCAAGATTAATTTATTTAGATCTTAAAGTTAAAATGAATTGTATTTATCACCACGAATTAAGAAAAAAATCGCTAAAATCAAATATGAAAGAACGGCGGAGCGACGACGAAATGATGGCGGAGCGACAACGGATCGATGAAGGAACGATGATGAAAAAAAGAATAAAAATGAAGAAGAAGAAGAAGAAGAAGAAGAAGATGACGAAAAAAGAAGAAAGCAGAGAAGAGAAAGAAGAAAAAAGAGAAAGGGAAAAAAAGAGTAACAGGTGGTATATTATTAGAGTAAAAAAAATATAATTAGAGTAAAATAATAATAAAAAGTAGGTATAATTATAATATAAATATGTCTTAGAGTAAAAAAATAATTATAGTAAAAGGGTGAGGTATTTTCTCTATCTTTTCCTTCTTGAGGTAGGAAATCCTATTATTTTTAAAAAGAGAGTATTTTTCCTAATTTTCTCTTTTAAAAAAGAAAATAAGTTCATTAAATTGTGATCATAGAACTCGAATTGCGTAATATATGGAGAACTGGTAGCTTGTGAGTCTCTGACGCCTTCACCTCATCAGCAAAGGGAAAACATGCTCCGATTCTCTGGAAAACACACTGAAAAATAAGACCAAAATACCCTTCCCAAATTGAATCAACACAAAAAAACCCACTAAAAATTAAGCAAATAGCATTCTACTAGATTTGCAATAGCAACTAGTAGAAGCAGCAGCAATCACTCAATTCAACAATTACCGCAGTTCAGAAAATGAGCACCGCCTCTAGTTCTTCACCGCCGCTGCTTGTTCCGCCGCCTGAGCATGAATGGATCGACACTTACATTAAATTGCTTCCTCAATGGCAATCTCTCACTCTTTCTCACCAGGTCATTCTTAGTTTGCTACTATCGACTAGGGCAAACTTTTTTTCTTGCTAAATTTTTTAAATTAGTTAAAATTTTATTGTAGAGTATGGTTATTACGTTTAAATAGTAAGATACTTGTTTGCCCTAACTAAATTATTGGATTGGAAACGTATGCAGCTGTATCTGATTTTGAATTGGGTATTTATTAGCTGTTTCATAGAGAATTGATTTGATATTTTTTGTGTGGCAGTCAATAATACCGATTTCGATATCTAGAGTTAATCAATTTGATGCTGGGAGATTAGATATTGAAATGTCAGCCATGTTAAAAGAGCAATTGGTTAAGGTTTTCTCTTTAATGAAGGTAAACTAATATTATTTTTCTCTTGTGTTTAGCATCAGAACATTGATTTATTTTTGCGATTATTTTGAAAATCTATGTATTTTTTATGTCGGGATGGTTTATTCCATGCAACGATTGTGCCACCTCATTTTTACAACAAGCCAGTGAGCATTTGGAGTTGTGTAATATTCAATTCTTTATTTTTTATCATTAAATATCCTATAATCCTAACATTACAAACGTTTGTTTGTTGCACGAATGATGTGGCACAACTGTAGCATTGTATAATTATTCTTTATGTTGGTTGTCTATTAATCAGTCATTCATCATGAGAGTGTTGTTTAATTTGTTTCACTTTTACTTGTTATGATTAGCCAGGAATGCTATTTCAATATGAGCCAGAACTTGATGCTTTCCTTGAGTTTCTTATTTGGAGGTTCTCTATTTGGGTAGATAAGCCTACTCCTGGAAATGCTCTCATGAATCTCCGCTATAGAGACGAACGCGCAGTCGAATTTAGAGAAAAAGGTAGTATGCAGGTCTGCTCTTTTTTCTTGCATTTGCTCTTGTTTTACAAATACTGGCTCTATACCTTTTTATATCTTATGTCTAAGCATATTTTGAATATCTCGTGCTCTGACTTTTTTGCTCTTCTGCTGATGCATTAGGAAGAGGTGCTTTCCTTTCTTGCGTGTTTGTTACAATCTGTTCTGACTTATTATTACGTCTTCTATATAAAGTTTGTAAAAACAGAAGCTTCCCAAACATTCCTGTCTGAATTACTTAACATACAAATTTATATTCTACCGGATTATGTTTCAAGTTTTATTTGTTGCTGATATGAGATTATAACGTTACACATTATTTTTCATAGCTCGTAATAACTTCTCCTATAAAAAATTTAATGGTTATAGATGAATATTGTTTCTCCTTTGGACCCAAATAGATTTTGAGCGTGCTTGTAATATCCTATGGATTTAGTTTTAATTGCCCCTTCCCGAGTACCTAATGAGAAAAATTACATGCAAGTTTTATACACTATTCATACAACCATCTTTTGATGCCTTCTTTTTATCTTATATGGAACATAAACAATTCATACCATTCCTACACAAAAAAGAGTGATCAACATGTAACGGTTTCTTCTTAAATTTCCATTAGAAATTATTTTCTTAGCTCTTTCTATCTGTTTGGCATGCTGTGCTTCCTACAGTCAGAACAGGCTTGGAAGGACCTGGACTGACTATGGCTCAGAAACTTTGGTATTGCATCGCCACTGTTGGGGGTCAATATATATGGGCTCGTTTGCAGTCCTTCTCCGCCTTTCGTAGATGGGGTGATTCTGAGCAGGTTTTTTTTTCAAACTTCATTTTCTTTTTAACCTCAAATTAAAGTGGAAAATTTTCAGAGGTCAGAGCATTGATTCCTCTCTTATTTTGCAGAGGCCTCTAGCACGACGTGCGTGGATTCTGTTACAACGTATTGAGGGAATTTATAAGGCTGCATCATGTGTCAACCTACTCATATTTCTATACACGGGAAGGTATCAATTTTGTCTAATTTTTCATAAGAATAACTTAAGTGTTAATTTTATGTATGAATGTTACTAGATTAAAGTCCATCTACATTAAGAGGTGCAACTGGGAAAGTGCAGTGTACCTTCTCTAAAAATGGTCCAAAAGGTCATGCAAAATATTGAATTTTCTGTTAGATATTCTTGGAAAAAACTTAGATTGGAAAAGATTATTCTGCTTTGTTTGGAGTTGAATGATGGAATTGCTTGATGCAGATTTAGGAATCTTGTTGAAAGAGTATTAAAAGCAAGGCTTGTCTATGGAAGTCCCCATATGAATCGAGCAGTTAGCTTTGAGTACATGAATCGCCAATTAGTGTGGAATGAATTTTCGGTAATAAATTCTTAACTATCAAAATCTATAAATATTTGTTCTTAAGATTTATGGGTATGGGCTATTTTGACCCAAAGCTTGATACGAGGAAATATCGTGAAATAACATTTTCTAATGGGTTTGTGTATTTGTGCTAATCTGAAAGGTCTATGCTCGCTGGTCTTTTCAACTCGTTTCTTTTGTTTCTGAAATATTGGACGTTGTCTTTGTTTTGGTGTCTAATAATGCTTTTCATTGGTGATTCCTGCCAAATTGCTTTCTTTTAGTTTCATGATTGAAATGAGGAAAAGGAAAAGCAACATAGTAGGGCTGGGGAGGGAATGGAATTGCCAATTAGATTTGGATCACATTTTTAGTCTTGGACAACAATGAAATACATTTCTTTGTCACTAAACAATATGGCTGTGATGTACATTCAGCACATATAATCTTTTATTTGCTAATATTTGCAACATTTGTGCCTTGAAGACTTGAACCCTGCCAAGTAAGTGTCCTTAGCTTGTTTGCATATGCTACTTGGAACTCAAGTGCCCCTTGTCTACCACCTGTTAGATGTCTTATGCAGAGAACTTGGTTATCAATTATCTAGTATGTTCCTACTACTCACCATTGTACTTCTTAGCACTGACCTGTTAATAAAATTGGGAAATGGAAGTTATGCAGACAATTAATATTTAGCTGTAGAACTTCAAGCATTGCTGTTAAGATGGATATTACTGTGAATTGTGCATGGGCTTTACGTTCCCTTGAAATTGACTAGAATAAGTCTTCTATTTGATGCTTTCGCTGCTGAAACCTGTCTAGGTTTATAAGCTGAGGTTGATGATGCGTATCTTTGAAGTCTTATGACGATTCACCTTCACTGTAGATATGCTTCATTATTTTATTTTGGTTGCTTCTTGGAGTTTTCTGTCCTTAGGCTGGTAGTGGGAGTTCCAAAATGTTTAGTCAAATATGATAATTCTTTTCTAAAACTTACGTCCTTTGACTGATATGCAGGAGATGCTATTACTGCTTCTTCCTCTTCTCAACTCATCATCAGTTAAAAACTTACTGAGCCCATTTTCAAAGGATAAATCCTCAAATTCCACAGCAGATGATAGCACTTGCCCCATTTGCCAGACGACTCCAACCATTCCATTTCTCGCTCTCCCATGTCAGCACAGGTGCATAAATTACTTCACCCCTTTCCTTCTTTACTTCAACTATTAGAAAGTTACTTTCATCCCGAGCCTAAAATGTCGGTCTTTTGTCTATTTTCTCTTTTATCACCATTATTTCCAAACTTTTTGAGTAGCCTACTGGATTTCGATGGAAAGTGCAATTAGAAGCTTAATCACTTTATTATTCAGGATAACTATTTCATATTGTCAGGTATTGCTATTACTGCCTTAGAACAAGATGTGCTGCATCTTCGTTATTCCGGTGTCCTAGATGCAGCGAGCCAGTGGTAGCTATGCAGCGGCATGGTGGTTTAGGCAGCCAACAGAAAACCTAGTCAATCAATAACAGAAATAAACATAGAAAGAAATTCAGCATAGTGTACTGTATTATATAATGTGCCTGAATTAGGCATATAATCAAATCAAGAAATCAAAAGTTTTATCTGTAGAATTATTTATTCCCATTATTTAGTTGGGAATATCATTCATTGTCATCTTTCTGCAATTAGAAATTCCTTTCCTCAATTCATAAATTCTTGAAAAGCTCAGCTGCTTTTTTTGGTGGATGCTTTGATCATATGGATATGGTTCATGTCAATTAAGCATTTCTTTCCGAGTGGAAGCGTGTCGGCAAAGAGTGATGTAATTTTTAAACCTTTTGAGGGACAAAGTACTTGATTGATTATAAATAATACGTTGTTGCCTTGTCCTGAAATAGGTTCTTGTCCTGAAATAGGTTTCTGTATACTTTCAGTATTGTAGTGACTTATATAAATAATTGTATCATGCTGTAACGATCGTTGAACACATATATATTGCTTTACTTGATAATTAAAAGAGCTTTTAGGTCTTACTCCATGCATCTTCTTTCTTAGCGCCTAATCGATAGTCGAAGTTAATCTATGATTAGGTACGTCAAAATGGATCATGATATGCGAATACGATAGTCTAATACGAAAAAAAATGGATTAAGGCTGAGATTAAATGTGTTCGTGTCATAAATTGGTCAATCCACGTGTTTGTGTCATAAATTGGTCAATCCACGTGTTCGTGTCATAAATTGGTCAATCCGTTTGCGACACGTCATAAAACATGTCAAAGTCTAGACTGACATGTGAATTTGTTTATGGCACGATTTAAGACGTGGTATCGTCTCATGTAGTGTCAACCCGATCTGCCATATTATTAATAGATATGGTAAATATATTGTGTTAGTGTTACCCTTAATATAGACAAATAAGCTAAATGTGTTGTGTTTATATGACCTATATTCGATTCGCTTAAATAAATGAGTTAAACTTGTCGTGTTAATATGCATTCCATTATAATAAATGAGTTAAATGGAACATGTTGTAACGATCCATAATCGACCCACTAGATCACATGGTTATACGAATTGATATACGTAACTCGCCTTGTTTTCATATCATGTTGACGTGATTATCAAATGAGTGTTATACGCATCGACTCTAATCATATCATCATAGTGTACCACAACGTAAACATGATACGCCAATATGTTTCGACACTTTGCTATAGCTACAAGGGTAAAATTATGGAGATAGGGTAGATGAGCACAAGTCACCAATTATTTTTTATCGTCTTTATATCTTTATCGACATCAATTTTCTTCTTAAATCGTTTTATTCTGTTTTTTAGTCATTAGTCATTTTACTTCTATCTAGCTCCGCTCTCTTTATTTTCTAATTCCGCCACTGCCAATAACACAATTTATAATTCAAATTCTTCACCTCCATTATTGTACAACCCTGCTAAATTCAACCTTATCATCAAGTTGTTCTATTACTACAAGGAACTATCCACTTCTAGTCAACTGATCCTTGTCCATAACTTGTCCCCTCCCACATCAGTCTACAACTCATGAAAAACAAAAACTCAAAATGCTACAAATCAAAAATTTCATTAATATGTGAATAAGATTTATGCTATTAGTAAATCAAAAATTTCATTTATATGTGAATGAGATTTTTGATGTTCGTAAACTATTTATTCCTCCGTAGATACATGCATTTACCATATCATATAAAGTTTTTGTGTTTTTGTAATACATTTTCTATTTTTTATATATTTTTTTCCAAATAATTATACCGCTCGATTGTTCGAATTCAGCTGATTCTAATTTTACATCACTACATAGTGAAGTAGAATCTCACATGCTACATCCACATTTTGAAATTCCACATAACAATCATTTTCATTCAAATTACAATGGTTGTGGACCTCCATTACTTTACATTAATGGATGTATTACAAATATATAGTCAAATGATATTTACAAATCCTATGATTTTCACTGTTGGATGTGTTTTTGAAATAAAAATCCTTGACTGATTTTAAGAAATTCTTCATCTTACAAAACAACAAATCAAAATCATCCAAAAAAACACAAAAACATGCCCAATTGCCCCATTCATTGATAATTCTACAAGAGCTAGAATCAATCTGACTGATCACATTCATTTTGTTTTTATCATGTTGTGTACTATCTGTAAAAGTACCATAGAAAAACATTCTAAACTTAATAGTCTAAACAGAAAAATACATGCATTTAATTATGAAAAGAAAAGGATACTGTTTTTTCAATTTTTGATAATAAGGAAAAAAAAAAGTTAAAAATGTTCAATCATTATATTTTGTCTCTGAGTTGAAAGTCTAAATTAAATGAAAAAAAACAACAAAAGTTTATATTGCCTTTTTGCTTGGAAGGCATGTGCACTTATTGCAAAATTAGTAGCCTCCATCTCCAACTATTTGATAAAATATTTCATTTTTAGGGCTTTATTTTAGTCTAGAAACTAACATTTTATCCGGACATTAAGTTTAATAAATCTCAAGTAGAATATTTTTTTAAAAATAATAATAATTATTACTTGAATGAAATTGGATGTCTTTATTTTTGGCATTATTTTAAAACCGGACCGGTATTTGCCACCAGTTGATGGTTCACCCGATTTACTACTAGTTGATGGAAGCAATTCTGATGCTTTCTAGGTAATTAATCTATTTTTTTATAAAGTGACTATTTTTTTATAAATTCATCCCAATTTGACTAATTCGCTAAAAATCTATCTAATCTTTTAAAATTGATAGATTTACAACAAAATTATCAAATTTGAATAAATCTACAACTTTTTAAAAATTTGAATATATATATTTAAAAAGTTGAAAAGGTTCGTCTTTTTGGCACCATTAGGCCTAAAATATATAATTATACTTCTTATATGAAATTTTATAGTTTTAAAGAAATTATAATTAAGTTTATGAAAACCGGTTGGTTTTACGGTTCAACATGTCATTCAATGGCTCATCGGATCATACAACTTTTTCTAATTCAAAGTGGATGAGCCAGATTTTTAAAAGGGTTCTAACCAGCCTAGCCTTCAATATGTGATTGAATCGGTTTAACCAGCCGGTGAGGTCCGATTTTTAAAACACTAGTGTTTTGGTAATTGATTTGATCAATTATTGCACTAGAAAAGAGAACGACATAATAATGCGAAATACCCTAATCCTACTCTAACCCTAACTCAAGAAACAATCCCAATGTACCACCCCAAATCAAGGAAACATTAATAATTAATATATCACATAATTATATAATTAGACAGTACAAATTACATTAGTTTATGGAGTGAAAAAACAGCCCACCAGCTTTTTTGTTGCCCACACACTTTATAATAAAGCAAAAGCAAAGAATAAAAAAGGTTATTAAATGAATGAAAGAAGAAAAAAATAAAATTATACAAAGCTCATTAACCCCACATCTCTATCAACATTCTTTCAGAAAATGTACTCAAAATTTCTCACAAACCAAACAGAACTTTGAAACCCTTTACCAAAGGGCTTGTAAGAGTGCATAAACAAGGAAAAAAAGAAAAAAAAAAGCAAGAAAGTGATAGAAAAGAATAGGAAAAAAAAACAAGAAATTAAAGATCAAAAGGAGATGATTTTTCTTTATAAATGCTATCTTTTTTGAAGGAAAAACAAGAATTTGAAGCTTGTTTTTTGATGGCAAACCCTAATTTTCTGTCTTCTTCTCCTTATGTTTTTGGATCTTCTTCTTCATCTTCTTCTCCTTCATCTTCATCACTTGGTTTTAATTATTTTCTTGATCACAACCAAGAGCTTCCTCAGTCATGGAGCCAACTACTTATGTAATTAAATCTCAACTATAATTCACTTTTTAATTAATTAACCTCATACTATTAAATAGCATGCCTACTTGATTCAAAAACAAGCTTTCTTTACTTTTTTTTGTCTACTTCACTCAAGTTTTTACGGTTATCGATTTTTAAATTTTTAGATTTTACCAACAACGGCATGTTACTAAGTGATTTTTGGTGAATTTTTGCTTGCTTGGTTTAAAAACAATCTTCTTTAGTTTTCGATATAGTTCACTGAAGTTTTTTTATAGAACGGTTACCTACTTTTAAATTTTTATATTTTACCAACAACGACGAGTTATTAAATGATTTTCGGTGAATTTCTGCTTACATGCGTACTCGTTACGATGTGTTTTTCAGGGGTGGTTTGACAGGAGAAGAACAAGAAGAAGAATATAGGTTTGGAGCGAGTCATTTCCATCCAAAATTCTTGAATCCATACGATGTAAAACAAGAAATTTCTCAAAATAGTAATTTGTATGGTCAAGGTGGTGGTGAAGAAGAATTTCAAACCCTAATTAGACCTAATTGGTCACAGCAAGTCATGCCAGTTTCTTCCCCTAGGTCTTGTGTTACAAGTAATAATATTCTTGACTTCTCTTACAACAACAAGCCAGATGTAATAAGTCAACACTTCGATCAATCATCTGAGGTTGGTAAAACAGAAAAAAAATATTGTAATTAATTTAATTAATTTATCTAGATTTTATAAGTTCATTCTTTTTTATGCTTCTTTTTTACTTCTTACCAGTGTAATAGCACGGCGGCCACCGGCGGCGGGGTGTGCAAGAAGGCTAGGGTTCAGGCGCCGTCTTCAAGCCAACCACCTTTGAAGGTATATAATAATGATGACTTCAGTTTACAGTGTCTTTCTTGCTTGTCTATTTCTGCAAGCATGTGTTATTCTTCTGCTATGTTTCATCTATATTCTGTTTACTAATTAAATAATAATTAAGGTAATTAGCAGAACCTAATGCTATATATTAATTATTCTTATTAGGTAAGGAAGGAGAAATTGGGTGATAGAATCACTGCACTTCACCAGCTAGTTTCCCCATTTGGAAAGGTAACAACTTATATATGTTGACACAAAAAAACTTCAAATTTGAATGTATAGGGTTAAATTTTTATGCGCTTGTAAGTGTACTTCATTTTTACATTAACGGAAAGTTACTATAGCAATTCGGGGTTTTATACGGCTACGAGCACGTTAAATAACCATCCAAAATTTTATTGCCACATAAGGAATATTTTTGATATGAATTGCTATAGTAACTTCTCGTTGATATAAAAATAAAAATTCAATTACTTACAAAATACTTATGTAATAAGATAAAAGCATGAAGCCAATTTAATTTATTTTTCAATTATATATACATGATCATATATAAAGCTGTGATTCTTTATTTTGGATCTCTCTTTTTGACATGAATAAAGAAGATGATGAGATTTAATGAAAAAGATGAGTTATAGTAATAATTAATAGAGAGAGTTTGTGTGGTGAAATGTTGGTCTTTTTGCAGACTGACACAGCTTCTGTCTTGTTAGAAGCTATTGGATATATCAGATTCCTTCAGGCTCAAATTGAGGTAAATTATTAATTATTAATTGAGTAATACTATATAACCCTCCTTTTTAACCCACCTTCTTCAACCCACCTGACGTGGCAACAAAGTAGTGGATGTATTATAAGTTGTTTTTTGAGATATACACTTTTGGAGGGGAATTGGACGAATTAAATGCTGCCATGTAAGGAGGGACAATGAAGGAGGTATAAAATGGTGGGTTAAATAGCATTTTCCTTATTAATTATGTGATATGTGTTTCTCTCTCTACCTCTCTTTCTTTCTCTCTCTAAAAATAAAAACACTTGAGATTTGAGAATCAGTGATGAGAATAAGCATGCACTTAAAGCTGCTGCATGCCCTCAATTATTCATTCTTTGCCTTTTCTAATCATTCTTTACTTATATACTATGTCATATAAATTCTTATTCTCTCTTCAAAAATTTATAAAAAAAATTGTAGGCTCTTAGCTCTCCTTACTTGGGTAATTCTGCATCATCAAACATGAGGAACCAACATTCTGTAAGTAACTCTCATATATATATGTATATTCTATTAAGAACCTTGATAATTTTATCAAGCATATCCTCAAAGTTAAATATAGACGGTTTGATCCATTAATTCTATAAATTGAAAATAGATCGAGAACGTATCCAGTCCCAAGTAAATCATTTTTATAAATTTACGTAGATTGATACAGTTGGAAAAGATAAATTTTATAATTTTAATTTGATTGAAATTTAAATAAAATTATTCCAATTTATAAATTAACGAATCCGACTTGCAATTTTTTTATGAATATATTTGATAATTTTATCTAAATTTCAATTCGATCAAATCATGTTAAATCTATCTATGTGTATTTATATTGCATTAATGTAAATAAAATTGAGCCTGGATTGATAGAATAATTTCCCGTTGTCTACCATATTAATTGGCTAACCGTAAATTTATTCGTATCACATTAATTGTTCTTTAAAAATAGTATAGTTGGATAATCATAAATATATTAATTTGTGGTAACTCATATCACGGGAGGAAACTTTGCACAAATATATATATACATTAATATTCTCTATTATCGATGCAAGACAAAGATCCTCTTATCTTTCTATTTCTTATTTGTTTATAAAGAGTATATATGCACATGTTGTATGGGTAATTGTATTAATTAAATAAATAGTGATTAGTTAAGTAATTGTAGAGAATTTTATTTGTTAGGTTCAAGGAGAAAGGAATTGTGTATTCCCTGAAGACCCAGGTCAGGTATTGCTGCAATGCCTTTATTGGATCCACAATTTAATTATTTATATAATTAACCTTGAAAAGAGAATTCTTTAAAGCATCTATATTAGTTTAAGCTAGCACAAGAACAAGGTTCTCAGCTTTATGCAACTTTAATCTAAATAAAAGTTGATTAAAAGAATAATTTGGGGACTAATTGAAGAGTAAATATTAATTTGGTATCAAGAAGAGGGTTAAGAAACACTAATAATTTTTTTATTTTCTCATTTAGTTGGTGAATGACATATGCCAGAAAAGAAAAGGAGGTCCTAATCAGGTACTTTTTAAAAATCTTTTACATACTTTTATCTTTTATCTTTAATCTTTTTACATACTTTAAAACTTATTGTTTCTCCTTCATTTGACTTATTTGTTCATTAATCATTATAGTTAATCTACAATCATCATTATTCTTTCTTTTGCACAATCTAAAATATGAAGAAAATGAATTTATTTTTTTCATCATTTAGATTAAATATAAGTTCAATAGATTTGTAAAAATAAATTTGGAATAATAAATATTAAAAAAAAATCATTAATTATAAAAAAAATGACATATTTAGATTTTTTCCACATTGGAAGCGGAACATTAAATGAAAATTTAAGATGTTATGATTTTTAAAACTTTTAATTTAGTAAACGAATAATGTTATTTAAATATATTAAACTTATAAAATTAGTTAATTTTAGGTTAAATCTCTCAATCCAAACGGTAATTTTAGCTTTATTAAATTTGTTTATTATTTGATCATATATCAGGATAGTGAAGATAATAAGCTGCCAAAGGATTTAAAGAGCAGAGGTTTGTGCTTAGTTCCTGTGTCTTGCACTCAGCATGTTGGAAGTGATAATGGTGCTGACTATTGGGCTCCGGCCATCGGCGGCGGGTTTTAATTATCGCCGGTCGTGTTTTCTCTTTTTCTAATTAGAATTTTAATTGGAGCTTATTGATTGATTGAATGATATAACATCATGAGCAGTCAATCTGCTGCAATTTAAAGATTGATTGCTCATGATGCTATGCATTCTAATTAACAACATTGCACCTGCATATATCTAGATATATATATGCATGCATGCCTCCATTTAATTACTGTTTTCATGTATTATCTAATTTAATTAAGAATTTTATGATTTTAATTGTTCCTCTAATTTCCATTTTTTCATGTCCTATATATGAAGCTTAATTAGTATTGTTTCGATTAGTTTGAACTTCTTTATCCGAGAAAATAATTAATGATTTTGTGGATTAATTACCTTTTCCCATTACTTGGTTAAATTTATTACAAAAGATTCTATAAATCTTTTATAAATTCAATTCTCTTATATAGTACTATTTGATTTAAGAGGAAAAATAATTTCGCCATGCAAACATGGTGCAGAGTTTACTACAACTATATAAGAGTTTGAAGCATTAATTTTAGAAGAATGGTTATAGGGGTATTTGAATTGTGCATCATGTTCAACAAACTCACACTTAGTCAATTAATTAAAAACAATATTTTTTATTTTTAGATCGATTAAAAAAAATATGAATTATTGCAATTTATAAATTTGTTCATTTTGTATAATTTTATCCTTAATCGACTCAAAATAAAAAAATATCGTCCTTAACAAATTAAAATAGCTATAAATATGACTTAATTGATCTTGATGTACGAATTTAAAGACTGAAATGATCCTTTACTCATTAATTTTAGCACATTAAACTGCTACCGTCCAAAATTATCAAGTTATGATATAAACATTTTGGAATGAAGCATTACACCACTCCTTTTCAATTTATGTTGTTAATTATTTTTAGTTGGCAATATTAGCTAACTTTTGCTAATCATACTCATTATGGATTAAATATGAAAATAAAATCTTAAGTATTTTTATTTATTTTTCACACTTACATACAACAGCAACATATATAACTAATTAAGATTAACTAAATTATCATAAGAGTAGTTTCCAATAAAAAAACAGAAATACATAATATATACACAATACACTTCTATGAATATTTTCCCCTGGTTTATGGACTGTTATGGACACAACTGTATGAAAATGATGTAGGCCTTGTTTAGCAGCTTTTCAGAGCACTAATTACAATTTTTATTTGCGATTTAATATATTTTTTTGAAAAATAAAATGCATTTTTTTGTCAGAAAATAGAAAATTAATTTTAAAAAAACTGTGCCAAATAAAATGAATCTCTAGCATAGCAGAAAGACTATTCTCATTATATTTATTATTATTATATTGTATATAATAAAATTAGAGTAAAATATCAATCCGGTTTTTAAATTTGTGACACGGAATCAAATAACTCACTTTCAACTACTTTAATAAATTGAGGACAATATTTTTCGTTTTTATGTCGATTAAAGATAAAATTATATAAAATGAAAAAAAATTAAAAACCAAAATAAACTAATTTTATAATTGATTTAAAAATAAAAAATATCATCTCCAATTTGTTAAAATGATTGAAAATCGACTATTTTATTTCGAATCACAAGTTTTTATTCATAAAAAATCTTCAAATAAAAAATTAAAGAATTGTGAGAACATTCCTTTTGAAAATAGCAATCCATACTTGTTCTTTAACCATATCTAACTGAAAATAATTAAATAAACTGAAATAATTCACTGCCAGCCATCCCTGCCTGACCCGAATATGCAAATATGGACCCCATTTTTTAATGTGCACTCAAGTGACATGGAGCCTCACACCCCTTTGCCTCTCTCTTTGACACGTGTCGGCTGTCGTCACCGTGACATAATTATTTTATCATATATAATTTACTTCTATTATTTGTATTTTCAGTTCATAAAGAAAAAACCTATTTGTGTTTTCAGTCTACGGTGTGGGCTTTAAGTTTTGGAATATGATGTCTTTGGACATAAATCAATATTTATAGGCCCTATAAGTCCATTTACCATATTTTTTGAAATATTTTTAAGAGTGTTGTTTCTTTCTTAATTATCAAATCTCATTCGCAGATGAGAACTTGGCCTAGTGGCTAGGTCGTTAGACTTGCATCTTGAGATTCGACCTTCTAATTTTGCAGACTGTGGTTTGTCTGTTTAAAAAATAATAATGGTACTAATTAATTTTCGATAACTCACGCTAACAACTAACATAATAATAGTTGTATATCTGCTAATTTTTTTTTATCAAATCTCATTCGGACAACTCTTAAATACTTACATTAGTAAGCTATTCCGATGATCAGTTAAAAACAGATGCTTTATGCTAATTCTGACTATGTATGAGTCACATATCACATTATAAAGACAAAAGACAAATTAATAAACAATTTTGCTAATAAAATACAATCCTCACAATCAAAATATCTTCATATGAAAACCCGAATTTCCTACTTCTGTAGTTTACAATTTGATATTAGAACTTTTTTTTTTTTTTTTTGAAAAGGAAGATAGGCCAAGGCCTAGAGGCTAACTAGAGGGTCTGAACATGCGAGGCAACGAAACACCCGCAATATCCTCCATAAGGATACTCGACACACCATGAACCAAATTGTCATGAATCGAGAGACCTAACCCGTGGCTAAAGCCGTAGCTAGCCATCCAATCCGCACAGCGATTCCCTTCTCTATGAACATGACGAATACTAACTTGCCAATCTTTCTTCAGAATGCTTCTAATGGCGCTAATCAGGTTAGTGTTAGCGTTGATGGCCATATTAGAACTTTCTTTTAACCAACTAAGAGTTACTCTAATTCCTGAGAATTCAAATGCATAGTATTTTATGATCCGAGCAAACTCACTTACTTACTTGAAGAAAGTGATATCTATCATCACGAACGACACAACTGATAACAACATAACTTCATGACAAGAACAATATAACGAGGTCATCAATTACTCCTTGATGATTATCATTGCTCTCACGTCATCAATTTTTACTCTTGCATATCTCTTGGCAATAAATTGTTGACCCGCTAAATTCACGATGAAATCCTCATTCCCTCTTCCTATTCATAAAAGATATGACAAAACAACTTTTTAAATGGAATAAAAGGAGTATGTATTATTTGCTTTTCAATAGAAATGCAATCTCAATAATTAAGACTATTGTTAACAAAAAATGAGTTCATTTATTAATTTAAAAATTAGATAGTTTTCTCTTGAAAAGTACATATAAAATCATATCATTATTAAAAGCTAAATGTATATATTGGACTCTTACATTTGATTCGGTTTTGAATATAGATTCTCATGAATTTTTTTTTCGACGAAAATATTTAACATTATGAAATTTTTCTTACATCGGCCTTCTAAATCTAAAGTGTCACTTGCCCGTTGACTGCCAATGTAAATCATCAAACCTAATATGTTAATTAAGTTATATGAAAAATAAAATATTAAATTTATTAATATAATCAAAAATAAAATATCAAATTATTTAAAAGGGAGTACCTAATTAATTGTTAAAGGAACTACCAATATTATGTTACTGCTCAAACTTAAAAGACCGAAAGATAGAGGTGGCCACGGTTCATAACCCGACGGTTCCGGTTCGGAACCGCCGAGTCACGGTTCAAGAAAAAGTGGAACCGGCCCGGAACCGCCTAAGAGACGGTTCCATGACGGTTCGGAACCGGACGGTTCCGGTTCCGGTTCCGGTTTAGGACGGTTTAAAAAAAAATTAAAATTAAAATTAAAATTTAATTACTAAAAATGTATTTTAACAATAAAATAACTCACACAGAGATAGTATTACAAGAAAATAAAGATTTTTTTTTTAAATTATAATATTAACCAAAAATTTAACTAAAACAAATATAACATATATTTTATTATAAAAGTAAATATATTATATAATAAAGATATAATATATATTTTAAATATATAATTTATATTTTTTATTAACGGGTTCGACCCTTAAACCACCGGTTCCGACCCGGAACCGCCGGTTCACGGTTCAACAAATTTGGAACCGGCCCGGAACCGCCTTTTGTACGGTTCCGGGCCGGTTTTAGTCCGGTTCCGGGTTTGACCGGTTCCGGGCCGGGTTTGACCGGGCCGGTTCCGGGCCGGTTCACGGGTTGACCCGGCCCTGGCCACCTCTACCGAAAGACACCAAACGCATTTTTCAGCAGAGATAGAGACGGAAACTTGAGCTCAACAAGTTGACCATGATCTTGAGAGTCACTAACTCACTGTCTTCACCCTTTACCAATCAATCACTCAACAAAACTTCTTTTCCGACGAATTCACCTGTCTGGGCTCCCGTCAATCTTAAACCCAGTACCGGACAACCTTCGAAGAACAAAAATATCGCAGCTTTTGCTAAATCTGCAAACTCTAACATGGCAGATAAGTTCAAGCAAACTGCTCTCTTAGTCATTGACATGCAGGTGCTTCCTTTTTATCTTTTTCTTTCTGGGTTTTTAATATTTCATGTTTTAAGTATAGTTCTTCATTAAAATGAAAGATTTTGGTTTTGTTTTAGAATGATTTTGTACTTGAAGATGGCTTGATGAGAGTTAATGGAGGTAAAGCAATTATCCCAAATGTGATCAAGACTGTTGAAGTTGCTAGGCAACGTGATATCCTTGTCATCTGGGTACTTCTCTACTTCTCTTTATGCAATTTCTGTTTGTTTCCTGGTAAAGTTGTTTTCTTGCAAAATTTGAAGTTTTATGGGAATAGTCTGGAGGGTTTCTGATACAGTTGGATTCGAATTTTTTAAAAAAATTATCCAATTTTGGTTGATGTATCCTAAGAAAATATTAAAGAAGCCCACACGGGTTTGGTCTTCTAGTGGTCTAAGTCTCAGTCATCTGGGCACCATGGTCGCGGGTTCAACTCCCAGCTACACCCTTTCTAATGCATGGAGTGGTTGGGACTTGGCTGCTGGCCATTATAGCTCGTAATTGCCATGTACGTGGGCTTGCCGGCGTTCCAGATCCTTCGGCTTAGGGGAATGAGTCCTCTTCACCTAAAAAAAAAAGAAATATATATGAAAAAAAAATTTGGCTGTCTTTATTTGTGCAAATGTCATTGAAGTTTATTAATTGTGAAACCATTGCAAGATTATTGTAGTCCTAGCTGTCATATGACTATGAGTAAACAATTTTAGGAACCACGAACTAGTGCTTGCTTCAGATTATTTCTTTTATTAAATGTAATCAGGACTATTACTGATGAATTTAAGTTGGTGAACTTGTTTCATAGTGCCTCGTGTATGCATTGTGTTTAGGTTGTTCGCGAACATGACCCACAAGGAAGAGATGTTGAGCTTTACCGCCGGCATTATTACTCTGCCGGGAAAGTGCCTCCTGTGGCTAAAGGAACCACCGGGGCAGAGCTGGTTGATGGCCTTGCGATCAAAGAAGAGGATTATAAGCTGGTGAAGACACGATTTAGTGCATTTATGAACACTAATCTTCATTCGCTTCTTCAGACCGAGGGAATTAAGAATTTGGTGTTTGCTGGTAAGCGCAATTTCAGGACTTGAGAGTTCCACGAGGCATGGTGATATATGTGTAATTGAGTTATTGCTTGATGTGCAGGCGTTCAAACTCCAAATTGCATTAGGCAGACTGTGTTTGATGCTGTGGCACTAGATTACCAAGATGTTATTGTTGTTGTTGATGCCACTGCGGCTGCTACACCTGAGATACATTCTGGTATGTATTCTATAACTGCCCGAGTTTAGCACTGCTTGTTCTAGAAAAGGATAAAATGCTTTAATTTAATTGAGACAAACATTTTGATGAATTTTACTTGATGATTATGATAAATAGTTAAAAAGATATTGTTAGGTTATAGAAGAATTGGGAAATCCTTATGCATAAAGCTTATGTTCATTTTGCTAAATATTTGGTATCTTATTACTTCAAGGTTGGTTATATTATTTAAGTTGGCTCCCATTCATTTTCAGAGTCCGAAATCTATGACCGTTAGGGTTATTCATTTGTAGTTTAAAATCAATGTTTTACTGCATTAGGAACTTTGTGCAATTTACCCATTCCTTATGTTTTTGTCAAAATCAGTTGATGGATTTCAATATGCAGTGAAGTAACTAGAAGATTTTATTCTTTCATCATTAGAGTTTAACTTCACTTCAGTCAGGTATCTACAGGCCAATGTTTTAAATAACGGATTGGACAGGCTGGTCCAACCATTTTGGATCCAAAACCCTGGAAATAAACGGCGGGTTAAAATAACCTGTCAGTTTAACAAAATAAAAAAAAATGTTCCAAATCATAAGAATCAAACAAAACACAAACTAGGAAATGAATCCAGCAAGAACCCAGGTAGCCTGCAATTCACAAAGAATTGACTTGTCATACACGACACACGGTCTCTCCCGTTCTCCCTTCTTCCTTCTGTTGCTGCTTTGTTAGATCGAGAAATGGATGGTTCGATTAGATTAGAGTAACAAGCTTTGGTGGAAAATTTTATGAAATATAATCAAAAGAATGGATGTTTTGGTTTCTGTTTTTATATATGAAATAAACTAGAAAAACATTTCTCATAATAAAAGCCAACTTGTTTGTTGAACCGGGAGTCAATGGCCATACATACTAGTTCGACTACCGGTTTAGCTTTTAAAACACTGCTATAGACAAAACTGTACCCAGAGTCATTCTGTTTTAGCATGCAATATTGGATATTTGTGTTTGCATCACATTAAGTTCAAATTATATGTCACAAATATCCTCGTGTTTGTGACACATAGAGTAAGCAGATTGTGTTGTTCTACAAGGATAAAAGACAATAGTAAGACATAATCTTTTATGGGAAAATTGGATAAATTTTTTTGTAACTGTAGCTGGTTTGAGGTATCGAGCCATGGTATTATCTGAATTCTGAAGATAGTAATAGAACACATTTTCTGTCTGAAATGAAGTGTACCTCGATGAGATGGAACTTAAAATTCCATCATAGCACCATAACCTTTGTTGAGACTGTCCTCTTGGTAAATTTGAGAACATTTCTGATTGCTAAGCTCGGAATATAGATTTAAAAAAAATGAATTGTACATGTAGTATTCTGTTTTTAGTCTACTACAGAAGGACTAGATGCCTTATTGACTAGCATGGATTTCTATTCACGTTCCAGCCAATATTATTGACATGAAAAATATTGGAGTCGCAACCCCAACATTACAGGAGTGGTGCAACACTGATGACTGATATGCCTGATGACTAAACAAGGTCTGCCTCTCTTATGATCCTTTAATCAATGGCTACTGGTCTCTTGCTCGTGCGTGCTCGTGCAGCTTTGTGGTTGAACTGATTATTAACTCATCATATGTGATCATGTCATGTCTCTGTGGTTCATCAAATTGCTTTATCATTGTCGATAAATAAAATGCAATGAAATAACTGCACTTCACTTTTAGTACAGTGGTTTCTTGCAATCACAGCTGCAGTTCTGTTTAAGTTATGAATGTTATTGACAATTGTTTCATGATTCTGATCTTGTTAATTACTGAAAGCAGCACTCTGCACTGTCACATGTCTTTGGGATATAATTAAATTATTTCTAAAATTTCATTTATTATGCAAAATAAAAAATTTGATATTGTTTAATGAACGTATTATATTACTATTGTTTTCATTCTTTTTCGTGTATATCACATATATACACATTGGATACATTATGAATACACCACTGATACATCGTAGATACAAATACATTTTCAATAGTATTTCAAATATGTATTGTTTATATATTTTGTATGCATTTTGTGATTTTTATAATTCTGTTTTCGGTTGCTGGCTTTTTTTTCTTTTTTTGTAGTTGAGGATTTCGATAATATTTTTCTCTTTGCTAAAAGTTAATTGTATCCTCTTATTTTCGGAGGATGTATATGATTTGTTTTTAAGAAATATCTGAATTTTTTTGGAGGATGTAGTTAGATTGTTTCAAAATGACCAATACATTGTAGATACATATTTGATACATCGTTAATATATCGCAAATACACCATTGATACATCATAGATGTAATTCAATTGGCGGCAATAATTTCTCAATAACTAAAGAAACAAACCTTTATAATTCAAAATATCATCAAAATCGACTAATTAACAATCAAAACTCTTTGCACCAACTAAATCACAACAAAATAATACAAAAATAGCCATTTTATTTTTTAAAGCCTAAACTTATAAAAGAAAGACATGTTTTTCTCAGTTTTAAACCATTTTTTGAATATGTTTTAGAAATATAAGAAGATATGTTAATGCTACATTTCCAATACATAGCCGATACGTAGATGACACATATTTAAATATTTTGACATGCTGATACGCGTTGACGCGTAACTGACGTGCGTGTCAGACGCGTTTTTGACCAGTTATGACACGTTTTTTGACCCTTTTTTGCTTTGAGTGTGACATGTGTCTCCTATTTAGTTGTTTGATTAGAATATGTAAATTTTTATCTTTTTGTGGTATCAATATAAATTATTTGGCTGTTGTGTATTTTTGTTATTTCTTATTTAAATAGTACTATATATTTGTGATTTCCCTAGTTAATAATCGGTCATTTTGTCCGAGAAAGTAATTACCGAACTCAATTATTTCTGCCGAACCAATTGTCAATATTGTTGAACCAGTGATGCCAAGAAATTGCCGATCTAATAAATTTTCACTTTGCCGAACCTATAGCCATCGGGTAATTGCCGAACTTATTTTTGGTGCCGAACTAATAATTTTTTGCAGAACTAAGACACTTCATAATTCGGCAAACAAATTGACATAAGTCCACTCTATGTCCACACTTTAAGTCCACTATATGTCTTATTATTCACTTAAATGTCTTGTTCGGCAAAGCATGGAAAAAAGTATACAAACCTCATTGGTTTTATTAGCATTAACTAGTCCACTATCTGCCGATAAAACCCATGCTAAATGGTTTGACATTACTTGGTCGAACCAATGCCGAGTGGTTCATGACTTTGGTTCGACAATTAAGAAAAAATTGGCCAATTATGGATGACTTGGTTCTTGTACCGAATTTTATTTATTTTTCCGAATTTCCTAAAACGCCGAACTTCACCCAAGTTCCGAGCCTCACCCAAGTGCTGAACCATATTGAATTTAACCTAAGTGCCGAACTTTACCAAAACGCAAAATTTTCACCTAGGTGCCAAACTTTAAATTTTCGGTATGAATTTCAAATTTTAGGTACGAATTTCACCTAAGTGCTAAAATTTTAACCTTAGATATGAATTTTAAATCTTGCAACTCATGAGTGATAAACTAAGGTACCATCAATTAAGAGCCAAACTTCAATCAAGTGAAATTCGACTCTTGGGTGAAGTCTGCCTAACTTCAAATTTTAAGGTACAAATTTAACCCAAACACTAAAAAAATTAAGAAAAAGAGGTTTTTACACAAATACCAAAAAAATAGAAAATATTAATAAAAATACTACCTCAAAGTTCTATTTAGAGAAAATTTTATCTTTTTAAAAATATTTACAAAATTACTATCTTTTTGTATACAAAAATACAATTTCGTATACATTCAGTATAAATTTTGAATACAAATTAGATAATATATATGTATATATAATTTTATTGTTTATAATCCTCATATGATACAAATTATATACGAATTGTATATGTTTTTCTTTTAAAAAATTTAGATATGAGAATATGACAAGCGGTGGCGTTGTGGAGGCCGACGAGCGGCGGCGTGAAAAGACACGGGCCTGGCGACAACGTGGAGGAGCAACAGGCGACAACGGTATGGAGGAGTAGCGAGTGGTGGCAGCAGTGTTGAGGAGGTGGCGAGCGGCAGCGACAGCAAGATTTATAAAGTGAAAGTTGATGGTAGTGGTGGATAATAATGGAGAAAGAGAAAAAATTAGGGTTTAAAAAAAATAAGAGATGAAGGAGATGAAGAGAAAAGATAATATTTTTGTAAATAATTTTAAAGAGATAGTAATTTGTATATTTTTTTGTTTTTTATAGTATAGAGTGCAATTTAAAAAAAATAGAGAAAAACTTATAAAATTTATAGTATTAATTGTGTTGTGTGTGATAAAGATAAAGTGGGAGTGGACAATTTTATTTTGGACAAAAGTAAACTAAAAGGGTTTATTTGTTCGATTTTAAAACAAGAGTTTCATTGTTCAATATTAAAAATATGAGGGCTTAATTGTACTCAAAAAAAGTAAAAGGGATAATCTATGCTTTTAAGAAAAAGTCAAGGATTTTTTTGTACTTTGTGCCTTTATTTTGAGAGATGCAGTAACATGTTTTTAACACTAAACACATTTTTGAGCGAAGAGACAGAGATACTGGAGCTTGCTGTTAGCGAAAGAAGGTGAGCATGATGTTGAGAGTCACCCACTCACTTTCTTCACCCTTTATTAACCAATCACTCTTCACAAGAAATCACCTCCCAACAATCTTCCAAGAACAAAAAGATCGTAGCTTTTGGAAGCTTTAACATGGCAGATAAGTTTAACAAAACTGCTCTCTTAGTCATTGACATGCAGGTGCTTTCTTTTTATCTTTATCTTTATCTTTATCTTTATCTTTCTGGGTTTATAAAACTTTCATGTTTGTTCTGTAATGATTTTGGTTTGTTTTAGAATGATTTTATACTTAATGGGCTGACCAGAGTTAATGGAGGTAAAGCAATTATCCCAAATGTGATCAAGACTGTTGAAGTTGCTCGACAGCGTGATATCCTTGTCATCTGGGTACTTCTCTACTCCCCTTTATGCAATTTCTGTTTGTTTCCTGGTAAACTTGAAATTAGAACTGTTTACTGATGAATTTAGGTTGGTTAACATAATTCATAATTTCATGGTGCCTTGTGTATTCCATTGGAGGTGAGTTTGATGGGAAGTTTTATGTTTAGGTTGTTCGCGAAAATGACCCGCTTGGGAGAGATGTTGAGCTTTTCCGCCGGCATTATTTCTCTGCCGGGAAACTGCCTCCTGCGGCTAAAGGAACCCCGGGTGCAGAGCTGGTTGATGGCCTTGTGATCAAAGAAGAGGATTATAAGCTGGCCAAGACACGGTTTAGTGCATTTATGAACACTAATCTTCATTCGCTTCTTCAGACCGAGGGAATTAAGAGTTTGGTGTTTGCTGGTAAGTGCAATTTTAGGACTCCAGAGTTCCATTAGGCATTCGTGATGTATGTGTGATTGAGTTATTGCTTGATGTCTAGGTGTTCAAACTCCAAATTGCATTAGGCAGACTGTGTTTGATGCTGTGGCACTAGATTACCAGGATGTTATTGTTGTTGCTGATGCCACGGCGGCTGCTACACCTGATATACATGCTGGTATGTATTCTATAATTGCTTGAGATTAGCACCGCTTGTTCTAGAAAAGATTGCATGCTTTAATTTAATAGACACAAAACTTTTCAAGAATTCTAGACATGATGATAATGGTAAATAGTAAAAATTACATTGTTAGGTGAAAGAAGAGTTGGGAAATCCTTATTAGAAAACAAACATATAGCTTAGTGCAAGAGAATGAATTCAAATTCCTTTTATAATCAAAATAATGACAAAGTAAAGCAATCCCTGTCTGTTTAACTTGTAGATTATAGTAGAAAGAATGGACGGCTTGGTTTCTGTTTTTATTTATGAAATAACCTAGAAAAACATTTATAATATAAAAGCCGCCATGTTTGTTGAGCTGAGAATCACTGCTAGTTTGGCCACCAGTTCGTTTTTTAGAACACTGCTATAGACAAAACTGTACCCACAATCATTTTATTTTAGCATGCAATATTAGAAATAGTCCTTGTGTTTGCATCACATAGATTGAGAAATTTAAGTTCAAACTGCATGTCACAAATACTCCTCGTGTCTGCGGCACATAGAGTAAAAAGATTGTGTTGTTGTACAAGGATAAAAACAATAGTAAGACATACTATTTTACGGAAAAAGTGGATGAAAGGATTTGTGACTGTAACTGGATTGAGCTATCAAGCCATGGTATTATCTGAATTCTGAATATAGCAATAAAACATATCTTCTGTCAGAAACGAAGTATACCTCAATGAGATGGAACTTTAAACTCCAATATCATAACACCATAACCTTTGTACATGTAATATCCTGTTTTTAGCATACTGCAGAAGGACTAGAAGCCTTATTGCTATTTGCATTTATATTGATTGTTCGGAAAATCTGTGATTGTTAATTTATATGCAAAGAACCTATTGAGTTAAAAATCAGCATTTAACTAGCGTGGATTTCTATTCACATTCCAGCCAATATTATTGACATGAAAAATATTGGAGTCGCGACCCCAACATTACAGGAGTGGTGCAACACTGATGCCTGATCATCTACCTGAAGACTAAACAAGGTCTGCCTCTCTTATGATCCTTTCATCAATCACTATCTGTCTTATGCTCCTGGCCGTAATGTGCTTGATCTGATTATTAAATCATCATAGGTGACCATCTCTATGTAATTCTTCTAATTTATCATTGCCGATTAATAAAATGCAATGAAATAATTGCACTTCGCATTTAGTACTATGTTTAATATGGTTGATGCTGAAAAAAGTAATACTCGCTGTTTTGTTTACTCCGACTATGAATATACACTTGGTTTCTTGCAATTGTAACTGCACTTTCCGCTTAAGTTCTGAATGATTTTAACATTTTTTTCCTGATCAAGTCCCATGTATTTTGATCATGATAATTACCGAATGCAAGCACTCTAGGCTTCACTAAGCACTGTCATGTTTAATTGTTTGAGAGGCCAGTCTGCTGGAAACCAACAATTTATGGGATATGATGAAGCCCATTAAGAAAACTGAGGTAGCACTTTTTTTTTAGAATAAACCTTTGTATTAATTAAAAGCAAACGGAATACAAAGTACGTAAAGGCCGGAATATTCAGATCCAATAGTCGACATCAAATATAGAATTTGGCTCTCTAGCCATCATATGAGCAGTCATATTCGCTGACATAAAAATAACGAAACCATTGTGATAGGAATTCTGATGTCGACATTGGTGATAAATGTCAATGATTTTGATTTGTGTATAAACTGCAAAATGTAAAAACGAGAAGGGTCTAGGTTTTTGTCCGTAGAACTACTTCGATGCTTGATATTAGCAATACTTTAATGGAGAATAATCAACCAATTAAAGAGAGAGAAAAAGAATTAAAAACATTTTGTATAAATTCCTCTATGCAAGACAGTGAAAACATTCATTAATAAACAGAAGTTGAAGTCATAAGTATATTCCGTCAACTCAAATCCGAATCAACTCAGGATAATATGAAAACCATTCTCGATGACCTAACATCGAACAAACATTTTGTGCTAGATTGTATTTATGATCCCTAAAACTTATCTGTTTTTAGGAGTTGAAACTTCGGATTGTATGAGGCAAACAGCATTTTGATGCACAGATACCTGACATGAATGCATGCATTTTGAATTATTGATTTATTGACTCTTGTCTTCAACAAATATTTAAGCTGATTTGATCAATTTTTCAATATTT
This sequence comes from Mercurialis annua, assembly GCF_937616625.2. Lineage (NCBI taxonomy): Eukaryota > Viridiplantae > Streptophyta > Magnoliopsida > Malpighiales > Euphorbiaceae > Mercurialis > Mercurialis annua. The sequence goes on along the minus strand of NC_065574.1, from coordinate 2,277,356 downwards.
TTAAGACTTCAGATTTATGTTTATTTGTTTGAACCGCTAGTGACCTGAAAATAATAGTTTTGATAAATTGTCTGCCAGGTGTCAATGATGTGTCTAATTATGCTACATGTTTTTTATTTTTCATTTTTTTGTGTAACCTGTACAGACATGTTATTTATGGACAGTGTGTGTATATAAAATCAGAAAGATTTTTATAAAAATTCAATTAAAAATCAAGGAATTTTTTCTGTTACGAATTAAAATAAAAAAGATTTTATAGGAGAGAAAAGATAAGGATTATGGATGAAAAATACTCCAATATTACAATAATCATATGCAAATAATTAGTCTATATATTAATTATGGGAATTTATTTTAGAAGTGCATCTTTCAATTGACTAATGTTAATCAATTGCAGCTATTATAGATGATTTAAAGTTCATGAATGTACCAATGAGTTATAACTTAAATGGTTAAGTTAAATTTCTCCCGCTGGCATTTCCATCCCCAATGACAAAAAGTTCAAGAAATCATCAAGTCTAATTACTAGCCTGCTTCACTAATTCAGAGTTTAATTTATTATTGAAACATTAATTTTAAAATAATTTACATTTGAAGATTATTTATACAAAAAACATATTTGTATTATTTAAAGAAGCACTAGACTGATAACTGAATTAATGAAATTTGTATGTATAAAATAGACGAGAATAAATTTATTTGGTCTCCGGATAAATTTTTAAAACTATTAATGCTATGATACAGAAATAGGCGGTTATAACCGCCCCTACAAGTGTTGGTTGCATTTTTTGAAACTTCACTTAAACCGTTGTTGTCCACCGCCGAACATGAAAATTTCGACCTTTCTGAATTTGAATCTTGGTTTCGTCCATTGTGCTTCTATCCTATAACATTTTAGGCATAGTATTATACATAATGAATAAAAAAAGATATCCTTACAAATTGCAAGATCTAAGTGACGATTCAATAACACGAAAATTGCTGTAGCATGCAAGCAAACAACTGACACAGGCATGCTCTAATTTCTGAGTTTTAGGACACTCCATATATTACTATGAAAACAAACTGTTGATGCACATAACTTGCTTTAAAATGGTAGAAAATTCTGTCTTTGGGATTTCTTGTAGTATTACTACAAAATTACAAATTGACTCCATCATAATTTTTCTTGGAATTGGCACACTTTCAAAGCTTCCATCAACTTTTATCTATTTATTAAAGGAGCTGGATGAACAGCCGTTTTTTTTTTTATAAAGATGAAATTATAACTATTTAGACTACTTGAGTTGGAAACATAATGTGTTTTAAGATTTTAGTAGAATAATAGATACAGTAGTTAAATTTTGGTAATTGATAGGTGAAAAATAGAAACTGAATGAGTAGCGATTGATGAGCTCAGGGATGATTCAGCGGGTGATTAGTAAACCGGACCAATCAGTTGAACTGATAACATGCCAGCTGTTCGATCCGACTAACCTAAAAAAATTAAAAATCTAGTTCAATCGAATTGGACCAGATTGAACCATAAACAAATCAGACCGAATTATTAGCTGAACCCGAACAAACAGACTTAAATGTCGGTTCAACTGGAAAAACCAGACTGTATCGTCAACGATTGAATCCATAACCGGTGGCCACGCTAGTTGAACAAATTGAACTTGTAACTAGTCATCACATTGGTTCTATTTTTAAAACATTGGATTCAGTCACTGAAATAAAGATTTCCTTACAAATTTAATTGTTTTAAATTTTATGGAGTCCAATTATGCAACATGTAACCAATGGATTATATTTTAAATGGTATAAGCGTTGAGTAGCAAGTAAGCAAACTGTGAGGTCGTGGTTTCAAATTTTCCCATAAACGCTCTCTCGTCTCCAATTATAGAAGGAAAAAAAATGATGGAAGATGTACGAGAAACATCCTCAACATTGTTGGAATTCATCTTTAAGCTCTAAATTCAAGATATTGTTAAACTAAGGAACAATCATATAGTGCAAGCCAGATAGGTGAATTGTCTGTCTGGCATGGAATGTATTATTTTTTGTTAACTAGTTTTATATTATTAATTTAGGCATGGAAGCAGAAACAAGATCAATGTATTTGCAACAACTTCCATGAAAACCAATGATTACAACTATAGGTCCTGTGTTTTTTCACTAACATGGCTGCCATGTTATGCAAGTCCATTCTTGTTTCATGTCCCCATTATACATAATTTGACCTATGATCCATCTTCTTAGTACTAAAGTTTGTGCTTAATTTTATTAATTTAATCAAATTAAGAAATCTAACTAACAAGCTGATCTACTAACTACCAAGCTATGGATATGTTAATCAATCCTATATTTAATCAAATGACGGAAAATCATTAAAAAAGAAAAACGGAATATTAGAAGGAAACAACTACAGAATGAAGGGAAACAAAAAAAAGCGAAACGAGACGGTTAAAAATAAAAATGATGTTGAAAGTAAGAATTGAAAAATCGTATTGGTTCCGACGGTTAGACTAAAATTCGGTCCAACTAATTCTTTAAAAATATAATTTTGGTTCAACCAGTTGGACCGAAAAATTTGGACCGAACCGACAAATTTTGAAAAATCAATTGGCCGATTTTTTGATATTGGACAATTTTATTTTAAATTTTTCAATATTGAACGACTTAGGCTAATTTTTTTGGCCTAATTGTAAATAAATAAATAAACTTTTGCAAGTGGTTACAATTTAAACCGATTTTTTTTAATTTTTTAATACTATTCCAATTTAACGATTTCATTGTAATTTTATCCATTTTTAATTAATTTAATTTTTTTAAAACTTTCATCTCAGCACAATATTTAATTGCACTATTTGGCCTTTCTGATAATTTTTAGCTTCAAATTTGCCTTTTTTTACTCCGATCACTGAAAATTAGAAAATTTAATGTTATATTTAAATGTTACTTGATCTTTTAGATTAAAAGTTAAACTTTAAAAAATGAGTTGCTAATTGTGGAGTTAGTATATAAATTTGACCAAAAATTAGGACAATTAAATTGATTAGAAAAAAATTAGAAAGAACTACAATGAAAAATAAAATTGGATTAACATTACAAAAATTAAAAAGTTTGATGTAAATATTAAACACACGCAAAAAACTTGTATTTTATTTTCCATTTGACCTAAATTTTTTTAATATTGAACCATAAAATGTACTGAAAGAGACACAAACAATATAACCTAAATATGTTTTTTATATATAGTTTTACTCGATTGATTTAACAAAGGGTTGAATTAACAACCAATGACCACACTGGTTAATCCACCGATTCAATTTTTAAATGCTAGTTGAAAGTGGTAGATAGACTTTCTTAGTTAACTCGACGATTAGAAGATGATTTTCTATTTTGTCCCGGCTGATTCTGTCATTGCATACCATGATATTATCTATAAAATAATTATAGTCAAGCCGGTATATAATATTTAATAGTAGAAATTATTATTTTAATTTTAACAATAACATACAATTATGTAAGGGGATAACTAAATTTACAAGCCAAACAATAAAGTGTAAAGTTTCTTCAAAATGTAGGACAATTAAAAAAAGAAAAAGGTAGAGATTCATGGGCCTAACCAATATAGGGCAACAAATTGGAGAAAATTAGGAAATGTACTCCTATTTTTAAAATATTTGTAAATTTTACCTCACCGCTTAAAAGTTAAGAAAAATACTCCCGGTTTTCTAAGTTTTATATTTTTACTCTGAAATTTATTACAATTGTTGTTTTACTTGTCTAATTTAAAACTAATACTCTGTACGTTTATTTTTATACTCTTTTCTGTCTCTTTCACAATTTCTCCTGTTTCTCTCAATTAGGTGAATATTTAAATCTAAGTTTGATTTGTTCAGTCTTGGCAGCAGACGGTGGCTGCGGCGGAACGGGGAACGATTGTGGCGGCGGTGGAACGAGAAACAATGGATAAGTAATAGATTCGATTAGGCCAGCAATATAAGAGAGTTTAGAAGAGGAGGAGGAGAGGTAGAGGTGATCTCCGCTGACGACAGTGGAGGCGATATTCGGCGGTGAAGTGGAGGCGATCTTCGGCGGCAACTGTGAACGGTAAAGTGGAGTTTCATTTTATTTTCTATGTTGATTTTGATTTTATTTTAAGAATCGTAGTTATGGAAATTTTAAGGTCTAGGCTTTCTTGAGGCACTTGTTCCTCAACTATTCAAGAAAAATGTTCGTATCTCTTTTGAAGGATTGGAATTCTCTTTTTATTACAATTTATGATTCCCATAAACTCACCAACTGATTAAGGATCATTGTTTGCAAATGGGTTGTTATTATACCTTGTGGTCCCTCTAATTCCATGAAGTCCATAGATTGGAGTTTGCCATATCCTACATTGCAATCACGGCAACTTTTTATGTAGCTATCCAGATACTGCCAAAGAGAATGTGAAAAGATATGATAAATGTTTTGAGAAGCTTCCCTCTGCAGACAAGGTATTTTTGTTGCAAATTCAAATTAAAGAATCATGATACGAGAACTCAGATTAACATCTCTATAAAAGTAACTTGTTTTCTGGTTTGACAAGTTCATGAACAGATTAAGACAAAGATGAGGCTGAAGAATGGTTTGTTGCCCTTAAGACATTGATAACTATTAACAGCTAGTTAGCTACCAATGCAAGTGGAGATTAGAGTCCAGAAGTGAGAGTGCATAAATATAGGAAGCATGCCAGGGAAAGAAGGCTCTAACCGAATTCATTTTTTACATCTTTTGAGCACAGTCGTAGGTGCTATATATGAGACATGGCTTGTACTAGAATATTATGATAAAGTTAGTTAAAGATGATATTATTAGTGAATACTTTTTGGTTTGGAGGCTGCTGGTTATTTGGCAAAAGAAATGTCATTTCCTTTTTTATTTTTAAATACTAAAATGGCAAATTCAGATCTTGGATTTCCTAGTGGTAGTGGTAATTAAATTAAAGACTTTATATTGAAATGAAGATCATTTGACTAATAACCCTTATAAAATAATTTATGTAAAAATTACGAAAAAATTATGAAAATTTATTATGATAATATTATGATTAGATTATGATAATATTATGATTAGATTATGATAATACTTTAATAAGGTTGCGATATTATTACGATATTGTTTATAAAAATATCATCTAATTTTGTATAAATTACGTAGATAATTTATAAAAAAATTATAATAAGGTTATTCAAACATTATGATAAGAACATAATTATGGTGAAATTATGACAATATTATGATATAGTTATGATAAAAAAAATATAATTATAAAAAGGTTATGATAATATTATGATACGGTAATGATAATATTATGATAAACCTATGATAAGGTTAAAATGAGGTAATGGTAATATTATAAATCTATGATAAATCTATGATAATATTATGATAAATCTATGATAATATTATGATAAATCAATGATAAGACTATGAAAAGACTATGATGATATTATGATAAGCCTATGATAATATTATGATAGATCTATGATAATATTATAATAAGCGTATGATAATAATATTTAATTCCGCATAAATTATGATAATAATATGATAATATTATAATAATATAATGCTAATACTTATGACAAAGTTATGATAATATTATGATAATATAATGATAATACTTATGATAAGGTTATTGATAATATAATGATAATACTTATGATAAGGTTATGATAATATAATCATAATATTATGATAAAGTTATGATAATATTTTATAATAATATAATGATAATGTAATGATAAGGTTACGAGAAGACTGTGATAATATTATTTATGATAATATTATGATAAATATGTATGATAATGTAGTGATAATGTTATGATAATGTAATGATAATACTTATGATAATGTTATGATAAGTTTACATGATAAAAATTAATGATAATATTATGATAAAATTATAATAATATAATGATAATTATATAATAATGTAATTGTAAGGTTATGATAAAAGTATGTAAATAATAAAATCATGATAATATTACAATAAAAAATTAATTGATCTTAAGTGTCAATTAAAAAGATAGATTTTAAAACAAAATGACTTCCTCAGTAAAGGTTGCAGAATTGACAACATTGTAATAATCTCCACTGCGTCTAAAGTTAAGTTTTTCAGCTGCAAAAAATAATTACAAAAAGATACAATTTGCTATCAAGGTTTAGTTTTTTAAAATTATAAATAAATATATTTTCAAATAATTATGTTACATGATCATAATTTATCTCTAAATAACAAGAAATAAAATAAATACCAAAACACCAAAATTTAGTATCCATCAAGACCAGATGCCCCTGAAACCAGACTATTCTAACTAAGCTTACAAATATTGTCCAGAACCAGAACATAAAAAATGAGCAAATTTGTTTACTCTCCGTCGTCCATGTCATTTTTCTTCTCCGAAATGTTCTCTCTATACACTCTTTACTAATTTTCCCTATCAACAAAACCATGTTAATCTATCCTCTTCCCCTTTAAAATCATTTCCGCTCTCGCCTTCGCTCAACAACACAAAATCCTCACCTCTCCTACGCTTCAACTTCTCTCTATACCCACCATCATCACAACTGAACCAGAATTCGTTTTCACCTCCATCAAGCTCTTCGCACCGCAACCGTCGCAGATCTGGATTCCAGCTTGACTCGGAGACTTTCGATCTTTTCAACATGAATATGTTATTGTGTATGGTTTGGTGAGAGAGAAAGGGATTGCTTCAGTTTTAGAGAGAGAAAAGGCTCTGTCTGTTTGAGTGAGGGTTGTGTCAATTTGTGGATTCAGAGTAAAATGATAAATATTTAGACACGGAGAGTAAAAATTTAAATAAATTAAAATCTTGATGTATTTTTAAAATCTTTTCAATGCTGAGGTAATTTTTCCTATTATTTTCTTATTTTAGGTAAATACCTAATTTTCTCTGAGTGGTTTTTGAGAGATTGCACGAGCTCCTTCACTTTTATTCACATGGAAATGCATATAATATAATTATAACATAGAGATATAAATATCAATTCATCCAAAATAATATATATATATATAATATAAGAAATAAAGAGCATTATTATTAAAAGTAGACTATAGTCTAAAATATGTAATGTGGAAATAGGTCCACTCTGCAACACGCAAAAGGCTTAAATACATGTAGCTAGGGACATGGTCATGTATCGTTTTACCCTTGTCTTCATACTTCTCAATCAACAATTACAAGCTATTTTGGGTCCCCTTCTTTTTTGACTATTTTCCAATTTTTATTCCAAGTGAGGTGACTATTGAGGTAACATCTTGCCTACTTCACTATAAAAGAATTCTTACTCTACTATCACTCAATCAATGTGTTATCATGTACTTCTACATTGTTAGATTTTAGTAGAAGTGGGTGTATTGTGTTGCAATGTTTTAAAAACTGAACCGGTGAGACCATTGGTTTCCACTTCAACCAGTTCAACCGATAAAACCGTCTATTTAGTCGGTTGAGTTAATAACATATATAAATAAACTTTTAGACACAGTGTGTGGTCTAATTGGCTGAACCGCCGGTTCAGTCCGGGTCCACAAGTCTAGGATGGACCAGATTTCAAATTTTAAGGTCCAATTGGACTGAATAGGTGGTCGGTTTTTAATTTAACCAAATAGTTTGGTTAGGTTTTTTTTTATCACGGATATGGTGATAACGGTGCAATAAAGCCCTAAAAAATTATCAAATCAAGGTAAAACAAATCCAACATATATAATCAGACAACAGATATATCAGAAAATCGAGCTAAAACTAACTCAAATTAACATTAGATTAATTATCGATCTAACTTTAAATAAGGACATGCCAAAAAGTGAATTAAAAGTAGCTTGAATCATCGAAAGATCGAGACACGAGCTAAGACTAGATCGGATTAGAATGAATCAAAGATCTGAGCTCGGAGTAGCTTGAATAAAGACTAAATAAAAAATGGGTTAATTCCATATAAAATCACCACCTTTATACGTTTTTTCATTTTAATCACGTCATTTAAAAAGTTTCAAATAAAATTACCACCTTTTATTTTTTTGCAAATCTATCATCGATGAGTAAAATTTGATGTCTTTTTCCTCCCAAATAAATAGTTTAATCTGAAAAATGCCCTATTAACACACAAAATACATTCTTCTTACTATTTTCTTGTTGATTCCGGTTGTCGAGTTAACAAACATACACCGGATTTTCACATTCGTGATAGATTTGCAAAAAAATAAAGGTTGTGATTTTATTTGACATTTTTTAAAGGACGTGATTAAAATGAAAAAATATGTAAAAAATGATGATTTTATATGGAATTAACCCAAAAAAAAAAAATAGTGGCTATCATCTTTTTTGAAAAATATGCATCACACTTATTGACACGTCCTCCTAGAAAGTATAAAGTAGAAATACATTTTAACATCAATATAAGTTAAAGAGAATTATATATATGTCACTCTAGTTTTTATACGACTCTCTTTTTTAGCTATTATCTTTTTATTTTCTTTCTTTTGCTCTTTTTTATACTGATTTAAGTGTCACAGTGAATATTCATGATCCTTTTCCAGTAATGTTTTTGATGTTTATCTTTGACATGACCACCTAGAGTGTTATAAAGTTAAGTCGAGTTGAAATACTGCTAAATTTGAGCTCGGTTCAACTATAAAAATTGAAATTTGAAACTCGACTCAAATTCAAATTCAATCAAGTTTTGTTTTAGGAGTTTGAACTCATCATAATATTTGGGACTCGAACTCTACTCAATAATTTGTATATATATTTGTAATTTTTAATATTAAAATAAAGATCTTATTGTATATATATAAGGTAAAAAAACAAATAATTAAATACCTATACTCATTGGTTTATCTCTACGTATTCACCACAATACTATTCTAGCCTACTGTGTCTGTGATTTCAACCAATGGGTTATCCTGTAGTATTTTTTTTTTTTTTTAGGATTATCCGGTAGTACTTCTACATTGCTAGATTGATGTGAAAACGGGCGTGGAGTTTGAACTTTAAAGTTTAAACCCACTCCATTTTATATTTTATTATTTATTAGTCCCCCATCAATATTCTTATCCACTTTTTGTGTTTCTAACAAATTCAAAAAACAGAATGGAATGGAATGAAGATATTAATGTGAACATCGGATTAAGTTGACTCAATCTTATTTTTTTTTAACAAAATAATATACACATTTATTTAAGTTTCTAAGAAGAAAAGAATTTTTAAATATAATATATTCATTACACCATGAGTAAATTAAGACAACCAAATATTACTTACATTATTAAATGGTGTTATATAAGAATTAAAATTATTATTTGGTGGCATAATGAATTTATTCGCAAATAATGTGATTGATAATTTGGTTATAATGTTTTTAAATATTTTTAAATTACAAAAAACAAATTTAATTTCGTAATTTTTTTGATGAAGATTAGTTTGTTTATATATATAATTGGAAAAAAAGGTGCTTGTAAAATAACTAAGTGCTTATATTATTTGAATAATAGTTTATCGTACTAAATCAGGTTCATGCATATATTAATGGACAATCATGATGAGCAGGTGAAAGGAACAAAAACCCACAAAACACCTTCATTACAGTCAATGAATTACATCAAACATAACATTTGTCTTCCAATGTTGCTGAAGTGAACTGTTCATACCTTAAACAAATTTAATGTTAACTAAATTTATGAATAATATTTATTTTTTTAATTTAATCACGAATTTTAAAACATATTAATTGTATATAAAAAATATTATCAGTATTCTATTTTTCCAACACAAAATTAAAAATCAGTATTCTATTTTTCCTGATAATTATATTATTTTATAATTTGTCATATTTTATTTATATTAAATTTTAAAAATTAGTATTTGTTCTAAGGTACTACTACTACTCCTACTACTATCAACTTAAAAGAGAAAAACGTAGTTACTAGTGGTTTAAATAATCTATAAACTCGAATTAAATTTAGGCCTAATCACTCAAAAAACCCTCACCTTTAATTTTGTTTTTCAATTCCACCCCGACGTTGAAAATTTGTCAATTTTACCCACTTTTAAATTTTCCGTTTTCAATTGTACCCCAATTTTTTAATTTTTGTTACTTTTATAACTTAAATGATGAAATCATTCAATCAACTAAATTTAAACATGAAATTAAATTCTTTTTTATTCAAAAAAGTATAAATAAGTCCTTTATTTTTAAAAACTAACTAAAATCCATAATCATATTAACACTAACTTAAATTCTTAATTAATTTAACTAAATTTAAATAAATTTTAAAACCGTACAATTAATATATGCTAGACATGGAGAATGTTTTAAACAAATTTCCAAACGAAAAAGACGTTAATTTAATTTTTCTGGGTACAATTGAAACACAAAAATGCAAAATAGGGTAAAATTGACAAATTTTCAACGTCAGAGTATGATTGAAAAGGGGCTAAAAGGTCGGGGTTTTTTAAAACATTAGACCTTAAGTTTAATGAATGATTGAATAAGCAATGATTAGAAAAAGAAAGAGGTGGAGTTTAATAATGATTTATGAAACCCAAAAAGAAGGACTCAGCGATCGGGAATCAAGAAAGCCAAAGACTTAGTAACAGTTTTACGATTCACGAACCATATCTCACTTCCAATAAATAACTGAACAATGTGCAAACCAAGAACCGACTTTATTTCAAAACAACAAACTATTTCTCTTAAAGTAGTCTAAACAGGAAGTGAAAAAGGTTCATTTTTTCTTCTTTAAAATGAGTTCAATGAGAATAAAACGGCTTGTTAAAAGAAAAGTAGGAAAAAAAAAAACTTTTGTTTTTTGGTAATCTCTTCTATACATCAAAAAATTACAAGAGTGGAATTAGTCCATTAATACAATATATATTTGTATATAAAAAATTAAAATAAAAAAGAATATTCCAGCCGCAAAAGTGTTACTATTATCCTAATTTTTATGCATTCTTTCGATAGTATGGATTTATTCTATAGGAAATAAAAGGTTCCATCAGGACAATGATTTTTTTTTTCGTATGACAGGAAAATTCTTGGCGGAGTCCGAACACTCCTTTGAGGCGGAGTTCGACCACTTGATAATGACATCCCACAGTCCGAACTTTCCACTTAATGGGAGTTTTAGTAGCTCGGTCAAATGTTTCCAACAAATCTCATGTAAAATTTGAAATTCAAACCAATACCCGACCTTTATTCCATACTCATCGTCCAGGTTTAAATATTCATAAAAAACTTTAATCAAATTGGGAATTGATGTATAAAACTTATGCTAATTCAATTTGGAGCAAACAAGGATAGTCCAACAATCAATTAAGTTCGGTTTTAAATATATCATGCCGAAAAGTGCCACAATTGATTTGTCATTCCTAATTTCATATTCAAATAAACAAAAGAAGGAAAAATTTCCAAAAAAAAGACTTATAAGCATTATATTTATTTTTTAAACACTAACTATAATTTCAATTTCAACTCCCCGAAGTTTGACAAAACTACTTTTTCTTAAAAGAAAAAAGGGTCATTTATGCCTCTAAACTTTGACTATAGGATCAAGTGAACCCCTAACGTTTGAAATTTTTCAAATATGCCGCCAACATCTTAAAAAATAAACAATCAGGTCCCGATTTTGATTCATAAATGAGACGTTGGGGACCTGATTGTCAAAATCGGAGGCCTGATTGTTCACTTTCTAAGACGTTAGGAGCATATTTAAAACTTTTTTAAACGTTAATGTCTTATTTGATTTTCGAGTTAAACTTTAAAGGTATAAATGACCTTTTTCTCTTCTTAAAACAAATCAAACGGTCTTTAAAATCATTAAATTATAGTAAAAAAATGTAAAAAGTAGATAAAAATAATAAAGAAAAATAGGGCAATCCACGTGCAAGAGCCCCATTTTCCACAAATTCTCTGAAACTACAGAAATCATAATTTCAACTCTTTCCTTTTTAACTGCTCACTTCTTCTGTTTTGTTTTGTGTATAAAATTTTGATTTGAGAGAGTTTTTACATCTTTAAGAAGAAAACCTAAATCTGTGGGCTCCATTTTTACTTACTATGGTCCCCACCACATCTTATCTCCCCTCAAAATGGTATTGTCAGTGTACTCCTACTTTTCCCTAATTTCAGAGCTTATTTTAATATGAAAAAGTAATAATTTTTTCCAATTTAAAAATTATAAAAAAAGTGAAAAAGAAAAGTGTAACAGGCAAGAAAGAAAAGCAGAAACAAGCTAAGGATCATGGTGTGTTTGTTCCTTCCATTCCACTTCAATTATTTTATCTTCTATATTTTTTGAACAAAAAAAAAGTTGCACTCCCTGACCTTTTATAAATTGCTAAGTATGAATTAATTGATTAAATTGCTAAGTATGAATTAATTGATCCCATCGTATAAATTCGAAAACCGTGTTGAACTTTTATTTATTGTATGAAGCGATTTAAACACAATATTTAACATAGCATTCCTGATTATATGCTTGTTAAGTTTAATAATGTTTCGTCCAACACCGTTTTGTCTTCACCATACGATGTTGTTTTTATTTGTTTTACTATTGAAGCATTCCGAAAAATAATTTTATATCATAAATGTTAAAAATACAAAAAAAAAATGAACTTTTCTATACAACATTTAAAAAGTGTGATTAAATCGCTAAAAGATGAAAGATGTTTTTTAAGTAATTCTATTTTTTATACATTGCGCTATAAACGGGTGGGCCGAGTTTGAGTTAGGCCAAACTCGAGCTCGAACTTGACGGGCTTAAATTTTGAAGTTCGAGCTCGAGCCATATCCAAATCAATTAATAATAATAATAATTAAAAATTATAAAATTTGACAATATCTTAAATTTTTGCTATAAAATACAGTATTCGAAATAATATATATTCAAATTTAAAACTATAAGAAACCAATACAATAACAAATAAATTGTTATTTTATATATATATATGAAGCTCTTTTAAGCTCGCGAGCCGCATGAGCCTTCTTAATTGATATTTAAACTCGGTTCGAGATGAAGTTTGAATAGTTTAAGATCGAGCTCGATTTATATTTTTTAAAAATATTGAATCGATCTTGAGTAATTTGCATCTAACCAAACTCATGTATGCCACTATTTATATATGATGTACTCGCAAACTTTCTCAATTGATACTTGAGGTCAGCTCGAGATGAAGTTTGAGTAGCTGAAACTCGAGTTCGACTTGAATTCTTTTAACGAAATTCGAGTTGATCTCGAGTAACTTGCAAATAGCCCAACTTGATTACACCCTTATTTATACATGATGTAATCATTATATAATTCATTTTTTTCTTGCCTACATTTATCAGCTGTCACAGGTAGTAACAGTACTACTACTACTACACAAAGATTTTTCTTTCTATATTCAAATATAAATCCCCATATAAACTATGTCACTCTTTAGCCAAAAGATTTTGTAAGTCTTTTTTTCTTTTTCTTCTCTCTCATTTCTTTTCAGTTTCTTTTTAGTTTCAGAAAGAAACACAAAAAAGAAAAGCTATAGCAGTGCAGCTAATGGAGAAGAAAATGGAAGAAACTGCTTTAGCTCAAACTCAACCCAATAATGTCACTACCCATCACATTCCCAAACCAAGAAAAGGTGGCCTCATTACTCTCCCCTTCATTATAGGTATGTAAAATTTTTGTTTATATCCACTCAAAATGTATTTTCTTGAAGTTTCTTGATTTTCTTTCAAGAAAATCAAGATTCAATCTTTTTTACATTTTTTTGAGTTGAATTACATTTTTTACTTGATGGGGATGTGATTTGGATCTTGATTTCAATTGGGTGTTGATTACTTTCTTGTTTTAATGCAGCAAATGAGGCATTTGAGAAGGTTTCAAGCTATGGACTTTTACCAAATATGATATTTTATTTGATGAAAGATTATGGTTTAGGAGTTGCTAAGAGTGCTAATATAATCTTTCTTTGGAATGCTGCTACCAATTTCATGCCTTTGTTGGGTGCTTTCATTTCTGATTCATATTTGGGTCGTTATTTCACAATTGGCCTTGGTTCAATCTTCAGTCTCTTGGTAATTATGATTTTCATTTTCTTGGGTCAATTTTGATTTTTCAATATGATGGTGATTTGAGTAGTGAAAATGATAGCTTTACTCAGTTTTGAAGCCACCTTAAAATTGGGTTTAGTATCTCTTGATTGTTAATTTATTAGTTTACTTTTGAAATTAGAGCATAATTTAGTGGTGTGTGTTGTCTAGTTTTGCATATTCTTAAACTAGTTGGTTGTCAATTTCTTGAAGACTTTTAACACTGAAAGTGACTGTCTTAAACAGGACCACAAAAAATTCAATCCTGTTGTTTTTTAAAAAATCCTGTTCCTTGAACTTTGTTTTTACATAAAAGAACTTAATCCTAAGTTTAATTATAGTAGATTAGAGGAACAAACATAATTGTATTAGATTGTGTTTTTCTTTAATTTGCTTAGGTTTATGAAATAGTATGCAGTATCTTTATAGAAGTAGCTAAAGTTGATGAGCTGTATGCTATGTTGCACGGGAACTTTCCAAGTCTAATTATGTATGGGAGCTTTCTTTTCATTTCTGTAAATGCTTTTCTTGTCAAAATTATCGAATTTTAGCTTCCAATTTTGACGTTTTCGTTTCCAATCTAAAATAGCTATATGCAGTATAGTTTATAATGAACTGATTTATTTTGTGACGATAATTAGTTAATGAAAGGACATGAAATTTGATGCAGGGGACAATCCTGTTATGGTTAACAACCATGATTCCGAAAGCAAAGCCTCCGACTTGTGATATAATGACACAAAGCTGTACATCCCCGACATCAGGACAAATGACAATGCTCTTATCTTCAATGGCCTTCATATCTATCGGAGCTGGCGGCATTAGGCCTTGCTCTTTAGCATTTGGGGCTGATCAATTGGATAACAAAGCTAATCCGAATAACGAGAGGGTTCTCGAAAGCTACTTTGGTTGGTACTACGCATCAACCGCCATTGCTGTTCTGATTGCTTTGACAGGGATTGTATATATTCAAGACCATCATGGTTGGCGAGTTGGCTTCGGAGTTCCTGCAATTCTCGTATTCCTATCGCTTTTCTTGTTCTTTGTTGCTTCTCCGCTTTACCTTAAGCAGAAAGCAAGCAAGAGTCTGCTTGCTGGATTTGTACAAGTTCTTGTGGTTTCTTACAGAAACAGAAACGTTCCATTCCCTCCTACAAATTCAGAAGCTAAATATCATCGGAGGAAGGATTCCGAGTACATTGCACCAACGGAGAATCTCAGGTATGAACCTATCATTAAATGATGTTTCAATCATCTAATGAATGAGCACTATGATTTATATCTTTGAATAATTATATGGTATTAGGTTTTTGAATAAGGCTTGCATCGTTAAAAACCCAGAACAAGATTTAGCCCCAGATGGATCGGCATCAAACCCGTGGAGTCTTTGCACAATCGAGCAAGTAGAAGAGCTCAAAGCTCTTATTAGGGTTATCCCAATATGGTCTACGGGGATTATGATGTCGATAAATGTTAGCCAAGGTACGTTTCAAGTACTTCAAGCGAGTTCCATGGATCGAAGCCTAACCTCAAATTTCCAAGTCCCAGCGGGCTCTTTTTCTACATTTGTAGTTATCTCTATGGCAGTATGGATTATACTTTATGACCGTGCAATCCTTCCGTTGGCATCAAAAATTAAGGGTAAACCAGTTCGATTCAGTGTTAAACTAAGGATGGGATTCGGCCTAGTTCTTTCGTGCTTGGGAATGGTGGTTGCAGGTATCGTCGAGAACGTCCGACGAAGAAAAGCCATCGAACAAGGATACTTAAACAACGCCAATGCTGTAGTCCACATGTCAGCATTCTGGCTTGCACCACAGTATTGCTTGAACGGTTTGGCAGAGGCGATGAACGCAATCGGCCAAACGGAATTCTATTACACCGAGTTACCGAAGAGCATGTCTAGCATCGCTGGAGCTCTTTTCGGACTCGGAATGGCAGTTGCAAACTTGCTGGCCACAGTCATTTTAAGTATTGTGAATAACCTAACTTCAAAAGGAAGCAAACAGAGCTGGGTTCCAAGTAATATAAACCAAGGTCATTATGACAAATATTATTTTCTTCTTGCTATAATGAGTGGTGTGAATTTGATATATTTTGTAATATGTAGTTGGGGTTATGGACCATGTAAAGAGCAAATAACCAAAGTTAGTGATGAAGGAAATGGATTCAAGAAAGAGGAAGAAATGTTTAATTTAAGAAGTTTGATTAAAGAAGAAGATTCAAGAGTTTAGAGGATTGTTTTGTTTTGTTTTGGTGGTTTCATTTGATTATGTGATTTGTTTTGTGTGATAGTGAGAAGCATTAAAATTTCATTTTTGCATAGCCTTGAGTCTCATGTTATATTATATTATTACTAAGTTATAGCATATTACCCCCAACATATACAAATTTGTAGCATAGTTTTTTTCTTCTTCACTGAAATTCAGTGTCTTGACTTGAGAATTGTGGTTGAATATTGTAATATGTATTGCCTTTTTCTATATACTGTTTTTTCCCTAACTAATACTATGATTGTTTTGTAAAAGTTAATTATAGCAATGGTATTTGAACTTTTTTTGAATTTTTTTTATGTTAATAATTAAACTTTTAAAAAGTATATCAAATGAATGTTTTAAATCACTTTTCAATCACCAAATTACTTACTAAGGATTAAAAAATAATATTCATAAAAAAGGATTAAAAAATAATTACTATCATTTGCACATTAAAATTACTTTTTGCTAATATGACAGTGGAACTTAAACAAATATTGGCTTATTGTTATCTGATGTATATTTTAAAAATTAAAATATTAATTTAAAAGAAATAAAAATTTAGACACCATTAATACTATAATATTTTCAATTATTTATATTAGATATAATGGACATTCTTTGCAGAGAAATAATATTGTGTATTAGTTAGTTGGCAAAACATTTGAATCATTTTTCTTATTATCAAATTAATGACGTTTTAGTTAAATAAATTTATCTTTTAGGGTAAAATTAATGATACATTAAGTGTTAAAACTTAGGAATAGTAATGAAAATAAAGGAAATAAGAAGATGAATGATTAATTTTATATGTTACTTTAAAAAAAATTATATATTATCATATTGAATACTAATGATTAATTTTATAGTAATGAGAATTTGAATGAAAAATGATTGAGAGGATTGAAGTGATATGGAATGAGACTTGAAATAAAAGGTGTGATGATACATATATTGAGAATTATTATCAGTTAATTTGTCTCTGTCATTCTTATCATCATTGTCATTATTTTGATGTTTTATGCACCCAGTGTGAAAGTTGTCTAAAGTACTGTTTTATGGATCATAATTATAAAGTTGTGGTGCAGATATAAAAAAAATTACATGAAATAATTAAAATTAGATTAAATTTATTTATTTATTGTATGTCATTTGATTTAACACTTTAAATAGAATCTGTTGCATATATTTTAGAATAAACATAATCACTAAAAAAATATTTTACCTTTTTAATTTTTTAATTTATATTTCATTTTTTTCAAAAACATCAATTTATGGTCTAATTTTAATAAGTATATTTTAACTACAGTAAATTATTAAGAAAAATTCAAAAATAAAGTCAATCTCTTTAATATATGACATTCTTAAAACGCTTAATGCCTTCAAAAACCCCAACCTTTCATTCTCTTTTCAATACTATCCTGACGTTAAAAATTTATCAATTTTATCCTATTTTATATTTTTTTCATTTCAATTGTACCCTAAAACATAAAATTGACCTTCTTTTATTTGACAAAAGTTCAAAAAAGTTCTTCAAAAATGATCAACTTAATATAAAATGTTAATCTAATGCAAAAATAGTCAATTTAGAGAATTTTTTTGAACTTTTGCCAAATAAAAACATATCAATTTTATGCTTTAGGGTAAAATTGAAATGAAAAAAATACAAAATAGGATAAAATTGACTGATTTGCAACGTCAGGGTAGGATTGAGAAGAGGATGAAAGGTCTGGATTTTTTTAAGATATTAGACCTTTTTAAAAATTTGATTAGTATATTTATATTGAAAAAAAAAACTTGGCTTATAACTGATTTTTTCTTAGAAACTGTGTTTTCTAAAATGAAATAATTGATAACAATTGAAATGCATTTATTAAAATTAGGTCAAAATTGACGTTTTTAAAAAATTATTATACAAATAAAAATATGAGATATTTTTTAGCAAGTATTTTTAAATAAATAAAATACTAGTACTTAAATGCTTATATGTAGCTACTAGCACATGAAGGTTTGGCCTAGTGGATAAGTCCTTCATACTTGCATGAGGGAGGGGATTTGAACTCTAACTCTCTCGGGCGGTTGTTTGTCCGTTTAAAAAATGAATAATAATACTAATTAATCATTGATAAACAACTGATAAAGAATATATTTCTGATAAAACATACAGCTACTAATACATTGACAATCCTAACTAAAAATAATGAAGAATTAGTTTGTTAAAAGAACCTTCAATCTATTATTCAAAGTTCAAACTAAAAAGTTTTGGTATGCCCTTAAAGCATATAGAAGCCGATAATGGGTGACAATCAATATAACAAAGCATGCTATATCTTTTAAAATAAAAACCTTAATTGTCATTATAGAATAATTAAAAATAAAATTGACCTTAAAAATTGACTTAATTAGAAATATTATAATGGTCAATTCAAAGATATTGGATCAAATAATTGTTGGGTGTGATGTGTTTGGATGATTTGGAAAGCAAAAGTTGAAAGAAAATAGCCAATTCATCAACTCTTATTGACTGAAGCTTTATTGCTGGATCCACACAACTTTTTGAACATAAATCATGTTAGGGCAAAGGAATCTGTCCATATATCTTTTATTTAGAAAAAGAAGTACTATTGTCTCTCAAGTAGGGTCCTTTTTTTATTTTTATTACAATTTATGCTCATTACATATTATTGTTATTATGTTAGATGTGCTAGGAGAGTAGGACTGACAATTTTCTACACGACCCGTTAACACGACACGACACGAAATTAAACGGATTCGTATTGAGCTTGTATAGGTTTGGGTCATAAACGGGTCAACCCATTTATGACGGGTTAAATAACGGGTTAAACAGGTTAAAAATCATGAGGGTTTTATTGTACCCAAAAATATTTAAGGGATAATTTGTACTTTTGAAAAAACTATGAAAATATATTTGTTCTTTTTGCCAAAAAATAAAATATACTACTAAATTTTAGGCTAAATGTCTCAAAACAATGCCCTGTTTATGTATTTTTTTCAGTTATATCCTAACTCTTATAATAAGTAGTGTGTTTTCAACACTCTCTTGTTTGTTTCAACACTCTCAAAACCTATTGAATTTGTACATAATATTAGAGCATCATACGATTTAATCGTGTGATAACTATATAAGGCTAATCCGGTTGATCAGTTTTTTTTTTTACTCAACTAGACAAGTCAAAAAAGGACGCTGGTTTTGTTGATACATATTAAATACGTCATATTTTCTTTAAAGACTAAAATTTAATACATCATAATTGATCAACTTATAAAAAGAAATTAATAATATTTCATACAATTCATTTAATTTAATTTAATTTAAGATAGACTCAATCTTATTATTTATCATTTGATTCAACCCTTTCATGACTCTTATAGTTCCACACAATGTGACCGAATGATATTGATATATGCGGTTAAATAGTATGATATGATATCGTATCAATAAAATGTAAAAGAATCGAAATTAATAATATATTGTCAAAAAGATATTTTTATAATAAGAGTTTGAATTTTATTTAAAAAACTAAATTTAATATTAAATTACTTTAAACTAAAACTAATTTAAAATTAAAGTAATTAATATCTAAATTTTATTATTAAATATTATTATATTCATAAAACTCAGATTAAAAGTATTTAAGAAAAAAAAAGTCACCTTCTTATTACTCTAAACTCTTAAAAGTTGGAATGACATTTCAATTAACTCATTATGTTATTTGATTCACCCAATCTATTAATATATGTTTTTTTCATTCCATTTAAAAAGTTTTTCTTTTATTATCTTCCATTTTAAATATACATTTTTATGTTTTTATTCACATTCCAAGTTAAAATTGTTTTTATATCCTTTATTTTAATTTTTAAATAAAAAAAATCATTCTTTATCACAATTTACAAAGCATTATTAATAGGAAAAAGAACCAAAAATGAATATAATTTAATATTTTTAAAAAATATGTGTAAAAATTAAAACAGAATGGAGAGAATATGTATTTGTAGAAAAAAATTTATGACCATTTATTATTTATTGAAAAATAAAGGCATTTCTGTTATGTGGTGGTCCTTCTTTGGGGAAAAGAAAAAGCAAACTAACAATAATTTCATTCCTTTGATGACAAAGATTAGTATTTATTGCTATTCTCCTTCTTGCTTCTATCCAAAAGGATATGTTAAAGTCAATAAATCCTGGTTTATCAAATTTCTATTTTTGTAATTCTGAGTTTTTAGCATTATTCCAAAGAAAAAAGGCTCACCTTCCATTCCATGCACTTCTAAAGTTAAGACTAAACCAATTATCTTCACTACTAAATATTCTACCTACTTGTAGAATCATAAAAAGAACTTTGATATTTGAAGTTTGAATAGTGATAAAGAAATTAATTTAGTGGTGTTTAAACCCTTTTATATATCTTATTTTAGTTTTTTATTTAAATTAATATTATATCTTTCTAAATGTATCAAAAGAGTATTTTTCACCATTTCTCAATCACCAAATCATTAATAAAATACAATTATCATCAATATTTACGTATTTATCAAGAAGGGTCAAATCAGATTTAGATAAGATGTTAAGTTTAGAGGTCAGATGAGTAAAAAAGTACAAATTTATGGGTCACACTATATATTCAGCCAATTGTTTTTCCAATAATAAATGAGCCTATGCAAATATTACTATTAAATTTAATTATATAATTGTAATGTGTTGCGAAAGAAATTTAAAATTTTTTTTTCAACTATTCCACTGTAAATTTTTTATATAGATTTTGTTGCATATTATTTTGAATCATAAAATATTATACTAGTAGTTATTTTTTTTATTAATTCTAACATTAAGGAAGTGCTCGTTTCAATTCATAAAAAAAAGTGCTCGTTCCAATTTTTTTTTCTCTTATGAGATTCATGCATGTATATTAGTAGGAATGTTTTTATTTTCATGGTCATCAACACAACAATACGGAATTATGTGATTTTTGAGATTTTACTTCTCTCAATAATTATTCTTTATGTATCAAAATAATAATACTACTATTAAATTTTTAATTATAATTATTTAATTACTATTTAAGAGAATAAATATTATATAGGGAGTAGTATGTTTTTTATTAAAATACATTAAAAATACTTAAACACACAAAATAATGATTTGATTAAATTTTAATAAATTAATTTCTTTAACTTAAATAATCTAAACTCATTAATGTTTATATTTTTTGAAACTATGTATTAATTTCAAGGATATGATATTGAAAAGCTTTAAATAGAGGGACCATAAAATTAAAATTTTCTTCGTTTTTGGGCGGTACCTTGAAGGATGAGCCCATATAATAATAGGGATTTTTAGACAAATGTATATCAAACAGCAAAATAATCTCAGAAATACAGGTTGACTAAGATCATTAAAATAATACGATTTGACCAAGTTTCTTTGCAAAAATATGTTTCCTAGTTTAGACAAATACGATTCCCTTAAATAGGAAACAAACTCAGTTCAAAAGCATAATCAGAAATTCCATCAAACACATTCGACGATTTCTCTCAAATTTTTCTCAAATTCAGAGAACGATTTCTCTCAAAACTTCGATTAATCACAGTTCTAACATAATCAATCAAATAACAGAGCATCAATCGATCACAATTCATAAAAATCAATCAAAATTTCAGTAAAAAGAGGATAATCAATCAGAAACTCAAAGAAAAAGTGAAGAATCACGACGGCATGAGTTTTCCAAACGGTTCCGGTGAGTGTAATCAATCGAAATCACGACGGCATGGGTTTTCCAAACAATTCCGGTGCGTGTAATCAATCGCAATTGTGTTCACTTTCAATTGTATTCATGATTTTAAATTTAGCTAAATAAGTGTATTAATTTAGCTCAAATGTTTGATTTTGTTTGCTAATGTGTCGTAAATATTCAAATTTATGTTTGATATCAGTCTTGTAATTGATTTTTTTACTAACTTTAGATATAAATCTTATTGCTTTCAAACTGTTTGTTTATATGCTTCAATCAGTAGATTTTTGTTTATATCTGTTTTGGAATTGACCTTGCAACCTTACTAGATCAAGAGATTAATCCAGCGAGTTCCGGGCATAGGTTTAGTGCTAACAACTCTGTATTTCCCATTTGGATTCCAAACTTCATTTTGAACAGGTCCTTGGCTTTTATTGTCTATATTAGCTTTCTATGTATAATAAAATTAGAAACAGAAAATTGTCTTTTGTCCCAATGGGATCGGCTGCTGACATCTTCAATTTTATGTAAGTTCATTTATTTTCAAATTCTTGAATATGTTCATTGTGCATGTGTAGTTAGTCTATCAATTTTATTAACGCTAATATGCAGTTTCTTTTTTGTAAATAGGAATTTGAGGTCCGACACTTTGATTATGAATTATGCTAAGATTGAAAAGGAGAAATATGTACAACCAATCAATCATCAACATCCAGTATCAACATGTAAGGAAATAGACCTTAAGGAGCTGCAAAATCTTATAAAACTTTTTTGTTTACCAATAGTAAACTAACTATTTTCTATATGTAAGTTGTACTAATAATTATTTGTTTACACAGAGTACACCATCAATTACACATTTGTACAGCGTGCATGAAGGTGATAAGACATTTACAGTGAAGCTGAAAGAAAGAAAGAAACTGCATATGTGGAAGATTTCAAGTGGATGGGATTTCTGATTTCAACTTTTTACAATTTATGCCTCAACAATTAAGCATTTGCCTATTCTTCTGTAATGTTAGAGATGCTCATGAAGTTGTACATTTTGTATAATTATTAAGAATTATGTAATCTTTTATCAAAAATTAAGAGCTTACTAATAATGAACTATCGGTTTGCTATCTATATATATATAAAAAATCATTGTTAATTTTACAATCGGTTTACTAATATTTGACTATCTGTTTACTAAAAATTTACTAACAGTCAACTATCGATTTACTATCGATATACAAAAAAGTCATTATTAGTTTCTAATTGGTATAATAATAGTGAATTTTCGTTTTACTATCGATATATTAAAAAATTCATTGTTAATTTTACAATCGGTTTACTAATATTTAACTATCAGTCTACTAAAAATTTACTAACAGTCGACTATTGGTTTACTATTAATATACAAAAAATAATCATTATTAGTTTATAATCGGTTTAATAATAGTGAACTTCGGTCTAGTATCAATTAACTAATAGGTAGTTAACTATTGGTCTACTATCAGTTAACTAATAGGTAGTTAACTATTGGTCTACTGTTAATTTACTAACGGTCTACTATTAGTTAACTAATAGGTAGTTAACTATTGGTCTATTATCAATTACTATATTTGTTAGTCCTTTACGATTGCGATTTTGCTGGCTATTTTTTTTAAAAGAAGGAAATAATATTTTGGTAAAAAGATATAATTTTTAAGATCAATTTATTAAAACATAAATTTACTATTGATTTACTATCAGTATTATAAATATATATAAAATTAGTTTATCTTTTGGTTTACTAAACGAGTAGTTGACTTACGGTCTACTATCAGTTAACTAATAGGTAGTTAACTATTGATCTACTATCAATTTACTAACGGTCTACTATCAGTTAACTAATAGATAGTTAACTATTGGTCTACTATCAATTTACTATATTTGTTTTTCCTTTACGATTGCGACTTGCTGGCTATTTTTCTTAAAAGATGGAAATCATATTTTGGAAATTAACTATAAATTTATCAACGGTTTACTCACGGTTAACTAACAGTGTACTATCACAAAATTTATATTAAATTCTTAAAAGATGGAAATTAACTATAAATTTATCGACGGTTTACTCACGGTTAACTAAAGGTGTACTAAAAATAAATTTATTAATTTTTTTAAGTACAATATCTTTAAAATACATAATTCAAGTTTACCAACAATTTATTAACCATATAATCATAATAAAATTTATAACAAGTTTAACGTTTACTAACAGTGTATTACAAACAAAATTATTGGTGTATCATTAGTAAACCATTGGTTAACCAACAAAAAAAATAATTACAAAATTTTATTATAAACCCATCTGCCTTCACCACCGCAACAACAACTGTAAAAAAAACTAAATCGTTTTTTTTAATCTACAAATTTTGGTTAACCATTAGTTAACCATTGGTTAACCAACGGCAAAACTGTTCATAAAAATTACAAATCAAAAACTTCCTTCATCACCAAAATACTTGGCTCAACCATCAAATAACAACATCCAATATGTGGCTCACTAACGACAGCTGCAGCAGTAAACAAATTCGTCGCACAACCGCTTATCCTAGCTTTAATGCAGGAACTCAACTTACTTCCAGGTCAAGATACTGGAATTCACATCCAAACTCAGCTGCAACAACAAATAAATATATTAGCATTATATAATTGCGGCACCTTCTATAACACCAACATTTAAGAGCATAATCATAGGGTTTTTAGACTTTGAAATCCTTCATACTGCCCCTAAAGCATCAATCTTCACAAAAAAATTAATGCATGACTAATTACAGAGCTACAATTTCTATTATTACTCAAAGAAGCTATGTGCTTATAAGCATTTGTGTGGTAATGATTTAAGATCAGAAGTACCAATATTTATCTTATAACCCATTATTTTTACAACATGAGCTTTCCTATTCAGAAAATACACATTTATCTCAATTGATGCACGTAATTGGCATAATCAAAGTGTCGACCTCAATATCAATTAACTGAGATTGAAATAAAGAAGAGATTAATTACAACGAATTTAATTGAAAGCCATTTGACAAAAAAATAATAATTGAAACCCTAATAATAGGTTTTGAGAAGAAATCAAAAATGAGAAATTGAAATAATTAACAACAACGAATCAACACAGAGATGAGTTACGCCGATACCAATAATCGACGATTGAAACTGAAATTGAAGTTAACAATATCGTTGAATTTGAAATCGACTAGAGAAACACCGCAGTACAACACATGTACTCAATGAAATTGACAGTAAATTCAAATCTTTTAAACTCAAATAATCATCACCAGCTTTCTTTCCTACTGAATGTATATTTCAATAGACTGAATCGTAAAAACATTAAATAAAAGAGTAAAAAAGAAAGAAATAAGAAGATTTTTGTATTTTTGTAGCGAGAAAAAACCATCCGTATTAGTGAGAATATTTTAGTGTTTAATGGTGCCTTGTCTAATTTCCTCTATAATAATTTGCAGAGCAGTTAAAGTCAAATTAATTAATTAGATTTACATGCTCATGAAATACTGTAACTTCAGAGTCTATACTTACCTGTACGCATTCTTGTTTAATTTGCAGTTTAAATGATTCTTATATGATGCAGGCATGACCAAACAACCAACAAACAAACCATAAAATATTTTTTCTACCCATTGCGAAAAGAATTGAAAAATTTATCACTTTTACATGAATTAAACTAGCCGATTTTAATTGATTTTGCTAGAAAAGGTTTTAAATATCTCATATCATTCAAAACCGGCTAGTTTAGCCCATTCACGAAGGACAAATTTTTCAGTTTGATTCATTTATGGCTAGAAAAATTTCCAAATATCCTAAAATGGGTTAAACTAACCGATTTTAAAAGGTTTTGTTATAATTGACAAAATCCGCAAACGTTTGATATTTTATTGGAATTAGCTTTTTAAAAAATTATACAAAATTAGTTATATTTTAAACTTCTATATAATTTTGAAAGTGATAACCTTTTTGAAAAAGAGAATGTAATTATATTATATAATCCATTTATAAACTTCATTCGTATTGAAGCGAAAATTTTATCTTAGCACAACAAATAATAGAAAAATAACATAAAATATATATTATTTAATTATCTATTTTATACTAATAGATCAATGAACAATAAATTTATGGTAAATATTTGTCCAAATCTTAGATTTTTAATAACTTATTATGACGGTCAAATCATTATATATGAATAGCAAAAAATAAAACAACAATTGAAGTAAAAGAATTTAGATGAAAAAATCTAAAATTTGTCTATAAATATATGTATCATGTACGTAGGCGAAATGATCAATCAATTTTTTTTAATTAATATTGACCTATATTTTTGGTTATGTTTTATAAATACGTCTTCAAGTACGTGCGACGAGTGTTTTTTCTAGAAATATGTATTATATAAATTGTTTAATTCAGATTTAAACACTTATAGCTCAATCCAATACTCATATTATTCAAATGGACATATCCCTTAAATAAAGATATATAAACATGACAATATATTGACCATACATACTTCGATCAAAGAAAATTATATTTTCGATATACCAGAAAACAGGAAAGTATAATACTACATTATATCAACATACTAATATTCGTAACATAAAGTAATGCTGATTGTTGTCTATTTTGTACAAAATATATTTAAATCTTTAACTTTATTATAAAATTAAAATAATTAAAAGGCAGAGTTAAGTAATGACATCATATCAAATCAAACATTATTTATTTCCAAAGCCATAGCTATCACAAGTGGCTAAGATATATTGTCAAAGCAAAGGGTTATATGTGTTTAAGGATGAGAAGTGGGCCTTTTGACATGCAATTCCTTACCCATGAGTACGAACTAAGGCCCACTAAGCATTGAGTCGGCACCACAAAACAAAGCATACACTCGACTGTGACAAAAATGGACCCTTTCACAATCCATACCATAATTGCAATTTCCCACCTTTATTCTTGCTTTCAATTCTTATTCTTATCGTTTATTATTGCCTTCTTCTAGTAAAAATGACATATTACCAAATCATTTAATTTGATGAAAAGGCCAAGGAAGTTCTAACACCTGAAACTATGGCTGTCAGCGAACCAAATCGAATTGAATCGAATTTTGAAGTGTTTATATTGAACTCGTTATATGAATAAGTATTTAAATTCGACCCGAGTTCGATCTGAGCTTTAAGTACTAAAGTCGAGTTTAGTTCATTTAAATTTTACAATGTCACTTAATTTGATGTTAAATGAACCGAGCTTGAATTTATTCATTTAAGTGTTAAACGAGTCGAAAACCAAAGCACGTTCGTTTAGCATCTAAATGAACAAACACAAACCGATTTCGATTAGCTGACTAAAAACTATAAAATTTTAATCAAAATTATGTTATTTTGCTTGTATATCAGTTTGCGAGCCCTTAATCTAAATCATATATGACCCCTCTCACGAGCTCAAAACCGAGTTTATATACGAGTCCTTTCACAAACTTATAACCGAGTCAGCTCGAAAGATCACATCCGAGAAATTCAGAAACATAAATGAGCCAACCTCCTATTTTTTTTTCCAACACCATTCTTTTATTCAATGCTACTAAACATAAACCAACATTACCAATGATCAATATCATTTTAGATTTTATATGAATTGAATATTGAAATTAATTGAAAAAGTGAAAAACTGAATTGTACAGAATTAAATATAATGACATTTGTATTGATTTTAAAGTAATCTTCATCGATTAAGTAATTACAATTCGAGATAGAAAGAAATTAAAAATTATAGAGTTTAAAATATTTTTTTCAAGAGAGAAGAAATTGCAGATCTGAATAAATATTTACACGATGAATAAAAATTGTATACAATAATATATTTAAATTGTATCATATGATATATCATTTATATATTGTTAAAAAAATTAAGAACAAATCACTTTGAGACCCTTTATATATGTTATAGTTCACACTTTAGTCTCTTTTATTTAAAAATTAAACTATATGATTTTTTTTATTTCCGACAACAGTTTAGTCATTCTGCCATTTTTTAGTGTCAATCAACTGAGTCAGAAGACTTAAAAAAAACCCATAAATTTAGAATTAGGATTGAAAATGTTAACACAACCAAACACATGAACCCCACAAGCATCATCATCGTCACTATCTATACCTGCTGTTGATTGAGATTTTATCAAAAATGAGAAAGGAGGCGGGTGCTGCAATTTTGGTGGCTGATATTTTTGGAGTTAACATTGATATTGGATAATTCGCGGTGGTGGAAAATCATGAAAATAATTTGCTAAAGCTAAAATATGTATATCATGAAAATAATTTGCTAAAGCTAAAATATGTATGTTTTTTAAAAATAAAATAAAATAGAGAGGTATATTTCTAGAACAGATATCCGTTTCAACATCATTTTCATTCTTTAATCGACTCATCACGTTCCTTCACCAGTGACCTTTTTTTACCCTAACGCCCTCGTATTTTTTCGATTCCGCCAATGATAGTGCCAGATCTGGAAATGTAAGTGAGCTCAAAAGCTTACTGGCTATGGCAGCATTGTTGTCTTCCATAGCCACCCAAAGTTCACTTTCCTTATTTTTTGATGCCGTCCATTGCTTTGCTATTGCAATTACTTCTTTATTTTCTGCCCTCCTTATCTACACAGTCACTGATGCTAGATTTCCCTTTTCAGCCACAACCTTTGCTTCTATCTCCACTCCTTCCTAGGAGTAGGCAAAAATTGGGCCAAACCAAATAACCGTACCAACAAATTTAGTTTGGTATTAAAAAGAAATAGTTTTTGGTTCAGTTCGATTTTAGACACAGAGAAGTTCAGTTAAGTTTTCGTGCAAACTAAACCGAAATAATTGAGCAAAAGAAATCAACCGAACTGATTAGTTTGGTTCAGTTCGATATTGCAAAATAAATTCAGTTAAGTTTTAGCACAAACCAAACTGAAATTACAGAACCGACTAGTTCAGTTCGGTTCAGCTTTGAAAAAAAGAAGCAAAGTTTCAATTCGGTCTGAACTGAATGCTCAACCCTATTTCTTCATGTCATTTATGCAATAGGAACATAAAAGAAAATTTAGGAATAAAGCATTCTAACTTGAATCTTTGCTGTGGAGTAATAGGACATGCTGAAATCAATAGTTGGTTTAACTTTTCCACCAAATGAATGGACTGTAGCTCCTGCAATGTTGTCAATCAAGATTGCCATAGCCCCAACATGCCAATTCCCTTCACCATCCTAAATCATTCATATATAAACACATTCTCATGGAAAATAATGAAGATTATTAAAACCGGAAATGAAAGAAAAAATGACAAGAAATAATAATTATAAGTAAAGTTTAAATTAAGTAACTGATAAATTGTCTGAAACAATGAAATGACAGCGAATATATCCCTTTTGCACGTGCACTACTTCTAGGCTCGTAGAAGTTAACACATCGACTTGGCTTCAGAGACCATTTGATAGTCGTTGAAGCCATTTCTTGGAGATTTTCGCAGTTTTATCTTCCATTTCTCTTCTGCTTATTTTTTATGCATGAATTTATGAATGTATTTTTCTTATATAATTCTCAATTCCCTCTTCTAGTTATGAATACAGGAAGTATTTTTTCTCGTACAATAGACAGAAAACGTAATAAAAATAAAAGCTGTAAATTTCAGACGAACAAAAAAAGAAATTGCCAGACTGAATAGCTTACCTGATAAAAAATCTGCACCTATCAGAATCTTATCCGTCGCTTTCAATTCTTGTAAATAGAATCAACCTATTAGGCTTATCTATCCTCGGTGATCTTGGAAAATTAAGAATTAGTTGTTCAACATAATCAAAGTGACTAAAACAATCTATCAGTATAATGCACACGTAAGTTTATAGGTACTGTCAAATATAGCAAAGCTAACTTTAAATATGAACCTAAAAAGATATAGTTGAGCTTTAACCAGAATATGTACATAAATGCAACAGCCACCTAAGGTTAAGTCCTTATTGGTATAATCAAGAGACGCCTGAACAAAATCATAAGTATTAAAATGAGACTTTCTGATCTACTAGTTACACGAAAATTAATCTTGAGTTTTCATTTTTCAACACACTTCTGAAACTCCACAGCTTTACATTTACAACCTATTCGTATCCGTTTCGTCATTTTCATTTCCGTGCAATACAACTTATCATCAATATAACAGAGTGCAAAATAAAAATTGCAATTAGCTCAGATGAAGGCCAACAATATGAATTACAAAATTACAAAATGATGTGTGCCATAATATGAATCTGTTCCTGAGTAATTATATTAATATGAAACAATCTAAAGAAGCCTCAAAGCTTACTTGCTTTACTAGCAATATTGTTAGAGGACATCCATTGCTTACCCAAAGCAATAAGTTCTCCATTGTCTTTCCTTCTTACTTCTATCACTACTGAAGTTAGCTTTCCTTTCTCTCCTACTACCTTTGCCTCTATCTCCACTTCTTCCTAAACATTAATACCAAAACAAAGGGAAAATTAAACAACAGCAACTACATTGTTAAATACCCTATAGAGTATAGACCATATTTAGTTCAATTGTAATGATAATTACGTTTTGAAAGAAGTTTGATCTCCGAAATGCAAAAACTTAGTCGAATGAAGTTAAAAGCATCTAACTAACTAGGGGTGAGCAGCGGTTGGTTCGGTTCATCTCTCACCCCATAACTGTTTCATTATAAAGAAGACTTGTAATCAAAAAGAACCAAACCGATTTTTTTTATTTGATTCGGATATAACCATTTGGTTAAAATGACATGCTAGAATTAGAAAGCATGAGCTCCAGAAGAAAATTAGCACCCTTAACACTAAAAAACGGGACATTTGGACATAGACACCGAAAAACGATGTTATTTTAAAATTTCCCAAGTTAAAAATGAAGTTCCGTGTCCGAAATGCCAAGTTTATGAACGGAAAATGTTGATTGAATGAAGTGCGCGTATTAATTGATTTCAGTTGATTCGACTAAGCAAACAAATTCCACCCTTAAAACCGAAATCAAATCATATTACATATGGAATTTTGAGTTCTGTTTATTCGGATTGATTTGGTTGAGCAATTCGGTTTTGACTCAATTCTACACATCCCTATAACTAACAGTATAAGAAGACTTCACAATTGGATCAAATTAACTTCAAAACTCAATTCTAACAGAATCTAGATATCATAAAATTCCTATAACTCCATAAATTCCCCCAAAATAGAAGGAAATACCTGAGACTTAGCAGTGGAGTAAAATGAAATATTGAAGTCAAGTGATGCTTTGATTTCACCAGCAAAAGAGCAAATAGCAGCTGCACCCACGTCATCAATTAACGTAGCCATAGCTCCCATTTGCCAGTTTCCATTTCCATCCTGTACACACGTAACCCACAATATTTAACGAGCGAAAACAAAACCCTAGCAAAATTTGAAGCTGAGGAACGGAAAGAAAAAAGAATTACTGAGATGCGATCGGAAACCACGAAATTACAGCGAATAAAACCCGGCTCAGCCTCCACAATTTGGAGGCCACCGAGTGAGTAAGCTTCGATTTCGTTACTTGTAATTCCGTTGGATAGATCTTCAAGCCATTTGATCGACATTTTTACTCTCTGAGTTTCCATTTAAGCTCGTTTTGACTTGTTTATTGGTTGAGATTTGATCTGATCATTGAGTTACATTATTGCTGCAAAAATTAATTTAATATTCTATGACAAATTGTTCGCCTTTGCCTCCATCTTGGCTTCTTCCTAATAAATAAATAGTACTTAATTTTGACTTGATTAGCCAAAGATTTCTGAATTTTAACTATTAATATATTTATTTTTATTTTTAATTGGATTTTTTTGTGTATCTTAATATTAAATTAAACTAATTTTAATGTTTTTTTACCTTTTTCAATAAATTTAATGTATTATTTTTTTAGGGATAGATTATATTGAGATAAATATTAAAGTACGTAGTAAATCAATCAATACAAAAACGAATAGAAAAAACAAACCGATCTATTAAGAAAACGAAGTAATAAAATTTTAATCTGGTCTTACTTGGTTGGGGTACATTAACCAGAGAAGCACAACTTTTCGAGAAATAACAAAAAAAAATCACTAGATTCAGTTTATGTGTCTTGCTTTCCGGAAGTTAAGTAATTTTCTTAGCAAAACTAAATAAATTGTACTATCTTAGATAAGTAGCTATAACATACAATAGTATTCTTAAATTTCATTATTTTAATTATTTATTGGGAATTTTATAGTTTTTATCATTTAATAAATAAAAATAAAAATCAACTTCGTGGAAAGTTAAAAAATAAACGGCCTAACCCCTTAAAAAGCACCGACCTTTTAGTCCCTTTTCAATTCTACCATGACGTTAAAAATTTGTCAATTGTACTCTATATTGCATTTTATCAATGTTTTATGACTACAAAAAAGGTCCATTTAATATTTAAGGGTACAATTAAAATAAAAAAAATAAAAAATAAGATACAATTGACAAATTTTCGATGTCAGGATATGATTGAAATGGACTAAAAGATTATGGTTTTTTTTAAGACATTAGACCAAAAACAAACCATGTAGAATTATTACTACTTTTCTAATAATTAAATTCTTGGTAAATTAATTTTTCAAGAAGTGTTATTTCCGGAAAGTGAATAATTACGAACCAAACAAGCCCACTGAAACTTGAAGATGACACTGAACAAGTAAATGCAAATATTGAAAAATTTATGCACTATGATTTATCTCATTTTAGAATTAAATTTATTGTTATTGACAATATGGAAACATATTTAAAATTAAAATAGAGAAAAATTATTTAAAATTTTACTCTCTTGGTGGTAAAGCAAATAATAAAGATAAAGAAAATATGTTTTTCTTTTTGTACATAAGAGGAGCAAACTAGTTATAAAACATAAGAATTCTCGTATTATTTTGTATAGAATTGGATCTGACGATTCCATTTTTCACATGATACTTCTAAATTACACAATTTTAAAAATAAACTGACCATAATTAAATAAACAAATATTTCCTCATACCAACCTAAATTAGCTCTCTCGTACTCTATATATATTTCTGATTCGAACAAAGCACCTCCTGAACTTGTGACACGTGTTCATCTAATCCAATTTATACTTTTTTTAGCAACTAACCCCAAAACTCTTCATTTTTGGATCAAATAACCCCATAATTGTATTTTTAAAATGCATAAAATACAAATCGGAGGTGAGAGATGCAAAAATATAATTAAATACTTCCCTAATTATTGCGATATAATTATCCTAAATTCATTTTTTTAAATACAAATATAAATTATTGGGTTATTTGACCCAAAAATGAAGAGTTTTGGGGTTAGTTGCTCAAAAAAATATAAATTGAATTAGATGATCCCGTGTCACAAGTTCAGAGGGCGCGTTGACCCTTTGTTCTTTCTGATTCTACATTGCATCCTATGCATGAATTAATGTAAAAATCTCCATAAATGGAGCTGTTGTTTACCGATTTGCAATACCCAAATGAGGCTATGAGAATTTGTTAAACATACAGTGATTTTAAAATTAAAAACTTAAATAACTTATATGCATTGTCATTATCAAAAAAATCAAATGGCTACTATATTACTCCTTGATCACGAATCTTTGGAAGGGGCGCAAGCCACCTCGCTGGCACAAAAGGAAAGGCCATGATATATATTCGGAAATCTGGCCAACAGTAAGGAGAACACACTGACTCCACTCTTCCGGTCTTTACGTTGAGCGAGACAATGCCAGTATTGCGAGGTGCAATATTCTCGGTATGAAAATACAAGACATTTGGATCAATGGGGTCTATAGCCATCAAGTAAGCGATGTAATCTGATAGAGGAATGCAATTGTCGTCAACGATCAGCTTCAGGTCTGCGAATCGAAATGTATGTTCCAAGCACAAATTCTCCACTTAACTGACCAGTTAGGCTCTATGTGCATATGCACATGATATAGGCCCTCACCTGAGCGGCTCACTCCAGTGGTGCACGTACCCGGACTACTAGGGGTCCCTTCATTTAGAACTTGTGTTAAAGTGCATTTCTCCAAATGTGGATCAAATGCCATAATTGTAGAGTTGGTACAGTCGATATCTCCGCTTTCCCAGTGCAAAACCCCTTTTGTATTCAACGACATTAGTGGGTTTAGAGAACAAAATTGAGCGTGACAGGGATATTAATGGCGACACCTTCCACAGGCTAGTTCGAGAATCAAATGTCTCGGCGTTGAAGGAGCTTGTTTCTATGTGGGTTTTCATGAAGGTAGCTACACTAGTATAGGTACAAGAGGTGACCAACCTCACCACCTTGAAGTAGTGATGATCATAAGAAACAAGTCCTGCTAATGCAAAGAGAGTGCACGTTGGCGGTGGAGGAAGAGCGAGCCACTGCTTGGTAATGGGGTTGCAGACATAGTAAATACACTCGCAATCGTAACTCGTCGTGCACAATGCTAACCCGTTGCTGGAGCATAGAAGACGAATGGGTGATTTGTGCTGAGGAAGAAAGCCCAAGGAAGCAGTGGGAGAGTCTTGGGACCATGATTTGTGGCAATCATCATAGGTAGAGTGTCTGAGAGTTTGAGTTGTAAAGTTTTTTGAAGCATAGACACAAAAGTAAAAGGTGGGGTCTGGGAGGGGTGTGAGTTTATCGCGAAGCAGTTACTGAGCAGGAAAATATGGTCGAGAGATGAGAGACGACCAGAGCTTGGAAACGCATTTGCATCTACCAGAGATCTTGGGGAAGTTTGTAAAGGATTTCGAGCAATACGTCACTTGGGAGGTCGTTGATTGAACAACCCATATGGCCGGAGTTCAAAATAAAATATCAAACCAATGTCCTCAATGCTAGTTTATATATAGGAATGGACTACGTACTTATATGGAAATTCTGAATCCCATACAAAATAGTATTATTCTTTTTATTTAGAATTAATGTAAAAAGAATCACGAACTTTACACGTTTTTTCATTTTAATCACGCAATTTAAATTTTCTCATTTTCATGCACGAATTACCACTTTTTCTCAAATTCATGCACAGTGCTGAGGTGGCACTTATTTATTGGTGTAAAACGACCTCCACCTCAGCAAATTAAACCAATGGAGCCGTGACACCTCAGCACCATGCATGAATTTGAAAAAAATGGTAGTTCATGCATAAAAATAAAAAAAATTAAACCGCGTGATTAAAATGACAAAACTTGTAAAGTTCGTGATTTTTTTTATGATATTAACCCTTTTATTTATATGATTTTTCATTTTCCTAATTGCAACACAACTGCTACAATCCCAACACATGAAGGATCGAAGGGCATATATTTGCTGCAGATTCTAATCCGGTCCTGAAAACACCTAATACGCTTTGATTCTCCAAGAACACAAGCCTTGCACAGATTCGAAGCTGGATTCCGCATCTACTTCGCCAGCAAACGAGCCAAGGACTCAGAACGGTATTTCTGAGGACCCTCTCATAATTCATTTGATTTTTCTGTCCATGTATATGCCGTGATCAATTAGAATGCATGTTAGATTCAAAGTTGTTGTTTTGCCATAACTATTGTTAAATTGCCATGAAATTGCCATATTAGTTAAAAAAATCAATACTTTGCATGATTGCCATGAAATTTGATGATAGACATATTAATTAGCTGTAATTAATTGTGTTTATGCTTAGATCCAGTAAATTAATCAATTTAGAGCTCTTAGAATGCATGTTTGTAGCAGATTTTAGCTAGTTTTGCCATGAAAACTTGAAAAACGTACTTGCTGCTAAGAAAACTAACTTTGCATAGATGCGATTTAAACACTTCGATTATGTGTTTTTTGGATTCCTTGTTTGATTTTATGCTGTTTTGACTACTTTTGCATGAAAAACGGAGCTAAAACGAGTGAGAATGAAGCAAAACAAAACGACCTTTGAAACTGCAGACGAACCGCCGCCACCGCCACTCAAGCCGACGGCGCCGCCGGGATAAAGTGGCTGCGCCGCCACAATGAACTTCCGGCGCCGCCAGGTTAAACTGGCGCCGTGTTCATGGCTCCTCAGCTCCCCAGATTCGCTCCCAAATCTTTCCAGACGCGATCCAAACTTAAAACGTGTTTCTGGGCCCATCCGGGCTCCGAATTAGACTCAGTTTGATTCTATAAATATTTTTTTAGTTGTAGTACCTGTTTATAATAGTAAATGGGCTCAACTCGATGTTTTTAGGGTCTCGAACCCCGCTATTGTAATCTGCCAAGCCAACCGGGCCCACGAGTCCGAGGCCCAGCGAACCAGCACCTTCCAGAGCCGATTCTGGGCTAACCCGAACTCGGAATCGACTCTGAATCAAACCAGTAGAACCGAATCGACGAGACGCACAAATCTCGTGATCTGACCAAAGGCCAATACTGACCAGACCGATGGTCAAAACCCGCGCGAGTGCCAGGCATTCAAAGTCAACGAGGTTTAAAAGTATCTCTAACCTTGTATGTATATCCAACTGCCCATGAGCATGCTGATACTGTTTACTGCTTTCCAAAAGCATCCAAATCTAATAATTAACCGGTTAAATGACTAATCACTCAAAATTGGCCCATTAATGCAAATCCATCCCATCACTTATACATCGTAGGACTAACATGAAAAAGTAGTAACAGTTGTATAGGTTTTTCAAGCTCACCTAATAAAATCAATCAATCACACTTATACATCCGGTTTTAGGCTTTGTGCATGTAAAATATCCAAACCAGCCAGACTTATGCTACTTGCTAGAAACCTCTAAGGTTAGATGTATGCTTAGGAGTACCTGCTACTTGCCTCAAATGCCAGTTTAGATCGAGTCATATGCGCGTCAAACGTGTTTACTGCTTTCATCACTGTTTATTTACAGCTTTCATATCCTGTGAACTGCATATACTGTTGAGATGAGATATAAAACGAATATGTCCAGAAAATAAAGCCGGTAACAGATAAGTCAAGCACATGAGACTCGGGAAGGTCCACGAACCCTTGTCTTTGGTCCGATGCACAATAGTCTTACCGGAGGCGAGTAAGGCTATCCAGTTGGTTAAAAGGCATTTCCTAATTTAACTAGGTGGCGACTCCATTTTTCAAACCATTTCCAAATCGAGAAGTCAGCCATAAGCCTTGGGCGAGCGGCTCCCGAACCCACAATTACAAACATCAAGTTTTGGTTTAGGGGTTAAATTTTACAAATATAATTATTTTTTAGGTATTTTGCTAAAAAAACACTTTTTATTTATTTATATGATTTTTCATTTTCCTAACTAGTACAATCCCAAAACATGAACTAAAAGTTTGCAAGGAAGGGCATTTTAGTCTTAAAAAAATACATAACCAGGGGCATTTTAGTCTTAAAAAAAACATAACCACTTTCGGTTGTAGGGGCATTTTAGTCATAAGGCATATTATTTCCCGTCACTTGCTTTACTAGCCGTTCCTTCTCCCTAGTCCAAACACAGAACAGAAATCAAACCCTCACTCAAAAATCAAGAACCCATCTTTTTCTGATTCGAAAAAAATGTTAAAAATCATTGTTATTGAACTGGTAACCGCCATCTTACTTAAGAAAGCTGCTTGTGAACCTTTCTTGTCCACGGAGCAAGAACAACAGGCCTATACTCCGATAAGGTCCGTTGATTATGAATTTTACCGCACTTCTTGCCCTCAAGCTGAGAGTATCATTAAAAATGTTGTTCGGGACCAGTACAAGGTCCATTTCGGCATGACTCTGAGGATCGAATGTTTAATCGCGGTAGCTGGTCTTTCTATTGCTTGTTGTTTGATTTATTTGATCTCGGTTTAGGTACATTTGGGAAAAATTGATTCGCTAGGGTTTTTGTTTTGGCAAATTTGTAAACATTTTTGGGGTTTCTTTGTATTTTCTGGTGTTAATCTTGAAATGGGTTTTCCATTTTTTAGGGTTTTCCATTAATGTAATCTTTAGTAAACTAAATTTGATTGATGAACTCCAGTGAAATGAATCATTTGCTTTGGTTTTTACCATTCTTTTTAATGCTGATTGAAGTTGACTGATCATGTTTAGCGCTGTGATGTACCTGCTGTATTGGATGGTGTTGAGCACTTGAAATCAGAGAAAGACTGCACCTCGTCACCATCCGAGTAGAATTTTGCTTACCCTTTTCATTCTCGATAACTGTTATTCCCCCTTTCTTTGGCACACATTGAATGAGACTCACTCATCTGCTATCCGATATAGGAAAAATGATTCCGGCATCTAGAAGCTTGACATTCACCTGTCGTTTTACACTGTGGCAGGCTGCGGCGGCCGCCTTAGTAGATCGTCGCTACTCTATCACCCGGACTCGTGAAGATTTGAAAAACTGCTGTAAATTTTGTTTAAATTGTTTATGTGAAATAGTTATAGTTAGTATATTAGAACTTTATTAATACTATGAGCTTATCTTATTTCGAGTTAATATAACCTTAGTATATTTAACCAAAAAAAAGGAAAACTTAAAAGCTAAAAAAGGAATAAACATATAATATTAAATTATTATAATAATTCTATTTTTTTAATTTGATGGATTTCTGCACTCGTGTCCTATTTCATATACATACTCCAGTATCTTGAAAAAAATAAGGAAAATGTACAAAAATAATCCTAATGTATAGCCCGTGTCTCATGTTAACATCTCATATATTTTGGATCTCAAAAATGACCTTAACGTCTTGAAAGAGTATTAAAAATGACTCTTTCATTAATATCCGTTTTATGTCGTACACATTTTTATTTAACGCCGCTCATTTTTGTGTTGTTTTGATATTTTTTCACAACGTTAAGGTCAAATTTAAGATTTGAAATACATGAGGTGCCAACAAGAGACAAAGGATATACATGAGGGTCATTTTTGAACTTTTTTCTAAAAAAATATTATCGAGTCCAACACCCAGATATATATCCGATATGGACACCCGTATACGAGTCCGAGTACCGGAATATAAGTCCCACTTTTTTGTTATTGTTTGCCATTTTCATTTTTCGTTTCCACCACTGGAGCCCCACTTAAGAATTTTCTGATCATATAATTTCTCTCATTTTAAGGATAAAATTATTGTTATTGATAATATGGAAAGATATTCAAAATTATAATGTGCTAAAAATTGTTTAAAATTTTATTTTGTTTTAGTGGTTAAAGGAGATAATGAAGATAAATAAAATAAAAATGGAATTATTTTTCAAATACCTGTTTTTGCCCAAGTATTTATAGCATTTTGGCCCATTTTCCCTTATTTCCTACGCTATCTATTTTTCTAATTTATTTACAAAAGTACCCACTATATATAGAAGTCTTATCTCATTTTAGGTTAAACTTTTACATAATCACTCTTTTTTCTTTCTCTTCTCTCTCAAAGTTTTCTTCTTCTTTTTCGTTTGATTTTCAGTTTGTCTCCTCCGGTTATTTTTTCGTTCGTTTTCTCCGTTCGTTTTTTTCCGTTCGCTTTTCCGTTTGTGCTTCTGTTCGTCTACTTCAAATGGATTTCTCGTCGTTTTCGGCCGTTTTTCCGTTCGTCTTTTCCGTTCGCGCCAGTCCGTTCGTCTCTTCCGTTCGCGTAATGGATTTCTCGACTCATTTTTAGATTTGTTTAATCTTTTAGATTTTTTGTAATGATTTAAACATTTTGTAAATAAATTATTGTAGATCTATAATTTTTTGTTTATAAAATTGTTCTATTATTCATATAATTATTTATTTTGTCTTTCTCTTATTCATAGATTTGTTTATTGGTACTGATTTTGTAAAAAACAAATTGATTTATGGTGCATTTGTAGTAATTTTATAATATATTTACGTTTTAGTGTATTTTTTTTGTATCTAGTGTATTTCTGGTGTTTTTCGGATATTTATAATTTTTTGTTGTATTTCTGCTGTTTTTTAGTATATCTATGGTGCATTTACAGTATTTATGGTGTATGTGCGGTGTTTATGGTGTATGTGCGGTGTTTATGGTATAGACCACAAAACCCTACAAAATAAATACAATATATATACATTAATTTTACACTATAAAAACACTATATATACACTATTATTACACATAAAAAAATAAAAATAAAATCCAGAAAAAAATCTAAAAAATAAATAAATTATTAAAAACTGAAAAATAGGACTGTGCAATCGGTCGGTTCAGTCGACCGAACCGAAAAAACCAAAATTGGAAACCAAAAAAGGTATTTGTGAAATAAAAAAAAATCGTAAATAAAAAAAGTCAGAAAACAAAAGTCAAAACTTGACAGGTAAAAGTATAAATAAGTTAACGAAACATGTATTTCAGAAAATTATCACAATAAAAATGGCAAAAGGAAATGCGATTTCATTTGTAAGATAAAACATAAGAATACTTGTATTGTTTTATATAGAATTGGATTCTGACAAGACAAGATACTATTTTTTACATAATACTACAAAATTACACAATTATTGAAATATACTGACCATAATGAAATAAACAAATATTTCCTCATATCAACCTAAACCAGCTCTCTCATACTCTCTCTATACATAATTCTGATTCTACATTGCATCCCAACATCCAAGAATTACTGTAGAAATCTCCATAAAGCGGTGGAGTGCAGCACTCTAGATGGCGAGAGTCCAGTAGCCGAAATCCTCACTAGCTTATGCTCTTGAAGCTGTTGCTTTTGACTAAATAAATTTACAATTCAGGAGCCAACACTTTTTTTAGCTCTTTCTTGTTCACCTGAAATTCATATGGAAGACTTGTTATATTTTGCCGCCTTCTTAAAAAAATTATTGACAGAGAGAGAAAATCCGAGTATTATCTCGCAAAACTAAAAGGCGGAAATAGTTCACCTTTCCCATGGCATTACGTGGCACTGAATCCCATAAGAACAATCGAGTAGGAAGCTGAGAAAAGAAGATGTATTTAATATTTCAATAAAATTATCCACACTTGATTAATCCAATCAAAACATGAATAATTTAATCATCAGGATCAAACCGGAGTGACATATATTGATTCATAAGCTTGAATGATTCAGAGACAATTCGACGTTCTCCATGTTGTTACCTTATATGGTGCAAGTTTGTTTTTAGCCCAGTCGCAGAGTTCTTCCAAGCTTAGGATGCCCTTTGACTCTTCCTCTCTTTTTCTCTTTGCCGCTTCATCTAGCACAACAATTGCACTCACCGCATCTCCATAATCTTTATCTGGTAAACCTAAAACACAGCATTCTGCAATCGCCGGGTGCTGTTACAACATAAGGAAATGTAAGTTTTACTCTTGTAACGGGAAAATCAAACTACTTAACTCCTGTATTTGTATAATCACTTTCGGAAAACAACGACACTGGTCAACACTACAGAGGTCAGCAGAAATAATGGGAGCTAATCACCTCCAAAAGTGTCGATTCAATCTCTAATGCTGATAATTTATATCCCCCAACTTTCATAATATCCGCACTTGTACCTGAAATATAACATCCAAGTCATATGCGATGGAATGAAGCATTGCAGCAGAAATTGGATCTATCATGTTTTTTCCAAGTCACCTATATATAATCTATAATAATGTATGTAACTGTGAAGGGAGTAGACGAGCGAAGTTACAATATACTATAAGTTACTATTAGAGTTATTTTTGTAATTTTTTTTTTCATTATCTAATAATAGAATATATTGTTAATTATTATGTGTTCTAAATAAAGCTGGAGAAAAGTGCCAATCACAAGAATAATCAAATAGCGGGAGAGAGTTATTAACTCATTTTGTTAGGACAGTAAAAGGAAATGATTCACATCTGGATGGGGCAGGGGCTTTGTAAAAGGCCTAGTAGGAAAAATACAATAAAAATGGGTACTAATAGAACATAATTGATTATAGAATTGCTTACGCCCCAAAATGATGAAGTATCCATCTTCATCTACTTTGCCAGCATCCCCTGTTCTAAAGAAGCCATCATCGGTAAAGGATTCATTGGTTACCTGCATATTTATCAAAGATTTGTAAATCAACTAGTCAGAGTCTTTGCACTTCAGAACTAAATGGTTTATCAATCCTTCATTATAACAAGTAAATCTCAGAGTGTATGTAGTCCAAAAAGCATCACATTCTGATTGAATATATTGACAAAATATTTTTCCAGCCGAAAAACTTAAAGTAAATGAAGTCGCCGACTAAAGGAAGAAAAAGACGAGGAAGAAGACAAAAATCAAATACTAAGCTGGACCTTAGGAAGTTTCCAATACTCCTTGAACAGCGAAGGACTTTTAACGCACAGTTCACCCACCCTAGTTTTATCATTTTCACTCTCATCTTCCACAATCTTCACCTGTAGAAGGTATGTGCAAGAAGGATGAGAAGTTGCATAAAGAAAAGTAGAAACAATGTAAAGAAAGATAAGATTACCTGCACTCCAGGGAATGGGTTGCCTACAGTCCCTGCTTTCCGTGCACCTCTTAAGGGATTTGATATTGCCATGACAAACTAAATATAATGTGATGACAAATAGAGTATCAGAACCAAAATTTAAGCGCATTTCCATTTCATAAATACCTCACTCACCTCAGTCATGCC
Source organism: Mercurialis annua (assembly GCF_937616625.2). NCBI lineage: Eukaryota > Viridiplantae > Streptophyta > Magnoliopsida > Malpighiales > Euphorbiaceae > Mercurialis > Mercurialis annua. The sequence goes on along the minus strand of NC_065574.1, from coordinate 2,234,588 downwards.
ATATCTTTCCAGGAGACGGTGTCCAGTGATGGCTTCCCATTGTTCCATGACAGGAAGAGGAAGTGCTGAGGAGCCACACATCTAGAAAGAAAAAAACAGCAACAAATGTGGCTTTTAATCACGCATTTAATAGCCGACTTCGACAGGAAAAGCAGTGAGGTTGCTGATGACAGTTTTACACATCACAGAGAAGATTCCAACAACGAAAATGATTATTTGCAGAATAAATTATTCTGCAACCTAGTCATATCAATTGATCAAATGTGATACTGCAACATGATTGAAGTAAAATGGATTGTAAATAGGTTTTCCAGTCCACTTACCATTAGCCGCAGTTGTCTCGCAGCATAAGCAGAAGCTGCTTGAAGCTCTGGGTCCATTGCTTCATAACCTTGAATCAATCGGGTGTACATGGTTGGAACCTGTATGGTAAAAAAATCAAATGGTTCCATAGCACTTCATACGGCTAGTTTCATGTTTAAGCATCATATATTCATAAGCTTAACTTTACGGACTGAATACAAACTCCACAAGAAAATTTGAAATGAAACTAAATGACTGTACTAAGTTTTTCTTTCTCGCACCAAATATTTATATCATTGGACAAGAAATAGTGAGATAGCGTGCTTCCTTTTTCACAAGACACATGGCCGATATGAAGTAGACATCAGTTGAGATCAATAAAACACAGAACTGGAAAATACAAAAGTAAATAATGAACTATACCGACAGATGTTGAAACTGAACTTTGTTTTCGATATGTTATTCCAAAAACACAAGAATAATTTAATTAATAAAACAACTGCACCCTGTCTGCAACTGCAATACAGAATACTCACTCCTGTAAACACTGTTATGGCATCATCCGCTTTATTGCCATTTAATGGATATGATTCACGCCATCTTTGCCAGATACCACTCACACTAAACTTTGGCATAAACTCAACCTGTAAAAATTTCAAATCAATGTATTACAACTAACACCAATGGGATTGACCAAATGAACTCTAAGTTTAGAATAGGCATATGTGTGTGTCTACAACACACGCGCATAAGTCATTTGAAATTAACAGAAATGGTATCCTTACTGTGGAGCCTGCATAGATGGGAGCAAATAGAGCATTGAAAAGTCCATGAACATGTACGGCACAAGTTAAGGACGACTTTGAAAGAGTCTTATATGCAGCAACAATTAAGACAATATTAGCATTAATGGGTTTTGATGCATAAGGATTTGAATAGCCAGAAAAATAGCAATCCAAGTAACTATTATTTGAAGGATATGATGCAGAGGAAGGCAATGGAGAAATTTATCTGTGGATGTGTATTCCCAAGCTCGTGCCAAGGTTTGAACCTGCACATCAGAAAAATATAAGCAGAGTCAACAATAAAATACAACTTTAAATTAGAAATGGAAAATAAATACAATTTATTATCCATATTCATTATATGGCATCAGCATTAAGGCATGCTAGTTTGAGTAAATATGATTCCAACAGTACTTCACATTTGGTACTACCATGAAATTTATGCATAATATTGACAATGGTTGACAACTAGCTTTTGGCATCATTAACTCACAAGTAGGTTTGACAGCCATATCATAAGGATTTTACTTAAGATGTAAAGGGTAATCAGACAATTACCTGTGCAGAGATGCTTCTGTGGGTATGAACAACACCTTTAGGTTTACCTGTTGTTCCACTTGTATAGACTATCAGAGCTGGATCTTCAGCTGCACCAAGAATATGATAATTTTTTTTGATATAACAGCAGCAATGGTGTACCAGAGATTGTAAATGGAACAAAATGAGAAATTTTTTATCATGTAAATTCTCAATGATCTTTGACAAACCTCTATCTGCATCGACCGATTCAATTTGTGAATGATGGAGTGCACTTGTCTGTGGAGAAGTACTGGGAACAGGTGGAATGAGGGAAAATTGAGCGGCACATTTAGCAGCAATATTTTGCAACAACTCAGAATAATCTTCGGTGCTCAGCACCATAGATATTTCCTAAGAATAAAAGGAAAAATTGGACATCTATGAGAACTGATTCCCAATTGATCAGATCCATGAATTTTTTTAATAAAGATTGTACAGCATAACCTGAAGCAATTGTACTATGCTGCACTATGCTATTAAGCTTGTCTATCAACTAAATTTAAAAATCCTTTTCAATGATAAAATCAGAGCATAAGTCCACTATACTCTGCGAATATTGTTCGAAAAAGGGATGAGTACTGAATTTTTGATCTAGTCAATGATATAGAAAAGTTTAAATACAGCGCCACAATACAATATTTATTCAATCCATTTAAATTATTCCAATGTGTCAGTTGACTCCTTACAAGTTCAAATACAAAACAAGTTATATGAGCACTATTACCCTACTAATCTGTTTCTAGAAGTGGGCTTATATACAAGAACTTCGCATAGTAATTAACAACTCCACCTTCAAAATATATGATTATATAAATAAAACCTAAATATGGGGAATAAAAGGAGGCAACTTTTGTGCTTACTGAATCATTCATCACATGCAAGAGTTCAGTCTCAGGGTAGCTAAGAGCGAGCGGAACTGCAACACCTCCACTAAACCAAGTTGCCAATACACCAGCAACAAACTCAGCTGAAGGTTTAGCTATGATCCCTATTCGAGCTCCACCAAGTTGCCCATTTCCTCCAACACCATCAACCTACAAAGACAGAATTTTTCTTGTCAAATCTACCAGCTTTCTATTCTCCAGATAGAATAAACAACTAATTTTGTAAATAAGATTCCTATAATGCTTCAGTTACAATTTAAGTAGCACAGACACTTCATTCAATTCAGTTCCGAATCATTTCGGATACGAAACTTTATTTTTACACAGGAACTTAAAATAACCCCGTTTTTTCCATGTCAGTGTCTCGTTTCCCCGTGTCTGTCCGTGCTACCTAAGTTACAATTGATAGGTAACAAGGTTAAATTCAGCTACTCACAGACTTTAATCCAGCATTACACAAAAGATCAGATATACTCCAAGCAGATGAAATAAGCTGTGAATAACTGCAATTCTTTTGATCAGCGGTGATAGCAATGCTATCAGCAGCACCATTCCCTTGCTTATAAACTGATTTCACCACCTCCATAAATGTATGTGCTGCACAAACCAAAAAAAGCAAACCAAAATTCAGACTAAATTTATCAAAAATTTGAAAATTATTACTCATTTTTTCACCATAAATCAAATAAAACATCAAATTAGAGACTTACAAGAGTACAAACGAGAAGATGAAGAGGTGGGTGGATCTCTAAAGGGCGTGGAGAATAAGAAAGCAGGGTACTTGTGATCAGGGTGCCATTGGAAAGAGGTGGATATGTGGTAATAATGGAGAGAGGTGTGGATGCACTTAAGGTGTTTGTTGAAAGTCTTAAATGAAGAAGAGTACATTTAAAATTGAATTAAATGGTGGGTTCAATTTGGTTTGTTGCGGTGATTAATGAGTAATGCAGAGTAAAGGTTTTTGGTTTGTGGTTGGTCGGCTGATTCTTTACCAGCCGTTTTTACAGTTGGCTTTCATGCACTGATATGGACGAAGGATTAATAGGAGGGAGACGAAAATAAAATTTATGCAACAAAGGTTCAATTTGGTACTCTAATTTAAAACAAAAGATCAAAATAGTCTAAGTTTGTACTTTTTACCCAAAATTGACAAAGCCACCAAGGTCGAAACTCCTCTAATATTTTGTCCTAAAGTCCAAATGAACCTTTATTGAAAATTGATATCATTCCAAATTTGGTTAGATAATAACATATCTATCTATTAGTATTGTTAATATATGTGCTCCATTTGGTTCTTTCGGAAATTTGTGATAGTTTACTACACATGTAAAATAAAACCGTGGGTGATACCAGTACGTATTGAATTTTTTTAAGAGCTCCAACACATTACATTTAGATTAAGACAACTGAAGCAAGTTTCAATGCGAATGAGATTCGCGAAAAAAAAAAAACAGATATACATGTGAATTAGGTATGAGTACGGTTAGGGAGAATTTGTATTAAATTTTGGAGAAATTTCCAAATTTTAATATAGAGGAATCAGAACAATACTAAAATATAAAATTTATATAGTACCATCTCAAAAGTTCGGAGTAGTTCAGTTTGGAGATTCTAAACTAACCGAACAAAAATAAGAAATGTAAAACAAAAATAGTATAATGCAGCAATATCATTCAAGAAAGTAAATGATAATACAGTGAACTGGTTTCAAATCAAACCCATTGCCATGTTAACACTTTAACAATCTTTCATCGCCTACAGTTTAAGCAGCACACTTCAGCTTCCAGCAGAACTTTTTAGCTTCAGGCACTAAAGTTCCGAGTTCGGAAGAAGATTTCAACAAGTGAAAAGAACGACATGTCACTGTTTCATTGGCCGCACCATCGTTTCCACCACGAGAAAGGACCGGTAGCTTGTGAGGTAGGAGGTGTGAGAATGTCTAACATAGTTTCCTTCTCTTTTGGGGTCAATGTAACACCTCTAACAAGGTTCAAAGCCATGATGTGTACATTAGTTTTCTGTCTATGCTTGTTAAAAGCCCAAACCCCACCAGCAGCACCTGCAACTAAAAGCTGTCTAAAACAATTACATCCGAATACAAACACTATCTGAAAGAAATACTTTTGTTTTAGGCTCTTATAACTAACCGGGGATAGCCACAGGGCTGCAGTCTGCAGATCAAACTTCGGGGCATAAAGTACGGTTTCCCCATATTCATCCTCGAGCTTTTTAAATATCTCTTTGTCAGATTTCCCGGCTCGAATGTCATCCCGAATCAGCTAAATTACAAGAATTACCGGGACACAAATTTTTCAGAACAATTGACAAAAAGATAATCCGAGAAAAGTAAAGGTGAGGAATTACATTTCGGAAGGATTGTATCTCTGAATCATGATACAATGATTATTTAAAGACTATATCTTTTTTCAAAAAACTCTTATTTATCAAGAGTTCGACCAAGCATGCCTTGTTTGTAATAAATAATTTGCAAGAATATAAAATCAATTGAATTCTTGGAACATTTCACGTCAGTTTTAGCATGATTTCAATTCTTGCAAATTGCATTGTGTAATTTTTTATGGACGAAATAGAAAGAATCGGATTCTAGCAACTATTACCTTTTGAAATACTAGCAAGTGTATAATGATCAACTTATGCATTTGTAAGCTAGCTAGCACGGACATTTCATTCAATCAATGTGTCCCATTTTGAAAACGTGACAGACAGTTGACATTTCGGACACAAAACTTCATTTTTACATAAGAAACCTTAGAATAACAAAATTTCTCCGTGTTCGTGTCCAAGTGTCCCATTTTTCCGTGTCCGTGTCCGTGTCGGTGCTACCTAGTTTGCAAGTTAAGTTTGAAGACATAAAAAATTGAATAATACCTTCCTGAGGAGAATAGCAATATCAGCTTGAGAATCTTCAATAGACTGACTTCCACAGTCTGTGCATCTTACATTATGGCTTATATTTCTTGCTCGAGTCTCTACAATCTGTGATTTCTTAGCTTCGTCATCGCCGTTGCTTCCCATTATACTTTAAAATTGAAATAACTTAGGAACAGAAATTAATTTTTTTTCACTCAGGCATTTTATCAAACACTTAGCAAACCAAACGAAGGATCCAAACGAGAACTGAATTTCTTTCCTCCAGTTATAGATTGGAATCTACTGCAATTTGAGAATTTGAGTTTTAAGACCTTAGTGAATAATTCTATTTGGCTTAATTTATTTAGAATTTAAGAATCAAAAAATGGAAGAACGAGTGATCAAATGTTGTGGTTTGCGAAATGGAGAGCAGCAGAGATGGAAATGTTTAATTTTTCGTATGCAAATAGAGTTTGAGTACATAGTCAACTTGGTCCGTGAATTTGTGATTCAGAGTTAAATAATTTAATTTCAACTATTTTGACTAATTAAGTGTAGTATTTTTTTAATTTTTAGATTAAATAAGGATAGTACTCTCTATTTTCAGATTAATTAAAAATAAAATTGGATTATTCTGATTGCTGAACTTGTTCATATTATACAATTTTATCCCTAGATCCAAAATAGAGAGTATTGTATTTAATTGATAAAAAATGGCTAAAATTAAATTATCCAATTTTGAGTTACAAATTAAGAGACCGAATTGGCATTTTGCTCAGTAGAATTATTTGTTGACATTGATGTCATGGTAATGGAAAAACCTTTAAAAGTCTCAATTAAAAATCAAAATTTTTAAGGTTATGAATTAAAATATCAGAAATTAATAGGAGATAAAAAAAATTAGGATTGTCATTGAAACTTACCTAAATCTGTAGAAGAGAGAAGTCTGGATTTCAAAATCCAGTAATAATGTAAAATAAGACTTTAACTTACTGATGTATTCCCTCTAATCCAAATTGTTAAACTATTTTAAAAAGATTATAGTCTTTTAGTTATAGTATATAATTAATTATTATTTAAATAACTAAATATCATATAGTATATTTTTATTAATTGTAATAAAATAGCTAGATTGGAAATGTTAAATAAAGAACTACTATCATTCACTGCAATTTTCCAATACATAATTTGTGTATAAATTTCTTTTGAATGCTACAGAAACCTATCATATGGGACAATGCTTCAAAAAATTTGCTAAGGAAGACAAAATGATTTGCTCTCCCGCTGGCATCAGATGAATGTATTTTCTTCACTTTTCCAGCTTTTGATTCTTCATGTCTTGCACTTCAAGGAAGCAATATCGGGATAATCAACAGCAGCAAAAATGTGTGTTTATCACTGCAAATCATATGATAAAAGAAAGAAGTCGATCAAAAGAATTACGTTGCTGACGAAATTTTGTAAAATTCATTTGTATATGAATATAGTTGCTTTTGGTTTACTAAGAAATTCATTTACTTTTTAAGTTTTTTAGGATTGGTTATGTTATGTCAAATGAATTACTAAATAAATACATATGGAAATGAAATAAATTCTAAAGGGTAAGGCGTACTTACATCCTTTATCACCGCCTTTTCATGTCGATTTAGAAACTATTTACCTTGCATTGGCTGTATAACTAACCTAAACCTTCTTTTTGATTTTACTCTGTGGGAAGTACCGCCCTGGACTGAACACGAGAAGCAAAGTTGGAAAACAATGATTAGCCAATAGTTGAATCCGAATTATCTGGGCTCTAAGCAAAGAAAAATAGGTTGCTAATCTAATTAAATTAAAGTAGACATAACAAAAGCTTTTAAAGACAGCCTTGTATTTCTCTTTTTTGAAAGAAAAGCTTAATGCAGGTCATTAAAGCATTGACAATTAAATAGAGAACATCCCTGAACAGACAGAGCAACCAATGTCAGAAGTTGCTCGAGGAATTGAGGAAAAGATCGAATCAGAAATGATTTCGTATAGTTCGTGAAGAAGAAAAATATTCCATGTTTAAAGAGGGCAACTGTAACATATTTATGAGAACTATAATTGAGCTCATTAGTCACTACCAGTTAAACATTTTGACCGACAAACTCAGAAACTTACCTTCACTATGATGGAAGAAATGCAATCTCAATCTCTTGGAGTGATTTTCCTTTTGTTTCTAGCACTTTCTTCTTCACGAAAATAACCCCCCACAAACAAAAGGTAGCAAATGTTGCATATAAGACTAGCGGACCAATTTGCTCCAGTAGTTGTAGAAATAAGAGACCCACAAAGAAATTTATAACCTGTTGCATAATGCAAGGTTTTTCAGACAAGTAACAGTGATTATTCATAAGGTTGAGAAAATAAATTCGAGTGAGCAGTTAAAGAAAAAATATAAAATATGTATTGTACAAATTTTTGTAAATTGCCAGCTAATCTATATGCAAGACCCTAAGCAGAGAACTCCGGACTTTTTAATATTATCCAAATGCAATTTTTTTTATCAGAAATCGATTGGACTATCAGAAAAATAACTATTGTAAGGACAATTTCACTCCGGAACAAGGTTGTCTTTGGAATGCAGATTTTTAGGAGCCTTTTATATAAACTGCGAAAAACAATGCAGAAATCAACTTAGGCCAGCATGCATGAGATAAATGAGAATGGGACTCACAGATGCTCAAAAGCAAAATGTTATTGAGCTCTTAAAATGCTAGAAAGAAAAGACTCATATTGTCCAGAAACAAAAGTTAAAAGATTCCTTTTTGAAATTCTATATCATATTTAACCAGTATATTAATCTAAAACCTGAATTTCACATGCTAAAAGTACAGTATCATTAATTGGCATAAATGATTGTTCCATTGGCATCCCTTTCACAATTTGGTCAGACTTTTAATTGTTGTTAGGCTAAAATTTTTTTCCCATTAACAAAGAATTGAGAAGCAGCATCCAATACTATCAAACACAAACTTTACAAAGATGAGCAGCAGACAATTACCCAATGCACTGCCATGCAAAAAGCCATTGCCTTTGCCCTAATTCGATTTGGAAATATTTCTGACAGAAGTAGACCAGGCACTGGACCAGCACCAAGAGCAAATGTGAAAACAAACCTGTATAATTAAATCATGTTGCAAATACATCAAATAGAAAAAATTGCAGAGGAAGAAAATTATGAGATCAGAGAGGCATTTAAGGTTAATTCTTTCCATCCAAGAATCTCTATGCAAAAGACGGATTCCAATAATCAACATATTCTGGTAAGTTTCTTGTGTTTAGTGATAAATCTTACAAAAGTTTGAAGTAAACATCTCTTGTTAGATCAAGCCTGTTTTGATAACTAGAACTAGTTCTAACAGATTCAGAATCTTATTGGAAAGTGATGATCAAGTTATCACGAGCCTGCTTGATATTTCTTTCTGTTCAAAACTACTTTATCTTACCGTACAAAAGATATAAAAGTTGTAGCCTGACTACTTACATCAGCATGCCTCCAACAGATAAATATACTGCAGCACTGCTAGACACAAATGAAGTGGCTGCAAAAGCTTGAAGACCCATTGACGCAGCCTGTAGAGCGGGATGCAGAAGGTTAAGGATCCAGTACAATGTTGAAATCATGCACAATGTAAGATCTAAGCATGCAATCATAAGTTTACTGGTACGACACATTTTTACAATTGAAATTTTGTAACATAACCAGTTAAAGAACTTAAAATCTAAGAAGTTCAATTTGCAACCAAGGAAAGAGCTATTAGCATGATAAAATTGGGTAAATAGATTTATTTTAAGAAATTTTTGTGGAATGATTATTGGACATAGGATCCTAAGTTACATCGAATGTGCTTTTTGTGCATGTAAATATAACTAAAGCGTGGAGACGTGGGTCCTAAGTTTACTGTGTCCAAATTTTACATCCTAAATCACCATCTTAGCATCTTAATAAGTATTCTTCTTACTTGCAAAACCAAACTAAGGTTTAAATACATTTAATTCAGCGTAAAAAATTTACTCCTAAGAACTACAAGACAAGCCCTCAAAAAGATGGAAAAAAGGTTCAGATATCTCACCATTCCAGAAAAACTCCCAATAAGAAGCACCTTTCTCCCCAGTTTATCCATCAAAAGCATTGCAATTACTGAACCTGATGAGACATAAAAGCAATAAAAAAAAAGAGTCCAAGGCTCAAAGCATAACGGTCAAAAAGAGTGAAGTTATCTCTATACCCAATAAGTTACAAATTCCAACACATGTATTTGCAATGTCTGAAGGAACACCGGCACTTTTAAAGACTGTTGATGAGAAATAGAATACAGCATTTATGCCAGAGAGCTGTTGTAAGATATAAAGCTCAGACCCAATGTATACCACTGCAAATAGGGAAGTCAAAAATGATTATCTGGAAGGAAACTAAGCCACAAAGCAACCACATCTAAAACACCTTGTGTACCTTTAGAATGGCGACCATAGATCAATTCTGAAAATTTTACTTTATCTGCTTCATCACCTCGATCTAACTTTGATAATTCAGCCATAGCAGATTTAACATGTGATCCTCCCAAAAGCTTTTCAAACTCTGCCTCAGCTTCTGCGCCTCTTCCCCTCTGAGGCAATTTCAGAAAATCTGTTAGCATAACTCCAACTAACTTAACTTTTGTACCTTAAAACATCTAACGATGCAGATTAAATATATACCTCCTCGGCTATAGTGTCTATTCTGGCAATATTGATGACATAAGAATTAATCATACACATGCTTGGGTAAAATTATTTATGATTTTGATAAACGGGGGCAATAAAGAAAGGGAACATGGAGTACACGTCTGGGTTTAATGCATTCTGTGCATCTTCTAATGCAGGCACTTGAAAGAAGACATAATTGTGCTGAGAAACCTGAATGTCAAACCTTATGCAAATAACTCTTTACTTTTAAATTCGAGGCTTTTTAAATGTGAGCTGTGTGGATTATAGTCAAGCATCTCTCTAATGTATAAAATATAGTTTACGAGAGAAAAAAAAAACTGTGCAAATCAAATGATTCAAAGCAGACTGAAGATGACCTTAAAAAGCCAATGAGGACTCTCAGCACAGAATTCCACAAGCAGAGCAAGGGCTGCAGCAGGAATTACAGATACCCAAAAACAAATACGCCACCTGCACAAATTAGTTACTGATTTAATAATCATTCAGAATCAATGTGTATCAACAATTATGAGTGACCATTTCTTCATATAATTTCTTGTAAAACATAAATTACCAGCCTGCAGTTTCCTTAGCTGGAATCCCAATAAAAAAAGACCCCATAAGTCCAAGGCATGTTGCAATTTGTGTAAAGCTACCATATGTTCCCCTTACATGAGCTGGTGAAACCTGCTTGGTGATGTTATATAGCAGAAGTTATTGATAAATTTGTGGGAAGAAAAGAGAATATTGGAAAACAGGAGCATGAGATCTTCGAGCTATATAAAAACACAAAAAAATGAAAAATTATTTCTCATACCTCTGCCACGTAAAGAGCTGCAACAGGTGGACCAATACCCATCCCAATTCCAACAAACAGCCTCCCTAGAAGCATACCCCAAAGGTCTTTCGTTGATGCACTGCGTCATTGTATGTAGTTTCAAAATCAGAAAACGAAATAGATCGACAATTAGGTAGCGAGAGATATGCAGGAATATGTGAAGCAGTGTATTATTAGCTATAGTAATCTGAAGTGTTGAAGCAAAATGAAGAACAAAGAACAAAGACAAAATAACAGCTAAACAAATACAAATTCATCTCTGCGTAGTGTTCCCATAGCTTGCTTCAAACTTCAAATAATAGAAAGTAAAATAAGGCTAAATAGTTTTGGAGGGTGAAGCATGCAAAAACAAAAACAACAAATGTTTAAAGCATTAACAGTAGACAAATATTATCTTTCAGTGGGTTCGTATTCGTATGGTACCCAATTTTCACAGATAAAACTTACAGAACATGATTCAATCAAACACATAAGGAAACATGGAAATCATGGAGTTTTCTCTTCTTATTTCTTAACCAAAACAGATACACCAATGAATATCGTTACTGGGAAGATAAAAAAATTAAACCTCACAAAGGATCCATACCTCATTGAAGCCCCAATTATCATTGGTAATGCACACAGCTGAAACGCTCTACGCCGCCCAACCCCATCTGCAATCCAGCCACTAAGTACAGATCCAACAAAAGCACCCCCGAGGCACGTACTGACCACTAGGCCTTCATTTGATTCAAAACAACACATCTTAGAAACTATTCAAAGAAGACACTAACAGAAAATGGAGAAATCATCAGAAAGTACCTTCAGCCATGGTACTCCCATTAAAGCCAAGGTCTTCGGAGATGCTTTCTAATGTTTCATTAACTACACTGCACTAGAAAGGAAGCAGTGAGAATCTAACTTCAGTGAAATCCTCAAACATGAAAAGAGAGCGAATGAAGATGGAGTTTAAACGGACATACCCAAGATGGTAACCAAACAAGAATGAAGAAATTGTTGCCACAAGTACATGCAATAAAGAATGCTTCCAAGAAGGGTTTCCAATCTCTTTGCCAGTTCCATTTAGCAAATTAACTAAAGCCAAGATCAGAAATCAGACAAACTGTCAGTTAGCGTTAGTATAATCCATAGTTGTGAGAAGTATGACTAATTAAAAAAAGACAACTAATAGTTTCACCTTTTTGTTGTACACTAAAAAACAGATGGAAATATTTATGCAATCACAAAATTCTATTTGTGTGCATATTATTGTTAAATTAATCCATATGCTGAAAATTCTAAAATAAATAAATAAATGCTGATGAGAACAAACAAGACAAGTCACCTAGATCAGAATTTTCAATATATATATACAATGTAGCACCAGCACCATAAAACATAATGAATTTAAAATTCATTAGTTTGAATTCTCTCAAAATCAAAATCATTAATATAATTAGTCCATAGTTAGTCAGTGTAATTCAGTTTCTACTGAGTTCTACACATATCAGGCTATCAGCAAATAAATATAAATCTTGAATAGAAGTCTAACAAGTTGGTATTTTAAAACAAAAACTAAAAAGAACATCCTAATTTCAGCCAAATTGCACTTGTTTAGTATTATGTAATTTCAAGTACAATTTAATGTAAAACTCATACTATAATAATACATCATGCTATTGGACCACACAGGCAATTACATCACCACATCAAAAGCAAAAACATTAATCAAAATAATATTAAACGTAGAAAACATTGTTAAATATGACCTATACTGTACGTACTTTCTATCAGTTGATTAAATAATAAGCTGAATTAAGCAAAAAAACAAAAAGAAACCTGAACTTTCTTCTCTATCGTATTCCAAAGAAGAAACACGTTTATGCCTGGAGGAAGCGCCTCTCATAGCAAACTTATTATAAACTCCTTCTCCAAATCTCAACATCGACAGATTTTAGCTACCGCCTGCACATTTAAATCAACAGAATCAGCTACCGCAACTAAAATGAATTCAAATCATAACTCGCGATAAAAAAATAATAATATAGTTTTCATTTGAGATCTGACGGAAGAAAAAACATCCAATGCTGATTCAAAACACAAATGTAAACAGGAATAATAAATATACAGATTTAATAAATTAAGCTGGTGCATTATATCGGAGAGAAACAGATTATTTACGCGGATTAAAGACGAAAACGGAGGCAGCAGGGACGGCGGATGAATGGTTAAGAAACGGTGAGAAATGGACGGAGAAGTTGCTATAATGCGCCGGTGGATATATTAATGAATGAATCACTGTTCATTTACTCAATCAATCGTAAAAAGTAATGAGAAAATGGCAGGTTTGTATTAGCTGACGATGACGGAGAGGTGAAGCGGGAGGTTAACGGCGGTGATGTATATGATTGACGGAGGAGATGAGAATATATGAAAGTGGTGTAGTAGAAAGGAAGCAAAGGGGAAGAGGAGGAGTGTAGACGCTGCCTACGTAACACCTGTCACCTTTGCGGTGGTTGTTGGTTAAAGAGTTGGGATCTGCTGCTTTTTTGATACTGAATATGTTGATTCTGTTGGCCTGTTATTTGCTGACACGAGTGTCGAATTAAATACTGAATAAATAAATGTCTCGAATAATTTAATGATTTTCTTTGGAATACATGTGCATTAAAGATGCAATCAGAGCTGATTGATTAATTAAGGCAAAATATAGTAATGCGATCTTCTTTCTTTATCTAAAAAGTATTTCTATTTTAAAATATATAAATAATTCTTTAGTGAAAATATAAATACAAAGAAATTATGAATATTTATCTTACTAATAGTAAAAATCAAATTATATTTTAATTTTAATTTGAAACGGTATATATTCTCAAATTTAACTTTCTATGTCTTAATTTCCGCTCAAATTCAATGACATAAAAAGAAATAATAAGACATTGATTAAGATTGTAATTTATTGAATAATATCACTTTATATGCTATGGACAAGTTGGAAACATTTATGTAAGCTTAATGTACCTCCAAAGGTGAGACGGTATATATTTTCAAATTTTACTTGTTGAGATTTTTTCAAAAATGACATTGGTAAGAAAAAAAATATCAATAATTCTTACGTAAAAGATATCCCCAAGATATAATTGCTCACTTGTTAACTCAAAATACATATTCAGTCTGATGTTTTCTGGGAGCAAAACATTCCGACTTCATTTTTTAATTAATACAAAGTGTGTGTGTCTATTTACATATTGCCTTGGATATGAAGAAAGAAAAGCTTGCGACATGATGAACGCAGTTTTTTTCTTCTTCCGAAAATGGGAAATGATGAAGTATCTACAAATGTAGCAATAAATAAAATGTTTCTCAACTCATCTTTATAAGAAAACAAAACAAAATTTCGTTGTTCGGATTTCTTCTATACAACAAATAAAAGCTAAAATACAACACATTACTTTGAACAAACCCGTAACCTTTAAGCAATTCGAGCATAGAGGGAATCATTAAATATCAAATGAATCGACTTAAATGTGCTATAACTATACCATCAACTTCACAACAAATTTGTAAATACTTCCTTCATGTCTGACTAATTAGGCATTTCCCATTGATCAACTCATAACTTGGATCTGACAGCAAATAGAAACAGCCATGAGAATAGTGAAGAAGATACACAAGAAAGTGGCCACAAAGTTAACGAATATGAAGAAAGGGTACGAACGAGATACCTTATTCACAAGCAAGTTTACTTGCTCTCTGTACATTTCTTTCAAGTCTACAATATCAGCACGAAGCTCCTCCAACTACACATACAAATAAACTCTATAAGACCCGATTTAATGATAACAAAGAAAAAAAAATAAAAAATGTTGAGAACTTTCACACTTGATAATACAAAGATTTTTACAATGAAGTACAACATACCAAACTTTGCACAAGAATAGTTGCCATCAAAATGAGGAATACTACACTGTTAGTTTTACGTACCTCTTCATCACGCTCTCCCATTAACTCTAGCGCAGCAGAATGCCTCCTTCTTAGTGCATCCAGCTCTGCTCGAATGCCGGGCAGCAAGGCAGATTCAGCTTGCAACTTTTCACACTGCAAATGAGAGAGAGAACGTAAGAGACACGTAAAACATAGGAAACCACTTGGTGAATTTATACGTAGAAATTAACCTCTGCTGTCATTCTGACCAACTCCTCTGAAAGAGAATCACGAATAGATTCCAAGGATACCTGAAGCACAAAGAAATGCACATAACTGATAAGGCTCTAACAGAATCAGACATTTTGTCACCATATGTGCAAAGAATTGCCCAAATGTGGTGACAAACATAAGGAATAAAACAAATGCATACCAAACGGGACATGTATGATGCAAGTTCACCCTCTTTCTGACGAAGGGCAGATTCAAAAGTACTAGGCGTCATGCTCTTCATGTAGTATGGGCTCATGGAAGCCTCTCCAGGATTTCTTCTTTCAGAGAAACTGTCAGATGTGTCCAAAGATGCTTGTAGATAATAGCTTTCTTCCATGCTGCTAGCATTTGAGAGCTTCCGGCTCAAGTTTCCTGAAAAAATTGGGAACTTTCATTAGCAAGGAAACAATATATAGATGAGCCGGTTCAGGGTGAAGAGCAATACCATTCTCAAAACCAGTATTGCGAGTTTGCTCAGATACTGCAGTAGAATGGACACGAGCTGTTCTTTCCAGCTCCAACCGAGCAGCTTTTTCCCTCTCAATTTCCTGTAATAGTCACTTAATTCAGAAATCCACTTAAGATGAAATTGGAATATATAGCTCCTATTCCAAAATGGATGCAATAGGTCTGGTACTTTTTGAGATAAGGAAGTCCTTTAGCATAAAGTATGAACGAGCTTAATGCCAGAAATCGGCTTATGTTGGTCCACTTTCAACAAAAACTTGAGCATAAAATATTATACAGTCGATATAGATAATGAGATAGTTGTTTTCCACAATCTTGAGACAAATATATCATTCAGTGTCCATGAAGCCATCCAGCTTATTAAAGCAATAGATTTCTTAAGTGAATTAGATAAAACCTCAAAAAGACTTCTAACTATGTCAAAACACTGTTATCCTTCTTAGACGATCTTAAGTATCAGATTCTTACAAGATAAATCAACATATATACATTTATTCACAATTCTAAAGGTGAGCATGTCGCCTCATAGTACTGATGAGACTAAAATCCTAGCTATCACACTATTGTTGGTAGAGAAGAAGTGAAACAAGAGGTAAATTCTAATCAACGTGTCTGAATCTATACAAAACTGATATATGCATAAGAAATAGAAATACCTGCTGTAGAAGCTCTCTGTGTATTAATGCTTCTTGCAACTCTTGCTTATGCTTCTGTCTGAGTTCTTTAATTTCTTCTTCTAGTTGATTTGCACGACCTTCATGAGTGTCCGCTTCCTCCTTGGCTGCAAGGTATTCTTGCCTATTCTCAGATGCTCTCTGTCTCTCCTTCTCAAGCGACTTACTTAACTGCGTCTGCTCTGCTCTAAGACATGAAATCTGAACATATGACAGATTTTAGCAATCTTAATGAGAAAATAAGATCCATTACTAGTCAAAAGTTGCCCATGAGATGAACAAAAACCTGAGCTTCAAGAACATTGATTCGAGATAAGGTCTGTGACAAACGTTCATTGATAGAGCGCTCCCTTTCCTCAGCAGCGGCAGCCTTGGCCTCTGCTTCCTGTTGAAGCAACAGCAATTTATCAGTAGAATGTATTTACCAGTTCAAATTTAAGTCATGTTAAAAGTATTAGTATGTTTAATTAAACCTGAAGTCGAGAGTTTAGAGATCTCTCTACAGCAGACCAAGCTTCAGCTCTCCGAGCCATTGTTTCCTATTAATATTTAAAAGGATTAGTAACTTAGTAGCAAACCAACCATTGTCTGAGATTTAAATGTAAAAGTTCCCTGCAGGAACACTACAGATAGACAGAAATTACAAATCTACCTGCATTGCTTCTATCTGCCTTAGAAGAGGCCTTGTGGATTCAGGAACTTGAGTTACCAACTCCTCACACCGACGCTCACTTGCCTGGAAATAAAAAGCAAAGCTACATATAACAACTAAAGCGTATGAAGAGTGAAGCAAATATAAAAGAGTACATATACTGAAACTGCGGAAACTTCAACATACTTGATAGCGTTTTTGAAGGTCTTCAATGTCCCTACGAAGCATGTCTTCTCTAAAAACAGCCTACGAAATTTAAAAGTAATTATTATTAAGAGCTGACAAGTGGATCTAATCGCCAATCTCATAAACTAAACAGAAACCTGCTGCTCCTTTCTACTCAGAGTTTGTCTTAATTCTTCAAGTGCCTGAACTAGCATACTTTCACGCTCCTCGGCCTCTTTTAGACGACTCTCTATTTCAGTTCTGGCTTCATTATTGGCACGCGCCTCAGCTAATGCTTCAGCATCCTTAGCGGCAGTCAAAGCATTTGTATAATATTCTTTTTGTGTTGCTAATTCTGCTTGGTGTTTTTCCATTGTCTCTTGTAGCAACTTTTCTGTAGCTGTCTTGTCCTTCTTTATACTCTCTACCTTATTCTCTTCCACCTGGAAGCGCATCACAGAAAGCTCATTATGATTGATGCTGGAAAACAATTACTGTAGAAGAAAATATTTCACTGGAAGCAGCCATATGTAATATAAATTGTCTATTGTTTAATTGCGGGTGGTAATACAGTAAAAGAAGAAAGAACCAGATACAATTATATGAACTAATCCTCCTCTACCTCTTAATCTAAAGAAATGCTTTTATTTTCATGTAAATATATTCATTTTCCAAATAGCTGACATTAGAAAATTTTGAGCTTTGATTTGATACAGCAAACACGGGAAACATGCAACTCGAAGTCCAAGCTTCATAGAGACAAATGATGCCAAAATCATATCTCTGATAACGATTATAATAAACAAGCACACATCTAACAACCCATTTACAAACTTAAATGGAAAGTGTCATAATAAAGCAGGACAATTAAGGTCAAGTCTAAACAAATTACCTGAAGCTTGGTCATCAGGCCTTTCTTTTCTTCTTCAAACTCTCTAATCTAAGCTTTCACAAGAAGACAGTGTAAATCAGGGGAACATTTCCGAGATCATAAAGGCACGTCAGCTACTATAGAAATTTAAAGTTTTGAGAATCATTAAGCCAATAACCCACCTGAGCTCTTAATTTCCTAATTGTAGATTCTTGAGCAGCCTGCTTTTTTGAAAGTTCTTCTCCTGAAACAGAGTATAAAACATTCAAACATCAAGTTTACATAAAACAAGGGCCTATCAGCCTGCTAAGTCGGTTGCTAAACATATCTTGTTGACCAAAAATAACGAGTATAAACAAAATATTCCTCTTGTTAAATTTAACTGCTGTTAGTGTCACAAGCATCCCTCTATTATCATAATTCTGTCTAATAAGCTTAAGCATAACTGCTTACTCCGTCATACATGCCTAGACATAACAAAGAGGCTAAACTATGGAGCAGAATATAGTCGTATGGTTACTAAAGAGTATCTTATCCATGTAAGAAAAATTGGCTGTTGAAGCTAACCTTCAGCCATAACCTGATTGATAATTTCATCCTTTTCCTTCAGGAGAGCAGCTGCATCACTCTTTCTGCTCTGCTCTCTCCTGAGTGTATCCCTTTCCTTTGTAAGAGCATAAACCTGCAACCAAACTTAAAAGGTGTAATTAAATTAAAGCAGTGATAAATAAAGTATGTGCAAATAAAAGATCAATTAACTTAAACAAATGTGTCATCCGCTCCATCTTAAATGCATACAGACAATATAACTAATTAGGGTCTTATGTATGTAACTTCAACACAATATTTGCTTACCAAAATGATACAACATTTTCTAAAATATCAAACCTCGCCAATACTCTGCATGAAATACATTCTGACCATGGCTTTTAATTAACTTGTAAGAAATAATGACAAAAGGTGAAGCACAAAATAAACTAAAACTTATTTCTTTTTCCATAGAAAAATGAGCAAAATAATAATAAGCAATGTCTTTCATGAATTGATGAAACATCAAGAAACAGCTTGCAGTACACAAGTGATCAACATATGCAACGTAGTTGAGTGCAGTCATCTTTTTCATATGTTTGGTTACATATGCAACAGCCAATAATTGTTCATTCTTCAAGACAGTGACACCTCATTCTAATCACTTATAGTTGCTATAAAACAAAAGGTAAGCAGTCGGCAGTTCAGGCTTTCAAAATTGAAGAATGCATTTCAGAAATATAAAAAAGAAAAAGTTATGACCCATTTGGGGGAAACTTTGAAAGGAGCACACCTTTCTTTCAAGAGTTGCAACCCTCTGATGGTATTCCTCTCTTAAAGTCTCAACTTCTGCATCGGTGGATTTTCTCTGTACCATAGCATTTAATCATTAAAATAAAAAAAACAAAGGCCATATATAGAAGATATAGTTTCTTCACATTTAAAAGAATGCGCAAAATCAAGATTCAAACTAGAGGGAAAGATGATTAGAGGTTAAAAAAAAGACTGTAGTGGACTAGTAGTACACCAAGATAATATGACCTTCTTCCATTAAGAAAACAAGTGAAAAGTGAAGACCTTAGAGAAGATAATAGAGTTTGAACTTCCATGTTTGGAAATTTCAAATACTCAAGTGCATGGGCATGTAAAAATGGAGATCTAAGAAGTAGATCATAAAATTATAATACTTATAATTTATAACAGAAAAAAAAAAAAATTGGGTGCAACCATTAAAGAATGTAGCTGGGAACTGCAATTTTATAATTTAGGAAACAAACTACATTAAACAAATACCTAGTTTTGATGTAGTTTAAAGGAACTAACAAAAAGGTAAGATGCATAGTTACCTTCAAATCCTCAATAACACCTTTAAGTTGCTCATTTTCATTCATTAGTTTTGCAATATCATCAGCCTTTGCCTGGAAAGAATATCATAAGTCAGTTGAATTTCAAGAACTTTATGCAGAACAATATGGAAAGTCTCCACACGATGTATTTGAAAAAATAGCACAAGGACAACATCAGTGGAGAGGCCAAGTTTGAAGTAATAATTCCCCTACAAATTATGTTTTCACAACCAAGAATAAAAATACCTGAGCTTGCCTTGCAGCTCCTTGCAATGCAGTTTCCATCATTTTCATTTCCATCTTCATCTTTTCTAAATCAATAGCTGAATCTGTGGAGTCAGACAAGCTTGACGCTGAGCTCAAGCGTAGCTCCTTAATGTCAATTTCAGTGTCATTGACTTGTTTTTCCTCTTCCACCATCAGTTCACTTCCTTCATTTTCACGTGAAACTGATTCAGGAACCACCTCTGAAGCCTTGACAGAGGGAAGAGAGATCTCTGTCTCTTCTGCACTTACTGGTGAACCAGATGAATCAACTGCATCTACAGCTTGAATATCATTTAATGACTGAGCTTGGGCATCACTAGAGTTTTCAGCTAGAACAGGAGAACCTTCTTCCAGAGTCCCGTCTGTTTGTGTCTTACGCTCATCAGTGCTCTCATGCCCATCAACCACTCTTAGTGACTCATCATGCATAACAGTATCATTCTCAAGCTGATCTGCTTTGACAGCTCCAGATATGACTTCTGCTGCCTCTGAAACTTCAGAAGGCCCCACTTCGGGGATCTCTTTCTCCTGTGAAATTTCAGCTGAATCCAGAGTCTTAACATCATGAACAACAGATTCAGGAGTTTCAAAAGGCGCAGACTCAATAATTTCAGATTCAGTTTTAACTGGGTCAGAAACCACACTATCTTTTTCTTCTATAATCACTGATTGTTCATCTTTTTTTTCACTTATAGACGATTTGTTTTCTTCTCTATCTGTAGGCTGTGAAGTGATAGACTTGGGTATGTCACTTTCCTCAACAGTAGACAATTTCTCTGGTGATCCAGTCTTTCCCGAAGATTCAGTGTTACTATCATCGCTTTTCTGCCCCATAAAGGACATAACAGGCCATAATCCTGAAGCTGGTAGGAAAGTAAAGAGAAAATTCTAAAAATTAACTCCGAACCTTTAACTTCCATATATACAAACAAGTAGTTTAAATTATTCACTAACTTCGTCAAATCTCCAACACATGTCTTAGATGCATTTCCAGCATAGGAACCTCATTACATTAGCAGAACACCAAAATGAACCAATCACATATATTACATATCAAATTCTTGCAAAATCATAACTTTTTTCTTTCCATGATTTCAATCTTTCAGCATTAAAAGAACTAAATTCCATCAGCTAAAATCTCCCCAAACAAAGAAATAGATTAAACAGAATAAAACCGAATTCAATTCTTAGTTTCCGAAACAAAATATTTTCAGCTCCATTATTCCACAAATAGTCAACTGCAACATACAAGGCATGAACTATATTGACTTTAAAATTGCAGAAAAAGTTACCTTCATTGCTAGTAGAATCAGATTTCTCTTCCAAACCAAGAGCACTGTCGAAATTCTTTTCGATATTTTTGACACTCTCACTGAGCTTATTGACCGCCCCAGCAAGATCCGGGAAGTTCCCTAAGTTTACCTTCCCGCTAAACCAAGCCATATATCTTGATTAAAAACAAATCAATCAAATACTCCCATCAAATCCCCTGCATTCACAAATTACGCCACAAAATATAAGCAAATCATGGATCACATTCACAACTAACCAAACAAATTGAAATAAATCAACAGCGTTATATCCAGCAAATATCAAGATCTGAAAGCATGGATCGGAGGGGGGAAAAAATTATAAAAATGATTAGAAATAGAACCTTGGAATTGGGAATGTGGTGGAATTGAAAGCCTGGATCGATTGGGATTTTGTTCAGCTGTTGTTGTCGTTAATAATTATTATCTTCTTTTAGAAAATTACAGAAAAGAAAAAATCTGTAGAGGAAGATGTGATTAATTTAGAAACACGGTGACGGAGGTGCTTAGTGCGGTGGGGATATAGAGAACCGAGGGTCGATCTAATTAATTAATTATTTTGCAAAAGAACAAATAAAATTGTGCAAAAGAATTGGGTAGTTTTTTGGCTCAAAAATATCACATTTTTTATTTTTACCAAATTATTAAAATTAACAATTTTGTTTCATTTTTATTTTTAATTTTGATGGTAGCCTTTTGTTCAAATTAAAATAAAAAAGTTCGAATATGTCTTATTTTGAAGGCTAATATTTGTGTCACCGTATCATAAATATGTCGTATAACCATTTAGAAATAGACAAATTTCTCCAATTCGAACATGACCCGTTTAACTAATCATATCAAAAATTCAAACTAACATACGACATGTTTCTTAAATAGGTTAAAACTGTCTAATCTATTTACTAAATCAGATAACATATTAAATACATATTTTACTCATATACCATATTTTTTTAATTAAGTGAGTGTGATCAAATAATATATACTTTCAAAATAACTATCTATTTTAATATAAAAACAACAATCGATAAATCACATGCATTATATGAGTATATTGGGTCACTTATAATAATTTAATTAAGTAATATAATTAATAGACAAGTTTAAACGTGTCTTTGACGGATTAAACGAGTTTAATTTGTTTAATCCGGTGTTTAACTGTGTCATATAAGCTCAATCAATATCCGTTTAACGTTATGTCGTGTCATCTCGTGTAAAAAAATCGTGTTGAAAATTGTCAGTTCTATTTTTGACTATCAAGAATTTCAAATATAAAATAATATGAAGGGTATATTAAGTTTTTTTCCACCGCAATTTAAATAAATGACTATAACGGAAAAAAAAATAGTAAACTCGAATTTGTTATATAGAACTAGAAGAGGACCTGTTTTTGCCAATATTAGTATCAAGAGGGGGCAAAAAGAGAAGGAAAAACTACCCTAAGATGCCTATATTTTTTACATATCCAAATTTAGTGTTGAACTTTTAATCTTTTAAAACACAAATAAAAAACATCACACTCAAATAGTTGAATACCCTCCTAAAAAAAAGTTTAATACCAAATCCAGAAACACAGTGTAATATTTCTCTGCTCAATTCTTCTTTTTTTCATCGTCACTAGAGAAAGTTGATTCCTGTCTGGTTACTGAAAAAATGGAAGAACATAGATATATGTAGCAAGAGAAAAACGATAAATTAGATTTTAAAAAAATAATCATAACCGTTTTTTTTTTGAGTGTTCTAATGGAGCTAAAGAGCTGGAATGGAGTTTTCGCGCCAAAAAGGTTGAAAATCAGTTAGATGATCGATCACATAGGCACGATGAATTTCCTGCCAAATTCAGTTGAAGAAAGAAGAACCAGACTCATGTTTGCAAAGAAGCTGGCTAGACCAGACGTCTAGTTTTCTTCGAGTTCGGCTCGTCTCCAGTCACCACCACATCACCGGCCAATCGACACTCTCCATCAGTTCTCTGGTTTGAATTAATTATTTTGTTAAAATTAAATTCTACTTGTGTTTTTTACTGACATTTGTATTTTAAAATTACTAGCAGCAGAGGAGGAAGACAACGTCATTGCAAGTATTCAAAATGCTTGCAGTTGTGAGTGAACAAAATTAATTTTCCTAGGGTTACCAGTTAAATAAGCATTTTGCATATATATGCACTTAATTAGGAAGTGATTATAATTAACTCTACCAGTGAAAATGGGCACTGTGAATGGGTTCTGGAGGATACTGTGATGGATGCAGTTGTGCTGTTTGTCATAATGTCGCTGTGAATGGAGATTTAAGGAGATCGGTTGTTGAACGTGCACTTCCGCGTAACTCGAATGCATTCAAGTCTAAGATGGCTGATAATTGTACAGCTCGAGGTGGGGTATGTCGTAGAATTAGCAAGTTCTGAGTTAAACTTCTGCGACTCTAGAGTAATAACTTATCACCCGACTGATATGGCCTCCATATCAAGATTATGTTGAATAACAAGTGTGATTGAAAATCCCACGTTGGAAAGTTATTAGTAGAATGTGGAACATATAAGTGCAATGGACTGACTAACCCATTGCCTTAGGGTTTTGGGTTAAATATGATATCTCTGGCCCATGGTTATGTGGTTTCCATTCTTGTCGGGGTCCCTTGTACATTGCGGTCCTTTTCGTTCGTAGTTTTCTTTTTCAATTAATTTAGGTTGCTTTACATTGTTGTTCATCTGACTACACAAATTTCCTTTATTACACAAATGCCTTTTTGGCTTCAAGGTGATTTTGTCTATGAAGTCAGAGTTAGATCATTATCTGGAGCTCCTTCTCCAGGACAGAATCTGAACCAGGGTTGTACAGAAGACTTCTATGCAGAGCAGGAAAGGCTTGCTTTAACATGTTGAAGAGATTGTCTTGCAAAACTCCTCACTTTGGAAAAATTAAAAGTAAGATTCTGCCGCTTATCATTATGATTGTGATACCATAATCAATATGTGACAAACATGATTATATAACAATTACACAAATTCCCATGACGTGAATTCATAATATGATGTAGTTTCATTATCTATGCAAGTTCATTGTTGTCGAATTATGGCGTTTTTCATATGTGAATGTGTTGTAGCATTTAGTGGGTAAAACCTTAAAAATGATCTTTTTTTTAACCTTTTCTTTTCTCGTTAAG
Organism: Mercurialis annua; assembly: GCF_937616625.2. NCBI lineage: Eukaryota > Viridiplantae > Streptophyta > Magnoliopsida > Malpighiales > Euphorbiaceae > Mercurialis > Mercurialis annua. The sequence continues at coordinate 2,209,999 of NC_065574.1, read as the reverse complement.
AATACGAATTGATTCTATGTCTGGATGTCTGCATTATGGCTGATGCCTGTTTTTTTAAATGTGGAATTGTGATACAATTAATTTGAACTTTTGCAGCAGCTGCATTACCAAGGGTGGAATCAAAACTGAGATCTGATTGAAAGAAATGGCCACATATTCACCTGAATATACCATCATGTTAAAAGAATTCCTGAAACCTCTTCAACTTCAAGTAAGTTCACTACCATAACGCGTTATGATTTGAAAACTATCATGTAATTGTTTTAGTGCATGAGAACAAATTCTTATAATTCATCATGTAGAACAGTCCAGACTAAAATCAAATCAACTGTGATGATTTATTGCAGTAACATGTAGTTAACAATTTCAGTGAATCTCAACGGTGTGTATCCTATTCTATCATAAAACTAACTTCCTTTCGCTCTCCACGACATATCATCCATCAGAGATCATAAATTTTACCTTTGCACGTACATTTCCATACAACAGGTTTACTCTCAGATCTTGTAGGATAAACTGGGGGAGGCTTAGATGCTGTGGGCACTCCGATTTCAATTGGTGTGCATGGCGTGCAACCCTGGCACTTATCTTGACAGTTCGGAGGATTTGAATCTATCACAAATTCGTTCGTAATCCTACTATCATATCTCGAAAATTGCATTGCATCTGCGAATGCACATAAGAAAACAAAACATTAGTTTAGTATGCAATTGAAAAATAAACACTGCTTGCATGTTCATGCTTCATTTACCTGGTTTAGAAGGTCTTAATAACAAACAAAAGATTAGCATCATAGCAAGCTTTAGCTGTCTCGAGTTCGAAGCCATAGAAAACAAAATGAGTGAAGAATGCTTGTTATTTTCTATATGTTTGCTTATGTTTTTGTGATGTTATGAAAACAAAAGTGTGGTAAATATATATACTAATGTGAAGTAAGTATATAAATGGAAACTAGGGTTTGATATAGGAACTAATCTATGTGTTCTTTTAGTTGTGAAAATGACAGTAATTTTACCAAAGTAGAAAAGATGTTAACATTTTAGTAGAATCCATTTTATGATTTTGCATATAGGAATATGACCAAATATTCCTTTTGAAGGTGATTTTACTTGCACCAATGTGAAGTTCTAGTTTCAAAAATGTAATGGCAGGATCTTAATCAGGTTTCTTTCTTTTCTTTTCTTTTGTTTCCCTCTCTATACATCCAACTCCAAGTTGAGAATAATTAAGCTTATGCCGTTATTGGGTAATTAATTCTTAGGTATTGGTCCCAAACTATTGTCTTATTTTGTTTTGATGACCAAATTTTGCTTGGTTTATTTTAGTTTTTAAATTTTAATTTCCTTTCAACTGAAGGTTTTCCAGCTAAAAATGCATACACGAGGACCGATTTTTTCTTGTTTTTGTCTAAACATTTGCTAGGCATGCATAATTTAGCATAAAAACTTTCCACATGCATGACAAGCTTTTAGGCAAAAATAAGTGAAAATTGATTAATAAGCATTGCATTTTTGTCCGAAATTCTTTCCTTGAAATAAAAGAGAAGTTTAGTAACTAAAATAAAACGAATTAATAAGTTTAGTCAACAAATTGTAATAAAATGATAGTTTGGGTACCTGAAAATCAATTACCATACTGTTGTTGCATTATTTTGAAATTGAGCAATATGATCTCTGTAAATTGAACTATTTTCTTTTATCAACATATGCCGTACTTGATTTTAGTTTCTTTTCATGGCTTGCCATATGGGAAGAAATGGAGAACTAAGATCATTATAACACAAACAAAGTTGGTTTGGCAGGAGTATCTGACCAACGATAAAACCGAAACTCGAATTGGTTGCGAAACAAAAATAAAATAAATATATTATTAATAATCTCAGGAATACAATGGAAGCTAGTTTCCTTCCTACTATAATATATCAGGAACAAAAACAGAACATAGAGTAAATCAAACACAAAACTTGTATAGAATCTGTAAAACAGAAGCTTGTTTTCTACTGAAATACCATTATATAAATCAAGGCATATAGTTATTGTCTCCACATCGACACTTCCATATGACAGGATAGTACTCAGGTGCTTGATCGTACCCTGGCGCAGGAGGCACAACAGATAAAACTGAGTTGCATGGAGTGCAACCATTGCACTTGCCCACACAATTAGGAGGACCCGAACCTGTCGTGGAACTTTTAGCCGAACCTGTCATCGTACCTGTCGTCGGACCTGATGTTGGACTTGTCGCTGGACCTGGCGCCTCTTCTGCCATCGCATCATGTCTCACAAACAGAACTGCAGACGTAAACGAAAACATATTCAAAAGAAAGAAGCAACAGCCAAAACAAAAATCACGGTGGCTGCCGGTTCGTACCTGATAACAGACAAAACATTAGGATCATAGCAAAGTTTAGCTTTCTTGAATCTCTCATTGATGAAGCCATGACCAAATCCTATTTAGTATTAATAGTAATCTTGTTTTTTTTTTTTTAAGTTCTATGATCTTAATGCAACAATGGTTGGGTATTTATACAAGTAATTTACATAACAATTCATAGCCTGATTTTCAGGAATATATTTCATTGTAAAACTTTGCTATTTAAGAAATGGCTAAAGCTTGCAATAGTGTATTATTAGCTTCCTATTGTTTAGAGTTTTCCAAGTTAATTTTGGTTCATGACTTCCCTAAAATTTCTTCTAGTCCTATTATCAGCAATAAAATTTTATGGTGAAATGTTGTATATCTAAGTTTATATACATGCTTGGTAATAATTGTCACAAATCGAGGTGTGCAAAATTTATATAAACTATTAATATACAATAAATTGTAAAAAGACTATTAATACATTAAAACTTTTTTAAAAAATTAATCACAATTTTTAAAAATATTATTGATTAGATTTTTAAAAAGCTATGTCTATTCAAATACTCGTAAACATTTATTATACAATAAAACTTTTCAAATTTCATAGTTGTTGGACTTTTAAAATTTTATAAGTTTTCACTTTTCATATTTTACATTGTAAAATTTAATAATAATAAGAATAACAAAAAAAAGTCATTTGATAATTTTTAGTCAATCCACTTGTCAAAATATTCACGATGATTAGTTTGAAGATTATGATACAGTAATGATATAGATTCAGTTTTATTTTTGGAGTAAAGACAATTAAAACTCACAAGGTGCAAATGGAAGCAATAAAATCAGACTAAAAGACGAATCGGTTGGTTCAGTTTGATTTTTTTTTTGTTATAACATAACTTCATTTAGTTTAAAAAAAATTAAAATTTCAGTTTGATTCGATTTGAACACTAAGGCACAAATATCATCGATATTCACCTAGCAATTATAAAAGGAATATAGCAAGATTAGTCAACTATCCATCTAAATAGCTATACATTTGCTCTGTATACCTCAGCATATATTTGCTCTATATAGGAGTGTGAAGTGTCTCTAGCATATGTAGTTGCCTGCATCGTCAGGTTCGAGCTCAATAAGCTTTTCGAGTGCCAATTCACCGAATTCTATGTTCCGTTGATACGAACATAATTTGTTTGGCAGGAGTATCAACGATAAAACCGAAACTTAAGTTGATTGCCAATAAAACGAAAATGGACCTTTTTAATTGATAATCTCAGGAATACAATGTAAGCTAGTTTCATACCCTAATGTACCAGAAACAAACGAGGGCATTGAGTTAATCCCCACAAAACTTGTATAAAATCTGTTTGTTTTTACTGAAATACCATAACATATATCAAGGCTTGTAAATATGGTCTGCACAGTAGCAATTCCATACGACAGGATAGTAACCAGCTTCTTTATCATGCACAGGCACAGTGAATAAAATTGCTCTGCATGGAGAACAACCTTTGCACTTGCCCACACAATTAGGAGGAGACGAACCTATCGCCCGTTCTGCCATACTCGCTCTACGTTCATGTCTGAAAAACACTAACGGAACTGCAGGCGTATACAAAATCAGATTCAAGAGAAAGAAACGACTAAAACAAATATCACGGTGGGCGGTTCGGTTCATATACCTGATGTAGAAGTCTGTAATAACAGGCAAAAGATTAGAATCATAGCAAAGTTGCTTTCTTGAACCTCTCATTGATGAAGCCATGACCAAATCCTGGTAATATTAATTATAATCTTGTCTAATGCAACAATGGTTGGTATTTATACCAGTAATTATAAAAGAGGAAAATAATTTATAGCCTGATTTTCAGGAATATTTTCATTGTGAAATTTCTGCTATTTAAGAAACAGCTAGAGCTTGCAATAGTGTACTAGTTTCCTATAGTTTAGAATTTTCCTATATTATATTAGTTCATAACTTTACTAAAATTTCTTCCAGCCCTATTATAGGCAGTTGGATTTATGGTGAAACATTGAATAATATATATGTCCATAATATGAAGATGTTTGCTTAATTGTAATAACGGCTAGTCGCGGCAAAAGTTAAGTTAGTAGTTAATGTTTAGTTAGATGTTTTATTTCCCACATCGTAAACAAGAGAAACTAAGCAGAAGGGCGTGTATTATAAAATGAAAAACTTGAGAAGATTGTAAGCATACCTTTCTCGGCCTTTTGGCTAAGATCAAGTGTAGTATCTGTTCTTATCAGTTTAATATCTGATATGTGGATCAATGATCCACACGATATTAAATTTATTTTTTTAAGGGGGGAGTCCGCCACAGTGGCTTGCCACTGGGATTCTCGAGAGTCGCCCATGCGTTGCACTACTGCATAGGCCTGGCGCACCATACCAATTTCAGTTAAAATATGTTAGCCAGCGTCTTGTATGAAAGACTATTTGTTTACACGTATCTAAAAGTTGTACCTTTTGACATTTTGCAACAATAAATCCGAATCGTCCAATTATATGATGTAACAATGATTAATTTTTGCTACTTTCTTCAACGCAATTTATTAACTTATGTGAAAACTTAATACTCAATGGGAAACACAATAATTAAAAAAAAATTAGTTGAATTGATTAAAAATTGTTACTTGTTCTAAATTTCCAGTTTTATATGTTACTAATTTTTAAATATATAAGTAATATTTTAATGACATTCTTTTATTGGTTAGTTTGCATTGATATTAAAAAAAGATATTTGATCTATATGTTGGAATATGAAACAAATTTGAAGATAACTAAGTGAGATTTTTAGTTTTAAAATTATCTTTATAGAAAGTGACATATAATTTGAAACGCCAAAAATAGTAGTATTAAAAATTCAGCCTAAACCTAACATTGTGTTCGATTGAAATATATTTATTAAAATTAGATTATAGACGAAGTTAAAAAGTTAAGTTAATACTAAAAACAATGTTTTTTTTCATATGAATAGAACTATTAATTGAGCGGATGGCTGAAAAAGGCGCATACTTATCGAAAATAAGTCAAAATTTATAATTTTAAATTTTTTGATTAGCATTGAAGTATATAATGAATTTAACTTCTAGAGTGATAATTTTTTTTTCAAAGTATCGCCGACATAACAAATAAAGAATTGCTACAAGTCGAGCTCAAAAAGAGTTCCAAATAGAAGTTTTCGCTGCAATATAATAAATACAATCAGTCTGATGCTAAAGACATTAAGGTTCTTGTAAAAATTAAGTGAATAAAATTAATTAAGTTCAGTATTTAGTGTTTAAAAATGCATTAATATTGCATCTATAGGCATATAATAAAGCACCGATCTCTCAGTTGTTCGTGTTCAACGTGATTAGCACTAGTTTATTAAGAACAAAGTTGGTTACTTAATTAATTTATTAATACACTTATTTATTCATCAAATATCAAATATACGAAATCTAAAATAGACTTGACACACTATCACAATCTTTTATTGTTAGGCTTAGCCCCATTAGCATATTAACAAGAAAAAAAAAACAGTTTAACCATATTTTATACGCTGAGAGTTTCACAAATAACAATTTCTTGCAGAACCCTGAGATGAAACATCAAAGAAATTCAGTAAACCATTCCAATAATCTCTCTTCTCTTCAACCATTTCTCCGACCATAACCGATTTCGAATTCTCCGAATCATAAGCGAATCCATCTGAGCATTCCTCCATAATAATATCTGCTGCCCTAAAGTTATCCACAAACCATGCATTATTATTTATTTCATGCAATTCCATTGGAGTACTTTCATCCTTGTAATTTTCGGTGTTAGCAGCTTCAAGAACTCCGGTGAATGACCGGTCATGAACGTCGATAGGTGGCAAGCTCGATGTAGGTGACGACTCGAATACGTCGGAGACTATTTGCTGCCATGCTTTGAGTATATCAAGGCATTTTGATCGAGGTTTGATAAGGTTATTGTTATGGTTAGTGTTGTTGGATACGAGTTGGTTTGATGACTCACGAACTAATCTTGCTTCGGCTTGGAGACGGGTGCTTTCCCATTGAGCTAAGTGTGCAGTGATCTTGGAGCTAAAGGTTTCAGTTTTTGGCTTGTGGGTGATAGGATCAATCCCCATTTTGTGTAGCTTTTTCTTGAGATGTGAGTTCCAGTAGTTCTTGATTTCATTATCTGTTCGTTTTGGCAAATAAGTTGCTATAACTGCCCACCTGAAACGAAACAACCGTGGATCGAATGTTGGATCGATATCAAAAATTTAGTCGTATCAATATACATGTAACTTAAAACACATATCAAGAACTGAATTGAATTCAAGATCAGGAAAAGAAATCTAAATTCAGGAACATCCATGAAGCGATGGCAGGTTTCCGAAAACAAACAAAGGTTCATATCATAAACACAATTAAAAAAAGGATATGTGTCTCAATGGAAGTTGTTCTAACAAATGGAGTTGACTGCGTTACATTAGTAAACATTGTTTATAATTTAGAACCCAAGAAAATTCTTATCTAATGGATCACTTACCAACCAATTGGATATTATAAAAAGAAAAGTTTTCTAACATCTAATTGCTTAATTAGGTCTATGAATAAAATATGAACCAGATCTAGATAAGAACGTTAGCGAATAGGTTTGAGGGACGATGTAAATTAGGTTTTAGATGATTTATCCAACTACTCCCTCCGTCCCACTCTAATTGACAAAATATAGAGTTTTTGGTGTCCCATTCTAATTGACAAAACTAACATAACTATAATTTTATTTTTTAATTTTCCATCTTTACCCTCATTTAAAACCATGTCTTTTATGGAAAATGGTGAGTATTTAATGAAAATTTGACTAATATATACTAATAGCATTAATTAGCTCTATTATCAATAGAATGGTATATAAATAATTTTCTATGTCATTTATTAACTTGTCTTGGTTATTGAAATATAGTTATTTTGTCAATTAGAGTGGGACGGAGGGAGTATAATATTTTGTTACTGTCTCTAATAGGACAGAGATTAAATTAACATGATCTGTCATGTTCATGGAAAATGAAAGGATCATATATAATCCCTCAGCAAACAAAGAGTCAAGTTCTGTTCCAACAGTACGTAGTTACAGTACCCTGCAAATTCTTATTCATTTCATTGTCCTAAACATCGTACACTATAATACTGCATCCTACCTAATAATTAATTTGTACTTGTTTCAATCTTTTATTTTTTCCTGTTTGAGTGAAAAATTTAAGTATTAGGTTTAAACATTTCAGTCTATTTAAGTAAGCATAATCATTTGAGAATTATACAATGAATAATACTGATGATAGAAATTTAATTAGCGAAAATATTTGAACCTGTTCCCAAGAAATGCATGAAGTTGAATAATGGTCTGTTCTTCCTGCAAACTGAATTCCCCTCTCTTGATACCAGGCTTTAGATAGTTTATCCACCTCAGTCTGCAGCTTTTTCCACATCTTTGTAGTCCTATATTTATTTAAACCATCTTAATATATATATTTATATATTTCATTAGCACTAACTATATATTAATTCTTATAGAGATATCGATCTATGGAAAGACTGTGAGCTACAGGCTATATTGCACGAAAACAAAACCACTAAAAATGTCGAAACGGAACACTAACTATAATTTTTTTTGGAGTTCTCAAAGTATTTTTTAGAAATAGGATTCGATAAGTTTTAGTACAATATAGACTATGATCAATTAAAACTAACTATATATGATTTAAGATCCATAGAAAGATTAAAGCTATAATCCATGTTGCATAGAAATAAAAATGTTGAAAATATTGACGGAGAACATCAAAATGACATTTCTTTACAAGAATAAATTAAAAATATGAAGTTTTGGAGTTTCATAAGTGTTTCCGAAAGCGGAAGTGCGAAATGTTGGATTCGATAAGTTTTTCGTGTAATATATAAGGTACAGTGATTTAATAATTTACCAGCTTTTGCAGATAGGGTTTTCCAGCTTCCATGGCCATGTTCTTGAATATAAGCTGATAGCTTCTGATCTTCTTCACGAGTCCATGTCCCTTTCTTCAACTCTATCTTCTCACAGCAAATATTATCCTTTTTCACCATTTTCTTTTTCTTTTTTCGGAATCAAAATCTTCTTGACAATGACTCACTGCAGACAGCAAATTTTTTTAAAATTTAATACAATTAATTAATTGAGGAGAAAAATATTAATATAGATCACAGTGAATAAAAGAAAAGCCTGACAAAGAGTTAAGATCATGAAGCCAAAATTTTGTATATGCAAAGGAATTTAAAACGAACATAAAAATTTAAGAACCCTTATTAGGGTTTACATTTTAAGGGTACTGTACTGACGATGGGTTTTCTGAGTAATGGACTGACGAAAAATTAAGGTAATTTATAAGCCTGATGGTTTAACAGTATTAGCTTTATGATGTGTGGATTCTAAGTTTACACGTTCTTGATCTTATACTATAGTTTTTATTTCATTTTCATAAATATACAGCTATAATGAATTTGCTTTTATTGTCTGAATTCCATCATTAATGTCTTATTTATTTAACTGTTTTATCTTAGTATTTCTCAGTATTATTTTCTTTACTCTAGCTCATAAGATCATACACTCCATTATATATGCACCATATATAGTAAATACTAGAATTTCCTTATTTGAAGATGTGATGACTCTAATCTCCATCATGCACTATAATTAAGTACAATTCATCAATATATTTTTATCGGTCTTAAGTATAATCAATAAATTAGATTAATCATTTATTTATTATCTTGTGATGATATTGTATAGGTAAAATATTTTTATGTATCCAAAACTATGGTATGTTAATTTGTTGTATATAACACAATTTTAAAATCGTACCAATTTGATCCATCACGACGAAATGTACCAAATATATCCACAATTTTGTTAGTATATCAAATTGTTGGGATGACTTATAGTAATTTGTAGAATTAAATCATTCTCCAAAAGCGTTGCGGATATACCTTGCACATGTCAAATAAATAATGGATTAGACTGTCCCGATTAATTTAAAATTGTGGTATATTTGACAAACAAACCAAAGTTGTGAGTGCACATTTAAATGATGGATTATATATACTAACACGATTTCAAAACCTTGATTTGGCAAACAAACTATATAATTATGGATATATTCGGCACATGTTGAATAAATGATGGATAATACTGACACTATTTCAAAATCGTGATTCGTGATATATTTGACAAACGGTTCATAATTGTACAAATATATATAAAAACATCTTGCCTATTATATAAATAAATAAACATATTCTATTAATTTGTAATAATACCTAATATTTTCTATTTGTTTAATATATACCATTTGTATAAAAAATTAAAGGGAAAAAATTACTATATACGACTTGATTTATAATAAATTAACTGGTAAATTAAAAAAAAGTTAGTTTTTATTTGCACTATTTATTAATAAATTAAAATTTCAATCATTCCTTTTTAATTTTAATTATAATATAAAAGAGTTTGTTTGACTCTTCGTGTTTGTAGAGCTAAATTTCACCCTTTAATATTTCAATTTTTTTTAAATAATTTATTATTTGTTTTAAGAAAATATTGTTCTTTTTTAACAACAATAAATATTAATATGTTTGAATATTATTAATAATTGAACTTTTATTCTTATATTTATATATAAAATTTATTTAAAAATATTAATGAAAATGATGTAGGTGATATATAAAGATGAAGATAACCCCTACCTAGGGCATCCCGGTCTGAGTATGGCATTATCCAGTGTTTTAAAAATCAGACCGGAACGGTTGAACCATAAACCGGTCAGTGGTCCGGTTTGAAAAGGCAAAAAATTGAATTTTTTAGTTGGACCGGGTCAAATCGGGTTGGACCGGTAAAAAACCGGATGTTGAACCGGATTGGACAGGTAAAAAACGGTGAACCATAATTTTTTTCAATTTTTTTAAATATATTAAACCGGTCAAATCGGTCATTGACCGAGTTTAACCGGTTGAACCGGAAACCAGTGGCCTCACCGGTTCGGTTTTTAAAACACTGGCATTAACTTATGTTGATGCTCTAATAGAGTCTCACAACTACAATAACACAATTACGTACGATGTACGTTAACCTGGTGATACACAAATTCTTAGTGAAGTAAAAGAAAAAAAAGTCGCAGACTGACTGATACTAAAAATCTAACATAACTTTTCAAAATGTGGGTTCTAAAACCATTTGTGTTGGTCGGGGTTTAGAATTGGAGGGCCGATGAAGTTAGGACCCTCTTTTCCAACAATAACCGGTCAAGGACAATTAAAATAGAAATTCACCAATAATTCTAGATCTTAATAAGTCTGATCACCATCTATAGAAAGGTGAAACGGCGGATTGATCATCGACTCAAGTACGTATTACCAGCTTCACATTCTAACATGTCCCCCTGAAAGGTCAACAAAGAGCGCCCTCCCTCCACACTGAACCGAAAAACCTTACCCCTTGAGTTGAACCAACAGAGCATATATACCGTTAAATAAAAGCCCACTTCCCTCCTAGAAAGCCATTTTTCGTGGGAAAACTCTTATTCACAGACTCCCTAAAACCAAGAGACAAGACAGAAGATGCAGAGAACTTATTTGAGATGAAAAATTATAGTACACAACCTTTGTGCCATAACATTTGCGCAACAAACCAATAGTGTGTTAATCGAAAATTGAATGATAAAAAAATAACTAATAATTTAAAAAAAATTCTATCGCCTTGTTGTAAATTTAATGACGTGACGCATCAGTTGTATGAAATAAACACTCATTTTAGGTTTATTTATAACATATACGAATATTAACCAAATTAATATCCATTATAAGTTTGTTTATAAACAAATCAAGTTTAGGTTTAATGATAATCGGCTCGATTGAACTTAATTATAAGTGATTAAATCCATACTTTACAAACTAGCTCATTTAAAAACTATGTGAACTTTCTCTAAAAAAACAAACTATGTAAACTAAAAAATTATTTAATAGGTTATTACATTATTCATTTTAAACTTGAGAATTGTATGAATATTGGTGAAAAAATAACTCTACTTATATGAAGAGGTTTATTTTCTATCGTTTAAATTTGATTTTTAAAAATTTAATTAATTTTAAGTTAAAAAATGCTAATATTTTAAATTTATCTATAATTAATTATGAATTTATTTAAATTAAAATAAATTTTAAGTTATTTTACGGTAAAACTATTAATAAGACAATAAAATAATAGTTAAGTTCAATTCAAACTACTTAAATTTATTCTAAATATCTTATTTTCTTTTAAGAATACTTTTCCGTAAAACGAATTTATGTAAAATATAAATATATTTTTGTAAATACAACCGAAAGAGTATATATAGTGTCCAATATGTTTTAATGCGTTTTTGTCCATTACCATTAATTGGCGTAATTGCATGAAAGGGCCCATATATCATAACAATTACGGAAACTGTTGAGGGTTGAAATTATCCAACTCAATACTATTAATAAAATCTATTCTAAAAATGTGGTCTCAAAATTTAAATATTATAATGATATTTATTATTACTGTTATTATTATTGTTGTTATTATTATAAAATTAAATAGTTAATTAGATATAAAAATCTATATATTTTATAAATTAATAGTATTGAATATTAGACAGACAACGATTTAGATAAATAGTAATATTTGAATATATAAAATTAAACAAACGACAATCATTTGCATTGTAGTTTTACAATTTTTATGTAATTTACTATTTAATATGTATGTTTATTTAGTTTCAAAAAAAATGTATGTTTATTTAAATATTATTTTAAATTTATATATTAACAAAATTGATATAATTTAATTGATTAAGTAAATATAGTTACTTATATTATTATGTAGTAAAATAGATTTTTTTTTACTATTTTACTATTGATAAAATGAAATGTTTTTAATTTTTGGACAATTATATAGAAAAAAATTAAATTTACATATAGTATATTTAAATAATATAAAATTCCTCATTTCAAATGGTACCATAGAGAGTGTTATTTTTTGAAAGTACTTTGCCATTGTTGTTTTGTTTTTTTTTTTCTAAAAACAATGTTTTCCAAATTTTTTTATATAGTTGTAGCTTCAACATTCTAATAACTATAATATTGTTTTAGTTTTATTTGTTTTTTATTATTTATTAAATAAGTTTGAATTTTGTATTAAATAATATTACAATTTAAAAAAATTAATTAAAAATTACAAATTAATTATTACTTGATGTGTGTATCGGTAATTTAAAAACCAAATCATGCCAGTTCATCCGGTTTAATCAAAAATCAAGAGTCTTTTTGGTTCAACTATTTTTAAAAATAATTTAAAATATAGTTGAATCTATTTGAATTGAAAAAAAAAAAAATCATAAAATCAAAATATTTGACTGATTTAACAATAAAATCCATTTGTTTCTTTATTTACTTGTTAGATTGTATTTTATTTACCAATAATAATGCGTAGCATATATTTTATTTATGGAAAATGCTTTATAATCCACCATTTTAACCCAACTATTTCAACCCATCTTACGTGGTAAGGTTTCGTTCGTCCAATTTCACTCCAAAAGTGTATATCTCAATTTTTCTCTTTAAATTCATCCACTCTTTTAATGTCATGTCAGGTGATATAATAAGAAGGGACAAAAGTGGTGGGTTAAATAGTATTACTCTTTATTTACATGTTAATTTTCGATACATAGTAAAATTTATATATATATTTAAAAATTATATTTTTTATTTAATTGATTAAGTCGATTATTGAATTAACAGTCGTATCAATTTGATCGCATTTAATTTTTAAAATATGTGTGTGCACATAAATTTTAAAAGTCAAGGATCTTTCTAATCTGTGAACTTGTGAATCATATAGTCAACTAGCTCGCTTTCAATTATTTTGATCATTTAAGGACAAGATTTTTTATCTTTAGACCAATTAAGTACAATACTATTTTTTTGTCAGTTAAAGATAAAAATGGATCATTCCGGTTTCTAAATTTACCGTTATTTTCAATTGACGTAATAATAATAATAACAATTATTACTACTACTCCCTCCGTCCCAATAGAGTTGTCCACTTTGAAATTTTTTTTGTTCCAAAACTCTTCTCCACTTTCAAAATATGACTAATTTTTACATTCAGTTTTTCTATATTATCCCTATTTAAAATCCACTAATAAAAATAAATTATAAGTGGATCCTATATTAAATATAGGTATAACAAGAAATATAAAGAAAACTTCATAAAAGCTATAAAAAATAATTGTTTTTATTGAGACGGGGGAGTATTTTATTAAGATAACTGAAAAAATTATTTGACTTAAAATTACAAATTCAGGTATCGGATTAACCGTACCCTTGCTTGAAACTAGGGGTGGGCAAAAAAACCGGTCAAACCACAAAACCGAACCGAAACCGTAAAACCGAACCGGAAAATATGGTTAACCGGTCCAAGAGTTTAGGTTTAGGTTTTAATTTTTGATTTTTATAGTTAATGGTTTAGGTTTAGGTTTTGGAATTTTAAAAACCGCGGTTAATCGGTTAACCGGTTTATAAATAATATATATTTTTATAGAATATATATATATATATATATATATATATATATATACATACATATGTTTTTAATTATTCAAATAAAATATATTTTACATCTACACATATAAAAATTCTAAACAAAAAAATATTTAAAAAATATTTTATTTATCAATATATTTTTATTTTAGGAGTATATATATATATATATAAATATATAAAGAACTTTATTTTTCTTAATAAAATATTTATATAACTAATTGACATAGAAATAAATAAAATTTATATTTTAATAATTAAATAGAATGAAAATTAAAGTTTAATTATTAGACTATATTTAAAATTTTATCGATAAATTTTATCTTTTTTATATCTAATTTTTTAATGGTTTCATGGTTAAAAACCGCAAAACTGAAAAACCGAACCGTTTTAAATGGTTAACCGATTTAATGGTTAACCGTTTAAAATTTTAGGTTTAAGTTTTTAATTTTAAAAAACGAACTACTATGGACCGGTTTACATATTAGGGTTTTTTTAACAAGTACCTATATAATAGCAAAATATTCTCAAGAATACTAGTCATACTTTCAAAATTGAAAAATACAATATCCACTTTTTTTTTTGCAAAACTATACTTTGTTAATTATAAAAGTACAATAATCATTATATAAGGAATGTATTTAGATGAAAGTCAAGACTCTCCTACAAATAAAATCTTTCCAAAAGATCTTTTCAATTAAGATTTTTTCAAATGAAATCAATTAATATCTTTTCAAAATAAAACCAATTAAATATCTTTTCAAATAAAATCAATTAAAATTTTTCAAAATCAAATTTAAATAAAATCAAGGGTAATATCTGGTAAACGTTTATCTTGATATATAATTAAAGTTGATTATATTCAATATTCGAAAAAATAGGATTTGATTAACCAATGGTATACTAACAGGTTACTAACGGTAGACTTAAAACAAATTTTATTTAATTAAAGCTGATTATATTCAATATTCGAAAAAATACGATTTGGTTAACCAATGGTATACTAGCAGGTTACTAACAGTAAACTTAAAACAAATTTTATTTAAAATGCGCAATTAAGGTTTACTAAAAAATTATTCATGATATACTAAATAATACTTAGCTATAGGTTTGTCAACGATTAACCTAACGTATACTAATAGTGTACTAAAAACAAGGTTATTGGTGCACCATTAATACACCATTAGTTAACTAGTAACAAAAATAAAATTCAGTAACAGTTTACTAACGATTTTATTAATAATATATTAAAAGTAAAATTTATTACAAGTTAACCAACGGTTTACCCAATGTTAACCATTAGTTACCCACCAAAAAACATTACGATTCTCATAAGCATTTCTTCAAACACCTATAGTGCAGGCTGAACATTGATTCTATATATACATCCACGACAATCCACCACCAACCTCCACAATAAACCCAACAAAACTCAATAATCCAGCCACATCAAAGAACAAAACAAAGCCTGTTATAAAAGAGAGCAGCCGCAACTAGCGGAAAAAGGGAGCGACATCTTCGAACGGCGCAACGCAGCAGAAGCGGCAGAACGGTGAAATGGAGCGGAAGCAAAAACGAGACGAAAAGCGGCTACGGCGTTTGACAGCAACATAAAAGAAAGATCGAAAATCTCAATAGCAGCAATAGTGAAGATGACGACGGCGTGAGTGAGTGAGATTCAAGCTCAGAGAAGAGGGCGGGAAGAGAAGACGAAAAGAGACGGCGCCGGGATGAGAAGAAGAGAAGAGACGGCAAGTTAATTAGGTTTCTTGCATGAAATTAGGTTTTGCTCCTTTAAAGGAATTTATTGGAGTAAGAAATATTTGTGAAAAAGTAAAAAGGTAGAAATCTAATAAAAAAAAGTCAAAACGTAATTGTCAAAAATGAAACCTAGGCCCGTATCTTTGAGATTAAAATGATATATTGTAGTATATTGTCTAATTAACTCTACATATTACCCTCGTGGACCGGTTAACCGGTCCATGCCCACCCCTACTTGAAACTATATAGGTCACTTAAAAAGGTGCACTAATACTAAGTCGTACACATCAGAATCTAAGGGCTAGGGTTTCTTTTCTTAATGATGAAACAGGCACCTTAATAGTGTAACTCGTAATTAATTTGGCTAAGTAATATTTTTGGATCTAATACATAAATGATGTTGAAATAATTAATGCGAGTTTGTCCAATTGCACTTTTTAGTTAATCTCAGTTTTATTTTACAGCTACTTTAATTAAGTAAAATTTTATAATTGAATCATTTGCTTTCCTGCATCATAATCAGATTTATTTATATTAATACAATACTTAAAAACACAAAATCAATAGGCCTTTTTAATTTGAAGAATTGATACTAATAATATTCTCACCAAGCCATTATAATTTTTCTACTTTTTTTCTAAATATAATATTTTTCTTTTATTTAAAAAATTGTTAATTCTTTCATTTTTTGATAAGTCTCTATTTTTCTTTATGCTATTGTTTTTTTATATAAAAATACCATCACATGTAGTTATTATAATGTGTGGCTCATGTGGAAGAGGGAGTAATATTTATTTTTGAATTCTAATACATGAGATCTATGATATTATATTGGTTATGTGAATTTACTCCATATTATAGCATGTAATGGAGTTTTTCTAAAACATAGATTTTTTAGAAGAAATATAAAATTTACCAAATTGCCTATATTTCTTAGTTTATTTATATATTTTTCTAGGAGTCATTGCGAAACAGAAAATGAACTTTAACATATTTTGTATTTTCAACATGAATATTTAATTTTAGCAATTTAAAATATAAACTGGCCATATTTTGTAGTTTGAAATACCGAATAACTTTTTGATAAAAAATGAACATGTGAAAGCCAAAATTATGACTAGGTATCATATATTCCAGCATATATATATTTATGTTTTACTGAAAAAATCTGATATTTTAAATTGTGAAAAATTAATAATTTTTATTTTAGAATTATCACAACTAAAAAATTATGTTAAGCTTATAAAATACATTACAATTTATAATTTATTTTAAATTAATTAACCATATTAGATAAAAATGGCAGAACAAGAGTATATGTTTCGAACTTTAATATTGACATTCTCCAACAGTTATGAGAAAAATAAATACAAAAATATTATTTACACAAGGATAAAAGTAAATTAGTACAATTTGTTGGGTATTCCGATTTCTTGATTGATGGTACTTGATTTTTCTTTCTTTCTTTCAATATGGTACCTAAACTTTAAATCGTAACCACTATATACCTGAATTATAATTATATAATAGTAAAATACATTACGTTAAAATTAATTTTTATGACACTGAAGTAGACATTCATCTTATACGTGGAACAATTATATTACTCTAAATCTATATATTATATAATTGAGAGGACCAACGGAGCCCTCTCATTGATTCTCACCAAATAGAGCATTGTGGTAGTCTCCAATTTATTTAAACTACTTATTTTACTTTAATTGATTTAATTAGTTTTTAATCTAAACAAACTTCTTAATCAATACAAATTGTCTATTTATTAGTATCAACATGAATTTTACTCGCCTCCAGTTATTTACAATTCTATCAAACACTCTTCTAACCTCACATTATTCTGTTGTATAATAATTGAATTTTAAAATAAAGAGAATAATTAAACATGAAACCATTCATATAGAAGTAGAACCCTGAGATTAAAAATATGAAATTATTGTTACAAATTAAGATATAAGTTATATTTTTGTTTTAATTTTAGTTCAAATGTTAATTTTCATATCAATAATATAAATACACGACCTTAACTAAATTTGGTATATTAAATACTGGAATTAAATTATAATGATATATATAACGGTTAATTGCAAATTAAATCATAAATTTT
Organism: Mercurialis annua; assembly: GCF_937616625.2. Classification (NCBI taxonomy): domain Eukaryota; kingdom Viridiplantae; phylum Streptophyta; class Magnoliopsida; order Malpighiales; family Euphorbiaceae; genus Mercurialis; species Mercurialis annua. Next base: position 2,192,112 of record NC_065574.1, on the reverse strand, counting down.
ATCATGATTTATTATTATAACACGAATTTTGAAACTTGGCAACATCAATTACCAACTTCACTTTTTGGAAAATTAAAATACCGACCAATCATGCAATAACAAAAATATTGATGTGACTGTATATTTTAATGTCTACGTCAGTTTTTATTTTGCTCGGTGTTCTGATTTACCAAAAAATAAAAACTGATAAGTAATGTTGCCATGTTTACAGTTCGTGATGCAATTGCAAATCACACTAAATTTTATGATTTAATTTGCAATTAACACTCTATATTAATTGTCTTTTAGTCCAATTATTTTCAATATTTTAGACATATAAAATTAATTTTCTTTAAATACACTGATTCAATATTAATTTTAAATAATTGTTCTTCTTACTAATATTAATCAGAATGAGTTAATGACTAGAAAATCTATCATTACATTTGAAAGTCCTATGAAAAATATGGAAGTGGTAAAATAAAACATGATTGATTAATATGATTTTCAAGTAACATAAATATAAAATTAATAAATTATTTTGTAACTGCAATAAAATATAATTTGATAAATTATATACTTTTATATGTAATTCAAATTTTATGTTGCTACAAAAAATTCACATTATTTGAAAAATTTAAACTTTGAACTTCTTTATAATTCACATGTAAAATTTAAAAAAATTATAATGATATGCAACTAAAATATAAAAGAGCCAAAAAAAATTTGTTCTATTTATTATTGAAATTTATATTTTTAAAAATTCGTACAAGGACTTCAGTTATAAAGGATAAATAGGTATGCAGTCTTTTCCTATGCGATTATCGAAGATAAAAATGAACATTTATTTTGTGAAAAATTGCAAAAGATCAAATCATGCAAGCAACTTTGACGAATATCATTAAATAGTTGAAATCATGGTACCCGATTAACAATTTACTATAAAAATCAATAATATTATCAGATTTTGACAAAAAAAATACATTGTTTTTGTTAACATTGTTTTATTAATAAAATTATTATTAAAATTAAATATTAATTTAATTCCGCGCTAATGCGCGGGTTTCCGACTAGTGGTAAAATAATTCTCTCTCAATTGCTTAGACATTAAGAAGATATTTAACTTTTTTAAAAACATAGTTTAGAGAAAAGTTATTATTTTTATTTTTAATGAATATTATGATTTCACGTGTCATATATTCATACATCATAAGCTTATCTTGCGGAAATTAGGATTTATTAGCGAAAGACGTCTTATTGTTACGACGTTTAATTTAACTATATTATCATAGAAAAAAGAAATTAATTAATTCAGATGTCACTCATAAAAAAATGAAAAATTGGATGGTAGCATTGTAATGCAAAGTAATGAAATTAGTAGGGTAACTTATCCCGTTTTCTTCGGTATCCATCTTAGGCGAGGGAGCAAAGTTCCACACTATAATAAAAATATGAAAATGTGAAATAAAATAAAATAAAAGCAGCTAAAGAATTAAATGTGTGTTTATTTATTTTGCTTTTTCCCTAATAAGGACCACACCTATTTACACATCAAATTTAATGATTCTGATTGGTAACACTAATGGCATTTTCTGTTCACATGTTTTGATTTCTGCAAGATTGCTTTACTGAGAGTAGTTATTTCACTTAGGGCACATTGGGTTGTCCAATTTTAAAATAAAACTGAAAAATTTGATATCATTCAATCCCGAAACAAACCGAGTTCCGATAGATCGAACCCTAATTTCGAGTTTTGAATCTGGTCCTCGCCCTGAATTGAATCAAAGTCCCAACTTCAACTCTATCTAACCCCAAACCCTAATCGAACACGAGTTTCAAATTCTAACTCTAAACCGAATCCCAGGGACCCAACCTAGAACTTGAACAAAAGTGAGTTTCGACGACTCAAACTAAAATCCTGACACTAGCATGACCTAACCCTGAACCAAACCAAAATTGAGTCTTGAATCCTGTCTTCGAACCAAACCCGAGTCTCTACCCAACCCGACCTAACCCTAAACAAAATCAAACTTGAAACCTGAATCCTGACCACAAATTAACCAGTCCCGAGTCTCGACCAATCCGAACTAGAATCCAAATGCAAAACCATAGTTTTGATCTGACCTGGACTAGAACCTAATCGAACCTAATCTTGATCCAAACCAAACTCAAATCCCAACCTGACCTGAATCTGAATCGAGCTGAAGGTTCGATTCCAATTGAGTCACCAACAGTTAATTAATTTTAACTCAATTTTATATCATTAAAATATAGTCTTTGTGAAGCACAATTAAAAAAGAAAATGAACTCTAATTTCAATTTTTTTTAAGATATTGGGGTTTCATATATTTTTTTAAAAGGATTCTTAATGGAATATAATTCCATTACTTAACTTTCATAATTTACATACCAAATTATATGATTAGAATGAAAATATAATTTTGATTTGTAAATTAGGATAGTAAGAGTGCCTTTATTGTTGCAGTTGGGGAATTAGATCATTAAGGTATTGGATGCAGTACTATCATGGTTTTGTGATTTTAAAGGAGACAACTTAGCAAATGCAATTTAAAGCTCTCATTAGAGCTTTGGCTTCAAGTTGAATTCTGCTTGTTGAAGCACTTATTGAAAGACATAAATTATTAAATCTTACTATATCTTAAATTGTGTGTCATATTTTTCAACATAAATATGATATGAAATTCTTGAAATAGACTTTTAAAAAAATCTGGTTTTCAAGAAATTTATTTATTCATTAGCGGCAAGGAAGAAAACATTTATATACTACTCCCTCCGTCCCCGTAAAGATAGAAAAAGTAGTTCTTTCACAAGAATTAAGAAAGTAGTTAATTACAGGTAATTTGTGATAATTTTTCTAAATTGTCCTTTTAATTTCTTGAAATAAATCATAATAAATTAGTGATTCACACAACTCAAAGCCACTATATAAATAATAGCCAATAGAATTTTAGATGCATAAAAAGCATACATTGAAACTTTAAATCAATTAATGTTGATATAAGGGTATTTTAATAATTTTATAGTTAACTAACACTACTTTTTCTATCTTTGTGGGACAAAAAAAGTAGCTACTTTTTCTATCTTTACGAGACGGAGGGAGTATAACATATCTATTAATTATACTATGCCTGCCCAAAATTGTAAGAAATTTTCTGTATATATAATCTTATTTAATTATATATTTTTTTAAATTAAAAGACAAAATAAATTACTATATCCATAATTATTATGCAGTTAATATATTCATCTTAATTAAATAAATTAAACTATTTCGGTCTGTCAATTTCACATTTTAAGTCAATTATATCTAAGCATCAAATATAAAAGATGAAAGATCTTATTAATCTATATTCAAAGATAAAATTGAATAAATAATTTTTCAAATTTGTTAAGAATTATTTTTAAAATATGAATTAATTTATTACAAAAATAAATTAAAATTTAAAAATATATATTATTTTTATCAATTACACTGTTCACCTTTTAATTGCTACTTGAATATAATTGATACTAATTATAAAATTATCAACCAAATTGACACAATTTTTTTTATTAGAACGGATTTATTGATGTTTTTAATAATTTAGAATATATTAATTGATTTTGTCTTTTTATAATGGGTTTGGTCATGTTTGAATTTTTATAGTGGGCCTGGGCTAATACTTCATGCTATCTGCAGTTTGAATCCATATTTTGCTGCAAGATTTGCAAGTTGCAAGGAAGCTATGAGCAGAACATTGGACCAAATTGGAGAATTCATAATACAGTATCTCAATCCACAAGTTAGACAAATTAGAGGGGCCAAAGGAAGAACTTATAATTGATTTTTCACTTGATGCATACAAAACTTAAATCCACCAACTGAAATATTGGTCTGTGTTCACTGCCACTTACAATAAAGATGCATGATAGAGCTCTATGATTTAGTTACAGTTTCAACAGCAATTCACAGCAGGCATGGTTATTGTCCCAGAATGTCTGATACCGACTTGTTGACGATCCGGAATATCTCTTCCCTGTAGGCAAAAACAAAAACAAGCACATAAGCTCACTGGAATACGAGAACTTTGGTTATAACGACATAAACATTAATTAACTGTATAAATCAATGAATAAGGAAAATAAGTTACATGATACATACCGATCAGGTTTGAATAAAAGATATCGATAAACAAACCACTGTAATTTGTAGAGCAGTTCAGTCAGTAACAACAAAAGTAAGTGCTAAATTATATAATGAATGCGGTGATAATTAGAGTGATCAATAAATAAGGAAAACAAATGGCAAAAGAAGCTCAAAAGTTTTTTTATCGATGCAAAGTTTGCTCATTTGTTATTTATATTTTCAGTAACAGTTAGCGGTTGCATGTATACTTACTGAAGAGTAAAGAATGCCGATGAGCTCCAGAATGCTGGGGAGGACCGGTAATTTGTCAACAGCCTATCATTACCAAGTAAAACAGAACAATCAAAAGACTATCAGACTTCAAGCTCCCAATTAGAAAAGCATTAGAGTGTAAGTATGTGCATCTGTCTGTGTTTAGGGGATAAGAATCTATATTTTAAATATATCTAAATCAAATTCCAAAAGTAAATTGCATGTACATCCAAAATAAGTAAATATCCTGGTGGAAATTTTACTATATAGGCTCATTCACTTTAACCCTGAATCAGGTTCAAATTTTATCGGGGGAGGGGCAACGTAATGGTACTACGTAAAGAGTTTTCCTTGCTCATTATACGATAGACAAATTATGTTAACAAAATCCCGAACTAGTCTTAGGCTTTCTTAAACCATCTTCCTGGCTCATGTGCATATTTACGAACACTGCAATCAATTTCCGTAATCATCATCAAACTACACGACTAACTAATTTTAGGTTGAAAATATAGATCCTAATGATAACATTACATTATATATTCAAAGGAATGATTCATCATAATTACCGATACAAAATTTGATGATGCCCATAAAGCTGCTATAGCTGCGAAACCTAAACCGGCAAGAGCCCACCGTTCTTCAGGATTGTCCCACTATTTCGCATAAACCAAAGACAAATTACAAATACAGAAATGTTTAACAAATGAATCATCCATGATGCAACAAATGACTCGCATCTTATTTGCAGGGAAGTAAACAAAGAAGATATCAAGTCAGCTCATACTGATGATAGCAAAATTAAGTACCAAAAGGGCACCAGCAAATAGAAAAAAAGTAGACTAAAGAACGCCAAACTGAACAAAATAACTGAAAGAGAATTGCAGATAAAGGTACATACAATATCCTGAACAGATTTAACAATGCTGAGAGAGCTTGATGATTCTGAGCTCTCCCCAACAGCCTTCACAACAACAGCAGCACCATTCCGTCTTCCTGAAATGCAAGATAATAAAGACTCAATGGATTAATACATAAAGAAGTACGGATGCCAGAAGACATTAAAACCAGGTGCCTTGCCGCATAATTCGGCCATTACAAGAACCAAAACTTAAAAGCTCGAGGCATTTCGCCATTTATAATTTCCATAATAATCCAACATCATAGTCGAAATACTAAAATAAATACATAATATCTATATTCTATATCTATATAGTATACACAACGCGCAGGTAACGAGAATACAGATTGAATTTGATGAATATAATTTGGGCTATTTATCTATCATAATCATTCAATTCTACACCACATTAGCCCGAAAACACATAGCCAATGAGCCCATATCTCATTATCACATCCCATTGGCAATGATCATAGAAAATCTACTCTACAAATTGAATGTAACACTAAATTCAAAGCAATATTTGCTCACCTATCCACCAAACAATTAATAACTATGTCCCATTTCAACAAAGCCATAAGCTTTAACAATATGAATTGAAGTAACAAAAAAAGAAAGAATCTTTAAAACCCACATAAATGAAGCTTATACCTTTAACTGGCACAACTGGAAATTTTGGAAGAGTCTTGAAAAGGGTAGTCCTAGTAGAAGCTAATAATGCTGGAGAAGCCAAGTTTGCAACAATGGAAGCCATGTATGCTGTTCAACTACCTGAATGAAATTCAAAATATATTATATATCAAACAATAATACGATTACATTTTGAGAAGTGGGTTTCTTTTAATTGCCATTTCTAAACAATTTTGAGAAAAAGAATCAATGATTAAGACTGGGTTTCATTAAAGATTACCTCTTTAATTGCAGAGAGACAAAGAGTAAGCTGTAATGAAGCTTTAAGCACCACAGAGAATTTTGGGTTCTGTGGACAGGAGGCTGAGAGAGTACCAACACTAGACTGAGGAAGGCGTAGCTTCTGTTGTGGTGCGACCACATGTAGAGGAACAACCGATACGTAGGTGATTTTTCTTATAAGATGTAGAGTCTAATTACGGAGAGATTCTTAGACAGACCCAGTCCACCATGTCATCTGTAGACTAAATCTATTATATAATGACACGTCATTAAAATGATGGCAGTCTTGTAAATGTATTTATTACTTATTTACACTTTTGAATAGTAATATTATAAAATTATCATCATTTTAATGATGTGTCATTATGTGATAAACTTAGTCTACGGATGATATGGTGGACTGAGTCTACCTAAGATTTTCTCCTAATTAGGTTAGGAATTTCTCTTAAGTTAAGCAGTTAGATTTTTAAGATTTTTAAACTAGTTTTAAACAATTGGCCTTGATATTTAAAATTGAAATTTTAGAAATGAACCGGAGAGCTTTAGCCACAAGAGTTAGCCTCACTGACATACAAATGTGATGTCACTGTAAATTTCTACATGCGACTTGTTGGAAGCATTTAAATTAGTTCAAAATGCTCGTATTAAGTAGGAGGTTTGACAGTAGAATACCGAAACTAGTCTCTCTTGAAAATTTAGTCAGATAGCCGGGTTATGCCCAAAAAATGGTCAAAAATTATTTCCAAAATAAAAATAATTAAAGTTTAGTTTTATTTTTTATTATTGTGAATTTTCATTTAGGACTGTAAATGAATCAAACTGCTTATGAACAATTTGACCAGATCAATAAATTGAAATTGAAATTTGATTTTATTTTTGTTTATTAAACGAGTCTAATATAAATAAAATAGTATTCGCTTTATTACATTCATAAACAAACTCGTATATGAGCTCGTTAAATGAACGGGCTTGCATTTATCTCGATTATGAATTTACCAATTGATTTATACACCAGTTCGATAAAGAGTGACTTGTATAATCAATATTTGAATTTAAACTTTCTGATTAAATTTGAATAACTACACATCAGTTCATTTAAATATTTGGTGATACCAAACAAAAATAGTTGTAACTATATAATTAATGAAATGAATAGCATGAGTCGTTCATGAATTTTAATTCTCATTTATGGATAAAGATACTAAGCTAGAAAACATACTAAATCTAAAAATCGTTACCATATGAATGTAAAATTATCTAAATTAAAACATATAGCAATTAATATACTTAACAATAAAAGTAAAAGTTTAATTAGGAGAGTGTGAGGGTTAATCCACAAAATGGGAATTGATAAACAAGCTTGGCAAATATACGTAGTCTAGGAAAATGATTTAGGTGGCTCAAAGAATAGAAATTGGCGTAGCCCAATTTTAAACTATCCAAACACTACCCAAATAAGGAACTTATATAGAGAAATATTCATATCAATTAATTAAGCAGATGTGACAAGTGGACAAAATTAAATTGGAATTTATATCCAATTAAACTGACAAATTCGGATTTAAATTATATTAAAATTATTTTCAATTTAGTTTAATTTAATGGGAATAAATAAAATTTATATTTGGTATAAATCGAACAAAAAAACAACTGAACTTTTTTATTTTAGAACAAATTACGTTAAGGTTCCTGAGATATACCATAATTAACAGTTTGGTGCACCTTGTTTCAAAAGTCTACTTAATAATCCCTCAGTTTTAATGCCGTTAACTATTAAGTCCCTCCGTTAATTTCGACACTTATTTTCAAACGGTTTGGTACCCCACCTTTAATTTTACGAACGATTTGATCCCTCATTTTTAATTTTATTAAACGATTTGATCCCTCACTTTTGAACGATTTAGTATCCGAGTTTCAATCTGTTAAACAATTTAGTTCCTCAAATTAACAGAAGGATCTCTCAGTTTACGGAATTAAAACTGAGGGACCATTAAGTAGACTTTTAAAATAAGAGATATCAAACTGTTAATTATGTTATATTTCAGAAGCTTCTAAGTAATTTGTTCTTTATTTTAATATAGAATATCTATTTTTAATAAAATCAGTTTAGTTTTAATTTTTTTTTTAGTTTGATTCAATTCTGTTAGAAGTGAATGGAGCGGGCTAAATCTGATTTGCATGCGTGAGGAAGTACATAGGCCCAATATAGATAAAATTGGAAGTACTCTTGCATTTGGTACAACATAGATCCATTTTCCTCTTTGTATAATTGTTCGCACGTGTAATTTAAGATAGAAATAGTATTATTAAAACCAGAAAAGATTACATTTTATGCCAAAAAATAGCATTATAGAGCTTATTAATCTATTCAGGGGCGAGAAGTGTCCTAATAAGAAAAATAAAGGAGGAGTACTAAGGAAAAAATCAATAAACTGGATTAAAGTAGCAAAATAATATGAAAGCAAGTACTGGACGATTAAAGATAATTAATAATTAGAGAGACAAACAGTTCATGTTTAATTAGGCATGATTATGAATCTGATTATCTGTCTATACTCAGTCCGTTTTAAACCCGAAAGGATTAATTCACCCCATCAACTTGACACGAATTATCAAAATGACCCAAATTCATCAAACGGGATCAAAAAACACCAATAATTGCGAAAATTGGTCAAAATACCCCCTTTCCCCTCTCACCCGCGTTTAAAACACACTTTCCATTAAAAAATGATAAAAAAATTAAAATAATCTTAATATTATTTAATCTTTCAAATTAGTACTTGAATTTAAAAAAATAAAAAAAATTCTACAATTTTGAAAAAAAAAATGCTATTTAACCCATCTATTTTAACCCATGTTGTTGTACCAGCTTACATGACATGTTTTTATTTGTTCAATTCCTAACCAAAAATACATGCTTTAATTTCCTTTTTTAAATTGATCCACTTATTAATTGTCACGTCAGGTGATACAATAAAATATATTAAAATAGGTGGATTATATAACATTACTCTTTTAAAATTTTATATATTAAATAATTTTTTTAAAAACCTAGAGACTTTAGTGTACTTTTTACATTCATCCCTCCACCAAAGCCGCTGCCACAATCACCAGTGGTCGCCTCCTCTCAAACGAGCTTCGTCTAAGAATATGACCCTAAGATGGGCCGTCTTTTCAGACAAACGGATCGAACCTCAAACGAACAGATTTGTTCAATAGATTTGAGATGAACAAATCTGTTCAACGAGGGCGGTTGTTGGAGATAGGAGGGGGATGTTGAAGTGGAGGAAAAAGGGCGGCGTTCCTAGACATTAGCCAGAATGGAGGCGTTGTAGATGGTGGTGGTTGGGTTAGTTAAAATTAATTACACTTAAATTAATAAACCTGGTTAATTAGAATGAATTAATATTAAATTAGGAATATGTAGGTTTCAAGTGTTTTTGACTGATTGAGTATATTTGTGGGTTTGTTTGATTCCGTTTGATGAATTTGGACTATTTTAATATTTCGTGTGAAGTTGGGAGGGGGAGGGGAGAAATACTTGTGTGAATCTAGTTCGCCACATAGAATTATGAACCATCCATTAAATACATGACACGTGGCGTAATTAAATATTACAACCAATCAATAAATAGCATTTAATTATAATTAAAAGATCACTAATTAATGTTATATTTATTGATTGGTTATGACATTTAATTACGCCACGTGTCATGTATTTAATGTATGGTTCATAATCTTACGTGGCGAACTAGGTTCACACAAGAACTTCTCGGGGGAAGGGGGGGGGGGGGGGGGGGGGGAGGATTAATCATTTGTTCTAGCAAGCCGGTCGTGGACGATAAAAGATATAATTAGTAATTAGAGAGACAACCGTTTATATTTAATTAGGCTTGATTATGAACTTGAGTATCCGTCTATATGTTTTAAAACCAGATTTAAATACTTATATTTATTTTAAATTGGACATGAAGTTGAATTTATAATAAATCTGTTTGTTATGGACGGACTTGAATTTTAAAATTTTGTTTAAATTCCAATGCATGATAAAAAACAAATCCAACTCGATATAATATGTTGGCCGAGTTAGAGTGATGAATATCAAATTTGAATCGGATTTAGACTTATATATAAAAGAAACAAGCTCGGTTTGATCCGACCCAAATTTGTACAAGTCTGGTCCACGATCAAGTCTAATAATGAATATAAAAAACGTAAAAAATTATTTTACCTTTTCTTTTTAGCATATTGTACATAAGGTGTCCTTGTCAAATCTCAACTATGAGATGACATTTTTAAACTTTTCACATTCGGACTAATTTTTACTTTTGTTGGGTAATTTTTTTTACGGAAGGTAAAGTTCCATTTTCAAATTTTAAACGACAACATAGACTATGTTATGAATGTGGATTCCATTTAAGTTAGAATAGCGTCTTACCTACTCACCTACATATCGAAAAAAAATCATTTTGCCTACTTAAATGTATAGTAAAAAAGGAGTAGAAATCCCGTTGGAATTCAAAAACAGCAGATTCAAAAGAACTACTCCCTCCGTCTCAATAGAGTTGTCCACTTTGAGAAATTTTTTTGTCCCAAAACTCTTGTCCACTTTCAAAAAGTAACTAATTTTTACTTTCAATTTTCCTATATTACCTATTTAAAATCCACTAATGAATAAAGTAAAAGTAAATTATAAGTGGACTCTATATTAAATAGGGGTATGACAAGAAAAGTAAGAATTTTTTTATAAAATCTATAAACAATAATTGCTTTTCTTAAACTGTGTGATAAAGGCAAAGTGGACAACTCAATTGGGACGGAGGGAGTAGTAGTTAGTTGAATTATAGCTTTGTGTAAAAAAAAAAAAATCTAACAGTCAACTCCTACCAGTCCTTTTCTCTACCATTTCTCTTCTCAAAACCAACATTTCTTTTTTAAAACTTAAAATTTTGTTTTTATATCCTTAAATCCATTAGACCCCACCTCACCTCATCTCTCTTTTCTTCTTTCTTAACCTCCATTGTTGTCATTGGCTACCTCCTCCTTAAAACACCCTAAGAAAAAACCTAATTCTCTGTGTGTCATGGGCGTCAACATGTCGAATAATCCACCTTCTTCTCGTACCAAAGACTTCTTCGCCTCTCCCGCCCTTTCTCTCAGTCTCGTACTTTTTCTTCTCTTCTTCTTCTTCGTTTATTTTCATCATATTTTCCTCAATTTACGTATCTCTATATTTGTTTTTGTTTTTGTTTTTGTTCATCGCGGAACTGCGAATTCTAGAGTTTAAAGTATTTAATCTTCATAACGATGAATTCTCGAGTTTAAAATATATATTTAATTGTCAGAAATGTAAATTCTCGAGTTTAAAATATATATCTAGTTTTCAGAACTGTGAATTCTCGAATTTAAAATATATATCTAGTTTTTAGAACCGTGAATTCTCGAATTTAAAATATATATTTAGTTTTCAGAACTGTGAATTCTCGAGTTTAAAATATCACACCTTCATAACTATGAATTTTTTAGTTTATGCATTCTGCACACATGTAATTTTGTATCTATATATGTGCAATCATGTCATGCTTGCATTGAAATATAATTTTATTTGTGGAACTTGTTATTGAGATATAATTATATAAGTTGTTGTAAATATTGAAGGCTGGAATCTTTAGAGGTGCGAATGCAGCAGGACCGGCCACTCTGGCAGCCGAGGTGGAGGAAGGGGAAGAAGGAAGCGGCGGAGGAGGAAGACGAGAAGAAACAGTTGAAATTAGCAGCGAAAATTCGGGGCCTGTAAGATCAAGATCAGATGATGAACTCGAAGGCGAAGAACACGACGAAGAAGAAGATGGTGATGACAAAAATAAGAAGAAAAAGAGAAAAAAGTATCATAGACATACTGTGGAGCAAATTAGAGAAATGGAATCGTAAGCTTTCTTTCTATTCATAATTTTATTCAGATACAAATATTTTCAACATATACTAATCGAATTTATTGTGAATATATATACATATTGACATGTGCATGGGAGTTATTTAATTAAATAATAATTAAACAAAAATTATTGCTATACAGTTTCATAAATATAAGCATTAATTTGATTATGAGGCTATTATATACATTTTATATACGTACTTTATATGGCTAAGAGGATTAGGAAAAGAGTAGATTAAGAAAAGGTAATGACATAATTAAAGAAGAAATGTGATTTAATAATGTAATAAAGTGGGTGAAGATGACTCGGAATTACGTCCTACAAAGTTTTTTCTCTTTGTTTTGACATGTGAATATGGCATTATTTAACCTAGAGAAAATGAAAAGTAATAATCTTTTCATATATGTCTAAAGTTCATTAATTGCTTTTGTAGGTATCTTCATTTATATTAAACTTTTGTATATAATACATTAGTATTTTTCATGTCCACAAATCAATGTAAAGTAAATATCCATTATCTTGATTTAATTCTCTCGAATTGACAGTTTTTCAATGAAAGATAAATTAATTTTTATTTAAAATGTTTTAATATATTTTCAATTCATAAAAAATTTTATAAGTTTGTTTCTATTTCTAAAAATAATAATTATTAGATAGATATTTAAAATATCTTCAATTGAATTAGTTTTAATCAATTAAATTAAATTGATTGTGGCTTTAAAAAAATAGCAATAATTAATAGTTTTAATAGTTTTTAACGCTAAAAATAATTTTATATGTACGTTAAGAGTCATCTTAATTATTATTTAATAAAAAAATTTAAAAACTGAATGCATTAATAATTTGATAAGGATATAATATGTAGTTATTATAATTTTAACTAAATAAATTGAATTTCTGAATATGTCAAATAAACTTATCTTTTATGTACGGATGGTATTAGAAGAAACATCATGTTTAATGTCCGGTCTTATAATTAAATTACTGTAAAAACATAACATATGAGTATTGTACAAAAGAAACTAAATAGAATAATTTAGGGATTTTAAACCATATATTCATTTATAAAAAAAATAGATATCCGCTTTTACACAATATGTCATTCATATATAAAATCTATACATATCGCCACATTAGTTCTATCTACGAATGATACGATAGATAAAATGTATATAATTTTTTTAAAATACATAACTTTTTCATTAAAAATTATATCTTATATTCGATCAAATACTTATGTTTTGAATTATTTATCAATCCTTTATATATAAAATGTATATCTCGTAATCGAAATAACTTCTTTTTTTTTTCATTTCAAAATTAAACAATTACAGGCTTTTTAAAGAATCACCACATCCAGATGAAAAGCAAAGACAACAATTAAGCAAGCAACTTGGACTTGCTCCTAGACAAGTCAAGTTCTGGTTTCAGAATCGTAGAACTCAAATCAAGGTGATTAATTATTACATAGTTTAATTCATCAAAAAAAAATTATTACATAGTTTAATACTAAGTTTTTTTTTTCTTAATTAAATGTGGCATGATAATTAATTTGTTGCAGGCCATACAAGAAAGACATGAAAACTCGTTACTGAAAACAGAAATGGAGAAACTAAGAGATGAAAATAAGGCAATGAGAGTGACCATCAACAGAGCTTGCTGCTCTAATTGTGGCACTGCTACTACTAGCAGAGATTCCTCCTTAACAACTGATCAAGAACAACAATTACGTATCGAAAATGCTAAACTCAAATCCGAGGTTAGTTTAAATATTAAATATAAATATTACTATCATATTACTAATTATTCGTCTTTTTATGTTATTTAAGTAAAAATTGCACTAGTGACTTATAGCAGCAGTATGGACCGTTGTTGATTGCTGAAATTGTTATATTATTAGATTTATTAGGGAAAATTATTATTTATATCCGGAATATTGATCATTTAATTAAATATATTTCTAAAAACAATTAGATAGCCCGGTCCGTCAATTTTATAAACTGGGACAATTATATCTAATTTTTAATTTATAAAAAGTTATATATTTTTCTTTTCTAGTTGGACTAATTAAGTAAATCCACGTCTAATTACATATGAATACATGTGTCCAAATTATAAAATTTACGGGCTAAATTATCTATTTTTTTTTTAAATATTCAATTAAATGGTCAAAATTATGGATACAAGAAATTATTGTGATGATTTATTACAATAATTTTGAATCAGCTACATTTTTTCATGTTGCAATAATTTTTATCTAAATGATTTTTAAAAAAAAATGATAAATGGCTACCGAGTAAATTTTTCATTTCTTCTATGCATTATTGCAACAGTTATGAAACTAGTACTTGCTATGGACACAATACGTAGCTGGTTTTTGATGAATTTTAGTGACAAATTATAATCTGTTACTAATGTATATTATTAAAGACGGATTTTTTGAGAAAAATAATAACAAATGAGTAATTAGTGATGATTTTATATGGTTGTATTGATGTAAAATACTACGTCGCCAATTCCATCACTTAACTCCCCACAAAAGATGATAAAGTTGTGACGGATTGTATTTCGCCGCTAAACTTGGTGCCACCTTTGACTTAGCGACGGAAATATTAGCTGGTTTGATTATGTTGTCGTCTTTAATCATATGCAGATAGAGAAACTTAAAGCTGCACTAGGGAAATACCCACCGGGTGCATGCACGGCTAGTAATGAACAAGAGATCATCAACAGAAGCTCACTAGATTTTTACACTGGAATTTTTGGACTCGAGACGTCAAGAATCATGGAAATTGTGAATCAAGCAACGGAAGAACTTAATAAAATGGCTACTACTGAAGAACCATTATGGATTCGGAGCGTCGAGACTGGTCGCCAAATCCTAAATTACGACGAGTATATGAAGGAGTTTAATGTTGAAAATTCAAGAAACGGAACACCAAAATTATCCATTGAAGCATCTAAAGAAACTGGAGTTGTGTTTGTTGATCTTCCAAGACTTGTCCAAAGTTTCATGGATGTGGTAAGAATCTAAATTTTTCGTCACATAATACAAAAAAAATTACGTAAACCTAATTCGTCATATAAAATCATAACATTATTGAATTTACATACAATTATACTTTTAAAAGTTTAATTTAATTCAACACATCTATAATTGGACATTGATTGACCTTGAGCAATATCAAATATCAAACATATACACAGCATGTTTAGTCGTTGGTTTAATCACTAAAGAAATACTCAATATTTTTTTTATTTATGTTCAAATGTTTTAATTTTGTTAATTGTAGTCCAATTTCGATAAGTATATTTAAATTATAGCCAACTAGACATATTTATTCAATAAATAATTTTTTTTTTAGTTATAACCGAACTTAAACATTTTTTTCAATTGAAGTATACTTATCTAAATTGGATTATAGATTTGGTTATAGATGAAATTGAGTAGATGAGGAAGATCAAAATTGAGTAGTTTACTGCAGTTTAAGTTTATTTGAGAAATTAGTCTACAATTAACGAAATTAAAAGGTTTGACCATAAATGAATTTTTTGAAATAAATAAATATATTTGAATGATTAAACTTTCATAATTTTACATAGTGAAGTGGGTTTACAGTAAATTATAATATTTGGAATGATTAATTTTGATTTCAAACATAGAATCAATGGAAAGAGATGTTCCCATGCTTAATCTCAAAGGCAGCTACAGTTGATGTAATCTGCAATGGAGAAGGTCCTAGTAAAGATGGAGCAGTACAATTGGTGAGCTTGCAATTTTTTTTTAATTTTCTTAAAAAAGAAATGCTTATTAACTATGCTTAGTCTAATTAATTTTTGAAGCAACATCATATTTAGTGAAGCTAAAATCATGATGGACTGTGACTTTTTGTCACATGAAAGATTAAGCAACTAGTAGCACATAAAAATTTAAAATGCAATTAATGATTGTTATGACCCATTTTATTGAATTTTATGATAACTACAAAATTGTATATTTGGCAATTGGCATAACTATCATTTCATTTTGGTCCACATTACACATGTTGTGATGATATGCACCTCCGATCTATGCCAAAAATAATGTTGTTGATTTTTTAATATAATTAAATATATTTGTTTTTCATAAAATTAGAACACATAATTTATAGTATTATTAAATACTTCAATAGTTATAGTTAGATTAGAATTAATTGTTGTAAAATGTATAAACTTTAAATTTTCATGATTCTAAACATAAAACATTCTTGTTAAAAAACAAAGGATCAACTCCGCTATTAATTTTATGCTTCGGGGACATATAACTCATTTTTACCTATATTTTGATCAATTAAGGATAATATTTTTTTTATTTTAAATCAATTAAGGAAAATACATTTTTTTTATCAATTAAAGACAATTTTTATTTTTAGATGAACTGAGGATAAAATTTAACCATTAATGGTTCCAATTTTTAAAGTTGTTCATATTGTACAATTTTGTCCTTAATAGACCCAACAACCGAAACTTTTATTGATCAAAATCACTGAAGATGAATTATTCGATTCTGAATTACAAGTTACAAAACCGAATTGACGGTTTACTTAATAAAATACTGATGTGAATATCGGAATATATATATTAACACGCCACTATCTTCGAGAGCTGATGATAGATCACGATATAGTAGATACTAGAAAGCGTGAAATCTGAAATTTAGTGAATTGGATTGCAGATGTTTGCAGAGGTACAGATGCTTACACCAATGGTGGCCACAAGAGAAGTATATTTTGTCAGATTCTGCAAGCAACTTTGTGCTGAGAAATGGGCAATTGTTGATGTTTCTGTGGAAAAAGTTGAAGATAATATTGATGCTTCATTGGTTAAATGTAGAAAACGCCCTTCTGGTATCATAATTGAAGACAAATCAAATGGCCATTGCAAGGTAATTACTACAAATATCCACCAATGTTTTCGATTTTTTACTAATTTATACATATATATGACAAATTTTCAGATAAAATAAAAAATTGATTGTCACTTATGTATTTTTAATATAATATTTGATCGTCACATGCATTTTACACTGAAACCTTCCGTTAAAATAAAATTAAAATTTAATTGTCGATTACTCTAAATATATATGTTTTGTCAACAACAATATATCATGCTTTATCATAATTATTTAATTCTTTGTTCCTCCTAAACGTAATTATATCCACTTGTTTTTTCTATTTTGTTTATTGCAATTCAAGCATTTGTAAATGAAATAATTTGTTTTTGCTCTATTGATTATTATTCATTTGAATTCATATCAATTAATGAAATGGATGGGATACGCCTCATTTCTGATTTCCCTTGAATGCATGCCAAAACCATGTCGTTTTCCAATTTAATGCCCCTGAAACATCAATTTGTCTCTATGCATTCTGACCCTTCATTTTCACTAGTCATTTTTATATCAACCCATGATCCTTCAAATGGGGGGCGGAACTGAGAGCGAGTGGCCTGCGGTTTTCTAACTGTCAGTTATCGATTATCTTTGATTATTTTTTAGTTGTCTCGTTCTGCTCTTTTCTTTCGTTTATTTTTTCTGGTTCCGCCACTGATTTAAAATAATTATCACAGTTTTAACTTTAGTTTGGAACCCGAATAATTAAATTATATCTTAAATCAAGGAAAAAAATAAATGAATATTTTATAGTTGATTGATGATATAAAATGGTTTTCAGGTAACATGGGTTGAGCATTTGGAATGGCAGAAGAGCACAGTTCATACATTGTATCGTACCATTGTTAATAGTGGCTTAGCTTTTGGCGCAAGGCACTGGATAGCAACACTGCAGCTCCAATGCGAACGTATTGTTTTCTTCATGGCAACCAATGTCCCTACAAAAGATTCAACAGGTAAATACTTATACGTAACGAAAAACGCCGAAACAATATTTTTAACAGTAATAAAATATAAATATAGAATTTCAAAACCATTTATTTGAAGGAAAATAGAATGCTCAAATGTAGGACTCGACAAGTTTTCGTACAACGTAAAAGGTTTCCGGTTAACTTGGCTATTATAGGTGTTGCAACACTGGCTGGGAGGAAAAGTATTTTGAAACTGGCACAGAGAATGACATGGAACTTTTGCCGGGCGATTGGTGGGTCGAGCTACCATACATGGAACAAAGTCACCGGCAAAACAGGAGAGGACATTAGGGTTTCTTCTAGGAAGAACTTAAATGATCCTGGTGAACCTCTTGGAATAATCTTGTGTGTTGTTTCTTCTGTATGGTTGCCTGTTTCTCCTCATGTTCTATTCCATTTCTTGCGCGATGATACACGGCGAAACGAGGTATCTTAGCGTAATTTCTGATAAATTATACAGTTATTATTGATCAAACTTTCAAATCATTGATCTAGTAACTCAATATTCCAATGCATGTATGTACTCCCATCAGTGGCGTGTATTCTGTTTAAATCGAACTGAACTAAACTAAATTTTGAATTTTTCCGAACCCGAATCAATCTTATGATGCCTTTTGTGCTTGAAATTTCCCAGTGGGATATCATGTCAAATGGAGGTCAAGTTCAATCCTTTGCAAATTTAGCCAAAGGACAAGATCGAGGCAATGCAGTATCCATTCAAGTAAGTGATCTTCTATATCTCACATAATTAATTTGATCTATTTCATTTCTCTAATTCTTCTTTCATGTTCTTTTATTCTGTCAATTACAGAAAATAAATTCGAACGAGAATAGTATCTGGATGCTGCAAGATTGCTGCACAAACGCTTACGAATCCATGGTAGTCTATGCTCCTGTCGATATTAACGGAATGCAATCTGTGATTGCCGGCTGTGATTCAAGCAGCATAGCTATATTACCTTCAGGATTTTCGATTCTTCCCGACGGACTCGAGTCGAGGCCCCTGGTAATCACTTCCAGACACGACGAGAAGAGCTTAGAAGGAGGATCTTTATTGACAGTGGCATTCCAAATCCTGACAAGTTCATCCCCGACAGCTAAAGTAACCATGGAAGCTGTCGAGTCTGTTAACACACTCATATCGTGCACATTGCGAAGTATTAAGACAAGCTTGCAATGTGAAGATGGTTAAGGACTCTTAGCTTCTCTTAGTTAGGTTGACACTATTTTATTGTAAGAGATATAGTTTTCTAGATTTTATGTCTGTTTTATTTCCCAACACATTCTACATATTGAAGAGGGAAACGGGGAATTAAAATTTGTCAAATGCCATTTTCTTATAATTTCAATTGCTGTCTTTGACAATAGAAAATTTAGATATGAACTCTTCAGAAAGACACCAACAAGTAACAACTTATAGCGTACAAAACTGACCTGCTTGCGATCTGCAAACCTGATCATAACAGGCTCGGACGGGATCCAATTAGACCCAACTGGGTAAATTCGAGTTCGGACCGAATATGTATTATTTAAGTCTGGTCCATAAAATGAATTTTGCGGGTTTGGTTCAGAGTTTTTTGAACTTATATAGCATTTTTATTTAAAATAAAAGTCTAAAACTGGACGTAAAAGAAAGGGCTTCACACGGGTTTGGGCTCGGGCCAGACTTGATGGAAAAGTAAGCGTTCAAGTCCAGCCCAAACAAGCCAGATACCCGGCCCATTAATCAGGTATAGGAGCAAGCACTGCAGATTAGCATGAACATGAAGCATGCACTCTACCTAGTTCCTATGATTAGATGAACAACTAAAATTGATTTGCATCAAGAACAGTCTTTTCAAGTTTCTGAGACCTAGTTCAGCAGAGAAAATACAAAAGTTTAACAAAATTAAGGTCAAAGACTAAATCAAGTTCAACATAAAACATTTTCAGTTAGTTGCATATATAATTTACCAGTCAATAGCAATCACCAGTCAAGAATCTCTTCATAGCAAATAGGAACACGATAAAGAAGAATATAAAGCGCAGACATACTCATAAGTCATTATCATCCCTGATACAACGAAATGACGCCTTTAGCGCATTCTATAGAACAACCCCAAATCTACATTCAGTTCTTTATTTCATCTCCACTGGCCAACTTCATCACTAACATAATGCTTTCACTTTACAGTTTAAACCCATCATTAAGAATAGCGGCCATCATACCGATCTCACCTAATACCATCTGCCAACATCCATCAAATACAAAAGTGGTACAGACCATACTGATTGTAAAGCACTTCAATTCAGAGTTAACAGAAGTTGAGCTCCAAAATCACATATAAGCAACAAGAATATCTATTACACTAAGCGTGTTGCCCTTCGAGAGACATCCTAAAACATTTCACACTTTCTATCATCAACTTTCTTTTTGTGCTCATCTTTCCATAAATTATATAGCAATTAACAACCGTTTTAAAAAAAATTATAAACTAAAGCAAAATCTGCCAAAGACCATGACTCCGCACTAACATTGAGAACATAACTAGCAAATAAATATCAACATACAGTAAAAAGATTGAAAATTGACTTCTGAACAGCAATATGATCCAATTGAAATCAACGTCCAAATTCCATCTTAAGTACGTCCTTTTCAATCGATACCTTACTTCAAACATACCAAAACTCAAGTTACTGTCTATACAAATTTCAACTTATATTCATATTACACACATTGATTTGACATTCATTGCACAATGGTCAAATTGCAGTATCATAGAATTATTCAAACAAACAGCTAACTACATTACAAATTCACAACAATTGAAGCAATGAAAGAACATTCAGCCAGGCTAATTATTATTAAAACTGATCGCCAAAACCTATAAAAATGGCAAATCAAAGAAACTATGCAAAGTCTAAACCAAACCACATTCCAAATCAACAAATTAAGAACACCCATGAATTTAGCGCTACGAAAAATGAGACACTTGGACACGGACACAACAAAATGGTATTATTTAACGGTTTTCTATGTTAAAAATGAAATTTCGTGTCCGAAACATTTTCAAAAGGAGAAATGTTGATTTAATAAACTGTCTCTACTACTTGTAGCTAAACATGAAACAATTAAAATCAACAAAATCAACTTCATAACCACAAAGTTGCTCTCATCATCACAGTATGACATCATGAAATTACAACACAAATCAAATTCAAACAAGAAAAAAACAATTACAAAGCAACAAAACCTCACATTTATTTAAGCCAACTGGGGTTGCAAACCCTGTTGAGACTCCAAAGGAATTCCAAGTTCCCCATCAACAACACCTGAATTACTATCCTTCCTAACCCTAGCAGGAACAGGAATAGCAAGAAAAGTTTTAGTCTTGCTGATGGGTCTACATTTTTCAAGCTGAACAAAGTCACCAACTTTAAACTGGTTTACAGGGTCATGAGCTTGGTACTTCTTCTTCTTTCGGACCCTTCTCTTGTACTTAGGATGTGGTGCTAATCTTGTCACTTCAACTGCCACTGTCTTGTCACTTGTGGCGCACACAACTCTGCCTTGGAGTGACTTCATTGCCCTGATTGAGGGGAGAAAAGAGGGGGGCTTTTGGGGGCGGATTGTGAGGGAGGAGGTGGGTTTTGTGAGGTGGGAGAGGTGGGTGGTGCCATGGAGAAATGGGGTTGAGAGAGTTAGGGAATTGAGTGAAGCTGTGAGAGACATTGTTGGTAACATTGTGAGAGACTGTTGAAAAATTTTGGGATAAGAAAGGGGAAAGGATTTTGTTTGGCTATTATCTATGGTAAAACTCATTTCAGTGTCCCTGAACTTTCGTTATTTTCTCAATTGAGTCCTTTATTTTAACTTTTATTTAATTGAGTCACTGAATTTTCAATTTTATCATTTCTAAATATTAACGTTACCATGGAGTCAGATATGTTCATGGCTGGACTCGGACCAGACTTGTCAGGCTGTTTTATTGTTTATATAAGTCCAAGCCTTGTCTGAACCCAATCCGAGATTCATAGTTTCTACCAAAGTCTGGTCGATACATTTTACTTATGTAGATTCGAAATGGATTTTTTTTGAATTTATATGAAAAATGTAGAAATAAAATATCAAATCTACTCATAAAAGTAGAGGATTTTTCGAATTCGTATTTGAAATAAAAATTATTATTGAAATCTGGTCTTAGAAGAAGGGGTATGGACGTACCTAACGATACCTAGGTCCATCAAGAGAGAAGAGAAGAGCTTTTGTCTTGATGATTGTGCTTTTTTTTAGAATTAAAAAAGAGCAGCACTTGTACAAGGAATAGGAATAGAACTGATGACTTTGACAGAATATTATCTAGTGTTTATACTATTTAAATTATAGCTCGTCGGTGATGATTGTGCTTCATAGATGGTGCCCTAGTTTTCAATATTTATAAGAATGGTTTGAATTGACTATAAAAGAATCAAAATTGTTCGGGTTTTAAAGAAAATAAAACCAAATTAAAATAAAAAAGAAAAGGAAAAATTAAAAAATACAACTAAAAAATCATAGATATCAAATTTAGGAAATCAAAATATAAGATATTATGTAATATATACCATAAATTTTAATCATTTGAATGCATAAAAATGATATTATTTTTAAGTAAATAGTATTATTAATAAACAAAAATTATATAATAGTTCAATTTTTTTGCTTTTTAAAATTTAAAAAGAAACTATATTTTTTTAAATTATAATAAATAAACCAAATCTGTCAATTTCGATTCAGTTTGATTTATCCAGTTTGATTTTTGGACACCCCAACTTACAAGGGCTTTTTACACAAACAACCTATATTTACTAATTATTTACTTTTATACATGTCATATTTTTCACTTACTAAACTACCATACACGGAGCTGATTATAACTTTTATACGGATCTTATATATTCAACCCTAATAGCACAATCATCATAATTTCATTTATTTTCTCTATCCTCATCATTCAATTCTCTCTTCCTCTCAACTCATATTTCTCTCTCTTCCTCTCAGCTCATCTTCCTCTCTCTTCTTCTCCGTCGTCTTCCGCTTCGCCGTCCTCTATTACTCCGTTCCTCCATCATCGTTCTCATCATCGTCTCCGTTATCATCTTCGCCAACGCCATCATCTCCTCTGCTCGTGGTGTCATCTATTTGATTTCAGATCTACAATTTATTCATTTTTCTTCTTTTTCTTCTTTTTTATTTTCAGATCTACAATTGTTTTACTGTTTCTTCACCATTAAACATGTATATAGATTGTATTTCAAGAATATAATGTTAATTTCATGTTATGTAATATAAAATTATGGTTATATGAAATAATTTTTTGTTATTTCTGCATTTTGTTTTTGTGTTTGGTTGTATTTCTGTGTTTATTTATTCTGCAGCTCGATTTTTTGATGATGGTTGATTGTTGAATTATTATAATGTTACAGTGTTGTTGATTTGTTGTTGATTTTGTGTTGATAATCAGTTGGTATTTCCTTAATTTTAACATTGAAAAATTTTGTTTTTTTTTAAAAAAATTGGCAAATTAGATAATTTTGTGCGTGAAATAAACTAAAAAAAACAAAATTTAAATGAGATTAGATAAGAATATGTTAGCATTATCATGTTGACATTTTGTTGATTTCTTGTTGATATTTTATCGATTGTCACAATTTTTCAAAAAATTATGTTTTATTTTATTCCTTATGTTGATTCGTTGTTGATTTATTGTTGACATTATGTTAATATGTATTTCAACTTTTTTTTGATTTTCAATTTTATGTTGACATGTTGTTGATATACTATTGATAACATGTTGATTTTTCAATCATTAAAAGAAAAATAAAGTTAGTCTTAAATTGATGTATTAATGAACTATTGATATGTTTTTGATAATATGTTGATTGTTTTTGACTTAAATCAATCAATGATCTCATTTTACAAATATCTTGACTAAATTAGCATTAATTGTTGATTCATTGTTGATTTATTGTTGACATTATGCTGATAAGTATTTCAACTTTTTTTGATTTTCAATTTTATGTTGACATGTTGTTGATATACTGTTGATAACATGTTGATTTTTCAATAATTAAAAGAAAAGTAAAGTTAGTCTTAAATTGCTGTATTGATGAGCTGTTGACATGTTTTTGATAATATGTTGATTGTTTTTGACTTAAATCAATTGATGTTCTCATTTTACAAACATCTTGACTAAATTAGCATTAATTGTTGATATCATGTTGACATTATGTTGATAACTTGTTAATATGATAATAATAATTCTACTAAAGAACAATAAAGGTACAAAATGTTTAAAATAAATGAATTAGATAAAGATGTTAGCAGAGTAAGTAATCAAAACAATATGAATAAACAACAACAATAATTGAAATGAAAAAATAAAATTATTCTTACATATAAAAATAAAAATATACACCAACATAACAGTTCACAAATTAAAGAAACCTATTTCAAAATATTTTTTTTCTCAATTCTCTTTGCAGCTGCACAGTTTCTTCAAAATCACTTGTATAATTGTTTTGCGTTCCACCTCTCATACCTAACTAAATTTTGACAAAGACGATTATGATACAGTTTCATTTCATCCAACGAAAGTTTATTTCACAGACAATGTTATCTTATTTGTCAATGTTCAAATAAAAAGAATCAGTAGTTATCAACATAATATCAACATAAAGTCAACATAAAATCAACAACACTGTAACATTACAATAATTCAGCAATCAATCATCATCAACAAATCGTTCTGCAGAATAAAAAAAACGCAGAAATACAACAAAACACAAAAAAATGCAGAAATAACAGAATTTTATTATATAAAATCACAAAATTATTCTATATAACATGAAATAAGTATTAGATTCTTTAAAGATACTCTTTATACATGTTTAATGGTGAATCAACAGTAAAAAATAAACAAATTACAGATCTGAAAATAAAAAAAGAACAAAA
The DNA here is from genome assembly GCF_937616625.2 of Mercurialis annua. NCBI lineage: Eukaryota > Viridiplantae > Streptophyta > Magnoliopsida > Malpighiales > Euphorbiaceae > Mercurialis > Mercurialis annua. The sequence continues at coordinate 2,167,111 of NC_065574.1, read as the reverse complement.
AATTTCAGATCTAAAATTAAAAAGTAAAAAGAAAGATGGCGCGGCGAGACAAAGGCTGAACGATGGAGGCGAAACGGCGGAGGCGCAACAGCGGAGGCGGAACGGCGGAAGCGAAGGAGTAGAAATCGTGAATTTTTTTTTCACAACTCAAAAGAATTTACTGTTATATGAGCAAGAACGGTTGAGATAATGATGAAATAGAGATGAAAATAAGAGAAGCAAGAGGAGTCGTGCAGTGATGGAGATGACGCACAACAAAATCGTGGAGAAGAGAAGCGAAAATAGCGGAGAAGAGTGAAGAAACCGGCAATTGAGAAGGAAAATAAGAAAAACGGTAAAAAAGAAAGAAATTCAAAAAAAAAAGGTTAAGTTTCATAAAATTGATGGTGTGAAAAGTAAAGATATGGATTGAGCCGTATAAAAGTAAAGTCTAGCCCAAATTCTGTATTTTATATAAAAAGCCCAACTTACAAGGAACATTCGAGACTTGGGCTGTAAGATCTGAACCTACCAGATCACAATCAATTTTTGAACCGTATGAGTTTCTGTTCTTTGGGCTTAAGTGACCATTTCCTTGAGTTATTTTATTTTATTTTGAAAAAACGGTCATTCGTTGACTTCAAAATCAAACAAATTTTCAATATTAAAAAAAATTCAAATAATACCCTTAATATTTTCAAAAGTGAACAATCAATCTCCAATTTTTACTTATAAATGAGACGTTGAGAGGTCTGATTGTCGAAATTGGTGAACTTGATTATTCACTTTTCAAGACGTTTGGAGTATATTTGAATTTTACGGACAAATTTTAGAGACACAAATAATCCTTTTTCCTTTTTATTCTTTTAGCTTTAAAATAAATAAAACTAAAACCATTGGAAGATCATAAAACAGATAGGCTTATCCAACTCCAATCTACATGGCACCACAAAAATAACTTCGAAAATCTCTCTAAAAAAATCCATTGCGCCACGTGTCCCACTTAAAATCCATGCAAAACATCAAAAATCCAACTCCTTCAATTATTACACTTAACTGAAACATAGAGAAACAAAGAATTGTAAAGCCTAAGACAGATGGCATCTCTAGCAACCTTTGCTGCCGTTCAACCCGCCACCGTGAAGGGCCTCGGCGGCAGCTCCCTCGCCGGAACTAAGCTCTATGTCAAGCCATCTAGACAGAGCTTCAGACCCAAAAACATCAGGTACGTACCAAAATGTTTTTTTAAAGGCAAAAATACTTAAAAACCCTCCACCTTTAACTTTGTTTTCAATTGCACCACCACGTAGGAGAATTTTCAATTACACCCTATTTAGGGTTTTCAGTTTCCATCTGTACCCAATTGACTAAAATGACCTCTTTTTATTCAGAAAAAAGTTTAAATTAATCCTTCATATACTAATTTATTTGTTTTTTTCAAATGGAAAAAATAATAATAAAATCCTTCTATTTAGTTGGTTTTAATAATTTTATCATTAAATTAATTAAATTATTAATTTTTTTATTTTGGAGTATAGATGAAAACTAAAAATCCTAAATAGAGTGCAATTGAAAATTCTCTTAGATGGTGGTAGAATTAAAAAAAAGTCTAAAAGTGGGGGAGTTTTCAGTATTTTTGCCTTTTTTAAATTCACTTTGGCTGTACTGTAAATACTGTTTGGTTACTGATTTTGCAAATGGTGTGTTTGGATGTATGGATAGCGGCGGCGGTGTAGTGGCTAAGTACGGTGATAAGAGTGTGTACTTTGATTTGGATGATATTGGCAACACTACTGGCCAATGGGATTTGTACGGCTCCGATGCTCCTTCTCCGTACAATTCTCTTCAGGTTTTTCTCACTCAATTTAGAATTTTTTTTAGTCTTTTAGATAAAATAATTAAATTAGTTATGTTGTGAAATTTAAAAAAAATTAAGTGGAACAAAATATAACCAAATTGACTGTGAAATTTGAGTTTCTGTTGCTTTCATTGAGAGTCGAACTCAAGACCTCCCGCTTACTAAACGGGTGCTCTAACCAACTGAGCTATGAAAGCTGCACATGTCCTCGATTTAAGATTGTGATTGTTTAATATACTAGTTAGTCTTGTTTAATAGCAACATTAAGTTGAATATGGCTATAATTGGGTTGAACTTATTTGATCATGTTCATGCTTGTTATAGTGATATAGTTCAATTTAAAATTTTAAATTATAAAAAATTTGGCAAGATATGAGGTGTTAATGTGTTAGCTATGCAGCACGGAAACAAAAACGCCGAAATACAGCATTTTGAGGCAATAAACAGGAAAAATTATGTTGTTTACGAGAATAGGTTATGAATATAAGTTCCGGAGTTTTATAAGTGTTTACGGAAAGGACATGTCAAAACGTTATACTCGAAAATTTTCATGCAAGTAAATGATAGAAACGTTGAACATCAAAAACCATGTCTCTTACATAGGTTATTTATGAATATAGAGTTCCGGAATTTTATAAGTGTTTACGGAAAGGACATGTCAAAACTTTATACTCGGAAAATTTCCGTGCAAGTAAATGATAGAATATATGCATGTGCTCACTTTTATATATGCCTTCTAATTCTTTATTTACATGTTACTACAGAGCAAGTTCTTTGAGACATTGGGTGCACCTTTCACCAAGAGAGGATTGTTGCTCAAATTCTCCATCTTAGGCGGTGGCTCTCTTCTTGCTTATTTGAGTGCTACAGCCACCGGTGACGTTTTGCCGATCAAGAAGGGTCCACAACTTCCACCAAAGCTCGGTCCACGTGGCAAAATCTAAATTTAGTTAACCCTTAATTCTCAGTGTATGTATCTTCTCTTTACATTGCAAGTTTGTCTGAATCCTACTTAAGACATTTGTTCTTAATTTGAATATACTGTTTCTTGTCAGATTTTGTGCATTCCTTTTACAATACCTTATTCTTTGACAGATTTCGATAATTCTGTGCATTGTGTTAATGTTTCTGTGAATTAAATCACCTGCTTCAAAATTGTTGCAATTATATCACTGCTGCACTAGCAATTAAATATCTAATGCAGCAAGTCAAATGTAGTCGATTTAAAATCATTACGATAAATTTAAGGTAACGGTATTTGCACTTTTAGCGACCGTTCGTCATTGTTGGTGTAAGGTATTTATGCAGTAGTGTTTCGAGTTTGAAGTTAACAAAAATGACATTTCAGCCTAGCAAAACAAACTACAAAAGGCTGCTTTCGCATACGAAAGAAGCTTAAGAATGTACAAAATACTTAAAATCCAATAGTTTTAGGCTTTGCTGTTACACTAACAAGCTTTTCTTTCTGTATCTACAAACGAATATAACTAAAATAAGAAACTCTCAATAAAATTCATGGTTTAATGTCAAATTTTGTCAATCTTGTGTATCTCTTTCGTCTTTAGTTGTTTCTACGTGAGCCATGGTTTTTCCGTTTCTTCTGTTGAGGTCAAAAGAATATATTCTTTAGGTTAATGTCGGATTTGGAAGTTAGTCTTCCAGGTTCCATGTACCGTCACGTATCCGAATCGGACGGTGACAGTTGGCTATCAATGTCGTGCTGTTGGGCTTCTTAAACCTCCTAAGTTCTCAAGATAGGAAGGTTTCTTCAGTGTCACAATGTTAGCAAGTTTATCCGTTAACTTCATATCATCTTTGACAAGCTCATCTGAATTTCCGGCTAGATTTTTATTTGCCTCAGCTTCGTTTGAATCAACATTCCAACCCATAAAATCTGACAGTGTCATTGCATTGACTGCATCAGAGGTTCTAGCAAATTCTTCTCCAAGTGCATCTAGAGGTGTCTCTTTTAGAGGATTCCTCTTTTGTCCCGCATAGGATGGATTTCGAGTGACATAATCAGCATACAACACGTCTTCGATTCGAGACATTACCGTGTATGCCAAGCTTTCTAGAATTCTTGAATAGCTTTCCAGAAGCGCTTGCCCCACATCCTGTTACCCAAGTACAACCTATGAGTTTTCATTAACACGAGGTTTACGTTTCACTTTCGTTTCCATTTTTTGGAAATGGTTCTGAAACTTTGAGATTTTATACTTAAAAAATTAATGTATTTCACCATCTTCTCATAGCTTCCCTTATCAGTATTTTTGTTTCCGTGCAACATAGCTTGAAAGAGAGCTCGAGGTTAAAGGTATTGAACATGCTTACCTCATTGTATTGAATTTTGCTGATGTCGAGTGCAGATTGAGGAATTCCAGGAAATTTCTGCTTGAGAATTAGTAAGATAGTTTCCGCTCGCTCTTCAAACAGTTCTCTCTTCTCCAAACTGACAGCAGAACCCCAAGCAGACTTCCCATCTTTTTGGTTCATCTTCCTTTTCCAAATCACAATAGAAGCCTCAATTCTGTTCTTTAGATCTAGGATTTTATGCTCTGATGATAAGTCCATTGTTGACAGGAATTGGTCAGGATCAAAGAATTCCACTGTTATGCTCTTGTAATTCGAGTCTCCCAGGCTCGCCCTTCCGTTCTGCCAAAGAAACAACATTCAAAATGTTTTCAAAATCTGTCACAGCACGAAAACTTGAGTCCTATGTTTTAGTGTTTCGTTTTGATCGGTTTCGGAAACGCTTCTGAAACACTAAAACTCTATAGTCATAACATATTCTCGAAAAAAGAAAAAGTTTCTCCATTTTCGGCTTCAACATTTCCATTTCCGTGCTTGTATAACTTACCTTTGGAAGAGATTCAATGTAGTTTTCAGGAATCTCCATCTCTGATAGAACTTGAGCATTTATTGCCATGGCTGCTTTCAGGACTTGGTTGACACAATCTTTCTGATACTGCAAAAATTTTCTTGATCCTTCTGATAATCCATTTGGAGGAACTTTAGCAGTAGGTAGCCACCATTTATCATCTTTCCTCTTGTTGCTTCCTTTTTCTGAATCAGGAGCATCTTTTGAAATATAAGTAAACTCATTTTGGTCTCTGAAGTTATCTAGACAATCCTGACAATTGCAAACCCGTTTCGAGCTTATCAGATTCGTCATAATCCGGACTAAACAAATTTCTTATCTACTTACAAACTCAAACATTAATTCTTACAATAAGCATTGCATCAAGCTTGCGTAACGCGGGGATGTTCATATGGAGATCGGTTCGTTGTCGTGTCACCATAATCTGTTAAATCAAGAAACATAAATGTAAAATTGGATGAGAGATTCCAAGAAACATAATGTTTGGTAGGTCAGAAAACAGAATCAGATTAGCTATGGTACCTCCATACTTGTTCCATCTTTGTTTTTCTGCTGAGATGGAACTAATTCAACTATGTAATCACTCACAGATAAAAGCCAGTCAATCTCTTTTCTCCACCTGGCTTTCCTTTCTACGGACATCGGCTCTAGACGATGTTGCTCGCCGAAGACGGAAGCTGCAAACACGAAGCGAGATTATGAAAAAAGATGCACGGAAACTTGTCGAGTTTTACATTTCAGCATTTCATTTTGTTTCTTTTTTCAGGAACATCTCTAGAATCCAACTCTTTAAATATTTTCTAACGTAATCTCGTAAATATATATAATTTTACCGTTTTTCATTTTAACTTTAAGCATTTTTGTTTCCGTGCAACGTATATCTTTTCGGAACTATGAAAATTGCAAGAAAATGTAATACTATGACACAAGGATGAACATACCAGCAAGATTTGTGGTGGCATTTGACAAAGCTAGAGCAGAAGTGACACCCTTTCCTCCTCCAGACATATCTTCTCCCAAAAGCAATTTAGCAAACCTTTCTTTCATTTGGTCCATATCTGAATAAATCCAACAAAAACAAATCATAAATTTTAGCGTGTTTTCTAATTTTAACATGAACTTTCAATATTTTCAATTTAAAATACGAGTTATTAATGTTTGCAATTAGAAACACCGAGCAATTTTCTATAAAAAGGCTAACAATATTGTATATTTCGTGTTCATAACAATATAAATTTCCTTGGCATTTCATGTTTTAAATTGTTGAAGTTGAAAATTCATATTAAAATTATAAAATACGTTAAAATTTATAATCTATTTTACAATTAATCCTTTTTATTCGATTAATATGTAAGTCTTGACATGTAGATCACCTTTGCAGGCGAATCCATCCAATGTCATAAATTCTCAATGATTTCTTGAATGTATCAATTCTTGCTTATACTTTTTTTTAGAAATATTATACGAAAACTTCTCGATCCTATGTTTGGACATTTCGTTTGCATTTTTAGAAATGCTTATGAAATGTTCGTAACTCTTAGATTATAATCTATTCTTCCAAAAAAGTATAAATCAAATATTTTCGTTTACGTGCAACGTAACAAATGTTCAAGTTCAACACATATATATACCTGCATTTTGTTTATCTTTAGCCAAGGGTGGAACTGAAGCCTCATCCCGGCTCAACCTCGACTTAGGACCCTTATCATTCCGATGAAGTACGCTACCAATCTGATGTTTCTCGGACGACGGATCACTCGGAATCCTCGATCCCTGGCTTCTAAACGTAACCTTATCATCCATAGAGCTAGATTCATCGTCTACGCTATTATCATCAACGCTATGACTCTTAGAATGAGACCGACCCCCCGAAGTTTCACTCATTTCTTTAAAACGAAACAACCTAGACCTATAATTTTCTTGTTCTTGTTCAAGAGCTCGAACCATTTTAAAAAATTCTTATCAAGAAACCAAAAGAAAAATCATGAAAAATATTGGATGAATATGATTGTATAAAGAAATTTAGTGAGGTTGACAAAATTGAGGTATTTTAGTGTAGAACGTGGGGTGCATGTTTTGAGAGAATGAGGTGTAAAATGTGGAAATTAGAGGGACTAAATAAATCACAGCAAATATTAAACAAAAAGGGTTGTTTTTTTTTTCTTTGTTTTTTTGATGAATGGTGCATTATTTCTTTTTTTGCAAGTAAGAATTGAATGGTTAATATTTAGTTCTCAAAGGTCAAAGGTTGCAAAGAACTCGGGCGTATAATATATGGGCAACCATCATTTAATTACCTTTTCTTTAAATTCATATCTTTTTCTTTGCCCTCTCAAGATATCAAAATGGACGGTTTAGATGGTAGTCTAAATATACAATTTTTTTCTTCCAAATCCATCTTTGCGTCTCTATACGTTTAAATATTTGTTTATCGCATTCTTTCTAATAAGTTTATTTTTATTTAATCCATGTATTTAATATATTTCAACTTTTTTTTTTGGACGGAATAAGAGTGTATATTACGTAGAACGCGCGTAAAATTAATTTTAAAGATCCATCTAACTCGACACGTTGGTAAAATGGACCGTATCATCAAACTCGAAGAAGGAACAAATAAACAAAAATGTATAATTGTGAGAGCCTATTGAATAAAAACAACTTCAAAGAAGAGATTATAAAACAATTTTTGTTAATTTTTAATGTGAAAATTATTAGTCATTTAACGGTGATTGAGCCATACGTTCACAATTTTCTATCCATAAAGAACTCAATAAATATAAAATGAATAGTATAAATATTTAATAAATTACAAACTTTAAAGACAAATCACATAAATAAAAAAAATGATTAAACCTTTTCATTATTATTGAACCAGATATTCCCAAATCCAGTTATAATACTTTTATTATTAAGCTATACATATTGTGCATAATATTTCACTAATCATTTGTAATAGAAGTCTTTCTAGTTCTAGATTTAATTTTCTTTATCCAATATCGAATCAAATCAAATCAAAAGTCTGTGAATGTTTAAATTTTAAATCAAATCAAAATAAATTGTGATGACCACTTTGCTCATAGCATTATCCTGCTAATCCGACGCCGTTTATACATTCCATTTTCTTTACTATTTTGCTTCGGTGCACAATTTTCTTCCACGTGGAAGAACCATTCTCCTCGATGACAATCCAGAACAACTTCAAAAGAAAACAACAACAAAAACAAACTCCTCACTGCCACTGATTAAACCAAAAAAAAAAACCTCAAAAACTTTAAAAATCTCTCAAATTCATCGAAACCCAGGTACCAAAATGGAGTCAATCGGCGTTCTAATGGCCAACCCACCAACCTACACATACCTAGTAGAAGAATTAGAGAAACGTTTCACTCTATACAAGCTTCAAAACGCTTCAGACAAGACCCAGTTCATCAATTCCCACAAAAACTCAATCAAAGCTGTAGTGGGTAATGCTGGGTTCGGTGCTGACGCTGAATTGATTGACCAATTGCCCAAATTGGAGATAGTTTCTAGCTTCAGTGTTGGGCTTGACAAGGTTGATTTGGCTAAGTGTAAAGAGAAGGGTATAAGGGTAACTAATACTCCTGATGTTTTGACTGATGATGTTGCTGATTTGGCTCTTGGTTTGATGTTGGCTGTTCTGAGAAGGCTGTGTGAGAGTGATCGGTATGTCAGGAGTGGGAAGTGGAAAAAGGGGGATTTTAAGTTGACTACTAAGGTTTGTTCTTGTTTATGATGTTTTTATTGAGTGTTCTTTTGTTTAGATTTAGGAAAACGGGACACTTGTACATGGCGAAACAGTGTTATTTTAAGGTTTCTCATGTAAAAAATGAACTTTCGTGTCCGAAATGTTTCTCAAAGCGGACACGTTTGATTGAATTTAGTATCCGTGCTATCTATGTGCTACATTGGTTTTAAGTTATAATATTTTTAGGATTAAGTTACTGGTTAGTACATTATCGACTGTTAGTGTTAGAGTTTGCAAAGATGGTAGCTGTTAGAGTTTCAAGTGTTAGTATTTAGATGTTCAACGCCACTATAGTATCGGTGAAGTTCCATGTGTGTTCTTAAAATATTAATCTTAGGTGCGGTGTGAAAGTTTGAACCCAAGACAGAGAATCCCCACCACTAGGTCCACACCATCTAGTTCTTAGGATTAAGTTTGTGGCAATAGTTTTAATGTTTGCATTATTGTTGGCATAAAGGTACAAGCTTTATTGCTTCACTTTTATCACTGAGTTTGAAAAATGGTTCCAGTTTCTGTTTTTTCCTCTCAAAATTGATTTTGGCAAGGTCTCTGGAATTGATGATATATTTGTTGGAAGTAAGATTTACTGACCCTAAGCATGTTTTAAGTAAGATCAAATTTAGGGGATAATAGCTTGTGTGGTTTCAAAATTGTCCGTATTATCACATTTTCGCTGATGTTTGTGTTTTCTGTGACTTTATGTATGAATAGGCCTTGAGAAGACGGGCTCTTTGTTCCACCTTTTGGTCTATTTTTGTTTTTTAAATGTCGTTATAGTTCTGCAAGTTACTATTTTTTTTTCTGTTCCGTGTGAAATGGTTGACGAACCACATCTCGAAATGCAAGCTTAGTGACATTCATGTTTTGTCATTTGTATCTCAAGCTTCTCGAAGTTCTCGATGCATAATTAATTGCTTTATTTTTCGAGCTGCATATTTTTGTTACCAGAGCATTAAAGCAGTTGAACAATTTTTGTGGCTTATATATGTTTGTTACTAGGAGCTGCTGTTGCCATTGCCTTCTAAATTTACTTTTTTTTACGGCTTAGCTCAATTTGCATCCTTAATATCCTTGGTGCACAAGTAAAAGCATTGCTGCTATGATTATGTCTTAGTTGAACAAAGGATAAGTGAAACAAAGGGTCTTAAGGACCCATGTGAAAGATGCAAAAATTGCTTTATTATGACAAGATTATATAGTAACAGCTAAGAGATTTATCTTGATTATTTTTATATGATGCATGTAAGATGTGATAATTGGGAATGCTTCCTCTTTGCAGCTTTCAAGTCTCGTGACATTATAACTTTAAACATTGCAGATCAAAAGAGCTGAAATTTATATCATCAGTTTCATATGTGTTTTTACATCACTTGGGGTTGATTTAGGAAAAGATCACTCATACAAGCAGTGCAAATGAATCATAAGCAGAGCCATCTGAAGCTAATCAACCACATGTCAACTTAAATTAGAGAATTCTTAGTTATGATTTGATTATTTTCTCGGTTTCTCCCACTTGTCAACTCGTAAAGCTATCCACCTAATTGGAACTGTGGAACATTTTAAGCTTTTGTGCATACTATAGCAATCTATATAGGTAGTTTGTTTTCACTGGTAAAATATCTGTGCTGTCAGGTTTAAATGACGTTTGTGTCGTTTTTCATTTGATCCTCTTACAGTTTGTCTGTATTGTTAGTTGATTTCTTCTGGCTTCTTTTTTTCTTTCAGTTCACTGGGAAATCAGTTGGCATTATCGGTTTGGGCAGGATTGGCATGGCAATTGCTAAGCGAGCTGAAGCATTTAGCTGTCCTATTAGTTACTTTGGTAGATCAGAGAAAAAAGATGTAAACTACAAATACTATCCATCCGTCGTTGAGCTGGCTGCCAACTGTCAAATCCTTGTTGTTGCGTGTGCACTGACAGAAGAAACTCGCCACATTGTCAATCGTGAAGTCATCGATGCATTAGGTCCAAAAGGAGTCCTCATAAACATCGGTCGAGGTCCTCATGTCGATGAGCCTGAACTAGTATCTGCACTAGTCGAAGGAAGGCTAGGTGGTGCAGGGCTTGATGTGTTTGAAGATGAGCCTAACGTACCAGAGCAGCTATTCGGGCTTGAAAATGTAGTCATCCTGCCGCATGTAGCGAGTGGCACAGTTGAAACGAGAATGGGCATGGCAGACCTTGTTGTTGGGAACTTGGAAGCACACTTTTCAAACAAACCTCTGTTAACACCAGTAGTTTGAATTTGAAATGAAGATTTGTGAATAAGATTAGAATGATGCTTCTTCATTGGTTCACAATTATTTTAGGGATGGATCATTGTTTCCTGAACTTGGCTGGTTTGCCTCCTAGGAAGAAAATACTATTCAAGTTGTACGTTTGAAATTTGCTTCTTGTTTTCATTTCTTCCTTGCATCATGGACATAAAATATTAAATAAAAATGTTTGGGTTATTTGTCAAAATTTCACCATCTTTTACTTTTTCTTTGAAGATATATTTTTTACATCCACTTTTGATCATTTTATCAAATCTATCTTTAAATACAATTTTGACATTTTGTTGTCAATTTTGCAAATTGGGACAAATATATTCAATTTGCAATTTAAATTTATTTTTGGAAATATAATTCTCATTTTAAAGTCAAATAATCATTCTTCACTGAAATTAAAGATCAATTGTGGAAAGTAATTGAATCAAAAGCTTTTAAAAATAAATTTTAAAATATATATACCTTAGGTCTTGGATATATTTGTCCCATCAAAATTGATACATTAAAATGTACAAATTATATTTTAAAAATATATTTGACAAAATGACGAAAGTTGTGGATAATAAGATCATTTAGCCAAGTTTTAAGCATTAACAAAACTCTCAACATTTTATTCCTTATAATTTTATAGCCGAAGTAATTATCTGATATCGTTTCATTCATTAACAACTGTTTGATGAAGAAAAGATTCTTTTAAACTAAAAATTGCAAAAAAGAGATATTAAGTTGAGTAATTAAGTTGAGCATTTTGTGCCAAGTTTTAAAAGCGTGCTAAAAGGTTATTTTATGTTTACTTTTTATGCGCTTTGAATATTTAAAATGGATGTAATTGATCTTATTTTGTAGACTGTTTAACTAAATTGTCAAAATATGTAAAATTTAATCCATATGAATTCAGCCTACAAAGCTAAGGATCAGAATAGCCTTTTTTACTTCCAAAAAACAAGTAACAGCTCAGTTGCCGTACAGTAACCAAACATTAGGTCAACAATGGAGTCAGTAGGGGTTCTCATGACCTGCCCTCCGATGAACCCCTACTTAGTCGACCTACTAGAAAAACGATTCACTCTTCACAAATTCCTAACCGTTTCCGACAAGACCCAGTTCCTCAACACCCACAAGAATTCAATCCGAGCCATCGTCGGAAACTCCGCGTTCGGCGCCGATGCGGCATTGATAGATCAACTGCCGAAGCTGGAGATAGTGGCGAGCCACAGTGTGGGGCTGGACAAGATTGATTTGGTCAAGTGTAAGGAAAGGGGCATAAGGGTAACTTACACCCCTGATGTTTTAACTGATGACGTTGCAGATTTGGCTATCGGTTTGATTATTTGTGTGTTGAGGAGATTGTGTGATCATGATCGGTTTGTGAAGAGTGGTCTGTGGAAAAAAGGGGATTTTAAATTGAATAATAAGGTTTGTTTCTTCTTCCTTTTTTTAGTTTTTGTTTGGTTTTTGGTTTGGTTTGGTTTGAATTGGTTTAGTTTACGTTGCACGGAAATATAAATGCTGAAATAAAAATGGTGGCACGGACACGAATACGGGAAAATAGGGGACTTTGAACATGGAGAATGCTGTTATTTTAAGGTTTTTTTTTATGTTAAAAATGAAGTTTTGTGTTTGAAACGCAAGTTTCCGACACATTTTTGAAATAGAAAGCAATGATTGACCGAAGTGTTGGTTCTACTTATATGGTGGAACTAGGGTGAGCAAACATCGATTCAATCGATTGATTTAACCAAAACCAAATTAATCGAATTCTTTTTTTTTTTACTTGAACCAATTACATTATCAACTTTAATCAAATTCTGGTTTTGTTTTAATTTGAGGTTTTTCATCTGAAACATAAGTGAAATGCAGAATTGTAGGACTTGATAAGTTTTTGTAGAACATTTGTCTGAGTCTCATGGTAATTCCTTTATTAAGCCTTGAGTTATCAAATCGATTCATTGTTGAGAATATCATTTAGTTGATGAAATTTTTTATAATGTAGGCTGATATAGGAGCAATAAGTTTTGAAATTGCTTGTTATATTTTTTCAGTTCACCGGAAAATCCGTTGGCATTATAGGGCTGGGCAGGATCGGCTTGGCAATAGCGGAGAGAGCGGAATCATTTAGATGTCCGATCAGTTACTATTCAAGAACAGAGAAAACAGAAGTAAAATACAATTACTACCCGAACGTTGTTGAGTTGGCTAAAAACAGTCAAATCCTTGTAGTTTCTTGTGCCCTAATAGAAGAAACTCACCACATCGTCAACCGTGAAGTCATCGATGCATTAGGTCCGAATGGCATTCTAATCAACATCGGCCGAGGCTCTCATGTTGATGAAGCCGAGCTGGTGTCTGCATTGCTTGAAGGCAGGCTAGGTGGTGCTGGTCTTGATGTGTTTGAAGATGAGCCTAACGTACCGAAGCAGCTATTCGGACTCGAGAATGTAGTTTTTACGCCTCATGTAGGAAGTAGCACATTCGAAACCCGGATTGCCATGGCGAACCTTGTTGTTGGGAATTTGGAAGCGCATTTTTCAAACCAACCTCTGTTAACTCCGGTGATTTGATTTTTGACTTGAAAAACTGTGGATGCAGGATTAATTGCAATGTGCAGTCAGTTTCATGCTTCTGTGACTCTTAATTGATTAAGAGACTTCTTGATGATATTTTTGTTGATATCTTAACTGCTTTACGCTTTAAGGACTTGGTACTAGAAAGTAGTTTATTCTCTTACATTTACTAAAACTATACTAATAGATTCTGGTATTATTTAGATGAATGTGGTCTTATGAATATTTAAACTCAGAAATCTCTACAAATTCTTATAAATGCAATTCAAATTATTCTTTGATTCTTGATCGATTTTAGTAGTGATTTTGATGTTTTAATCCCCTATAGCAAATAAACTATGGATATGCGAAAACTAAATCAAACCTTTAAATTTGTTACTTTGGTTCAACATTATAAAAACAAATTGAGTTTCAATTTAGTTCGATCTGAAAGATTTTTTTTTTGCTAGATTTAGTCCAATTCAAATTTACTGCACACACATAGAAGAAGAAAGGCTTAATTGCTTTAAAAGCTACCTGTGCTCCAATTTTAACACGAAATTTTAATTTTAGTAATATCGGACACTAATTTTTTTAACTTTTGCAGTTCAAAATATCAAATAATTTTCCATTAAGAAACTCTGATGTGGACGAGGAAAAGCCGGTAACGGCCAACGGGTTTGTTCGGGCGTCCACATCATTATTTTTCTAGTGAAAAATTACTCCATATTTCGAATTGCAAAAAAATATCAGTTCATATATTAAATTAATTGAAAGTCTGATAAAATTGCAAAACAGGCTAAAATTATGTTCTATTCCACTCTCTTTTCCCTGATACACTGAAAATGGAGAGCATCGCAGTTCTAATGACATGTCCGATGTACACATACCTCGAACAAAATCTACAGACCCGCTTCAATCTCATAAAACTATGGCAACACAATTCAAACCCCGAGCTCCTCCAAACCCACAAACACAAAATCAAAGCAATAGTTGGCAACACTTCAATCGGAGCAGACGCTGAGTTAATCAACGCATTGCCAAATTTAGAGATTGTAGCCACCTTCAGTGTTGGGTTAGATAAAATTGATTTGGAAAAATGTAAAGAGAGAGGGATTAGAGTTGCCAATACTCCTGATGTTTTGACTGATGATGTTGCTGACTTGGCAATTGGGTTGATTTTAGGGGTTTTGAGGAAGATTTGTGGCTGTGATGGGTTTGTTCGAGATGGGAAATGGACAGGTGGGGAGTTTGAATTGACTACCAAGGTTTGTGCTTTTTTTGGTTTTTGTTTCTGAGTTTTGTTTGTTTGTTTGAGATTTTTGATGGGTGTGTTTTGAATTGGGAAATTGATCTTGAAGGTTTTTGCTTTCTTTTACTCTGTTTCTAGGTTATGAATCTGAATTGGTTGATGTTCAGTTGTTTGTTAGCTAAGTAGGACAGACGCTTCATTCAATTAGCATTCTCCGTTTCAGAAACATGTCGGAAACTTGGCTTTTCGAATATGAAACTTTATTTTTAAGTATGAAAAGAATCCGTTAAATAGCACTGCTGTATTTAAGTTCCCGTTTCATCGTATTTGTGTCCGTGCTATCTAGTTTGTTAGTTTTTTAGATATCAAATTGATTCTGTACAAGGCGTAATTATTGCCACGAAAGCTTTTGAAACTCAGAAACTCTATTTTATAGCATATTTTTCTAAAAAGAAGTATTCTCGGCCCCGTGCTGGCTTTTCTTGTTTCAGTGTTTCTGTTTTTGTGCTACAAATTACCATGACATTGTATGAGAGGTTCTTAAGTTGGCATGGATGTACATGAGATTGGGATCGTTTTTCCTGTCAAACCTCATAGTTTATTTTAGATGTGTTTTTTGCCTTGATAATCTTCTAATACCATGTGTAATTGTTGATTAAAATGTTTTGTTTCTGCTGTTCAGTTCAGTGGCAAACCAGTTGGAATTGTTGGGTTAGGCAGAATTGGCACAGCAATTGCCAAAAGAGCTGAAGCTTTTAATTGCCCTATAAGTTACTATTCAAGAACTCAAAAACCATATGCAAATTACAAATACTTCTCTAATGTTGTGGATTTAGCCAAAAACTGTCAAATTCTAGTTGTGGCTTGTGCTCTAACAGAAGAGACTCGCCACATTATCAACCGGGAAGTCATTGACGCGTTAGGTCCGAAGGGCATTCTAATCAATATTGGTCGAGGCGCGCATGTCGATGAACCTGAGCTTGTGTCTGCACTACTTGAAGGCCGGCTAGCTGGTGCAGGGCTTGATGTATATGAAAATGAACCTGAGGCTCCTGAACAATTGTTTAGCCTTGATAATGTTTTTCTTCAGCCGCATGTGGGGAGTGACACTGTGGAGACCAGCAATGCCATGGCAGAACTTGTGATTGCAAACTTGGAGGCACACTTCAGCAATAAGTCCCTCTTAACTCCAGTTTTATGATTATGTTTGAGATATTATCTAAACCTTTTCGAATTTTAATCAAATGTAACATTATTCAATTGGAAAGTATTTATTGAAACTAGGATACATTGACCAAATTAAAAAAATTTGTTAGAAACTTAGAATTAAAAGAGTTCAAATTTTTTGCCTTCTTTTATGAACAGGCTTTTAAATTGAATAGTTGGCTAAAATTGAAATCTACTTATCGAATATAGATTAAAATCAAATATTTTTAAAACCATTTGCTAGAATTGACCGAACCATGCAAATATTAAGCCCAAAAAAAGTGAGAAAAGGTGAGAATCGAGACGATAACAACTAAGCAGCAACTATTTTCACACAAAGCACAACATTTACAAAGATTCATAATCACATAGAAATTCTTCCTTGTGCTCCTTTTGCTTCTACTAAATCACATTTTACCCTAACTGTTTCTTGCATTGGCTTCTTCTGAGTTTTGTTTGGAAACTAAACATGGCCTCATTTTGTCGAAGGCGAAATCATTAGAAAGATGAGCCAATTTCTCTTCAAATGTTGATGGAGAAGATGCTCCTTTAAAGATAAGAAAATTGAGAGTCTCCAATGTGAAGTAGATGAAAGATCCTTTTGAATGAGTGAAGAAACACCCAAAATTAGATCCCACCACACATTGCCATCCAACTCCATATCTCATATCAAACTCCTGCCAAATATTAAATATCAATTAAATTTAAGTGTATCACTTTTCATTCTTCATGTTCTTTTTCCCCAAAAAAACTTTCTTTTAGAAATTTCTACATCAACTATCCAATCCAATGAAAAAATTATAAAAAAATCAGGCAAAACGGGAGAAATATTCTCGTGTATGAATGCTTCAAGAGGCATAATCATCACCTAAACAGTAAGCCATGTAGCACGGAAACGGCGAAACACAAAACCTCGAAATGGATTACGAGTTTTTGAGTTTCAGAAGCATTTCCGTAGACAAAAACATAAAAGTTGAAAAGTTCTCACACAACATTAGACAATAAGAAATGACAAATAATGTAACAAAAGTTTCAATTTAAAACATTGGTTATGTTTATGTTTTAAATATGTAGCACGGATACAAATACGAAGAAACTGAGTAACTTTGAGAAAGACGCAGTATTATTTTAAGATTTTCTATGTTAAAAATGAAGTTCCGTGCCATAATGCTAAATTTCCGACAGATTTCCGAATCGAATGAGGTGTCCGTAATAAGTGTTTAGAGAGTGAAAGATGGTACCTTTTTGATGTGAGCAGCAATGGATTTACAGTCCAAGACATCATAGAGATCCAAAGCCTGAGAAGCAGAAGCCATAGCTTGAATTTGCATCTTCACAGGCATATCTGTATCCTCTACCAAACCTTTCCCTTCCAACATTTTCACTTCTCTCTCTACTCTCTGTCTATCAATCTATGAAATATATATATAAAAACAAACCAAACCCCAGTTTGAGATATGCACAATTGAATCTTAGTTCAGCTCTTATCTAAAACGAATACTAAAAAAAATTCCAGAAGAATCGAATCTCTGCAATATCATTTCAAGAACCAATGTGGAAGCAACACAATACAAAAAAAAAAACAAGTTTTGTTTAAGCTTGTTTCTCACTGTGATTTCCAAATGTGATGGACTCATACAATTACAAATACCAACATTGTGTTCGGCACAAAATCCAATATTTTTGTGTCATTTTCTCACCTCAAATGAAGGCAACTTTATGATTTTACCTTAGCCAAAATAAAAAGTTTAAGTCTTTTCTCTTTCTTAGTTGTGTCATAGTCATTAAGGATAAAGATTGAGGGCTAAATGTCTGTTTTCGACCTTAATATTAGGGTGAATTTTAAATTTAGACTTAAGAGGTTTTTTTATTTCAAAATAGTATCTAATTTTACTGAAAAATGGTTGATCCTTCTTTAACAAAATTTTGTTTTACTATTATTTTGTTGATGTTGATAACATATGATATACACGTGATATTTTATTAACATAAATGATTTCTTTTTATTTGAACCTTAATGTTACAAAAGCATACATATTAGACTTTCTATTAACGTCGTATATTGTCTGCATCAGTATGAATGCTGATAAATTAAAATTTGTTAAAAATTATCAATTTATCATTTTATTAACGTTAATTAGGTATCGCTATAAATCATTATAATCAATTTTTAAAATCGAGGTAAATTTAAGGATTCAAATTGCACATTTAGCCAAGATTGAGAGAGGATAAAAGTAGCGACTCGTAGTTATAGGGAGGGTGCACCGACCGAAAAAAGAATCAGATTGAACCTAAAATGGTCGGTTTGATTTATTTATTATAGATTTTTGTACTTTTTGTTCGGTTTGATTTTTAATTTTAAAAAATTGAAAAAACAAAAAAATAGGTTATATATAATTTAATTTTTTAAATACTAAAAGATATAATATTGTACAATTTAATTTGATGTCTTCTAGTTTTTTTGAATCTTTTAAATTTAAAAAATGAATAATTAATTCTTATAATTTAGTAAAATCAAAAATCAAACTGAATCAAATTTATCATCTTAGATTGTTTCGGCTTTTATTCTCTTAAAAAAAACGGCTTAATTACTTAAAAAAACCCTCACCTTTAACTTTGTTTTCGTTTATACCCTGACCTAGAAAAATTGTCACATATACTCATGACCTTATCTTTATGTTTCACCTCTACCCTCGAGGTATTAAATTTACCTCTTTTCATTTGAAAAAAAGTTTAAAATAGTCCTTCATTTTTAGAATATATTCTAATTACACGTCAATGTTATTAATTATATAAAAACACCTTCTTCTTTAATAAAATCAATTAATCATAATTATTTAATTATTCCCGACCTACAACCGTACTCCAATTTTAGAATCCGCTATCAAAATTAAAAACCGTAAAAAAATTCTACAAAAAAAATTAAATTATTTTTTTAAAAAAAAAATTTCTCCCACCGCCACCGTCCTCCTTCCATGGAAGGAGGAACGGTGTTCCTCCATGGAAAGGAGGAGCAGCTGCTCCTCCATGCCTGGTGTCGGTTCCGAAAATTGATTTTTTTTTAAAATAATAATACTAACAATTTTTAAAATTGAAGTGTAATTGTAAATTGTAATTAATAAAAAATATTTTATTTATAAGGTTTTATTTAAATTAAAAAAATTAATTAAATTTAGGACTTATTTGAACGTTTTCAAAGATGAAGTATTGGTTTGTATTTTTTTTAATAGAAAAAGGTGTAAAATAACCCTTATATTTAGTTGTTTTCAATAAATCATCTTTTTTTAAAAATTTGGGGTAGAAGTGAAACATAAAGATAATGTCATGAGTATATGTGAAAATTTTCCTAGGTCAGGGTATAAACGAAAACAAAATTAAAGGTGAGGGTTTTTTAAGTAATTAAGCCTAAAAAAAACTTTCGATTCAAATATTTTCACCAGGGAACTCAATTATTGATGGCACATCCCTAGTCATAGCAATGAGAAGTACTATTACTTTGTTTTTTAGTCATTATTTTGCTTGGGGCTAATCCAGATTTTCTGTTTTAGAAGGGAGAAATAGGATATAAATCCATTTTGAGTTATCCATTACAATCTATAAAGTGGCTGAATAATTGGATTTTTTTTATATAATTTTCTTCTATATTTTAATCATACCTAATAGTATTAGTTGAGATTAATTAAAAGCTAACCTTAATTAGTAACCATCAGTAGAGTAACATGCTTTTCATCCCATTTTGAGAACAATCTTTCTCAGAAACTTAATTATTTAACTCATCTATATTTTTAGGGAAATTTGTAGATAAACACTCTTAACCACAGATTTAAAACAATACTAATATTTAATTAACTTTATTAACTTTATCTTATTATGGCGAACATAATTTATCTAAACATTGTCCTCCTTTTGTTGTGTTTAGCATTTTACTTTCATGTTGCATCTTCCGCAAATAAAAATATCTAAGATATTTCTTATGTTGAAAAATCAACCTAGACCATGAGTTGATGCCTCCTTTTGTTTTGGTAATTTTTTGAATTTTACGTTTCAGCATTTCATTTTCAACTTTTGAAAATACCTGTAAAATTTCAGAAATCTACTTTTATAATTTATTTTTATAAAAACAATCGTTTCCCCGAGAATTTGTTGTTCGGTTACCATTTCACTATTTCCGTGCTACATACTTGGTGACACATTATAACTCCAGTTAGTTGTGAATGGAGCTGAGTAGCAAAAAATAAAGAAGCAATAAAAGTTCATTTTACCGCTATAATTTGATACAAAAATTAAAAGTGTATGAATTATTAGTTTTAGATGTATAAACCCACAATTTTACAAAATTAGATCCATCTAACTTTTAAAAATGACCAAATAATTAAATATTCAGATATCCATTTTTAGAAATTTTGGATGAATTCATAACAGAATGACAAACTTAAGCTACTGGAAACTAAACGCAAACAGAGAGAAAAAGAACAAGACTACCATGGCATCATAAACTACATCTTCATATCTTATGGCAATAGATGAGACTATAAAGAGTGAATTACATGACAGTGCTTGATGACCTACATTACATACAATTAAGTGGTGTGGCCTAGTGGTGGGTTCCATGGGGTCGAGGTCTTGGGTTCAAACATCCACACCCACACCTTAACACACGTAGAGCCTCAGTGATAGCGGGTGACGTTAAACATCTAACGACTAATTACTAATGCATGAGAGTCTAGCAGTCGATTACCATCTTTATAAAAAAAAACCTATATTACATACAGTTGTCATATTGCAGGGACGTATAGGCAAAAGTTAAAAGACCAGCATAAGCAAATGGGGTTCGAATTAAGAAAGTAAACAGGTAATTTAAATGAAAATGGAGAAATTGAAATACTAACTTTGATAATGAGGTAAGGATTGAAGCAGACGTCGCGAATAGAAGGGAGGAGGGGATGAAGGAAGGCTGGCCGCAAATAGATGAGTGTATTGGCGGCGAGAAGCCCCGCCGTGATAGGAGGTTTCCACGGCAGCCTGTAGTACTCATTCACTGCGTGAATTGCCAGCAGAGGCAACATTCCTCTCCATTTCCTCCCCCCTCAGCTGCTCTCCATGATCGCAAATATTTCCCGATTACAAAACTAAATGAATTCTTCGTCACCGATTAATTGATTGATCGCTCTCCATTTTTTATTTCTTTGCCCTAAACGATTTTTTTTTATATCTTGACTAGGTCGATATAAAAGCAGAAAATCACACCAAAAAATACACATTTTCACGCTAAAACCCGTCATTAACATTCATTATTTAAACTCTATATCCTAACTTCTAACTGGAGATGGATATTAGAAGGCACAAGTCCAACGCAAGCTAAGTAAATTTAAAATGTAACATATTAACATACCTTCAGTAGTTTCAATTCTGCATTCTATGTTTCTAGCTGCATTTTCCAATTCCAGTCACCACATATTAAGTTAACATTAGGCAGAGCAGGCTCCACATTATAACCTATAAATGATTAAAAGAAGAGATTCAACATTTAGCTTTCATGAACTTAAGGTCGTAAAAAACATTAATGAATGACATTTTTTGCATCTTAAATGAATCTTCGCATAAATGACGAGTGAAAATGGCAATTATCTTAACACAATTATCATGCTTAACTGCATATTCAAAACACTTCCACTCCAATTGAACTCACATTCTACATTTGGATCTACAAATTCTGGCCGAAAAGATTCCGCTTGTTGATATGCTTCATTTTCAAGGTGCAATGTTTCAAGTAGCATGGATCCACTCGTCTCTCAAATACTCCTCAGACATCTGTTGTATCAGGATTATTTGCTCTGTGTCCTGACGCTAAGGCTTCGACAATGAAAGAACAATCGCATCTCTAGGCATCAGGAAACAGAGTAAAGAATCCTGATATAATTCCCCCAACCTGCAACCAAAACAACCAACTAGTACAGCGGCGTTGCCCTGGTATTAAGAATCTATATCAATTGGTATTACCATTAGCTAGGGTTTACTTGAGATTGAGCTAGCCACATCTAGGTTCGGCTAAAGCTATGAGAAGAAATTATCAGTGGATTAATAAGACCTCCCTACGATGTCGCTTTGCTTATATCACGTCGATCCGTTTGACATGTTTAACTTTGGCATTTATTTGCAGCATTTTAAAAATACTCAGGAATAAAAATAAGCACAGCATAGCAATACAGAGCACACATTTGCGGTTTTTAAGTATTAGTAATGAAAATAACAACAGTATATTCATCGTTCACAAAATAATATTGGGTTATCAAATCATATTTACTGTACCTATAAAAAAAATCATATTTACTGTACAAATCTTCCCTCAGGAGCCAAGCCTCTACAAGCAGCATTTTTACGCTTCTTTATTGACTACCCGAGTTCCGCTCTTAGTTAGTAACAGATCCTTCATTTCCCTGTAGCTCCTGAGCTCTTCCATTGCATCTGCTGTCTTCCGGGGAATAAAGAACCCAGAGTCGGTGGCAACCCCTACGTCTAAATCACTCGACGAGTAACAACTTGAATCTTGACGTAAAGGAGGTGCCGTCCTCAGCATGTGCACAAGAACACCAACAGCAGCATCTTGAGATCTTTTCCCAATTAGCAGTGAGTGAGGACTAGAATCCATATTCCTTTTTCCATCAACATTCTGACTGGTAAGTGAGTCTGACATATCAACATCATCAACATCAAAAGGACATGAGAAGTCCCCATCATCTAAATCATCCTGGAATGATAATCTACTAGAACTTGTAGAAAATCCTATACGCGGTGAGCCACTGGAAGATAACAATCCTGAAAAGCGTCCTGAATCATCTTTGCTATCTTTTGAAATCTTATGACCAGAATAAAAATTTGTTATGCCAGAGTTCGACTCTGCAGTCCTCGTAGTTCCCACTTTCTTGATGAACCGGATTCCAGATGGAGACTCCTGTGATGAGGGATCACACCTTGTGCTTCTTGGAGATAAAGGTGGAAGTAAATTTCTAGTCGGGTCAGAAAAATTTGGAGAAACATATCTAGGACTTCTGCCTGTCACTGAAATAGGTATGGTTACAGGTGCAGTTTCAAAAGTAGTACAAGTGCGTAGAGGATTAATATTAGGGATATAAGTTGGTGCGGAAGGGGACATAGATGGTGAGAACGGAGGTGAAAGCTGAAATTCATCAGAAACTTGAACTCTACGACCAAAAGCATCCATAGGAAGTTGGCATGTGCGAGAAGCCGGAGGAGATCGTTGGTTCAACACAGACGGAGAAGGTTTGTGGAAGCCACTCGTCCAGCTATGCGGCCTCTGAAAGGGTGTAGAATTGGGTAGACGTATCCCTCTCAACGGGAAGGATGCTCCCTTCTCCGGATCGGTCCTAGGGCTACCAACATAATCTGTTATAATCTTCGGCGGAAAAGTTGCCAAAGACTGAAGGTTAAAATGAGAGAGGGACGGAAGATAAGTGAGAGATATAGAAAGATGGCCGGGATGGGCCTCTACGGGGACAAAACTATACTCTTTCATTCTATCCTGGTCGGACCTAGAGAAGGGATCACAAAACGAAGAAACCTTATAAATGAGATCGAAATTACAAGTTTGAGTAGACGAGCTAAGCTGACGAAAGATGCGAAAAGCTGGAAGAAGTCTCGTATGCGAAAAAAGAGTACGCAGAAGTATAATCGACTTCTTATAAGTCTTCTTGTAAGAGGGATTGGTTTCGGAAGGCGTAAAATGGGGGGTTTTGTAGTGAACAACCCACCTCTCAATGACTGTCTCGACAGCAGAGGCATGAGAAACAAGTATAATGTCGATAATCATAGGCTCCATTGGATTTGTTTGCCAGAAGTTGAAGCTATCTAAAGTAGCCAAACCATGTCCTAGAACTAGATTGAACCATTTGTCGCTCTTCCTCACCCGACAACTAGACGCACTGGTACGATCATGAGAGGCAACTCTCGACTCCAAAACTATGTGCAGACTCTTCAAAAGGAACTGGCAAACGATTTGTTCCAATTTTCCAGATTCCATATCCATAGATCAACCCAATTTTTACGAATCAGAAAATGCGAAATCAAAGCAATGAATCAATAATAAATCAAAGATCGCAGAGAACTTACACCAATTTTATTTTTGGGGAAGAGACGACATCTTCTTCATATCGGATCGGATCTAAATTGCTCACGCTATAACAGATTTTGAAAAACCAAAAGTGAGCGACGCCGTTTTGTTGTTTTACTATGGGCTTTTCTAAGCCCACGGTTGATATCATTCAATATTGTCATAATTCCATTTTCCGTTTATTAATGAAATCTGAAACCAACATATTCTTTTTTTTATATATATATTTTTTAAAAATATATAAAAAGACATATCATTCAGCCTTTTAATTTTAAAAATTATTTGTCAACAGATTTGTTGCTTTGAGAGTAACAATGATGGCAAAACATCTACTTTCAAAGGCGACCGGATCACCGGAATTACCCTCTGAGATCGATGCAGAGGGGCGGACGCCCACCTTCGTCCCTAAATCCATACCAATCACCCTCCTTTGAATCATAACTTCCATTTCTAAGTAGTATTAGAACAGTATATTATTCTTTTTGCATTTTTTGTATTCCTTTGAGGAAAGTATCAGTACAAACAGAAATGGTCCACAACCCTGTGTTGCCATTGTGTTCATTAGCATATCACTGGCTGGAATTGCTTGTTTTATCCCCATCCAACACAACTATGGTCATTAATGTCAATCAATTTGGGTCATATGGTCTTCGTATATAGCTCATTCCAACTGAACTACTCCATTACTACTACACCTACATATATACTTTATTCTTGAAATATGTTCCAATATTAAGATGCCCATTGCTTGAAATCTTTGTTGCTCATTCATTACTCACAATAATATTTCTTAGCTATTCCTCTTAAACTAAAATTTTGATACTATACTTGCACACCACCATTTACTATATATTTAGTGAAATATGCAAATAATTAATGAGATAGTAATTTTATATAAAAAAATATTTATTTAGTTCGAATTATATGAAATGGTGTTTATAAATTTAATTAGTATACCAACTAGCTATAACTCAAATGGTGTAAGCAATGCACAATAAACTGTTAAGGTCATCATGAGTTTATTTCCTCCCACAAGCGCTTCCCCTTTCTCCAATTATGAGAAAGAATATAATAATTAATATTAAAATAGTAATAATCATATGAGAAAGTTCATTTTATATACTGCTTCCATCATAATAGAGTTGTCCACTTTCACTTTTTCACACAGTTTAAAAAAAACGTAATTATTGTTATTTGTTTATAAATTTAGATAAAAAAAATTTAATATACGCTTATTTAACAACTAATAACAATAAATATTAATAATAAATAGTTGGTAACTGAGTTTTAAATATAAAACTAGGAAATTTTAAAAATTGTTACTCCCTCCGTCCCAATAGAGTTGTCCACTTTGTCTTTATCACACAGTTTAAGAAAAGCAATTATTGTTCATGGGTTTTGCAAAATTTTCCTTACTTTTTTTGTCATACCCCTATTTAATATAGGGTCCACTTTCAATTTACCCATTAGTGAATTTGAAATAGGGGTGATATAGGAAAATTGAATGTAAAAGTTAGTTACTTTTTGAAAGTGGACAAGTATTTTGGGACAAAAAAATTTCTCAAAGTGGACAACTCTATTGGGACGGAGGGAGTATTTTATTAGAAATGATAAGAGTCTTGTAACAAATAAATTTTTAAAAGTCAATAAATAAACCACACAACTGAGCAAATGATAATTAATTAATCAATTATAATCTTTTTAATCATTGAGTATGAGATTCGATGACATTATCCAACCACATATACTTAAAAGAAAAAAAACAATAATCTAAATTTAGTCCAACAATTAATTAAAATATCTATCTGGCATGCATAAACCCCCAAGAATTAGAGTTTCCACAAGAAAACAAATCAAAATTAGGTAGCCAGTGCCAGTCCAAGAAACTCAACAGAATAATATTACAATTAGGACCACATATTTTTTTAATTTTGCTCAATATTACCCCTAGTAGAAAAATACCCTGCCGACACATAACCAAACCTCAGGTTTGAAACACCCGAGCCTAGTATTAGCAACCATGTAATAAGTCCACTACTACACTCTCCACATAAAAAGTTGCATGCAAAGCTAAAATCATTGGTTCTTGAGGATAAGTTTTTCTTTTAATGAAAAAGTGTCAGAAACACTTGTTTTGCTACAGAAACACCGAGTTAAAAACCATTTTTTCTGGCTTTTAGTTCTGTCTTTTAATCATTTTTTGGTTAGATTATAGACATAATTTGGTCATGATCACTGTCTTTTTCTCTGTTTCAAGAATTTTCTTGTGATCATAGCTTCAGTTCTTGGTGTTTTCTCATTAAAATTCTGCATGTTCTGTTTCTTTTGCGTCAATTCTGCAGATTTCTAGTTCTTTTCAGGTTTCTTGCTCTGAAATTCATACAATTTCTTGGATATTTTTTCAGGGTTTCAATCACTTGATCTTGAACTGTTTGTGTTTTTGTGTGTGTGTGTTTTCTAGTTTCATTACACAATGTTATCTGCAAAATCTGAGTCTGATATAACAAGTTTAGCCCCATCATCACCATCAAGGTCTCCGAAAAGACCTGTATATTTTGTGCAGAGTCCTTCAAGGGACTCACACGATGGGGACAAGTCATCTTCCATGCAACCAAGTCCAATGGAGTCACCTTCACACCCTTCGTTCGGCCGGCATTCAAGAAACTCATCAGCCAGTAGGTTTTCAGGGATTTTCAGATCCTCCTCCGGGAGGAAAACTAACCGGAAACGGAACGAAAAAGGGTGGAATGAAAAAGGGTGGCCTGAATGTGATGTAATTATGGAAGAAGGTGAATATGATGATGATAAGACATTTATTAGAAGATTTCAGGCTTTGATTGCTGTTTTTAGCTTTATAGTTCTGTTTACTGTGTTTTGCTTGATTATTTGGGGTGCTAGCAGGCCGTACAAAGCTGAGATTATTGTCAAGGTATGGCGATTATAATTTAATTTCTTTTTGATTGCTAACTTTTGGTGAATTTTCTCATGAGATTATGATTTTTTGTTTGTTTTAAGGTGAAAAATTGATTGTGGTAAACTTAATTATATGAGCTTATAGTAAATGATGTTGAAGTTGTGTTATAATCATCAAAGATTTGTTTAACTTTTCAGTTAATTATCAGTTTAGTTAACTTGACTTAGCTAAAGTGTGAAATTTGCTGGTAAAATTGCTTCATAGAGCAACTTAGCCCTTTTGCTCTGACTCATTTGCTGAGGAAACACGTAAACTGAAAAGGGGCGAAATCACGAGAATAGGTTATGAGCGTTGAGATTTGGAGTTTCAGGAGCGTTTATGAAATACCGAAGTGTAGGACTTGATAAGTTTCCATGAAACATAGCTCATTTGCATTTCATAATACTGACTTTTCTGCCACCTAGGTAAAATGAGCCAAAACGCCTATTTTGAGGTGATTTTGTCCAAATGACCTTATTTGATCTTTTGTAAACAGAAAACGGGTGAAATGATTCACGAGAATAGGTTATAAATATAGAATTTTGGAGTTTCAGGAGCGTTTCTGAAATACCGAAGTGTAGGACTCGATAAGTTTTCAAATGCAACTCATTTGTATATCATACTATCTGTATTGTCTGTCCATAGCCTGAAATTTGCTTATGAATTTGTGGTTTGTTTCAATTGCTTATCATACAATGCAAATGGGGTTGATCAAATATTTGAAAAGTCTTTTGATAAGCAAAATGAGAATGGTATGTCATAACAAACTAACAGTTAGGCTGCACGAAAGGTTAATTATCATAAAAATTACTGCCCGGTGAGGGAATTTCTCATCTTAGTAGGAGTTTTCCGAAAAAATAGCCTAGTAGCCACATTAGCAGCGCTTGAGATGATTTTAGTCACAGCCTATTCCCTTTGACTATATAATCGTGTACCATCGATTGAATAATCCAGAAGCTCTATGCTTTAGCTTATTGTTTTCTCTGTTAAGACTCAATTTTAAATTTCTAATGTGAAATGTGATACCCCGCAGAGCTTCACGGTAAATAACTTTTACGTTGGCGAAGGAACAGACTCCTCTGGTGTTCCGACAAAGATGCTCACAGTGAATGGCACAGTGAGAATGAGCATATACAACCCTGCTTCCATATTCGGCATTCATGTCAGCTCCTCGCCTATCAATCTCATATACTCTGAAGTCCCCATCGCAACTGGTCAGGTAAAAAATTCCGTCTCTATCGAAAAAAGACTATTTTTTCGAGGTGAAGTAATGTTAATACTTATGTCATTATGCAGTTGAAGAAATACTATCAACCAAGAAAGAGTAGAAGAACCGTGTCAGTGATTGTGGAAGGCGACAAGGTTCCGTTGTATGGAGCGGGATCAGGGCTAACAATTGCACAAACCGGCATTATTGTAGCTCCGTTTATACTGAAATTCGAGATCAAGTCTCGGGGAAATGTAGTAGGGAAGCTAGTGAGGACGAAGCATCGAAAAATTATCACTTGTCCGTTGGTTCTTGATTCTACTAAATCAAAACCTATCAGGTTCAAGAAGGGTGTATGCAAATATGAATAATTTCATTTTCAACAGTAATTAATCCATTTCCATTTTGGTGTATGATTAAGCACAAAGAAGTATTTCTTCCCTTTATTTTACCCTTTATTTTATTTATGTAACAAAATTAAATCAAAGCAATTTTTCAGACAATGTTGCCAAACAAAATTCCTTTTCATTTCATTTTTCAGCTCTGTTGCACTAAGGTTTTCTAATTTTAAGTACGAGAGATTTAACTTACTATTTGGCTTAAATGGTTAACTTGAAATACTAACATTATTCTTCGATTACGTTAATTATTTTTTATTACTATTTTTTAATCATTAATCATTATTAATATTTTTAAAAAATAAATTATTTTTAATATTAAAATGCAATTGATGATTTTAATTAATAATTAAAAACATTTTACTGCATAGCGCTTATACCATTTAACAGTTTACTGCATAGCGCTTATACCATTTGAGCTACAACTCATGGTAATTAACAAAGCAAACAATTTGATACATCTCTTTCAATTATGCAAACAATTACAACCTCTTAAATTATCGTACCAAATGATCAACGGAATTAAAAGTGAAGCATTAATTTTTTTTAAAAATGAGATAACAAATGGTAAACGGAATTAGAAGTATCAAATCATTTAAAAATAAAATATCAAATCATTAATAAAATTAATAAAAATTCTAATTATTAATAAAATTAAAAATGAGATGTCAAATTATTTGAATTTTAAACAGAATTGATAAAATGACACATAAATTCTCATTAATTATAATAAAATGCATTAAAAATAAATAAAATTACTTAAAAGACATAGTTTCGTCTCGAACGAAGGATCAATTCACCCCTGAACTTAGCACGAAGTATCAAATAAACCCAACCTCGCAAAACCGGATCAAATCACCCCAAACTATGCAAAACCGGGTCGGTTTCACCTTTTTGACCAAAAAAGAGAGTGAAATAACCCAATTTTAAAAATTAACCCTAATTAAACACTAATTAATTATTTTAATTTAAAATTTAATTAATACAAAATTGAGATTTTTTTTCCTGATTAAGCTAATCCTCATCTGTGAATATATAAATTACTGCCTCTACTACCATCAGAGGCCACCGTCTCCGGCCTTCTTCTTCGTTCGTTTCTTGTTTAAATAAGAGCACAAATAAATTAAACAAATCCAAAAACACAAACAAATTAAATAAATCCAACAGCACAAAAATTAAACAAATTCAAACAAGACTTGTTTCCATTTGGCATCATTTTTCTAAAGAAGCTAAATTTCAAACAAATTAAACAACACAAAACTAAACTATCACCAGTGAATCGATTGAAAGCCGCCGTAAACCGTTGTGCCTTCCTAAAACCCTACTACTTCCGCCTTCTTCCTCTTTCTCACGATGAATCGTTGCTGCTGCTTGTTCCGTCGTTCGTTGATGTTGCTTGTTCGCCGTTCGTCGCTTCTGCGAGAATTGAAAACTGCCGATGATGATGCTTATTTTACTGGCAGGCGATGATGTATCGATAGGAAAGGACAGGCGGCGGCGGCGGCGGCGACGGCGGTAAGAGAAGATAAGAAAAGGGTTGCTGAACAAGAATTAGAGGAAGAGAGATTAAAATGTTAAAAGTCTAGGTTAAAAAGATATAAAATGGTTAAAGTTAAAAATGGTCCCTATTTTTTTAATTAAACATTAATATGGTTTTAAAACTTTTGAAATTATAAAAAAATAATACGTTTTTTTTAAAAGATAAATTTTAATTTCGTAAAAAAATAATATTAATATTTTTAACCATCTAAAGCCATTTAAAACCGGAGAGTGTGTTTACTCTCTAGGTGAAAGTGGGGAAGGAGATTTTTGATACGTTTTTGCATAGTTCTGCGGTGATTTGATCCACTTTTACGAGGTTGGATTTATTTGATATTTCGTGCTAAGTTGAGGAGTTTTTTTTTATCCTTTACTCGTTTCTTTATGCACGTGAAGAATTTAATGCTCAAATTAACTCTCACTTCTCCACTGATTAAGGAAGATCTCCAGATTCAAACCGCTTTACAAAGAACCCGTAAAACCCACCACTCCATCTCTCTCAAAGCTTCAATCTTTCACCAAATTCTCAATCCCCAATTCGAAATCACCATGCTTTACAAATCAAGATTCATCTTCCTAACCCTCACCATCTTCTTCTTGCTCACATTTTCAACCACAACACAAGAACAACAAGAATCAAAAGTTGACCATGAAACTGCCAACAATGAAGATGATGACAATGAATTAATGGAGCTCATAGCCATTGATGAAGAGGGTATAGATGAGCAAGATCAAGAACACCAAGAAGAGCAGCAAAAAGAAGCTGAAGTTCTCTCAAAAGCTCAAAGAATTGTTCTTGAGTTGAATACTGAGAGTGTTAATAGGGTGATTGATGGGAATGAGTATGTTTTGGTTCTTGGTTATGCACCTTGGTGTCCGAGAAGTGCTGAGCTTATGCCTCAGTTTGGTGAGGCTGCTAATAGGCTTAAGGAGCTTGGGAGCTCTCTTGTGATGGCTAAACTTGATGCTGATCGCTACCCGAAAGCTGCTTCGGTTCTTGACGTTAAAGGGTTTCCTACTTTGCTGCTTTTTGTTAATGGGACTTCTCTGGTTTACTCTGGTGGATTCTCTGCGTATGTCTGTTTAATCTCTTTGTTTTTTTTTCATAATGTTGAATTAGAATTGATTAGCTTGCTGCACTGTGTTATCGATTTCAAATTGTTATTCAGTTGTTGTTTATAGGCTAGGTAGCACTGGCACTCTAGGTAGTATGGACACAGACACGGAAAAACGGGACACTTGGATATGGACACGGCGAAACGGTGTTATTTTAAGGTTTTCTATGTAAAAGATGAAGTTTCGTGTCTGGAATGACAAGTGTCCGAAATGTTTCCAAAACGGGACATGTTGATTGAATGAAGTGTCCGTGCTACCTAGATGGCACTTCATTCAATCAACCTTTCCCGTTCGAAAACGCGTCGGATACGTTTCAGACAAGGAACTTCAATTTCAACATAGGAAACCTTAAAGTAACAGTGTTTCACCGTGTCTGTGTCCAAGTGTCTAGTTTCCTTGTATCCGTGCTACCTAGTAATTATAGGTGTAATGATAGTGATGCATTAACCATTTTGTTAAAATTGACTTTCTTTAGCTGGTTAGTTGAGCTATTGAGTATCTGAGGTTAATGTTGCTTGAATGGGTTATTATGACTTTAGGGAGGATATAGTGATCTGGGCTAGAAAAAAGACTGGTGTGCCGGTTACTAGATTAAGCTCGATTTCTGAGGCAGAGGATTTTCTTGAGAAGTACCACATGTTTGTTCTTGGTGTCTTCGAGAAAGTTGAGGTATGTTTACTCGAACTATTTATAAAAATGTTTATGAGGATTGAATAAAAACATTCTTATTTGAAGTACCTTAGATAATGGCAGACTTGTTCTTCATCATTTCAAAGTTTGGTCAGTAAAATTTTGTTGCTATGCTTTCAACACCAAATGGATGATTTCTGTGGCTTATGTATGTCTCTGCTAGTTTGTTGATTAAATGGTTCTTCAGATTTCCATCAACTTGGGGCAGTTTAGCATAATCTCATTACTGTAACTTTCTTCCATCATTAAATATTTGAAGAAGCTATTACGATCCAATCTTTTTTAGCAGTTTTTTCATATGATCCATGCATGCAAGAATATGGGTGACTGTTGACTGGTTGACATATCCACGAAAATGAAGTATGCTAATGTCTTAAGCCACACTTGATTCTACTGCTGATGATGTTTCTGCATGAAAGTGAGCTTCCTGATTTGCATATGGTATCTACCTCTGTTTTCAGATAACCATAGCGTAAAAGCATGAATTGGCTTCCATCTGAATCTGATGAACTCATTTTAAAGGGCATATTACATGCAGCTCTAAGAAAAAAAAAATCTTGTGGTTTTACTCTGTCTACTATTTGCTATAATTGCATTTTCAAGTATGTTCTCCATCATTAATGTTAAATTTTTTGCAGGGACATGAACATAAAGAATTTTTAAAAGCTGCAGTCTCTGATAATGAAATCCAATTTGTTGAAATAAGTGACCTCACTGTTGCTAAAGTTCTCTTTCCAGATATCAAATCTACTAATTTCATTGGACTTGTTAAAAGTGAGCCTGAAAGATACACTGCATACGGTGAGTTGGCAGTTTGTTACCATGGTGAATAGCGTACTTGTATACAGTTAATCCGGCAGAACCGGAAAACGTTGCTTTGTTTCATTTTTATTCTCCAAACATTTCTTTTTCTCAATTTGGTATTTAAACATGCATGTAATATAGTTTACTTTGTTACAAAAACATTGAGACTTAGTGGTTGTTCTGCTATCGTAATCTGTCTAGTTTTGTGAAGCTAAAGCCAGTTATCCAGAACTACTGACATACAAATGGTTGATTTGTTTCCTTTGCAGAAGGGACTTTTGATATGGAGAATATATTACAGTTTTTGGCACATAACAAGTTTCCATTGGTGACCTCACTAACTGAACTAAATTCAATCAGAGTTTTTTCCAGTCCCATCAAGCGTCAGGTTGCTGTTATTTTCAAAAAATTTATTCTATTTTTGGTTTATCATAAGAGTAGGAAGGCTGTGTGAATATCTGATATCCAACATATACACCAACTTACTATGGTAATCTATGTAGCTTGTATAACTACTCTTAAAGCTGGATTAATGTCTTTTAGAAATTTATGATTACATTTTCCGGGTGCTGAGAAATTCATGATGATTTCATAATGAAGCATTAAGAGCTTTCATTTATGCATATAATATTCAATAAGAAAAAACCAAAAATTTTTATGTTATAAATGGAGTGCAATGAGTCATGAGACTCCAATAGTGTTCCCCACATTGCCTCCTCCCACTTTGGTAACCTCCCTGGTTTGAGTTTCTAATTCTCCCAGTGGAGTGTCATATGGTGTCATTGCCCACTTGTTGCGAAGAAGCACTTTTTGTTTTGGTGCATCACAAATTTCAATAAGATTGCTGTTGCCATTTTCTCTTAGAGATTGACCTCAATTTAAAGTGTGAACTAATAATTACAGCCTAGTTTCATATGTGACTATTCAAAAACAATTTGGTCAGTTATCTTGATAACAATGTGACTGGATAAAATTTGGCAACAATAATCATGCTGAAACAAAATTGTAGTGGTGACTTTGCTAATGTGTATTAAGGTTGAGTGACCAGGCTGAAATTCATTATTGTATCAATCGACTATCAACAAAAATGTCTTCTGATGGCTCTCTTTCTTCTCCAGGTTATTGTTTTTGCACAGGCTGATAATTTCAAGGATCTTCTTGAACCGCTCCAAGAGGTTGCGAGGAAGTTCAAATCAGAGGTATTAGCTTAACTTGACAAATTGACTTAAGAAGAACCTTTTCAATGTCTAATTTTATTTGTTTTTTAAAGAAATAGTCTCATTCTGTTAAGCTGTCCTCCTGCAGATAATGTTCATATATATAGACATTGAAGATGAAAATCAAGCAAAGCCTCTCTTAACTTTATTTGGGCTTGAAGACTCAGAAGAAACCCTGGTTAGTTTCCTGTTAGCTACTACTATCTGTTTAGTTGCGTCCGCAATTTCACATATTCTTTTTTGAAGCCATAGATTACTAAGATTAAACTTCTGCTTGCCTGCAGGTGGCTGCATTTGATAATAAGATGAATTCAAAGTATTTGTTAGAGTCAGATCCATCTCCAAGCAATATAGAAGTAATTCTGGCTTCAGCTACTCTTTCTTAAACCACTCGTTTGCAAAAATTCAACATTGCTAGTAATATTTGGGCTGGCTTTTGTAGGATTTCTGTTTAGGGCTTCTCCATGGCAGTCTGTCAACTTACTACAAATCACAACCAATACCTGATAACGTGAGTTTTTTTTTTCTTTCTTTCACAATGTTATATCTCTCTTTTTTTTTTTTTAAGAAGATTTGGGAATAATAATTGCATGATTTAGCATAGGGCAGTCTATCAAATTGATGTTTTGTTTGAGTTGATTAGATTCTGAAGTAGTCTCATTTGCTTTTTGGAGGAAGATGAACTTAATCTTTTGTTTATCAACTTTTTATGTGAACTTGTTCAAATTTTCTGGGAAATCTATATCATCATCTTACAAACCTATCTAGATGCTGTTAGTTGCACATTTTTCTTTTTGTTTATTAAAAAACTTTGTGCGGTTTTCTGAAATTCAAGGTTCCATTTACTTAATTGTTATGTAGCTTGACGTCTATACAATCTTAATTCCTTTTGATATTATTTTCAAATTTATCGTAATTGTGCAAATGGCAGAAAGATGCAAGTATTCAGATAATTGTAGGGAAGACTTTTGACGACTTGGTGTTGAGCAGTCCCAAGAATGTTCTTCTGGAGGTAGGCATGATGTTCCTTCCCTTGGTTATACTTGTAATTAAAGCTTAAGGTTTTTGAATGTTCGCAAGAAAAATGAAATCCCCATTTCACTTTTTGATAAGCATGTACAAAAGAAGCTTGCTTGTTAATCCAAAAAAGAGAATTTCTGAAAGGAAGTGCAACGGTTATGCATGATGCCTCTCGGGCCTAAAGGATTTAGTAATACTTTAACTTTTTTTCTGAAAAATCTTAATGTTGCAAACACAGGTATATACACCTTGGTGTATCGCTTGCGAGTCTACGAGTAAGCAGATCGAGAAGTTAGCAAAGCATTTTAAAGGTTTGGACAGCCTTGTTTTTGCAAAGATCGATGCTTCTGCAAATGAACATCCCAAACTGCAGGTATGCTGGAAGCCATTTAATACCTTTATCATGCTTCTGATACAAATTAAGTTCAAAGCCATAACTGAACAAACTCAATTGCTCTACGTGACGTTTTATCCACAACTAATAAACAAACATGCTTTAAAATCTCTTCTTGGGTAGAACTTAGACCTTAAGAAGCCAGAAAGTCTTCTTGTACTAATTTTTGCTATCTCATAACATTCTCTTTTCGTGGTCTGGCTTGACGAGACTGAAATGTTCTTGGAGACTGTGGTTCAACTGTTTTGGACATTTCATGCTAGCCACCTACGTCATATCAAGATAATTTGCAGTAGTCAATATTTTGAATTCCAGAAGTCTTCCCTGAGACCTATGTTGCACAGAATATTTTTCGAGTTTTAGGTTTCAACCAATGTTTTTAAAACCGGACCGGAACGGAAACCGTCTTCATTGAGGGTTCATGGTTCAACCGGTTCAACCGGGTTGGATCGGATTTTTTAATTTTAATAAATATAATTTTTTTTAATTAAAAATATATAATATAATAAATAAAATATATAATAAATAAAATATATAATAAAATATGTAAATAATACTATTTTTTAGAATTTCTTATGTAAAAATTAAAATATAATTATAAATAATTAATGTTTGAGAGTAGATAAAATAATTTTTCTATTTGAGAAAAAAATTTAATTTTAATAAATTAATTATTAAAATAAAATTATAAAATTAAAGTTTATAATTTTATCTCGGATTTTTCTAATTATTAAATAAAAAAATATAATATAAAACTTCACAAATAAAAAAATAGACAAATAAGTTTTAATATTTAATTTTCATATGTATATCTATATATAATTGTGTACAAATACTATTATTTTTTTAAAATAAAATAACAATAAAAATCAATTTTAAAATAATATAGTAATTAATTTTATTAATCAAATCTTACGTATTTATGAAGTTAATTCATATTTAATTCAATATAATTTTGTTTTATGCTATTAAATAGTGTTGAATTTTATTTGTTAATTTAAATGAAATTGTTTTTGCAAGATAAAGCCACTGTGAAATTTTCAGAAGTGTAAATGTCAGTAAAAAAGTGTTATTTTTCTTCTTTTAATTGCCATATACAAAGTAAGTACAGTGGTATCTCAAAAAAAAAAAAGTAAGTACAGTGGGTCCTACTAAGATGATAACTAAAGCTGCATGGTCTCTTTCCTTTTTTACTTCTGTAACCAAAAACCGGATCTGTTCGGTTTTCACTATCAACCGGATTTTTCCGGTTTAATCCGGCTTTGGCCGATTTTCTCACTTTTAGAGTTTTAGTATTTAACCGGACCGGACACATGGCCGGTTTCCGGTTAACCAGATCTGACTGTCCGGTCCGGTCCGTTTTTAACAACATTGGTTTCAACATTCCTTTGGGAACACAAAATTTCAACATTTTTTATTTTTAACCTATTGTTATGAAAATATTTTTTCACTGTTTTTCATTTCAGCGTTTCTGTTTGTTTGAATTGATTCTTAGCTTAATCACCAAAAAACCCCCACCTTTTAGCCCCTTTTCAGTTGCACCCTGACGTTGTAATTTTGTCAGTTGCACCCTAATTTGTACCTTTGAGTTTCAATTCCACCCTCAAAATCAAATTAGACTCTTTTTCACTCGGGAAAATTCATAAAAACCTTATAAAGTACTTGTTTGAACTCTTTTTCACACAAAAAGTTAAAAATGGATGACTTATTTTAACTTTTTTCAAATGGATAAGAGATCAATTTTGCACTTGAGGGTGGAATTGAAAACCAAAGGTGCGAATTAGGGTGCAACTGACAAAATTGCAACGTCATGGTGCATTTGAAAAGGGGCTGAAAGGTGGGGTTTTTTTTGGTGGTTAAGCCTTGATTCTTTGATATCTTGATTTTTACTTTAGATGACATTAAGTTTAATGATCATAAGTTCATCTGACACCAGCCTTACAACCAGATTATAGTATGACCGTTGATTTATCCTCGCGACGTGACCTTTGAAATTGTTTTTCCCCCTGCAACAGAGCTTTCTATCAATCACTGACTTTTTGGTTCTCAGCTTGAATTTTGTGCAACTAAGAAGTTGAACTGACTTTCTCTTGATGCAGGTAGAGGAGTATCCAACACTTCTATTTTATCCAGCAGTCGATAAAGCAAATCCGGTAAGTAAATGAGAAAATATTTCTCTTTCAATTTTATGTTGTCCGGGACAAACTGGTCGGTGAAATTAATTTTATCGCAGATCAAGCTGTCAGCAAAATCCAGCTCAAAGGAGTTGGCAGCCACCATCAACAAACATTTAAAAAGCAAAGAGGAAGTCGCCAAAGACGAATTGTAGAAATATGTAATGATCAACAGTAATAGACATAACTACAGAGTGAAGAGATGGAGCTGAATGAGTTTCTGCATTACAACACGGAGGACAATTTCGCGTAAGTCGTTGGAGTAATCAATATTGCTTGCATTTTTGTTTATACAGTTCTTTTTCAAGTTAACACAATAGTAAGAAGCCTTGCATAATAAAGCACATTACATATAGATACTCTATTTATACTAACTATAAATACTAAGTGATACATCATTTTTTTCCTTCTTGAATTCTTTCTTTTGGTTGGTTAAAGTTGTAGGCTTCTGAAACGAATACGTGGTGAGCGTTTGAATAAAACTGAGGAAAAAGGGTGTCAAACTCTATGCTCTATACAAACAAATGTTATCAAATCCCATGTACTCGTGCTTTTCAATCTTCTCTACCATGTTTGCTATACCGACCCCACCTGTTTACACGAGAAGACGTAAACCTTTTATATGTTTTAGACGATGAGTAAAACCACATGATAATCAATTGAAGTTTCTCCCTAGACTAAATAAATTACATTTCTTAAGGTGTGCATGAGAGCTATTACATATGCTTTTGAAAGCTCTGTATTTTACGATGAGACGTACCTAATGATATTGCACTCACAAATATTGTGAATGCTAGAATGAAGATGATTAGAGATGCCCTTCCCAGTATTCTGATGAGCTTTCTGACCAGGTGCTGCCCTACCAGGGCCGCGATCGCCGTCACTGCAACAAAGTATAAGGCTGCACAAATAGTTAAAAACTATAAATACATATTGAGTATTGACACAGCTTTTAAAGAAGAAATTATTGTTAGTTAGCTAAGAAACTCACCATAAGGAACCGGAAAACGTTTCAATAGATAATACTCTATAATAGACATGGATGCAGAAAATGTCATGGCAAACGTAGCCGTAGCGCTTGACACCTACACATAAGAGCTTCAAATAAATTAGATCTGAAATGAACTCAATGAATGGTTCTGAGTTCTAAATAAAACATCAAATAATTAACCTGAGGAGGGACACCCAACTCCAGAAAAAGCGGCCCCAAAATGAATCCTCCACCAAGACCAAGCAAGCCGCCAACTAAACCGGCCAGTATTCCGCAAGCGCAATATAGAACCAGCTGATGAACTCGCCAGTTTGTGTTCGCATCTCCCTTAGATGCAATCCTAGTCTTTCCTTTATATAATCTAACTGCTTGGTATGAAGAAACTCCAAGTGCAACTGGAATCTTAAATGTTGAAACAGAAAATGATGAAACGGCATATTTTACAACAACAGAAACGGAAATGAAACGCTGAAACATAGTTCTTGAGAACGTAAAATAGCTTAACTTTTCACCAATTCTCGGTTTTGAGTCTAAAGATTGTATAATTAAACCGCTGTCCGGAAAAACATTAAGAGGAGAAAAATGGAACTTTTTTCTTCTCTGATAATCATAGTCAAGGTACCTGCAATAGATTGCAAGCCCAGTATAGCACTGAACAAGTTGTAGAGTAATTCTGCAAACAAGAAAGATTTTTCATTATCTTGCTCATGAAGATAGACTATCATAGTTTTTATTAAAATAATCAGATCATAATAGATTAAGACCTTGGTGATTTCCAATGCAAGAATAATTAACCAGACAGCTACAAGAAGTCCGAGTTCGTTCCAGCGAACATTTTCGATAATAGAAACCTGAAATAGTTACAGAAGTTACTTCTCGAAACTGTAAATCAACGAAAGGCAAGCAAATCACATCAGCATTCTTGCCTCTTCTCGTCTAGACTCGTTGGATTCTAGTCTGTTGCCATTGCTTGGACCTCCAGGAAGAGGTTTGTATTCGACTTGTTCGCCATCATCACCTGATTCAAGAAAAAATTAGTCTGAACGACATAAATTTAATAAACAGTAAGAAAATATATCGTTTACTCACCATTTGATGCCAGAAGTCGTGCAGCATCCTGAATAATCAGAAACAAGTGAGGCACCTATGATGAACCAAAGGAATATTCAACCAGAAAGAAAAATAATTCACCACCTTTTTGATAACTGTTTCTTTTTTCCATGTTTCAACACCTTTGAAGAAAGCTTTGATTGATGTGACTGCAAACAAACACATAACATCAACAAGGTTATTTCTTGACGCTGCAAGACGAAATTGCAGGTCGAAACAATAGGGTACCTAAGAAGAGTATGATTAGCAGAACTGTGATCATCCAGTCAGCAAAAATCACATTAAAAACAACACCAATGCTTATTCCTAGTACCAGTACGGGTTGAAACAAGAGCGCCAAGTCGTAATCGATGATAGGCATATCGAGTGTGGGATGCCTTAGCTTTAAATTGTAATAAACTGTTGAAGCTGCTGCACCAGTTATCATACCTGATCAAAACAGAAGATGAAACCCCATTATAGGTACCTATGTTGCACCAATATTTTGCGAGTCAAAGTCTCGGAATTTCATTTCCCTTTCCGAAAACGCTTAATAAAACTTTTGGGAAGAATTAATAAGCATATTCAAGAAGAAAAATATGTCTGAAAGGTAGAATTATCTCACATTTTGATATAGCAGTGGATGATTTTGCATCAAAACCAATGATCAATGTAAGCATAGGAACAAAAATACCACCTCCACCAACACCTCCTACACTCCCAAAAGCTGCTCCAAAGAATCCAATTATGCCACCAACCACAATTTGCCACCCAAATTTCATCTCCTGCACATCCAGTTTAAACAAATCATACTTCTCGTAACCTATGTAGCACGGAAACAAAAACGTTCAAACGGAAAACACTAAAACCAAAATTTGAGAAACAACATTTTTACAATAATAAAATATAAATATAGAGTTTCGAAGTTTTTCTGAAACATAGGATCCAATAAGTTTCGGTGCAATGAACATACCGGCCAGACATGTGCATAACCCAATTGAGTTTTTTGCGATAAGAAATTCAAGATGCCAGATTTAATCTCTTTACTCTCATGATCACTTAAACTAGTTTCTAGTTTCTGTCTGGTTTCTGCAACAGTGATCATTGATGCAACTAAACATATCAAACTTGCTCTCATTATAAACCTCGAACTCAAACATTCTGACCAAATAAGAGCCATGATCAGCTATAGAATCTTCTTTAAAGAAACTAAAATTAGAGATCAAATCAAACCCAGAAGTGAGAATAAATATTAGTTTTTGTTGTAATATATTTTTGAGTTACCGCCAAATTGAATACAATTTACTAACACGTACTGGTTTGAGTTGAAATAGTGCTGTATAAACTTGAGAAATGGGCCATCATAATTAAGGTGTTCAGTTATCAGAATTTGCAAAAAACAAGTTGTCTTTTTATACATAAATATACTGAAATATAGTATTACTTTCAAAAATAGAGATATACTATATAGTATTAAGATTATATCTCTTGAAAATATATTTTATCAATGTTATTTATTACTTGGTTGACGAAATAAAATTTTAAAATTTGGTAAACAGCTGGTCTGCATTTGCCTACCCAACCCCTTAAGTAAATTAAAGGGAAAAATCTAGAATTAAAATAGAAGACTTAGTAGTTGCTAGTGACATGAAATGGGAGAAATCAGTGCACGTACAAAGATAGTGTATGGATTTGAAGAAACGGACTGGACCGGCCGGCTCAATCTGATGAACTGGGAACCGGTCAATCAGGGGCGGAATCAGGCTATATGCCTGAGGGGGCATTCGCCCCCGCAATTTAACAAAAAAACTCTTCAACTTTTTAGTTTTCTAAAAAATATAGTTATTTTTATGCATTTCGCCTCCTAAAAAAATTGTATAATTTCGTCCCCTCATTTCACAGAAGCTAGTTTCGTCCCTACGGTCAATTGTCCGCCTGTCCGGTCCAATTAACTCCTAAAAATCAAAAATTTGCTCCAACCAAATTTGACCGTGTTGAATAAGTAGAACCGGATGAACCGGAGAATTGGTTAGTTTTTAAATACGAATCGGACTGGCCTGTTTTTTTGCTATGAATATTTTAGTGTTTAGCAATTTTGCCTTTTTGATAATGGACCATGGAAATTGCTAAAAGAGACATAAACCATACAAGCTAGACTCATTTTTTTTTAACAATTTTACTCTATTTTTAGAATTTTACTCAACCGGTTCAACCAGAAGTCAAGCCCGTTGCTCCGTAACCAATGGCCACATCAGTTCGGCCATTTGGTCGAATCGGGAACCGGGGCCACACCGGTTCAGCCGCATATTAATCACCTAGAGAAGAAAGATGACTGTGATTATGGATATGTTGATTATATTGTACTTGATAGACTAATCATGTCTTTAATTAAATCTCTTGCTATTTAATTAAATAATTTGAAGATAATGATGTCTGCAATAAAGCCACATTGCATGCCAAAATGCATCAAGGAATGTTAGTTGTTCAGTCACTTTATCTACAAATTATTATCTCAAATTTATAAAAGTAAACACGGATCAACCAATTTTATAGTAAACAAAGAGAGTTTAATTCAACTTGGTGCATGCTATTTTTACGTAATTTATCGAATTCTTCTTTTTAATTTTCATGTGATGGTGATTGAAAAAATAGTCACGCTAGCGTCTGTTATAATTTTATTTAGTCCAACTTTCATAAAATGTCATTAAAGCCGAGTCCGAAATTTGAAATTGTATGTCCAAAATCAGGATTCATTTTTTTTAATCATTGTAGAACAGAGTATTTATAAAAAGAATTGAACTTACAAGCAGATGCTTATACCGAGTTAGCGCTTATACTATTTGGATTATAACTTGGATCCAAGATTGCGGTACTAAAATTAAAATTTAAAGTCATCTAAAATCAAGGTTTGAGATTCAAGTTTTGGTATTTGGAATCTAAAACTAGGATTGAAATTCAAAGTTATAGTTCAAATTCATTATTCATAATTAAATTTATAAAATGTGATAAGAATAAAGTTGAAAATTAATAAATAAACTCAAAAAATATTAAATGACAAATAAAAATTCTTCAATTTCATAAAAAATTACTGCTCCGCAAATTTATAAAATTAGAATATATGGCTTAGCCCCTTTTAAATTATATTCTGACTTTGTAAAATTGTCAATTAATTTGCACCTTGCACTTTCAATTGTACCTTTAAGTATTAAATTGACTTCTTTTTTATTTGAAAAAAATTTCAAATAAATCTTTCATTTAGATTTTTTTTGAAAATAAAAATTCAAATAAGTTGTTTATTCGAATTTTGAATGAAAAAGATTCAGTTTATAAATTTGAGTAGAATTGAAAGGGAAAGGTACAAATTTGACGATTTTACAAGTCAGAATGTAATTGAAAAGGGATTAAAAAGTTAGTGTCTTTTAAGACATTTTACCAATTAAAATTCTATGAAACATATCCTTGTATAAATTTTTAACCAAAGCCAAGAATAAAAATTTCATGAACCAAACATATTCTTAGGGTTAATGCTAAGAACTAAGCAGAATTACACTACACTACGCAGATGGACAAATGTCATAAAATCCCATATACTCTTTTCTGTGAATCTTCTTGATCATGTCTGCTAATCCAGTTCCACCTGATCAAAAACATTTAAACAATACTTAGTAATTTTAATTAGTTAGTGAATGAATTAAATTTAAATATGATGTGCACTACATTAACATACCTAATGCTATTGCACTGACTAAGATTGTGAAAGCTAAAATGAAGATGATTATAGAAGCTCTTCCTAACATATTAATCACTTTCTTCACTACATATTGCCCCACCAACCCAGCAATGGTGGTCACACCAAACAGATACAAAGCTGTCATAATTAAACAAAAATATTAGTACATATTAATATTATTATTTTGCACGACACGCCAGATTCGAATCCATTTCACAATAATTTAGAGTTGAGCTGAATATATTTAAATAATTTAAAAAGATTCAAGATCTTTAGTACTTATATGAACGTGTTTTATTTGGGAACTATGTTGCACGAAAACAGAAATGATGAAGTGAAATATGTTAGGAACAGAGAACAGTAAAAGATATCTTTCTATAAGTGGATTATTAAAATAAAATTGGAGTTCTGTAAGTGTTTCCGAAATAAAAATAAAAGGCTAAAATATAAATCAGTGACTTAGACAGGAATGGTTTATGGATTACCATATGGAACTGGGAATTGTTTCACAAGGTAATATTCCACGACAGACATGGATGCGGAGAATGTCATTGCAAAGGTAGCTGTAGCACTTGAGACCTGCAAAAATATTTGCAGAAGATGTTAACAGAAGACGTAAACATGTTAGACTGGCCCGAGTTTTCAATCACTGGTTGAGAGTAATATCGCACCTGTGGAGGGATTCCCATCTCAAGAAAAAGTGGACCTAGAATGAAACCTCCGCCAAGACCGAGCAATCCTCCAACAATACCAGCTAATAAACCTGAACAACAACAAAGTATCAACTTGTGTACTCGCCAATTCGTCCCTGCTTCTCCTCTGGACGCAATCTTTCGCTGCCCTTTATACAGTCTAATCGCCTGATATATAGTTAATGATGCAGCAACTGGTATCTGAAACACCAAATAAGCAGAATTATCACATTCTGATGTAATAAAATCTTAAATTATCCGTCAGGATCCTGAAATTGCAGTATTGAACTTTACCTGAGCAATGTCTAACACCCAATATGGCGCTGTACAGGTTTTTATGTAATTCTGCAGGAAATATGATACAATTTTCTGTTACACATTAAAGATATGATATAACAATCACAAATAGAAAACAAAGTACCTTAGCAATCTGCAAAGCAAGGATAATCAACCAGATAACAATGAGAAGTCCAAGTGCCTTCCAGTAAATATTTTCAACCAGAGACACCTGACAATATAACATGTATCGGTATTGTTGTATGCTAGTTTCTGTAATTTTCTATCAGAACCGAAAAAAGGAAATTGTGTTATAATTCGTACCTTTTTCTTTTTCGGACCTTTGGATTCGGTATGAGCATTACTACTGTTTAAGATTTCAGGAGGAGGTGTCAGAGTCACCACCACTTCCGCATTATTATTTCCCAAGGGCGTGACAGCCTCCTGAGAACTCAGAAACAAAGTGAGAAAAAGACAACTAAAGAAGTTATTTTAGGCCTAAGAGATTCCAGGAATATAAAGTTTCAATCTTATTACCTTCTTTTTTATGGTCTCTTTCTTCCATGTTTTAATTCCCCTTAAAAAAGCCTTGGTTGACATAACTGCAAAAAGTCATAGTCAAACATCCAAGTCGATCATCAGAATCGAAATCCTCGTATGAGTATATATAACCTAGGTAGCA
Source organism: Mercurialis annua (assembly GCF_937616625.2). Taxonomy (NCBI): domain Eukaryota; kingdom Viridiplantae; phylum Streptophyta; class Magnoliopsida; order Malpighiales; family Euphorbiaceae; genus Mercurialis; species Mercurialis annua. The sequence continues at coordinate 2,122,258 of NC_065574.1, read as the reverse complement.
CGGACACTTCATTCAATCAACATGTCCTGTTTCGGAAACGTTTCGAACACTTGGACGTTTTGGACACGGAACATTTTTTACACTGTTTCCGTGTCCAAGTGTTATGTGTTCCCGTGTCCGTGTCCATGCTACCTAGTATATTAACAAAAAAGGGAGAAGTATTTCATACAAATGAAGATAATAATTAGCAGAACTGTGATCATCCAATCAGCAAAAATCATATTGAGAGTAACACCGATGCTGACTCCAAGAACCAACATTGGTTGGAACAGAAGAGCAAGATCATAGTCAATCACCGGCATTTCGAGAGTAGGATGTCTCTGGTTCAAATTGTAGTACACTGTTGAAGCTGCTGCGCCAGTTACCATGCCTAGTCAAACAAACATTAAAATTTAACCAATTTTATAATGACAAATCACATAAACATCATCTTTGAGTTCTGATTGATTTCTCTTACATTTTGATAATGCTATTGATGATTTCGCATCGAACCCAATAATCAGAGTTAGCATTGGAACATATATTCCACCTCCACCAATACCTCCTGCACTCCCGAACGCTGCTCCTAAGAATCCGATTATTGCCCCCACCACAATTTTCCAGCCAATTTTCATTTTCTGTGCATGTAACTTTCATTAATCCTGTGAAAGAAATCATAGCAAAACAATTCCAGGCTTGGTTTCTGCTTTTCTGACATTTTCCAAGTCTAGTATATATTCAGGATAACAATAAAGAAAGAAAAAATAAGTGAAAGAAAGTAGGATTACCGGCCAGACATGTTCATAATCTGAATGAGCGCCGTTTCCAGGCTGCAAATATGCATCATCACGTTGAGTCTGATTGAAAGTTGATGCTTCTTGTTGCAAACTCGACTCTGCCGCTGTCACCAACAAAGCTATAACAACTAAACCAAGCAAAGAGCTTCCTGATCTCAATCTTAAGTCCCATTCTTTTGATCCATTCCTACCCATTAATAATGTTTTCAGTCTCGACGATTTCTGCTTCAAACCAAATAACAGAAACCAAATACTATAAATCTAAACAGGAGGACTCTAAAGTAAACGAAATGCACCTCCAAAATATACTTATTCTATAAAATGTACTTAAATAAATATAGAGAGTGATTGTTTAAGCTTGCCAAAATTCTATTCCCACCAAACTTCTGTTATTGGAATTCTTCAAATATTTTCTTATTCATAGAATTTTAAAATATTGATAATACCATAGCAGCAATTTCCACAACAAAATCGAATTTGACTCTGCACGTTTTAGATTTCAATAAATAAAGCATGTATATGGCCATCACAAAATGTCTTCAAAACTACTACAGTTTTATTTTAACAACATGACTTGCAGAATCTCCAGAAACTAAAGATTCCATTGATTTGCACAACATCTTTCCGCATATTTGTCACTTAGTCAATGCCACATTAAAATTTAATGCACCTTATTCTAAGTGCTAATTGCATACAAGAAAAACAATTAATTAAGTGTCATATAATAACATTTTCAGGGTTGGGATGGCCTGCCTAATTTGTAGTCGAGTTATGCCAATGTGTTATTTTTCTTTTCTTGCTTATGTATCACAGCACGGATGAGGTTGGTTAAACCAATTTTATAAAAACCAAACCAATGGTCGAACCGGTGTGGCTACCGGTTTCTAGCTCCTGGTTGAACCAATTGAGTAAAATTGTAAGAAATTGGACCTAGCTTGCGTGGTTCATGGCCCAACCTCTAGATCATCAGGTTCAACCGCCGGTTCAGTCCGGTCCTTCTGGTATATCCGATTAGACTGGATTTCCAATTATTTGGGTTTGTTGGGCCGGGCAGCCGGCCGGTTGAACCAGCCGGTCCGGTTCTTTAATCACTGGGTCAAATTATGATCTTTGCCAGCATTAATCAGACAACAAGATCTTTATACATGATAGATAGACTATTCCAAAGTATGCTAAGAAATATGTAAATTACCCATGTTGAGTTTATTAAAGAATAAAATAGAGAAACGGATGGAAAATTATCAGCATTTAAAAACATAGGTTTGTGCTTTACAAGCCCCACGTTGGAAGAAATTAAGGCTTCAAGTCTTATCAACTAGGCCTAAAGTTTCAGATGACAAGGCGCAACTATATTACTATAAATGTTTCTAAGAGCCAGGGGCGGAATCAGGGGGGGTGGCGAGGCTCCAAGAGTCGGGGATGAGTGCCCGACCTTCGCCCCCCTCTGATTCCCCCATGGTTGTCCCTGCTGTAAGCTTCAACTCAGGGTCGCAACTAATTTTTTCATTACCAAACATTGGTATTCATTTGGTATATTGTTTGTTTGAATAACCAAACATTGGCCAAACATGTAGATTAGGCCCTTTCATTACCAAATATTGGCCTTTTCATTAACCAAAAACAGGGATAAAATCTTAATAGCCCGCTATCTTCTATATCTTCTTCAATAAATCTTTTTTTTTTTCAACCATTTGTTTATTTAATTTTTTTTTGGACCAAACTTGCCGTTTAGTAAAAAAAATTAAGTTAATTAAACGACATACAGATTCTTCTATTTTTTTTGTAAAAAATTGATGAACGAATCTTTTTAAATAAAAAATAGCCGAATGACACATTATTAGGCTTAACTTCTTTTCAGAATCCTGGTTCTGCAATTGCTAAGAGCACAGCCAATAATTCATCCTACGGGATAAGAAATGCTAAACTAAAAATTAGAAGATACTCCAGCCAGTGTAGAATAGGCTATTCAAGAATTTTGGGACAATGAAAATAGAAGAAGGTACTAAGCTTCATAAGAACATAAGTTTTCAAATCCCATGTATTCCTTTCTCTCCATCTTTCTAACTGCCCGCGCTATGCCAACACCGCCTGGTTGAGGCGAAATAAAAGGATTCAATACTGATAATAACAATATATGCAGTTTTTTTATGAAAATCTCAACATAAAGAGTAGTCTATATATATGTTCGCGTGTGCATACCTAATGATATTGCACTCACAAAGATTGTGAAGGCTAGAATGAAGATTATCAAGGATGCCCTTCCTAATATGCTAATCAGCTTTCTCACCACGTATTGGCCCACAAAAGCAGCAACAATAGCCACAGCAAAAAGGTAAAGAGCTGTTTAAAAATAAAACATAGTTAGTTGAGGAAATAGTTTCATCATATTTGCATTTTGTTGGCTATGTAAATTACCATAAGGGACAGGAAAACGCTTTAGGAGGTAATACTCTACGACAGACATAGAAGCAGAGAAAGTCATAACAAATGTGGCTGTGGCACTCGACACCTGCTTAGAAGTGGATAACACGTTTGTCAGGCGTTAAGTCAAGGTTTACTTTAGCACAAGGAAAAGTAATCAAATCATTTCCTTTAGAAAAAATATCTAATGAAGAAAGGAAAGGCAATCACACCTGAGGAGGGACTCCCATCTCCAGAAAAAGAGGACCTAAAATGAATCCACCACCAAGTCCAAGCATCCCACCAACTATACCAGCCAATACACCAATGGCACAATAGGAAACAAGTTGGTGGATTCGCCAGTCTGTACTTGCTTCTCCCCTAGATGCAATCCTCCTCCGCCCTTTGTACAGGCTAATTGCTTCATATCCAGTCACACTAACAGCTACAGGGATCTGAAAGGCAATACAAAAAGCATAGCAACCATCCCGAGTGTCTACAAAGAAGGACTTTAAAGAATTTCAGGAATATTCACGTCATTTATCGTTTAATTATTGTGCTGAAGATACCTGTGATATGTTTAATACCCAATATACTGCTGAACAGGTTGCTGAGTAATTCTGTACTAAACAGGGAATATTTCTAATCAGTCCAGCTCATGAGACCTGAAATCGAACAGTCGATAAATAGCAAGAAGCGGATAAAACCTTGCCAATCTGCAAAGCAAGAATAATCAACCACACAGCAATAAGAATTCCAAGTTCCTTCCAGCAAACATTCTCCATAATAGAGACCTGATAAGATCACAGAATCAGTCCTGAAAAACCAGTAGTAAATGAAATCCAGGCTGCAAAGATTCTTACCTCCTCTCTTTTAAACTCAATTTGTTGTCCTTGAGCAGCAGCATTGGAGCCTCCTACAGCAAGATTTTCCTCGACCTCTTCAATTGTATTTTCTGATAATGAGAGCTTAGCAAAGACAACAGACGGGGAAGAAAAAGATTAGCAAGTACAAGTACAACTTTAGTCTCCTAGATATCTAACCCTCATATTCCAAGCGTCCAGCAGCCTCCTACAAATGTAGACCAAAAAAGTTCAAATAAGTGAGCAGCGGAAATGGATCAATTTAAAATACCAATAATTCAAGCTTATCGAGTCATAGGGCTTTAGCGGACCTTTTTCAGGCTAGTTTCCTTTTTCCATGTTTCAACACCCTTAAGGAATGCCTTGGTTGATGTCACTGCAGGATACATCAGATGATCAAGAAGATAGACCAAGAATAACAATGGACAAAATTTCAAAAAATTACAATACCAATAAAAAGGATGATTAACAATATTGTTATTGTCCAGTCTGCAAAAATCACATTGAGAGCAACTCCCAGGCTAATTCCTAGAACCAACATCGGCTGAAATAGAAGTGCTAGATCATAGTCAATGATAGGCAATTCAAGTGTAGGATGTCTTAGCTTTAGATTGTAGTAAACTGTAGCAGCTGCTGCTCCTGTAATCATACCTGAATAAACCAACGGAAACCACATCTTGAGATATATATGTTAACAAAACTATTATCTAACAGTTGAAGCCATGAAGTGTTAGAATTCTAAAAAAATAAAAAATTCTGAAGAATTTTATAGAAATTTTAAATCAAACCATACAGTCTCTTAATTACCAAACCAAAATGGTAAATTTTAAAATTCTTAAATTTTGATGAATTTACCTAACATTCTTACATTTTGATGAAGTGCGCTATTTTGATAAATTTTAATTTTAATCTTCATAAAATGGTAAACTTTTTCTTACATTTCGATAAAGCTGTTGACGATTTTGCATCAAAACCAATAACCAGGGTAAGCATAGGAACAAAAATGCCACCCCCGCCAACACCTCCCACACTCCCACATGCTGCACCAAAGAATCCAATTATGCTACCAACCACAACTTTCCAGCCAAATCTCAGTTGCTGCAAAGTGTTAACTCCAAATAACACCATCAGATTCAGTTGCGTCAAAGAAATCACCATATGCATGCACAAAAATAGAATCAAAGCACTGGAATGAAAAGGTTAATAATATTGAACTATTTCCAGAGTCTGTGCGGATACTAAAATCACCTTTTGAAAAAGAAAATCTATTTTTGGACTTCCGAAACTGCTGTTTGAGAAAAGAGCGTAAATAGATGCTGTTTCAAAAAGTCTGTTTGGAATTTATAATTTTTTTAAAAATCAAACCATTAACTCAGAAAAATCTAAAAGCACCACTTTTGATACCAAACAGCAATCTCAAACAGGTCCTATATGTAAAAAAGAAGGTTGTGAAATACTGAATTACCGGCCAAACATGTTTATAACCCATTTGCCCTCTTCGGTAAAAGAAATTTGTTGCCCGCATTACATGTTGGAGCTCAACATCTTCAGGCCTTTTATACTCCCAGCATTCTTGCTTCAATCTTGGCTCAGCTAAAAGAATCAGTAATAATAGAGCTGCAACAACAAAACTACTTAAAATCGCTCCAAAAAAGATCATGCCCCACCTTGTTGACATAATCTTGGACATCGAAATTTCTTAATCCTCACTTTTTCAGTATCAAAAATTCGTTGACATAAAACTCTTAAAATAACACTCCAATCTAAGTTCTACAACGTAATTCTTTCTCATCTTTTAAGCTTATTATAATAGCGTATGCTACTCATGGTAACTAGTAAATACTTATCTGAAGCAGGTTTGATATTCCAGGAGTCTGACTCCTAACAAAATCAGAAAAGCCCACCTCTGACAAATCACCTAAGGCTGGAGTTGATAAACTAATAGCAAATTGAAAAAATACCGCTCTTCTCTTTTCCTACCTTTCTCCTCTAAAAAGTCTCTTTGTAGTCCATGTGTGAGGCATAAAAAATAAATTGAATGAACGTGACATATAAGGGAACTCTTTAAGGGAAGTAGTTTCCTTGAAGCTTTTAGAATATGAATTCACACAAGGTAAAAAAATCATTTTCAACGCCAAGAAAAGAAACGACAAAGTTCCTACAGTAATGGAACTAAATGAATTGATAAATCAATTGCATACAAGAACAACTCACTATATGATTAACATTCAAAATGCACCATAGTAAAATGTATTACAGTAGATGTGATGTGAAAGTATGGACTTGCATATATCTTGTACAGCCACAAGCTTGGCAATTTTGGCTATCCCTTGCATTCTTTTCTCATACTCAAAATAGATGGACTATTATTCTAAATCCTTTGTGTGGTGACCATACTCATGAGTCATGAGTCATGACATATTATACACAGAAGTAACTTGCATATATCATGTCTCTGGACGGAGTCATGAATACCTTAGATTCCCCAGGATGGTACTTGACGTAGCATCGCAGTATTTGAATTAGTCAACTATGAATTTAATCCAAATTAAACAAATGTAGGATTGTAGATTGGTAAGACATTTTACACAGAAAACTTGTTAAATATGAAAAACATAATTCATTCTTGTGATACACACATGACATAGTTAATGCTAGTTATGGCAACTAGCAAGTCGAACAAAAACCATATACTTTCAATGATACTTAATTTTAAACGATGAATATGTGGTCCAGAGATAAAATTCAGGACTAACATTAATAGTTAGGAGGAAAAGGGAACTACCAAAGATCTGGTTTTCCAGATAATAAAGTGACTAATGCTTATAAGACTTGTTCCATAACCCATCTTGAGTACTTGAGAAATTTAATGGCAACAATGCAGAGATTATGGATACCAAATGAAGCAGATCATGCATACAATACAAAATTATTACATGGCCCAGCTTTTGGCAAGAAGACAACATAGCCAGTAAAATACAAAGAGTCAATTATGGCTTCTCAAGAACTTAAGCCGTCCAGTAGCACAAGGCTTCTCAAACAAGCTTACACCATTAGTATTACTGTATTATAACATCAAATAGTAGATATACAGACAAGAAGACTCGTTTGCTTTTTCAACTTTACACATCATGTTCCCATTACATAATCTTTTAAAGCTTCCTTCTCGGAGGTTTGATTTCAATTAAAAGAACCAATTGCATGACACATCACAGGATCGACATCTTAGCTACTAGTAATAAGATTAAGACGTGATATGTCCATTTTATAATCTGCAAATTTTAAAATCAACTCTCTAAGAGAGATTATCTGGCAGACAGGATCTTCGCTATTACTACCAAATACCAACCAATCAAAAGCATAGAAAGAAAAATGTTCTTCTACATATGAACATGAATGATGCATTTCAATAATTAGGAATAAAATAAGTACCTTTGCCAATCTTCTTCAAACTTAAAAAGTAGTCTAGCCTCATATTTGATTTTGAGTTGAATGGAGTCCTTAACCAACTGCATTCCATGCCACATGATCAGATCATTCTTCTCACACAAGCTCATACTGATAAGCATGTATGGTTTCCACTGTAGCTTTTCAAATTACCAGGGACTAAAAACATAAGCATCCAATTTAAGGATTGATCAATTCTGATTAAAGAAATCAGACACTACACCAGTATAAATTTTTTAGGTCAATTCATTTTGTTTCTGATGCCAAACATTGGTTCCGGTTATCAATAAGACACTAGTTTCTTATCAGCGACTTCAACAACTAAGAAATTTAACTAAGTAACACGTATCTTCTTGACCAGCAGCGTCTCTTTATATTAGAATGTATGTATGATGTGAAGTCTTGCTTTTTCTTGGATATTCTAATCAGCATAGCAAACCAAATTCTTCTCAAAAGAGCAGTTACATTTCCAATATCTGCTTAAGACTTTAGGAGTAGTCCGAGTAGATCAAAATTCAGGTCTAGCAACTGAACGATAAAATGAACAAGGCTAACACACATTTTTATCCAATTGATGCCCGTATGAACTGAAACCGCAAACCTCAAACCCAACACAGTATTGTTGATCATAAATTTCACGGCCAACAGTCTCTGGCTTTCCGCAAATTTCTTCTGCATGGCCATATTCCCTTCTACTAGAACTCCCTTCCTCACATCCTCAAAAGGAAGCCAAGATGGAATAATATGAAGCACTAATTTGGTGTCTCAAAACCAGAACCAGTAAAGCTGTTATCCGTATTGATATTTTTAGCGTAACACTCTGCATATTCAAATAACCCAACTCCAAGTGTAATCGAATTCCGTACTCCTTCAGAAACCCCGCTTCCTTTCTTTAATCATTCTCCAACTAGGCCTACTTATGTTCAGAACTGACTGATTTTTTACAAAATTGCAGCACTTTGTTCCTTAGCATTATCAATAGTCCTACTACTAAAAACCATAATAACATTTCTAATTATGAAAAAAAGGAATTTAACTACTACTGAAAAAACATCTAAACAAGCTTAGTTAATAGAAGTTTGAACATAGTTCTTTCACACAACAATACCAATCTAAGACATAATTAATTAACAAACTGAAACTTTCATTTAACTCGAGACTACAGAAATTTCGAAGTGTTACAATTACAACAAGGAAACAACCATAACTAACTCATATATACAAACTAACAATTAAAGACTAAAAACATAATTTTCTTTAAAAATAAATTAAACAAAACCTTCAGTTAATATTGGCCTCTCACCTTCCTCCTCCTCCTCCACGTCGTCACCGCCAGTTTCTCCGACACCGATCTTTAACCCTTTTAACCCATCAACAACACACCCATTATCTTCCTCTCTCTCCTCCACATCACCACCACCAACCACCACTCTATCACCGCCCTCCACGTCACCTCCACCTTTCTCCACCACACAAGGTCCCGGCGCCTCCTTCCCACTCTCTACTCCAACCAAACTGTCCGGCGCAGCAGATTCCGGTGGATTACCGCCGATGACGTCATCCGATGATTCGTTAGCTTTATCAGGCCAAGGATCTTGCACGCAGTCGGTGCCTTCATCTTCGCTATCGGAAGTGAAGACGGAAGTCGCCCGTGACTTGACGGCGGAGGCGGCTTTGAGGAAAGCTTCTTTGATGGAATCCGGTGGTAATGCACAGTCTTCGAGGCCGGCGTCTTCCAGACGCGGTGGGAGGATCTTGCTTAGTAATCCGGCCGATTCTTGCTCTTTTGTTGCCTCCATTGATCAGGAAATATATTTTGATTTTGATTTTTTTGTGATCTGAGCTGAGCTGATGAAAAATGATAACTAAAGGAGCATTTTGTAATTTTCAACCGACTTTCTATCTGAACTTACCGAAATCAAAGAGAAAAAGGATAACTACAATTTGGTGTCTTAACTTTTTTAAAATGACAATTTAGTGCTTGAAATAAAAATTTATATTAATTTAGTGTTTGAACCGGCTAAAAACATGACAAACAAGTGCTTTTTAATTTTATCAGATCACTGATAAAAATTCAATACATTGGATTTCAATAACAGTAGGATAATTAAAATTTAAAACCATAAAATGTAAACATCAGAATCATTAATACATGTATCTAAAGTGAATCACCAAATACAAGATTGAATATAAACATAAAAATCTCGAATAGTAAATGAACAACGAAATGAAAATGGAACCGAGCTGCCACGGTTGCATAATTTACATCGTTAAAATCTTCATATCGCCTTTTGCCTATTATTACTCCCACTTACAATTGAATGAAAATTATACGAATCGATGATTGAATTCATAATCGAAGAAGTTCTAGCATTCGCATCCTGTAGATCTTTGTTGCCGCCCTCCGCCAACGTCAATTGTGTCAGGGAGGTATCTAACATCATCAACATGCACAAATTCAAAATCATTAGTTAGCATCAACATCGGCCGCTAAAATGTCTCAAAAACAGGCTTTTTATTCTTTTATTTTTTAACTCACATTTCTTCTTCAGGTTCATTCTTGAGTGCATTCTTGGCTATACATTGGAAAGCATCGTCCACGTTAAATCCTTCTTTTGCAGAGGTCTCAAAGTAAGGTATGTTCCCCTTAGAAGCACACCATGCCTTCGCCTTCTTCTCGGAAACCTATTAAAGTCACCGAGATACAACATCCACTCATAATTATCTCTAAATGATAAATATTTTCAGTACCCAAATATAATATAATGTGTTTAAAGATAATCACATGATCAAAAGTCTGTTTCCTTTTATTAGTTCTAATCCGTCTTAATCTTTTAAAACTAATAGCTGAGAAGAGATTCTCAAATAGGAAGGGAAACGATAAATGTTGCAAATAGAAAAACAACTTACCACCCGACTATTGCCACCATCAACATCTATTTTGTTCCCCAACACAACAAATGGGAAGTTTTCAGGATCCGATGGACTAGCCTGCAAATTCTTATCGTAAATTTACTTGAATCATTGTACAAAAGTTGTAAAAAGAATTTTCTAGTCAATGGAACAGATACGAACCTGAATCAGAAACTCCTCTCTCCAGTTATTAAGATTATCAAATGACTTCATGACATTCACATCATACACAAGAACGCAGCAGTCTGCACCACGGTAGAAAGCCACTCCTAGGCTTTGAAACCTTTCTTGTCCAGCAGTATCCCATATCTATAAACATTAAATAGTAAGGCTCAAAACAAAATTACTTAGTTTCTAGTTACTGGCATTCCACTCATTTTTGGGACACACATAAAAGCCTGTTCGCAGTACTCCATAAACATGAATGATTAACTAAAATGCACATCCAGTTCTTATTCAGACATTGTGAAATTACACACTACCGCGTCTATAATTGTAGGTTCAACCAAATTAAGTCAATAACAATTATCAGGAAGCATCTGTAGCCCCACCTTTAAAACTATACAATTAAGGCATAATAGTATGCAACATTCTTGGATCAGTTTCAGAAATACACAACCCACCGCTTGGACCACTTCCCAACTAACAATTTCAATAAGTAACAACATCAAACAAGGACAAGCCAAGCTGAAACATTATTATAGTATTATCGACAAGAAATCCTTAAATAGCTCATTTGATTGTTTCCTGATCGCTGTTTAATTGATCTCATGCTTCAGTATTTTCTACTTCATACCCCACATATTGTTATATAGTTCTCTTCAGACTTTAGATTCACTCAACAAACAGAATTCAAATTTCTGAGAATATACGCTTCGATTGCAAATTACGACCTATTAAATTTTTTCTATATTTCAATTAATTGCACAATTCTCACTACCTATAAACACAATGGCATAAAAAAAACAGCATCAATAAATTTAAAGGTAATAAATTGTACTGGTTAAAGGAAAAAAACCTGCAATGTGAACAATCTATCCTCAAACTGAACTTCCTTTGTCAAAAAATCAGCTCCTATTGTAGCTTTATACTGATTGCTAAACTTCCGATTCACATACCTAAAACCAAACAAAATTAAATTAAATTAAATCAGCAAAATCAAACAACCAAATAAATAAAAAAAATTAGAAAAAAAAATCAAGATCTCTAAAGTTTCAAAGAAAACATTACTGATTCATCAACGACGTCTTTCCCACCCTGCCAAATGATTCACACAAAAAATAAAAAAATGTCAGACAAAAACCGTAATTAATCTTAATTGTGGTTTTACATCTTAATTAAAAGAATATATAATTACCCGCTGTCGCCGAGAATTATGACCTTGAGGAGCATGCGTCTACGAGAAGCCATTGATGGGGGATCCTTAGAGATTGAATCTAATCTGAAGATATAATTTTAATTTTTTAATGCAGATTAAAAGTTTCTGATTTGAGTGAGTTGTAGTTTTTTTGGTTTCTGTAAAAAGAAAATGGTTTTTTAGCTGTTTCTTTTTTGCCACCTAAGCAGACAAATATACTGTTTTACTTTATTTCTCATATTTCATTTTCGATAACCATTGGATCAGAATGGCCCATTGATTGGGCGAGAATATTCTAAATTCTAATACATATTCCTCTCTTTTAAATGTTTTAATTTATTTATTTATTTATTTATTTTGTCAAGGGTTAAATCTCATCTAATGAAATGTAAAAGTTACAAAATTAAATGACACCTCGTTAATTTTGAGTGAACCACTTTAAAATAAGATGATGAGAACTATAAAAACACCTCTTTGAATAATAAAGTGAGAATTGACTCTATTAATAAAAATTTGTCAATCTATTTCTAAATAGTAGATGATTATAGACTGTGAGCAACACCTCCTTTATCAATTCCTCTAAAAATACACATTCTCCGTCAATGTTTGAACTGCCAATGCTTCTACAACTCTAGTTGTTATTTTATTTAAGCCTTTGGACTTTGTGAGCTGTACTCTGCTGTATGGGCTCTATGATCCAAAATTTGCAATCTGAAATTTATGAGTCGGGATAGCTGTATGAATTTGTGGGCTGACTTGTGGCTGAGATTTAAATTGATTGAAATTGTTTTGTCTTATGGTATGTTATCGCTAATGAAGTGACAACATTATCAAAATGTAGCCATGAGTATGGGCCGGGTTCGGCCACTTTATTAATTTTTATGTGAATTCAAGCTCGGTCCGAATTTCATATTTTATACTTAAACTCGAATCTTATACTCATAAATATAATCTCGCGCGGACGTTTTGAGTTTATATGAATAACTGAAAAAAATGAAAGTCTGAGCTTGCTCATAAAATAGTAAGATTTTTGTATATTCGGGTTTTGGGTGGACTCATATCACAAAATTAGTATGTAAGTCCGGTTCTAAAGGGATGGGCCTGGACATTGCTGGCGGGATACAGGCCCATAAAAAGGTCTACAAAAATGTAAACAAAAACGAAAAATGAAGCATATTGGGCTAAATAGTATTCCAATACGATGAGTTAGGCAGGCTGGCCAAACAGCTGATCAGCAAATCAAGACAAAACCAACCGAACCGTTAAGCATCGGTCAGGTCGAATATTTGACAAGTCATCGCCAACCAGCTTGGAAGAAGCATACGAAGCATCGTAATAATGCTCAACTGTCTACACTGCATAATAGAATCAGAACAAAACAAAAAAGTCAATCCAAACCAACAATCAATCGATCAAAAAAGCTCTGACCTTTCTAACGAATTCATCATTACCACCAAAACCCAGTTCTCCAAATCAATGAATTCCCACATTTGATCTCAAAAAAACCAGTCAAAAAATGGGTCTGTTCACTCTCACACTCGCCGGCGCCGGTTTTATTCTGATCGGTGCACACGAATTTTTAAAGAACCCAAAAAAGAACCAGTCCTTACTCTACATGGGTACTTCTTTTTTCTCAATTCTCTTCATTATTGACTCTTTAATCTCACTTTTCAGCTCAATTAACTCAAAAGATCCAATTGGGTCTGCTTTACAGTTGCAAATTCTTGCCATTGCCGCACTTTTTTTACTCTACTCAGTTTTATCTCTAGCCTCAGCTTTTTCAGGGTCAGTTCATTTCCCCAACTCAATTCTTGAATTGGTTCTGTTATTTGCTTTTATAGAAGAGTTTTTGCTATATTATTTGCAAAGAAAGGACACCAGTGGGATTGAAAACAGGTACTTTGATCTCATTCTTGTACCCATTTCAATCTGTGTGGTCTCCACAGTTCTTGAGTTGAAAAGTTCATCTGATAATGCAAGAATGGCACGTGGGATTGGGTTGGTTTTGCAAGGGACTTGGTTTGTTCAAATGGGGATTTCTTTTTATAGTGATATGATTGTTCATGGCTGTGCTTTGCATGAAAAAAGTAGAGGGGATTATACTGTGAAGTGTAAGGGGCATCCTGAGTATCATAGGGCTAGAGGGATTGCTACTCTTCAGTTTAATTGTCATCTTGCTTTGCTTGTGGTTCTTGTTATGGTTGCTTACTCCATTGTCGGTAATAAGAATGGCGATGGCGATGATAGTGTGCGGTATAGGCCTCTTGGGGCGGAGATGCTGCAGATGGAGAATAACGGGCACTTCAGTTTGGATTCCGACGAGGACGAGATTCGAGAAGAGGAGAATGGGAGTAAGGAGAAGTTAGCTAGAGTAGAAAATGGTGTTAATGGTTATAGTTCTCATGAATGAGGTAATCCTAGAAGCTAATTTTGATCTAGTTTATTCTTTATTAGTAGAAAAAGATGGATTTTTTTATTGGTTGGTGTAAATGAAACGTAATTATTCCTTTTAGCAGTTTTGAGACGACAATAATATTTCTTGTTTCATTAAGTGACTTTGTGTTTCTTTACTTCTTTTGGTGAAATTTTGATTTTTTGCATTTCTTGTCATTTCTGGCTAATTTTGCTTTAAGTTCTATGTTGACATTGAGTAGTTGTTAATTGAATATTTAGTTATATTTACTTATTATTTCAAAACACAATTGTTCCTCCATTCGGTGTCAAATGCTGTACTCAAGCTAATTTAAAGGTACATTAAAAATTCTGGGAAAACAAAACTTATGGGGCTCTCTAGTTTATTAGACATGAGGAATTACTTCCGAGGGAGTTCAGGGCTTCTTAAAATGCAATTCTTGTTGTGAACATGTAACTGCATATCTACAGTTATCTGGTTTTTTAAGTTACTATGTTTAACACATCGTTTGAGTGGCTGTCGTGTTTCGTTTTGTTCCAAATGGGGGAAGTAGATTTACAAGGAGACTCTGCATGGACCACCAGAGTGTCTGAGTGGATCAGAACTTCTTTATCTAGGACTTTGAAGATTAACCTCTTAACTTAAATATGTATGTTAATTGTCTTCAGTCTAAAATTCTAGAGCTGTGGTTTATAATCTGAAAGCACAAGGCTCGTCTGAATATGTTTCTCTAGATGGAGTGTTGCCTTGACGTATTTTTCACTTGTGTCGATAAGTAAATTGGCCATGATAATAAAACATTGATTTGGTTGGAACATATGTAGCAAGGAAATGTTAGAACGGGAAACATCAAAATTATGTTTTTTACAAGAATAGATTGTAAATTTAAATTTTTGAAGTTTCAGAAGTGCTGGAAACATAAAGGAAATACCGAAACGTAGAACTTGACAAATTAACGTGCAACATAGGTTGGAACAGTCTGAGTAGCACACAGGAGAGGGTTTTCTGATGATAGTCTTTTAACTGCCAAAAAATATGAAGCTTTTGCGATTATATGGAGTGGCTTTGATTTTCCAGAAAGTGGTAACTTGATATGAGGGTTCACTCTGCCTTCTTTTCGAATCACCCTGTGTATACATGCGCTTTCATGTTTAAGCCTGCAGTTTTATGACATGATTCTTACTAGTCTTCAAGGAGATCATTTTACAACTGCAGTCAACAATTGTCTATTAAACCATAGTGACTGCTATGCAGATTAGATTTATGACATGAATCTAATTTTTTCAATTTTAGCTTTCTGTTATCAAAACCATTACAGGTCTTTTGTTTTTCTGTTTCTAGTTTGCTATACCGTCCGTTACTTTCATTGCTTTTCTTAGAAAGACAGAGGATTGCTCTGTTTTCTGGGGTCACTGTTGGCACCATGCAAAATAGTTCATATATTTGTCTTTTCAGGTGTTTTTAAGACTATGATGAATTTACTTTACTTATAATTTACTATTAAGTAGATCCAGAGATAATTATTAAACAGGAACAAACAAAATAAGACTAAGGAGCAAAATGAGAAGAAAAATATTTGGTTTGTCATTTCATATTTGAACAAATATCGTTAGAGATTCAAAGTTATCATTCTCATATTATCTTTCCGCAACATAATAGTTCAAAACTATATATTTACATTGAATATGAAATTCCTATAGTACAAAATTGTTTGTGTTGTTAGTGTAGAACTATATATATTGCCTTATTTATGCCCTGCTCAAGTTGGAAGTGGCATCAATGAAACTCTCTTCTGTGCAAGGAATCGTCAAACCACCCATCGGATGATCAAACCCGAATTCTTCTTCAGCTTTATTGAGCAAATCTTGGAACAAAGGCTGGTTCAAGTACGATACTGGAACCAAGAACCGCTTCTTCTCTATCTCACCAACGTACACTGCTAAGAAACCTCTCGGCACATCTAAAGATCTTGAAGTGGATTTCTTTGCAGAGAAGAAAGAAGCACGGAGAACACTAGGAAATCGCACTGCCATTGTTTCTTGGATGAATTTTTATAAATCTGTTGGAGGAAATTAAATGTTTTTCTTGCAGAGGATAGCGTTTGAAGAGAGTAAAATTGTTGGTTTGAGCATAAGGGTATTTGGAGATAATATATAGAGATAGTGAAATTAGTGAATGAGATGGTATCACATGCATTGTCTTCTAACTAATCAACAAAATGGGGTATACATAAATTTCATGTTGAAGAGCAACTGAAAATTTGCAAAAGGACAGCTAGAAAATAGGTGCTGATATAGATGTTAAAGCTATAAATATAAGCCATAGATTGGATTTATGACATACTTAATTGTGAGGAAAGTATACGAGTGGTTTGTTAAGCTGCTGCTGGCTTAACTCAAGTGGAACATAAATGGACACACCATGTTTACTTTCATTTTGAGTCTAACCCTTGAACTAATTGTCTCAACAGTGTTCTTATATCATTTCAAATATTTTGCTGGCCTTCAATTTGTTTATAGAATTAGTGGTAGGGCTTGAAGGTATTGTAAGCAGTAGACATAATATCATGTTTGCTGATAAGTTAGAAGGCAATGCCACATGACCCTTAAATACTTATGTCCTAACCAAATTGTTTTTAACCACTCACTTAAACCTTCCATATACTCATCATCTATATATATCTCATCACTTAGAAAGATCTGGCAAAAGCTACCGTACACAGCTATACCATTATCTTAAACTACATAGTTAAACCTCTCAACATTATCCGCAAAGTTACATCCAAAGAATCGCCATGGCCAGACATCTTGCTGCTGTTTTCGCCAAGCAAATTCTTCGCAGATCTACTGATAAAACTTACTCAAGATCGTCAAATGTGCCGAAAGGTTTCCTAGCAGTTTACATTGGAGAGACGGGTAAAAAGAGATTCGTAGTTCCAGTGGCCTACCTTAACGAACCTGCATTTCAAGATTTATTAAGCAAAGCAGAAGAGCAGTTTGGTTTCGATCATCCAATGGGCGGCTTGACAATTCCTTGCAGAGAAGAGACTTTCATTAATGTCACTTCTAGCTTGTGTAGATAGGTCAGATGCAAAAACTAATGTAGTGTCACAGAAAACAATTTTGTCATGGCACAATAGGCCAAATCAATGTATACAATAAACACTTCTTTTTAAACTGTATAACATTTTTTCTTTTCAAATGAATTTTTTTATTGCATGTTGGGAATTCTTTATCTTTAATGCTCAAATAAAAACTAAGTTAGATATAATAAACAACATGGTTCAGCGTTGCTTTAGTGTAAATAATTAATGTTAAATGCATCAGAAATTGAACCAATCTCTTCAACAAGTTTCGCTTAGGAGGTCACATACTTAGATTTCGCACTTGATCTAGTAACAATCTTATGCTTCTTAACACTACATGGGTTACAAGCTATGTTGGATAAAAACTTATAAAGTTCTATATTTTTAAAATTCATTTATGTTGCTAGAAACATTTCTGAAAATCAAAACTCTATATATTTATAAAGTATTCTTATAGCAAAATATTAATTTTATGGTTTTATGTTTTGTTTCATTTTTGTGCTATATGGGTTGCAGCTTGCAAGTCTCATGCAACATATTTCACTGTCCTGTAAAGGGTAATGTGTATCAATTATCACACAGTCTTTCTTATGATCTACTCAAGGATGAAGTGACATCTTTTCGGGTGGCATTTAACCGGTATATGGTGAATTTACTGTTGTAATAATAACTACATCTAACAGTTAACTAGATTCAGAGATTTAATATCTTGCACAGAAGCCAACAAAACAAAAATATGCAGAAAAATGAGAGGAAAATGAGTGAAGAGTTAAACAAGAACAATCATTGCTTAAACTTTCTGCTTGAACTAAGTTGGCTGCTAAAAGATGATAAGATTAGAAAATATTCCAAAAGTGATACATTGATGAAGAGCCATATAGTCCTTTTTGAGGTAAAAGTAGTTCTTTTATAAAATTCCCGTGTTACAATATGAGCAAGAGTGTTTGAAATAATATATTTACATTCTTCTGTATATGAAAGTCCTATGGTGCAAAACTGTTTGTGCTGTTAGTGTAAAGCTCTATATTCACTAATTCAAACTCTGCTCAAGTTGGAAGTGACATCAATGAAATCCTCTTCTGTGCAAGGAATCGTCAAACCACCCATCGGATGATCAAATCCGAATTCTTCTTCTGCTATATTTAGCAAACCTTGGAATGAAGGCTGGCTCAAGTACGATACTGGAACCAAGAACCGCTTCTTCTCCATCCCGCCAACGTATACTGCCAAGAAACCTCTTGGCACATCTAAAGATCTTGAAGTAGATTTCTTTGCAGACAAGAAAGAAGCTCGAAGAACACTAGGAAATCTTACTGCCATTGTTTCTCGGATGAACAATTAAAATATGTTTGAGGGAATTGAAATTTTTCTTGTAAAGGATAATGTTTGAAGAGAATGTAAAATTGTTGGTTTGAGAAGAAGAGTGTTTGGAGATAATATATAGAGATAATGAAATTAATGAAGGAGATGGTATCACATGCATTGTCTTCTAACTAATCAACAAAATGGGGTAATTACAAAATTCATGTTAGAAGGCAACTTACAGATTGGAAAAGGACAGCTGGACAATCGCTGCTGATGTAAAGCATATAAGCGAGAGATTAATTGGATTAGGTAGGTCGATCCATGAGACAAGTAATTAAGTAGATAAGTATTGGATTAGGGACATAGCTCGTGTTATCTGCTGTGTAAAATCAACGAGACAAAGCCATGTGACTTCCAAAAGCTGAAGAAATGTAAGGCTGTTAAGGATTCATATGATATTTGAGGTGGTGCTAGCTAATACAAATGGGACATGAATGGACATACAAACTTTACATTACACAGACGATTTTAGACAATTGTCAAATTGACCACCAAGGGATTAATTGTCTCCACCATGTTCAATATCAAGATCAGCTATGGTATCATTTCAAATCTTTTGCTGCCCTTCAATTTGTTTAATAGACATAAATGTAGGTCATGGAGGTATTATAACCAGCAGACAATGCCACATGACCCTTAAATGGCTTATGTCCTAACCAATTCGTTTTGAACCACTCACTCATATCTTCCATATACTTACTCATCATCTATATATATATCTCTACACTTTGAAACCTCTAGCAAACTCAACCATACACAGCAATACCATTCACTTAAACTACAGAGTTAAACCTCTCAACATTCTTTACATCCAAAGAATCAGCATGGCTAGACATCTTGCATCTATTCTCACCAAGCAAATTCTTCGCAGATCTGCAAACAAAGCTCACTCAACATCTTCAAATGTGCTAAAAGGTTTCCTAGCAGTTTACGTCGGAGAGACGGAGCAAAAGAGATTTGTAGTTCCAGTGTCCTATCTTAATCAGCCTGCATTTCAAGACCTTCTAACCAAAGCAGAAGAACAGTTTGGTTATGATCATCCAATGGGCGGTTTGACAATCCCTTGCAGAGAAGATACTTTCATTAATGTCACTTCTAGCTTGAATAGATAATTAGATTCAGATGCCAAAACTAATGTAGTATCACATAGAAACAATTTTGTTATAGCAAAATAACAAGTCAATGTAAATATAAAATAGTTCTTTTTATACAGAAACATTTTTTCTTATCAAATGAGGAATGTTATTGCATTTTGTGAATTAAATCCCTGCAGTTTTCGTAAGACAATCAGTTTCGTCCTCAAACTGAAACTTGAACTAGCTAGAGTCTAATCAAATAGTTTAATCTTTTTCTACTTATACTTTTATGCTATGTTTTTATTCGAGTTCTCAAACGATAAGTACGCAGAAACGAAAAAAACCGACAGCAGAAGACAGAGGTAATTGCAGGCCTCCATTCTGCTGGGTCCATTGAGCTGCATACAAATTTCATGTTGGAAAACAACAATATTTCCTAAGAATTGGAAAAGGACAGCTGAAAAAAGAAACTGAATATTGAGGTTAAATACAATCCCACCCATAACATGGAATTGTTTTCCAGGAATAAGAGCCTTTTGGGCTATGCAAGATTGGCGAAGTGAGTCAGAATATGAAGATGTTTGCTTAATTGGAATAACGGCTAGCTAGTTGTGGCAAAAGTTAAGTTATTATAGTTAATGTTTAGTTAGATGTTTTATTTTCCCACATCGAAAAGAAGATAAAAGAAGCAGAAGGGCGTGTATTATAAAATGAAAAACTTGAGAAGATGCAAAGCATACCTTTCTCGGCCTTTTGGCTAAGATCAAGTGTAGTATCTGTTCTTATCAGTTTAATATCTGATATGTGGGTCACTGGCCCACACGATATTAAATTTATTTTTTCGAGGGGAGAGTCCGTCACAGTAGCTTGCTATTGGGACTCTTGAGCGTCGCCCATGCGTTGCACTACTGCAAGGGCCTGGCGCACCCTACCAATTCAAGTTGAAGGAATTTGAACCTTTTTTTATACAAGTGATCAAATATATGGAAATAGTTCATAATTTATGTTCTATTTACTGAAAATAATAATGATTTTAACATTTGAAATCATATTTATATTTCAAAACTTTCTTTTCATTGCTCACTTGTTTAAAAAGTAGAGCAAGCAGGGTCCACTAACTCATATCTTCCATATACTTACATATTGAAACAACCAGAAAAAGCAAACTTAACAACAAGACTGCCCTTCGCTTAGACTGCAAAATTAAACCTCTCAACATTATCCTCAAAGTTACATCAAAAGGATCAGCATGGCCAGACATCTAGCTGCTGTTCTCGCAAAGCAGATTCTTCGCAGATCTACAAATAAAGCTTACTCAACATCTTCGAATGTTCCGAAAGGTTTTCTAGCAGTTTACATTGGAGAGACAGAGAAAACAAGATTTGTAGTTCCAGTGTCGTATCTTAACGAGCCTGCATTTTAAGATCTACTGAGCAAAGCAGAAGAGCAGTTTGACGATTCCCTGCAGAGAAGAGACTTTTATTAATGTCACTTCTGGCTTGTTTAGATAGTAAGAATGAGATGCCAGAACTAACGTAGTGCCACAGAAAAATAATTTTGCTATGGTAGAATAGGCATAACCGATGTAAATAATTACATTTATTTCTTTTTAAACGAGGAATTTTATTGCATTTTGTGAATTAAATCACTGCAACATACTCATTTACATTCTCAATTTGAGTCTTCCACTATTAACATATACATGCTAGCAATTACTATAGTATTATTAGCAACTCTATGCAAGCAACAATAATTCTTTAGTTTTTTCGCTGAACTGAAAATATGCAGGTGCGATCATTTGTGTTTTTTCTTCTGGATTGTTTTGTTCTTTACATTGCAGCTGTTTTATTTTTCTATAGAGTTTGCTTTATAGTATTGCTATTTTCATTGTTTTTCTTTATAAAAACAGAGGATTCCTCTGTTTTCTGTAGTCTCTCGTGGCACTATGCACAATAGTTCACAGATTTATGTTTCGGGGTGGCATTCAACAACTATGATGAATGTACTGTTCTTATAATAGCTACAGATCAAAATTCCAGAGATGTAATTTTATTGCACAAAAACAAACAAATCAAAACTATTCCGACAAAAGAGAAGAAATGATGGTAAAGATTAGAAAACAAGAACCAACCGGCCTACTAAAAGATGTGCTCTCAAGAGAATAACAAACAAATTCCATATACATCCTACCTCTCGAACAAGAACAAACAAATACGTGAGAATAAATAACGAAGATTTTCTTAATTTGGATAATGTTATGTAAATATGAATTGATAGATAAGGTTCCTTAAGAGGAATAATCTTTAGGAACCACCCTGGTAAATTATAAACACTAAGTTATTAAAGATTAATAGGATTAAGATTATGGTATAATCATTCGGCTAAACAAAAATATTTGCGCGATTGGAATCTCAGTTTGTATCAATTAACTAAATTGTTAAAATTACAAAAGTTATACATTGATGAAGAGCCATATATATAGTACTTTTGCTGTAAATACGAGCAAGAGTGTTTGATATAATATATTAACATTGAATACAAAATTCCTATGATACAAAATTGTTTGTGTTGTCAGTGTAAATTAAGCTCTATATTCTCTTATTTATGCTCTACTGAAGGTCGAAGTAACATGAATGAAATCGTCTTCCGTGCAAGGAATCGTCAAACCGCCCATGGGATGATCATACCCGAATTCTTCTTCTGCTTTATTGAGCAAATCTTGGAACGAAGGCTGGTTCAAATATGATATGGGAACCAAGAATCGCTTCTTCTCCATCTCGCCAACGTACACAGCCAAGAAACCTCTCGGCACATCTAAAGACCTTGAAGTAGATTTCTTGGTGGACAAGAAAGAGGCACGGAGAACACTAGGAAATCTTACTGCCATTGTTTCTTGGATGAATTTTTATAAATATGTTTGAGGGAGTTGAATCTTTTCTTGGAAAGAGTAGTATTTGAGGAGAATGTGAAATTGTTGGTTTGAGCAGATGAGTGTTTGGTGACAATATATAGAGATCCTGAAATTAATGAAGGAGATGGTATCACGTGCATTGTCTTCTAACTAATCAACAAACTGGGGTATTTACAAAACTCATGTCGAACGACTAGAAAATGACGTAGAGATTAGAAAAGAACAGCTGGAAAATCGGTGATGATCTAAGCTAGAGATCGATGGATAATTAGATTAAATAAATAAATCCTTGAGACAAGTAGTTAAGTAGATGAGTATTAGATTAGGGACATAGTTGCAATGAAAGTATGAGTGGCTTGTATTTCTATGCACTTACATGATATCTGCTATGTCTACTGCCCTACCACCTGCTTGCTAATACAAATGGGACATAAATGGACACACCATGTTTAGAAGACAATGCCACATGACCCTTAAATGGCTTATGTCCTAACCAAATTGTTTTTAGCCACTCACTCAAACCTTCCATAAACTTGCTCATCATCTATATATATCTCTACACTTTGATATTTCTAGCATACTCAACCATACACAGCAATAACATTCACTTAAATTACAGAGTTAAGCCTCTCAACATACATCCAAATAAAAGTATGGTCAGACATCTTGCTGCCGTTCTCGCCAAGCAAATTCTTCGCAGATCTACAAGTAAAGCTTCCTCAACACATTCAAACGTGCCAAAAGGTTTCCTAGCCGTTTATATTGGAGAGACGGAGAAAAAGAGATTTTTAGTTCCGGTGTCCTATCTTAACCAACCCGCGTTTCAAGATCTGCTTAGCAAAGCAGAAGAGCAGTTTGGATTTGCACACCCAATGGGCGGTTTGACAATTCCTTGCCGAGAAGAGACTTTTATTAATGTCACGTCGAGCTTGCGGTGATAGTAAGACCAAGACACCAAATTAGTTTAGTGACATAGAAAAACAATTTTGTTAGGCCAAATCAATGTAAATATTCAACACTGTATAGTAACATGTTTTTCCTTTTGAAATACTAATGGAAAAACGTAAATGTTAATTAATTTAGCTTTTTTTTTGGATTAATGAAATTACAGAAATAAACAAAGGATCAATTCACCCCCTCAACTTGGCACGAAATATCAAATGAGTCATTTTGGACGTTTTTAGGTCAAACAAACCCGCAACTTGCGTTTTTCGCTCAAATCAGCCCCCTTGACACAAAAACACCCCAAAAAGAGAGTGAGATTGCTAAACCCAAAAATTAATTCTAATTAATTACGATTTAATTCTAATTAAACACAATCAAAATTATAATTAACACTAATTAAACTTAATTATTCTAATTTAACACCTAATCAACAGTAATTAACTCTAAAAAGAACTAATTAAACCTAAACTCAAGTTTCCGCCGCCGCCACAGTTCCTTCCATCCCTCGCCGAGCAGCCAAACTGGATAAACCTAACCTAATTAACAACTAGAACTACCCACCATTGCCGCCGCCGCCACTGCTCTCATTTTCCAAACTAAACTACCGCCTGCCTCCATGATTCATAGCAAAAGGATCAATCAAAGAAGAGCAAAATTATTGTTTCATTTCAACAAATCAATAAAATTGAAACAAAAAAAACAACAAACCAATTCCCAGTAAATCAAACCAATTCAAAGAAAAAAAAAACAAGCAACGATAAACGGCGATAAAGCCACGATCTTTAAAAGTCGATGAACGGTTGCAGGTGATGGCGACGCTGGTTGCTAGAAGAAAACGACGGTTGCTGCTCGACAAGGATGACGAACAATCGAAAATGGCGGAGGCGATAGCAGGCGAATTACGGCTAGCGAGAACGTGATCCTCAGGAAGCCAAAGGAGTAGTTTTGCTTCGTCCAAAGAGATGCAATCGTATAGTCACAATCGCCTGAGTAAGGTTCTGAAGAAGGTCGGCAGCGGTGGTTACTAGTGATGGAGGTGGCGGCGGAGTGAATTTGAGAAGATGATTAGGGTTAGGTCATACAATAAAAATTTGGTTTCATTAAAAATGTAAAAAGTGCAATAACTTTCCTATATTTTTATATAAAATTTTAAATGATATATGAAGTTTTTATATTATATGAATTAAATAGATAATTAAAAATTGTTAAGTATTAAATAAACGAATTTGATTAATATTAAGGATCATTTTTAGCTTTTTTCCATTTTCTAATGGAAAGTGTGTTTCAAACGCAAAGGTGAGAGTGGGAGAGGGTGTGTTCCGAAAATAATTTTATCGATATTTCCCAAGTTGAGGGGGTGAAATGACCCTTTATTCACAGAAATCATTGAAAAGGTCGGTTCTTAAATAAAAAATATTGCAGAATTGAAAACTCTGTAGCAGCAAAACAGAGTTATTGGTCCAACACATATACTCTCCTCAAAAAAAATTAAATCGGGCTAAAATTAACATATTTAGAAGTTTTAGTTAGAATGGATAAAAGTTGCAAAAGTTTGGCTTTTTTGGATCATTAGGCTAAAATTTTATATACTACTATTTTTTTTCATTATGAACTCTTTATTTCAAAAATAAGTTCATAGATTACAGTATATTTTATTTTTGTCAATTAGATTTTTTATATATATATATATACTGCTTGAATATAATTATTGCGGACCAGACTGCCAAATTATTTTAAAGAATATATTAATTTATATGGTTATAGTTATGGACATATAAAATCATATTTTTAAGATAATAAATGCTAAATACTCTATCTCGCATGTTATAGAGCAATGTGTAAATTGTTCAGGGGGATAAATGGACCATTATCCAAATCTTATAGGGCTCGAAGGGTTTGCAAATTAAGTTCTTACGTGGCAACATATCATTTGCAGTTGCATAACTAATTTTCCCTCCAACGAATCTGTTACTGTTTCTATATATAACCAACAGAGATCAGAGAAGAAAAACATCACTACTCCTCTCCCTCATTTGCTTTTCTTTTCTTTCTTAAAGTTAGAACAGAAAATGAACAGTGATCACCGATTGACTCCGTCTGAGAGGGCACAAGTTGAAAAATGGCTAGCGACGGAACCCGGTTTGAATGTTAGAGCCAATAATAAGACAGTTTATGGAAAACTCAGACCAGATTTTGCACCCTTGTTCACTAGAGTGAGTCTTTAATCTTAAATCCTTCTGTTTAGTGTCTTGAAGATAAATGTATATCGAATCTTTATTTGTTTTTCTTTCTTTTCGGGTCTTTAGGGTTTCAAATCTTGAAGATTATTAATGTAGTTTCAAATCTTGAAGATTAATGTAGTTTCAAATCTTTAATTGGTTTTCTTGAAGATTAATGTAGTTTCAAATCTTATTAATGCAGCTTTAAATCTTGAAGATTAATGTAGTTTAAATTTTTTATTTGGTTTTCTTGAAGATTAATATAGTTTCAAACCTTTGTTGTTTTGGTATTTCAATCTTGCATTTGATTCTCGGAATTTCAAGAATATAGTCATTTATCCTGTTTGTTTGACTAGAAAATCTGTATTGTAAAAGAATCTTTAGGCCTAGGGTTTGGAGATTCTTTTTGTAGCGAAATAATCTTAAAGCATTTGATTTCTTGAAAATAAAGATGTGTGCGGTGAAGTAATTTGTTTGGTTAGTAGGAAAGTACAGAAAGAAAAAATTTGTGTTTTACTTCTGTGTTGTATCCTGAGAAAATGACTATGAACATTGAAAGATTTACTTCTGTGTGGTATCCTTTATGACCCAGACGAGCAGAGCAAGCTATGAAGAAGCAAGAACAGGCGCAGCAGCAACTGAATTATACTCGGGACAAGTATATGACTATTACAGGCAGTGCCTGCGTTTAATGCAGCTTTTGGAACAACCACCGCGACAAGCTGATGGTGTTCGTCGTCAGCAACAAATAAAGCAGCAGTGGCAACAAATACAACATCAGTGGTGGAAATTGGAAGAACTGCGACGCCTGAGGACACTAAAGAAATTGCAAGCTATTAAACAGCAAGCTGAAGAAGATAAATACAGGCTATTAACGTCATTCTTGTTTCGGGATAACTCCTTTTTAACACCATGGAATTGGAATCCTGAAAATCCTGAAAATCGCAGTGCACAAGGAGAGCGAATTGTGTTTGAGCCTGGTTCTTTTTTTACTCATGACAAGCCTGTTACTAGACGATGTTTTTCATACTTATCTGCATAATAATAGTAACATGTAAGCATGTATTCTGAAGAGGGAAGACTTAGAAGCCTGTTACTATACGATGAGTAACTATTGGAAACCTGAAACTGAAAAATTAAGTTCTACATTTGAATTTGGAATTAAGACAGTCACTGGAACAATGTGTGGAAGCAATATAAGAACTGCTCGTGAATGAAAAGGGTTATCGGATTTTCAAAATTGTTATCGGATTTTGAATGAAAATTGTTATCGGATTTTGTGAATTAAAGCCCTGTAATTTTCTTAAGACAATCACTTACATTCTCTATATGAGTCTTCCTCTATTAACAAATACATGCTCGTAAGAAGTATAGTAAAGTTTCCAAGTTTTGTGCAAACAAGGCACTGCTAAAAAAATTACTAGTTTAATAGGAGAGATATCAAATTAGTTTAATTCATTCTAACAAATATACACTCTCCTGGCTCCTCGTTCAAATTTTTTCACTTACACTGTAATCGAAATAAAATTCTTTAAATCTGGCTAAAATTAACATATTTAGAAGTTTTAGTTAGAATGGATAAAAGTTGCAAAAGTTTAGCCTTTTTAGATCATTAGGCCAAAATTGTATATACTATATTTTCTCTTATTATGAACTCTTTTTATCTTAAAAATAAGTTAATAGATTACAATATATTTTATTTTATCAATTAGACTATTTTTGTATTTACTGCTTGAAATAATTATCACGGACCAGACTGTCAAATTATTTTAAGGAATTTTTTTTATAAATATTCTATCTCATGTAAAATCATATTTCTAAGATAATAAACGCCAAATACTCTACCTCGTATGCTATAGAGAAATGTGTAAATTGTTCAGGGGGCTAAATGGCCCATTATCCAAATCTTATACACGTGGCAACATATCATTTGCAGTTGCATAACTAATTTTCCCTCCAACGAATCTGTAACTGTTTTTATATATAACCAACAGAGACAAGAAAAGAAAATCATCACTACTCTACTCTCTCATTTTCTTTTCATTCTAAAAGTTTTTTTTGGATGAATATAATTGTTTCTTAAAGTTAGAACAGAAAATGAACAGTGATCACCGATTGACTCCTTCTGAGAGGGCACAAGTTGAAAAATGGCTAGCGACGGAACCCGAGTTTCGGAATGTTAGAGCCAATTATGGGAAACTCAGAGCAGATTTTGAGGTGAGTTGTTAATCTTTAATCTTTCTGTTTAGTTTCTTGAAGATAAATGTAGTATCGTATCTATATTTGTTTTGCTTTCTTTTCGGGTCTTTAGGGTTTCAAATCTTGAAGATTAATGTAGTATTTTCAAATCTTTATTTGGTTTTCTTGAAGATTAATGTAGTTTCAAGTCTTTATTGTTTTGGTTATTTCAATCTTGCCTTTGATTCTTGGAATTTGAAGAATAAATATAATCATTTATCCTGTTTGTTTGACTAGAAAATTTGTATTGTAAAAGAATCTTTAGGCCTAGGGTTTGGAGATTATTTTTGTAGTGAAATAATATTAAAGCATTTGGTTTCTTGAAAAATAAAGATGTGGTGAAGTTTGTTTGGTTTGTAGGAAAGTAAAGAAAGAAAGAAAGTTGTGTTTTACTTCTGTGTTGTATCCTGAGAAAGTGACTAAAAACATTAAAAGATGAACAGAAAATGTACAGTGATCACCGATTGACTCTTTCTGAGAGGGCACAAGTTCAAAAATGGCTAGCGACGGAACCTAAGGTGAGTCATTAATCTTTAATCTTTCTGTTTAGTTTCTTGAAGATAAATGTAGTATCGAATCTTTATTTGATTTTCTTGAAGATCAATGTAGTTTCAAATCTTGAAGATTAATGTAGTTTCAAATCTTGAAGATTAATGTAGTTTTAAACTTTTATTTGGTTTTCTTGAAGATTAATATAGTTTCAAATCTTGAAGAGTAATGTAGTTTCAAATCTTTAGTTGGTTTTCTTGAAGACTAATGTAGTTTCAAATCTTTATTGTTTTGGTACTTCAGTCTTGCCTATGATTCTTGGAATTTTAAGAATATAATCATTTATATATCCTGTTTGGTTGACTAGAAAATTTGTATTGTAAAAGAATCTTTATTTGGCCTAGGGTTTGGAGATTCTTTTTGTAGCGAAATAATCTTAAAGCACTTATGTTTCTTGAAAAATAAAGATGTGGTGAAGTTTGTTTGGTTAGTAGGAAAGCAGAGAAAGAAAAAAATTGTGTCTTACTTCTGTGTTGTATCCTGAGAAAATGACTAAAAACTTCAAAAGATTTACTTCTGTGTTGTATTCTTTACGATCCAGACGAGCGGAACCAGAAATGATGATCATGAAGAGAAAAGAACAGACGCAGATTTAATTGAATTATACTCAGGACAAGTATTAAAATATTACAGGCAGCGCCAGCGTTTATTACAGCTTGTAGAACAACCACCGCCACAGGCTGATGGTGTTCAGCAAATACTGCAGCAGTGGCGAGAATTACACCAACAGCAGAGGGAATTAGAAGAACTGCGACGCCTGAGGACAATAGCGAAAATGCAAGCTATTCAAATGCAAGCTGTAGAAGATAAATACAGGCTATTAACGTCATTCTTGTTTCGGGATAACTCTTTTTTAACACCGTGGAATTGGGATCCTGAAAATCGCAGTGCACAAGGGGAGAGGATTGTGTTCGAGCCTGGTTCTTTTTTTAGTCATGACGAGCCTGTTACTGGGCGAAGTTTTCATATTTATCTGCATAATGATAACATGTAAGCATGTATTCCGAAGAGGGAAGAATTAGAAGCCTGTTACTATACGATGAGTACTAACTATTGCAATACTGAAACTGAAGAATCAAGTTCTACACTTAAATTTGGAATTGAGACAGTCAGCGGAACATTGCGTGGAAGTTCCGAAGAGGGAACGTTTGTATTAGCTAACTTGTTGCGTTATATGCTTATAGGAGATTATGTGTTGTGAACAATTAGCAGCAGTTTGTTTAGTTTAGTGTAGCTAGAGTGTATGTGATTTGATCTGCAACAACATTGAAACAGAGTCTTCAAAGCTCAATTTCCCGAATAAATTGTGAATGGAAATTGCAATCATAATCATCTGTTTCGCCGACACACACTGCCAAGAAACCTTCCAAGATGAGAAGAATATTGGTTGATTCGAAATATTTTTGTTGATTCGAAATATTTTGGGAAATGGAAACGAAATACGAAACATAAGAGTAAGGAAGTTTCTGTGCAAAAACTAGCTGGGAGAGAGTGTTAAGCATGGCATCATCCAATACATATCATAGGAAAATAATCTAAGCTGATTTTTAAGATGGCTAAGTGACATCGTTTATAAGAATAAGTTATAAATTTAGAGTTTCGAAGTTTTAGAAATTTTTTCGGAAATGGAAACGGACTATCAAAACATAGATGGAGCATACTGTCACACCTTTCACACTAAAGTAGGCGATCCAACTAAAACTGAAAGATCAAATTTACATGATAGCATGTACATTTGTCCTAATTAGATTTTGCAGAAGAAAAAGTTTATGATACCTGTCCCTCCTTTTCTTCCCTTCTCATCCACATTTCTTCTGCCATTAAGAAACCAACCAGCTCATGAATGCTCACTCTACTCAAATCCATCGTCTCTCGAATTCGTGTAACTTTCGGCTTCCAAGAATTAGAAAGCGACCTGAGAAATTTACTCACAAGAGCAGCATCAGAATATGTCTTTCCGAGAGAGCGCAAGGCATTTATGATATGCAAAAACCTCGTAAACATTTCATTTATGGACTCATAAGGAACCATCTTAAACTGTTCATAATCCTCTTCTAGCATACTAATCTTCATCTCTTTGGCTCGAGCATTTCCCTCATGAATAAGCTCAAGCTTATCCCATATATCCTTCGCAGAGTTGCATCCAACTATACTAGCGAGTGCATTGTCGTCTAGAGCACAGTATAAGACATGCATAGCCCTCTTCTCCAGTAGAATCAGCCTCTCATCGACCTCGAGAGCCATCTTCGTTTGTGGACGGGGTCCATTCTCGATCAACATCCACATATCCAAATCCATTGCTTGGACAAACACTCTCATCTTAATCTTCCAGTACATATAGTCTGTGTAGACTGTACCATTCAAAAATGGTGGCGTTCCGTATTCGCTTGCCATGGATAGACTGCAGATGCTTGCCCCTGTAGTTGTCAATGGCTAAATCAGAAAATTAATCGAACCCAGAAAATTATCTATCTTGACCATTACTAAATAATACTATAATGCTAGAATTGAACAAGAGCAATCCAAAATTTAATGCTAGAATTTAAAGTTCATGAAATTCAATATAAAGCCGCAATTTAATACCAAAATTAAATCAAAGGGAACTTACTCGATAGATTCAGTTGTTTTTTCTTTTTCATTCCTACTTGTTTTTGGTTCGTTTTGCTTCTATATATTGCATTTCTCGTTATTAACGAGGAACAGAACCAACGGCTAGTTTAATATTACAGTTGTGTTTTATAAATGCGTCACAGTGTCAGTGATAGAACACTTGTTTGTTAGAGAAAAGGTAATTGACAACTAGTACTAATGCTATCTCAACTGACAAAATAAGATTCAAAAAATAAAATAAACAACTAAATAGAAGTATATATTTTCTGTTTTGAAAAAATTCTAAAAATCCTTTAACTTTAAAAATGATTAAATATATCCTAATAATTAATAAAAATTTTATAATTTTATAAAAAATAAAATAAATTCTCCCCGGAAACACGGAGAAGCTGCCGCTGCTCCATCTCGGTGGAAACTGGAGGAGAGCGAGGGTGGATTAGAAGGAGCATCTCCGTGGACCTCGACGCTTCTTGTTTTGAATTAGACCGATTGGGTCCGCTTTACAAACGTCTTAAACATGATTCCCAGTCTCAGGTTTCTCTCTTCACTTTCATTTTCCATCAATTTTCCCGAGAAACAAACAGAAAAATTTGGTTTTAATTTTTTTTTTTTTACTATTTCGGATGATACCCACTACTAGTCCACTTGAAGAACCAAGCCCTCTTGATTTGCGTCTTAAAAAGACTCCATCTTTTTTAGATTTAATTCAAATGAAACTTTCTGAAGGAAATAATAATAATAATACCAAGCAAGATCACAAGGATGCAGTTTTAATACTACCGATAAGTTCAAGGCTTCTAATTTTCCTTCTACCCTTTTGAGAATTGGGAGCTGGGAGGTATTTGATTTGTGTTTTTATTGTTTGTTGAAGTTTTGATTTTTTTTTTAATTCAGTTTAGAGATTAATTTGTTGTATCTGGATTGTGCAGTATAAATAAAGATATGAAGGAGATTTGGTTGAAATTCAGTGGTCTCATATTGTGGCTATTAAGGCTAATTTCCCGGATGAGGGGCCTCAATCTTTGGATGTTGTGATAATTTCTATTTAATTTCTGTATTTAATAGAAGCTCGAAGATTTTCCCGTGCTCAGTGAGTTCTTACGTGGCAACATACCATTTGCAGTTGCATAACTAACTTTGGCTCCAAAGAATCTGTAGCTGTTTATATATAACCAACTGAGCAGAGAAAAGAAAAACATTACTACTCCCTCATTTTCTTTTCTTTTCTTTCTCTAAAGCAAAATTGAAAATGGAGACTGTGACAGATGAGAGATTGAGTGTTTCTGAGAGAAGACAAGTAGAACAATGGCTAGCAGTGGAACCCAAGTCTTTAAATGTTAGAGCCAGAACTCACGCATCTTATTGGAAACTCAGACGAGAAATTGTACGCTTCATCGCTCAAGTGAGTCGTTAATCCTTTTGTTGTTTTGCCTTCTTTTTTGGTCTTTAGGGTTTCAAATCGTTATTTGGTTTCTTGAAGATTAATATGTGGTTTCGAATCTTTACTTGTTTTCTTGGAGATTAATGTAGTTTCAAATCTTTATTCGATTTCTGGAAGATTAATGTAGTTTCAATTCTTTATTCGGTTTCTTGTAGATAAATGTAGTTTCAATTCTTTATTTGTTTTCTTAAAGATTAATGTAGTTTCAAATCTTTATCCGGTCAGTTTTACAAGTCTTTGAATGTTAGAGCCACAACTCACGCATCTTACTGGAAACTCAGACGAGTAGTTGTACCCTTCATCGCTCAAGTCAGTCTTTAATCCTTCTCTTGCTTTTCTTGAGCTTAATCTTTATTTGTTTTGCCTTCTTTTTGGGTCTTTAGGGTTTCAAATCTTGAACATTAATGTAGTTTCAAATCGTTATTCGGTTTCTTGAAGATTACTGTAGCTTTAAATCTTTAATCGGTTTCTTGAAGATTAGTGTAATTTCAATTCTTTGTTTGTTTTCTTGAAGATTAATGCAGTTCGGAATCTTGAAGATTAATATAGTTGCAAATTTTGAAGATTAATATAGTTTCAAATTTTATCTGGTTTTCTTGAAGATTAATGTAGTTTCAGATCTTTATTTGGTTTTCTTGAAAATTAATGCTTGTAGTTTCAAATCTTGGAGATTAATGTAGTTTCAAATCTTTATTGTTTTGGTATTTCAATCCTGCCTTTATCGTGTTTGCTAGACTAGAAAATTTGGGATGATATAAAAGAATCTTTAGGGATGATATAAAAGAAAATTTAGTTTCTTGAAAAATAAACATGTGCTGAAGTTTGTTTGGTTAGTAGGAAAGCATAGAAAGAAAAATTTGTGTTTTATTTCTGCTTCTGCTTGTATCCTGACAACTTCAAAATATTTGGGGTTTTTGACATGAAAGAACTAAACCCAATGGTTTCATTTTAGCGAATTTTGGTTAAGTGCGTAATTAACTGGTTGTTGAATGGGATGTGAAATCTGATGCAGAGCGCCATGATTGATCTATTCGACGCTAATGTTCGATATCTGGCTATGAACATCTTCGATAGATTCACTTCGACCCATACATTGCCGGTAAATTTTACAAGTGTTGTGCTAAATTATGTGTCTGCTTAATTACTGTACTGACCTGAAGTTCTTAATTGGTTTAGACATTAGGGGAGAGAGATGTTGCTTACCGTGTTAAGATACTCGCATTGAGTTGCCTGTTTATTGGTGTGAAGATGAATGATGATTCTATCGACAAGATAATAAATCTGGTACGTATCTCCATGTTTCATTTCTTATGTTGAGTCTGTTTTTCTTTTAGCATCATGAATATTTTTTCTTTGAACAGAAACAGGAACCTTATATGGAAATTGATGAAAAAGATGTTGAGACTGTTGAGAGTCTGATTCTCGATAGAATTGGTCCGCTGGAGAATTGCGTAAATGCTGTAAATGCTCTATATTATGTGCCGAGCTTCAGTTCTATAGCAGAAGAACGAGGATCGAAGTTCAAGTCGGATGTTACTCAGCTGATATATCAATCACACGAAGGTATATTAATAATTGAGCATCCGATCAAGTCGTGTTGAACATATTTGAACTTATTCTGATGAAATAGTTAAACTATTGCAGACATAAGATGTATACAGTTCAGGCCTTCATCGGTAGCAGCATCAGCTGTTCTTATGATCGTTAAAGCAATGGACGCTGCAAAGTATTCTGAATGTATGGAAAGGTTTACAATCAAAGATCTCCAACTGGTATGAACTAGTTATATAAATATAACGTTCAGTTTGAGTAACTGTTTTTCATATATAAATCTGCATGATAATGACATTTATGCATTTTTTTCAGAATAGGGAAGAACTAGAAGCCTGTTACAGTAAGATGAGTGACTATTTCAATCCTGAAATTGATACACTGTCTCCGGGACAGGGCGTGGGAGAAATACAACCCGTCGATTTTGATTTGGATGAAACTCATTTTCCTCGTGAATGAAAAGGGTTGTCAGGTTGTCATTAGAACTTCAAGAACTGCTGTTTACTATTAGATGAATTTTCATAAACATGATTGGATTGGAAAAACTATTTTCGAGTTATATGCTTATAGGAGATTACTTTTTGAGCATAATTGCAGCAATTTGTTTAGTTTAGTTTAGTTAGAACGAATGTGATTTGATCTGCAACAACATTGAAACAGAGAATCTTGATTTTACATAAAATTGCCCTACTATTAGTTGTTATTCAATGCTCAATTTCCTGAATTATTCTGTTCTGTTTATTTTTATCATCAACTAAACGATGTCAATGTATATTTCTTTGCACCCCAAACAGAAATGCGGAGAATAATACGTTCTGCCATCATTCTTGGTTGATTAGAAATATTTTCGGAAGTGGAAATGAAATATGGATCATAATAGTGAATAAGTTTCTGTGCAAAAACTAGCTGAGAGGGAGTGTTAAGCATAGCATCATCCAATACATATCATAGGTAAATAATCTAAGCTGATTCTTAAAATGGCGAAGTGGCATTATTTGTAATAATAAGTTGTAAATATAGAGTTTCGAAGTTTTAGATATATTTTCGGAAATGGAAACAAAATATCAAAACTTAGATGGAGCATACTATCACACCAAATTAGGCGATTTGACTAAAACTGAAAGATCAAATTTAGTTGATAGTATGTGCATTAGTCCTAATTAGATTTACAGAAAAAACAAATTATGATACCTGTCCCTCCTTTTCTTCCCTTTTCATCCATATCTGTTCTGCCATTAAGAAACCAACCATCTCATGAATGCTCGTCCTACTAAGATCTTTCGTCTCTCGAATTCGTGCAACTTTTGGTTGAAATCGACCTGAGAAATTTACTCACAAGAGCCGCATCAGAATACGTCTTTCCTAGAGAGCTCAAGGCATTTATGATGTGCAAAAACCTAATAAACATTTCATTTATGGACTCATAAGGCACCATCTTTAACTGCTCATAATCCTCTTCTAGCATACTAATCTAAATTTCTTTGACTCGAGCGTTTCCTTCATGAATAAGCTCAAGCTTATCCCATATCGCCTTGGCAGAGTGGCATCCAAAGACACTAGCGACTGCATTGTCGTCTAGAGCACAGTATAAGACATGCATAGCGTGTTTCTCCAATTGAATCAGCCTCTCATCAATCTCCAATGCCGGCTTTGTTGGAAGATTGAGTGATCCATTCTGGATCAACACCCACATCCCCAAATCCATTGCTTCGATTAAAACTCTCATCTTTATCTTCCAATACATATAATCTGTGTAGTCCGTACCATTCAAAAACGGTGGCCTTCCGAAAAGAGATATCCCGTAATCAGTTTCCATGGATTGTCACGCCCTCCTTATCAACTTCACCTCAAATGCTTGCCCCTGTGATTGTGAATGGCTAAATCAGCAAACAAATTGAACCCAGAAAATCAAATGAGCACAAATATTTGACCTTTGCATCAAGATTCCAATTAAATTAAATTATATATCTAGACCAGTACTGCAACTAAAAGAAAACTATAATTACATTTACCTGTGTGCTCCCAAGACATGCATACGTGTTCAATTTACTATTGTTCTATTTGAACAATACAAAATTTAATGCCTTTGTTAACCACTGATTACTATAGAATTACATATATAGAGAGTTTAATATAGTTTTCTTTTTACTTGTATGTATCACAGTATCACTGATAGTATAGTTGTTTGTTAGTGTAGTTAGAGACAGGTAATTGACAATAGACAAAATAAGATTAAAAAAACTGATCTGTATAGGAAAAATGTATCTGTTTCATTTGTTAAAAGAAGTATTTACATGGAATACATGAAATTCATGTCATACAAAATTGATTAGTATACTAAAAAGCTGTACTTCTTATGGTCTGCACGAGTTTGAAGTGATATGGAGAAAATCATCCTCCGTGCAAGGAATTGTGAAACCGCCTGTTGGATGATCAAACCCGAACTCTTCTTCTGCTTTA
The DNA here is from genome assembly GCF_937616625.2 of Mercurialis annua. Taxonomy (NCBI): domain Eukaryota; kingdom Viridiplantae; phylum Streptophyta; class Magnoliopsida; order Malpighiales; family Euphorbiaceae; genus Mercurialis; species Mercurialis annua. The sequence goes on along the minus strand of NC_065574.1, from coordinate 2,085,639 downwards.
CTTAACAAATCTTGAAAGAACGGCTGGTTTTAGTATGATACCGGAACTAAGAATCGCTTCCTCTCTGTTTCGCCGACCAAGAAACCTTTCGGCACAGATGTTGAAGTGGATTTCTTGAAATTGCCTTATGGGCAGATCTCTTTCCAAGTTAATAGATTCATCTAGCCACAAACTTCTGCCTTTTTATTAATTTTTTTGATATGTAAATGCAACCTTTGCTTAAAATGTCAATTAATGTAATATATTGTATAATACAATCTTCAGTTCATGTTTCCACTAACAACAGCAAAGATGAAGGTTGTGGATTTCACAATGTTATAATTTCTTCTATATATGCTTTATTACTTGTATCTGGTTATTGCTTAGTAAATTTTTTGAAATGATATATAATTTCTTCTAGTTTTGTTATAATTGATGTCCTTAAGGACCTTTTGAACAAAAAAGGTATAATACAAAAATCCACGAATCAATTTTATCTATAATTTCGTATGCACAAATTTGGGACCAGATAATCATAAGTCGTATAGTTCAGGGACTTCAAAAACAAATATAGCCTATTTATTATGATATGTCTGATTTTAGTTTTGTTGCTTAACCGCCAACTTCCATGTTCAAATCTTTAACAGTTGCTTCCCGCCTTAATCAAACCCTAATATCAAACCACCAATTCAAGTCCCAAACTCACCAAATTCTTCATAATTTGCAAGAAAAATGCACTTGTATGAAACAATTGAAGCAAATTCATGACCAAGTTGTCCACAATAGCCTCACTGATTAGACTCTTACACTCGGAAAATTAGTATCTTTTGTGCTGTAAAGGTGGGTATTGTACCACTTATTTCTCATGAAATCTAAAAGAAATTAATTCCGATTTTTTTTATTTTTAATACATTCCTAAATGGAAAAGGAATATTTTAATTGAAAAATAAATACTAAATAGGAAGGAGTCCCTGTATAGTTCGGATTCAACGTTTGCTACTCTATATATGTGCAAATAATACGAATCAACTGCTACATAAATTTAGTTCATTAAAAAAGTTATTGAGTCTTTTTCATGGTTACAAGCGCTGTTACAAACTAAGTTTTATGAACCATGCAAATTTCACTATTCAAAACATTACAATTTTTTCTGCTTGGATTGTATAAAATCTACATCAAATTTCACATTATGTGAAGTTTGCAAAAGAGATCGAAAAGATCATAAAGATCACAACATTGTTCAAGTAAGTTTTAAAATTAGTCATAATTAAATTTTATTAGATTATATTATGTCTCTAGTTGTTTTTTTATCCTTATTACTTCCTCTTTACTATTCTGTTAATTGATTTACAATAAAAACGAATCATGGCTCAAAACTCAAGTTTTAAGGTTGATTAAATCTTGCATCTTGTGTTTGTAATATTATTATTATCTGTGACATGACTCTAATTTCCTCTTTAATTTTCTAAGTGCAATCTGTTGTGTTATTTATCTCTTGTAAAAAAATCAAATTGACTATTCGTTGTTGTTGTTGTTGTAAGTTGTGAGTAGTTGTAGTAACCGTTACATTAAATTTAATACATGATCTTACACCAAATTTTTTATTTGTCATACACCTTAATTTAGCATTTACTTTTTCACTTTGTAATTTTTTTTATATTTTTTGTAGGTTTATAAAGCTTCATATCACATTAGTGTTCCTCCTACAACACTGACAAATTACGATGTATCGAAAATTCAAACTTACAAGATCAATAATACTACCATCATCTATATTAATTCGAGACCTAGACTTCAAAAAGAATGCGAAAACGGAAAATTAAATAATTATCATTCAAGATGTGAAACATGTAAGAGGGATCTCATACAACATCATCAAGTTCATCGTTCATCAAATTACAAATATTGTTCAATTGGCTGCCAATTAAAATCAGAAGAGCAATCATCACCCCTTTCTAATGAGCCAATTCTTCCACCTCTAAAGAGAAGATGTAGAAAATGATTTCCTCAACGATCTCCATTTTTTTAAACGCATTGTAATAAAGACAATTAGTTATATGGTTAAGTACAAATGAAATCGTATAATTTAGCGTGTTTTGTAATTTTATTATGTATTTTTGATTTTTACTATTCAAAAATTATAACTTATGCCTATCAGTTTACAAAAGGTTTAGTATATATTTGTCATCGGACTTAGAGATGGATTCTTTTTCTTTTCTGTTTTCTTTAGAATTGTATTTATTAGGCTAAACCTATTTTGAGATCCCTAAACTAACAACTTTTGATTATTCGTCCCCCATCTTCAATTTTGTCTCTTCCAGTCCATAAACTTATATTTTTTGGTCAATTGGATCCTTTTAAGGGGCTTGAGAAGGACCCAACTGTTAAAAAAAAGTTTAAGGATCCAACTGTTGAAAAAATAGAAATTCAAGGACTCAATTGATTAAAAATAGAAGTTTAGGATTAAAGAAGATATAACTAAAGATGAGGGACCAGATAATCATAAGTCGTATAGTTCAGGGACTCCAAAAATAAATATAGCCTATTTATTATGATATGTTTGATTTCAGTTTTGTTGCTAAACCGCCTACTGCCATGTTCGAATATTTTACCGTTGCTTCCCGCCTTAATCAAACCCTAACATCAAACCACCAATTCAAGTCCCAAACTCACCAAATTCTTCAAAATTTGCTAGAAAAATGCACTTGTATGAAACAATTGAAGCAAATTCATGCCCAAATTGTCCTCAATAGCCTCACTGATCAGACTCTTACTCTTGGCAAGTTAGTATCTTTTTGTGCTGTTTCTGATAAGGGCAATCTAGACTATGCCCAGCTAGTTTTTGATCAAATTTCAATACCCAATAAGTTCATGTACAATAGTCTAATTAGAGGTTACTGCAACAGTAACAATTCAATAAATTCGATACTTTTATACTGCGAAATGATCGAATTTGGTCATTCTCCGAATGAATTCACTTTCCCTTTTGTGCTTAAAGCTTGTATTTGATGTGCATGATTGTTCATGGTCATGCTATAAAGTTGGGTATTGTACCACTTGTTTGTGTTGGAAATGGTTTGATAAATGCCTATTTGCTTGTGGGTTTGTTGGGTATGCACGGCAAGTGTTTGATTATATGTCTGAGAGAAAAAAATGGGTCGGTGTAAAGAAGTGTTTTTATTGTTTAAAGAGATGAGGGAAAAGGGAGCAGAGCCTGATGAGTTTACTTTAGTTAACTTGCTTTTGGTTTGTTCGCGGAGATGTGATATCAATTTGGGTAGGTTTGTGCATTTGTATATTGAGATTACTGGCATGGAGATAGATTTAGTTTGTAAGAATGCTTTAGTTGATATGTATGCTAAATGCGGGGATATGCGGTCAGCTGAGAGAGTTTTTGGTGGGATACATGATAAGAATGTGGTTTCTTGGACTTCTATGGTAAGTGCTTATGCTAGACATGGCCTTGTTGAATTTGCAAGGAAGAATTTTGATCGTATGCCAGTGAAGAATGTGGTTTCTTGGAACTCGATGATTTCTTGTTATGTTCAGGGAGGTTAATGTATAGAAGCTATAGATCTTTTCCATGAGATGCTTAATTTGAGAGTGAAGCCGAATGAGGCCACTTTACTTTGTGTTCTTTCAGCCTGTAGTCAAAATGGTGATTTAGTCATGGGAAAGAAAATCCATGGTTATATTTGCAACATTAACAGCACACATTATATCACTCTATGCAACTCACTTCTAGACATGTATGCAAAATGCGGTGCTCTTAGGATTGCCATCAATGTGTTCAATGAGATGCTGAAAAAGAATGTAGTTTCTTGGAATGCAATTATCGGTGCCCTAGCATTACATGGCTGTGGACTCGAAGCTGTTCAGCTTTTCGAAAAGATGCAAGTTGAAGGCATTTAGCCTGATGAAATAACCTTCACGGGATTGCTTTCAGCTTGTAGCCACAGCGGCCTTGTAGACAGTGGATTATGTTATTTTGAAAGAATGCGCTCTGTTTATGGGATTAAACCTGAAATTGAGCATTATGCAGGCATGGTTGATCTTCTTGGGAGAGGAGGTTTCTTAGAAGAAGCTGTTAATCTAATAAGAGGAATGCCGATGAAACCTGATATTGATATTGTAATATGGGGTGCTTTACTCGGCGCCTGTAGGATCTACGGAAACATTGAGATGGAGAAACAAATTCTTAAACAAATCTTGGAATTGGAGCGGTGCAGTTCAGGTGTTTATGTGCTTCTTTCAAATTTGTTTTCTGAAGCTAGAATATGGGAAGATGTGAAGAATATTAGGGAACTAATGAATGATCATGAGATCTTCAAATGCAGAGCTGTTAGCTTAATTGAAATCGAAGGACGTGTTAATAAATTCATGGTTGACGACAAGAGACCTGAAATTTTCATCTGAAGTCAATAGGAAATATCTACATGTCCAGTGAGTTATCAGAATCATGGGAGCTAGAATGGATAAAAGCCTTGACAAAGTTACCGAACTTCAAAATAGACTAGTTTACATTGAATGTAAGATTCCTATGATACAAAATTGTTTGTGGGGTTAGTGTAAAGCTCTGCCTTCTCTAATTTATGCTCTGCTCAAGTTAGAAGTGGCATCGATAAAACTCTCCTCTGTGCAAGGAATTGTCAAACCGCCCATTGGATGATCAAATCCGAATTCTTCTTCAGCTTTATTGAGCAAATCTTGAAATGAAGGCTGGTTCAGGTACGATATTGGAACCAAAAATCGCTTCTTCTCTGTCTCGCCAACATACACAGCAAAGAAGCCTCTCGGCACATCTAAGGATCTTGAAATAGATTTCTTTGAAGACAAAAAAGCAGCACGGAGAACACTAGAAAATTGTACAGCCATTGTTTCTTGGATGAATTATTATAAATATTTTAGAAGGAATTGGAGGTTGTTCTTGGAAAGGATAGTACTTGAAGAGAATGTGAAATTGTTGGTTTGAGAAGAAAGTATTTGAAGATAATACATATAGTATATAGAGATTCTCAAATTAATGAATAAGATTGTATCACATGCATTGTCTTCTAACTAATCAACAAAATGGGGTATTTACAAAATTCATGTTTGAAGGCAACAAAATGCTTTAAAGATTGGAAGGACAGCCGGGAAATCGGTGCTGATATAGATGTTAAAGGTATAAATATAAGCCAGATCAGATTGGATTAGGCATATCGATCCATGAGACAAGTAAGTAAGTAGCTGAGAATTAGATTAGGGGCATAGCTTGTGTTATCTACTGTGTAAAATGAATGAGACATACCATGTGATTGTGGCAAATGATCAAGCAATGTAAGGCTGTTAGCTGCTAGCTAAATTTGGACATCACAAATTGTCTCAACCATGTTTAATATCAAGATTAGCTATCATATCATTTTTAAATCTTTTGGTGGCTTTCAATTTGTTTATAGACATAAATGTAGGGCATGGAGGTATTATAACTAGTAGAGAATGCCACATGACCCTTAAATGGCTTATGTCCTAACCAATTTGTTTTTTAGCACTCATTCACATCTGCCATATACGTACTCATCGTCATCTATATATATCTCTACACTTCGAAACCTCTAGCAAACTCAACCATACACAGCAATACCATTCTCTTAAACTACAGAGTTAAGCCTCTCAACATTATCCGCAAAGTTACATCCAAAAGATCACTATGGCCAGACATCTTGCATCTGTTCTTGTCAAGCAAATTATTCGCAGATCTGCAAATACATCTCACTCGACATCTTCAAATATGCCAAAAGGATTCCTAGCAGTTTACATTGGAGAGACAGAGAAAAAGCGATTTGTAGTTCCCGTGTCCTATCTTAACCAGCCTACATTTCAAGATCTGCTAAGCAAAGCAGAAGAGCAGTTTGGATTTGATCACCCAATGGGCGGTTTAACAATTCCTTGTAGAGAAGAGACTTTTATTAATGTAACTTCTAGCTTGAGTAGATAGTAAAGACTGAAAAACAATTTTGTAATGGTAGAACATGCCAGACCAATGTAAATAATGAACACTTATTTATAAATGGCATAACACTTTTTCTTTTCAAATGAATTTTGTGAATTAAAAAGCCCTGCATATTTTCTTAAGACAATTACTTACATTCTCAAATTGAGTTTTCCTGTATTAACAAAGTGGGAAAACAGGGCGTTTTAAACTTCAATGGCAGACAAATACTAATGAAATTACAGAAATTATGGACAGATCAGTTCAAAATAATCGGTAATTGCTTCTGCTTGTTCTGCTTTGTTTAAATATTAAAAAATGATCAGAAGTTATTTAAACAAATATCTGCATGAAACTCAATCACTGGTTTAAATAAATCAAATCTTAGCTAAAACTTAGGAGTTCGATTCTTGCAACTAGAGTTGGTAGGGTGCGCCAGGCCCTTGCAATAGTGCAACGCATGGGCGACGCTCGAGAGTCCCAATAGCAAGCTACTGCGGTGGACTCTTCCCTTGAAAAAATAAATTTAATATCGTGTGGGCCGATGACCCACATATCAGATATTAAACTGATAAGAACAGATACTACACTTGATCTTAGCCAAAAGGCCGAGAAAGGTATGCTATGTACCATCTCAAGTTTTTTATTTTATAATACTCTTACTTTTGATTCCTTTCTCTTGTATTCAATGTGGGATAGTTAAACATTTAACTAAACTAACTAAGTACTAGTATTAACTAGCTGTTATTCAAAGTCAAACAAAGCCCAATTTCATGAATTTTAGTTCTGTCCTGTTTAATTTCTATCAGATTTAACATTGAGTCCTATTGATCAATTCCGTTGCATTACGTCATTTAATCCTTTCGCTAGTCCTTTGTTTATTTTTTTTTGATAAATTAGTCCTTTGTTTATTATTCTTAATTATATAATGGATGACTAAAAGATGAATATAATTTGTAAACTGGAATTTAGCAGATAATCAATGATAAAAGAATATAAACATCTGACGTTTGAAAAAAATAAAATAGACTATTTACATTAACCAAGAAGTTCCTATCATACAAAATTGTTCTGTGTGGTAAGTTAGTTTAGTCTACAGCCATATTTTCTTATGTTCTACACAAATTATAAGTGACATGAACAAAAGTATCCTCCATACAAGGAATTGTTGATGATCAAACCCGAATTCTTCTTCAGCTTTACTTAACAAATCTTGAAATGAAGCCTCTCTCAGATAGGATACGGGAACTACATATTGTTTCTTCTCTGTCTCGCCCACATATATTGCTAAGAAACCTTTAGGCACACATGAACATCCAGAGGCTGTTCTATTTGCAGCTGATGTAGATCGACGCAGAATTTGCTTGGCAAGGAGGGCAGCCAAATATTATAGCCATGATGTTTCTGTTGATTAGTGTATTACAAAAAGGAATTCGCGAGAAGTACTCGGAGTACACGTATATAGATAAAACAGTCTCTGATGAATTCACATGGATTTGCTTTGTGACTAATCAACTAATGTAGGGCAGTGAATGTTCATAGCCCATATGCTATGTCCACCAGCCAACTAGTGAGCCTATTGCTGATTGTAGAATCAGAAAACTAACAAACAAGCTCAACTTAATTTCATGAATTAATTGTCTCAACCATGTCCGATATCAAGCTAAGTTATCATATCATTTTTAAATCTTTTGCTGGCCTTCAATTTGTTTATAGACATAACTGTAGGGCAAGGAGGTATAGTAAGCAGTACACATGATGCCATATTTGCTGATCAGTTAGAAGGCAATGCCACATGGCTCTTAAATGACTTATGTCCTAACAAAGATTAATCTTGACCACTCATTCAAATCTCCCATATACTTATTCATCATCTATATATATATATATCTCTACACTTTGATATCTCTGGCAAACTCAACCATACACACAATACCACTCACTTAAACTACAAAGTTAAACCTCTCAACCATATTCACAAAGTTTCATCCAAAGAAATCAATATGGCCAGACATCTTGCATCTGTTATCGCCAAGCAAATTCTCCGCAGATCTACAAATAAAACTTACTCAACATCTTCGAACGTGCCAAAAGGTTTCCTAGCAGTTTACATTGGAGAGACGGAGAAAAAGAGATTTGTAGTTCCGGTTTCCTATCTTAACGAGCCTGCATTTCAAGATTTGCTTAGCAAAGCAGAAGAGCAGTTTGGTTTTTATCATCCAATGAGCGGCTTGACAATCCCTTGCGGAGAAGATACTTTTATTAATATCACTTCGAGCTTGAGTAGATAGTAAATTAACATTGAGATACCGAATTAATGTAGTTATTGGAGTTATTCTAGCCTCCGATTAGTACGTTTCTTCCTAAAATGGTTATTATGTATTTCCTTAATACAAATATCTTCTTTCCTTGTGTAGTTGTTTAGGAAATAGCTAGTTTATAGGCTTAATCTTTTCCTTTTGTTCATTACCGTTGTAATTTCTCTTTATAAGGCTAATGCCTAATTCATTTTGTAATTAAGTTTTTACAGAAATATAATCAACCTTTTCAGGTTTCTTCATGGTATCAAAGCCTTATTAACAGAACAATAAATCAAACTTTCTCCATATCGGACATGTCTACATCCGAGCCATGGAAGGATTCCAATCACCCCTTATTTCTCCACCACTCCGATCAACCAGGTGCCATCTTGGTTTCGCAACAATTAGTGGAAGATAACTTTACTACTTGGCAAGAATCTATGTTGATGGCTCTAACCATCAAAAACAAAGTTGGCTTTGTCACCGGCTCTCTGCCACGCCCAACTGACAACCCAACCGAGGAGCTTCAATGGGAACGATGCACTGTTCTCGTCAAAACTTGGTTGCTCGGATCTATGTCGAAGGAGATATCTAAAAGCGTCATCCATTTCAAGGATGCCCAAGGTATTTGGATCGAACTTATCGAAAGGTTTTCTCAATCTAACATTGTTTCTCTCTTTAATGTTGAAAAGGCAATTCATGACTGCACTCAAGGAAGCGACTCTGTCAGTACATATTTCACCAAGTTAAAATCTTTATGGGATGAAAAAGATGCTCTGACTGGCTTTCTTCCCTGCCCCTGCACCACCACAGACAAAATCAAGGTATACTTTGAAAATCAAAAGACTATGCAATTTTTAATGGGTCTTAATTCAGATTTTGAGCAAGTCCGCAGCAGCATTATTGGCTTGGATCCCTTTCCTGCGCCAAACAAAGCATACTCGATGGTTCTCCGTCAAGAACAACAAGCAAAGATCCCTTCTAAGTCTCTACCACCAAGTGACACTTCAGCTTTTGCTATCCACGGAGGTAAGGAGGGCCTCAACAGCTCGGCTTTTGCTATTAAACGAAGCAAAGAGTCGCTGCTCCCTGGTGCCTCTAAATCATGTGACAAATGCAACATGTCCAACCACTCTACAAGGCAATGTCGCTCTCACCTCACGTGCTCTTTTTGCAACAATAAAGGCCACACTGTTGATTATTGTAGGAAAAAGAAGAGGACCATTGCTGCAGAAAATGCAGGCAGCAATATCAACCTTGCCGATACAGGGGCAAACGACACTAATCTTGCCTTGGTGAACAATCATGGAAATCTTTCACTCTCGAATGCAGAATACCAGCAAGTCATGGCTCTCCTTAATCGACTTCAGCCCCCTTCCTCCAGCCAACAGCAGCAGCCTAACAGGTCCATATATAACTCCACTGCTCACCATGTCGGTAATCCCTCGGCTTTCACTCACTTCTCAGGTAATCTACATACACACTCGAGCACTTTAATTCGTACTTCATGGATACTTGATAGCGGTGCTAGTGACCACATTACTTACAATACAAATTTTTTGGATTCTTATAAAATTGCACCTAATCATTTTGTGCATCTTCCAGATGGTAAATCATACAAAGTTTCTCACATAGGATCTATATCTTTCATGCCTAATATCCATCTTACTCATGTGCTGTGTGTTCCTGAATTTGCTGTGAATTTAATCTCTATAAGTAAACTGCTTCATGACACTTTCTATGCTACCATCTTCTTGAAAAATTTATGTATCATTCAGGACCTACACATGGGGAAGACGATTGGGACGGGGTATGAGAAAGATGGCTTGTTCTTCTTACACACTAGACCGCCAACAATTCTTTGCAACACATCCACATCGGATACTTTATGGCATCAACGAGTCGGTCATCCATCTCAGCAAATAGCATCCTTAATTCCCATTTTTAAGAATAAAAAAGTTGTTGACAGTACTTGTTTAATTTGCCCTTTAGCAAAACAAACTCGGAATTCATTTCCAATTCATACTACAACCAGTTTATCTTGTTTTGATCTTATTCACATGGATATTTGGGGAGGTTACCACGTTCCTTGTTTGAATGGAGCTCGTTATTTCCTCACCATTGTGGATGATCACTCTAAATTTACTTGGATTTATCTTATGAAAAACAAAGCGGAGGCACGCCCTCTTATTATTCATTTTGTGCAACTTATTGAAAACCAATTTTCTAAACGTATAAAAATTGTCCGTAGTGATAATGGTCCCGAATTTAAATGTATTGATTTTTACTCTTCGAAAGGTATTTTACATCAAACTAGCTGTATTAATACACCTCAACAAAACGGTGTTGCCGAACGCAAACATCGCCATTTATTGAATGTAGCTCGCGCACTCCTTTTTCAATCGCACTTACCTAAGATTTTTTGGGGTGATGCCATTCTTACTGCTACCTATTTAATAAACCGTTTACCTAGTCGTCATTTACAAAACAAAACACCTTTTGAAAAACTTTTTCATAAACCACCTCTTTATACTCATTTACGTGTTTTTGGTTGTCGTTGTTTTGTATCTACACACCCTCTACGGCCGAGCAAATTCGATGCTCGTTCTGTTGAATGTGTTTTTATTGGGTACCCACCTGGTACTAAGGGTTATAAGGTTTACAATCTTGAAAACAAGAAAATTTTAATCTCTCGAGACATTATTTTTCATGAAAAAGAATTCCCATTTACAAATCAAAATTTTGACACCACACCCACCACCGACTTTCCTCTGCCAACTTCCCAACCCACCACGACCATTTATGATGATCTGCTGCCACTACCACACTCACCCATACAGCCTCCAATACCAACAGTTCCTACTACTACCCAACCACTCCAAACATACCAACGACGACCAACACAACCACCCCGACAACCGCCAATAACACCAGCCCCTACCACCACACAACTAGATCAAACAGATCCACTACCAACAGCGCCTACCACCACCATCCCTCGACGCATCTCTCGCAAAACCCAACCATCCAAACTTCTGCACGACTTTCATGTTGAGATTGCTCTACCTTCCCGTTCCTCGACCACATCGTCTTCCTCTCATCATATCGCCTCAGGTAAACCTTCTCCTCTAGCTCATGTATTATCTTACGATAAACTTTCTCATCCTTATAAACATTTTGTTTCTAACATTATGCTTGAGACGGAACCAAGAACTTTTACGCAGGCCAATCGTTCCCACATATGGAGGGACGCCATGGCTAAAGAACTTAAAGCCCTCGAGGACAACAAAACATGGAGTCTTGTTCCGCTACCACCCGACAAACATCCCATTGGTTGTAAATGGGTATACAAAATCAAATATAATCCCGACGGGTCTATCGAGCGACACAAGGCCCGACTTGTTGCCAAAGGATACAATCAAATTGAGGGCATAGACTATCGTGAGACTTTTGCTCCTGTGGCCAAATTAACAACTGTTCGTGTTCTTATAAGTATGGCTGTCATCCATGGTTGGCCTTTGCACCAACTTGACGTCAACAATGCCTTTCTCAATGGGGACTTAATGGAGGACGTCTATATGCGGCTGCCCCCAGGTTTCCATGGTAAAGGTGAGACTCGAGTATGCAAACTTCACAAATCCTTATACGGACTTAAACAAGCATCTCGTCAATGGTTCGTCAAACTCACCGGTGCCCTAACACAAGCCGGTTTTCATCACTCTTGGGCTGACTATTCCTTGTTTGTTCGGCAACATAAAGGTATGTTCACTGCTCTACTTATTTATGTTGATGATGTCATTATTACGGGGACTAACTTGCAGGTTATTGAAGATATCAAACTTTTTCTTGCATCCCAATTCAAGTTAAAAGACATGGGACCCCTCAAATATTTTCTTGGACTCGAAGTTGCTCGATCCAAAAACGGCATTGCCCTATGCCAACACAAATACGCTCTTGAGATACTCGATGACACCGGTTTTCTTGGAGCCAAACCGGCCACTGTTCCTCTAGACCAAAATTTGGCACTTGGAGCTGCCGATGGAAAGGCTCTTCCTGACCCTTCCATTTATCGACGATTAGTGGGTCGCCTTATTTACCTCACCATCACACGCCCAGACCTCGTCTACGCTGTGCACATCCTTAGTCAATTCATGGCTGCCCCACGACAGCCACACCTAGACGCTGCTCACCAAGTTCTCCGATACATCAAAGGGTCCCCGGGACAAGGTATTTTCTTACCCTCAACTGGTCGCCTTCACTTAACTGCCTATTGTGATGCAGATTGGGCACGATGTCGAGACACACGGAGATCTACTACTGGTTATATTATTTTTCTTGGAGGGGCTCCCATCTCATGGAAAACAAAGAAGCAGGACACTGTCTCGCGCTCTAGTGCGGAAGCTGAGTATCGCTCCATGGCATCTACCTGTTGTGAACTCACTTGGCTACGCACCCTTCTCAACGATCTTCAAGTTCCACATTCACAAGCTGCCACCTTATTTTGTGATAACAAGTCCGCAATACACATAGCTGCCAATCCCGTCTTCCATGAACGTACTAAACACATCGAAATTGATTGTCATATCGTCCGAGAATAAGTTCAACAAGGCCATATCCTGACCTCCCATGTTAGATCCAAGGAGCAGCCTGCTGACCTCTTTACCAAGCCTCTTGGTCCAAGTCTCTTCAAGTCACTCTTATCCAAGTTGAGTGTCATTAACATACACTCCACTTGAAGGGGGAGTATTGGAGTTATTCTAGCCTCTGATTAGTACGTTTCTTCCTAAAATGGTTATTATGTATTTCCTTAATACAAATATCTTCTTTCCTTGTGTAGTTGTTTAGGAAATAGCTAGTTTATAGGCTTAATCTTTTCCTTTTGTTCATTACCGTTGTAATTTCTCTTTATAAGGCTAATGCCTAATTCATTTTGCAATTAAGTTTTTACAGAAATATAATCAACCTTTTCAGGTTTCTTCAGTAGTGATATAGGATGACAATTTTGCTGTGGCTCAATAAGCTTAATCAATGTAAATAACAAAGACTTGACTTTTAAACTGTATAACATTTTTTTATTCTTAAATGAGCAATTTTCTTTAAGACTATCAGTTACATTCTCATATCGAGTCATCCTGTAATAAAGACTTAACATTTAAACTGTATAACATCTTTTACTGATCTACCATTGTCTTAATATCATTTATCTTTTATTAAGGATATCAGACAAATATTAATGGAAAAACGTAAAGTGCTGATATCTGAGAAAATTTATGTAAATGTTTTGTTGGACAAATGAAATATAGAATCATCGATTCTTAAATGAAGTGTATGGCAGAAAAGAAAAATATGTAGCAGCAAAACATAGTTAATTATAGGCCTAATTACTTAAAAAAAACCACCTTTTAATATTTTTTCGTCTATACCCTGATTTAGAAAAAAATTCATTTGTACCATTTTTTTGATTTTTCGTTTTCAACTGTACCCCAAAGCTTTAAATTAAACTTTTTTCATTTAGAAAAAAATATAAAATAGTCCTTAATTTTTTAGCCTATATTCTAATTAGATTTTAATATTATTAATAATACAAAAATATCTTCTTCTTTACAAAATTAAACTTATAATAATTATTTATTTTATATTAATTATCAATAACTTTTTCAAATTAAAAAACGTAAAAATAAATACCTGTTAATTAAAAAATTTACGTTAATTTTTTTTTTTTTTTTCGGATCTCATCCTCCTCCTTGCTTGAGAAGAGGAGATGCTGCTCCTCGCCTGAGGAGCAACAGCTCCGAGGAGCTGCTGCTCCTCCCTGAGAAGAGGAGCAGCAACTCCTCGCCTGAAATCCGGGAAAATTAAAAAAAAATTAAATTTTTTTTGACGTCGGATTTTTGAAGCGGATCCGTAAATCGAAAGAGTATAATAGTGGGTCCGAAGTTATTTAATAAAAAATTTAAAATGATTAATTTTTGGGATTTATTTGAATATTTTTAAAGTTTAAGAATTTGTTTGTATTTTTTCAAATAGAAAAAAGTATAATATAATCCTTCTATTTAATTGTGTTTAATATTTGCATCCTTTAATTAATTAAATTGTCAAAAAACTAAATTTTGGGGTACAATTGAAAACGAAAAATCAACAAAATGGTACAAATGAATTTTTTCCTATGTCATGGTATAAACGAAAAAACGTTATAGGCCTCTGTTCTGCTTGCTCTGCCGTGTTAAACAAGTGAGGAATGGAATGAAATATTTATGCCTGGATAAAAGTTAAAAAGATAAAAATAGGTTCTGATGCGTTTGATCATATATGTCGGAATCATTTGTGTCTCTCTAAATAGACACAGAAAATGAGTTATTTCCAGATATCATAGCGAAAATTGATTAAACTAAAACCACAATCATGCTTCAAATTTTCTGCTTGAACTAAATTTAATAAGGACCTGAAAAAATAATGAATTTGATGAAACATTTCATCTTAACCTTCTTCCAGTTCATGTATTCTTTGTAGTCTGCTCCATTCAAGAGTCAATAGTGGCCTGCATAAATATATTCATTCTTGCCTATAATCATCAATTGTGTCAATTAATTAATTTGTTAGAGTTACCAAAGTGATACGTTCATGAAGACCAATAGAGTCCTTTTGTGGTAAAAGTGTTTCATTTATAAAATTTCTGTTGAACAATATGAGCTTAGTGTTTGAAGTAATATATTTACATTGCATACGAAATTCCTATGGTACAAAACTGTTTGTGTTGTTAGTGTAGAACTCTATATATTCTCCTATTTATGCTCTGCTCAAGTTGGAAGTGGCATCTATGAAACTCTCTTCAGTGCAAGGAATCGTCAAACCACCCATGGGATGATCATACCCCAATTCTTCTTCTGCTTTATTTAGCAAATCTTGGAATGAAGGCTGGTTCAAGTACGATACTGGAACCAAGAACCTCTTCTTCTCTATCTCGCCAACGTACACTGCTAAGAAACCTCTCGGCACATCTGAAGATCTCGAAGTAGATTTCTTTGCAGACAAGAAAGAAGCACGAAGAACACTAGGCAAGCGTACTGCCATCGTTTCTTGGATAAATTATTATAAAATATGAGGGAATTGGATTTTCTTTTACAATGAAGGATAGTGTTTTAAGAGAATGTGAAGTTGTTTGTTTGAGCAAAAGAGAGTTTGGAGATAATATATAGAGATGGTGGAATCAGCGAAGGAAATGGTATCACATGCATCTGTCTGCTAATTAATCAACAAAATGGGGCATGTACAAAATTCATGTTGGAATTCAACTTAAAGATTGGAAAAGGACAGATGGAAAATCGATGCTGATATAGATGTTTTAAAGCTATAAATATAAGCGAGATACTGAATTAGGTATAACGATCCGTGAAACAAGTAATTAAGTAGATGATAATTGGATGAGGGACATAGCTTGTGTTATCTTCTGTGTAAAATCAATGAGACATGCCATGTGACTGTGGCAAATGATCAAGCAATGTAAGGTTGTTAAAGGATTCATATGATATTTGCTATATCTAATGCCCTACCATTCATAGCCCATTTGAGGTGGTTTTATTTAATTCAAATTGCACATAAATGGACACACCATCTTTACATTCATTTTGAGTCTAACGCTTGCATTACGCAGATGATTTTAGACAATTGTTTAAAAAATATAAATGTAGGGCATGGAGGGTATTGTAACCAGTAGACATAATATCATGTTTGCTGATTAGATAGAAGGCAGTATCACATGACCCTTAAATGGCTTATGTCCTAACCAAATTGTTTTTAACCACTCACTCAAACCTTCCATATACTTATTCATCATCTATATATATCTATACCTCTAGCAAACTCAACCATACACAGCAATACCATTCACTTAAAATTACAGAGCTAAACCTCTTAAGTCTTATCCGCAAAATTACAAAAATCATCATGGCTAGACATCTTGCATCTGTTTTCGCCAAACAAATTCTTCGCAGATCTACGAATAAAGCTTCCTCAACATCTTCAAATGTGCCAAAAGGTTGCATAGCGGTTTACATTGGAGAGACGGAGAAAAAGAGATTTGTAGTTCCAGTATCCTATCTTAACCAGCCTGCATTTCAAGATCTGCTGAGCAAAGCAGAAGAACAATTTGGTTTTAATCATCCGATGGGCGGTTTGACAATTCCCTGCACAGAAGAGACTTTCATTAATGTCACTTTTAGCTTGAGTAGATAGTATAATCTGAGATACTAAATTAATGTAGCAACTTAGAAAAACAATTTTGTTATGGCAGGACTGCCCAATTCGATGTAAATAATAAACATTGTATAACATTTTCTCTTTTCAAATGAGTTCTTTTGCATTTTGTGATTTGAAGCCCTGCAATTTTCTTGAGACAATCAGTTATATTCTTAAATTGAGTCTTCCACTATTAACAAATGCATTCTCGCACGAACGGTAATAAAGTTTGAACGTAACCTTCATAGCTAAATAATGTTAAGTGTGATGTTGAAAGAGAAACTTGAAAATCCGTTAGCTATTAATCAGAAAATGTGAATGCTGATTTCTGAGAAAATTCTTTAGCTATTTATTGGACAAATACAATTACAGAAATCATTAAAATATCAGTTCTTAAATAAAGAGTATGGCAGAAAAGAAATATTTGTAGCAGAAAAACAGAGTTAACTGCAGGCCTCTGTTTGCTGAGTATTCTGCCTTGTTAAACAAGTTATGAATGGAAGGAAAATTTTAATAATAAAGAAAAGTTAAAAATAAGTTACTTTTAGATACCACAGAGAAACTTGATCCAACTGTGATCTCAATCATGCTTAGAATTTCTTTTGGACCAAAAAGAACACAGAATTTAAAGAAAATACCAATTTTTTTGTCATTTAGGCCAATTCTTTTCACAGAATCATGCGGCATAGCTTATATATTTATTATGAGTTGCAAGCTGTGTTGGATGGAAACTTGTCAAGTCTTATATTTCATCATTTCGTTTCTGGGAATACTTTTAAAACTCCAAAACTCTATATCATATTTTTTATAAAAAATATTAAATTTCTTGTTTCCGCGCTATACAAGTTGCAAATTTTGTACGAAATCTTACACTCTCCCGTAAACCGATATATGTGTATCTGCAGAGTTTTTATCTTAAAACTAGGTCGATGCCCGCGCGTTGTGCGGGTAATTTTAATAATTTTAAAAATATTTTCTATATCATAATTTATATACATGATAAATTTCATAAGTTTTAAATATAATAAAAATTCTTCAATTTTCATTTAATACATAAATAAAAATTCGTCATATTTTATACCTTTTAAACGTAAATTAGAACTACTCATAAACTTTAAGGAAATTTCATTAAATTTTAACTAAAATTCATTAAATTTGATAACCAAAACAATAAAAAATTTAATAAGATTAAATTTTAATTACTTTTATTTAATTTCAAAAATATTTCATATTTCATATTTCATAACATGTAAATAATGATATTATAATTAAACATTTAAAATTTATAATCAATTTTTTTTATTAACGTACTATTTTTTTTAAATATAATTAAAAAAAATAAGAGATATGTCATATAAATGAATAAAAAAGACATTTGATGGAAAATAATTGTCAACCTTAAATCAATTCAATGAAAAACGTAAAATCTTTTATGTTAAATTGTTTTGATGAACCTCATAAAATTAACATTATCATTGAAATCATATAATTACGATTGTATGGTTCATGTCTAAAATATATATTCAATGGCATTCAATCCTCGTTTCTTTGAATTATTTAGCAAGTTAGGTCAAATGTCACTAAAATAAATTAAAATATAACAATTACAACAACCATACATATAAACTAAACAATTTCAAAAAGATAGACGATACTTACTCCAAGTGTACTTCATTATGAATGATTAAAAACTCTTTTATTATGGAAAAAAGTTGCATGAGACAATATCAAATATGAAAAAATAGAAAGAAATAGATATAAAAAAACTCTAAAAAACCATGTTTGTTTATAATTAAATATGTGTGTATGGATTTATATATATATACACTTATATATTTCAAGACAAAGAAGTTGTAATTAAGTGAAAAAATATGAAAAGTTAGATATTATACAAAACTTATTTTTAAAAATATGAAAAGTTAAAAAAAATTAATACATTTGGTTTCATAACCTATAAATGTTAATAATATTTAAAAATTCTTAATATTTTATAACTTATAAACATAAATAGAAACTCTTCAAATTTTATAACCATCACATTTATAAAATTCTATAACTTTAAATTTTAATTAACTAAATTTAGTTTTAAAATTTTTCATATTTTTAGCATATAATGAAATAAAAGTATTTTAGTTCTCTCATAATTTAATTTTTTAATTTTTATAATATTATTTTAAAATATGTAATATTCAAGAGGATGTATTTTTAAATTATGAAAAATAAAATATTTTTTATATAATTATATCTTAAAAATAAAAAAATTTAATGTAATTTAATTTAATTCAAATTTAGACTTATAGAATTTTATAAATTTGATGGCGATAAAATTTGAAGAGTTTCTTTTTTCATGTTTATAAGTTATAAAATCTTAAGAGTTTTTCTATGCTATTAATATTTATAAGTTATGAAGCAAATTTAATTATTGCAAGTTTTAACTTTTCATATTTTATAACTTAAAAAATATTAATTATTAGATTTTTTAATAAAATAATAAATTAATTTTAAATGAGTAATTGCCACATGGCAATTTGTAGTCGATCCACTTGTCAAAATTAATTTGGAGTTCAAGATTATATTATAGTATAGATATAGATTCTAGCCATGATATTTCTATTGCTTGGTAAATTGCCCAAGAAAATTATTGGAGAAAGGTAAATCTCTGCAGAATTTTGGTCTATCACATATCTGGCCACAGATGTTGGGACCAGTAAATTTGATGCTATAAAAAAACAATATTTCTTTCTCTCTCAACATAAATGGAAAACGTCGAGTCTTGAAGCCTACATTTGAATTTTAATGGATGCAAATGATCAAATAGTCAATATCTTCTGAAAATTGGAATTAATGGTATGTTCTAAGAAGGAAAAACAATGCTACCCACTTTCACATGCTCTTCACAAGGCCTTGTCTAGAAAAAATTTTAATTTGTTGCGAATTCATGTGCTATAGCGATAATTTTTTGTTATCTCTATTCATATTTTGGTGCTACCTAAGTTCTTGATTTTTCATAAACTACAGAAAATTCCAAGGTCTAGTTTTTTTTCTATCCATAAATTTCAAATGGGCCCATTTCATTGTTTGTCATTCACCTATAACTTGTTGAAAAATCTAACAAAAATACAGATTCAATCACTACCAAGTTTTAAATTTGAAGACAAAAGCATGTGGTAATGCAGCGTATTTGTCTCTTGGAAAACCCCACTCAAAGGCCTATATTTCACACACCAAATCAGCTATATATATGCAAAAATGTTAGTCCATAGCCAAATCAAAACTTGAACATAATTTTTTTTCAAACACATTGTTTGAAGATCGAAGCAATTTAAGAAAAAAATACTCAAAAACAAGATTATGGCTGTTCTTTCACGCAGCGTTATGCATGCAAGGTGGCTTCTTTGCAGATCAAGTTTGCTTGCAAGCCAAGAAACTTCTTCGGTTCCTAAAGGGTTCTTCGCGGTGTATGTTGGAGAGAGTAAAAAGAAGCGATTTGTAGTACCGATTTCAATCTTGAATCAGCCTTCGTTTCAAGATTTGTTGAGAAAGGCTGAGGAAGAATTTGGATTTAATCATCCGATGGGCGGTCTTACTCTTCCTTGCAGAGAAGAAATCTTCATTAACACTATTTCAAGGTTGAACTCAATTTAACAAATTAGCATCAACAATTTTGTGACATTTTTGTACATTGTTTACATGTAGTTAGATTTCAGATTGGGAGGTCAATGTTGATTTGTCCACCTGTACGAAAAATTAATAATAGAAAAGCTGAGCAACTAATAGTTCAATTTCAAAAATCTGATTCTTTTTACTTGTTACTGACTTTATATATAGCTATATTTCCAATAACTATCAACTTATTAACAAGAACTATTTGTTTCTACATTTCATATTTTAGAATAACAATGATAATAATCCATGGTGGTTGCTTAGTCCTCTTTCAAATATCAATTAATTTTATTGAGATATTAATTAAAATTATTTTATAAATTGAAGTTGTTTTCATCAAAATGAAAATTTACTAGAATAAATTTTTTGAGACTAGAATTGGTAGGGTGCGCCAGGCCTATGCTGTAGTGCAACGCATGGGCGACGCTCGAGAATCCCAGTGGCAAGCCACTGTGATGGACTCTCCCCTTAAAAAAATAAATTTAATATCGTGTGGGCCGATGACCCACATATCAGATATTAAACTGATAAGAACAGATACTACACTTGATCTTAGCCAAAAGGCCGAGAAAGGTATGCTTTGTACTGCCTCAAGTTTTTTGTTTTATAGCTTATGTTATTTGATTCATTGCTCCTGTACTCGATGTGGGAATATAAAGCAACTAACTAAGCCTGTTATTCTTTTTCAAAGCTGTTAGATTTTGATTCTCTTTTTGTTTAATTTCTATCGGATGTAACATTAATTATTTACCGTAAAACAAAGTTGGAACCATGTTTAACTTTCAGATTTTTTTTATCTTCTCTTGTAGTGTATAACTGTATATATATTAGCCGAAATTTCCGAAGTAAGTTTTATTTTTCTTTGAATCAGACACCTTTCATACTATGCCTCACTTATCCAGTTCCTGGAAAATAATCCATATATGCTTACTTGCGTCATGCGGGTTTTGTATTTGATGAGAAGACAGAAGTATACAAGTTATAGAACTCGAAATGCAATAAAATTCCTCATTTGAAAAGAAGAAAAATGATATTATTTAGTATTTACATTGATTTGGCCTATTGTGCCATGACAAAATTGTTTTTTTAAGATACTACATTTGTTTTGGCACCTCAATCGTACTATCTACTTAAGCTAGAAGTAACATTAATAAAAGTCTCTTCTCTGCAAGGAATTGTCAAGCCGCCCATTGGGTGATCAAATCCAAACTGTTCTTCCGCTTTGCTTAGAAGATCTTGAAATGCAGGCTGGTTAAGATATGACACTGGAACTACAAATCTCTTTCTCTCCATCTCTCCGATGTAAACTGCTAGGAAACCTTTCGGCACACTTGAGGATCTTGAGCAAGTTTTATCAGTAGATCTGCGAAGAATTTGCTTGGCGACAACTGCAGCAATATGTCTGGCCATGATGATTCTTTGGATGTAAATTTGTGGATAACGTTAATACTTAAAATGTTTAACTCTGTAATTTAATGAATGGTATTGCTGTGTATGGTTGAGTTTGCTAGAGGTATCAAAGTGTAGAGATATATATAGATGATAAGTAAGTATATGGAAGGTTTGAGTGAGTGGTTCTAAACAATTTGGTTAGGACTTAAGCCATTTAAAGGTCATGTGCTACTGCCTGCTAACTAAACAGCAAATATGATATTATGTCTACTGGTTATAATACCTCCGTGCCCTACAATTTTGACAAAAAGCAAACTGAAGGCTAGCAGAAGATTTGAAAATGATATGATAGATATGCCCCAGGCTGATCTTGAAACTAAGAACATGGTTAAGACAATTAATCCATGTAATTTAATTAAGCTTGTTTATTAGTTTTTGATTCTACAATGAGACATTGCCCATGGGTTCTAGTTATCTGGTGAACATAGCATAGGGGATATATATGAACCTCCACTGCCCTACATTGGTTGAATATTCACAAAGCAAGTCCATGTGAGCTCATCAAATCCTTTCCAATCTGCAACTTTTATCTACTCTTTGAAAGATGTTATTTATTTATATATATATATATATATATATATATATATATATCTAGAGTCATGAAACAATCAACAAAAGTCGGCATATTCTCTACAGATATAGTACTTTTCTTGAATTTTTTCTGCAATATAATAATCAGCAGACACATCATGGCTAGATATTTGACCGCCATTCTTGCCAAGCAAATTATGCATCGATCTACATCAGCAGCAAACAGAACAACCTCGAGATGTTCAAGTGTGCCGAAAGGTTTCTTGTCAGTTTATGTTGGTGAGATAGAGAAGAAACGATATGTAGTTCCCGTGTCCTATCTGAGAGAGCCTTCATTTCAAGATTTATTAAGTAAAGCAGAAGAGGAGTTTGGATTTAATCATCCAACGGGTGGTTTGACAATTCCTTGCACAGTAGATACTTTCATTAATCTCACTTCTAATTTATAATAGAATAGGCAATCTAACTAACCACAAGAAACAATTTTGTATAGATAGAAATCCTAGTCAATGAAAGTATTTCTTCGGCTAAATGAGAAGGATATTGTACAAAAATATTACTGAATTTTCTTCTACTTCTCACATCTCATTCTTGGATAAATGCCTATTTTTCATCGTCCCAATAAAATTTGTATTCGTTTTAATCTGAATCATGTTATTATTCTCTAAAACTAAAAGTAACGAGCCACTTAAAATTGAGCTCTGAAATCAAAGCTTAATCATTATTGCTCATAAATGTTTCAAAATTATTGCTTCAGTCCTAATTTTCCATCCATTTGCTGTTGGTCATGCAGCTCAGCAGGATCCTATTGTAAAATTTCCGCTGCTGCATATTCCTCTTCCCTATTATAAATATTACATTTCCAATTAATAATTTGGAAGCTGATAATGTTAAAATTTTGAATTTCAAACAAAACCAATAAGATCATTTGAACAAAACAGTTAGTTTGCATGTCATAGATGGAAATAAAGTCAGACATAAAGGTAAGGAATGTTTGCAAATTCAAAATGGCTTATATATTCATGATATGAATTCAAACAATCAATCTTTTCTTTTTTTCAATTTGACAATGGAAAAAATTACATAAAATCATTTGATTAATTCAAAGGACAGACTGAGAAAAAAATAATGTAAACATGGTGTGTTCATTGATGTCCCATTTGTATTAGCTAGTCTAACAGAACCTCAAATGGGCTATGGGTGATGGTAGGGTAAGAAACATAGCAGATATCCTATGAATCCTTAACAACCTTACATTTCTTCATCATTTGCCAAAATCACATGGCATGTCCCTGATCCAATATTTATCTACTTAACTACTCGTCTCAAGATCGATTTACCTAATCCAATCTCTCGCTTTAACATATATATCAGCACCGATTTTCCAGCTGTCTTTTTCCAATCTTTAAGTTGCCTTCCGACATGAATTTTGTAAATACCCCATTTTGTTGATTAGTTAGAAGACAGATGCATGTGATACCATCTTATTTCATTAATTTCAGCATCTCTATATATTTTCTCCAAATACTCTTCTGCTCAAACCAACAATTTCACATTCTCTTCAAACACTCCTTTCCAAGAAAAACATTCAATTCTCTCAAACATATTTATAATCATTCATCCAAGAAACAATGGCAGTAAGATTTCCTAGTGTTCTCCGTGCTTCTTTCTTGTCTACAAAGAAATCTCCTTCAAGATCTTTAGATGTGCCGAGAGGTTTCTTGGCTGTGTACGTCGGTGAGACAGAGAAGAAGCGGTTCTTGGTTCCAGTATCGTACTTGAACCGGCCTTCATTCCAAGATTTGCTCAATAAAGCAGAAGATGAATTTGGATATGATCATCCGATGGGTGGTCTAACGATTCCTTGCACAGAAGAGGATTTCATTGATGTCACTTCCAACTTGAGCAGAGCATAAATAAGAGAATATGTAGAGCTTTACACTGACTACAAACAGTTTTGTACCATATAGGAATTTCATATTCAATGTAAATATATAATCTCTTCGAACTATTTGTTACTAAAGTAAATATACAGATTCATAAGAATACTCACATTTTATGTTCTTAGCCACCAAATATATTTATTATATGCATATATGTTAGTTCAAAGTTCAAACATATTCAATTTAAAAAAAAAACAAGAAAATGGTTGTTCTTTAACCTAGTATTATGCCTTCAAAGCGGATTCTTTGCTTGCAACCCGAGAAACTTCGTCTGTCTCAAACTTGAATCAGCCTTTATTTCAAGAATTGTTAAGAAAGCCAAAGGAAGAATTTCGATATAAGTTCGTTGTTAAATTTTGTTTTGGCAAGTAACACTGTAACAACACTGATTTACATTTTCAAACTGGCCTTTCCAAATTTTTAAGAGCCTCCTCCATAGCTTCATCATTTTTATTGTTGTAGGGCACACTGTCTTTCAATAATCATTTTCAAAATATCTGCAGAATCCAAGGAAATGATTATTAACCACTGAGCTGAGATTTTAGTGGATTTCATCAAAAATACACCTTCATAGTACATGGCCTATAAATAACACATAATTAGTCTAAAACAATTACTTCAAGTAAAATAATGAAGATTTGCTTTAGATGTTTATAAATTATTAATTAGTAATTAGTAAACAAAGCAAATTGTTGAGTAATTATTAAACTGGAATTGGAAGGGTGCGCCAGGCCTATGCAGTAGTGCAACGCATGGGCGACGCTTGAGAATCCCAATAGCAAGCTACTGTGACGGACTCTCTCCTTGAAAAAATAAATTTAATATCGTGTGGGCCAATGACCCACATATCAGATATTAAACTGATAAGAACAGATACTACACTTGATCTTAGCCAAAAGGCCGAGAAAGGTATGCTTTCAATCTCCTCAACTTTCTCATTTTATAGTACACGTTATTTTGATTCCTTCCTCTTGTATTCGATGTGGGAATTTACAAAAACCTACCTAAGCTTAAGCTCAATTTCTTTAATTTTAATTCTGTTTTGGTTTAATTTCTATAGGTTTTGACATTTATTATTTACACTAAAACAAGCTGAAACTGTGTGGTTTCTAACTTCTCAATTTTTAAATCTTTTTCTAGCCTTCAATTTGTTTGAGGACATATAATTGTAGGGCATGGAGGTATTCTAACCAGTAGACATAATATCATATTTGCTGATTAGTTAGAAGACAATGCCACATGACCCTTAAATAACAAAAAAGAGTCACCGAATTCTTACTGATATAGTACTTCCCTTGAATTTCCTTTCTGCAAAATACTAATCATCAGAAACACCATGGCTAGATATTTGTCTGCCCTTCTTGCGAAGCAAATTCTGCGTCGATCTACATCAGCTGCAAACAGAACAACCTCAGGATGTTCAAGTGTGCCTAAAGGTTTCTTGGCAGTTTATGTGGGCGAGACAGAGAAGAAGCGATATTTAGTTCCTGTATCCTATCTGAGAGAGCCTTTGTTTCAAGATTTGTTAAGTAAAGCTGAAGAGGAATTTGGTTTCGATCATCCAATGGGTGGCTTGACAATTCCTTGTACGGAGGATACTTTTGTTGATTTCACTTATAACTAGTGCAGAACCTAAGAAAATATGGCTGTAGACTAAACTAATTAAACACATAAAACAATTTTGTATGATAAAAACTTAATGTTCAATGTAAATAGTTTTACTTTTTAGCTTTTCAAATGAGAGATGTTTATATTCTTGTCTCCTTTTTTTTATTTATTATTGATCAATAACTAAATGCCATATTACAAAATCTATTTCATATTTAGTCATCATTGTATAATTAAGCATAACAAACAAAGGACTAGAAATTCTGCATTCTGCAATTGTTTAATTCAGAAAAACCATAAGTTATTAGCCACTTAAATTTTGCCAGAGACTTGGCTTGTTTATATAGTTCATTGTCTGTATAATTTTTATGTGATCAATCAAGTGAAAACATATGTGATCAAGCAAATTATAGGATGTTCAGAATAATTTCAAGTTTCTTGTTTCAGTCACAAGTTACCTTCTATTAGTCTTGTAAATGTCAATGACCAGAACTCAATGGTTGTTCACTATATAATCAAACTTTGAGGATGAGCCAATTTAATTATCGAAATAATTATCAAAAATAACTTTCCTAATTCAAGAGTTAGAACCAAAACCTGTGTGAACATGGTGTGTGTTCATTTTTGTTCTATTTTTATCTTTAGCTAGCAGCTCCTTAAATGAGTTATGGGTGTCATGCATAGCATAAATCTTAATAATTTCTTGATAATTAGCCATAAGTACATGTCCATTAGTTGCTAATATTTATAGGTTTAATCTCTATTTTCAGTTTCCAGCTTTCCTTTTCCATGATATTGTTGATTTTCAACATGAAATTTTTATACAGCAGATTAGAGGCCTGCAATGACCTCTGTTTTGCTGCTGAGAGTTTTTTCGTTTCAGAACTCGAATCAAAGCACAGCATAAAAGTACAAGTAACAAAAGATCAACCTATTTTGACTATAGATTTTAGTTAGTTCAAGTTTCTATTTTGATGTTTTGGTCATTCATATTTCATAGAATTAGTAATAACCAATAATTCGCAGTACATACATAACTTCCTGCAAATCGTACATAGTGTTCTAATAAATGACGCTTCTTCATTTTTTATGTGCAGTTACAAACACAGTCTTGTTGTTGCCACCCTGTGTAACTGTTAATAAATTGTAAAATTGTCTTGAGAAACTTTCAGGGCATTAATTCACAAATTGCAATAATTTTCGTCATTTGGCAAGAAAAAATCTTATACTGTATAAAAAGAAGTATTTCGTATTTACATTGGTTTGGCCTGTTCTACCATAACAAAATTGTTTTTTTACGACACTATACTATTCGGTGTGTTGATCTTTACTGTCTACTCAATCTAGAAGTGACGTTAATGAAAGTCTCTTCTCTGCAGGGAATTGTCAAACCTCCCATTGGATGATCAAAACCAAACTGCTCTTCTGCTTTACGTAACAGATCTTGAAATGCAGGCTCGTTAAGATAGGACACTGGAACTATAAATCTCTTTTGCTCTGTCTCTCCAATGTAAACTGTTAGGCAACCTTTTGGCACATTCGAAGATGCCGAGTGAGCTTTGTTTGCAGATCTGCGAAGAATTTGCTTGGCGAGAACAGCAGCAAAATGTCTGGCCATACTGATTTCTTTGGATGTAGCTTTGTGAATAACGTGGAGTAGTTTAAGTGAAAGGTATTGCTGTGTATGGTTGAGTTTGCTAGAGATATAAAAGTGTAGAGATATATATAGATGATGAGTAAGTATATGGAAGATTTGAGTGAGTGGTCAAGATTAATCTTGGTTAGGACATAAGCCATGTAAGTGTCATGTGACATTGTCTTCAAACAATCAGAAAATAAGGTATTATGTCTACTGGTTATAATACCTTCATGCCCTACCTTTTCGTCTATAATCAAATTGAAGGGCAGCAAAAGATTTGAAAATAATATGATTGGTGATCTTGATATTGAACATGGTTGAGACAATTAATCCCTTGGTGGTCATGCAAGGGTTAGACTCAAAACCAATTAATGTAAAGATGGTGTGTCCATTTATGTCCCATTTGTATTAGCTAGAACAACCTCAAATGTCATATGAATCCTTAACAGCCTTACATTTCTTCATCTTTTGCAAGTCACATGGCATTGTCTCATTGATTTTACAGAGCAAATAACACAAGCTATGTCCCTAATCCAATACTTATCTACTTAATTACTTGTCTCATGGATCGACGTACCTAATCCAATTAATCGCTCGCTTATATTTATAGCTTTAACATCTATATCGCCACCGATTTTCCAGCTGTCTTTTTCCAATCTTTAACATGAGTTTTGTAAATACCCCATTTTGTTGATTATTTAGAAGACAATGCATGTGATACCATCTTTTTCATTAAATTCACTATCTCTATATAATATCACCAAACTCTCTTCTGCTCAAACCAACAACTTCACAACTATCCTTGCCAAGAAAAACATTCAATTCCTTCCAAAATATTTATAATCATCCATACAAGAAACAATGGCAGTACGATTTCCTAGTGTTCTCCGTGCTTCTTTCCTGTCTGCTAAGAAATCTTCTTCAAGATCTTTAGATGTACCTAGAGGTTTCTTAGCTGTGTACATCGGCGAGACGGAGAAGAAGCGGTTCTTGGTTCCAGTATCGTACTTGAACCAGCCTTCATTTCAAGATTTGCTAAATAAAGCTGAAGAAGAATTCGGGTTTGATCATCCAATGGGTGGTTTGACGATCCCTTGCACAGAAGAGAGTTTCATTCATGTCACTTCCAACTTCAGCAGAGCATAAATAAGAGAATATAGAGCTTTACACTAACCAAGCGACACAATTTTGTATTGCATGAATTTCATGTACTTCTTGTAAATACTTCTTTTAACAAATGAAACAGATACAATTTTTTCCTATACAGATCAGTTCTTTGAATTTTATTTTGTCAGTTTTCAGTTACCTGTCTCTAACAACACTAACAAACAATTGTACTATAACTGACACTGTGACACATATAGAAGTTGTCTTGTTCTTCGTTAATAGCAAGGGCATAAAGAGGGATGGATCTATAATTTAATTTACTAGGAAAGATCAAATATTTGTGCTCATTTGATTTTCTGGGTTCAGTAACAATCTCAGGGGCAAGCATTTGAGGTGAAGTTGAAAAGGAGGGAGTGATAATCCATGAAAATCGATTACGGGGTATCTCTTTCCGGAAGGCCGCCGTTTTTGAATGGTACGGACTACACAGACTATATGTATTGGAAGATAAAGATGAGAGTTTTCGTCGAAGCAATGGATTTGGAAATGTGGATGTTGATCCAGAATGGGCCACCCAATCTTCCGACGCAGCCGGCATTGGAGATTGATGAGAGGCTGATTCAATTGGAGAAACGGGCTATGCATGTCTTATACTGTGCTCTAGACGACAATGCAGTCGCTAGTGTCTTTGGATGCGACTCTGCCAAGGCGATATGGGATAAGCTTGAGCTTATTCATGAAGGAAACGCTCGAGCCAAAGAAATGAAGATTAGTATGCTAGAAGAGGATTATGAGCAGTTTAAGATGGTTCCTTATGAGTCCATAAATGAAATGTTTACTAGGTTTTTGCATATCATAAATGCCTTGAACTCTCTCGAGAAGACATATTCTGATGCTGCTCTTGTGAGTAAATTTCTCAGGTCGCTTTCCAAGTCTTGGAAGCCAAAAGTTACACGAATTCGAGAGACGAAGGATCTTAGTAGGACGAGCATTCATGAGCTGGTTGGTTTCTTAATGGCAGAAGAGATGTGGATGAAAAGGGAAGAAAAGGAGGGACAGGTCTCCTAATTTATTTTTTCTTTTGTAATCTAATTAGGACTAATGCACATGCTGTCATGTAAATCTGATCTTTCTTGGATCCCATACTTTGGTGTGAAAAAGGTGCAATAATATGCTCTATCTACGTTTCGATGTTTTGTTTCCACTTTCGATGGAATGTGAAATCTAAAAGTTCAAAACTCTATATTTACAACTAATTCTTATAAACAATGTCACTTCACAATTTTAAATGTTGCTTCGCAATTTTAAATGCTATGCTTAACACTCCCTCTCAGCTAGCTTTTGCACAGAAACTTATTCACTACTATGTTCCATATTTCGTTTCCATTTCCGAAAATATTTCTAATCAACCAAGAATGATGGCAGTACGTATTCTCCGCACTTCTGTTTTGGGTGCAAAGAAATATACTTTTGACATCTTTTAGTCAATGATAAAAATAAACAGAACAGAATCAAAATTCAGGAAATTGAGCTTCGAATAACAACTAGCAGTAAGGCAATTTTATGTAAAATCAAGATTCTCTGTTTCAATGTTGTTGCAGATCAAATCACATTCGATCTAACTAAACTAAACTAAACTAAATGCTGTAATTATGCACAAAAAGTAATCTCCTATAAGCATGTAACTCAAAAAGATAGTTTTTCCAATCCAATGATGTTTATGAAAATTCATCTAATAGTAAACAGCAGTTTTTGAAGTTCTGATGACAATCTGACAACCCTTTTCATTCACGAGGAAAATGAGTTTCATCCAAATCAAAATCGACGGGTTGTATTTCTCCCACGCCCTGTCCCGGAGACAGTGTATCAATTTCAGGATTGAAATAGTCACTCATCTTATCGTAACAGGCTTCTAATTCTTCCCTATTCTGAAAAAAATGCATAAATGTCAGAGTCGTGCAGATATATATGAAATACAGTAACTCAAAATGAATGCAATATTTATATAAGTAGTTCATACCAGTTGGAGATCTTTGATTGTAAACCTTTCCATACATTCAGAACACTTTGCAGCGTCGATTGCTTTAACGGTCATAAGAACAGCTGATGCTGCTACCGATGAAGGCCTGAATTGTAGACATTTTATGTCTGCAATAGTTTAACTATTTCATCAGAATAAGTTCACATATATTCAACACGACTTGATCGGATGCTCAATTATTAATATACCTTCGTGCGATTGATATATCCGCTGAGTAACATCCGACTTGAACTTCGGTCCTCGTTCATCTGCTATAGAACTGAAGCTCGGCACATAGAATAGAGCATTTACAGCACTTACGCAATCCTCCAGCGGACCAATTCTATCGAGAATCAGACTCTCAACAGTCTCAACATCTTTTTCATCAATCTCCATATAAGGTTCCTGTTTCTGTTTAGACAAAAAATACTCATGATGCTATAAGAAATACAGACTCACCATAAGAAATGAAAAATGGCATACGTACCAGATTTATTATCTTGTCGATGGAATCATCACTCATCTTCAGACCAATAAACAGGCAACTCATTGCGAGTATCTTAACGCGATAACCAACATCTCTCTCCCCTAATGTCTAAACCAATTGAGAAATTCAGGTCAGTACAGTGATTAAGCAGACACATAATTAGCACAGAAGTTGTAAAATTTACCGGCAATGTATGGGTTGAAGTGAATCTATCGAAGATGTGTTGGGCGGCACAGCGGAAATTCAATTAATTATGCTAGTGAATAACGTATTGTGCTAAATAACTATACCGGAAAAATTCCCAGGAAAGATTGGAGGGTCACGAGCGGACCACTTAAGTACCAACCTCCTAGACAGAATTCAACACGATATAACTAACTTCACAATAGGGAATTCCAACTAGCCTAATCGTTAGCGTCGAAAATAAAATTATGGACGGCAGAAACAAAATAAATGACACCGAGAATTTTTAACGTGGTTCACCCAAATTGCTGGATTACGTCCACGGGACAAAGTCCGAATAATTCTTCCACTATTAAAATAGCAGGCATACAAAGAGAGTACTTTTACAGAGAGATCTCATCAAAATAATGACACTCAAGTGTTTCCCACACACCCGTAAACTCACTATTTTTATCTCTCAATTCTCTCACCCCTCACCCTTTAGAGAAAACGTTTCTCTAGCTCGCCTATTAGCCTTGATGCTAATAACTCTCACAAAACCTTTGTGAAATTTGGTGATGTTGGTGTGTGTTTAATCCCTTTCACCCCTTTCCTATTTATAGGAAAAAGTGGAGTAGCCTCCAAGCCAAATTTGGCTTGGAGGTTACTCCAAGTAAATTAATTTCTATTTTTTTTTTTTTTTTTTTAACTTACTTGTGGGCCCACCATGTGGAGGGACCCACCCCAACAAATCTCCCCCTCCCGACTACATGGGAGGCACCACCATTCCGGCTGTCTGTCGACAATATTCAAACTTTCCCCGTGGAAGAGCTTTGGTTAACATGTCAGATCCATTTTCATCGGTATGGATCTTTTCCAGCTGTAGCAGCTTCATCTCCAATACATCTCGAATCCAGTGATATCGCACATCAATATGTTTAGATCTTGAATGAAAGGAGGAATTCTTCCCGAGGTGAATAGCGCTTTGACTATCACAAAACAGCTCGTACTTCGTCTGGTGGAAGCCAAGTTCACTTAAGAACTTCTTCATCCATAGCAACTCTTTACAAGCTTCAGTTGCTGCAATAAACTCTGCTTCTGTTGTTGAGAGCGCAACACATTTCTGTAGTCTCGATTGCCATGACACAGCTCCCCCTGCAAATGAAATCAGATATCCTGATGTAGACTTTCTCGAGTCAACATCGCCAGCCATATCTGCATCTGTGTAGCCAACTAACACAGGTTCTCCATCTCCAAAAGATAGACACATTCTTGATGTACCTTGAAGGTATCTAAGAATCCATTTCACTGCAGCCCAATGTTCTTTTCCAGGATTTGAAAGGAACCGACTCACTACTCCAACCGAGTGAGCAATATCTGGCCGTGTACATACCATGGCATACATCAAGCTCCCAACTGCTGAAGCATATGGAACTCTTTCCATCTCCTCCTTCTCTTTCTCAGTAGAAGGGCACTGTTCAGAACTCAGTCTAAAATGATTAGCAAGGGGGCAGCTAACCGCTTTAGCGTTATCCATGTTGAACCTTTGAAGTACTTTCTGAATGTACTTCTCCTGTGATAACCATAGCTTCTTGGAGCCTCTATCTCTGGTTATCTTCATGCCTAGAATTTGCCTTGCCGAGCCCAAGTTTTTCATTGCAAAAGACTTGCTCAACTGCTTTTTCAAGTTGTTGATTCTTGAAGTATTCTGGCCAACGATCAACATGTCATCCACATAGAGCAGAAGTATAATAAAATCCTCATCAGAGAATTTCTGCACGAAGACACAATGGTCTGAAGTAGTCTTCTTGTACCCTTGCTCCCCCATAACAGACTCAAACTTCTTGTACCATTGTCTCGGTGCTTGTTTTAAGCCATATAGACTTTTTTTTCAACTTGCAGACGTACTGCTCTTTCCCCTTTTCTTCGAAACCCTCTGGCTGCTCCATGTATATCTCTTCCTCCAAATCACCATGAAGGAAGGCAGTCTTTACATCCATCTGCTCGATCTCCAGGTCGAGACTTGCTGCTAACCCTAGCACTGTACGAATGGATGTCATTTTCACCACTGGTGAAAAAATCTCATCAAAGTCAATTCCCTTTCTTTGGCCGAATCCCTTGACAACTAGTCTAGCTTTGAAACGTGGTTGGAGACCGTGTTCCTCATTCTTTATCCTGAACACCCACTTGTTCTTTAAAGCTCTCTTGCCTTTAGGCAACTTCACCAGCTTAAAAGTATTATTATCATGCAAGGACCTCATCTCATCTTGCATGGCTTCAATCCATTTCTGCTTGTGTTCATCATCCATAGCTTCTTCAAAGCTCTCAGGTTCTCCCCCGTCAGTTAATAACACATACTGATCTTCTGGGTATCTGGTAGATTGTTGTCGAACTCTATCAGATCTCCGCAGAACTGGAGAATCCACATCTGCTGGTGGTTGATGATGAGCACCATAGTCATCAGCATTACCTGGTTCATAATCAATGGGAGCATCTTGACCACCTATCCCCGGTTGGTCGCCTTCTTCATCTCCAACACGTCTATGAACCGTTGTTGGAGGAATCAATTCCAAGTCTGTTGAATCTCCATCGGATCCTTCAGAAACATTCTGAGCCTTTTTAATATCCTCAATGGTCTGACTTTCAACAAAGACGGCATCACGGCTTCTGATAAGCCTCTTATGGACTGGATCGTAGAATCTATAGCCAAACTGATCTTGACCATAACCCACAAACACGCATTCTCGTGTCTTAGCATCAAGCTTGGACCTCTCGTCTTTGGGAATATGCACAAATGCTTTGCACCCAAACACCCGCAGATGACCATAGGAAACTTCTTTTCCCGTCCACACTCTCTCTGGAGTATCAGACTGTAGAGGGATACACGTTGAAAGGTTAAGCACATACACTGCTGTCAGTAGAGCTTCACCCCAAAACATCTTAGGCAACTTTGCATGTGAGAGTAAACATCTAACTCTCTCCATCAAAGTCCTGTTCATCCTCTCAGCCAAACCATTCAACTGCGGCGTTTTAGGAGGTGTTGTTTGATGCCGAATACCATTATTTTTGCAATAAGCATCAAATGGTCCAATGTACTCTCCACCATTGTCTGTACGGATGCACTTCAGCTTCTTGCTGGTCTGTCTTTCCACCAGAGTTAAAAATTGCTTGAAAACTTCTAACACCTGGTCCTTCGTTTTCAAAAGATACACCCATGTCTTCCTTGAATGATCATCAATGAAAGTCACGAAGTATTGAGCACCACCAAGTGACTTTGGCATTGGTCCACACAAATCTGAGTGAATCAGATCTAAAACATTCTTCATTCGAGAAGGAGGGGTACTTTTGAAAGAAACTCTGTTCTGCTTCCCTGCCAGACAATCAGTACATTTCTCCAGATGGACTCGATCCAATCCATGTAACATATTTCTTTTGGCCAATATCGACATTCCTTTCTCACTCATGTGACCGAGTCGTCTATGCCACAACTCAACTATATCATCATTCTCCACTGTATTGACATCGTCATGGGAGAGCTTCGCCTGCATCATGTATAGTTTTGAATGTCGTTTTCCCCTGGCCACCACCAATGAACCTTTGGTAAGCTTCCATTGGCCATTGAAGAAGGTGCTGCAAAAACCTTCATCATCCAGATTTCCTGCCGAAATTAAATTCAGGCGCATATCTGGGACATGCCTGACATCCTTCAGGACTAATTGCGTACCATTCTCTGTTTCTAGAGAGACGTCACCTTTGCCTACGACTTTTGCAAAGTTCTCATTTCCCATTCTTACAGTGCCAAAATCGCCTGATGTGTAAGATGAGAAGAATTCCCTTCGAGATGAAGCATGAATGGTAGCTCCAGTGTCAATCACCCAACTCGTCTCGTGGATTGCAAGATTGACAATATCTTCATCATGGACTACGTTGAACTCCCCGACAACATTTGCTTGTTCATCATCACTGCTGTCATTTTTCCTCACATCTTTGCCTTTGTTCTTTTCTTGGTCTTGCTTCAACTTTCGACAGAACATTTTGATGTGGCCCTTCTTCTTGCAGTAATGGCACTCAGTATTGGCATATTTGTTTGACTTTCCTCTGCTTTTGTGTCTGGTTTTTGAACCCCTAGCTTCACTCCTCCCTCTAGATTCTGCAACAAAAACATCTGACTGTGATGAAGAAGAACCTTGTGATCTTCGTCTACTCTCTTCATTCAGGATGCCACTTTTAACAGCTTCCATATTGACTACTCCATTTGGTGCAGAATTTGTTAGTGAAATCTTCAAAGTCTCCCAAGACTCTGGTAGAGAGGCAAGCACGAGGAGAGCGAGCACCTCATCGTCAAACTTTATGCTCATACTTGATAACTGATCCACAATCCCTTGAATTGCATTCAGGTGATCAGCTATAGAAGTCCCTTCTCGATATTTTATCTGAATTAATTTTGTCAGATAAAATAGTTTGTTGTTGCCGGTTTTCGACGCGTACAGCTCCTCAAGCTTCTTCCATAATGTCTGAGCATGAGTTTCATTACAAATGTGGTTGTACACATTATCCTCGACGAACTGTCGAATGTAACCACACACCTGCTCATGCTCGAA
Organism: Mercurialis annua; assembly: GCF_937616625.2. Taxonomy (NCBI): domain Eukaryota; kingdom Viridiplantae; phylum Streptophyta; class Magnoliopsida; order Malpighiales; family Euphorbiaceae; genus Mercurialis; species Mercurialis annua. The sequence continues at coordinate 2,049,941 of NC_065574.1, read as the reverse complement.
TTCCCATTCTTCATCCGTTTTTCCTTCGGGTTTATTCGTTGAAAACACCGGTAAATGCAGTTTCGTCACAAATAGGAGATCCTTCATCTTGTTTCTCCATATGTGGTAATTTGTGCCATTTAAACTGACCATCTTGCCAGTCTTTGCCTCCATATTTTCGACAAGTGCCCAGTACTATAAATATATCTAATTTATTTTCTGATGTGGAGGATCCACTATCTAGTGGAAACCACAGAGCATACGATAAATAGATATATAAAAACTCAAACCGGCTCCGATACCAGTTGTTGGGCGGCACAGCGGAAATTCAATTAATTATGCTAGTGAATAACGTATTGTGCTAAATAACTATACCGGAAAAATTCCCAGGAAAGATTGGAGGGTCACGAGCGGACCACTTAAGTACCAACCTCCTAGACAGAATTCAACACGATATAACTAACTTCACAATAGGGAATTCCAACTAGCCTAATCGTTAGCGTCGAAAATAAAATTATGGACGGCAGAAACAAAATAAATGACACCGAGAATTTTTAACGTGGTTCACCCAAATTGCTGGATTACGTCCACGGGACAAAGTCCGAATAATTCTTCCACTATTAAAATAGCAGGCATACAAAGAGAGTACTTTTACAGAGAGATCTCATCAAAATAATGACACTCAAGTGTTTCCCACACACCCGTAAACTCACTATTTTTATCTCTCAATTCTCTCACCCCTCACCCTTTAGAGAAAACGTTTCTCTAGCTCGCCTATTAGCCTTGATGCTAATAACTCTCACAAAACCTTTGTGAAATTTGGTGATGTTGGTGTGTGTTTAATCCCTTTCACCCCTTTCCTATTTATAGGAAAAAGTGGAGTAGCCTCCAAGCCAAATTTGGCTTGGAGGTTACTCCAAGTAAATTAATTTCTATTTTTTTTTTTTTTTTAACTTACTTGTGGGCCCACCATGTGGAGGGACCCACCCCAACAAGATGTTCATAGCCAGATATCGAACATTGTCGTCGAAGAGATCAACCCTGGCGCTCTGCATCAGATTTCACATCGCATTCAACAACCAATTAATTACGCCCTTAACCAAAATTAACTAAAAAGAAATCATTGGTTTATTTCTTTTATTTTTCTTATGTTGTTAATTTTAAAACTTAAAACCCCCAAATATATTGAAGTTGTCAGTCATTTTCCCAGGATACAAGCAGAAGCAGAAGTAAAACACAATTTTTTCTCTCTGCTTTCCTGCTAACCAAACAAACTTCAGCACATGTTTATTTTCAAGAAACTAAAGAATCTCCAAACCCTAAAGATTCCTTTATCATCCCAAATTTTCTAGTCAAGCAAACAGGGTAAATGCAGGATTGAAATACCAAAAACAACAAAGATTTGAAACTATATTTATCTCCAAGAAAACCAAATAAAGATCTGAAGCTACCTTAATCATCAAGAAAACCAAATAAAATTTGAAACTATATTAATCTTCAAGATTTGAAACTACATTAATCTTCAAGAAAACAAATAAAGAATTGAAACTACATGAAACTTCAAGAAAGCAAATAAAGAATTGAAACTACATGAAACTTCAAGAAACCGAATAAAGATTTGAAACTACATCAATGTTCAAGATTTGAAACCCTAAAGACCCAAAAAGAAAGCAAAACAAATAAAGATTAACTTCAAGAAGGATTGAAGACTGACTTGAGCGATGAATGGTACAACTACTCGTCTGAGTTTCCAGTAAAATGCGTGAGTTGTGGCTCTAACATTCAAAGATTTGGGTTCCACTGCTAGCCATTGTTCTACCTGTGTTCTCTCAGCAACATTCAATCTCTGATCAGTGGCAGATTCTTCTCTTGGATCAGTGACAGATTCTTCTCTGATCAGTGACATTTTCAGTTTTCCTTTAGATAAAGAAAAGAAAAGAAAAGAAAATGAGGGAGTAGAGTAATGTTTTTCTTCTCTTTGCTCAGTTGGTTATATAGAAACAGTTACAGATTCTTTGGAGCCAAAGTCAGTTATGCAACTGCAAATGGTATATTGCCACGTCAGAACTTAATTAGCACAATCCTCGAGCCTCTAAAAAAAAGCTTACAGCTCATAGATAATAATCAGATAAGATTTGGATAATGGGCCATTTAGCCCCCAAAAGATATATATAATCTCTTAAAAACAATCTTGCGAGTGTTTATAATTGTATTTAAGGAGTAAATGAAAATATGAAATATCCACTTTAACGATTTGGTACCTTACTTTCAATTATGTTAACAATTTGGTACCTCGTTTTAAACGATTTGGTACCTCACGTTTAATTCCGTTAACAATTTGGATTCTATATTTAAAATAAGGTCGTAAGTGTTTGTAAAATTAAAACTGAGATATCAAATCATTTGATATTCAAATAAGAGGTACCAACTTGTGAATTATGACAAATATGAGAGCCTTAGAGTAATTTGCTCTAAAAATAATGTATAATTTAGGTTCCTTAACTTATTTTTATGATAAACATTATACAATTTTGGCCTAATACTAAAAGAAAGGCAATTTTTTATAATTTTATCAATTCTAACCAAAACTTTTGATGATGTCAATTTTAGCTTGATTTTAACAATTCTAATTACAGAAATTTGAATGACCAACTTACTTCATATTTGCTGAATGCAGGAATAAAAATTAAATATATAAGTTTTGCCATTATTATTTGTCAGCCATGAAGGGAAAAAAACATAAAGAATACTTGGTATGTATTTGTTAATAGAGGAAAATTCAATTTGAGAATGTAACTGCTTGTCATAAGAAAATTGCAGGGCTATAATTCACAACATGCAATAAAATTCCTCATTAAAAAGAAAAAAAAACGTTATACGTATTATTTACATTGATTTGGCCTATTGTGCTATAACAAAATTGTTTTTCAGTGACACTACATTAGTTTTGGCATTTCAATCTCATTTCAATCTCAACTATCTACTGAAGCTAGAAGTGACATTAATGAAAGTCTCTTCGCGACAAGGAATTGTCAAACCGCTCATTGGATGATCAAATCCAAACTGCTCTACCGTTTTGCTTAGCAGATCTTGAAATGCAGGCTAGTTAAGATAGGAGACCGGAACTACTAATCGCTTTTTCTCCGTCTCTCCAATGTAAACTGCTAGGAAACCTTTTGGCACATTTGAAGATGTCGAGTTAGCTTTATTTGTAGATCTGCGAAGAATTCGCTTGGCAACAGCAGATGCAAGATGTTCGGCCATGGTGATTATTTTGTATGCAACTTTATGAATTATATTGAGAGGTTCATCGCCCTGTGACACGATCCTTATCGTTCATTTCAAGAATTGCTAACTAAAGCGGAAGAAGAGTTTGGATTCAATCATCCAATGGGTGGTCTGACAATTCCTTGCACGGAGGATACTCTTGTCCATGTCACTTATAACTTGTGTAGAACATAAGAAAATATGGCTGTACACAAACGAACTAGACACACAAAGCAATTTTGTATGATAGAAACTTTCTCTTTAATGTAAATAGTCTTATTTTTTTAATGTCTCTTTTTATTATTAATCAACAGATAAGTACCACTTTATACAGATTTTATTCCATCTCTAGTCTTCCATTGTATCATTAACGCATAATTAAGACAGAAAACAATATTGCTTAATTATCAGCTCGACAAAATATTTCAGAAAACAATATTGGGGTAATTGATCCTGAAGATCATTGAACTTTCGAATTTTTTCATTTCAGTCACTAAACTATTTTTTTTTTCATTTTGGTATTTCAGGCCAAAAATGCTTAGGTGGCAGCCGGAAGTTGACATGTGACATCCGGATTTTATAAGTTTTACTTTGAAAATTTATCACACATACATAATTTCACTTTGAAAATGACTTTTTGGATCAAATAATGCATATATAGCAACTTTTCAGGTTAAAAAGAATTAATTCCGGCTGCCACCTAAGCATTTTTGGCCGTAAAATACCAAAATGAAAAAAAATAAAAGTTCAGTGATCAAAATGAAAAAAAAATAGTTTAGCGACTGAAATGAAAAAACTCGAAAGTTCAGTGATCTTCAGGATTAATTACCCACATATTGCTTTCAGAAATAACAAACTTGAAATTCGATTTCTTTTGATGGCATTACACTTTTCTGTATTCTGAAAGAGATCAAAAGTGCGAACTCTTCTTTAGCATGCTAAGCAAACTGCGAAATGGAGACTGATTCAAGTAGGAGATAATAAAAAATGAGATATAATACATCGTTTGAAAGAAAAAGTAAAATGAAACTATTTTGATCCCCCCTAATTGAAGTTACGCACGCCCCGTTTTTGCAGTTTTTTCTCTCTATCGTCTCACTTAGTTATGATGGTTATTTGCATAAATTCCAAAGTTTACTATTGTTCTTTCGACCTTGTATTTGTTAATACAGGAAACCTCAATTTGATAATGTAACTAAATATATTAAGAAAATTGCAGAGCTTTTAATTCACAAAATGCAATAAAATTCCTCATTTGAAAAGAAAAAATGTTTATCATTTACATTGATTTGGAACTACAAAACTGTTTTTCTATGTCACTACAAAATTGTTTTTCTATGTCACTACAATAATTTAACTATTTCTATATTTCAAGAGCTGGCCATGGGCCGGGTCAGCCCGCGAACCAGCCCGGTCAAACCCTAAACGAACATCATTGCACAAAGAACAAAGGTATAAATACATGTGTGCAAATAGTGTAAATGTGTACCTCCATCTTCTCCTCTACCACTACGACAATCGGTTCGTTTCCTCTTTGTAAATTAACTGACTGTTCGTCTTACTTTTTCAATTAGGGTTTAATTTATTCTTCGATTTGCTCGGCTCTGTTTATGTTTTTGTATGATTGTTGAGGTAGAGAGTAATTAAAATGTATAGCTAGATATTAATTTTTCATTGATAATGTTGTTGTTTGAATTGATTAATTTTTTTCTTATAGACGCATCAGCAATGTCTACATCTTTAAGTTCCAGACAGTTCTGAGGATATAAAGAAACCGCGTTATGAAAGACTTTGGAGTCAAGAAGACAACCTTGTTTAAGAAAGTAAAAAAAGCTGATCCTACTAAGAATTTTGTTTCTTTTTTTCAATTTTATTATGACATCGGTTCACTTTCCTTTTTTGCCACAATTTAAAAAGAGTTTTCGCGATCATTTTCAAAAAATTTATGACATTTCATAATAATCACTTTAAAAACACCTTTTATTTGTCTAAATAAATTTGGGGTGTCCAATATTAGAAAAATCAAGCTGCTTGCCCAATATTAGAGAAATCAAGACTGTTGTAGTCCAGTTGCATGCCCAATGTTAGAAGCAGAAGCCAATTTCTTAGTAGCACTAAGGCATCTTTGGGCACCTCATTTTTGTTTAGACAGATCAAAGGTTTTTTGAGAGTGATTATTATGAAATGTCATATTTTTTTAAACATATTTGTGCCTTTTTCAATTTGATATCCTTATCTTTCAATTGTGACAAAGAAGCAGGAATGTGAACCGATTTGATAATAAAATCGAAAAAAAAAGAGCTTAATCCTTGGTAGTATCAGTTTTTTCTTTCTTTCTTAAGATCGATAATACCTTGTAACAGGACCACCTCGTCTTCTTCACTCCAAAGCCTTTCAAAACGAGGTTTCTTTGTATCCTCAAAGCTTTGCAAGAGCGGCAACATCTCCGTTCCTATTCCTTCCAGCGGCTTTGGATGGAAGAAGAGCAAGTTTCTCTAATTGGGCACCAACAATTTGAGCAGTTTTTTCCTTTCGAATGCTTCGAAGGTCATTCTCTTGTGTGAGAAGTGAGAGATTTGTTATAACCTGTTCTTTGACCCAGGCGAAGATGAAGGATTTACTAGTATGCTGTAATAGATTGAGATGGGGTTTTTGCAACTAAGAATAAAATAGGAATGCCATGAAAAAGCATTGTAAGTTTTCTTCACATTCATGTCTCTTGCACTTTGATTACAATCACTTATCTTTATCAATGGAATGTCTTTTTCTTGCTCGTTTTTTTCTTCGTTTTAAGTACTATTAATTAAGGACTTACGTAGTTACTTTATGATTTACAGAAAGTTTCCTATTAATAATCTATCTTTGTGCTATATTAGATTACTATGCGCTATTTTCTAGGCTTATTATTTTATAGACATATAACCGCAGTTGGATTTAAAGTAAATTAATTTGTTTGAGAGGTGAAGCTAAGTGATTGAAGGAATGCAATGAGGTTAAGTAATTAGAATAGAAGGACCGACTACACTAATTACCATCACAAGAAGTTGGTTTCATAGTTGCCCGTTTAAATGTGGCTGCAATTCAAATCACATTCCCTCTAACTAAACTAAACTGGTCATTATGCACACAAAAATAATCTTATATAAGTATATAACACAAAAAGTTAGTTCTTCCAATCCAATCATGTGTATGAAAATTTATCTAGTAGTAAACAATAGTTTCTCTATTTCAATGTTGTTGCTTCGACGTCATGTCTCGATGAGTTTCATATTGATTCTTAATAATGCTTGATAACTAGCCATAAATAAATAAATACAAGTTGACTCATATTTTTAGAGGCCTGCAATTTGCTCTGCAGCAATGAGAATTTTAATTTTTCCATACTTTTCGTTTAAGAACTTGAATCAAAACATAGCGTGTCTAACTGTTTATAAACTATAGCTAATTGTCTTGAGAAACTTTCAGGGCATTAATTCACAAAATGTAATAATATTCCTCATTTGATAAGAAAAAAGGATTTACTGAATAAAAAAAAGTGTTTCGTATTTACATTGATTTGGCCTATTGTGCCATAACAAAATTGTTTTTCTATGATACAACGTTAGTTCTGGTATCTCAATCTCACTATCAACTCAAGCTAGAAGTAACATTTATGAAAGTTTCTTCTCTGCAAGGAATTGTCAAGCCGCCCATTGGATGATTATAACCAAACTGTTCTTCTGCTTTGCTTAGCAGATCTTGAAATGCAGGCTCGTTGAGATAGGATACCGGAACTACAAATCTCTTTTTCTCCGTCTCTCCGATGTAAACTGCTAGGCAACCTTTTGGCACATTTGAAGATGTTGAATAAGCTTTATTTGCAGATCTGCGAAGAATTTGCTTGGTGAGAACAGCAGCGAGATGTCTGGCCATACTAATTTCTCTGGATGTAACTTAGTGAATAATTTTGGGAGGTTTAAGTCTGTAGTTTAAGTGAATGGTATTGCTGTGTATGATTGAGTTTGCTAGAGATATCAAAGTGTAGAGATATATATAGATGTTGAATAAGTATATGGAAGGTTTGAGTGGGTGGCTAAAAACAATTTGGTTTGGACATAAGTCATTTAAGGGTCATGTGGCATTGTCTTCTAACTAATCGGCAACCATGATATTATGTCTACTGCTTACAATAACTCCATGCCCTACAAATTGAAGGCCAGCATAAGATATAAAGTGATGAGTCAATTTGACAATTGTCAAAAACCATCTGTGTAATTCAAGGCTTAGACTGAAAATGAATTTAAACATGGTATGTCCATTTATGTCCCATGTGTATTAGCTAGTAACACCTCAAATCGGCTAGCGGTGGTACCGGTAGGGTAGTAGACATAGCGGATATGATATGAATTCTTAATAACCTTACATTTCTTGGTCATTTGCCACAATCACATGTTAAGTCTCATTCATTTTAAACAGATCATTAAACTGCAGAAAACACAAGCCACTCGATACTTTTGTTGCAATTAAGTATGTCCCTAATCTAACACTCATCTACTTAACAGCTTGTCTCAAGGATCCATGTAGGTAATCTAATCTCGCTTATATTTAAAGCTTTAAAACATCTATATCAGCAACAATTTTCAAGCTGTCCTTTTGCTGATTAGTTAGATGACAAATGCATGTGATACCATCTCATTCACTAATTTTAGTTTCTCTATATAGTATCTCCAAATACTCTGCTCAAACCAACAATTTCACATTCTCTTCAAATTCAAACACTACCTTTTCCAAGAAAAAATCAGTTCCCTCGAACATATTTATAATAATTCATCAAGAAACAATGGCAGTCCGATTTCCTAGCGTTCTACGTGCTTCTTTCTTGTCTGCAAAGAAATCTACTTCAAGATCTTTAGATGTGCCGAGAGGTTTCTTGGCACTGTATGTCGGGGAGACGGAGAAGAAGAGATTCTTGGTTCCAGTATCATACTTAAACCAGCCTTCATTCCAAGATTTGTTAAATAAAGCAGAAGATGAATTCGGATATGATCATCCCATGGGCGGTTTGACGATCCCTTGCACGGAAGAGGATTTCATTAATGTCACTTCCAATTTGGGCAGATCATAATTAAGAGAATATATAGAGCTTTTCACTAACACAAACAATTTTGTACCTTATGAATTTCATATTCAATGTAAATATATGAAGAGATTCCAGACTATTGAACTTTGTATGTAGTTAGATCTCAGAAAGAGAAATTACTAATTGAAAAGCTGAACATGTAATTGTTCAATATTAAATAAAAGTCACGAGTTTCTGTTACTTGTAATAAATAACATAAACCAATTCACAATCTATGGTTTTATATCTATAGCTTTAAAATTAGCTCAGATGCTATATTTTAATCGAGTAAAAAGAATGATTTTTTGACCACCGAGTAAGAATTCTAGTGAGTATAATGCATAGAACAAGTTAAAGAATATTTTTTTACTTGTTAATCTTCATCATGGTGTTTCTGATAAACAATAATAAATTAATACTTGAATTGGTAGGGTGCGCCAGGCCTCTGCAATAGTGCAACGCATGGGCGACGCTCGAAAGTCCCAGTAGCAAGCTACTGTGGCGGACTCTCCCCTTGAAAAAATAAATTTAATATCGTGTGGGCCGATGACCCACATATCAGATATTAAACTGATAAGAACAGATACTACACTTGATCTTAGCCAAAAGGCCGAGAAAGGTATGCTTTGTATCTTCTCAAGTTTTTCATTTTATAATACACGCCCTTCTGCTTCTTTTATCTTCTTTTCGATGTGGGAAAATAAAACATCTAACTAAGCCTGAACTGATTCTGTTTTTGTTTAATTTCCATTCCATTTAACATTAATTATTTACACTAAAACAAAACTGAAAGCCTGAAACCATGTTGTTTATGTCTAACTTCTTAGTTCTCATTAAAGCATAAAAGATAAAGAATTCACAAAATGCAATAAAAATTTCATTTGGAAAGAAAAATATGTTATATCGTATTAATCCTTAATAATTAGCCATCAACACAAGACATGAACATATCAATTTATAGCTTTAACCTCTATTTTCGGTTTCGATTTTCAGCTGTCATTTTCTAATCTTTAGAAAATATTGTTTTTATGCTGTGAGTTCTGCAATTACCCAGCATAATAGAGATCTGCAGTTACCTCTGTATTTATGCTGTGAGTTCTTTTTTTTCTGCGTACTTTTCATTTAAGAACAATAAAAACATAGCATAAAAGTATAAATTAAACTATTTGATTATAAACTTTAGCTAGTTCAAGTTTCAATTTGAGAATTTAACTTTATAATTCACAAAATGCAATAACATTCATCATTTGGTAAGGGAAAAAAATTCTGTATAAAAGGAAGTATTTTGTATTTACATTGCCTTGTTTTTTTCTATGACAAAAATGTTATTTTGTGTGACTAAATTAATTCGACAGCTCGATCTTACTATCTACAGAAGTTAGAAGTGACATCAATGAAAGTCTCTTCTCTGCAGGGAATTGTCAAACCGCCCATTGGATGATCAAAACCAAACTGCTCTTCTGCTTTGCTTAGCAAATCTTGAAATGCAGGCTCGTTAAGATACGACACTGGAACTACTAATCTCGTTTTCTTCCTCTCTCCGATGTAAACTGCTAGGAACCCTTTCGGCACATTTGAAGATGTTGAGTAAGCTTTATTTGTAAATCTACGAAGAATTTGCTTGGCGAAAACAGCAGCAAGATGTCTAGCCATGGTGATTCTTTGGATTTAACTTTCTGGATAATATTTAGAGGCTTATCGAGGAGTAGTCGTGTTGTTCAGGTTTGCTTTTGCTGGTTTTTTCAGTATGTAGAGTAGATTTATATAAAGAAAATGAGTATATGGAAGATTTGAGTGAGTGGTGAAGATTAATGTGGTTAGGACATAAGCCATTTAAGTTTCATGTGGCATTGTCTACAGATTAGAGTACCTTCATGCCCTACAATTATGTCCCATTGTGTTAACAACCTTACATTTCTTGATCATTTGCCACAATCACAAGGCATGTCTCATTCATTTTAGAAAGAAAATATAATGCAGAGAACACAAGCCACTCGAGACTTCTGTCGAAGTATGTCCCTAATCCAATACTTATCTACTTAACTACTTGTCTCAAGGATCGATTTTTCTAATCCAATCCCTCGTTTTAACATCTTTATCAGCACCGATTTTCCAGCTGTCCTTTTCTAATCTTTAAGTTGTCTTTCGACAAGAATTTTGTAAATACCCCATTTGGATGATTAGTTAGAAGACAGATACATGTGATACCATCTCATTCATTAATTTCAGCATCTCTATATATCATCTCCAAACACTCTTCCTCTCAAACCAACAATTTCACATTCTATTCAAACACTATCCTTTCCAAGAAAAACATTCAATTCCTTCGATTGTTTTTTATAACAGTTCATTCAAGAAACAATGGCAGTGCGATTTCCTAGCGTCCTCCTCCGTGCGTCTTTCTTGGCTGCAAAGAAATCTACTTCAAGATCCTTAGATGTGCCGAGAGGCTTCTTGGCAGTGTATGTTGGTGAGATGGAGAAGAAACGGTTCTTGGTTCCAGTATCGTACTTGAACCGGCCTTCATTCCAAGATTTGCTAAATAAAGCAGAAGAAGAATTCGGGTATGATCATCCTATGGGTGGTTTGACGATTCCTTGCACGGAAGAGGATTTCATTGATGTCACTTCAAATTTGAGCAGAGCATAAATAATAGAATATATCTTTACACTAACCCCACAAACAATTTTGTAGCACAGGAATCTTATATTCAGTGTAAATATTTAGTTTCATACTATAAATGAAAAACTTTTACCGTAAAAAGACTATATGATTCTTCATCAATATATCACTTTCGTAATTCTAACAGTTTAACTAATTGATACAAACTTTGATTCCGATCTCGGAAATATTGCTGTTTAGTCATATTCCATAGCTTTGATGAAACATCTCATCTTAACCTTCTAGCAGTATTCTTTATAGTCTGTTCATTCAAGAATTAAGAAAATCTATGTTATTTATTCTCAACTTGTATATGGAATTTGTTTGTTATTCTCCTGAGAATACATCTTATAGCAGACTGAGTTTTACTTGTATTCTAATATTTAGAGATAGTACTGAATTACAGAGAACTGAGGATAAAGGTAATAAATTTGAGAAGCAAATTTAGGTATGTCCAACATATAAAAAATGATTTAATCCTGTATCCTTATATGAAATTAAAAAATTAATGTGATTATGTTCTCCACCATATATATGAAATTCTATATATACAAATACTTCCACATTCTTTTCTCATATCTTCAAACTCTCTACTTTCCAAACCGAAAATGATCTCAGTACGTATTCTCCGCGCTTCTTTCTTGTCTGCCAAGAAGTCTATTTCAACATCTTTAAATGTGCCGAAAGGTTTGGCGGTGTATGTTGGCGAAACAGAGAAGAAGCGGTTCGTGGTTCCGGTATCATACTTAAATCAGCCGTCCTTTCAAGATTTGTTGAGTAAAGCATAAGAAGAATTCGGGTTTGATCATCCAATGGGTGGTTTGACGATTCCTTGCTCGGAAGATACTTTTATTGGTGTAACTTCTAACTTGTGAAAAGCATAAGAAATACAACTTATTAGTAATACTAATCACACAAACAATTTTGTATTACATTAATTTCATGTGTCCCATGTAAATACTTGTTTTAACAAATGAAAGAGATACATTTATACATACAAATCAGTTTTTTTTTTTTTTTTTTGATAATTGGGGAAAGGGGGAGCGCTTGTGGGAGGAATTGAACCCACGACCTTGACAGTTTGCTGTGCAGCTCTTATACCATTTGAGCTACAACTCGTTGGTATACAAATCAGTTTCTTCATTATCATTTTCAGTTGAGATAGTGTATGTACTAGTTGCACTACAAGAAGTAGTAGGGTTTTAGCAAAGGGAAAACCGGTCGCTAATAGGCTCCACCGTAAAATGTATCTAGGGCTAGGACGATAAAATAATGCCTGGTCTAAGTTAAATTGCAAAAGTAAATTATTCCGGTCGCAAAAATGATTACGTATAGCTACCGTGTTTAAATGTAATTAAGACCGTTTTTCGGTCGAAAAATGGTTATAGTAGAGACCTTCTAACTGCAATTAGGAGAGTAACCCGATCATAAATATGGTTATTGTTAGAGACCCTTTTAATCCGGTCGCAAAAATTTATCTGGTTGCTTCTAAGTTCAAAAAAGAACTTATAAATTCAATATAAATTAAATATACGAACTAAATAAAGACATACATTTAAAAGAAAAAACAGATAAATAAATTTGAAAAGTATGAGGATCTAAAGATGGATTTTTAGCCATTAATAAATTGACAATTCACCATGAATATTTAATGGAGAGTCTAGTATATAAGCAAAAAGAAAAGAAAAGAACCAATGGGAGTTGGTTCAAGTGGTAAGCGGCTTGATACCGCTTAAGCAAGGTCTCGAGTTCGAGTCCTTGTGAATGCAGAAAATTCCCACTGGCAGACTCACCCACCATGCCAGGTGCGCGACGCGGGTCGGATCCGGATTAGTCAGGGCAAAGCCTTGGAAACCGGATGGACTTAACAAAAAAAAGAAAAACCATTGAATTTTGTTGCCTCACTGTCGGGTAAGTTCCCTTCGATTAAATTTTAGGTATTATAATGCGCGTATATGTAATTCTAGCATTGAAATTTGGATTGTTTTTCTGGGTTCAATCAATTTGCTGGTTATAATTAAATTTATTTGGTATCTTGATGCAAAGATCAAATCTTTTTATCAATTTGCTGGTTAAAATTTATATAAAATCTTTAGACTTATTTGATTTTCTGGTTTCACTCGATGTGCTTGTTGTAGTTTAATTTATTTGGAATATTGATGGGAAGATCAAACCTTTTTGCTCCTTGGATTTTATGGGTTCAATCAATTTGCTGGTTATGATTTAATTTATTTGGAATTGTGATGCAAAGATTCAATCTTTATACTCATTTGATTTGCTGGGTTCATTCAATTTGCCTATTTTAATTTAATTTTTTTAGAATCTGCAAAGATCAAAGAAAAGGCTACAATTACTTTGATTTTATTTTTTGCTAATTTTGTTTATTTGACTATGAACATGATGAAAATTCATCCAACACTGGTAATTGCACAAAGTAAGGTTTATTTTGTAAAAAATAAAGTAACCATAGAAAGCTACAAAGATCAAATCTTTATACTCATTTGATTTTCTGGGTTCAATTACTTTGCAGATTTAGCCATTGACAATCACAGGAGCAAGCATTTAAGGTGAAGTTGAAAAAGCGGGTGTGACAATCCATGGAAAACGATTGTGGGGTATCTCTTTTCGGAAGGCCGCCCGTTGTTGAATGGTACGGACTACACAGACTACATGTATTGGAAGGTAAAGATGACAGTTTTCGTGCAAGTATTGGATTTGGAAATGTGGATGTTGATCCAGAATGGACCACCCCATCTTCCGACGAATCCAGCAAGAAAGATTGATGTGATTGTGAGGCTGATTCAATTGGAGAAACGGGCTATGCAAGTCTTATACTGTGCTCTAAACGACAATGCCCTCGCTAGTGTCTTTGGATGCGACTCTGCCAAGGCGATATGGGATAAGCTTGAGCTTATTCATGAAGGGAAATGCTCGAGCCAAAGAGATGAAGATTAGCATGCTAGAAAAGGATTATAAGCAATTTAAGATGGAGCCTTACGAGTCCTTAAATGAAATGTTTACTAGATTTTTGCATATCATAAATGCCTTAAGCTCTCTTGGACAGACATATTCTGATGCTGCTCTCGTGTGTAAATTTCTCAGGCTGGTTTCTAATTCTTGGAAGTGGGAAGTTACACAAATTCCAGAGGGGGAGGATCTCTGTGGAATGAGCATTCATGAATTTGTTGGTTTCCTACTGTCACAGGAGATTTGGATGAAAAGGGTATAAATTGAAGGACGAGTTTCATAAATTGCTTTCCTTTAATTCTAATTAGGAGGACTAATGCACATGCAATCATGTAAATTCAATCTTTTTAGTTTGTGTTTTTTTGGACAAAGTTTTTTAGTTTTAGTTGGATCACTTACTATGCTGTGAAAATTCACTCTTATGTTTCGGACAAATTAGCATTTCCTTTTTGTTTTTCTGAGAAAGCATTTCCTTTAAATCTTATAAATTTCCCTTAAATCCTACTTAAGACAAATTATAATTTTGATACATGTATTTAAATTTTGATTATTTACATATTAAATCCAGCGATCTACTCTCATTCTTTACAATGTTATGTGTACATCTCAATCTTCTGCACTTCTACATTATAGTCGCTTTTCACCAAAATATAAAGCTATAAACAAAAGAGCGTCACAACACGGAAATGTGCTATACAATGCTAAAAATTAAAAAAATGGGATGTGCGACCCAACGTTTTAAAGAATTAGATTAACTCGCTATAAAGGTGAAACGTTATAATTTAACACGATTTTGAAAGTGTGGGCAAAACAATGACATAACTGCATCAAACATCTAAAATCTCACAAAATTCTAATGTTCAACAAATTTACCAAATCTTTAAACGCTCTTACTCAATTCCTAGACAACTCTTGTCAAACCAAGAATCTGAAACACATTAAGAATCTTTATGGTCACTTAATCACTACAGGTTCACTCTGTGTAGCTCCTTATATCCACACTAAACTCATTTTTCTATACACCACATCCCATACTCAAGAAACCCAACTTAAAACCCTAACAAATTGCTGCAAAATCTTAAACCCTAATGATCCATTACCCTTCAATTTATTATTATCTGATTTTTGTAAAAATGGGTGTCCTCTATATGCTGTAAAAATCTTAAATTTTATGCATAAAAATAGTGTTTCTTTAGATACTTATGCATTGTGTAGTTCTTTAGTAGCTTCATGTTGTATGAAAAACGTGAGGTTTGGGGAACAGATACATACCCATGTGATTAAATTAGGTTGGTTGTGCAGTGTGTTTGTGGGTAGTGCTTTGGTGGATTTGTATGCTAAATTGTCATTTCTGAGGGATGCAGCTAGGGTGTTTGATGAAATTCCTGTGAGGAATACGGTTTGTGCAAATGCGCTTTTGTCGGGGTTTATTGAAGCTAAATTGTGGAATCAGGGTGTTGAGTTGATTAAAGAGATGCCGGTTTTGAATTTGGTTTACGATCGTTTCACTTTCTCGGCAATGCTGAGGATTTCGGCGGGACTTCCTGCAGTTGAATTTGGCAAGGAAGTGCATGGTCTTGTAATCCGTAGAGTTTATGGCGACTTGGAGAGTGATGTTTTCATGCAGAGTTCGTTAATCGAAATGTATGGCAAGTGTGGACATGTGAATCAGGCTCTGCGGGTCTTTAACATGGCAGGATTTAGAATTGGAAGAAATATAAATAGAGATATCGTTTTGTGGACTTCTATGCTTGGTGTCTTCGGTAGAAATGGGCAGTTCGAGGAGGTGATTGCTTTGTTCAAGGAGATGTTGAAAGAAGGGATGAAACCAGATGGGGTGGCATATGTTACGGTCATCTCAGCTTGTGGTCACACTGGTCAAGTGGAACTCGGAATTGAATATTTCGAGTCGATGTCTAGAGACTTTAACATAAATCCCAGCCCGGAGCATTATAGTTGTGTAGTTGATTTGTTTTGTAGGGCTGGTCAGTTGGATAAAGCTTGGAAGGTGGTGGACGAATTGCTCACAAAAGGACATGGTAACTACAGCATTTCTATGTGGGGCGCTTTGCTTAGTGCTTGCGAGAAAAATGGAATTCTGGAGTTGGGGGAAGTGGCTGCTCAAGAGGCACTTAAGTTGGAGCCGCAAAATGTAGGGATCTATATGATGCTATCAAATTTATATGCAAAGTTGGGCAAGTGGGACGAGATTAAGCACCTTAGGGAAATAATGAAAGAGAGACAATTGAAAAAAGATGTTGGGTGTAGTTGGATCGAGATCACAAGTTAAGGAAAATTCTTGCATAAACTGGGTCTTCATAGAACAAACTCATATAGCATCCACTATTTTCGCATCATGTAACGAATTCATACGAGTGGTCCATGAAAACCCGAGTTAGGTAAGAAGTGTCCCACAAGTTAAATGCAGGGGTGCTATTCTGAAAGATGATTAAAGAGCAATTACACTTGATTATCGAGGGATGTCAGGGATTTAAGATCAAATGCACAGATGACTGACTGACCTATTGTGAATCCTGAAATTTCAGAGTAGTCAAATGGATGTGGCATGTAAAGAAACTGTAAATTGAAGAGTTGAATATATGGTAGAGCTCGAGTATATTCAATGCTACCTGAGCATGAGAAGGGAGTTAATATGATATCTTAGAGCTTATAGAATCACTTGCATAGCATTATTTGGTGTCGGAAATGGCGGTCTTCAGCAAAAATACACAATGAAGCCTCGATGCTTTTGTTTCAATGGAAACAGATAAAACGTCAAATGGCGAATGTTACTCGGTTATGTGGAGGCGATGGCGTATACCATAGGTGAAATTTATAAAAATCAACTATGATGGCGCTGTTTTCAACAAAAGCACTCGCTATTAGAAGTAATAAGATAGTAGAGATTAATAATGTTGGTACTTTATTCTTTTTTCTTGATATTCAAACTCTTTTCAAATAGTTATACTTGGTGTTTCTATTGTTTATATTCATAGATCAGCAAATTCGATTGCTCATGTCTTAGCCCGAGATCAAATTCTTATTTTTGTCTAAGAGTTCGGAACGACACTCCTCGAGACTTTATTTGTAATGTTTTGCAAGCTGATGCTTATTAATATACCTTCTACTTATTCAAATAAAAAAGTTTATTTTATATGCAAGTTATTGGGGTTAGTTGACAAGATAGGTCGTTATAAAATAACGGTTAATGAGTTCAGTTGGAGTTCTTCCGGTAAACTGTTACACGAAAGCTAGTAAAACTGTCACGGCATGAAACAAAGGACTATTCAGTAATTTAATCAACAAAGAATTTCACAATAAACTATACTGACGTTATAAATCCTCATCATTTTCTAGCTTATGATTGGCCCAATCCACAAGCATTACATAACACATTCAAGTAGGAAATTATTTTTCTAGCAAAAAAATAAATTTAGGTCACAAACTCTCTTTATTTAAGTTAAATCATCCCAAATCTATATACAGTCGACCCTCTGATAATTAATATATATGGTGGACTGAAACTTTATTAATTATTAGAATTATTAATTTATTAAATGTTTTATAAGACATAATATTCAAATTGATTCCCTAAATTTTTATTAATTATTAAAATTATTAATTTATAGATGATTAATTATTAGAGGGTCTACCGTACAGTCGACCCTCTGATAATTAATATATATGGTGGACTGAAACTTTATTAATTATTAGGATTATTAATTTAATGTTTTATAAGACGTAATATTCAAATTGGTTCCTTAAATTTTTATTAATTATTAAAATTATTAATTTATAGAGTATTAATTATTAGAGGGTCTACTGTACCTCAAATGTATGACATATTTGACCTAAAATACAAATTTTGAGATCCGAAGGACTAAAAAAAATTAAATGTAAATTTTAAAATTTAATTGGTTAAAAGAAAATTAAAGTAATTTATTTGATCTAAAGATACAAATTTGAGGGCCGGATTAGCCTTTTTCTCATTATTTTCCCTTCAAACCCTAAATCAAGCACTGTAATTGGGCAAAAAGAAAACCCTAATTTCCATTGATTTCAATACTCCATATCTCAAAATAGAGATTATGATTAAATAGATAAACTAAAATAATTCATCAGCAAACGGAAACATTCAAGAATCAAGATCATCAGCCCTGAATATATTAACAAAATGAGCAAACCTGAGGAACTTGAAAGGAAGGTAACCATCAATTCTCTGATAATTAGTTTAGTTATAGTTTCGGATTTGTAAGGATTATATTGTATCATTTAATAATTTTATCCAAAACTTAAAATTTGTGTTTGCAATTTTTTTTAATTGGGGGATTTTGTTTTATCTAGTTTCCTGAAGCACTGAATGTACATTGTTTTAGATTCTCCATAAGAAGCTCAAAGATGTTGAGATTAGCATTCCGATAGTTTACGGAAACATCTCATTCTGGCTTGGAAAAAAGGCGAATGAGTAAGTAAACCGTTAGGCGTTAATTAGATCGGTGTATACTGTTTACTCGTTACATTCGGTTAACTATTGGTTAGTTTCGTCTTTAGGTATCAGTCACATAGATGGACTTTGTATGTACGTGGGGCCACAAATGAGGACCTTGGCGTGGTGATTAAGCGAGCTGTTTTTCAGTTGCATTCCAGTTTCAATAATCCAACAAGAGTCATTGAGTCACCGCCGTTTGAGATAACAGAAACAGGATGGGGTGAATTTGAGATTGTTATCACACTGTACTTCCACCATGACGTTTGTGATAAACCGTTGAATTTGTAAGTGCTTTTGTCTTCTGATTGTTTTATTTTTTATTGATGTATATTGGAAATTTAATTTCGACCAGTTAATTTGGTGTTCATCTTTGCTATGCGGAGGAATATCAAAAGTTGAATTGTAGACAAAAAGATACATGTGCAGAATGACCTATACAATACACACACACACACTTACACGCATATACCTACATACACACACAACATACATACATAAACAATGTAACACCTCCTACACTAGGATGTGCTCATGCAGACACAAGAGTTATGTTTTACTAAAGTGGAGTTATTGAGGGAGAATCTTAGTCTCTAAGTCATCAGTTTTCATGCAGTGGCTTCCCTCAAAGCGCTAACCTGCAGTTTTATTGTTTTAGGCATAAGACTTTGACTTTTAAAGTTGATGTCTTTTCCTTACCTATGCTTAATGTAGTATTTCATCAAGTAAACTTTTAGAGCAGCCTACTTATAGCTTACATTTTGAACAGATATCATAATTTAAAATTGTACCCAGAGGATGAATCTGGCCCTATGTCAACCAAGAAGCCTGTTGTTGTGGAATCATATGATGAAATTGTATTCCCTGAGCCTTCTGAGGATTTCTTTGCTCGTGTGCAAAGTCATCCTGCTGTAACTTTACCCAGATTACCTGCTGGCTTTACTTTGCCTCCACCTGGTACGTACTTTTAGTTTCATCTTTATTATAGTTGCTCTTTACCTCTTCAGATAAGTCATTTTTATGTATGCTTACAGTAATGGTGGAGGATGCAAGTAAAAGGAGGAGAGGTGACACTAAAGATCATCCTCTGAGTCAATGGTTCATGAACTTTTCTGAAGCAGATGAGCTGTTACAGCTTGCGGCAGCTCGCCAGCAGGTTAGAAAAAAATCCATATTTCCTTTTCCAATACCACTTTTATCTGTATAAAAGATTTGAGATGAGTTGAAGTACATATAATAAGATTCAATGAGTCAAAGTACATATATTTAGATTACAATATCCTCACAAGTACTCAATTCTGTTTATAATGTATGCATTCCTTCCAACTCTCACTATCCAAATTCATTTAGATTAAATGCATACTTTTGAACGTCTAGTGCAATGGAGTTGCCAATTGTTTGTGAAAATCCTGTAATATGGATTGCAAGTTTCTGTCTGGACCCTTCGTTTCAGTACTTTTTTCTTCTTTCCAGAACAATTTATTCTAGTATCATCTTGTTCACATGTTATGAATAGGATAGGCACTCTTGATTAGAGGTAATTTTGAGATGAGTTGATATAGAGCCTTGATTATATATTTAAGATACATCCTGATGCTCCTAATGAAAATATAGAAACTTTCATTTTTCTATTTGTTGTGGTTATGCCACCTAGTCTCTGAGTCTATTTTTTTGGTTTTATGGAGTGTACACTTTCTTTTAGGATTGAGATGTCTTTGGTGGAAAAGACATGACATGTTTAATTATTGTATAAGTTACACTTTGAATTTTCAACTATGTCTTTATTCAGGATAAGCAATAGGCTTTCATTAATGGCTGTGTTGTTGAGCACCCCCTGTCCTCTATCTGTATTTGCTACATTGCTAGAAACTCTATTTTGTTCTTCAGATGTTAAGGAAGCCTTTCCTAGAAAAGACAGTTTAACATCATCCCCAATTCATATGCAGACAAGAAGCCAGAGTTTCACATTGTAATGCACAGACTGTCTGAAAATTTGTTCGCAAAATTGAGAGGTTAAACAATGTCATTCAAAAGATGAACCCAAAATGTTTGTCTTGAATTCACAATAAACCTAGCTGCGCTTTTCAAATATTGTTACGTGTTAGACCCTTATTTCTCTCTATCTTTTCTCATACTTCTCTTATGAGACTGAAAATCCCTGTAGTTCCTTTAGTCTTTCAATTATTCACTACGTTACCCGCCCTTTTAGTATATCACATGTTAAAAATACCTACATCCCATTGATTAAAATTGATAATAATGTCCTTTCCGGGAAACTTTTGCAAAATACAGATAGTGACTAAACAAGAAAAAAGGTAAGTTGTGAGGGCTTGAAACTAATTATCTAGTTGATATAATTGCTTGTGATCTTTACAATTGGGAATTGAGGCCCAGCATGCGAACTCTCTGATTCTTCTGTTGTATTTCCGGGGAACATTTACTGTTCATGAATTAGCCATTCATTTGATTAATGTTGGTTGGAAGTAATTGATCCATCTGGATGCTGTTGAACTCTGGTCCCATACTTTTTGCCGTGTTCATATCTTTGCATGCGTATTTGACAGAGAAATAGAACTCATAGAATTTGGAAATGAAGATGATACTGAAACAGGGACTTCCATGACCCGAGTCTCCTTTTAATTAGAAAATCTGTGTATGTAACATCTATAAATCTGTGCATTAAAAAAGAACAGGATTCGTGTTAGTTAATTTCTATAACTGTTCGGAGTCTTCAGACATTGTTTTCAAGGACAAATATTGCAACCTTTTGCTTAAATTGGATAGTTCTAAGTTTCAAACTATGTTTTTGAAACCACTTTGAAGCATGTCTAAGAAATGATTGAAAGGTAAATTGTGAGATGTGAATTCTTATCTGCAGTTGCTGGCATTGCAAGTTTGCAACAAAGAAATGTGGCTAGATCTTAAAAGTAAATTATTTGGATTCATGGAATGGATAGCAATTTTCTTCGCCATAGGGTGAAGAGATCCTTTGCATTTTTTATTCTGCACTATATTAGATGCAAAAAGGCTATAACAACTGCATTTTTAGTTCTCTTTGACTTTGTTTAATCCAAAGGAAGCATACTATTATTTGCTTATTATATATCATTATCTGAAATTGCTCTGAACAGTTTTTCTAAAATTGCTTATCTGAACTTTCAAAATGATCTTAAAATGGATTATTCAACTTTGATACAGTCAGGACAGTTTGGTTTCACCCTATAACTTTCTGCTGCGGAGCCACGCCACAGTGCAGATTTCAATATTATTATCTGCACGACAGGAATCCCTTCTGACTGGCAATCATTAACAATGATTCCTGTTCTGGACTATTTTCATGCACTTAAATCATTAATCTGATGTTGAATAACATCTTCTGCCTAATACTTTAAAGTCACAAATACATTGAAAAGCTTTATGGATTGAGTATATTACTTTTTGATATTGATAGATAAGTTGTTTACTTGAGAAGATTGCCGTTAAATATATTTATCCTATTTGCAGTAGTAACATTCTTAAATTTAGCTCAAGCTGTAAGTGAAATATTTTGACATTTCATTTATGTTTTAGGTTCAAGCACATATTGCAAAACTCAAACGGCAAATAAGCTTGATAGATGGATTGCATCAACAATTGAAAATTCCCTCTGATCCGTGACTCTGCAGTACTATTGCAATTTTCTTGAGATCTCTGCTCCGCCTTTTTCTGAAGCAGCAGCACATGATGGAATAGGCAATATTTACTGTTTCAACTGTGGGGAGTTTTGTCCCTTTCCCTTTTCAAATTTTCTTTTTATCTTCTTTTTTTGTCCCCCATTATTCTTATATTGCAAAATTTATCTCTGTACTATTAAAGAAAATAAAAAAGTTGTATACTTTGAGTATTTAGCAGTAAAAGGTTGGTTTTAACAAACTGTCTGCATCTGCTAAATTAAGTGCTTTCAAGAATGCAGTTGATGTTCGTACACTGATCTATTTACCACCTCCCTTTGAATTTACTTTTAGCAATAATGATAGGCGAAGGAGGCAGCATGAAAAAAAATCAATATTCTGTTTACTCTTCAATATTGATGTATTTGCAAAACTATTCAGGAATTTTTACAGGATTGAAGTTATATTATTATGCATGCATGTCATTGGGCTGAAAAGGCTATGCCATTGAAGCAACATTTGCATAATGGCTGATATGCATATGCTTTCATCAATACTTATATTACTTTCCCTTTTCAAATTGAGCACAGTTGAGGAATGAAAGGAGGGTGCCGATTGGGTTTATCACTGTTTTGAGTTGTGATGATTGGAGAGTTCTTTTATATATTGAAACCCTGAATGCATCAGCCACTTTAGTTGAATTTGGTTTCCAAACTGCTTTGATTACCATGTTTTTGCAGAATTCATGTTCTCATGTCGAAGTGAATTATTCGTCAATAAAGACGAGGGCCCTTTTTGAAGTACTTCTATCAGTCCTTATGATGCTCTTTATACATGGTGAGTAGAAATGGGGTCGTCCATTCTGGCATTTGAATGGGACCTGCTTGTGCTGTCCTGGTCATTTCAATTCCTTGGTCTTTCTCATCTGGGTTTGGCACATACCAGGTACAAGCCTATCCTTCATTTTCTTAATTTTTCTATTAGTTTTTGGAAGTGGGTCCTGCTAAATAGTATTATTCTTTCCTCACAACTGGCTAAAAGTCTAACCCTATCTAATCTAGGCCTTTTATGGTCAAGGTCCTAATCTCATTAATTAATGTTTGCTCAATTGTCTTTTTTAGTTGGTTATCTCCTATATGAAGTATCTATTCAATAATAAATATCGGATTGATAAGCATATTAGTATGATCATCATGCCAGTCTGCTTTCTAGGGCCCTTGATTACTGACGATTGTCCTTACAACCCATGTGAGTTTGCTAAATTTTGCTTGATTACGTTTCTACAGCATCCCCATCTGTTACCTATTTGTAGAGTATGAATAAAAACATGACACCATCTATGCAGAATATTTCAACTGACCATGTATGCTCGTCTATCATGCATTTTTTAGACGTCATTTTATCATTCAAATAGTTTTCCATTTCTTGCATCATGGTGGCGTTACCAGCAGGTTTATCTTTTTACTGAGGTGGTTGTACTTCTATTCATGCCATATTAACTGTGCAGCACAAAAACTAAAACGAGAAAATCGAAACAGAAAACTTTGAAATAGAATAGATTACATATAAAATATTCAGTATCAAACCATTTTTAAAAACGTAGAACTCGAGAAATTTTCGTGCAACTAGGGCTATAAACGAGTCGAGCCGAGCTTGAGTTATGCCTACAAGCTCGAATGTGTCATACAAGCCCGAGCGTGAGCGCGAACGTGTGATAAAGCTCGAGCTTGAGCTCGAACGTGTTTTACAAGCTCGAGCTTGAGCTTGAACGTGTTATAAGTTCGAATTCGAACTTGAGCATGCTTAAATTCTCAAGCTCGAACTGAACTCGTAATCGAACGACATCCAAGCTACTTGAGCTCGACTTGAGCAAGTTCGAGTTCAATAAAGACAAAAAGAAAATATTATTGAAACATTATCATGTGTGATGAATTTAAAATCCTTTTCACTATAAGATATGGCAGTCAACCAATTAAGATGATGAATTCAGTGGTATAACAAGTTAATATAATCTAATGAAAAATGAATAATGGTTTTGTGCGTAAAAGACCAGTTTATTCTTTTGTGCGTAAGAGATTCGTTTAGGCTTGTTTAACCGGCAAAGTAATTCAGCAAAGTATAATTTTGAAAGAAATATGAATTTAAGGGGCCACTGTAAAAAAAAAAATGACAGTTAAAAGAAACTCAAAGTAACTTGGGCGTTTGAAGCAGTTGAATTGATCTTACAAAACCTTAGTATGTTGTCTCTACAGGGAGATATGGAGGCAAGAGTAACATGGCCTTCATGTGCTGAAGAATAGGCTGTGTCATTATCAAACTATAAAGAAAATACCCTCTCACTCTCTACAATCTCTGCGGGCCATTGCATTTCGGTGCAAATTTTGTTGTCCATTCCTGCAAATCAATCTCAGTCACAGAACATGGAAAGAGTTTCTCTCAAAGACGACGGCTCATCGGTAATTCCTCTCCTTTTCTTTACTGTAAAAAATTATTTACCTGCTTAAAAATATGCAAGTTTTTTCTAATAACATGGCAGTTGCTGCAATCTTTATGCTAGTTGAAGGATTAGATAAAAAGTTCAACTTTAAATGACATTTAAGCCTATAGAAGGGCAGTACTTGATGGTACATTTCATATAGTATAAGTTAAATTATGCGGGCATAGATGGTCTGTCGTGGACATTTTAGGTATTGAGAAAAACATAAGGAGAAAACAAAAATGTTGGATATTGGCACATGAGGGTATTAAATTTCGCATTTGCAGATCACTATCTTAGGGTGATGAAAAATATGTAGATATATTTTTTGTGAAAATATAGGCAAGCAGAAACATTTTAGTGGTGCATATTCTTAGTATTTATTATGTCTGAATATTGATTAAGTTGTACTATTTTCGGTGGTGGTAATTTGAATAGGACCACTCGATGGTTGAGTCACTTTTTTTAATTGCTCTGCTGGATGATTAGATGTGTAAATTTAGGGTAAAATACTAAGCATAAAATCATAATTAAATTTTGTGTTAGATAAAATTAAAGTTAACAGATTGTGTTTGTGGATTGATTGGTTATTTAACAATGTTATTAAAGCTTCAATTTAGAGTTCGATCTTGGCAATTTTTATTTATTTAATTAAATATTTGAGCATCATATAAAATAAATATCTATTTATTCCGGCTTCAAATTTAATGACATTTACGTGCAAAGATGTGTTAGAAAAAAATAAAACAATAGCAAAAGTTTCACCTAAGAGTTTGAATTATTTAAAACTTTGGATAGATTGATTATTTGATATCTTGAATTTAGAATATTTGATTCCGGGGTCGTTGTACTTCGATTGTTATATTTTGGCGATTCAACTATGATTTTATTTCAACTAGAATGATTTTTAGTCAACGAAAAAAATGATGAGTTGGTTTTTGGTTGATTGTGCCTATACATAAAATATAAGACATAATTTGGTATAAATGATGAAAAATTGATTGCAATATATAATTTGGCCGAAAATCACTTAGAAACCTCTCGATGTCACTAAAATCGTACTTCGGTAACCAGATTAAAATAGATTAAAGTACGATCACCAATTTGAAATAAGTTTGAAGTCCGGAAAACTCAGATTTAATTACCCCTTTAATTTATGTCATAAGTAAAAGTAGAACCCAACCTATGCTTTTCCAGTTCCTTAAAGCTTGACTCATAGTTTGAGAAACATCATATATGCATGGTGAGTTGTTCTCTAGACATAAAAATTTATTGCCTGCTTCATTGTCGTCAATCTTGAGTCTAGAATCGGCCAAGTCCTCTAACATAATTCTTCTAATTCTTTACTCTAAATATCTCTAATTCTTTTATCTTCCAAATCAAACTAAAATTTTCTGTCTAAAATTACTAATTTTAATAATTTTCTTTATCTGCTAAGTTGAACTCGCAAGTTCGGTTGAATATCATTGATTGCAAGCAGACTCGTATAGAAACTCGTGAACTAAATCATTTAATACTTTTATAAAATAACTTGCTTAAAAATTACTAAATTGTAAAATAAAAATTCATATTGCTATTGAGAAATAAAGAAGAAGATAAGGGGTCAAGCTATTCTGCCATTTTAATTTTAATTTTAATTTTAAGTTTAATTTTAATTTTAATTTGTTTGAAATAAATTAATTATTAATTTAAGAGTTGATTATTGACTTAATTATTATAGATTTTAAATAATAATTTAAGTTTATCTACTGTTAATAAGCTAAAGTGTAGCTTGTATATTCGTACGACCAAACTATTTATGAATCTAATTTGAGGCTGATACTTGTGCGACTAATGAGTAAGTTACAAATCAAGTTCGACCCAGGCTCAAACTCACATCTCGTTTATTGTATTCCTATTCAAACTTATAAATTGTAAATTTAAGCGTGACTCGATTTTGTTAAAATCTAAACAAATGTAAAGTTAAATATTAAAGTTATTTGTTCAAAAGTACTTAAAATTGAAAGAAGAATAAATATTTTTAACCAAGAAATTTAACTTTTAAGTGAATAAACTATTTATAGTTGAGTTTCAACCGGTTTGAGTTGAATTGAATTAGTTGACTGATAACGTTACAGGTATATTCTTAATGTAGATAAATCCAAGGCTATTGAGACTTGCAAGACAACAATTAAGTTGAGAGACAAATACAGTTTTTTTGGGTATTGATGCTTCAAGGTGGCAGGGTTGAATAAACAATATGCTATCCTAAAAGCAGTATAAAAAAATAAGGGTAAAAATGTACCTCTATGACATTAAATAAAAGGCAAATAGGTGTATACACATCAGTTAGGGGTGTAAACGAGTTGGGCTACTCGAGATTGACTCGAAAAAAGCTCGAGATCGGCTCGAAAAATTCGAGTCGAGCTCGAGCTCGAGTTCGAGTAGCTCCATCTCGAGCCGAGCTCGAGTACCATTTACTAAGGCTCGTGAGGCTCGCGAGCCTAAACGGGTCTAAACGAGCTTGTTATAAAATAACAATAATAATTTTATTATCATTATATTAAATTTTTACACCTTTAAATTTAGATATGCATCACAAAAATTGGTTAAATTGCATAATATATAGTGAAAAATAATTAAAATACATCAAATTTGATTTTTTTAATTATTGTTTTTATTTTTATTAAATTCAACTCGAGCTCGAGCTCGAGTAGCTCGAATGTTGTTCGAGCTCGAGTAGCTCGAATGTTGTTCGAGCTCGAGCTCGAGTAGCTCGAATGTTGTTCGAGCTCGAGCTCGAGCTTCAAAATTAAAGCCCAGTCGAGCTCGAGCCTGTAAAACACACTCGAGCTCGAGCTCGAGCTTGGCCTAACTCGGGCTTGACTCGGCCCATTTACACCCCTAACATCAGTGGTTAAGAACCAAACTAGCCGGTTTTGCGGTTTTGACTACGAATTATAGGTCAGTTCGGTTTGATTCTTTCTAAAATTTAAATTTGTGAAAGTTGAACAAAAAAAAAGCTATAAAATCAAAAATTAGGGAACCGGTTAAACCTTAAAACTGTATGTTTTTTTATATATTAGTTAGTGTTATACATTTACTAGTCTGAATTTTATATCTTTGTTTAGATTTTAAATATGTAGCTTTTTTATACATATAATGGCAAATCATTCAAAAATGTTTTTTTTTAATTTATATTAAAATCTTATAAAAACGTCAATTTTCGGTAAATACATTTCTATTATATTTAAATATTCAATTGTACTATGACCCAATTTTTTAATGTGGTAAATTGTAACCTAATTGTGATAAATATTTTCCTGTTGTGATTCTTTTTGGTAAAAGTGAAACATAAAGAAAAAGTTTGACATTTTTAGGTACTTGTAAAGATGGTACTAACATATAAAAAATTGTTTTTTAATGTAAATTCACCATCACTACAAACCAAATCTATAAAATGGATTGTACTCTCCAGTACATTTAAAATATATGCATGTGATTTCAGGTATAATATTAATTTGGACAATTACTAAGTTTGAAGACTAAAACTGAAAAGCACTGTTCTCAATATATATCATCATTGTCTTTATGTTGACTCATCAAACCAAGAGATGAAATTTTTATACTATATGCTATATTTAAAATGTATATACATACTTGTAAAAGATTAGATGGAGACTTTCAAAGTTGATTTTTAAGATCTTACTTTAAAGTCTAGTGATTGAATTTGGAATCTGCATGCATGACACAGAGTGAGGTTGTTGTTACCTTTCGATAGAAAGTTATAAAAAAAATATGAAATCTATTTGAAATTATGAATTGCAATGTGAAGATTCATTTACATTACTAAAATAGATCAAATACAATGGGATTAAAGGGTAGACCATTGGGGAGATTAAAATTAATTTAAACAGTCGTATCGTAAATAAATTACCTCGTTTACTACATGATTAATTTCATATCTAAACTGACAAAGTATGTCTAATCCCTTTTAACATCATGAATTTTTTTTAGTTATTTTTTTTAAATTCTTAAATTTTAATGCTTTTATTTAATGCTTAATATTTTAAATAATTTTTTGCATTATTTACAATTATGATGTTGCTTATCTTAATAGATGTTAAATGGGTCTATTTATATTACATCAACTAAATTTATATCATTCAAATATTTAGATGGATATAAATATCATATTAAACATGTCGATTCAATAATATATTTAAATGAATGTATTTATACGTGCCATATCATATAATCTATATTAATAGCGTATCATATTCGAATTTTATATATTAAATATAATTATTAATCATATCATACTCATATTTAGTCTAATCATGTCATAAATGTACATGGATATAATTTAGATATGATCTTCATATATGAATTGTAATGTCTATTTTGAGTATAAAAAATCTAAGGAGTAAAAGAAAAATGATAATTTATGAAGAAGAAATTGAATGGTAAAGAAAAAAGAGGGTCCATGTTGTCATTAGGACGACGGACATAGGTGTGTCAAGCAACGTTGTTCGGCTCCCCTCATACACATACCCCAAAACACCCGTGCTTATGTCCTTCTAATTTGCCCCTACATCCCCTCTCAATAGTCGGACCTATAGTCGGACCTACGTAGAACGTATAATAAATAATTGTTCATCTTATAAATTTAAAATTAAAAATTTAAGTGTTTATATAAAATTTTATAAGATAATTTTTTTTGTTTACTTGAAATTTTCTTTCGTTGTACTTCTTCGCTGTCTCATCCGTTTTCGATCTTGAATGAATGGCTCGACCTACCTAGATGTTCTTATATTTTATCTACCTTATTAAAATAGTAACTATCCTTTTGAATAATATTATTAATCTAAGATTTCATAATATAATTTTACTTATTTAAAAATTCTTTTGCTCACCTTAAATTTTTCGGGTTCTGCTTTCTCTCGTGTTGCAATTATTTTTTATTCTGAAGGTATAGTTCGATACATCCAAATATTTTTTTATTTTATCTATTATATAAAATAGTTTTGTTTTATTCTAAAAATTATCTTTATACTAAATTGTAATTCTATCACGACTTTTATAAATCGTCAATCTTATTCACAATTTTTTAATTTTTTGCAAACATCACCATGTTATTTTGTTACTCTACTTTGCAAGGATATCAATTACTAATAACATGTGGCTTGTCATGCCATGTCATCATCCAGTCGCCACGTCGGCTATAAATCGCCAAATACTCCGATGGTGATAAAATTACAACAAAATTAAAAGCTGGCAAATTAAATTGGCAATTTTAAGAGTCGGGATAGAATTATATTTTTATATGAAGATAATCATTTTATATGCAATTATAAAATATAAATATTAATTTATATTTATGTCTAGCCTATAGAAAATTTCTGGATCCGTCACTGTACTCGCACGCTCTCTCTATTTCTTTCTCCATAAATACCCCCTTCCTATCCTCCCATATCCTCCACCTCCATTCCACACTCCAACTCCTTTTCCATTTCTCTCCTTCTTCTTCTTCATCTTCTTCTTGTTTTTCTTACAGAAAATTAATAATGGCTATTCGAAAATCAAACAAACTGAGTCAAACCGCAATGATCAAGCAAATCCTTAAAAGATGTTCAAGCTTGGGCAAGAAACATGGCTACTATGATGATGGTCTACCAGTTGACGTACCAAAGGGTCACTTTGCAGTTTATGTTGGTGAAAACAGAAGTAGATACATTGTTCCCATCTCGCTTCTAACTCACCCCGAGTTTCAATGCTTGCTCCGACTCGCCGAAGAAGAATTCGGATTCGATCATGACATGGGACTCACTATTCCTTGTGAAGAAGTTGTTTTTCTGTCTCTAACATCATCTCTCAGATGAACCACCACCGTTGATTACTAGATCGTTCTGTTTGCATATATGGGGAGATGTTCAAGATGAAGCTGAGTCTTCTCTTTTTTTAACTCGCTCTCCATGTTCATTCTTGATCTTGGTTTTTTTGTTTATTTTAAACCCTTTGTTTTGGGGTTTTTGTGGCTAATTACTAACCCTAGATCCCAAGAAAAAGAATTGTTTTGGGTTTAGATTTGTATAAAGTAAGTCTGGTTTTCCTCACAGATTTAATCAGCTGTGGGAGAAGTTTTTAAGGCAATTAATGCATTGTTTAATTATCTGCCTATTTAACTTTATTATATAAAATTTAATTGTCTCCTTTTCTTTTAATTATTTTTATGTGCATATATTTTTTATCTGACATGCTTTTTTTTCTTAATTATTAGAGAAAAGCAAAGGTAATTAAATCTAAAATTAATTGGAATCGGGTATGTTGGAGAAAGAGTTAATTATAATAATGTGCATGGCTAAGTGAAAAGAGAATAATCATGATATTAATTTAATAAAATAAAATTGTACTATATACTATAGTATAGAGTATAAAATATAAAATTTAGGCCACACTCCAACAGCATAGTTTTGTCAGAGAATGTGGGGTACTTAAGCATGTACGGATCATTATACTACCTTTTTTTGGTTTCTCTCTTAGTTCATGGAGATAATACATGTTCCTTTCAATCAAATAATAATAATAATAATAATAATAATAATAATAATAATAATAATAATAATAATAATAATACATTTTCCAACTTAATGTAAACATTTCAGAAACTAATCTAGCTCCCTATTCATTGTATAGGATTTTGAGCTTCTCAATTATGTTGCACGAAAACATAAATATAAAATAGAGACAAAAAATGGTTTTTATTATAGGATTTTTATTATTTATATTTTTTAAACATATAAATAATAAAAAATAAGAATATATTTTCATACAAATAAATTAATATATATTTATGACAACTAATAAAATCAAATATTTGAATTTAATTTAAAATTTAAGCTCTTAATAAATAATAATGTGAATTATATTGATTGTGTTTTAAACGGAAATGGAAATTTTATTTTAAAATTATAGATACGTGAATAATAACGCATGTTGATAATTTTTTTTAAAATGTACAAATAACTCTTTAAGTTTTAGTATTTCTTTTAGGACAAGGGCTTTCAATTAGGAAATGAGATCTAAATTTATTATAGGGAGACAGTTCTGAAAATTTCCTTGTAAATATTTCAGAGTCCTGAAATAAATAACGTATTTTCAAAATAAAATAAAAAATATTGTTTCTTCAAGATTTTTGTGCACATAGCTTTTTATTAATTATATGACATGTAGCATAATAAAATAACCGATGCTTTTGGTTTGGTTATGATGTTATTGGCTAAAAATAGCATGCTTTTTAGCTACATAAATTTATAAAATATTATATTTGTAAAAAGAAGAAAAAGGTTAAGATTTTTTAAAATCATTAGACCTGCATTTGATGGTGGGTAGCATGAACTTTTGATTCATGCGCAGGTTCAACCGTTAGTTTTTATTTAGCTTCAACAGCTTGTTCGTTCGGTTTGGTGTCATAAATATTATAGGAGCATGACGGACAAATTAGAGCTGAAAGATAAAACGAGTCAACCCGCTCATTTTTTGTTTTTATCAAAAACCGCAAATTTGACCTTATTTGATCTTTTGTACTAAATTTAAGGCGTAAAACAAACATTATAGTATGTTTTCTTATTTCTTTCATGAATTTACCTCGTTTTAATTTTGTTTCTTAAATTCATTAGGACCGTCAGCTCATTAAAATATAATAGTATAGTTTAATGGTAAAATTGTTAGGATGATATAAAGGCTTTTGATGTGCATGTGGAGTTGTAAGTGCAGTCCTATTTGGACGTTAACATCATTAATTATAAATGGTTCACTCTCATGGATATGAATGTGGGTCTGGTATACCTTCACCTTCTTCCATTAATGTTTAACATTTAAAACACAACTCTTTTAGATCATAATTAAAAGGCTAGCTAGCTATATATATATTCATTTACATGTATACATTTAATTGTATTTGGACCAGATCAGATCACATGACATAAATATTTAGATACACAATATTATTAATCATCAATTAACAGACCACCATATGGAAGCTTATGATCTAAATTTTTAAAATTTGATATTTGGTAATCTTCATTTGATAGATTTAAATCTATCAAGCATTAATATGCATGTTAGAAATAATGAAAAATATAATTAGATCGTATTTTATCCCTTTTATATGATACTCTTGTGGTCCATGATTCAAGGTATATATTCTTCTTGTATTTATGTCCTTGAACTACTATATATGCACTTGTAACATTTGAATGATATTGAATTCACTAACTATATCTTTAACAACTTTCTCCAATAGCTAGACAAGCCAAAATTATTCAAGCAATTGTCACATTCAAGGGATCTCTCTATATTTCGATCCCAAAAAACTAAATTAAAAGTAGAAAATAATGCAACAAATGATCATAATGCATGAGAATTGAGTACATTATAGAGAAATAATGGGGCCTAATGGATGCTTTTCAAATGAGAAATTATAAGCGAAAAAATGGGACATGCATATATGTTGTGGTTTATAATAAATCCTAGAAGAAGATACTATATCCCTAAACTTTTTATTTTTCTCTTATCGAATAATCGACCCGTCTAAAAGTTTTAAGTTTTTACTATTATTTCATATAACCTTCTTACGCTAATGTCTATTGAACTTAAAATATAAACATACATATATATGTTCATATTATCTTATTCAAATATTTAATTAATCAAATGAGAATTGTTTAGATCAAACTCTATAAAACGACGTGTCACATCCGTTTCATCAGATAATTTGTCGCATTTATGCGATATTATATAGCAGCAAGAACTTTTTGATATAGGACCACTAGATATGATATATAGCTAAAGAGAAACAAAGGCTGCCTTTGGTTAGCTGGTCCTTGTATTTCCTTTAATGCACTGTTTTGCTTCTTTATATTTCAGCCACAAAAGTGCGCCCCTCACAATTTCACATCTATTAATTCTTTGTTTCTAATATACATATCTATTAATATATATATATATATATATATTTATATTTATGATAATGTATATGAATGTATAACTTCTTCTCCAACTAACTTAGCTGAAGAAGAATATCTTCTGTTACACAAAATCCAGTGAATAAAATTCCTCCTCAGAAATAATATCTTTTGCCCATTATTGCTTTGGTTTTTGTTGGATCTCAATCTCCCTTTTTCCTTAATGGGTCTTATTTGTCTGGATTGAATTAAAATATGTATATATTTTATAATTGAAGAAGTATTCATTAATTTATTTATGTTTCTTGCAATTATTTTTAGTAATATATGTATGATATATGCATTTTTTCCTAAGTTATGAGAGAAAATAATAGTTCAAGAATTTGGTTTGGAGAGTAGAATTTTCTTTATTCATCACCTGAAAATATGTTTCATTTTGTAATAAATCCAATCCATGCATCTGTCTCATGCATGGATTATATATATATATATATATATATATATATATATATATATATATATATATATATATATATATATAGTTATTGAAACTCTATTTAGATCTATGCCCAAGATGACCCCTACAAATGAATAGCTCTTTGTCTCTTCATGTTACTCTTACCTTCTTTTTTTTGGGTCATTAAGTAGGGATGTCAATTTGGTTAAAACCGAGTCAAATTGAAATTTTCAATTTTTTAAAAGGTAAAATAAATTTATCTATTAATAACATTTGCTTGTTTGCTGATTTTCAAATTTTATCAGTTTGATCATCATTTGATTTTTGCCATATATATTTCACAACTTATTTGGACATGACGTGACACAATCTTGTATGTGAATGTGTATAAAATTTATCATACTTGACATACCACGTCAGCTCCTAACAAGCTGTGAATATGTTTGACCACGACAAAAAAATATAATATCAAATTAAAAAAAATTGAAGATCGTGATACATTTGATAAACGAGTTAAACTTGTGGGTATATACTTTTGTTTTGCTTTCTTAAAACTGCACCGAACTTAAATTGTAAGAAACTAAAAAGAACATACTAAACCTGTCAGTTTGTTTGCTTTTTCAATTTGGTTCAATTATTTTGATTCAATTTATAATAAAGTTTAACTAAATTCCTTTTATGTCCAAAGCCAAATCGAGTTGAAAACTGATATTTTTATAATACTAAATTGAATGAATCAAATTTGTCGATTTTTTAATACCCTCGAGGTTAAAACTTTTTCTCCCAAAAAAATTAAGAACCCTTAGCTAAATCCGCTTTTAATCAATTTTAAAATCATATAAGTATATCTTTAGATTTCATCTAACCAATTCAACAATTCATAACATCATCAACAACATTTGAATCAAGACATATATCCGCTTATTAGTGTTATTCATGATGTTAATTAGAATTAGTTATATACTATCATGATATTGGTCACATAAATTATAATGTAATTCCCATAATTTTGTTAAGAAGATAAGAAATCAAGAACATAAGGCATCAAGGACAATGTCTTTTATTACCAACTCTCTTTAATCATGCAATTATATTGCCCTAATCAAGGAGGAATTTTGGCTACCATATAGTATATAATTAAACAAAAGTGTATTAATTATATAATATATTAAGTTAAACCAAAAGCAAATAATAATAATTCAGTGAATTAAGATAGAGAGACAAATTTCACATGTAACAACTGCATGCATACAATTGAACAATGAAACAATGTCTTGTCTTTCACATCAGAAAAAACAGTTTAAATCGGTTGAAGATTTATAAATTTTATGGATACCAAATTAGTTTACAGTTGGCTATTCATGTTTTTTCTGTATTTTTGTCTATAATGGCCCACCCACGTTCTTTGTGAATTTTCGTCGAAGGATCCTTTGTCTATTCATTTTTATCCTCTAAATCAAATCTGATATATTTATTTTGATTTGCTAATGCATGTCACATATATTTAAATTAATTATTGTTCACAATTTTATATTTATATGTTAAATTTTTAATGTTTTAATATTTTTATAATCGAAAATGTAGAGTTTGTATTCACCATGCATGCATTCTCATATTATGAATGCATGGCTGGTATTTTGAAAAATGCTATTAAAACTGAAAAATGTTATGTTTGAGTCTATTTAAATTGTAGTTTATTGATGAAAAATGACTCGATTTATGTTTGAGTCTTACTTTCAAAATATCGGTTTAATAAAAAAAATCACATATTTTTTGTACCATATAAGATGTGTTGAGTGTTGAAATCTTTAATAATTGTATTTTTATTAAATAAAAAAAATTCCAACATTTCATATTTTTCCGGTTTGTTATAAAAATAACAGGGTGCAACGGATGTTTGAATAATTATCCTTCTTAATAGATGCCTCTATGTGAATGAAAAATCCATTGATGCCGCCTTCCGAATCATGGAAGTATTAATATTTATATATCGGTTTTGATCACTCCATTTATAATATCGAACTATATAAATTGAATAAAAAAAATGTGATTTTGCAATTTCATGTATTGCAGCTAATTCATTGATCACTTTTTACTTCACATCTCGCAATAGTAACACCAACTAGCTAGAGCTAGTTTAGTTAGGTTGGTGAGTTTCTACCAGAAAATATAATTTCATGCAATAAGTCATAAATTCAACGCGTCAATTACTATTGGATTAAATTATTAATGCTGAGTACTAGTACGTACCTAGCATGCAGTTGTAATTGTAATAATTTTTTCATTATTATTTTCTTTGATATATATATATATATGGATAAAAGCTGTGGGTACAGATATTTAATTAGTTGCGGTTGAGCAATCAATTAAATTACAATTACAATAGTGATTAATGATTAATCATGTCCCTTAAACATATCAAATCAGGTCCTTGTTCCTGTTCTTATCATTCTTCATATAGGGTTCCACTTGGGATCCAAAGAAAAGTTCAAAAATTGACATGTAAACTAGTACTACATTTTTACCCCCTTTTTTTAGCATACTTGATTTATGTAAATATTGTACTAGCACTTATATAATTACAAGAATATCCAAAAAAGAAACACCAATAATTTTTTTACTACTTTTTGCGCTTTTGTTTTTACTTAAAAAGGATATATCGTAAAAATTTATGCCTCAAAGATACTATTATTGATATATATCTGCATACAATAGTTTCTAAAGAAATAGAAAGCGGACAAGGTAAATTTTTTAGGTATGAAAATGGTCAAACATATAATAGTTTCTAAAGAAATAGAAAATCGTGCTTTTATAAATATTCACCAATTTTATACCATTTTTTTACAAATATTTACCAATTTTAGACCATTTTTATAAATATTTCAAAAATTAGTCTTAAAAGAACTTAAATAATACTCTGTCTCTCGGACGTACCTAATTAATATGAATTTAGATATGGAATAAAAAGAGAAGGAAAAAATAATGATACACAATCCAGATTACTAAAGGTGTGCTTATATTATAAATTTATAAATTCAACAAATGAGTTGTGTAAACACTTGAATATAAGCACCTTTAAAGAGTTCATTAATTTATTTATAAAAAAAAAGGAGTTCATCAATTAATATAAGCACCTTTAATATATTTAATCTAGTATATTTTCTATATATAAAATTAATATATACTTTTGTCAAATTGTTTTCGTAATTAAAAAATAGATAATTATTATTTTCTTCCAATATTAGGTCGTAATTATTAGTCCTCTCACGAATTTTAAATAGCCAATTGTTTTCCTTTTGATACCTAGGTCAACTCTATCAATTGATCTAGTCAAAAAGTGTAATTGTCAAAAATAAATTTCAATTTGACCTCCGATTTTTTTTTTAAATCCATAAATTTATTAAAAATTCAAATAAACTTTTCAAAATAATTTATAATTACTTTTTATATCAAATTATTTTAATATTGTATAATTATTTTAAATATATGATTTTAAATAAAATTAAAAAAATTAAAATAGAACCCGGTCAAATATATTATATATAACTTTTTTGAAATAATTTTAATTTTGAAAATTTTAAAACATATTTTAAAAGAACTATATAATACAATATTTTTAAATTTATTAATTAAATACAAACTATATTAAAAAAAATGAATTATTTTATGATGTTATGGAATGGAATGTTTTTAAAGAAAATTAAGTTTAGGGGTTACAATTTAATTTTATTCTTAACAATATGGACCCTTAAACTTGCATAAAGGGTGTTAATTAGTTTTTATCAAACATCATGAGAGAAACAACTGATTTTTAAAAGTCATGTAGGAAATAGTAATTCTAACTTAATGCCATGGGGTAAATAGTAATTATATATGTATTAAAAATAATCCCTTTTTTGTTAACAATTATAAATTATTTTTGTTTATTTTACCTATCAATTATAAAATTTTGCCCCGCCTTTTGAATTTTTGACTCGGCTTCAACAATTTAATTTGATCTGAAATATTTAACCTTTTTTAATTTCAGTTTGCTTTGATTTAAAAATTAATTTAATTAGAACTAAATTTGCATCTTAACCCCTAACATTGGACACCGATCGCTAACTTTGCTCTCGAACTACGAATAAATATTGAGCCCTGGTCGAACTCTATATTCATCGATTCATAACCTCAAATCTCGAATCTCAAATTCTTGTCCTTAAACCTCGATCCAGACTCCAAACTCTAAACCTTCAGCGTGGTTCCGACCCCAATCTTAGATTTCTAACTATGTTAGATCTCAACCCTTGCAATATATCCCAAAATCTAGATTATGCACTTTAGTTATATATAGTCCCGAACTTAAAACTTTGGATTTTAGACCTTGATCTTACACCCTAAATCATGACCATCAATCCTAAATTTTGAACCCTTCACCTAGACTCTTACCTCAGCTCTATACCAAAAATAATAAGGTTTTATTGCAATTTGTGTGAAGTAAGCTAGGTGAACAAGTTGCGGGGGAGGTGTTTGGGGCTACCAAAAATATATTCCAATGGATACTATGGTCCGATTATCTCTTGTCCCTCTACTTCATCTATCAATTTTAGGAATTTCTTAATTCAATAAAAGTGGATAATATAATAATATTAACATTAATAAATATAAATATAAAAACCTATGGAAATACTAACTATTTAACCATAATTTATTGAATAATTCAGATATGTGTGTCAATAGGTTAATCTATTATTTTTATCTTTGACGATCTTCATTTGAAATATTCAACATTCAAGTATAAATGATTGAATTTTATTTATTGCTTCAAATAATAAATATTTTTATGGTGTTCTTTATAAAGAGCATCTTCTTTCAAATAAAAAATATTTTAAATTTTAAAATTAATTTTTTAATTTTATTTCAGTAGACTCTTTAATTTTTAACTCTTTATTTTACTTTCTACAATAAATATTAATTAAATTTTTTATTTATTTATTCTAATTTATATTTTTATTTTAACTTAACTTAAAAATTAAATATAATTGATGAAATACGGAATAAAGAGTAAAAATAAACTTTCCACATGTAAAAAGTTAAATTTACAATTTTTATGAATATAAATATTAGCTAGTCTATTGGATTTGCATTTTATATTATATTCTTTAATTTAAAGAATCTGAACATTGAGAATGCTCTAATTAATTTAAGTCATCATACTTTGAATCGTTAATAAGGTTTTTATTTTTTTTAATAGGAAGATACAGAAACGGCTGTTTTATTCTTAGGATAGACAAAGGAAAAAACGACTAATTTATAATTAAGAAACCATGATACGACATTATCATTGCTAATATACAAATAATTAAGACAAGGTTATTAATTTATTACTTAATCCTACTAATTAGAGAAGCCAAATTGTTGGCCCCCGAGCAAAGCAAGTTGCTTTTTGCCCTGTGCACCATCAACATCAGAAATCTTCGGAATATTCTCTTTGTGATTTTTTTCCACTTTTGATTAAAAAAATTATTAAATAATTTGGTATAAAACCTTATTGAATTTTTTTATTTCTAGCAATTAGTTAAATTAAAGAATTAATCATAAAAAGTAGTTTAGAAACTGTGCATTAAAGGTTGCATTATTATAACTAAATATATTCATAAAAATATATTCAAATAATTAAATATATATGAAATTGTTAATATAAAATAAGAATAAATTATTCTGACTCTCTTTTGAAAATCAAACAGTATATTTTTTATTTTATTATTTTTTGTTTTAATCAATCAAATCAAATTATATGATTGAATAAAAAAATTAATTTAGTTTTAAAATTTATTTTAAACATGATTATAAATAGAACTTATGTTTTCTATAAGATCTAATTATTTAATGAATTTATGTATTTTATCGTTGATTTTGTTTTAAAATTACTTCTCTTATTATTAAGTATTTAAAAAATATTAAAAATTATTTACAAAATAATTGAGGAATTGGTGAAAAAGGAAAATAAAGATAGGGACAAAATTGTCCTACTCAAAAAAGTACGAATCTGTACTGGGTGGGGTGGCGTCTGTCATTCTCTTACAAAATGAATATTGATTTAGCTAAATGGGGTATGCTAAACTTACTAACGTCCACCAAGCTTAATAAGTGACTAACAAATGAGAAAACGACAGCTCAGATTTTTATTTTGTTTTTATTAGTAATATAGAAGTGGAGGAGCAGATCAGATTTCTCCTGGTCCTCGTGGGATGAGAAGCACGTGATTACTGCCCCACATATGGATGGTCCATAAAATAAGTGGAACAAATATGATATGATTAAAGATGATCCGTGAGCAGTTCAAAAATAAATAAATAAGTGTGGCCACATGCTATCCCTGCCAAATTTCATCATTATTCAGTCCTCTACTTTATCTTATTTACTCCGTACGTTTATTCTTTTATTGCACTTTAATTCAATCTTATTATATAAATCTTATTTACTCAAAAATATTTGCAAAACTTACTGTTGGAATATGCCTAGAATTCTAATTCCTATTTGTATTAGGATTCTA
The DNA here is from genome assembly GCF_937616625.2 of Mercurialis annua. NCBI lineage: Eukaryota > Viridiplantae > Streptophyta > Magnoliopsida > Malpighiales > Euphorbiaceae > Mercurialis > Mercurialis annua. Next base: position 2,009,420 of record NC_065574.1, on the reverse strand, counting down.
TTAATGAAGTGTTTGGGAGAAGGATAACTTTGTTATCATTGGCTAACTAGGAAGTATAAATCCAATTAGGATTAATATTCCTAATGCCATATAGGTTATTTATTCACTATATATACACTACCTTATTCACCTTTTAGAAGACACCAAAAACCGAACACACAATGTAGACATTGATGTGAATAAGGGGAAAAAGGGGTGTGTGTGATGTGAGGAATATAAGTTAATTCTTACCCTTTTGGGTTACTTCTTGTAGAGAGAGAAACACTTTGTGGGTTTTTCTTCTAAGGGCATATTTACTAGAGATGTTCTCTATTTGGTGATTCTCCACCAATTTTGTACTCCTTTTGATGATTAGTGGATGGCTCGAATCTTTCGCCCGTGGATGTACGCTTTAAAGCAGAACCACGTAAATCTCTTGTGTTATTTATTATTTTGCTATATTATTGTTTGTTGATCAAATCCATAATTAAATACCTACCAAAGGTTTCGATTCCGCTGCGCATACCAATCCGGTCAAGAACCGGTCATGACAATTGGTACCAAAGATTCAACAATCGGTATCAATGTTACAACAATTGGTATCGGAGCCAATTTGGTTTTCAGATTTAATTTTGGATTATGATTATTATGGCAAATTATTATTTGGAGGATTTCGCAAGGCGCAATTACTTGACACAAAGAAGATTATTTGGAGATAGAGAAGCCACCAAATTTGGAAGTGCCGAAAGTCGTCAATTAGACAGACTTGGGTATTAAAATTCTTAAGGAAATTTTTGTGATGGAGATCAATATGCTACTTTAAACTACAAAGAAAAAAGGTATGACTTTTCTAAACACACAACTATTTGAGGATTTTATAGAGCCTTTGTAAGATGAATGATTGGGGTAATCTCTTTATACTCTCATAAAATTCTATTAGTAATATAAAAATTGCTTTTAAGAGTTTGTTGAATGAAGAGTTCGTTTGGGCATAATCAGATTTCGATAAAATCATGATATTGCAAAAGAGATTTTGTTTTGATTAAGTAGCAATCTTAGACACAAGATGGATTACAACGTTTGTAATTTGAAACAGCGTCACTATTGAATCGCTCATAAGCCAATTTGTTTGGAGATAGGCAGAATATTTTTTATCCAAAATTTATGCAGATTCAGGTTGTTCATATCACATTTGTGCCAATTTCGATTGGTTTTCCGTCTACAACTGAGTTGATAGTGGAGTGTAGTTATGAGTAACGGTCAATACATGCAGAATTTTGGGATTTTGGTTCAGTCAAGGACAAGATGCATAATAAGGCAGTTAGAACAATAATGTATGTTCAACATGATTTCTATATGCACATGTCTGGTATCTCAATATATAAAACTACGAGTTTTATGGGTTATTTGGCGATGAAGTGAGATTGGATGCTGCACTTGTGATGTATGCTCATTGGGTTGGTCGACTTATGAAGATTAAGGGATATGCTACGACCTCAACATTTGTTTTTTTGATTTAATCATTATAGGCTACTAATGACGTTTGTTTCTGGTATCAGTTTTAAGACCAACAAAATTCGAAGCTTCGTGAAATTTTGATTGATACACCCGAAGATAGTAAATCTTCAAGTCATTTTGGTTTCAGCAAGTTCAAGACGTTCTTGAAGCTTGTATGGTCCTCCTCAAAGAACCTCTTTTGGAATAAGTTCAGTTTGGACTTAAATGGAGAAGGTTGAGCACAACAGTAATCACAGTTTATTGGAGAATTCAAGTCAAGGTGGAGATTGTTGGAATATGCCTAGAATTCTAATTCCTATTTGTATTAGGATTCTATTAATGAAGTGTTTGGGAGAAGGATAACTTTGTTATCATTGGCTAACTAGGAAGTATAAATCCAATTAGGATTAATATTCCTAATGCCATATAGGTTATTTATTCACTATATATACACTACCTTATTCACCTTTTAGAAGACACCAAAAACCGAACACACAATGTAGACATTGATGTGAATAAGGGGAAAAAGGGGTGTGTGTGATGTGAGGAATATAAGTTAATTCTTACCCTTTTGGGTTACTTCTTGTAGAGAGAGAAACACTTTGTGGGTTTTTCTTCTAAGGGCATATTTACTAGAGATGTTCTCTATTTGGTGATTCTCCACCAATTTTGTACTCCTTTTGATGATTAGTGGATGGCTCGAATCTTTCGCCCGTGGATGTACGCTTTAAAGCAGAACCACGTAAATCTCTTGTGTTATTTATTATTTTGCTATATTATTGTTTGTTGATCAAATCCATAATTAAATACCTACCAAAGGTTTCGATTCCGCTGCGCATACCAATCCGGTCAAGAACCGGTCATGACAATTGGTACCAAAGATTCAACAATCGGTATCAATGTTACAACAATTGGTATCGGAGCCAATTTGGTTTTCAGATTTAATTTTGGATTATGATTATTATGGCAAATTATTATTTGGAGGATTTCGCAAGGCGCAATTACTTGACACAAAGAAGATTATTTGGAGATAGAGAAGCCACCAAATTTGGAAGTGCCGAAAGTCGTCAATTAGACAGACTTGGGTATTAAAATTCTTAAGGAAATTTTTGTGATGGAGATCAATATGCTACTTTAAACTACAAAGAAAAAAGGTATGACTTTTCTAAACACACAACTATTTGAGGATTTTATAGAGCCTTTGTAAGATGAATGATTGGGGTAATCTCTTTATACTCTCATAAAATTCTATTAGTAATATAAAAATTGCTTTTAAGAGTTTGTTGAATGAAGAGTTCGTTTGGGCATAATCAGATTTCGATAAAATCATGATATTGCAAAAGAGATTTTGTTTTGATTAAGTAGCAATCTTAGACACAAGATGGATTACAACGTTTGTAATTTGAAACAGCGTCACTATTGAATCGCTCATAAGCCAATTTGTTTGGAGATAGGCAGAATATTTTTTATCCAAAATTTATGCAGATTCAGGTTGTTCATATCACATTTGTGCCAATTTCGATTGGTTTTCCGTCTACAACTGAGTTGATAGTGGAGTGTAGTTATGAGTAACGGTCAATACATGCAGAATTTTGGGATTTTGGTTCAGTCAAGGACAAGATGCATAATAAGGCAGTTAGAACAATAATGTATGTTCAACATGATTTCTATATGCACATGTCTGGTATCTCAATATATAAAACTACGAGTTTTATGGGTTATTTGGCGATGAAGTGAGATTGGATGCTGCACTTGTGATGTATGCTCATTGGGTTGGTCGACTTATGAAGATTAAGGGATATGCTACGACCTCAACATTTGTTTTTTTGATTTAATCATTATAGGCTACTAATGACGTTTGTTTCTGGTATCAGTTTTAAGACCAACAAAATTCGAAGCTTCGTGAAATTTTGATTGATACACCCGAAGATAGTAAATCTTCAAGTCATTTTGGTTTCAGCAAGTTCAAGACGTTCTTGAAGCTTGTATGGTCCTCCTCAAAGAACCTCTTTTGGAATAAGTTCAGTTTGGACTTAAATGGAGAAGGTTGAGCACAACAGTAATCACAGTTTATTGGAGAATTCAAGTCAAGGTGGAGATTGTTGGAATATGCCTAGAATTCTAATTCCTATTTGTATTAGGATTCTATTAATGAAGTGTTTGGGAGAAGGATAACTTTGTTATCATTGGCTAACTAGGAAGTATAAATCCAATTAGGATTAATATTCCTAATGCCATATAGGTTATTTATTCACTATATATACACTACCTTATTCACCTTTTAGAAGACACCAAAAACCGAACACACAATGTAGACATTGATGTGAATAAGGGGAAAAAGGGGTGTGTGTGATGTGAGGAATATAAGTTAATTCTTACCCTTTTGGGTTACTTCTTGTAGAGAGAGAAACACTTTGTGGGTTTTTCTTCTAAGGGCATATTTACTAGAGATGTTCTCTATTTGGTGATTCTCCACCAATTTTGTACTCCTTTTGATGATTAGTGGATGGCTCGAATCTTTCGCCCGTGGATGTACGCTTTAAAGCAGAACCACGTAAATCTCTTGTGTTATTTATTATTTTGCTATATTATTGTTTGTTGATCAAATCCATAATTAAATACCTACCAAAGGTTTCGATTCCGCTGCGCATACCAATCCGGTCAAGAACCGGTCATGACAATTGGTACCAAAGATTCAACAATCGGTATCAATGTTACAACACTTACCCTTTAATTTGAGAAAAATATTCAAATTTACCTTAGACTTTAGAAACTTTCAATCCTACAACTAAAATTAATCATCTACCTATCCATTTAAATTAAAAATAAAAAAAATGTCTAATAACCGAATCAAAACTAAAAATTCAATTTTGAAGTTTATTATTCTTTGATCTAATTGTTCTGGTTACAATTTATTATTTTGAAATTTATGTCTTAAAATTTAGATTTATAGTATTCACTATATCATGGCTGCTAAATTTTGTGAATATTCATATTTTACTTATTATTATATGAACATTAATGTATTAATTTTAGTATTTGTATGTTTAGTGAGATTAATTTTTCACTATATGCTGAATAAATAATATTGTTAAATACTTTTTATTTTTACTATCTGAATTTTTATGATTAAATAAAATAATTGAAAAATTAACTTTCATCCTTAAAAGTTAAAATGTATGTCAGAATTTCGATTGGTTGGGCTAATGGGCTCTGTGCCTGCCTCTCTTATCCGGATCAGTTGGGGTCCATCTCTACCTTTGCAAAAATACAATCTTTATCTCTAAATTCATCTTTTCCTTCTCATAATTATAAAATATAATTATACTTTTTTCTCTTTATATGATGCAATAAAAAGTTGTATATTTTATGAAGAACATCATATTCACGACAAATCCAACTCATTTCCTCACAATGCTGAAGTTCATCGTTAGTTATATACTTCTATCACTTTGATTTAGTAAGTTACTATTTATCTATTTGAGTCTTTTAAGTATTGTTTGTTTCAATTCGAGTGTAGAATTCATTTATTTGTCGATATGAAAAGTCTTTGTTATGATATACTATATATTATAAATATATCATATATGACTTGATCACAAGACTGTAATTTGTTAACTCAAAATTAGCATGATTTGAAATACCAGTTCACAGCAAAGTAAACTAGTCAGATTTGCAAACTTCTGCATAGTTCTAGCATCAGAACACCATTTACATAGCTTCAAAACCCCAAGACCAGACTAAACAGATTGCATATCCTTCTTATGTAAACAGAACGCTCAGTTTTTACCGGAGAAGAGTGTAAAGCAAAAAATTCCACAGAAAACTATTCTTAGAGTCATCAACTTAAGTGCAAAATTGATGGAATTTCAACTTAACGAATTAAGCTTTAGATGCATCTATAAAGCAAAGGAGCTCTAATCTCACAAAATTACGTAACATCTTCAACTGCAACTCGGCACTCATGTTCTTGCAATTGAATACCCGTAATATTATTACACCGGCGGTCTTAATCTTCTTTGCAATTGCAATTCCTTTGGTAGGTCTATCCTCTTTCTGTATGTGTGTCATAAGTTCTGTTTTTAGCATTATCTATCAAAAACTGCACTAACAAAGAAATAACAAGTATCAATTGATGTTTCTTTTAAAGAACGAAACAGAAATGACTAAAAGGTGCGCACAAAACATATTACATCAATAGACCAGGGCCAGAGCGGTACGGTCCATGTACTACCACGCTTTTTTGGATTGGATCATTCCACTACAATTTATATACATTGAGTCTTTACATTTTTAATTTTGTCGACATTAGGTCACTCTATCACAAATGTGTTAAAGAGTATCAAGTCAGACCGAAAAAAGAAAAAATGATTCCAAGTACCTTAAATAAAATAAAAATACATGACCAATTCAAAAATAGTTGATGTAAGTCGCACTAAAGGCGTGTGGAGTATACACTTTATTTTCATGACAGAGGGACCTAATGTCTACAAAATGAAAAAGTGTGGGACTCAATATTTGATAAATAATAGTGGAGGGACTCGATTCAAAAATGTGTAATAATGCAGGGATGCAGATATATGTTTTGCCCAGAAATTTTCTCTTCCAGCATTATAACAAAGAAATTATATTATTACCAGAAAGATGGCTTCGATGGTAGCTAAGACTACTTGAAGAGTTTCATCCATAATTCGTGCAAGTCATCCATCTTCAGATCCTCCAGAGCCATCCCAACCGCTGCCGCTGCCATCACGAGGTGGATTTTTCACACTGCCCCCATCATAAAATTCTTGTTTTTTTAATCTGCTGATTTAGAGCATCTTCCACCGATGGCTGATTTTCAAATATATATTTTATCAATGACAAACATAAATACAATTGAGAACACGTTGCAACACTTAAGGCATATGACCATTTAACAGTGTTCATAATATTTTTCAATCATAGGCACACTCCAAGGCTCCAAGCCAATAAATGTTCGCACAATTTCAAACAGTTGCAGTGCACATATTAGTTACAGTCACAAACTTGTAATCCATATATGACTGCCAATAGGAGACTATATGTGCAGGGGCGGAACTATGCTTAGGCTCGGGTAGGCTCGAGCCAGGGCTGCCGTCGGAAAGTGAAAGGACCGAGACCGGAGCTTCCTGAAGCCGGAGATGATGAAGATATTCAGCCATGGCTGAAAAATTGCAGCAGCCTACTTAGGAAGAAGAAGATGTCTGCGCAGGGTATTCTTTTTTTTTAGGTTTTGAAAGGCTCGAACGACAGGTCGTTCCGTCCTTTTTTTAACACTTTTAGAAGGACAAACGACATATGTCGTTTTGGTCTTCATTTAACTGAAAAAAAAGGGGACCAAACGACGACCTTGCTGTTACAAATAAACAGCTATTCTCCCTATTTCAGCTTTATACCCAGGCAAGGAATTCAATTCAATTTCCTAATTAAATCAAAACCCTACCCCACTACACACCATCAACCAATCAATTTATTTCTCAATTCTGTATCATCTCCTTGATAAATTCTTTCAACTCCTTTATTAGATTCATTAATTTGCCATCTACACTTATTTTTTAGTATTTCTAATAATTTCCAAATTTTCCATCTACATTTATTTTTCAATATTTCTAACCTAATTTACAAATTTTTCAATATTTCTAACCTAATTTACAAATTTCCAACTTAATTTTTCTAATTTCAAATTATCCTCCAAAATCAAACAATCTCCAAATTTGAGTAAGTATTTTCTTTTTAAAATTTTATTTATATGAATAAATTTAGTTTACATATTTATAATATTATAGAATAATTATATTAAAATTATATTTTTAGGTTCGAAAAATTAAAAAAATAGTTAGGCTACAACAAGTATTTTTAATTATTATCATTTTATTTTGTTGATAAATAGTTATAAATTTTATTATACAACGTTTTCAAGCTATGCAGACGTAAAAAATACATTTATCTCGCCGTGATCAAAACCAATGTAGGAATCTATTATAATAATTACTATTTGTTTTATTTAATAATATAAATCTTATACAAATGAATTTATATATTATTAATTACATGTTGTTTAGCCCGGGCTGGAAAAAAATCCTGGTTCCGCCACTGTATATGTGGTCATCATAATTAAGTTATATACTTAAATGCATACTAGTAAAACAAAGAATTAGGATAAGGTCTTGTTTGGAATAAACAATGCACAAATTTAATTCTCACAAAAAATATCAGTTTCTAACATTATTTCATAAAATAATTACATTCTAGCAACTTTAATATAAAGCTTTCCAGCATGAGAATGGACAACAAAATAAAATTAGAGAAAAAGCTGTTCTTTCTTTTTGTTTTAGTATTACCTCGTTTTCCTCGGATTATCTTTGCCACTAAACAACCAAACAACTTTGCCTTGCTGGTTATTCCTTGCAGCATGTAATCACGTTCAGACTTTGTTTGTTCTAAAATAACTCATATCGAGATGACATTGAACCATTATCAATAAGTCTTGCTGGCCTTTTAGAAAAATTACCCTTAACACCAACGGATATCGTACCCGATGGCAGTTGTTCCCGTGGTTTGGAACTTTTTGAAACATAAAGGGAAGGTTTCACTGGTCCTCCAGTATCAAGACAAGTTGCCATCAAAATCGGCACATTAATCGTCCACAAAAGAAACAACCCTGCATATTCAATTTATCAAAAAAGTTGAAAGTTAAATCTTTTATTAACAGAATTTTAATGATTAAAAAGAAAATACATGTTTATCTTTACGATCTTCAGATATATCAACTAGCCAAATCTACTATCAACGCAGCTGTGGTGGAATCTAAAGAGAAACCTTTATCAAACATTTCATGAATAAGTTCTGTTGCCCTTGACAGATTCTTGTGCCGGAGAAATCCCCGAATAATTACATTGTAAGAGCAATTGTCCGGTAACTGTCCTTCTTTTTCCATCATTCTAAAGACCTGGTGTGCCTCATCTAGTAAACCTCCTTTGCAAAGACCCTTGACTAGTATAGTATATGATCGCACATTAGGCTGCATTCCTTCAATAGAAAGTTCTGAAAACAATTCCATTGCACCTTTAAGCTTACCGGCCTTGCACATGCCATTACTTAAGATATTATAGGTACAACAACCAGGCTTCGACGTACTTTTTTTCATTTCATAAAACACATTCATGGCCGCATCAAGAAGCCCATGTCTGCAGAAGCCATCCAACAAAATTGAGTAACTCACAATATTTAGAGGACAGTTACTAGCATCTAACTTCTTGAAAAAAGCTCGGGCAGCCCGAGGACCCTCAACTTGACAAATTCCTTGTAGAAGAGAACTACAAGTAACAACATTAGGCAGTATACCTTTATAACGCATTTCGTCAAAAAATTGTTTTGCCTCAACTATCCTTTTGCTCTTACAATACAACTTTATCAATATAGTATAAGTATAAACATCAGGTATACAACCTTTAGTTACCATTATATCAAATACATTTGTAGCTTCACTTATTTGGTTCCGCAAAGAGTATGCATTTAACAATGAATTATAGGTGACGACGTTAGGATCTATTCCCCTCTCAATCATCAATTCAACTAAACTATGAGCCTCTGAAACCATTCCTTTCTTAGAATGTACACCTACTAATACATTGAATGTAACTATATCTAGGGCGATGTCCCTATTCAGCATTTCATCAAGTAAAGACGAAGCTTCATCCATCGGTCTGCACTGTAAATACCATGAATTAAAGAGTTGTAAGTGAAAGCATCAGGCAATATTCCCTTTCTCCTCATCTCCGAGAACAAGTCTAATGCCTCAGAAATAAAACCATTTTTACAAAAGGCTGTCGATGATAGTGGTGTACGCTACAACATTAGGCTCACAGCCGTTTTCAGCCATTTTCTTGAACAAACTAGTGGCCTCGGCCATTTTTCTAAATTTACAAAGACCATTGATAATTACACTATACGTATAAACATTCGGTTGATAACCCTCATCTACTATTCGATCCAACAATTCAACGGCTTGAGCAATCTTACCTTCTCTACAAAGACTAGTCATCAAAGTAGTAAACATAATAACATCAAGCTCATATCCAAGTTTAATTACTTTGCCTAACATAGAGAACCCGTAATCGACACAATACAAATTGCAGAAGCAATTAATCAAAATATTGAACGTATAATTATCATATCGAATTCGATTAAACTCGATCAGTTTCGCCAAAGAAACTACAGCCTCAAAATGTTTCATTCCAACAAGTGCATTGAGGAGTTCATTAAATTTTCCTATACAAGGCAGTGGGTTCATATGAAGCATGTGATAAAATGAAGCTAGGGCATCACTACTGTGACTAAAATAATTGAATGAGAGAGAATCAAACGTACATAATTTATAGAACAAAGGGTCAGCGCGCCCTCTAAACTTGTGTCACGGGATCATCTAACCCAATTTATACTTTTTTGAGCAACTAACCCCAAAACTCTTCATTTTCGGGTCAAGTAACCCATAATGGTATTTTCAAAACGCGTAAAATACAAATTGGAGGTGAGGGATGAAAAATAATAATTAGATACTTCTTTAATTGTTGCGATATAATTATCCTAAATCTGTTTTTTAAAATAAAAATATAAATTATGGGGTTATTTGACCCAAAAATAAAGAGTTTTGGAGTTAGTTGGTAAAAAAAGTATAAATTGGGCTAGATGACCCCGTGACACAAGTTTAGGGGGCGCGTTAACCCTTTGTTCATAATTTATAGGTGGAAGCAGGGGCGGATTCAGGTAGGCCGACCCTCCTCGCCGGTGAGGCGTGAAGGAGCGGCGGTGTACGAGTCCTTTGCCGCCGTCTCTCTAGTTTGTATAGCTGCTTCATCATATTTTTAACAGTTCTCATCATTAATTTAGAATAGTTCGTTCAATATGTTGAAGAACCATTCATATGTGTAATTTCATTCTCATCAGTTTTAGCCTTTGATAAAAAAAAAAGTTATATTAAAACGTTGTTTTTGAAAAAATAAAATTGATTTCGTTAATATTTTTCATTAAAAATAGAAATAATAAATGACCGAGTTGAAATTAAACGACCGAGTTGAAGAAGAAATCAAATGACCGAGTTAGAAGGCAAATTTTAGATTACAGATCGCTGAAGGTTTAGAATTCTAGGAAACAAAGGGATTTTTTTTCTTCGATTTTAGGGGATTGAAATTGTAAATGACTTAACTGGCAATATGCCCCCTCAACTTATAAATAATGGGCAATTAACATATAAATTAATTTTGTGGGAAAATCAGTACACGAACTTGGTGATTATGGTCAATTTGCCCCATTTTGGCAATTTGCCCCCTGAATTTGTAAGTTAATTGTCTCTTAAATTGGCAATTTGTCCCCTTAATTTGTAAATTAATTTGTCAAAATGGGCTAATTGCGCATAATCACCAAGTTTATGTATTGATTTGCCAACAAAGTTAATTTATGTGTTAATTGCCCATTGTTTACAAGTTGAAGGGGCAAATTGTTACTTAAGTCAATTGTAAATTAAGGTATCTGGGTTAAACATGTTGTTTAGGGTGCTCGAGGTGTTATGTGTGAGGTGTAAATGACATGTAAATAAGGTGCGGACATAATTAAGTAAACGTGACATATGTTAAAGTCATGTTAGTAATTTTAATCATGTCACCCTGCGTTACGTGCATATTTCAAATGAGGGATTAAATAGAATATATATATATATATATATATATATATGAGGTTCAGTGAATAAATTTAGAGATCATAAAAAATAAAAGGATAAAGTTTAAGGATTAAAAAACATATTAAGCCTTTAATATATAAAAAAGCTGAGCAACATATTATAAACCTTTTTTTTATAGGACTACCATAATTTTGTAGAAGCCAAAACAAATTGCATGAAAAATACATGGTTGTTGAAGTGCATTAAGTGCATGAATACACGTTATGTATAATATATGTATTTTTTTTAACTAATGTTAATTCTTTTTCATTCATAAAATATTTTAATTCTTTTCAGTTATTCCTTATATGCAAATAAAATAAAGATTTGGTTTTGCGTTTCAAATTAAAAGTTTGGAAATGTAAGATATTGGAGTAAATTAAATATTTAAGGATTAAAATTCATAGTTTGTGATTCTCAAATTATATTTATAAAAATAATAAAAAGAAAAAAGAAAATCATATTACAATTCAAATTGAATTGTGAAAAATTGGAATGAGGGGATATAGAAAAAGTTGATTAAAAAAATTGTCAAAAGCATCATCTTTTTTAATCTTAAATTTTAATTTCTCTCTATTTAAATTTAAATATAAGACACAAATCTCTCAAATTGTTTCCAAACAATTTCTCTTCACGTCCAGACTTCATTCAACTTATTGTTTTTATTGCAAAATATCAAATTTATGTGTCGACTATCTTGAAAAGGTAATTATCTTACAAAAAAAAGGACTTAATGTTCCGCTATAAGTACAAACCGCAGGCCGAAAATTGCACCTTCTTGTAACCAACTGATAGTGTAGTATTTGTTAAACCCATCAAATTTTGATGGACGGACATGATTCTAATGGCAACTCCTGATTCAAAACTTCACTTATATGAGTTGGATGATTATCAAATAACTGTTGCCATCTAATAGCACGGAAATATAAACGATATGAAATAGACACATAAAAATATCATTCTTTTAAAGAAAAAAAATATGAGAAAAATATGTAAATAATATATATATATATATATATATATATATATATATATATATATATATATACATGATAATAGTAAATTAAATCATTTAAATATACTCAAAATTTAAATTTTTAAAAAATTATAAATTATCTACAATTTTTCTAATTATACTTAAAATTAATATATGGACTTCTTTAAATAAGAAAAAGTAAAAATGCAAATTCATATCACATAAATGTTTCCTTATAATTTTTCAATAGTAAACAAATGCTCTTCATAAATTAAGCATTCTTGATCAATAATTATAAAAATTTACAATTAAAAAATGATAATAAGACTTTCTTTCAACTCGGGATGACTCGGTTTCCTAACCCAACTTGCCATCTCCAACTCTTTTCAAGTAAAGACAATAAAATTAAGAAACCCTAAAAATAAATAATACTAGTATATTTTAACTAAAAAAAATTATAGTCAGTCTACAATCTAATATATCATCTAACCATGAAGCAACGGCCTCGATTCACCCAAAAACTCAATAGGACGGGTATTATTTTTAATTACATCCACGTGGCAGCGTCTCTGAAAATCATCACCGTTCAAAAACCGAGCGGAGCTAGACCGTGAAGACGACGACGAAACGACATGTAGTATCTCTTCAAAAACGGACTCGTCACACGGAATCGTTAACGGTCCGCTGTTTTTGAAACCGTACTCTTCTTCAGCTTGCACTAGAAGATTCTTGAATATCGGATGGTTCAGGTACGTCGCACGTACGATGAACCGTTTGCAACTCTCCCCTACGCAGACGGCCACGTGTCCCGCCGGTACATCGGACGGCGCTCCTCGAGACGGTGCTGATGCGGTGACTCTTGCGTTTCTACGCCATCGTTTTAGCATCTGCTGGACTACTACAATGTGACGGATTTTGTTCGATTTCGACATTTTTATTTTCTCGGGAAAGTGACGGAAAATGTGGGGAAAGTAAGAGAGTCGAGAGTGAGAGTGGAGTTGTTGTGGAAGAGCGTAGAGGATATATAAGGCTGTTGAGGTACGAGAATACCCTTGGAATTGGAGATAATTACGAGATTTTGTTTGTTTTTTCAGTTGTAGTCAAGGCCATGTGATGGCAGACCACTAACATGGTTTTACTTTACTTTTTAATTATTATTATTATGATAATTATTAAAAAAAAGGATCATTATTATAATGTTATTATTATGTTTATTAATGTTTTGGCTAATTAGGAATATTTTGTAAATTAATAAAATTAAAAGTAGGTCAAAATTGTTGTATTTGACAACTTAAAAGTGTGAAGGATTTTTAAGGAAATACTTTAAATTTCTTCTTTTGCTAGGTATGACTAGAATTTATCATTTAATAATGGTGGAAAATAAAACGCACTATAAATGGAAGAAATTTTAAAACAAATTCCTTTTTAGGTTAAGATACTTGTATTTTCAGAAATCTCAATATTGCATTTGAATTTTAACTATTCAAAGACTAATTTATAAACAATTTGTAGTATCTCAATTCTCAACTAACATTTTAATTGAAATTGAATCTGGAGCAGCTCCCCCTTGCCTTAATTGAAATTTGGTAATATATAGAGTTTTCAAGTTATTATAAGCTTGAAGACGCATTTTGGTAAGATATTCTCATGACTTAAGTGAGATCGTGGTTTCAAATCATACTCGCCACTAACCGAAATCGATCTCATGCAAAAGATCTGCATTACTCGAGGATTAGTCTGAAACTCGTTCAGAAAATCTTATGAGGATTCCTATATCAAAAAAAAGTCTAAAGCATTATATCTAGAGCCGACAATTTTTAACATAATCCATTTACACGACACGACACTAAACTAAATAAATTTGGGCTGAGTTTATATGGATCCGAACAGTAAACATGTCAACCTAACACGTGTATCTAAACGACACGCTTATAACAAGAGATTTTTTTATAAATACCGGAAAAAATGAAAATATTTCCAAAAATACAACCTCAAAGTTTTGTTTACAAACAATACCATCTTTTTAAAAATATTTACCAAAGTACAGTTTTTCTGTATACAAAAAAATGAATTTGTATACATTCAGCATAAAATTCGTATATAAAATCAGATAATATATATATATATATATATATTTATATTTATTGTATATAGTTTGTATATAATATGTATACAATCTGTATATAATATGAATTATATACGTTTTAAAAAATCAAATCTGGAAATAAAAATTTCAAATCAAAAGAATGGAGGAGATGACGATGAAGAACTGGAAATCAAAAAACAAACTGAGAAATCATATGCAATAAATTTTAGATCTACAAATAAAACAACAACAAAATAATAGATTTATATATACAAAAACTAGATTTATACAAATAAATATAATTCCATAAGAGTTCATATTTGATTTAAAAAAAAAAGAACAGTGGCGGCATGGAGGAGCGGCAGCGGCGGCAGCATGGAGCAGTAACTACGGCGGCAACGGTGTAAGGGATGACAGCGGCTTCTCGCGGGTGGCGGCAACCTTTCGATGACGGCGGCTGGCGGCAAGCAATAGTGGTGGTGGAGTTAATGGAGAAAGAGAGAAAATAAAATTAAGGTTTAGGTGAAGAAGATGGAAAAAAAAGAGAGAAATGGTATTGTTGTTAATATAAAAAATAAAGATTATATTTTTGAAAATATGAAAAACACTCTTGAAAAGAGAAAGTATAAGTTAATATGTTTATAAATATTTTACCTTATTATAGCATAGAGTGTAAATAATATGATATGAATTACTAGTCTAACTATACCTTATTTTATTGATCATATATGCTCTCACCGTAATAATTTTACATATATTCCCTTTACATTTACAGTCTCATGAATGATTTGAAATTTAAACATTAACTTAAGAAAAACGTATTATTCCATTCATAAGTTAGCAATTAAAGTAATTCAAATTTAAAAAGAATTATCTCATATAATCTATTTTTTCAGATATCTAATTAGATTTAAGTTGGATTATAGGTCATTTGGAATTAAAGTTACTCCCTCCGTCCCATTTTAAAAGTCTCATTTGACTTTACACACAGATTAAGAAAACATTAATTATTTTTGTCTTTTTATATTTTTTCATGTTTTGCCCCTATTAATGATAGTGGAATTTTCCATAGAGCTCTTTTAAGATAACTAAAAGAAGGGTAAAATAGGGTATTCATTAGAAAAACATTTTAAAAATAGTAATGGGACATTTTAAATGGGACATTCCAAAATGGAATATGGGACTTCTTAAACGGGACGGAGGGAGCATAATTTTTTTTCTTAAATTTATAATTTTGAAAAATAAGAACGGATTCAGATATTTAAAAAAAATGATACGATCAATATAGTGTAAATGTCCTAAGTTATGGATTCATAATTTAGCAATATGAGTTCTTTCTTTAATTTAATTTATATTTTTGGAAGTTTAATGATTTCATTATTTATAACTTATGAATTTTTCTTCATAAAAAAGAAATTATGAATTCTTTGAAAATGCAGCTGAAGTTCTGTCTCATACCACATGATCAGTTACAAGAAACAAAATAATGTGTTTTTTGAAATATTTCAACAAATGCATAATTTGTTATATGTTATACTTATTTTACTTTATATTTTATATTTTGTCATTTTCCCAATCTTAAATTATGAATTAATGTTAGCAATTATATTTTCAATACAATATAAAAATAGTAGACCTCCTCTATTCCAAAACAATTAATTGTTTATTTTACTTTTTACATACAATTTTTAAAAACACAATTAATATTTCAAATTTTAAAAATTAATTTATTTTTTTATCAAATGCTATGACTAGTTCACTTACTTAGAAGATAATATAGAAAAAATGATTTTAATTTCAAAAAAAAATTAATTTTGAGAAACTGTGAGTTTATTAATAAGTTGTAGCTCATAGGAGATAAGGTATAAATATTGAAGAACATTCTGTTAAAGTTGTGGGTCCAATTCGTCACGCAACTATTTAATTTTTACAATTATACACATATTAAAAACCATGATTTATTAAAAAGGGATAAATATTTTAGATAACAAAAAAGATATACAATTGTTCTTAGGAAAATTATTTATTACTATATTATTAAACCTTGGGAAGAGAAATATGGGGAGAAAAGGGAGTGAGGGATTAGTAATTTAGTATGATTTCATGAGATTCTACTTGTCTAAGAATTGCAAAACCCAAAATCTTGAAGCTATTTCATGACTTGAGTTTGACCAACTTCAATCCTAAATTTATGCTTCATTTGAGCTGCAATCAAGGGTGATTATTTAAATTTGCATGCTAATCATTTCCACCGTATAAGTTTTGTCAGTTTTCATTAAGTTAAATGCTAGCCAGCCAGCAAAATATATTCATATAATCTACTAAAATATTAAAATTAAAATTGCCCTTTTAATAAAATATTAGTGACATGTAGGCCCTTTGCACTTATAATATTAAATAAATAATTAGGCAGCAGCAATCATGGTCTCATGCCTCAGTTCATCATTGTTGAAAAGTTACATTTTTTTAGAATTAATTAATGATAAACATATACATATATTAATCTCATATAAACAATAAAATTATAATAATCACTAGTTGAATAAAAAATTAATTATATAATTTTTTTGATAAATTTTTTAATTATATAATTAATTAAATAAATTTTTTAATCATTTATAATATTTTTTAATTTTATTGACTCTATTAACGGATGACATAATCAGTAAAGTCTAAGCAAGTTTAAATTAACTAATGAAGTGAAGGTGGTGTGAGATTAGTATAACTTTTCTATGATTACTATATTAATCAATTTCTTCTCCTCTCATGATCTTTTGTCTCCCAAATCTTCTAAACACAGTAATTATGATTAAATTAGTAATAATCCCAGATTTGGGGAATATATGCAGGGTCCATTTTGTGAACTGATTAGATGGGGTAAGTGCATCTTAGCTAAGGACTAATTTATTATTTTACTGGTATTTACTTTCTTATCCTTTAATTATACATCTAATTGATTTTCACACATATTAACACATTATTGCAGATATTGTTGAAATAATAAATACTTTCACTAAAATAAAATAAGTCATCGTTTGTAAATTTTGGAGTCAATATTTATAATTTGATGACTAAACAATCCAAACGCCAATTAAATATAACATACTTAACTTAATTTTTTAGTTTGATAAAAATTTACAAAAAATTTGTCCACCACATTATTTGTGAATAAAATCAATAAAAGTATAACACTTTATTAAATAATAAATATTCTAATTAATCACATCATATTATTGACATCATTTCACGATATATTTGTGCTATTCATTTTTTATTGACTTAATTGCTCTAAAAACTATAAATTTTATCGTGTTTTGCAGTTAACACGAATTTTCAACTTTAAAAATTTAATACATGCACTATCATTTTTTTACAATTCGAAAAACCAATCAATCATCTTTCAAAAGATTGTTGAGGTGGACACCAGAATAACCACCGTTTTGGTGTGCATGTCAACATTTTTTTCACGGAAAATTATTCAGTGTTTGAAGTTATTAAAAATTAAAAACCGGTGTCCGATATTGTCAAAATTGAAAGTTCATATTAAAATTTTATAACACTATAAAGTTTGTGAATTTTAAAGCAATTAAGCTTTTTTTATTTTAACCGATTATTTTATAAATATAATTTATGAGCATGTAGTTCAATTGCTGTCAAGTGATTAAAAAATTTCACATCGGAAATGGTAAAAGGACCTAATACTTTAAATTTTAATTTATATTTTCCTTTTTCAATATTTTTTTTATTCAATAGGTCCTTATATTTATAAACTTTTGTTTATCCAATCCTTTTCAAATTTGATGATGTGAGCTATTTTGGCAGTATATCAAGTTAGGTGGACATTTAAATTCGGTCTCACGTACATTTCACGCGAGTGTAATGCACGCTTTTTTTCCGTCCAAAAAAAATCTAAAAATCAAAATAAATTAAGTACATAGATTAGATAAAGACAAAATTTCAACTTTTATACAAACTAATTTCGCATTACGTGTTATGCACGTGGCTCGTAACGTAACTCGTCAATGTACATATTAGTAAATTTGTTATAATTATATCAATTTTTTTTATTTATAATTAATATTAAATTAGTTAAAAAATTTCATAAAAGTAAATATAATATATTCGGTTAAATTTTTTTTCATACTGAATTTATTCTTTTTTTGGTTTTATAATAACCATAATTAAGAAAAAAAATTAATTTAATTTTATTAATAATAACTTTAAAAATAATAAAATATAAATTTAAATAATAATATATCAACCAAATACAGTATTTTAATTTTGTAGTTAAATCAAACTAAAAGATAGGTATTCCTACTAATTTGGAGACAATTTAGTTATTTTTTACATACAAAAAACAAAATTGGAGATAATTTAGCTACCTATTCTAATTAGGACTTTAATTACAATAGTGATTAATTAAATAATTAATTAGTTAATGACTATAAAACCTTTATTTAGTAATAGACTGAAAAGAATTATTCAGTAAATTTGCCTGTCCCCCACCCCCATCCGTATTTTTATATATAGTATAGATAGATGTATTCATCAATTTAGATGTAGGTTTACGATGAAAATTTACATTGTAAGCAAAAAATTGAAGAAGTAGAGTATTTTTAGACGATTAAGCCACAAATAAAATAACTTCCATTGTATAGTTCAAGTTCCATAATAATACTGATTTTAAGCATCATATCCAAACAAAAGAATCATCAAAGACCAATAAAAGATTTAAATGCGAACCAATGAATTATAATTTAAATGATATAAGCATGGGGAAACAATCTATTGGATTATGAGATCAATTCCTCCACAAACGCTTTTTCTCTCTAGTTATATATAAAAAAATTAAATGGACTTTGACGGTTCAAAATCAAAGGGATGTATGCATCAAAAGATACTAAAAGGTACTGAGTTTGTACTAACTCAAGAACAAGTAGCGGCCATAAAAGCTCCAAAGAGAATCAAATTAATCTTCAAACTCTAATTTATGATTGATTTGTGCTTACACATAAAAAGCAGTGAAAATGACAAATAGAATTTAAGATAAGATTTTTATGTCTTTAAGCTTCAGTAAATGGGCCTATAATGCCTTAATTAACGGTGACTAACATGTATGAACATGCTTATGTTTGCTCAAATTTGGTTAATTTACATGCTTTGAATTGACTAATTCTCCATTAATCTACTTATTCTTCACCATAATCTTTTGTGAATGCTTAGACTTTCAGGTTTTACCCCTTAAATTTGATTTTACTATAAATGATATTACCCGAGAAATTGAGCGGTAAAGATTCGTTTTCCTTTAATCAGAGGTCTTGGATTCGAGTTCCGCGTGTATAACAACTTCAAACCTTTTGATAAAAACTTTATTTTCTTAACGGATGCTCTCCGGTTTGTTTCGGACTAGTCGAGACATCAGACGATGCTTATATTTAAGAAAGCCCAATGAGCTATTTTTTTATTTTTTTTACTTTTAAAGTCTAATCATGGCTTTAAAAATTTGTAACCTTAACCCATTGCAAATGTTCGCAGCGCCATTTTCTTCGGTTGCACTAAAATTAAAAAAAATAAAATTTTAGTAGAACTACAAAAAGTCGAAAAGGAATTCATTAATCTTATGTTAACATAGTTTTTTCACATTGTAGATGCATACGAGATTTGACACATGGAATAAATTGATTGGAACAAATTGACAAAACTTGCTGCAACCGTTTAAAAATTACGTAATTTTTTTTATTAAAACTATAAAAAATAAAAAAAATATTTATTAGTCAAAAAAAGAATAGAACATCCAAGTACTAATTAACTACTTGCTGTATAGCCGTATATTCTACAACTATAGTAGTTTAAGATGAGTTTTAATAATAATAATAAAATAATCAACCATATCTATTATCAAATCTTCATGTATATTAAATAATTATGAAGTGAGTTTAAGTTGATAATAATAAAGGTCTTAAAATAATAGTTGTAAGTTACTGACAAGCCGACATATATAAAAAATTATAAGACACAACAACTGCTAGAACTACTTAGGAACTGGAGAAATAAGATTTGGATTGATACAGTTGAAGGTATCAAATATAATTAATGTTGTAATTAATTAACAATATTCAGAAATAATAATTAAAAAAAATATGATCGATTAAATTAAAGAACAATTTTAAGTAAAATTGCATGTGGTGTATTGTACATGACTATATGTTGTTGTTGCACCTTCTAACATAGGTGCAACAACAACATATTATGAGTTCCATAATTCCACAAAATTGGATGATAATCACAAGCAAAGGTGACCCCACTACTAAAATTGTCCTAAAATTAGAGTAAAGAAGGTTAAAAAGAACGCCGAATTATTCTTTTGATTGTTTGCTCCGATAATTAAGCTCGATCAATTTGCATTTGTGATTTTGAACCCGTATGATGTCTGGTAACGTATTAGCCTCAATGATATAAGACGTCACCAAATCAGGCGATTAAAGGACCCGAATCGAGATACATCTACTAAGCAACACCGGATTACTGACTGCGCGACTAGGCGCGTTAAGAAAAACGGTATCTCGGTAAAGAATATAATCGATGCGGTGACCAGAATGCTCATCCTAGCTCGGTTCGTGGTTGGACCTATCTCTACCTCGTCCAGCAGACCGAGCAACCCTTTCCTAACAAACTATTTTGGAACACAGACAGAATCTGACGCTCAGAGAATGTCCTCCACATCGCGTATCTCATTCGATATTCGAGACACCACGAGAAGCTGCCACATTAGCTAACCGAGTAGTGGGGACCAAAAGAATAAAAATGAAGGTTGTAGTAGGTTTGCACAAGGTGAACCTATATAAGGCACCTTATGTGCAAACCCTCAGATATTCATTATTCTTTACTTTACACCTTTTTCTTTTCTCTTTTTTTCTTTTTTTCTTTCTTTCTATAAACAATGACTAAACTGTCAAAGCAATTTGTCGGTGTCCGCCTCCGGTATTTCGTTTGACGATCTGTTTACTTTTGTTGTCTCAGGCTCGCTAGACCAGTGCAGTCAGCAGTGATTTATCACTTGGCGCCGTCTGTGGAAAACGTTATTGAATATCCCCAGTTTTCTGTTTTGTTCTTAGTAGTTTTTCTGTTTTCACACCTTGAACAATGGCGGATGATCCTGTTCTGGAAAGAGTAGAACACCCAGGGTCCACTAGAGCGGGTACTAATGTTGTAGGGGGTGGTTCTACAGGTGGTCGGTCTTCCGTGATCAAAGGCATAACTCCACCGACGAATACTCAAGTTGGGAGTATGAGAGCTTCAGGCAGTGGAGCCGGGTTTTTTCTGCTGTATGGCTTGGAAAATTATCCAAGGATAAACCCTTTAAACCCAGATTTGAGCCACCAAGCGCTGCTAACACCAGGAGCCACGGTTCCTCAGAATTTTTTGCATAATAGTTTGCCTCCTACGCAACTAACATTCCTGGTGGACGCTACTGTGGTGGAGACCAGCACAGGAACAAGCTCGGTGGCCGATTTGCACCCGGCAGTGTTACAGGCACAGGAGTATGTAGAATACATGGCTCGACAGATGCAGCAAGCTCAGCAGATGCAAATGGCTATCTTAGCTCCATTTTATCCAGGTTTTGGTACCCCGGGTACACCGGCCACCGCTCCACCCGTTGTACCTCGAGGAGTCAATAGTGTTGGGCCGGGTACTAATGGTGTAAACATTCTGGGAGGTGAAGATCGAAATGGTCATGTTCCTCCTAGGGAGGGATTGCAAGGAGAGGATGTACCACTGGGTAGACCGCGCGGAAGCGCCAGCCTGAGAAGAGGAGTGTCAGACCCCGTGGTAGATACTCAGCAAACCGCGAGAACGGGAGTTCCACCGGCTAGGAAGGATGTAACTGAAAGTGTACATAGTTCGGGAGCCAACTCACATGACAGGAAAACAATTGATGCCAAGGTCGCTCGTATGGTCTAGGCCGAGTTGGCAAAACAGGAAGGAAACAAAGCAGCCTCCCGCCAAATCGGTCTGATTGGCATAGGCAGTCTACTTTGCCGGGCAATCCTCGACGAACCGTTTCCAAATAAGTTCAAATATCCTACTATTAAACAATATAATGGTAAAACCGACCCTATAACTCACTTAAACTGCTTTCAAGTGTCTATGAACGTAGAGAGCATCTCAGATGCATCAATCTGGAAGATCTTTCCTACAACTCTAGTCGATGTCGCGCAAAGAGGCCTCGTCGTTCTCGGGGGGGCCGCACGGGCTCAGCCCCCTGACTCTGCCCAGGCGGCAACAACAACATTGATACCCATTAATAAAACTAGTCAAGCATGCCAGAATTACAAGAATCTTAACAACACCAAATAATTATAGCAACAATTAACACAAAACCAAAACTAATACTTCCCCTAATTTAATTAATAATAACCAATAAAACAAATCTTTTGCCAAAGAGTAATATTTTAATTTGTTATGAGTTAGTAAATAATAAATCAAATCAATTAGTTAAATAAAATAATTTCATCTACTTTTTAGATTGAATTTTGACCATAAATTATAGATATTGACTAATTTTTAAATTTGTTTTTCAAAACTCAAAAAATAAAAATAAAAATTGTATTCATTAAATAATATAAAAAGAAAAGCTCATGTTTTTATTACTCATCTTATAGATACAGCCCGAGAAAATTATTTTTTACATTATATCTATATACCTCAAGTCTATTAAACCCAAAATCAAAGCTTATAAAATTAAATCATAATTCTATAATTAAAGTCTTCCTTGTTCTCTGTCTGCCTCCTAAACCAGGTGCACTAGAAAGAAAGAAAAAAGAGGAGGATAGCGATAAATGTAGCTTGCAAAGTCACCGGCCCTTAAGGCATTGCCGGTCGGAGGCGGCCGCACGGGCTCACGCCTTGGCTCTGCCCTTGAAGAAGAGGATATGGACAATAAGCATATTATACATACAATAAAATAAAAAAAAAACATCATTGATAAACGGAAAAATTAAAAAAAGCCTTACTAGAAAATTGTATTAAAGGCCGACTAGAAAATTGTTATATCATTAATCTCAAATTGGTGTTGTTTAGAAAAGTATAAGAAAATAATTAATAGCATAATTGATAAAAGAATAAAGTTGTTGATAATTTAAATTATGTTTTTTCATCTAATCTATATATATTAATTGAATCATCTAAATTATTTTACAAACAAATAATCACTGGTCAGTTAATATCTCAGCGGTCACAGAAGCCATTTACATTATGACTCATGAAGATGACATGGTGAAACTTTCAAATCAGATTTTGGTTAATGTATTTGTACCTAAAGGTGCTAAAAGTTTAGCGATTAGCAATTATAATCGGATTAATGGATAACTGATAAATGATAAATGTTTATACATTTATATAATTTTTATAATTTTTTCAGCCGCACACCCCCTTTATTCACCATGAGTGTTAATTTTACGCACACCCAAGATTTCACTGAAGCTCAGCTTCTAAATGGGTGAGATAAGGACCAGTGGTCGCAACCGTATAGTATTGTCCAAGTTTGGTGGCTCTAAAATCGGAGGTAATATTCCAATTTCTAAAGAGTATTATTTTATTTTAATATTAAATTTGTTTATTTTTTTAAATAATATTTTTTTTATTTTTTAAAAATATTTAATGTCCTCAATAGCACTTTTAAGAAATTGTTTATTTTACAAAATAAATTTAAAAATAGTGTAATATTTTATTTCAATATTATTAAAATAACAAATTAAATATTTTGTAGGAAATATAGAGACGACCTATCAACCCAACTAATGTGCGTCATACTTTGACTATTAAAGGAACTAAAACTCAATTTGGAACAAATGAGAACATTGAATATTGAACAGTGAGGAATTCGTTCGGAGAAGGCTGGTGTAGTAAAGGGGTTGGAAAAGTGATTTAACAACACAATGTCAAAGATGGCAGGAAAAGAATTTGTTTTGGAGATATGAATACCGCTGATATTTTATTTTTATTATTTTACTCTTTTCTCTTAACTATTTCGTTCATAAAAGATATGCTGATTTTTTTTCTTAACTATCTTTTATGAATGTAGAGAGTATTTATTATTTCAATTTCTCATTGGTTTGTTATTTTTTTTATTGAATGATATTGCCCGGAATGGGTGAAGGCTGGACCGGAACCATAAAAAATTAAAATTGTATTTGGGATTTTGCATTTGTCTAAAGGTGCATATATGACCCTGATGTTTACACCGGAGAGCACATTAGCCCCTAATGTTAGGAAAGGTGTAATAACAGTATTAATGAATCCAAAACAGGGCTATTATGCCCTTAACACTAACAGTCGTCTATTATCTGTTAACATTTGTTCATGTGGCCTGACAAAATCCTACATGGCTAACTATGTGTCATTATAGGACATATTAAAATTAAATGGAACCCACATATGTCACATCATCATAGGCAATGCTAATTTGGTGAGGGTATTTTTCAAATCCCTAATTCTAAAAAGCTCTCTAATTCTAATATGGTTATGGTTTTTTGATATTTCCTTCTGCAAATAATCTACTTGTTAATTGATTGTTATCCTTCCAAAACAAAGTTGGTAATCATCTTTATAAGAAGCCGATTACACCTTTTTTTACTCTTCTTGATAAACTTATTTGTTGTTTTTGCTTTTTACTCTTTCTGATTGATATCCATTTTTTAAATGACAGCATGAGCAATGTGTTTAATGTTAATTTTAATTTCGGGGGAGCATGGGGTTTTGATGATAAACTGAACTACATTGATGGAGATACCGACATCGTGTATGATTATGATGTTGATTTTCTTAATCTGCATAGTATTAAGAGGTTTTATATTGAAGAACTGAAATATGGGAATGTGAAGCACATCTTTTTTCTGATACCTGGCAAGTCTTTGAATGATGGGTTATTTTTGATTGAAAATGATATGAGTGTTAGAAAGATTTTGAACTACATTGGTAGGATGTCATGGGTTAATGAGGTAAATCTTTATGCTGATAATGGTGTGGATGTACTTACTTACTGTTGTTCTGATTTACCAACCATAGTAGAAGTGCCTGAATGTGTGAATGTTAAAATGGATAGTAATATTGGGGTAACTGAGGATGGAGTAATCACATGGGTAAATGATGGTCAGTTAAGTGAAAGGGGGGTAGCTGAGGGTGGACATATGTTAACGGATAAAAGACGCCTGTTAGTGTCAAGGGCATAATAGGCCCGTTTTGGAATCATTAATACTGTTTTCGCACCTGTCTTGACATTAGGGGCTAATGTGTTCTCCGGCGTAAACATCAGGGGCATATTTGACCCTTTTCCCTTTATCTAAAAGACATTCTTGTGTGTGAACAACTATAGTTTACAATTAAAGTTCACCATCTTATTCTGTTTCAAGTTTCAACTCATATTCTGTAAAATCATCGGTCCTTCAAGCCTCGTCGGTCGGAGGCGGCCGCACGGGCTCACCCCCTGGCTCTGCCCTTGAAGAAGAGGATAAGGAAAATGAGCATATTATACATACAATAAAAATGAATAAAAACATCATTGATAAACAAAAAAAATTTAAAAAAGCCCCACTAGAAAAGTGTGATAAAGGCCGACTAGAAAATTGTTATATCATTAATCTCAAATTGTTGTTTTTTAGAAAAATATAAGAAAATAATTAATGACATAATTAATAAAAGAATAAAATTATTGATAATCTAAATTATGTTTTTTCATCTGATATATATATATTAATTGAATCATCTAAATTATTTTACAAACAGATAATCACTGGTCAGTTAATATCTCAACGGTCATAGAAGTCATCTATAATATGACTCATGAAGATGACATGGTGGAACTTTCAAATCAGATTTTGGTTAATATATTTGTACCTAAAGGTGCTAAAAGTTTAGCGATTAACAATTATAATCGAATCAATGGATGGCTGATAAATGATAAATGTTTATATATTTATATAATTTTTATAATTTTTTCAGCCGCACCCCCCCTTTCTTCACAATGAGTGCCAATTTTATGCACACCCAAAATTTCACCGAAGCTCAGCTTCTACATGGGTGAGCCAAGGACCAGTGGTCGCAACCGTACATTATTGTCCAAGTTTGGTGGCTCTAAAATCGGAGGTAAGATTTTAATTTCTAAAGAGTATTATTTTATTTTAATGTTAAATTTGGTTATTGTTTTAAATAATATTTTTTATTTCTTAAAAATAGCTAATGTCCTCAATAGAACTTTTAATAAATTGTTTATTTTACAAAATTAATTTAAAAATATTGTAAATATTTTATTTCAATATTATTAAAATAACAAATTAAATATTTTGTAGGAAATATGGAGAGGACCTATCAACCCAACTAATGTGCGTCATGCTTTGACCATCAAACGGACTATAACTCAATTTGGAATAAATGAGAACATTGAATATTGAACAGTGAGGAATTCGTTCGGAGAAGGCTAGTGTAGTAAAGGGGTTGGAAAAGTGATTTAACAACACAATGTTAAAGACGGCGGGAAAAGAATTTTTTTAGAGATATGGATACCGCCAGTATTTTATTTTTATTTTTTTCTCTCAGCTATTTCGTTCATAAAAGATATGCTGATTTTTTTTAAGGCCTAATCACTCAAAAACCCCTCATCTTTAAACTTTTTTTCAATTCTACCCCGACGTTGAAAATTTATCAATTTTACCCACTTTTGAATTTTCCGTTTTCAATTGTACCCCAATATTTTAATTTTTGTTAATTTTTTTACTTAAATGATGAAATCATTCAATTAATTAAGTCTAAACATGAAATTAAATTCTTTTTTATTCAAAAAAGTACAAATAAGTCCTTTATTTTTAAAAACTAACTAAAAACCATAATCAAATTAACACTAATTTAAATTCTTAATTAATTTAACTAAATTTAAATAAATTTTAAAAATATACAATCAATATATGCGAGACATGGAGAATGTTTTAAACAAATTTCCAAACGCAAAAGACGTTAATTTAATTTTTCAGGGTACAATTGAAACACAAAAATGCAAAATAGGGTAAAATTGACAAATTTTCAACGTCAGGGTATAATTGAAAAGGGGTTAAAAGGTCGGGGTTTTTTAAGACATTAGGCCTTTTTTTAATTATCTTTTATGAATGTAGAGAGTATTTATTCTTTTAAGTTCTCATCGGTTTGTTATTCATTTTTATTGAATGATATTGTCCGGAATGGGCGAAGGCTGGACCAGAACCACAAAAGACTAAAATTGTATTTGGGATTTTGCATTTGTCTAAAAGACATTCTTGTGTGAACAACTATAGTTTACAATTAAAATTCACCATTTTATTCTGTTTCAAGTTTCAACTCATATTCTGTAAAATCATCGGTCCTTCAAGCCTCGCCGGTCGGAGGCGGCCGCACGGGCTCACCCCCTGGCTCTGCCCTTGAAGAAGAGGATAGAGAAAATGAGCATAATATATACAATAAAAATAAAAGAAAACATCATTGATAAACGACAAAATTATCTGAAAGCAAAATGCATACGATGTATAGAAAACGACAGTACAATGTTTGCCAGATTCCCCTCTCCGGCAGTCAAATAATATTCTTTTCTCCAACACTTGACCATCGGAGAGGTTTGCCAGATTTCCCTTCCGACACCCTTTTAACGGTTGCTTTCTTATGATTTCAGGTAGGCCACGTGTATTGATCCTCTTGCAGAACCGTCTGGTGATTCTTGAGTTATCAGTACACTTCTTGATTATCTCTTGGGTCTTTTATATTTTCTTTGTTTTTGCTTTTGTTATTACCATGTTTTGTTAAAACTAAAATACGTAATTTCCTGTTATATATTATGCAGGCTAAATCGAAATATAAATCAGATTAAGAAGAGATGCATGATTTTAATTCTCGTTAGGCTGAGGTCAACATAAAAAATATTATAAATTATCCAGGAAGATATCTAGAAAGATACCGAGCTAGCGAAAAGTTCTACAGAGTACATCTGTTAACATCATCCCAACTCGTGGAAGTTAATATAGTGAATGTAAGACCAACTCCCCCTGAGTTGACTGACAAATTATTTGTAAAAGGGGGATAGAGTCGACGATTTAGTTAATGGTATTTGGCATACGGTACTATTAGATCAATATAGTCCGAAGATATGATGTTAGATTATGAAGAGTTGATGATAAGTTATGTGTTTTCTCTTTACAATGTTATGCTTACATATCCACTAAACCTAATGGATCATACTCACTGGGTCATACCCACTGGATCATACTCACTTCTATCTGATTGGCACTGCTTGTAATATTCGTATGAGATACATGTTTAATTTATTGCTTTTAATTGGGTTTGGTGTTTATTAATTAATTACTTTAACTTTTTGTTGGGTTCAAATGGAATGGAACTGAATTTTTTTCAAAGTGATTGATCTCCAAGGCGCCTTCCAAATTGGCTCACATAATCCATGGTTACTTACTCGAATTTGTATCTGTATTCTACTTATTTTTAGGCACACTATTTCTATTTTAATATTGGTATGTGAATGTTCTGTTAGACTAGTTATAAGCCTGTGCATTTACATGGAATCTAACTAATAATTATTTATAAATAATAATTAAAATATAATATGAACTGATAGATAATTACTCAATTTAATTTAAAAAATTAATTTGAATGACTTATTAATGATGATGTTTACAAAGTAAATAAATATTTTATTTAAATTTGAAATTCATAAAAAAGCTCATTTAGTATGAGTATCTTATTCAAATTGAAAAAATAATGAGAATTATCTACTAATAACAACTTTTAATAATTATATAAATGTTTTATTTAACTTAGATTGAAAACCAATGAGAATTCTTTGACAAAAAAAAAAAACCAATGAGAATTATCTATATATAACATTTTTTTAATAATTATATAAGTGTTTTATTCAAATTGAAAATTCATGAGAAACTCATTTGGTCCTCTCAATTACATAAATATATAGATTGAATATTTTTTTTTTCGATATGAATGGATTGAAATTAGTTAAAACAATTATTTTAATACTTATTTGCAAATTTATACAATTGTGTATGTAAGACATTATTTAACCCCTAAACTTTACCATTTTTCCTCAGCGACCTCTAAACTAATTTAATGTTCTATTGGACCTATTAACTATTTTTTTATTCTATTAACTCTTCAACTATTTCGTTTGCCTATTGCACATTTAAATTTTTAATTTTTACCCATTTAACCTCCTTAAAAATACAATTATTTAATTTTCAATCATTTTATGTCTAGCATGAATGCATAGAAGCATATAAATTAATTTATGATGACATATAATTTCTTAAAAATATATTTATTTATAGTTTTGATGATATTTATCTAAATTGCTGACGACAGTAGAAATTAGAAAAAAATGTAGAAGTAAATAAAAAATATTTAAAATTGATCAAATAATTACATGATATTACTTCTTGAACATGTAAATGTTCTTTAACATTTCAACAATAATAAAAAAAAGTTTGTCTATTTTTGTTAACGATATTTATAAAATATAAAAAATTATTATATTTTTATAATATTAAATGAATGTTTAATGTTTAAAAAAATTATAAATTTTAGCGTGTTCCGTAAATTTAACTCTAATTTCTAATTTTTGAAATTTTAAGATACCAACTTTTAATTTTCTGCAATTTCAAACTTTTCAAATCAATTATGAATCTTTCAAGTTTGTGTTTAAATTGCA
Source organism: Mercurialis annua (assembly GCF_937616625.2). Lineage (NCBI taxonomy): Eukaryota > Viridiplantae > Streptophyta > Magnoliopsida > Malpighiales > Euphorbiaceae > Mercurialis > Mercurialis annua. Next base: position 1,979,395 of record NC_065574.1, on the reverse strand, counting down.
AAACACGCTAAGATTCATCATTTTTAAAGCAATTAATCTTTAAATGAATTTTTAAATTATATATAAAAGTACATCGCCTTTTATTTCAAATATAAGAAATATATTTATATCTTTTTTAAAATTAATAACTTTGGATAAATTTAGATATTCTTATTAGAAACCAAAACTAAAATTAGCAACGAACAAGAAAGCACAGAGAAGAGCTTTAAATCTTAGCAGCAATGCTTCATTTACAATTACACCATCATCCCCTCCCCAATTATCACCCAATTTAGCATAACCCATTTCCAATCAGCTACTGGTTACCTTGTCCATCTCCTGTTTCTTTCAGCCTGAAGATATAAACCTTAAGCTCACCATCAATAAAGCAGTGGAAGACGCTAGTTTGATAAGTCTCCAACTCTCCAGAAGTTCTGTTTCTAGCCTCAAAAGTTGCGTAATAGAATGTAGATGATTCTCTATTTGCCTTAGTAACTTTCACAAGTTCCAAGTCCATGCCCTACACCATTAAAGCGAAACGAGAAATTAAGCATCAAGAAGGCAAAAGTTCGTTTACAGAATCAAATGAACTCTTAACGTCCAAAAAAGTTCAAATGTACCCTTAATGTCTTAAAAAGTGAACAACCAGACTCCTATTTTGACACCATTAAAGCCAAAGAAGAAATTAAGCACGAGGAAGGCATGGATAAGGAAAAAAGGTGCCCCTAAAGTTTGTTTACAGGATCAAGTGAGCCCTTAACGTCCAGAAAAATTCAAATATGCCCCTAACGTCTTAAAAAGTTAACAACCAGGTTGCACAACTAACATTTTCATTGTTCTGTTGGTCAATAACAAGCTGAACAGTTTGCTTGCAGTGTTTGCTAAAAAAGTCGTCATCGTCGTCAATTTTAACCCTTGAAAGCATACCCATGAAGTGTTTCCCCTGGGGGATAGTTTCCACATCAAAACACTGCAAAAACACAAGAATATTAAACCATATAGTAAAAACACATAAATTCAGATTATAAATTAAAATACATACATCAGATGCGTTACACTCCTCCAGGTATTTATTGAAGTCCTTCTCCTGCTGTTCACTGCCTTCATAATCACCTAAACCTAAGCTCCAAGTGTCGTCTTCGTCGTCATTGTCGTTGCCGTCTTCCTCTTCGTCTTCACCTTTATCTTCCTCGCCGTCGTCCTCCGCCTTCCGCTTCGGTAGCTTCGGTTCTAAGCCACCGCTGCCTTCCTCATCTACGTCGACATCAACTGCTTGCTTCTCCAAAGAAGGTGACTCCAAAGCCACCGAATCACCGTCGCCCATGATCAGATCCATTGATAAAATTTGTTCGCTTAAAATAAATCCGTACAATAGAAACCCTAGAAAACAGTTACTAATCCCCTTCCCTGTATTTTTTTATAGACCGTGTATTTCGATTGAGCAGGTTAAATTTGAGAAACGTCCCTTATGTTTCCACCCCAGCGCAGAAACATCCTTAAGGAAGTCTTGGGCACAAATATAATCCTAATTTTTTTTCCTAAATTACCTCCGCTTATCGGACACGTTTCTCATATATTTTTGGCGCGTTTTTAATGCGTTTTGATATGTTTTAGATGCAATTTGGCATGTTTTTTTAACAGTATTTTTTATTTGAATGTGTCATATGTCTCTCATACTCATTTAGTGATTTGGTAGAAAATGTAAATCTCTTTTTCGTTTTGTCATGAATGTAAAAACTTAGCCTTTTATGTACTTCAGTAAAATGCTTTTTAAAGGATTAATTATAAATTAATACACGAATTTTATCTGATTTATAATTACAACACAAATTCTAAATATTGACAAATTGGTACACCAACTTTCAGGTTTTTGGTAAATTGGTACACCGACCAATCATGCAACAACACCTGGTTATATATTATAATGTATGTTTTAGTGTTTTTCCAATTCGATGTACCAATTTGCAAAATTTTAAAATTTATGTTGAATTATAAATCAGGGTAAAGTTTGTGTACTAATTTACAATTAATCCTATTATTTTTTACCGGAATTAATCCTATTTAATAGGGGGCATGGACCGGTTAACCGGTCCACGAGGGTAATTTGTAAACCGATCCATAATAGTACGGTTTTTAAAATTAAAAACATAAACCTAAAATTTTAAACGGTTAACCGTTAAATCGGTTAACCATTTAAATCAGTTTGATTTTTTGGTTTTGCGGTTCTTAACCATGTAATCATTAAAAAATTAGATATAAAACAGATAACATTTATAGATAAAATTTAAATATAGTCTAATAATTAAATTTTAATGTTTATTCTATTTAATTAATAAAATAAAAAATATATATATTTCTATTTCAATTAGGTAAATATTTTATTAAAAAAATAAAATATATATTCTCCTAAAATAAAAAAAATCTTAAATAAAATATTTTTTAAATATTTTTTTGTATTCAGATTATAAAATATATTTTATTTAAATAGTTAATATATACATATATATTTATAGTTTTGTACCGTTTAACCGCGGTTTTTAAAAATTCAAAACCTAAACCTAAACCATTAATCATAAAAATTAAAAATCAAAACCTAAGCCTAAGCCTGAGACCAGTTAACTACATTTTGGTTTCGTTTGCAGTACGGTTTGGTTAATCGATTTGACCGGATTTTTTGCCCACCCCTACTATTTAACTCGGGATATTATTTCTTTAATTTAATTAGAGCAAATTACTCTAAGGTACCTCACATTTGTCATAATTCACAGTTTGATACCCCTTGTTTGAAAATCAAACGATTTGGTACCTCAGTTTTTATTTTGTAAACTATAAGGCCCTTCTGTTAAATATAGGTACTCAATTGTTAACGGAATGAAATGTGATGTATCAAATAGTTTACAACTGAGGTACCTAATCGTTTACATAATTAAAACTGAGGAACCAAATCGTTTATATAATTAAAACTGAGGTACCTAATCGTTTGAAAATAAATTTCAAATTATTAACGGAATTCACAGAAGGGCCTTATAGTTTACAAAATCAAAACTGAAGTACCGAATCGTTTGATTTTCAAACAAGAGATACCAAACTGTGAATTATAATAAATGTGAGGTACCTTAGAGTAATTTGCTCATTTAATTATTACACGAGCGCTCAAAAATAAACACTTTCGATATTCTTATTAGAAACCAAAAACAAAAATTACCAACGAACAAGAAACCACAGAGAAGAGCTTTAAATCTTAACAGCAATGCTTCACTTACAATTACACCATCATTCCCTCCCCAATTATCACCGAATCTCTCACAACCCATTTCCAATTTGTACTCCAAAATCAGCTACCCATGTCCATTTTCCACAAAAAAAGTCTCTGATTAACACCATAAAATGTATGGCTAATCCCAAGAGAGTAAAAATGGTGGCCAAGCAGATACAGAGAGAGCTTTCTGATATGCTTTTAACTGATAAAGTATTACAGTATGCTATTTTGCCTGAGGCTGCTTTGGGTGCTGATAAATATTTGTCTTCACTCACTACCATCAGTGATGTTGAAGTTTCTGGTGATTTGCAGGTACCCATTTGGTTTAATTGTCGTTACTTTATTTTAATTGGTGGGTTGTTGTTTGTTTGTCGAGTTATTAAGGAAAGTTGTGTTCTTTGTTGTTGATGTTGTTGATTTTTGTTAATTGGGGTGTTTATTTGTTGAGTAATGAAGGAATTTGTTTGTTATTTTGATGTTGTAATCTGTAGGTTGTTAAAGTGTATGTGTCTGTTTTTGGAGATGATAGAGGAAAAGAGGTTGCGCTTGCGGGGTTAAAGGCGAAAGCTAAGTATGTTAGGAGCAAATTAGGGAGGCGTAAGAAGTTGCTATTGACTCCTGAGATACGGTTTGTAGAAGATGAATCTTTTGAGAGAGGAAGTAGGGTAAGTCCTTTTACTATGTTTGGTTTCTGGTTTGAAAATATTATCTGTAAGCATATGTTTAGTTTTTGTATTGAAGCACTAAGTCGTGAAGATTAAGTTCTAATGCTGTAACTTGTAGGTTTAATTGTGGCATAAGGTTATCTAATGTAAATTATTTAGTGGAAGATGACTTATGTGGTCTGCAAATCTCTTATCTTCATCGCATTGGTTCAAAAGTTGTGTTTTATGAATATTTTAATTAGTGCCTATGATAGTGTGTGCATTTTTCTAAATTGTTTTTTGACAGATCTGCGTATGTAAACTAATGATGTATTGCAGATAAATTGGCGAGTGAATGAAGATCCTGGTATCTTTTTATGAAGTTTGAATATGCTATGATATTCAAGATTCTGTTGTGTTCTGGTTGCAGTATATGCAGATAGTTTTATAGCTGTCCTGCATATTAGCATTTCAGCTGTTTTACCAAGGGATTTGTTTTTTAACTTAGAGAAACACTGAAATTATAATTGTCCACAAAGTTCATTCATATATAGGAAACTGCCTTTTCACTTTGATGGCTGCTTAATCTACTCAAGGCTTTTCCACATTAAAAAAAAGCTCTGCATTTGCCAATCTCATCTTGTACGTTAAAGTGATTTAAATTAAATCTTTCAGGGTGATGAAGAACGTATTCCACTGATGTTTCTTTCTTTCGGAAACTTTTTTTCTATGAGCCATTGAGTTCTAACCTTTATTTGTTTTTCAATTTTATTGAAATTGCAACTTTTGAGGATCAGCTGCTGCAAATTTATACTTCATTATGTACTGGTATGAATTTCGATTCTTAGATATGATGTGTTTGATCTACCTTTTCAGGTAATTGCGATATTAGATAAACTTAAAGCCGGGAAAGAGGATGACTTGAGCGAAGATGAGCTTTCGGACTCATCTGATTCACCTCAAGATGATAGAGATTGGGAAGGTGATGACCCTGATAAAGAGATTATTTATGTAAATTAGATGCTCATGCAAGTGCCTGACTTTACCGATTTCGTAGTTTAGGCATAGACAAGCTTCCTATAAGGTTAGTATTATTCACGGCTTTGTGCTCTTTAATTGGTGATGCTTTTAGTTGTTTATGTTTGTTCAATTGTTTTCTGAAATGAAATAGTTTTGGATGGGTATTTCTGCATGCATATTGATATTGTTATATTTTCTTACCACATGAGAACTTTTTGCTTTTTGTACCTTCTTGTTCTTGGTTCTATGGCTCACTTTCCCTGTTGCTTTTGATTTGACAGCCTTGCAGTGGGATGGATGAGAATGCTGTGGGCACCTGTAGATGCATCCTTTGCTGATGATGCACCTCTTTTTTACCTTCTGGCTTTCGTATTATTTCCCTTGATTCTCCAAAGGTAAGCTGAGTTTGGTTACATTGATTTTCTATTCCATACCTTTTTTGGAGCATCATATCATCTGTTCAGCGAGTTGCATTAGCACTAACTCCTCCTAATTTGGGGTCTCATGCTGGACTTCGAACACCACTTTGCACTCCGGAGGAAGAGATACTTGCTCGTTGGATCTGCCAGAATTATAGGTATGCTGCATGCACTTGCCGCCAATTTGTGTGGCTTTATATGTATGTTGTTCATCTGATGCTTGATTGTGAGACATTAATATATTTTCCGTACTATTATGCAGTTTGAATTCCTTTTGCCTAATTAGTGTTCTACTGAGATTCATGTTTTACTTGATGGCATGCTCATTACTTTGCAGGTGCTACATGGGTGTAGATTTACTCAAAACTAGCAGTGAAGGAGGCGAATCCGTCCTCAAAACTCCATGGCATAACTCTGATGCTATCATGTGCTGCTCTCTAAAGGTGCGACTGAAATTTTATCATCTTTTCATGAATGACATTGCCTGACTGGGAAACTTTGGTTCCTGAATATGTCTTTTAATTCTTAGAAATGAGACTGGACTATCCAGTATCAACATTATGCTTTTATGATACGTGGAGTAAAATTTTCGCTACTTATCTATTGTAGCAGCATCATTTTCTGTGCTAGAGACTCTTTATAGTTGCTTTCTTTTATAAATCCCTTATTTGATGAAGATATCGAAACTGAGGAAACAAGATTATTTGTCATCATCATCTTTCAAATTTATAATTTGGTATTGTTGACATTATAAGTTGCAAATATAGTGAGCTTCTTTTTAGTTTGAGCTTATATGCATTTGCATTTATATTTCCAATTTCATCCAGTTCTAGATTATTTCCTTGTTGGGCCAGTCTGATTTAAAGGCTATAGAAAATGCAGGCATTGCCGGTCTTCACTTTTGCAAACCAAGCGGGACTTGACATGTTGGAGACGACTTTAGTTGCTTTGCAAGAGATTACTTTGGAGAAGATATTTGATGATCATGGACGGAAGACTCTTTGCTCTGAATTTCCACAGATTATGCAACAGGTTTAGAATATTGTTCTGCTGTGATTGCTAGTTCAGTACGTCAATAGGTTTAGCAGCCAGGCAGCATGCCATCGTCCTTTAAGACTCTCGTAATAGAATTCATTCCCACTCTCTGAAGAAGAAGAATGCTGCATGGAGAAAAAGGATATTTGGACACGTACTTGGAAAAATGGGATAGTTTCATTTCTATGATAAAACTGAAGCTTGGTGTTTAGTGTTCCACATGTTTATCAAATATAAAATGTTGATTTAATTTCCGGTCCATAATATTTGTCCCATTTGAAATTCTTTTGTTATCCATAATATTTGTCACATTAAAATTTTAAAAAAATATTAATTGTTTTTTTTCAAATTTATCTCTAGCATAAATAATTTAGTAAGGGTAGAAGCATTAATCAAACATAAAACTATTGGTAATTAATATGGACAATTTAGTAAAAATATATACAAATCAAGACATTTATTAGTTTCTTAATCTATGTGAAATGGCTAAATGCGACAAATATTATGCACCGAAGGGAGCACCTTCTAATCTTTACTCCCTCCGGTCCATAATATTTGTTGCATTTGAGAAATTTTTTTGATCCATAATATTTATTATGTTATAATATCAAGAGGTTATTTTTCCATATTTGCACTCTATTAATTTATTGAAAGAGAGTGTTTATCCCACACAACGGATATGCCATGTCATTTTTACAACAAGCCAATAATCATTTGCGATAGGGAATCTTTATTTATTACTTATTTTTTTATCATTAAACATTTGCACATGGCTAACGCCTCATTGGTTTGTTGTACGAATGACGTGGCGCAACCGTTGCGTTGTATAATTATTAATTGAGAGAATACAATAAACAAATGAAAATGAGAGTCATAAATGTAATCAAGTTTCAATGTAGGGTTAATTTAGTAAAAGTGTTTATAAATTAAACATATTAATTGTTTTCTTAGTTCTTGTGTCAAAGTCAAATGCGACAAATATTATGCACCAAAGGGAGTATATTTTTATATGTAATATGAATAATTTTATAAAATTCATAAAAGGCTAATTCTCTTAAAAACTATCGACTTTTACTTTTTTCTTTTCAATAGCACCACGACTTTATAATTTCGTCGCTTGCACCCTATTTCGTATTTTTACGTTTAAATATTAAGATAGTGCTATCTTAATATATATGTTTTTCTTTTAAAAAAAATAGGCTAAACCTATTTTAAGGTCCCTAAATTATACGTTTTTTGTTCATTAGGTCCCTCAACTTTTATTTGGCTTCCTCAAGTCCTTAAACTTTTATTTTTTTGGTTCATCAGGTCCCTCAATTTTTTTTGGCTTCCTCAGATCCCTAAACTCTTGTTTTTTGATTCCTTCGATCCTTAAATTTTTATTTTTTTTACTTCATTAAGTTCTTAAATGGATCTCCCTTAAAGAACCTAATGAACCAAAAAACAAAAATTTAGGGAGTAAGTCAAATATATTTTGAAGGTCTGATGAACCAAAAAATAAAAGTTTAGGGATCTGAGGAAGCCAAATAGAAGTTGAGGAACCCGATGAACCAAAATTGTATAGTTTATGGACCTCAAAATGGGTTTAGCCAAAAAATACTCCCTCCGATCCATAATATTTGTCGCATTTGACTATTTCACATAAATTAAGAAAGTAATAAATGTGTCTTGATCTATATGCTTTTTTATTAAATTGTCCATATTAATTTCAATTTTTTTATGTTTGGCTAATTTTTTTTATTCTTACTAAATTATTTATTGCTAGGAATAAATTTGAAAAATAACAATAAATGCTCTCTTAACATTTTAAATATGACAAATATTATGGACTTAAAATAATTTCTAAATGCGATAAATATTATGGAACGGATGGAGTATAATGTAATAATTTTTACTATATTTAATAAAAAAAATTAGTAAAATGGAGTCCGTTATGTTTATGCATCCAAATTCGGTCCACATTCATAATTTTCCAAAAATCTAATCCTTTTTCTTTCGGCTTTTATCCTTTCTATGCGCAAAAAAACACAACAGAATTCCAGAGCAGCCCACCAATCAATTAACTATTCAAACCCAACACTCAATCTTTTCCACGTGTCTTTCTTTAATTGGTAGCAAGCTTGTCCAACTCCTTAAGTTATCCCCAGCAAAGTGAACCTTTTTAGACGGGTAGCTGCCTTCTAAGCTACCAGTCTGTTATCTTATACGGGTTAATTACTTAAACACCAGCAAAATGTTCATAACGTACATTTTAGTATTTATATTAATCACTTTAATTTCTACTCTAATTTAGTTTACACTTTATTCCGAATCCAACTGACTTGACTCTTTTGAATGCAACTCTATATCTGATCTTGATTTGGTTCTAACCTAATATTCGCTATTAAAATCATTGGTTAATAAATTAATTTAATACGACTAGAACCATATTTTTTTAAAATATAGATAATTTTTTAATTTTAATTTGAAAAATTAAGTTCTAATAAAAAATACGAACCTAAGACAAGCTCATATTTGATGAAAAAAACTACGTGTATAAGTCTAACAAGAGCAGAATCAATACCCAATCTAATAAAATAACACTAGTAATTATGCTCGAATAAAATATTTTAATACTTTCATATGAATAATACTGAATCAATTTTTCATATGAATAATACTGAATCAATTAATTTTTAATATTAATGTAATTTCTTTTTTTGGAAGAAAAATATAATTACATTTTTAATCATTAATTTTACATGTATTTAATAAGCATTAAGCACCAATATTAATTTACATATAAAGTATTATCAAAATTATCATTTTTTTTGTCAAGAATTCAATTTTATAAAATTTATTATAAGGGTACTAGGAGATAAATATGTTCTTTTTCGAAAAGGAGATGTATTTATATATTTTGCTCATCAATAAAAGTAGAAGGATATATTAATAATACATAAAACTTTAAGGATGTATTAGTAAATTAATAACTATACGTTCAAAATACGTATAATACAAATCCGTCTCTGTGTATATATAATCACACTTCATCCCGTTGGTTTACTCTTACCTAACCTTCACCAATGGCTATTCGTTTATCATTCTTCCTTCTCTTCTCTCTCCTCTCCGTCGCCGCCGTTTTCGCGGAGGTGACGACCACCGTCGACGGCGATGATATATTCATCAGGCAGATACTCGACAAAACGACCTACCCAATACTCGACAAAACGACCTACCCAATACTCGACAAAACGACCTACCCAAGATTAAACCCTAACAACCTTGTCGGAGCAGAGCATCACTTTTCTCTGTTCAAAAGTAAATTCAAGAAAACTTACGCATCACAAGAAGAGCATGACTACCGATTCAAGATTTTCGCTCGTAATTTACGACGGGCGGAGCGTCACCAGGAGCTGGATCCGACGGCGACTCACGGTGTGACTCAGTTCTCCGATTTGACTCATGCTGAGTTTAAGAGACAGTTTTTAGGGTTAAGGAGGTTGAGACTTCCTAAAGACGCTAATGAGGCTCCGATTTTGCCTACTAATAATTTGCCGGAGGATTTTGATTGGCGGGAGAAAGGCGCCGTTTCTCCGGTTAAAAATCAGGTAATTTTAAATTATTTGATTGATTAGGATTTGAATTTGATGATTGATTATGATGCTGATGTTGAAATTTTCTGTGATTTTTTTTAGGGTTCGTGCGGATCCTGCTGGAGTTTTAGTACTACCGGAGCATTAGAAGGTGCTAACTTTCTAGCCACTGGAAAACTTGTTAGTCTTAGCGAACAACAGCTCGTAGACTGCGATCACGAGGTTTGTTTTTTCTTCGATTTTCGATGTTTTGTACTTTGATCGTATTGGAATTGATTGTTTTAAAGTTTAATTGCGAAAATTTGGCGTTGACTTTTAATATTAATACTGTAATAGTGATGAATTAAGACGGGTAAACTGATTAAAGGTTTGTTTAATTGGATTTGGTGTTTGATCGTATTGGAATTTATAGTTTTTACTTAATTATTGTGATCAATTAAAAAGTTTAATTGCGAAAATTAGCCGTTGACTTTTAATTTTAATACTTAATACTGTTATAGTGATGAATTAAGACGAGTAACTGATTAAAGGTTTATTTAATTGGATTTGTTTTGTCTGATAGATTGAAGTTGTGTGTGTATTATGTGCAGTGTGATCCTGAAGAACAGGGTTCTTGTGACTCTGGCTGCAATGGTGGGCTCATGAATAGTGCTTTTGAGTACACTCTTAAAGCTGGAGGTCTTATGCGTGAGGAGGATTATCCTTACACTGGTACTGATGGTGGTGCTTGTAAATTTGACAAGTCTAAGATCGCAGCTAAAGTATCAAACTTTAGTGTTGTTTCTCTTGACGAAGAACAAATCGCTGCTAACCTTGTTAAAAATGGCCCTCTTGCAGGTAAAATAGTGTCTCGGGTTTGAAATTGAATGATTAATTTCTTTTTTGTTCAATTGTTCGTTTAGATTGGGCTCACATAACATATAGTAAACTAGTGGAACTTGACTAAACTTTTTATTGTTTTCATTACGAGTAGTAGTTATTTATAGTTATTATTAGTTATTCATGATGAAATTACTAGTTAGTTGTAATGAATATGATTATAGATTCATATAAACCATTCGAGTCATTACTTAACTTTGTTGCTTGTTTGAATGCGCAGTGGCTATCAATGCTGTATATATGCAAACATACATCGGAGGAGTTTCGTGCCCTTACATTTGCTCAAAGAGGCTCGACCACGGTGTGCTATTGGTTGGCTACGGTTCAGCGGGCTATGCTCCCATTCGGTTGAAGGAAAAGGCTTATTGGATTATCAAGAATTCATGGGGAGAGAAGTGGGGAGAGAACGGATTCTACAAAATCTGCAAGGGTCGCAACGTCTGCGGTGTGGACTCCATGGTCTCAACTGTTGCTGCTGTCCATACTGCTTAGAAGTTGGCTGGTTGCTAATAATTGGAACTTTTGTACATATGCAGTTTCAGTTTGATAATTTAAATCTCAAATTATGTACTTGTCATATTTGCTCAAAGCATTTGATGGAAATTTCTTGGAAATTCCTATGCTTTGGACGGTTGCTTTCAGAACAGATTAATTATGTGGATTGAATTTTCATATAAATTTCCTATGCTCTGCTTTGTCACTTTGTCAGGATTTCTCCTAAGCTGTTCTTTGCTTTGTCATATTGAAATAAGCTAATTGTAAAAGATCCAATCATATCGGATAAGACATAATAGTTCTTTGTTTTCCCCATAATTGCTGCTGTATTATATTTCAAAATTGATTAATATCCCATCCCATTGATGAAGCATGGTATATCACTTTTCATATACTAGCTAGCCAATCATCACTTTTCATATAAAGTTATCGATCATACGTATGGTAAGAATCGGGAGGATTCGCAAATCTTGGCGCGTTCTTTCTCATCCAAAATCATCAGTGGTTTAGCTACCTAATTTAAAAGAAAAAATCACAATTGGCACCAATTAGATTGAGAATTTTTAAAAATTCATGGATGAATTTTAAATTAGTGATGTAAAATTCACAGATTTATAAATTTACTGTTTGCAATGAATATAAAATTCATGAATTTATGGAGATATATTAGAATAATAAAATGACACAATTCATTATGCATAAAAAATCATGGACTTCAACTTTCTTACCTAAAAGGTGAAATTTTAATGATAGATTTATAAGTTTGAAGAATTTTAAAAATTTATGTATTCTCATGTTATTTTTTCATACCAAACCATGAATTTCGGTGAAATTTACGGATTGTGCGGAATTCATGCATTCTGTTCCTTCAAAATCCTTCAATCTGCCTTAAGTGAATGTTATATATGAAAAAACATGTCCATCCCTAAATTTTAATCTTTATGTAAAATATTACATCTTATTTCTCTTAATTTCAATTAAAAGCTACTCCACTGATCATCTATGAGAAACACAAGTTTAGTAACACAATGATTCTTGAAAAAAATATAGAAAGTACTGCGCCTTGTGTACTCAATCGTGTTGATAATAAGGTGGTGTTTGGTTCAGCTTTTTGGTGGAGGTTTTAGTTTTTACTTTTCAAAAATCTTTACTAAAGTGTTTGGTGAGATTATTTTAGGAATTTTTTGAAGCTTTTTGAACCTCCAACAGCTGCTGTTTGAAAAACTCTATTTTGCAGCTTTTTGCCAACAGCTGATAGCTGTTTCAGTTCTTTTAATTATTTAGACAAAATATATTCTTTTTTTAATATATAAAATAATGTAAATTATTTTTTAATACTCTAATTGTTTATAAATTATATAAGATTATTTTATTTATATTAAAACAATTATAATTTAATAATATTTTTTAAAATAAATCATAAATTTATCAAAAAAATCTCTAAATAAATCTAAACTAAATATTGTCTCTTATAAAAAAATAATAATTAATATTTTTATTAAATATTATATAATATAATATATTTATAGTTTAATAAACAAAAAAATATATCTTTTATGGTTATTTTATATATAAACAGCAACAACTAATCAAATCTCACCAAACACATATAATCAAACAGGCCCTAAATGCCCCCATATCGGGTGTAAATGGCGATTCTATGGGGTATGAGGTATTCAAAGCATTACTCGCAACAAATGCTGTTAAGATAGTTAATTTTGTCACAAAAAAATTGTCAGTTTGGTAAATTACAATTTCAGAATATTTGCCTGGTAGAAAGTTCTTGGAAATTCCCGTGCTTTTGTGGTCCTTGTCAGAAAAGCTTAGGACGCATTTTCTTAATGGCTTTGTCAAGAATCATGAATTATCTAAATTAAGATCCAATACCACAAATGTCACATCATTTTACAATATATTTACAAATATATATATATATATATATATATACCTTTTCGACTTTTTTTAGTTTATGACCTAAACTTTCAAAATCTTTAATTTTAGAGTTAAATAGCAATTTATCCTTTTTTTTGCCGGAAAATTTGCCCTTTTAACTTGTAAGTAATGAGCAATTAACAAATAAATTAATTTTGTTAGCAAATCAGTATACGAACTTGGTAATTATGGACTATTAGCTCATTTTGGAAAATTAACTTACAAGTTAAGGGGATAAATTGTTAATTTAAAAGACAATTAAATTACAAATTGAGGGGACAAATTGCCCATAATCACCAAGTTTGTATACTGATTTGCCCACAAAATTAATCTATGTGTTAATTGCCCATTGTTTACAAGTTGAGGGGGCATATTGCCAAGTCTTTTAACTTTAGCCAATTTTAATTATAGCTATTTGTTTAAATTGGAACAAAAAAAATGGACAAATATACCTTTTACATTGCTTCATGCTTGAAAAATTTGTATGAAAAAAAAGACAAATTGAAATAATATAAAAACAGGAAGAACATATTTGACTTTTTGGAACTTGGTGATTATGGGCAATTAGCCCATTTTGGAAAATTAACTTACAAGTTAAGGGGATAAATTGTCAATTTAAAAGATAATTAAATTACAAATTGAGGGGGCAAATTGCCATAATCACCAAGTTTATATACTGATTTGCGCACAAAGTTAATTTATGTGTTAATTGCCTATTGCTTACAAGTTGAGGATACATATTGTCACTTAAGTCATTAACTTTAGCCAATTTTAATTATAGCCATTTGTTTAAATTGGAACAAAAAAAATGCACAAATATCGTTTATATTGCTTCATGCTTGAAAAATTTGTATGAAAACAGACAAATTGAAATAATATAAAAGCAATGAGAACATATTTGACTTTTTTTCCACTTAAATTCTAACAATATGATAAAATTGACGATTTTACAAATTTAGACCATAAATAAAATCGAAAAGGTAAGATATATTTGGATTATCAAGCCTTTTTGGTTCTAACTCGTCTAAAAAAATTATTTAACTTACGTTGTTACTTGTTAGGATATCATTCTTCTTTGTTTTGTTCAAATAAATTTTACAAAATTGGTTAATTTTAAAGATACAGAAACAAACCAAGTCATTTGGTTTTAGAACACTTTAAAATCCTTGAAGCAGCAAACGGGAACATAATCAGTAAATTCTGCATGACAGCATAAGCAGCATAACTGTGAAAGTCCATGCTAAATTTCCAATGCACCAATATCAAAAATAATAATAATAGTAATAATAATAATAATAATAACTTTCAATGAGGCTATATGTTTTATTTATTAAATAAAACAATAACTTAAAGGTTGAAATAAATTAAATATGCTCATTATTACACTCGGCCAGAACCGCCACATACAATATGTGTAGGATAGAATTTTTCAACACAATAACTCACCCGCCAAACAGAGAAAACTGCTCATTCATTCCAATAGAAATATCCGGAACGGAACGGAGCAGTGCTCGAAATGGCAACGATCACATTTGATCATGTTCAAATGAATAAATATCAAGATAAATCATTTCATACCTATGCACATTGAGCACCACCGACTTTGATGCTAATCGTGAATGCATCATTCATCTTCATCACCAACCAATGCAAATGAAAAAGGAAGAAACTTATAACCATCGCCCTCATAGAACTTGTTTTGGAATTCCACCCAATGAAGACGCAAAGCATGTAAGAATGCACTTAGAGTTTCCATCACCAACAACACACCGACAGTTGCAAAGATAAAGATGATGACCCCAACAATAAGGATGAGTACATTGTTGAACCTGTGATAAGCATGAAGCAGGGTCACCGATCATTGTAATCATCATTTATGCAAAAGTCTTCATATTTCTGATAACCGCTAACCAATAAAACAGAGTATCCAAATCTCTTGCCAAGATGAATTCAAAAATATTGACTTAAAAGTGAAATAAAAAAAAAGAGTGACATGTGCATGATGCTTAAATTGCTTTACTGAACCGTGAAGAGCCATCGGAGACTTTAACTTACCCCATACTAAGGAGAAGAACCTTCTCATAAAATACAGTTGACAACTCTGAGTGGGCAAGACTGCAGAAAGAATAATACAAGATAAATAATAAATTTATGTCTCTTTAAAAAGATCAACACATATTCAAATAAAATGAAAGATTATGAGAAGAAATTACACAAAAGTCAATTATTGAAATATTTTCAGGAAATAGGGGAATTACAGCATTCTTCTAACAAGCCAGCTATTCCTTTCTTTAGTTCATGTTTTAGATAAATAATAGTACTTTCATCATATTATAATTCTAGTTTCTGTAGAATAAGTATTCTCCTAAGAACAGAAGAATATCCATTTAATTACTTAGGAATAGCTATTCTATTCAATATGCGAACTAAAAATGGCCAAAAATTTGAACAGAATCAAAAGTATTTCTTTGTTTCATATTCATATATGCATACCTAAGTGCCCATAAACGAAGGTAAGAAGCTGTGTTTGAGACTGCTCCAAGTACAAACTCAATAGTATGTATCAACTGATGCACAAAAACTTCACTGAACTCAAATTCCTCATGGCCATGAGAATCATGGTTCACCTCCACTTGAAGAGACTCTTCGCTGGTCTCGAGTGGTATGTATGACTGGCCTTGGTGCCTCTAAAAACAAGACCAAAAGAATCAAAAAAAGGAAAAAGTTTTATGTGTTTATAAACATATCTGATAATAAACTTATTAAATGGAAAACCACAACATACATTTTCGTGTTGCTTCTTCAAAAGAAAAGGCTTTGGAAGCAGCATCCATGGTACGGAAACAAGAGCCAATAATAATAGAACAAGCTAAGAACATAAGAAAGGATAAAAAAAATTAGAGTTGTGTGCATCCATGATCGATATATAATGGGTATGTAAGTGTAAGTATTGAATCGATAGGACCAACCTGAGCTGTTCTTTGACCAGGGAAAAGTTCGTTTTCCCCCAACTCATCTGTTGGGCTCAAGAACATGTATATCATTACATGGTATAAATCTGCTTGAGAACCAGTGCACCACTTCACAATGATAAGGAGTGATAAATAGCCAAACAAGCTGTTTAAAAATATAATTTGGGGAATAAACTGAAACCTGAAAAAAGAATAGAATTTTTCCTTAACCACACAAAATACTTCACTGCTTCCATAACTGCAGAAAAAAGTGAAGGATAATGAAGCCGGTGGTCTCCATGTTGTTAAACTTACCAAACATTAATGCTACTCTTGAAATACAATGCATTAAAGAAACTCATTATTATTCCAAGATTCATCTGAGCAACTCCAAGTAGGATTGACATTTTCATCTTCAGAGAGTTGAGAAATGGCAGTTCACTGCGAGAGCCATGCCACACCGGATCCACACCAAATGGATATGCAGGACCCACTTTAATCAATCCTTCAGTAGTAGCATCCCTGAAGAAACATGCACGAAGTGCTGGCATTTAGTTTAAAGTTCATAGAAAATGAAATTAGAGAATGTATCAAAGGCTTAAGTCAATACCTGCAGGAAATATCGCGACATTCATATGCTGAACGACCAAACAGCTCAAAGGGGACCGAGAAGAATTCATTATAGATCAAGCCAGTGTAAATCGAGAAAAGCGACATCATTAAGATAACATAACGGCCACCAAAAGCCATTTCAGTGATATCCCCAAGTTTCTGTTGTTCACAAGAAAAAATGTTAGATAATTTTCAAGATACAGAATCAACAACTGACTTTATTCTCATTAAAGAGCACATATGAGTAGAAGGATAAAGAAGAAAATTCATCTGCCATCACATCCCTAAATGAATTTGAAAGGTGAAAGATCATTTAAGACTTTGTGAGGCCAATGTTACAGAAGAAGATAGAAAGCAAGCTACGCATGATATATTCATGATGATAACAAGTCAAGAGGAGTTCACCTGGCTGGAAAGTTTTTTTTCCTTAATTAGAAAGATTGAAGTTGCAAGTAACAAGCATATTCCGTGCCCCCAATCACCAAACATGACAGCAAAAAGAAAAGGGAACGTAACGACAGTAAATACACCAGGATTAGCTTCTTGATACTTGGCCACCCTGCAATCACATGAACAAACACCATCTTATTTCTACCAGTGAACTGTACTTCGTTAATGAAATCAAATAAAAAAGACCAATTTATAAACAAATGAACATACACATGCATGCATGTCCAACAGCTTATGTGCAGATGCTGGTGTAATTCAAGATGCTTAAATCTCAGAGCAGCAACTTTTGGTTTTAGTGTGTGCATGACCTGCCACATCATAGGCCATATGCAAAAGCAAGATTTGCGCTTGGCTTGTAAACCACATTCTTATTGTGTATTTATTATTAGGCCTAATTACTACAAAAAAAAAATTAACTTTGAAGCGTTGGTCAATTACATCCAATCTTTTCAGTTTCACCAATTCGTTCAAATTGAAAGAAATTTCGGCGAGTATTTTTTACATGGCGTCCCACTAGGCATCGGACCTGAAAATTTAAATGCAAAAAAATTCCTAATCGAAAAAACCATAAATTTTGAAATTATTTTCATATAGTTCAATTGAAAAAATATGATATCATTTCTGGTCATTAGAACTTTTTTACCCTTTATATTTTTTAGGTCCGGTGCCACATGGTATGATATGTAAAGAATACTAACCGGAATTTATTTTGATTAGACCATAATGATTAGAATCAAAAGAAAACTGAAAAAGATTCAATTACAAAAAAAACTGCAAAGATTGGATACAATTGAAATATATTTTAAAGTTCAGGAGTTTTTTTTTGGTCATCAGTCATTATTTTTATTAGCATAAGGGTCATATATGCCCCCAACGTTTGGGCTCAGGATCATCTACGTCCTCATGGTTCGAAAAGGTGCATATATGCCCCTAACGTTTTTAAATGGACTCAATTAGGACCTCGCGCTTAACACGGTTAGGGGCATATATGATCCTTAGTGGCCTAAACGAGCCCATTTAAAAACGTTAGAGGCATATATGCACCTTTCCGAACCATGAGGGCATAGATGATCCTAAACACAAACGTTAGGGGCATACATGACCCTTTTTCCTTTTTATCACTGCCAATTTGTAATTAAACCATATCTACATGATACTTATTATCAAAACTGCAAAGATTGCATCTCTAACTTGGGTGCCGTTTTCTATTGGGAAGACTTGTTAATAAGCAATGTTCATATACACAATGTTACTCTTCCAGCAATAACAAATGCATGCGGATGAACAGCATGAAGCATCTAAGTCGGATGATCAGAGGGGACAACTATAGGCGGCTCAAATGAGATCAATCACAGTACAATGTAGCTGAGTTACTTAAATTAGCAATGTAACCAAAAGATGTACATAAGAGTACTTTAAACCAAAACTCACCCATATGCATCGACAATTTCTTGAAAAGCAGAAGTAAACTTATTTGTGCGAAAATATGTAGGTGGTGATTCCTTTGCGTGCAGCACCTGGAAAATGGATCCAACCTGTGAATTGGAATCAAATGCAGCTCGTTGTAATGCTTCCTGGATCTGCATGAGTCAAGTTCAAAATTTGTTTACTTGTGATCCCAAGCATATACTTTATTTGCATGTTGTAAATGGCAGAAAAAGCTCATTTTTCACTAAAGCCAAACGATCCACATCCACCTGCTTTGAGGCAAAAATAGGACTCCATCCCTCAGCGACAAGACACTTTTTTGTTACATCAAGACTAAGCATGTTCAGAGTGTGATAGACAGATTTCTCCTTCCTCACCTGTATGAGTTCAAAGAGTTCATTAATGATTGAATACACTCCAAAAAAGCAAACACCATGAAACACACATGTGAAAGAATTAACCATACAAGACATGTTACATTTCAATAAAAGTGAGAAGTTGATGATGGGAAGTCTCAGATCTGATCAGTAATCATACTAAATGCAAAGATACAATTGCTTTATAATGAAACTGCTTCATGTTTCAAGCTTTTTGAATTATTATAATTATTAATGAGAGAAAGAACATACTGCCAATTTGATCACTGGAAGCTACACTCACAATTTGATTACTCGGTGAGAGAAAGTAAATGAAGTGAATGAAGCATCTTAAACAAGCAACAAGCATGATGCCATGATGAAAAAAATATATCAAAGTTTCACAAGGATGTGAAAAGAACAGAAGGGTCGGTTTGTCTTTCTAGCAGGTGTATTTGTATATGTGGGTGCATAGATGAGAACACAATACAGACCATAGTGTTCCACTGCACGAATTGATCACTGATTGTCTGCAACAAACTGGTCCGATGAACCAATCCCGCATCTATGGTAGTCTTCAACTCTGAGATTCTTCCTGAGACCTGAAAATGGGAGTAATAACATAAGTCAAACCATATCATAAACATAAAAGATAGAGGAAATGCAGAAAACTTCAGTCATATACCAATCAAGAAAGGTAATTATGCACAAGGTAGAAAGAGTATAAAAAACAAGAGTAAAATCATACTTCAGTGATCATCTGGTTTTGCTTGCCAACATCCTCAGTGAATGAATAACGATTTGCCCCAAAAGCTTCACATATTTTGAGTATTTTTGTTTTAGATTTTTCTCCAGAATAGAAAGCAGCAAATACATTCTTCTCAACCTGTGCATTGACATCACACGTCAAAAAATGGAAGTGTGGCATGTACGAACTGCTGAAATGAAGAAAGGAAAAAAGAGAAGAAAAAAAAATCTGCAGCAAGCTCACAATCATGCATTAGTGGATGCAAATGACTTTACAATGAATCATACATCACATTAAAAAAATGAAGAGTACCATGTAGCCTCGAAATTGAACTAAGAGTCCGAGACTAAAAATCTCTATTAATTTAAGAAAGCAGTGATTACTGGATCTACAGTATTATCTGCAATAGCACAAACATGTTCCTCCACAAAATAGAGTGTGTATGACACACAATTAAAATGAAATATGAGTTGCAATCCTATTACACATAGTATTTTTAGTTGCAGATATCATGTCCATAAAAAATATAAACTAGCCTCACCCCGATGGTATCTATCTTTCCTAACAGATCAATTCAAATGATAAAGACTACCTGCATGGCAAATCAGTAAGTCTCGGAAAGCAATTTGCACTAATTGACCGGCTAACTAGAGGGACAATTCTTTTTAATAGGAAAAAAAATGAAAATAAAAAAGAGAAGGTGACAAGCTGTTGATTGGCAAAAGCAGTGGCCGTAACTAACCTTCTCCCCTGAAACAGGATCAATCACAGGCTCCTCGATAGCAGCCTGCCTGATGAACACATTGCCTCTGGTAGCACGGAATATGATCCTCTCAAATGCAATAGACTTATTTTTGGGAACAAGACCAGTGAGAAACCCCAACTTTACTTGCTTTGACGAATCAGTAGATGCTTCCTGAGGAACAGCACAAGATTAAAATGCTACAAGTAAATTTAGGATCCAAGTATAGGTAAAAAACCAAAAATTTATAGATATACATACTTGATCTCCTAACAAAGGAGTCTCCAACGATTCTTCACCAGCTTGACGTGATTCCAATTCTCTCTGCTGAGCAGCTGCGCTGCTTAATGCTGAAGTAAAAAATTCACCAGCCTAAAAGGAAGAAATTAGAATCGTGATTGACTTATCACAAAGCTAGCAAATATTGTGACTTTAATATCTATTTGACGAGATGAGCATTTGATAAGTGGAGACTGCAAGGAAAGGATTTACTACAAAACTAACATTCAGATGAGAACAATCTGTACCCATGATTATGCTGACTGAAAAAACTAAAGCATGATCATGCTAAGTAGAAAAGCAAAAAGGCTGCTCCTGAAATACATTCTTGCACTTCACAGCTAGACAGATAAATGAGCTTTAAGATCCTTTTTTAAGAAAGACTTCTAAATTCTAAAAGCACATTAATTGTGTCAACTGGAACAGGTATCAGACTATTGCAACAAGAACACATGGAAAGAAGTAATGAACTTTACTGAGCTCAAAACCAACAAGCCAAAAGTCCATCCAAGGACTACCTTTTTAGTTCGCAACCTTGCCGCCTAAATAGCTGGCTCAAATTTCAATGGCCAGATCTACTATAAACCAGTAGCAGATTCGGGCATTATTGTTTGGAAGAATAATAACTCACTGAAGATCCACCGATTCTATATCTATATACAAAAATCCCTTCCTAAGCTTTCCTTTTCTTGCTTCTCTTTTCTTCCACTAACAAAAAAATATAGATACAGCACACTACCACTAGGGCCTCCCAACCTTAAGAATATCATATGTGCGCCTCTCTATGAAATATACTATTACTAACAAATCCAACAATTACTACATAGTACTAGAACAAAAGGTATCCATACCTTCTGGAGAACAAGCTTCAATTCTACGAGCTCATTGTAAGAGCGCTGTAATTTATCATTATTAGCATTCATTTCAACCAACTCTGCTTCAAGTTCTCCAAGTTTTATCTGGAACATTCAAAAAGTAGAAAAAAAAAAGTCAAAAGTATGACAACTAAAATATACCTAACTATGTACTTAATCAATATCTTGACGTACATCTAGACCATCCATATCAATGTCAGTTCGTGCAGTAGATTTGGTCGAAGGTGTTATGCCAGCCTTTTCCATTTGCTCCTTGAAAAAACGCAACTTCCGAGCCATCTCACCAGTTTTTTTTATCTTAACAAAACAAAGATGCATAACGATAAATAATACATGATTAACCATAAAATTAACCTTCAATACAATAAGAGATTTATCACATTGACAAGTGACAACAGAATTGATAATTCCACAACAGGAAAGGTACAGGAGCATAAACTTAAAATACTGCCATTGTTTCCATAACCACATGTATCTAAAATACAAAAAAAAAAAAACTTTCAACAGAAACTAAAACAAAGTTGTTAGGAAGCTTTTTCAACTTTGAACACATATCAGAAAGAGGTGGTCATAAACAGTTCCGAAATCATAGTTAATTTTTCTTCAACTTAAAGCTACACGAAAGTGAAGTATTTGACATAAATAATTGTTAAAAAGAAGTTCAAGAACTTTACTAATTATCTATTATTTCTTTTCATTAGTGCACGTCGGCCAGATACAATTAATATGCAGAGTAAACAGAACATAGTGCACCTGAGAAGCATAAGTTCTCTGGAAGGGGCTCTTCTCGGAATTGAGCTGTAAAAACCAAAACAATCCATAAGAAAACAAATCAGAAGCTGAATATCTTACACTACAATTCTTGCAGAGTATTTTCCGACAGTCAAAAAATACAGGAGTTCAATTTACTTGCGATAATGTAGTCGATTCTCATATCTAAAAAGCTTACAATGGCTAAATCTTTTACTTCTTTCAACTCTAAAATGCAAAAATTGAAAGGATGCTAATGATTTATTCCAAACAAGGCATAACAATATCCAAAAATCACAGTAATTGATCGGAAGTAAATTTCAACTAGCTAAACCAAAAAACACATAAAAACAACCTATAAATTTCAATAAAGAAAAATAATTAGAATGCGATTATTATGTAGAGAATTCGAAAGGATTGTAACTGACATCTTTGAATTGAAGGAGACCGAGGTCGCCGAGATAAGAGACAGTGAGATGAGCAGATTCGATAGGGATGATGAGCTGGACCAATTGCATCGCCTCTGACCGGAACAGATCCATGGACGGACAGCATCCTCCTCCTCCTCCGTGACCAGCGGCGTCCGCCATTTATCCGTTCGATTGTGGATTTTGATTCTGTTTTCACGAGATTAGTGTAGAAGATGAGAAATAAATATGGACAATAAGAGCTGGATTTATTTTTCTTTGTACTGATTTTCTAATCTGTCTATTAATTATTTTATTTTATTATTTAGAAGGAAAAATACAACTTCTCATAAGATGTGTCATGCTTGGTTCACGGCTTGTAATTAAATGGGCTTTTTACACAAACAACCTATATTGGCTAATTGTTTACTTTTATACATGTCATATTTTTCACTTACTAAACTACCATACACGGAGCTGATTATAACTTTTATACGGATCTTATACATTCAACCCTAATAGCACAATCATCATAATTTCATTTATTTTCTCTCTCCTCATCATTCAATTCTCTCTTCCTCTCAACTCATATTTCTCTCTCTTCCTCTCAGCTCATCTTCTTCTCTCTTCCTCTCCGTCGTCTTCCGCTTAGCCGTCCTCTATTTCTCCGCTCCTCCGTCATCGTTCTCATCATCGTCTCCGTTGTCATCTTCGCCAACGCCATCATCTCCTCTGCTCGTCGTATCATCTATTTGATTTCAGATCTACAATTTATTCATTCTTCTTCTTTTTTATTTTCAGATCTACAATTGTTTTACTGTTTTTCACCATTAAACATGTATATAGATTATATTTCAAGAATATAATGTTAATTTCATGTTATGTAATATAAAATTATGGTTATATGGAATAATTTTTTGTTATTTCTGCATTTTATTTTTGTGTTTGGTTGTATTTTTGTGTTTATTTATTCTGCAGCTCGATTTTTTGATGATGGTTGATTATTGAATTATTATAATGTTACAGTGTTGTTGATTTGTTGTTGATTTTGTGTTGATAATCAATTGGTATTTCCTTGATTTTAACATTGGAAAAATTTGTTTTTTAAAAAAAATTTGGCAAATTAGATAACTTTGTCAGCGAAATAAACTAAATAAAATAAAATTTAACCGAGGCTAGATAATTATATGTTTGCATTATTATGTTGACATATTGTTGATTTCTTGTTGATATTTTATCGTTTGTCACAATTTTACAAAAAATTATGTTCTATTTTATTCCTTATGTTGATTCGTTATTGATTTATTGCTGACATTATGTTGATATGTATTTCAACTTTTTTTGATTTTCAATTTTATGTTGACATGTTGTTGATATACTGTTGATAACATGTTGATTTTTCAACCATAGAAAGAAAAATAAAGTTAGTCTTAAATTGATGTATTAATGAACTATTGATATGTTTTTGATAATATGTTGATTGTTTCTGACTTAAATCAATCAATGTTCTCATTTTACAAACATCTTGACTAAATTAGCATTAATTGTTGATTCGTTGTTGATTTATTGTTGACATTATGTTGATAAGTATTTTAACTTTTTTTGATTTTCAATTTTATGTTGACATGTTGTTTATATATTGTTGATAACATGTTGATTTTTCAATCATTAAAAGAAAAGTAAAGTTAGGCTTAAATTGTTGTATTGATGAGCTGTTGACATGTTTTTGATAATATGTTGATTGTTTGACTTAAATTAATCGATGTTCTCATTTTACAAACATCTTGACTAAATTAGCATTAATTGTTGATATCATGTTGACATTATGTTGATAACAATGACAATAATTCAAATGAAAAAAATAAAATTATTTCTACATATAAAAATAAAAATATATTAAATATACACCAACACAA
The DNA here is from genome assembly GCF_937616625.2 of Mercurialis annua. Lineage (NCBI taxonomy): Eukaryota > Viridiplantae > Streptophyta > Magnoliopsida > Malpighiales > Euphorbiaceae > Mercurialis > Mercurialis annua. The sequence goes on along the minus strand of NC_065574.1, from coordinate 1,954,644 downwards.
CAGTTCACAAATTAAAGAAATCTATTTTAAAATATTTTTTTTCTCAATTCTCTTTGCAGCTGCACAGTTTCTTCAAAATCACTTGTATAATTGTTTTGCGTTCCACCTCTCATACCTAACTAAATTTCGACAAAGATGGTTATGATACAGTTTCATTTCATCCAACGAAAATTTATTTCACAGACAATATTATCTTATTTGTCAATGTTAAAATAAAAAGAATCAGTAGATATCAACATAATATCAACATAAAGTCAACATAAAATCAACAACACTGTAACATTACAATAATTCAGCAATCAATCATCATCAACAAATCGTTCTGCAGAATAAAAAAAAACGCAGAAATACAACAAAACACTAAAAAATGCAGAAATAACAGAATTTTATTATATAAAATCACAAAATTATTCTATATAACATGAAATAAGTATTAGATTCTTTAAAAATACTCTTTATACATGTTTAATGGTGAATCAACAGTAAAAGATAAACAAATTACAGATCTGAAAATAAAAAAAAGAACAAAAAATTTCAGATCTAAAATTAAAAAGATAAAAGAAAGATGGCGCGGCGAGATAAAGGCGGAATGATGGAGGCGAAACGGCGGAGGCGCAACAACGGAGGCGGAACGGCGGAAGCGAAGGAGTAGAAATCGTGATTTTTTTTTTCACAACTCAAAAGAATTTACAGTTATATAAATAAGAACGGTTGAGATAACGATGAAGTAGAGATGAAAGCAAGAGGAGTCGTGCAGTAATGGAGATAACGTACAGCAAAATCGTGGAGAAGAGAAGCGAAAATGGCGGAGAAGAATGAAGAAACCGCCAATTGAGAAGGAAAATAAGAAACCGGTAAAAAAGAAAGAAATCCAAAAAAAAAAGGTTAGGTTTCATAAAATTGATGGTGTGAAAAGTAAAGATATAGATTGGGCCGTATAAAAGTAAAGTCTAGCCCAAATTCTGTATTTTATATAAAAAGCCCTAATTAAATGGCATAACTAAATGGTCCTACAATTTTTGTGATATTAGATTTTTGGCTTAGTCACCTAAAAAAAACAAATATTTACATGCGGTTACAATTCTAATCATAATTTTAAAAATTGTCAATTTAAACTTATTTTGTTAAGTGTATTTTAATTGTAGGCCAAATGATCAAAAAGGCCAAACTTTTCATGAAACATTTACAAAAATTTAAATCTTTCAATTATATTCAATTTGTCCTGAAACTCATGATTTCGTTTCAATTATGTTCAACTATGTAATTTTACTCATGTGCCGCCTACGTGGTACTGATGTGGTAATATCACACATCAGCTTCACATAAGTAAAATTGTGTAATTGGACACAATTAAAACGAAATCATGCGTTTCGGGACAAATTGGATAGAATTAAAATGTTTGTATTTTTGTGAAATTTTTATGAAAGGTTTGGCTTTTTTTTAGTTATTTGTCCTTAATGGTATCTAACTACTCAATTTGAAGACATATTCATTTAAAAAAATAAATCGTTTTGACTTTTTTCTAATCCTAACTATTTTTTCTTAATTTTGGCAATTATATCCTAGTTTTGATAAGTATATTTTAATCAAAAGAAAAGGTTAAATTTAGTTAGGGTCGAAATTTTGCTGAAAGGTTTTGCATTTTAGACGAATAAGCCATTAAATTATATGAGTAAATGTAATTAAAAGCTGAATGTGAAAAATATGTTAAAATTTATTATAATTTATTTAAAATTGAAACAAAATGTACAAAAATGTTTTTTATATAATTGAATATGTTTTTTTGTATAGGCCGGTCTTACGTATTTTATTTTTATAATAATAAATTTTTAGCATAGTGTGTACATTACATGCGTTGTTAGTAAAAAAATAATGATTTTTATTTTAGAGTGTATTGAGATATTTCAATAAAAAAATATTGAAATCTTTACAAGATAATAATGAATATACAAAATATACAAAATATTTCTAAATAGTTAAATTAAAATTATTCTAAATAAAATATTTTTTGAAATGGTTTATTTGTATATAGTAAATTAAAAATTGATGATGAAAGAGTCAATTATGTCTTTCGTGTTTGACTCGAGGGTTCGGCTGACCTTCCATTTTTAACAACATACTGAAATGCGCTTAATATTTTAAAAACAAACTAAATAATTATCTTTCTTCTAATATTTAAAAATTAGAATTTTTTTTATGTGAATTATGATATTCTACGTAGCTCCTTGAACTTGAAATGGTTCAAATATGCCGTTCATATTTGGCATGTGGTTCAAATAGGTCTTTATATATGAATTATATATATATTTCATATATGAAAATATTCAAATATATCATTACTGTGTATAAAGAAATATACCCTTTATATGTGAAAAAGTTCAAATATACATAAAAAAATACAATATTTTTTATTTAGCAGCTTGAATCATAATGGCTTGTTCGGAGTTTAATCGAGTCGTGCCAACTCACGAACTACTCGAACTATTTGGGTTGCCTCGATAAATATGTGAAATCAACTCGGTTTTAAAATAGTCGAGTTTGGGTTCGGACTCTTCGAGTGAGTTTGTCCAATCAAGTTTGAGAACTAAAATATATAACTTGATGATCTGGTGAGCATAGTCAAGTTTTAATAATTTATATTTATATTATTTATAATTGTATAAATTAACAATAATATTTATTGTTATATGAAACTTAGCCATAGAATAGTTATACAGATAATCGAGTTAAGTTCATACGAGATTGACATTAAATTATTATATCGAGTTAAATCTCAAATTTTTTTTAAAAAATCAGCAGAGTTCAAATTGAATTTCAAATTTCAATTGTCGCAATTGTATCGACTTTGAGCTTTATCGTATTTTGTTTTTACTGTAATGATTATACTATTAATTGCAAGCATCATTAATACCGTTTTTTGACATGTTTACAATTCATATTTTTTTATTTATAAAAAATATATTTTTTATTTTTTTAATTATAAAAATATTTTTTTACTTTCTACCTTTAATGTAGTTGTTTTATCGATTCTTTTTTTATATTTTTTGTGGTGTTTTATATAGTGTTTTTATGGTATTTTTATAGTGTATTTTTATGGTGTTTTTATGAGTTTTTAGTGTAAAATACACAAAGTGACAAGAGATCTAAAATAAGTTGTGTATACAAAAATTAGATTACAATCTTAATGAAAAATCTAAACAGTCACAAAAACGATGAAGTAAAAGTTGACGACGACGAATTTTTTCTTTTAACACCACCGGAAAAGAGATGACATTGAATTTTTCTTGAACAAAATACCATCAGAAAAAAATGACGACGATGAACGTTCTCTGATGCAACTAGTGTTGATTTTTTGTGCTCGTAAATCTGTGGCTTGTTGTGCTCGTAGATTTGAAAAGGAGATAGAGATTTGAGAGAAAATAAGTCGGTTTTGGCTGTATTTGTGAGAATGGGGCTCTAATTAAGAAAAATGATATTTTTGAAATTATTTTTTAAAAATGAGTACTGAGCGAAATTAGCAAATTATGAACAAATTTTTTGTAACTAGTTTCCAAAATTAGGATAGTTTTGAAAATCTCTCATTTATTTATTTTTTCTTAATATATTATAAATTTGTAAAAGAAAATATCAACTAAAGAAAATAGATAAAAGAATCGAACAAAGGATCAATTCACCCTCTAAACTTAGCACAAAATATCAAATATGTCGTTTTTGCCGCTTTTGATACAAACAGACCCAAAACTTGCGTTTTCGTATCAAATCAGCCTCTCTTTCATTCTTGACCACTCTCAACTTGCGTTTGAAACACACTCTCATGATTAAAAATCTTAAATGATCCTTATTATTTTAAAAAATTACAAATTAATACCTAAATTTAAAAATAAAAAACCTAATTTTAAAAAAAAAAAATTGGAGGAGGTCTGCTTTCCACCGTGGAGCAGACCCATCTGGGTCTACTCCGGCTTCAATGGAAAAAACAAATCTATGAAAAGAAAAATCCGATGAAAATAAAATTTCGGTAAAAAAAGGAGGGGTGAATTAGAAAATGATTAGAGTTAATTATGTTTTAATAATGTAAAAATTAGGGTATAATTAAGAGTTTTAACTAAGTAAAATATAATATTTTTTGATGAATTTAAGTAAAATATAATTAATTTAGATTAATTGTGTTTTATTAATTTAATTAGAGTATAATAGAATTTTGATTAATTAGAATATGATTTTTTTTCACAAAGACTAAAATGTCCATTAAAAATAATGAAAATTACAAAGAAACAATTCTTCAATACATTGAATGAACTATTTTAATAAAGATGATGAGAACTATAAGAATACAGTCATCAACTAGGATTTTTCTAACCACCGAGCGGGTCACTCAATTAAGATTAGACTTGATTTTTTGATGAATTTAAGTAAAATATAATTAATTTAGATTAATTGTGTTTTATTAATTTACTTAGAGTATAATAGAGTTTTGATTGATTAGAATATGATTAATTAAATTAATTAAATAAAATTAAGAAACTCACTCTCTCAAGGGCTGATTTGAGTTAAAAACACAAGTTATGAGTTTGTTTGTACCAAAAACGGCAAAAATAACTCATTTGATATTTCGTCCCAAATTGAGGGGGTGAATTGATCCTTGTTTTAAAAGAATCGTTAGATTATTATCAACCCCTATATTATTACGGTTTTGTCTTTTAGAATTGTACCCATTTTTCACGAAGTTTCAAAATTTTCGTAATGTTTTTGTTATGGCACATCATACATATCTCAGGCATTTTATGTCAAAAATCCATCTCTTTTTTATGCAACTACGTGAATCTTTAGTAAAAAGGGATATTTTTTATTATTATAATACATTTATTACTGCATAAAAATAAATTGATTTTCTTAAAATGTGAATGATTAAATCCAATAAAATTAGTATATTATCAACCCCAAAACTCATATCATAATTGTTCATAAACTCCTAGTGAAACAGATTTGGACCGACTGAAGTAAAATTTCATTAAAAGTATTAATCATTCCTTTAATTAAAAAAAAATTAGCTCCCGGTAAAGTGTTCAAATTTGATTTATATGAATTAAAAAATTTTAAAGCTTCAATACTTAGTAGCCCAACATTTGATAAAAAAAATATCCAAAATGTGAATATTCATTCGAAAAATCATCTTATCACAAATTATTGCAGCCTAATTATAAAAAAAAAAAACAATTTAAATTTTTGCACGTGGCTGCATTTTAAAGCAGAATTTTTAATTCTACTGATATTATTTCAATTTGACAATTTTGTTGCAATTTTATTCATTTTTTCTATCAATTTAATTTTTTTTAATCTTTCACCTTAATACAATAATTATTTATTTTATTTATTTATTTGGCTATTTTTTTCTTCAAACTTGCTTGTTTTTTGTCCTTCAACTACCAAGAGTTAGAGAATTCAGAAATACATTTTAATATTATTATCGATTATTTTTAGATTAAAAGTTAAATTTTAAAATTCAAAAAAAATGAATTTTACTCATTATAGAGGTAATATAAATTCAACTGAAAATAAAGACAATTAAATGATTAAAAAAATTGAATAGAATACCAACAAAAAATAAAATTGAGATAGTATTACAAAAATTATAAAATTTGATTTAAATTACAAACACACGCAAAAATTTAGATTTTTTTTTACAATTAAGCTAATACCCAATAATAAACCATATAAATTATACTCTTCCGGTCCCCATACTTTTCGGATCCATGGAATTTATACATTTACAAGATTAACCAAGCTATTAACTATGTACTTAAAACTTTTTTTTGGGTTGCTTATCCGATTTTCAGGACTTCGCCCTAGCACCTCGTATGGTGGGAGATTCTACCAGCAATCTGCGTTTTCAGTTGTTCAAGCATCAACAAGATTAATCAAATGGATTAAGTGACTAAAATCAACCAATATTATTCATCAAAATAATAATCAACCAATATTCATTCATCTCTTCGCCTTACTGTGTCATTGTTTTATGAGCAGGAGTTGCAAGCACGTCGACAGCAATATCTATTTTTCTTGACATGAAATTGCCAAAACTTTATATAGGAGTTATTAATCCGGACCATTAGTTCAGTATTTAATGAGGTAATATCCATGTCATAACGGACTTGAGAAGGAAAATGCTATTTAACCCGCTATATTGTACCAATTTCATTATCCCTCCTTATGTGGCAGTATTTAATTCGTTAAATTCACCTCCAAAAGTGTATATCTTAAATTCCAACTTTTAATTCATCCACTCTTTTAATGACACGTAAGGTGGGTTAAAAAAGGTGGGTTAAAAAGGAGGGTTATATAGCATTACTCGACTTGAAAAAATTATAAAAGAAGCTTTGGAGAAATTATTGCCTATAATACTCCAAAATTCTTGTGAGGGAAATTAAATCATAATAAATTCGATTTAGATAACAAACCTCTGATGTTGAAGAACAATCAAATCTTTATTTCAAATAAAGGACAAACATAGAAGAACTTAACAATTTAATACACTGCGAGTTACTAAATTGAGTGTTTATCCCATGATTGTGCCTTATTTACAACAAGCCAATGAATATTTATTATTTAATTTTTTTTATCATTATTGCACATGGCTAACGTATCATCAGTTTATATCACGGATGACATGACGCAACAGTTGTGTGCAATAATTTTTCAAATATTAATCACACTACACAAATTGGAAGAGGAAAATTATTCTGGTGACAGCAAAAAAATGTTAATCCTTAGGATTTTGTTGTTTTGTATAGTTAAATACAAGAGCTAACTCTAATACTGCTTGTGGTGGGTTGAGATGTAGCTAGATATATACTCTCTCCGTCCCAAATTGATAGGCAATTTAAGAAATTTAGTAAATTTATGAGAAATGAGTAATTTTATAAAAACATACCACACCCTTATTTAATACAGTGTTGATTTTATTTCTTAGTGGATTTTACTATCTTTTAAATGTAATATGTTATAATTAATGAATGTATATATGCCATTTAAGCATTAAAGCAATAAATTACCGTCTATAATTTGAGACAAAAAAATTCAAAATAGTGCCTATCAATTTGGGAGATAGAGTATTAAATTTACTCATCCCTAAATAACACTTAATTACGTTAGTAAAAACTGCTTGCTTGCTTATAGTTATTGAATTTTGGATCCATAGAAAATGCTTGCTTATAGTTATTGATGATATAAGTTGGTAAAAACTGAAATAAACAATACATCCAGAAGAGTATATATATGTAAGTGCAATAAAGAAAATCAGTCCATGTCGAACCAGAAGAGGTTGTCGTCGAGCGGATAACGAGGGATAGGGTTGTTCCGGCGAGTGAACAAGTGGCGAATATGAGTGTCCTTTTGAATCGGCTTATAAATATCGGAAACAAGTAAATAACCCTCGCTACTAATAAAGTAGATGCCCGGTTTCCCTTTACCTATATAGGAGCAGGGATTTCCTATGAACCATGAAGTATCCTTGATGCCACTTTCGGACAATAGCTCCCACTCCATCTTCTCCTCGTTTAATCTGTAAAACGTCAAGTCCCATCTCGTCCTACGTTTGTTTGTATTCTTCATCAAATACTTGAAGCAGATGTCCACTCGACGTAGCTCACCATCTTTTTCCGCAATTTCTGTCGCAATGCTGCTTTCCTCGTCATTTGATGGTACTTCCATACTCCTTTTTTTCCATTCGCAGGTTTTCATGTCGTATATTTTCACCCATCTTCTTTCATCAATGCAGTAGACTTTGTCCCCGGCAACACACAAACGCGAGATTTCTTTCCTGAAGTGGAGACTAGTACTAAATCGGGCAACATTTGTCCAAGAATTATCTCCAGGATGACATATTCGTAGAATAACTGTACTAACTTCATCTACCCGATACAGATTAGCGACTAGTACAAATTGGGGCTTGCCATTGATAACTGAAATAACAAATTGGTAAATACGGGTGGCGGTATCAGGCATCCAGATTTTCTCCTTGGTAATTGGGTTAAGTAAAAACATCCTGGTTTTGTCATTGTAGTTAGAGTCACTGGCCGCCAGTAACCATCCATTCCTAGAGCATAAAGGAACATTGGATTGATGATCAAATAATTTTTTATCAATGCAGATCTTGAGCGTCGTTAGAGTTGAAACTCGAATAAAATCCAAATCGCTTTTGTTCATCATTAAAATCCAGGGTACTGGATCTTTACAGTGGTTGAGCTTGGTGGGCAGACTTGTGAAAGCATGTCTGAAATCCTTGCAAACCGCCGCTAATCGAATATTATCTATCGAGTGTAGTTTTTCCATAATCATCCAAATTATTTCAACTGGTACTTCTTTCCAGCCATCATCCATTACAATTTTTGTTTTTTACATCTTAGCAGTGGGTTGATTATATATAGGCATAAGAAAACGTCTAACTTTTTGAATCCTTTTAGGATTTGGAAAAGTTATCCTAATTAATAAAGGATTGAATCCGAGCATTAAATAATCGATTGCTTTGGTTTGAATGAGGATAATTTGCAAAAATTGTTCCTCCACAAATACAAATGTACGTATCAGTTCCACATTCACAAATAAAAAAACGTACTAGACTAATCACATAGTTTCAGCCTGATGTAAACAATATGTGAGATACTAAATCATTAACATAATTGAAAGTGGGGTACCAAATTGTTCGAAAGTCAATACCGATACCAAATTGTTAATTATAAGGAGCTTTAAAATAATTTGCTCAAAATTGAACGGTCATTATTAATTAATTATAGCTAGTTAAGCCTCTCCCGCCATTTTCTTTTAAAAACAGCACCATTAATGGCTTCACTATTTCCTAAATCTCTCCCCCTTCACTTCATTTCCTCCTCTACTCACCGTAATAGTCCTACTACTACTAATAATAATCATAATCAGGTGAGTGATTAATTTTGTAAATATATGTAATTTTTATCAATGCGGATCTTGAGCGTCTTTTTTTTTTCATTTATGGAATTTTTGTTTCGTTCATTCAGTCCCAAACCCTAATTGATTGTTTCACATTGAGTTATTGTATGCAAAAATCAGTTCAGTTGTTGCTTAATTTTGTAAATGTAACTTTTTTTTTGTTTAATTTTTTTTACATGTATTAATTAACACAGAATTTGCTGCTGCTCCAACTGCAAGAATGGAAAATCAGGTGCTTCACCTTTAACAAACTTAACCACCTCAGTCTTACGCCCATGTCTACGCAATTAAAGAGGAGGTAACTTATTTTTTTGATCTTATTTTTCATTATATCTAATTTTGAACAGAATTTAGGGTTTTACTTTTGTTGCATGTTTTGTATCTGATAATGAAGCTATTGATTGTAAAATGGTGTTATTTGGGTCTCAAATAAAACAGGAGAAGTTTGATCTGTGCAGTCAGTCACGACGCTGAGTCGTCATTTAAAAAGACTGTGGAAGTTGATAGGCTGATCGATACCCTTAGGGATGCAAGTCCAGGAGAAGTAATTAAGTAAAATATCCAAATGGGACATTCTTTTATGTTAGCTTTTGGAATTGCATATTTTACAGCAAGTCAGCAAGCATTACTTGCTATTTTCAATTTTTTATGGTTTGTTTGTACCTAGTTTAATTTGTTCATTTAGGGGATAATACTGATGGTTTAAGAGTAATAATAGTTTATTTGTCTTACTATAAAGTAAACTTTAAGGTAGCATTTGTATCTTGGATGCTTTAAGCAACAGAGTTTTCGACTTGCATATTAGTTATCAGTTATCAATCATCTGGATATTGATAAACTAAGAACTATTGGTAATTGAATTTGCAGCATAATGATTTATTTTAATTTTCAATGAACTCATTCTTGTTGTATATAATCTCCCTCATTTGAACAGCTTCAGAAGCTTGTGGTCCGAAATGTCCTTGCTTTCGATGCTAGTTTTTGGATACGACTTGCAGCAAGATCTGATACCTGCAAATCAGAGGATGATAAAGCATGGTTTTCGACTCGGTCAATTTCATTCATTAATTCTTATTAATCTATCCGATAGTGACCTCTTTCTGATCCTTACATTTCAAATTCTTTGTTTTGGTACCCATTTTCAGAAAGATTGTGAGGAATTGGCTGGATTGGTAATGAGCATTATGGATTCGCTTTTCCACAAGACTAAAGTACTTCTCTCCCTCTCACACACAAAAGGAAAGTTATAATAATAATAAAAATAAAAAAAGGAAACCAAACAATTAAGAAATGTCCTTTACATATATATCAGTTTTCAGTTCCCCCATAGTTAAATATGTAATTTGCATATTATTTCATTCTAACTAGCTTATGTAATGCTCTATGTAGTTTAATCATTTATTTAGATGAAGCCTTAAGAAAGGGATAGAGAGAACCACTGAACTTAGACAGAAGAGATATAGGAAAAATTATTATTTTGTTTTGAAAAATGAAAGACTAAAGCTTATAAATTGATTAGTATTTCGTACAAAAGCGCCGTTTACATTCATATTATATTGGCTGTTGGAGAATTATCTGTAATGTTTAGCACGCCTGCGTTATCTCTTATAAGAATATCTCATTTCCACAGAAAGGGCAAAAGGAAAATGGTGAAGTAGTAGGAACCGGATCGAAAGGTTGTCTTTCTAATATTTTTAAAGAACAATGAGGCGTGCTAGTTAAAAAGAGTATGTTAAACTATATTTGAATTTTGCAATTTGCGGTATCTAGTTGTACTCGGGAAGAAAGAATTGAAAAAGTGTATTCTTTCCACTGTTAGCAGGCAGTAGAAGATGGGGGTAAACCTGGACTTGTAGCAATGCTACAAAAGGTTTTGCAGCTCTATGCTTCTGAGATTCTCCCAAAACGTAGTTATGCAAAGAGAGGTAAAATTCTTTCTGTACTTGGTAGTGTATATTATTAGAACGTACATTATAAAAAATTAACAAAGTTTCTGTGTGGTTAGCATGTCTTGATCCAGCAAATGTGTGAAATCAGTTTAGTGGGCTTGATGCTTTTACTAAATTTTATTTTTTAAAGTTTGTTTTGGGTAATGTTATTAGAAGCTGAAGTCGTTTGGAGGGTTGAATAATTGTCAGATGACCCATAATTTGGTATGACTTATCCATATGTTTCAGTCGAGTGAATGCTTTGACTAATGTCAAGCTGCTCACCTGGAGCCAAACTTGGCCAACAACCTTCGAGGTTTTACGAAATTAGATTAAAGTCCACATGAACATAATAGATGCTTGAATCAAGGTCATGACAATGTTAGTATAAAACATTACTGGACACCAGTGTTTACTGTTTTTATATTGAATTCTCTACTGTTGGTAAACAAAGTATTTTTGCAATACGCCATATTTTCAGAAGAATTCATTATGTTATAGTTTTGAAAAATGAAAATGAATTGTTACATGCTTATCATATTTTAATCAGTAGAGGTATGCGACATTGGCCATTTGAAGAAATGTAGTTACTAGAAGCTAAACATATTTAGCAATCAATGCTTAAAGACCAAATATTAGGGGTGCTGCAAGATTAAGTTATGAGCTGTTAGATTGAGTGGCTCGCGAATGTGGTATTGGATTCAGGACTTGGTTCGACATAATAAAGCATTGTTGAGTCCTTTGATTTCAGCTCATGGTAATTGGTGACCCTACCCGCACATATATATTCACTGGATTTCTGCACAGATCATGAGTGGGTCTTTGCTAAGACAATGTTACTAGCTGAAGAAACGGTACTATGTTACTATCCATCCACGCATAGTGTAGTATAAATTTTACATTCAAAAAGCTGGATCTATACATCCAATCTGACCGTTAATTGTTTTGTCAATTTCTATAACAGATAAGTAACTTAACTTCTCTTCCATTTATATTATAAATACTAAGTTTCTTCCGTTTTTTTCCTTTTCTTGTTGCCTCTGCAACATGTGTTGGATGCCTTGAGTAGCTGTTACTTGTTTATGATGTAGGAGATGAAATTTTGAAGGCCGAGAAGTTCCTTGAGACGATAATCAAAGGTTTATTACTATCCTTTACATTATTTTGTTTTACTAAAGTCATTTATGTCACTGAACTTATATTTATTCTCATTGAAAAATGGAAATGTTTTTTTTTCTCTTAATTTTTTTACATTTTAATTTACTTAGCTCTCTTTATATTTGTTAAACTTGCTGCAAAATGAATAAGCAGCTTTGAAAGCATAATTTGTATTGTATTCAGGGACTGCATTTCCAACAAATGCATCAGTTGGACTCTACTCCGAAATAATTGAGCTGAAAGATGCGTTTTGCCTGAACTATTGAGACCTTTTTCTTTGTTTTCGTCTGGAATATTCATGTTTCTACATACGCTATCGGATAGTTGTTGATGTTTAGGTTGTTAAATTTCGTTTATTTCTATCCTAAATTTTGTCTTGCCATGATTTTATGAGGGAGAATATTTTTATTTTTAGTTTAATCGTCGTGCATTTATTTTGTACAATTTGGGAAAATAGATAGTATTGTCCTTAATTGACTATATGTGAGTTAATCGACTCTAACGCAAAAGTCCATACAACTCTTTGCTCTTTTTGTTATTACATTGACATTGTTGTTGGAAAATAACTATTATTGAACCATGCTTTAGGGTTTTGACTGTTTACTTTGTTGAACACAGAATAGTTATGAGAACTTGTTGAGGGAACGCCCTATAATCTACTAAAGTCGTGGCTCAACAAATTGTTTCCACCACTCTGACAGAGTATCCCTAAATCTCCGCCGGGCGTTGGGAGGCCTCATATTGCCTGATACTGCAGGTGTTCCAAACTAGATCAATTTACATGTTTGAGAATGTCTTTCCCACGATGTATCATAGAATAATGTGTTTGTAATGGAAATTGAGTTGATTGGAAACAGCTTGTAAAGCATAGTTTGTATTGGAAGCTTCAGAATATAGAAGGATTTCAGAGACCATGTCCATTAGTTAGCTAACATAAAACAAGCACTTTGGCCTTTGTAATTCTGCAACTACTAAACTACAAAACAATAGTTCTCTGCAATGTAAAAAGGAAGGTGACCTCAAGCTGCCATGCGAGCTGGTTCACGATCACCACCTCTGCCTTTGCGATCCCAAATGGGAGTGGTCTCAATAAGCTCGTGGGGAACAAGCCTCCTCTCCCGCTTAGATAGCTTGCGGAAATTATGTACTCAGCTTCGGGTGTTATCTCCCTAAAGCAGCAAGCAAACCTTCTTAGGAGTCTGAAATCAGCAAGCTAAAACTAATCAACCCTGTCTGAGTCCTATTTCTTTAAAGTGGACATCTAATTTTCAATCAAAGTAACCACAAACAATCGATTGCTTTGGTTTGAATGGGTGCGAAATTGTTCGTCAACAAATACAAATGTATCAGTTCCACATTCCCAAACAAAATAACGATATCAATCCTACAAACTAATCACATGGTGATGTAAACAATATCGACAGACTTCAATTAAACTAATGACATATATGGTCCATGATGTAAATCAACTCAAATGAAACCAATTCTCATCTACAAACAACGGTGGCGGTGGCTGCGAACTATCTGCTGAAAAAAATGCTTTTTGGCCTGCCGGTTCACATGAGGCGTTGGATGACTGTGCTCTATGTCACCCGCATTTGTATGAAGGGGAGGAGTTCCGTCAAACTGGTATGTCATGCTGCTGAACGAATAGAAGTAAAAGATGCAGTTCGTGTGTGTGCATCTTCCTCCCGAATAAGGCCTACGCTGATATGGCAGACCCCGACCCGTCCCTCCTTTCCTTTTCTGCTTAGTTTAAAACAAAATTTCAATTAAAATCAAAAAATATAAATTTAAAGAAACATATAAACTGTAACTTACCGTATTAGTATTCCTTTTATTGTCATCTCCACCACAAGGCTCCTCTTTATTATTCTGAATGCAAAATTTGATTTGGTGTTTGTCAAAATTAAGATATAAAGATTAATTCAAAAGAAATTAAATTCTTTATTTTCAACACTCTAAATGTAAATCTTCCATGCATTAGATTCTTTATTTTCAACACTCTAAATGTAAATCTTGCTCATGACATGGAAATAAAGTCAAACTAATATGAAACAAAAGATAAGTTTAAAGAACACTTACCGATTCATCACAAGGCCGATCCGATTTAGTATGGTCATCATCACAAGATTGCTCTTTATCATTCTAAATATAAAATTTAAAGAAACCATTTAGCATTCAAGAAATTAAAAAGAAAGACTATTCAAGAAATTGTTACACGATGTGCTTCATTTTAAAGAAATACAGAACATTTAAAACAATAACACTTACCGATTCAGTATGGTGAGCATCACAAGGCCGATCCGATTTAGTATGGTTATCATCACAAGATTGTTCTTTATCATTCTATAAATTAAAATTTAGAAAAACCATTTAGCATTCAAGAAATTAAAAAGAAAGATCATTCAAGAAATTGTAAATGTAAAGAAACACAGAAAAATTAAAGAACACTTACCAATTCAGTACGGTGATTATCACAAAGCCGATCTGATTCAGCGTGGTCATCATCACAAGGTTGTTCTTTATCATTCTAAATATATAATTTAAAGAAACCATTTAGCATCCAAGAAATTAAAAAGAAAGATCATTCAAGAAAAATTAAAGAAACACTTACCGATTCATCACAAGGCTTATCCGATTCAGTATGGTCTTCATCACAAGGTTGTTCTTCATCATTCTAAACACAAAATTTAAAGAAACCATTTAGATTTCAAGAAATTAAAAAGAAAGATCATTCAAGAAATTGTAACATGTAAAGAAACACAGAAAATGTAAAGAATTACACTTACCAATTCAGTATAATGATCATCACAAGGCCGATGTGATTCAGTATGGTTATCATCACAAGGTTGTTCTTTATCATTCTAAACACAAAATTTAAAGAAACCATTTGATATTAATCTACAAGAAATTAAATTCATTTTCACGAATTTCAACAGCTAAATAATAATCTACAATGCAATGCAAAAGACTTACCATGATTGAGAAGAGTCTTATAATCTTCATGTTCTCTCAGGTTTGGTTATTGTGAGATTTTTGTTACTGTGAGTTGTGAGATTTTTGTTAACTCGTCTCACTCTTTCTTATAAACAGAAAGATTCAGTAACCGCTCCTAATTGTATTAGCTCACATGCAACCGATCGTACAGTAAAATGGTGCACACCTCATCCGTTTTGGCGCCAAAATGTTTGGTGATTAATTAATACAATTTTATTCAATTCATTTATACCAATTTATTTTATTTAGACTTAATGTCTTAAAACCCTTTCACTTTTTAACCCCTTTTTGATTTCACCCTCACGTTGTAAAATCGTCCAATTCCACACTTTCGGTTTTAACCATCAAATTGACTTTTTTTCCATTTGACAAAAATTCAAATTAATAATTTATGTTTTAACATAGTACTTAATATAATAATTAGGAAAAACAATATTATTTATAATACGAATTATGATTTTTTAAGGCTCCAATATTCAGTAGCCCAACATTCAATAAAAAAATTCAGAATGTAAATATTACACTCGAAATATTATCTTATTCAAAATCAATTATATTCCTCCAGTCCCGTATTATTGCCTAGACTCAAAAATCAAAATTCATGCGAGAGAGATTCATTATTAATCCAATATAGATAACAAATTTTATGATGTTGAAGAACATTCAGATCTTTATTTCAAATAAAGAACAAACATATAAGAACTTAGCATTTTAATAAACAGGTCAAATACAATGTGGGTTACTAAATTTGTTAGTTATTTCGAAAACAATACTAAACATAAATTGATTTATTTAAGACAATCAAATTTCAATTTTTATTTCAAAAAATTATTTCCAATTTAATTTTGCTGATACAGTCATTTAAGTTAAAATATTTAGATAATACTCTTCAAGCCCACAATTCAATTACATGTCAACAAGGCTAGTATTAATTTTTAAATAAAATACGAGCAAAATATCAATTCGTTCTCTAAACTTGTGACTCGAAGCCAAATAACTCATTATTATCGAGACATCCACTTTAATCAAATAGATTCTAAACTCTCTAACCTCATGTCAAATAACTCCCTATTTGAATAAAGCCTGTGTGATGAACAAATCGTATATGTTTGAAGGAGTTATTCGATCTGGTTTTATAGAGGTTAGATTTGATTGATTAAAATAGTTGAGCCTCAGTTACTTGATTGCAAGTTACAAATTAAAAAATCAGATTAATTCTTATCTAATAAAATATGTGGTGAAACCAACAATATTCTCAATTTAAATTTTGATAAATCAGCAAAATTAGATCGATAAACTTTAATGAAATAAAATCGAAAGTTTGTTGAATTTAAAGAAGTAAATTAATAAGTAGTATTATTTTTGAAATAACTTAAACTTTTAGTGATTCATAGAGTATTAAACCTTAATAAACATATAAATTAAATAAAAGAACTCATTTTCACGTCTTTAAACTATACGTGTTTTATTTATCTGGTTCTTACTCTATTTTTTGTTCTAATCTGGTCCTTCAACTTAGTAAAAAATCATTTTGCTGACTAATAAAAACGACGCCGTTTAGGGTAACAATTTGCATCTTTGAAAATAACGAAATAACGCTGCTTTTATCATTTAGGATTTGAAAATGCATTTTCATTTAGTTAAAGGATCAGATAAAGATAAAAAAAAATTTAAAGATCAGATAAACAAAATATTTATAGTTTAGGAACCTGTAAATAGATTATTCCGAAATTAAACTTGCAAATATCGAGAGAAAGAGAGCTAGCTGGTAAAGCTTAATCCAGAACCACCGAACTTCATCCCCGCAATTTCATCCAACTTGGCAGCCATCTCAGCCGTCAAATAATTCTCCCAATCTCCAACCTCACCCTTCCTAAAAAACGCACGATGCTCAAATTTAACCGGCCATATATCAAAACATTTCTTACTCTTATTCACTTCCAAATTACTCAGACTTTTAAAACTACACAGCTCCACAACTCGCTCCACTAACCCGCTCCTCTCTTCCTCCACAGAAAACCCGCAACCCATGAACTCAGCAACTCGCTTCACCAACTCGCACGTATCAACCTGAAGATCTTCATATTTAATAACCATCACTCTCTCAGGAAATTTCAAACTCGCTTCCCAGTAACCCAGTACATGATCCCAATACGGTCCATAAGCAGAAACTCCGTCGCAAAATTTCTGAAACGCTTCTTCTAACGGAATCGTTTCTGACCCGCCGATTGTGGCGATGAAATGCCATAGCGAAATTAATACATCTTTAGGGTTCCGCCAGATGTAAATAATTTTGCAGTTAGATTTAACGATGGAGTTTGGAAGTAGATTAAACGGAGTGTGGGTAGCCCATAATGGAAGATCGTTATGAACTGGAGTCTCGAGGAATGGTACGATGTTATGGGGTAACTCAGTGAGTAAACGATTTGCGGTGGAATCGGTGAGTTGGGTTCTTTTCATAATGGCGTAACACAGCGATTTAAGCCATGTCATGCCGGATTTTGGATAGTTGCAGAGGATTATATCGTTGGGGTGAGGTGTGAAGTGTTCTTGAGATGAAATCAGGCCTTGTAACTCGGTTGGGTCGAACCAGTAGCCTTTGAATAAATGGAGGTTTTGAGCTGGGTACCAGTTTTTCTTCTGTTCAAGGTTTGAGAGTTGGATTTCTTTAAATTGATTTGTTTCTGATACAGAAATGTCATCACTGTTTTTCAAGGATGAAGATGATTCCATGGAAAGATTTGTAAGTAGATAATCGCAAAAATTATTTTGAATCACAATGTAAAAGTGAAATGAAACATTGGCAACTCTACCTTTTAAATCAGAAATTGTTGATAAGATAGAATAAATAAAATATAAAATAATATTTTAATAATATTTTCCGGTTCCATAATTGTATGGCGTAGAACACGGACACATTATCCAATCAACATATCATGTTTCAAAACGTTTTAGACATAAAATTTCATTTTTCAATAAAAAATTCTAAAACAACACTATGTATTTGTGCTATCCAGTTGTGTTGTAGGCAAATTATTTTAATTATGGTAAAACTATACTAGTATATTGAATAAATAAAAATAATAACTATATATCTTGGTAATAATAATTTTTTTAAATAATTTATCAAGTTACATCAAGTCAAACACAATTAACACAACTAAATAACATTGTGAGTTAAACAAAGTGACCCAGAAGATCGAGTTAGAATTAGCTCAGAACAATGAAGGATCAAGATTCGAGCCAGTACTAGCTTAGATCTAGACAAGACTAAGATCCGAGCAAGGACTAGTTCGAGTCAAGGTGAGACCAAGACCCATAAGAGCCGATTTAGAATAAGGCGGGAATCAAATTTAAAGTAAAAAAATAAATTACATAATAATAAAGTTGGATATATATACTATTTGAAAAAAATTATCCACCAAATTGATAATTTAGTGTGCTATCGGAAATGGGCTAATAGAAAGAAAATACATACCATATGTAATTATGTCCTCCTTAGAGGAACATGATAAATTTTCACATATGGAGCACTTCACAATTATTTTTATAGTTGTCTTAATACTTGTACTACACTTTTTATGAAGTTTCTTTCAATTGTACCCTATTATAGGTATATTTAGGTTTTGGTCATTTTATGTCAAAATTCTTTTTCTTTTCTCATACTCAAAATGCGTCAACATTTCATTCAATTAACATTATCTGTTTTGAAAATGTTTCGAATATTTGATGTTTCAGATACGAAAGATCATTTTTTTAACTGAATACCTTAATGTTTCGCGGTGTGTGTGTTTAAATCTCCCGTTTTTCCATGTCCATGCTGCCTAGTTAGAAAAACAGAGAATTAATTTTATGAAAATAATCAAAAAGGATATAAATTAAATTTTACATATTCAAATGTATTAATTTTACAAGTAATGTTATACTATAATTTTTGCATTTTAATCCATCCGACGTGACAGTAAAAAAATGAAGGGATTAAAAGTTGGTTTTTGAAATATATACTTTTAGAAAGGAATTGCACGAATGAAATACTATCATGTAAGAGGAACACTGAAAATGATATAAAAAAAGTGGATTAAGTAGCATTTTCCCAATTCCATGGAATATTAAGCATGCCAAAATGCCCAAAACTAGAACGAAAGGATAGTTGTCGTTCTGTGACTTCATGAACCTCAAAGGTCATGTTGTAGTTGTCTATATCCCATAAGCTTTCCGCGGAAGTTTTAGAGTCTTGGATTTGAAGATGGGAAAATGACAAAACTATATAATGGAACTCCATAATTTTTAAAAATATACTTAAAGCCCAAAAAAATTATCTAATATTTTTTAAATTTGCATATCTAGACAAAACTAAGACCTGAGCAAGGACTAGTTCGAGTCAAGGTGAAACCAAGACTCATAAGAGCCAACTCAGAATAAAGCAGGAATCAGATTTAGATTAAAAAAATAAAATACAAAATAATTGAATTGGATATAAATAGTTTTTTAGAGGAAGTTGAATATAAATACTATTTGAAAGAATTTGTACATCAAATTAATAATTTAATGTGCTAGAATTTGTACATCAAATTAATAATTTAATGTGCTATTAGAGATAACTAATAGATAGAAATTACATACATTGTGGCTTAATTACTTAAAAAACCTCCACTTTGTAATATTTTTTCGTTTATACCATGACCTAGGAAAAAGTTCATTTGTATCCTTTTTTTGATTTTTTGTTTTCAATTCTACCCTAAAGCACTAAATTGAACTTTTTTTATCTAGAAAAAGCTTAAAATAATCCTTTATTTTTTAACTTATTTGTATTTTTTCAAATAGAAAAAAGATGATATAACCCTTCTATTTAATTATTTTTAATATTTTCATCCTATAATTAATTAAATTGTCAAAAAAAGAAATTTTGGGGTACAATTAAAAACGAATTGAAAACGAAAAATCAAAAAAGGGTACAAATAAACTTTTTCCTAGGTCAGGGTATAAACGAAAAATTGTTTTAAGGTGAGTTTTTTTTAAGTAATTAGGCCTATATTTTTCTATATTCTATAAGCATTCCGTGGAAGTTTTAGAGCCTTGGATTTAAAGATGGGAAATGGACAAAACTATATAATAAAACCCCTTAATTTTTAAAAATATTTTAAAATATACTTAAATTTCAAAAATATTATCTATTTTCTTTTTAAATATTTTCACCTATAGAATATACATGCAAATATACCTCACAAATGCGATGTACTTAGAATTATTTGCATATAAAACTTCAACCTTTCGTTGTAATTTAAACACAACATTTAAAATTTGTCATAAAAAAGCTTTATTTTCTATGTTTTAACATTCTATAGCTCAATCATTAAATACCATCAAAATAATATCGTTTGGTGAAAATAAAAATAAAAATATATAGGTGCTATAGAAATAACAAATGAAAAGTTGAGCCTTTCCCATAAAAAGTTGAGAGTTTATATACAAATAAGTCATATATATGATAGCTTTTTATAAAGGCCTAATCACTCAAAAACCCCTCACCTTTAATTTTTTTTCAATTCCACCCGACGTTGAAAATTTGTCAATTTTACCCACTTTTGAATTTTCCGTTTTCAATTGTACCCCAATATTTTAATTTTTGTTAATTTTTTTACTTAAATGATGAAATCATTCAATTAATTAAATCTAAACATGAAATTAAATTCTTTTTTATTCAAAAAAGTACAAATAAGTCCTTTATTTTTAAAAACTAACTAAAAACCATAATCAAATTAACACTAATTTAAATTCTTAATTAATTTAACTAAATTTAAATAAATTTTAAAAATATACAATCAATATATGCGAGACATGGAGAATGTTTTAAACAAATTTCCAAACGCAAAAGACGTTAATTTAATTTTTCAGGGTACAATTGAAACACAAAAATGCAAAATAGGGTAAAATTGACAAATTTTCAACGTCAGGGTATGATTGAAAAGGGGTTAAAAAGTCGGGATTTTTTTAAGACATTGGGCCTTTTATAAAATCTGATTGATTTTAAATCACTTTTGCAATTTTCCTTTTAATAGTCTAGCCAACCAATCATTCATTCAAGAAAATAGAGGCATCTTCAAATATTCTCAATAAGAACAAAAATTAGTCATCTGTTAATAATTAGAAATGTTGAATTATGATATTCAAATCATTACTGTTGACCCGGAAATTTTGGCCCATAAAATAAATTGGGCTTAGTATTATTAGACTTTCAAATATATTTAATAATTTAAAATTAATTATTAAATAAAGTCTAATTAATATTAAATAAATTATTTTTGGTAAGTTAATAAATCATACTTACCTAATATTAAGAATATACTAATTTTTCTATTAGTTAAGTGAATATTCTCATTTAACTAATTAGAATAAATTAATTATTCTTTCCAAATATAGAGATATGTGCATAAATACATATTCTCTATACTCCTATAAATAGGAGTGTCTTCACAACACACAGACATAATTCTTTAGCCGCCGGAATTCTGCAAACAAAGCAACATAAAAGCTCTGCATAATTTCTTCAAGCGACTACATACACATCACTCTCAAATCGTGGAAACTCTGCAAACAAAGCGATAAAGAAGCTCTGCATAATTTCTACAAGTGACTACATCAAATCAAGCCTCCATATTTGAATCTTCATACGTTGTGTTCATCACCCGTCAAAGATTCAACCAAACGACTGCATATCAAATCAAGTCTCCATATTCGAATCTTCATACGGCGTGTTCATCACTCGTCAACGGTTCAACTATTTCCTTCACCAAATCGAAGGAGATTCTACAACGGATTCAAGAACAAGCTTCAAAAGCCCTTGATCCGCAAATATTGAAGGAAAGCATCAAAGGATTTAATTTCTACACGTGTAGAAATTACCCCATAGAGATTGTACTCGCTTTTTGATTAAATTCAATAAAATTGACATTTGTGCATATTTTCTTGCTTCTTAATTTCAGGACAAGAAATTCGTGTTAACAAATTTCTGGCACGCCCAGTGGGACATCTCTACCTTTCATCTCTTTCCTTCGCAAATTCAAAGAAACAACAACCAAGATCCATGACTTCAAGAAACAACAACTACGGTCGCCAATCCAAGGCACCAGTGCGTTTTACCGTCCGAAATACTACTGATGCTAGCCCTGGAGCGATAATCAAGGAGAGATTGGTTGAGGATATTTATGCCCGCACTCTTCCCCTTCTTCAAAAGATGTTTGTTTTCCAACCATCGGATGAAAAAGCTCCATCTCCAACTCAATCTCCACCAAAGGAAAAAGGAGATCCTAAGTCGCCATCAAGCAAGGATTCGCCAACTACTCCATATACGCTAACATCGCCAAAAGGTTCTTCTAATGTTATGAGCGTTATGATGACTAGCACTACTTCCTTGGAAGAACAAGTCGCTAAGATGAGTAAGGTGTTGGAGTCTCTTGCTGATTCCATTAAAGAAAAGGATGAGCAAATCTCCTTTTTGATGAAGAAGGTGGACAATTTAACTGATAAGGCGGTTGTCGTTTCTAAAACTACACAATCACAAGAAGGGGATGATATTGCGAATATCTTTGCTCCTACTACCATGAATGATACTTCTTCTGGTGATACTTCAAAAGAGCTTCAGATTTCAACCACAAACGGTTCTATTCATGGAGATCAATTGAAGAATCTCATTAAGGAGGCTGTCAAAGATCAAGTTGAGAGTGGTACACAACCATCATATTCATATGCCAAACCCTATTCTCATAGAATTGACCTCAAAAAGATGCCCACAAGCTATCAACCTCCAAAGTTTCAACAGTTTGATGGCAAAGGCAACCCAAGACAACATGTAGCTCATTTTGTTGAGACATGCAACAACGCTGGTACTTATGGTGACTTGATGGTTAAGCAATTTGTTCGCTCCTTGAAAGGAAATGCTTTTGATTGGTACACGGACTTAGAGTCTGGCACAATTGATAGTTGGGAACGGTTGGAACGTGAGTTTCTAAATCGCTTCTATAGTACTCGTCGAATTGTTAGCATGATAGAGCTAACGAGTACACGTCAATGGAAAGATGAGGCTGTTATTGACTACATTCATAGATGGAGAAACTTGAGTCTTAACTGCAAAGATCGTCTTTCAGAAGCATCCGCTCTAGATATGTGCATTCAAGGCATGCACTTTCAACTGCTCTACATTCTCCAAGGTATCAAGCCTAGAAGCTTCGAGGAGTTGGCAACTCGTGCACATGACATGGAGCTAACTATCGCCGCTGCGGGAACTCAAGGTTCAATGATAGAAGATCCCCAAAAGGGAAAAGAAAGACAAGAGGCTCGTAAAGTGGGCAAAGCATCAACAAAGGTTGAAGGGAAACATTCCATGGTTGTAACTACAACACCCTTCAAATTCACCAAGTATGAAAAGAAACAAGAAGGAAAGCCTTCTGCCTTCAACCGTCAAGAAGTAAAGAAGAGTACTTTGAAGGAGCGACAAGAAAAAGTTTACCCTTTCAATGACTCTGACGTTTCTAAAATGTTGGATGACTTGCTTGAAGCTAATCTCATCCAATTGCCGGAAATGAAGCGTCCCGAAGAGGCTGACAAAGTGAATGACCCAAACTATTGCAAGTATCATCGACTTATTAGTCATCCACTCCAAAAGTGTTTTGTCTTAAAAGATAAAATTATGCGACTGCATGAAAGGGGTGATGTAGTCTTTGATGAAGATGCTGCAACTTCTAACGTAACCACAATTATGAACGAGAGTTCCTACGTTGTGGCTTTAAAGTTTGGAGATTTTGAACCAGTCAAAGCATGGATACAGTCTTCCCCTAGTGAATATGCATCTCATTCTCTACAAGTATCAAGTGACAACTCACACCTTACTGGGGGCATCAACATTCAAGACGGAGAGATTGAAGACAATTCTGATGAAGGATGGACTCTTGTTACTCATCGGAAAGGAAAAAAGAAGAAGGCAGCTGTGCCTAAAGCGGCTCAAATTAGGTTTAAGATGATAAAGACTAAAACTGTTAAAAGATCAATCTCTTCAAAAGTAGTGAAAGAAAAGTTGATTTTGACAAAGAATGAAGGCGGCATCACACAAAAGCCAAGAGTGCCCATAACTCTCAAAGAGTTTTTGCCAAAGAAATTGCTACAATTCGATGAAGGTTTTCCATGCTACCATGTTGACGAAGAAAATCATGATGACATAGAAGAAGAGGCAAAATCTGAGGGTAAAGAACTCGCTTTTAATCCTTGCACGGCCAAGATATGCTTTACCGATGAGGACTTATTTCTTGGTTCTAAGCCTCATAACCGTCCACTATTTGTTCAAGGTTTTATTCTAAAACAAATGGTCAATAGAATCTTGATAGACGATGGATCTGCTGTCAATATCTTACCTCTAAAGACTATGAAAGAGTTGGGCATACCCATGGATGATCTTTTCAAGAGTCGTTTGGTAATTCAAGGCTTCAATCAAGGAGGTCAAAAGACTCTAGGGAAGATTAGGCTTGCAATGACAATGGATGATATGGAGTCAAATGCATTATTCCATGTGATTGATGCAAGGAATACTTATAAAATGTTGTTAGGAAGGCCGTGGATACATGAGAATGGTGTAGTTTCGTCCACACTTCATCAATGTTTTAAGTATTGTCGAGACGGACAAGTGAAAAGGATAGATGCTGATTCTAAACCTTTTACAATGGCAGAGTCTTACTTCGCCGATGCAAAATTTTATAATGACTTGTCTACAAATGACGATGAATCTTGTAAAGAAGCATATGTCAAAGAAGATTATGGAAAGGAAGCTGATATCCCTGCATGCACATCTTCTCCACCTGTTTGTGCGCCTCATGAAGCATTCAAGAAGGGGGTACAAGCGCCGAATGCACATGAAGTAGAAAAGATGATCAAAGGCCTGCAAGATTTAACTCTCCCAGTTACAGGTTTAGCATCTTCTAGTGTTTGCAAGCTTCCCTCAGAAGAAGCTCCAAAGCCATCACAACCTTCTATAATAAAGCATGGTGTTCTGCCGACTAAAAGAGCGAATGGATTTGATCCAAACGCTTATAAATTGTTGTCTAAAGCAGGGTATGGACAAAATAATACCTTTCTCCTAGCAAAGGAAGAAACATGTGATGACTATGAAAATGAAGGAAGTATGAAGAAACCTCAAAGGGTGTGGAAAGAGAAAAGCCAACCTTTAGGTTCTAAGGCTGGTCTTGGATACAATACTTGTCAGCCATTTCGCCTGAAAATTCGCAAGGAAAATGCACAACATATCACCATTGAAGAACTTGAAGAGAAACAAAATAATGAAGTGTCTACATCGAGAACTTCAGTTTTTAATCGCCTCGGTAGTCCTCCCAATTCTGTATCTGTTTTTGATAGGATTGGAAACCAAAAATATGTCAATCCGCGAATTCAGAAAACTTCAGTGCACAAAAGGCTTGGAGTTTCAAATAAGTGGAAGTCTAAAGAAAATAAAAACTATGTCGTCGATTCGAAGGACATATGCAGCAAGTTCCCGTCCCGCATGAAAAGGTGCACTAAGTGGGTGGTATCAACAGGGGATTTGCTAAAGGGAAAACAACATACGGTAGTAATCACTTGTCAGAAGCCTCATTCAACTTTGAGAAATGAAGAAATGGAGAATGCAACCGTCAACCATGCCACCGTGGTAGAAGTAAATAATGATGAAGCACAACAAAAATTGAGGTGTTATCAAGCCAGAATGTCAAAGTCCTTTAACAAGAAGGTGCGCCCGCGCTCTTTTCAACTTGGAGATTTAGTTCTTGCAATAGGAAGACCTATAATCATCTCACGCCGAATGGGAAACAAATTCCTTTCAAATTGGGATGGCCCTTATGTTGTTCAAGAAGTTTACTCTAATGGTGCATACAAGATTGTTGATCAAGATGGACTACGTATTGGACCAATCAACGGAAAGTTCTTGAAGAAGTACTATACTTGAAGCTCGGCGACGCTCCTGGCCCGCATGAGCTAAAACTGTGCACGGCTTGATCTTAAAAAAAAAAATTGTACTTGAACTACGTTTGACTTGATCTTTCGCGAGAAAGTACGTAGGCAGCTTGAATCACACCAAGTTCAGTCATAACAAAAAAAAAATCAATCAAAAAAATTCTAAAGTCATGAACTACGTTTGACTTGATCTTTCGCAAGAAAGTACGTAGGCAGCTTGAATCATACCAAGTTCAGTCATAACAAAAAAAATCAATCAAAAAAATTCTAAAGTCATGAACTACGTTTGACTTGATCTTTCGCAAGAAAGTACGTAGGCAGCTTGAATCATATCAAGTTCAGTCATAACAAAAAAAAAATCAATCAAAAAAATTCTAAAGTCATGAACTACGTTTGACTTGATCTTTCGCAAGAAAGTACGTAGGCAGCTTGAATCATACCAAGTTCAGTCATAACAAAAAAAATCAATCAAAAAAATTCTAAAGTCATGAACTACGTTTGACTTGATCTTTCGCAAGAAAGTACGTAGGCAGCTTGAATCATATCAAGTTCAGTCATAACAAAAAAAAATCAATCAAAAAAATTCTAAAGTCATGAACTACGTTTGACTTGATCTTTCGCAAGAAAGTACGTAGGCAGCTTGAATCATATCAAGTTCAGTCACAACCAAAAAAAAAAGTTCATTCAAATAAAGAAAAAAAATTTTTGTTCAAAACACTCCAATATATTAAAAGACATGTGCATTGATAAGATAAATATAAAAGAGAGGATATGAAGAAGGAAATATAAGTCTTATTAAATGATCAAAGGAGTCTTATTACATAAACATAAGACAAAATAAAGGAAATGCATCAAATGACAAAAACAAAAGAATAAGATCTAAGGTGACCATTGAAAATGGTTAAAATCATCAAAGTTTGCTTCCAATAAGCTTTCAAGCTCTTGTAGCTTAGCTTCATCATTTGGATCATGAACTGAAGCAACCTCAACATGGGAAATCTCATCACGGGTCTTCGAAGCATTTTCTTGATCATCTTGAATCTTCTTCTCGACCACCTCTAAGGACGACTCGAGCTTTTTCAGTTCCTCTTTGGCTTCATCAATCCTGGTTTGCAAAGTGGAACGATCATTGGCAGCTTCATTCTCAACTTCGATAAAAGCATCCAGTTTTCCTTGAAGCCTCTCAAGTTCTTTATCTCGAACAATCACTGACATGCTAGAATGAAGTTCAGATTTCTTCTTGTTTACTTCTCTAATATTTTGAAGAAGACTATTGAGGCGTTCTTTTAGAATCAATGTGTCAAGACTATCATACTTCTTCATCATATCAAGAAAAGTAGATATAGCTTCGGCCATTGAAGGAATCTCTGATAAAGGCGTAGTAATGAGTCTCTTTTGTAGCGCTTCCCAAGATAAAGTGGCTACTTGACGTTCAAAGCAAAGAAACATGTCAGCACCACATAGTTGAGTCTTCTCAAAAGCGTTACGCTTATCCTTTGGCGCGACCTCCTTTTGTTGTTCCAAAGCATTCTCCTCTAAAGGAGTAGTGTCATCAACTAGAATCGCATGTGAGGGTTGTATGAAGTTTGTTTGATGACCATCTTCTAATGCTCTAGCCACCAACTTGAAAGATTCAGAGCTGAGTGCTGTGTCTTCTATGTCTCCATATTCTTCACAATTGCTTTCAAAGTTTAGATCATGGAGATCAAGCTTCAACATAGAAAAAGAAGAGGTGATGAGTAAAATGGTAAATAAAAAAAAAGTTTATAAAGACAAAGTTAAATTATAAACATTACCAATTTGTCGCATTGCGGAAATGAACCACTTGGGATGCTACCAAAATCCTTAGGATCCCCAGGAATCCACAACTTAGTCTTCTTTTGCCTATTCCAATGCCGGTCAGAGTCATCTTGATCAGTTCCTTCGAAATCCAGACGGTCTTGATCCATGTCCTTGATGCCATCCTCAAATGTATGAGTAGAATCATTATTCTTTGAAGGAGTCCTCTTTTCTGCTCGACTTCCAGAAGAAACTTCATAAGCCCTTGCTTGTGTTGTGCGCTTCTTTGTTGCTCCTATCGGTGCACAAGTAGACGTAACATCAATAATTTCATTGGTGGCGTCTTCAGAAATCTTATCTCCTGCATTCTTGGTTTTCAATTTGATGACTAGCCTTGATTCTTTTACTGGTGTCTTTAGCCATTTTCTAGACCACCAATCAAAGTAATCTTTGGTGACAAAAGTTTTCCCATCATCAGGAACCATATGGAGCTTTATTCTTGCTAGAGTCGAAGATCTAGTGCAAGATTGCCAAAGACGAACTATTTGATCCAAATTCAAGCCCTCCAAGTGTTGTTTAAGATCACCGGGAATGTCTTGGCAAAATCCGAATTGTCTGCTGAATCGATGAGGACTGTATGGTTCATATATGTAGACATGATTAAGGCGTGCAACCAAATAACTCGATCTAAGACTAGCAAGGTACTCCCAATAACCAAGGGACAAGTCTTTATCATCAGTTAATGTCGTTCTTTTTGTTGAAGGATTGAAAGAAGGAATAATGAGCTGCGACGGATTTCTAAATAGAGCAAGGGCGGCCGAATCTTCAAAAGTACGAGCCATTCTCTCACCAGCATAAGAGGTCATCAAGGGAACTCGTTCGCGATTGGAAGTAAAATGCGTCTCAAATCGATGAGCAAGCCATCCATAAACATAATGAGTGGGAAAAGAAACTGCACAAGTCTTGAAGTCAGATGCAGTCGAAATTCCTCGCAGACCATGATAAATACTTGCTAGAACTGGAACTGCCAAGCAAAAACGACGAGAAGTTGCCATCATACTTGCAACTTTGAACGTGCTTGGGCGAATTAAACCCGCGTCTCTTCCGGGAAGCACAAATTTACAAAGCCAACAAGATATGAAGGCGGCCAAGTAAACTTCTTCTCGGTCACTAACCTTGACGTGAAGATTAGAGAATGGCTTGTACCATCCTTTTGCCCGACGTTGGCATTTGTCAATAACACCAGAAGGATTATAGGTCTCCCTTGGTCTTGCACTCCTCTTCTTGTTATCTCTTTTTGGAGGCTCTCTATATCTTGAAGGGCCACAAAACCAACATTTGATCCAATCGCTGATGGTCATCTCGTAATGGTTACCCATTTTCTTGCAGCCTTTATGAAAAGCGAGAAATAAGAACTTGCAGCTTATGGGTAGAGAAGGCTTGCCATCACGATCAATCCCATTTAATTCATTTGCAGATGGGATGACTTCATCATAAAAGGAACCATCTATCGAAAGACCGCCAAGCATCTTCAAGTCCCACAAAGAGATAGATTCTTCTCCTTTAGCAGTACAAAGTGTGTTTGTAGAAAAATCCCAATGCTCACAAAATCCACGCATGACATTCTCCTTGAAATCATAAGTGAAGAGTGAAGCAAAGATAGGCGCATATAGATGAGATGAAGTCAAATTGTGCTCGTTGCTTGCTAATACATCCTCCGCCCATTCCCAATAGCATTCGGTGTAAGTAGCTCCAACGAAGAATGAAGAAGATGACCCCCATGATAGCTCTCCATTTTGGATGCGATGCCTTAGAAGTGGTAACACGTCATGTGAAGATGAAGTCTTATGAAGAGAAGATTGTAACAATGTGACCCTTGAAGATTTGATGATAGCATTGTCGCAACCATAAGTGTCTCGCGCCGTCTCTAGACTCCAAGAAGAAAGATGAAGACCATCATTTGAAGAAGACCAAGTGGGGGCATGACGACCGATGATGGGTGTGTAGACCGCAAGTGTAGTACCCTCCTCCACGTTTGAAGCTTCATTGTCCAAGATATGAAGATTTGTCGAGGTAGAAGATGTAGTCTCCTTGAAGATGACCATTTTGAAGTATAAAGTGCAGCTTTGACGAAGAATGCAGAGTGCTCTAAATATGAAGATTTCAGAATTTGTAGCTTGAATGATTGGGGCAACACTGAAACTTGACAGAGAAAAAAGTTGATTTAATCAAATTGGAACGGATGAACCAGAGATATAGGTCGACATTGAAAAAAAAATGATTTACTTCTGACAACAAGTTTAAGAAAAAAAGACTGCAGACCTCAAAATTTGAAATTTAGGATGAACGGGCTCCTAAAAATACAAACAGAAGCAATATAATATCATCCATTCAATTTGCAGTCCATCTCATGGAAATATGCATGCATGAAAAGAGAAAAGGATATTCATACATAAACATGCATAGATCAAGAGAAAGTGGCTATAAATTGGAAGCATAAATTGTCGAGGCTTAAATTTTATGTCCACAGTAGCATATAAAAATTGAATGAAGACAAAAGTAAAAGAGGTCAAATTAATATGGTATCATATGTGACTTACCTGCTTAATTAAGCGCAATTTGGTTGCCAAATATTAAAGTGGACCAGATGTTCGAAGAAGACAATACATATATGAAGATCATAGATAACAAAATTCATGGGTCATTACGTCTTCTCAATATTTGACTCAAGTTGAATTAGATACGAGTCACAATAACAAACTTCAGAGCTGTATATATAGAGACCAAAAAAAGTCTGCTCCAAAAAAAAAGATTCATCTATATCAAAGAAGTTCCTATTCTAAATTGAATAAGGAAAAGAAAGATATTTTTTTTAAAAAAAGAACACTTGAAGAGCAAGCAATTCTTAATTAGGAAAAAAAGAATTGTTCAAGACAAATCACAAGAAAAGAAACAAAAAAAATATATTGGCTCATAAAATTTGGTCATCTCTTTGACTATTATTTTTTTGAAAAGAAAAAATATGAACAAAAAAGAAAAGAAAAAAGAGCTCATGAAAATTATTGTTCACGTAAACAAAAGAAAATGTTTTGTTTAAATTAAGTATTTTAATATATCAAAAGTGATAATTAAAGTATTTAATTAAATTTTGAGACATTGATCGCTAAGAAGAAAAAAACGCGAACAAGTCTCAAGGGGGCATTTGTTGACCCGGAAATTTTGGCCCATAAAATAAATTGGGCTTAGTATTATTAGACTTTCAAATATATTTAATAATTTAAAATTAATTATTAAATAAAGTCTAATTAATATTAAATAAATTATTTTTGGTAAGTTAATAAATCATACTTACCTAATATTAAGAATATACTAATTTTTCTATTAGTTAAGTGAATATTCTCATTTAACTAATTAGAATAAATTAATTATTCTTTCCAAATATAGAGATATGTGCATAAATACATATTCTCTATACTCCTATAAATAGGAGTGTCTTCACAACACACAGACATAATTCTTTAGCCGCCGGAATTCTGCAAACAAAGCAACATAAAAGCTCTGCATAATTTCTTCAAGCGACTACATACACATCACTCTCAAATCGTGGAAACTCTGCAAACAAAGCGATAAAGAAGCTCTGCATAATTTCTACAAGTGACTACATCAAATCAAGCCTCCATATTTGAATCTTCATACGTTGTGTTCATCACCCGTCAAAGATTCAACCAAACGACTGCATATCAAATCAAGTCTCCATATTCGAATCTTCATACGGCGTGTTCATCACTCGTCAACGGTTCAACTATTTCCTTCACCAAATCGAAGGAGATTCTACAACGGATTCAAGAACAAGCTTCAAAAGCCCTTGATCCGCAAATATTGAAGGAAAGCATCAAAGGATTTAATTTCTACACGTGTAGAAATTACCCCATAGAGATTGTACTCGCTTTTTGATTAAATTCAATAAAATTGACATTTGTGCATATTTTCTTGCTTCTTAATTTCAGGACAAGAAATTCGTGTTAACAATTACACAACAAATTTGGTTCTACCAATAAACTATATTCTTTTTACACTATCACCATGAACAACAACAAATCCTTCACTTGCTAGATTTGCAACTGCATTCCTCAGCTGAAACATAAACAACAACAAAACAAAAATTTATGACATCAGTTTCACCATTGTCTTAAACAATGAGTATTTATAAATTATAAGTTTTTTACTTACATCTTGAAGATGAATTGAGAACGGTGCAGCGGAAGACGGCGGAGCATAGAAATGCAGGACGGTAAATAAGAGGTGATCTGAGAGTGAAAAAAAAAACGTGACTGTATAGAGAAAAAAATTGAGTTGAGAGAAAGAAAAAATTGAATAAGGAAGAGAGAAAAAATAATTGAAGTTATGATTGTTTGTGTTATTAAAGTTATATATATAGTGATGGTATAAAAGTAATAAATATATCCGTGTATGGTAGTTTTAATATGTCAAAGTTAGAGCTGTATAAAAGTAAAAAACTGTTGAATGTTGGTTATTTGGGTAAAAAGCCGTATAAATATAAAAAATATCTAATCCCTAATTTATTATATAAATTAACGTGATATTTAAAGTTTTAAAATTATAAAAGAATAATTGAAATTTGAAAATCTTTAAGCATTATCAGCTTGAAAAATGATACAAATACGGAGGATTTTTTTTTTCAAAAATTCCCATTTTAAATTGGAGAGTGTATTTTATTTTCGGAATCTTCATGATTTAATTTAGATTATAATAGTTAATTAAATCATGTATTTTAGCGTGTTTTGCAAATTTAACACAAACTTTTAATTTCGATAAATTAACCCATCAACTTTTGATTGTTTTATAGTTTTAACACTAAAAAATTTTCCGTCAAAAAAATGTCGGTGTGGACGTCGGAACAATGGTTATTCCGGTGTACACAGTGACGAAGCTAGCCCCAAAATTAGGGCACAAATTTAGTTTTTAAAAATTAAAATATCAATACCATGAAAAATATAACAAAAATATATAGTTATTTTTTTTAATATAAAATAAATTAAAACGTAAAAAACACGCATTACAAAATCAAAAAATCATTGCTACTTTTAATTAGATGTAATTATATTCTATAAGTTTTCATTTTCTGACATCGGTAATATATTCTTATCGTCAATACTCTAAAAAGATTTTTTTCTATAAAACATAAGCTACTCGTAATATCAATACTAACCGAATAAGTAGAAATATATAAAGAAATAAACGATCTTTTTTCCATCTTAGTTTTCATTTTAACAAGACCACTAATATCATAAAGATCACAAAAATCACTAGTATTTTTAACATCAAAAATATAAATTTAAATGTGATTTTTAAAAACTAGTCAAATTGTTAAGTTGCTAATGCACATTATGTGTACTTATAAAAAATAAATTTATCATATTTAAAATGAATTAGGAAATTAGGGGTATATTTTTTAATAGAAAAATATTGAAAGGTTTAGAATTAGGATTTAATTTGGATAGGAATTGTGTAATCTGATATTTTTTTTAAGTTGATTGATATAATGATTCGACTTTGCTACACTCTTTCAAATTTTAATTGTATTTTAGGTTTATTCAAATTGTACATTAGCCTTTGCTATACATTAATTTTTCATATCAGCTTATCCAAGCCATGTATTAAACTGCACTTTACCTACTGATTTTATTTTGCAAAGTTAATAAGGAAAATGTAATTGACCCACAAATCTAATTAGTTCAGAGTAGTAATAATTCTTTTATAATGGCCTGGGCCCTACCTTTCATCCGTCACTTGGTGTATACATCAGCATGTATCTTTTTGATGGTAAAATTGATCGGTGTCTAAAATTATAAAAAACCGATAGTACATGTATTAATTTTCCAACATTAAAAGTTCATATTAAATTTATAAAACACGCTAAACTTCGTAATTTTTTACGCTATTAAGTCTTTAATTTAGGCCGAAAAACTTACAAACTTTCTTTTTTTATTTTTCAACGTGGAAAGATGTAAAAAATTCCTCAAATATTTCAAAAGAGCATAGAATTTCTTTAATTTTTTGGTGGAATGCATAAACTTTTTAAAATTTTAATGTGGTGCCAGTAATTCCGCTCTTTAAACTCCATTAGAAATAGCCGTTAATTTATTGACGTATAAGTCACATTCAAACCTATTAAAAAAGTTAAAAAAATAACCTTAAGGTTTCGGATGCTAAAAATATGGATTTTTTTCACTTGTTTTTTTTTTCAAACCTACAAATTTATTAGTCTTACACATGCACCGATATTTATGCGTGGTAATGAATATCTACACTCAAGTATTAGACACACTCTTAGTAATGAATATGCTTGGCACGACACAAGTTGGAAGAGGAAAATTAATTTGCGGACAGCGTTAGGGTTAAATGTTAATCCTTAGGTTTTCTATAGTTAAAAATTGCTTGTGGTGGGTTGAGATGTAGATTCATGTAGCTAGATATCAAATTTACTCATCCCTAAATAACTCTGTTTTTTTTTTGATGAAACTAAATAACACTTAATTACGTTAGTGACTAAACAAATAAATTTCCAACAAGAATTATATTTTCGATTCATGAAAAATGCTTGCTTATAGTTATTGATGATATAATAATTGAAATGAACAATACATCCAGGAGAGTGTATATAGTTATAAAGCAATGAAAGAAAATCAGTCCATGTCAAACCAAAAGAGGTTGTTGTCAAGCGGATAATGAGGGATAGGATTGTTCCGGCGAGTGAACAAGTGACGAGTATGGGTATCCTTTTGAATCGGCTTATAAATATCGGAAACAACTAAATAGCCTTCGCTGCTGATGAAGTAGATGCGCGGCTTCCCTTTACCTAAATAGGAGCAGCCCGGATTTCCTATGAACCATGATGTATCCTTGATGTCGCCTTCGGACAACAACTCCCACTCCATCTTCTCCTCGTTTAGTCTGTAAAACGTCAAGTCCCAATTCGTCTTGCGTTTGCTTGTATTCTTGAGCAAATACTTAAAGTAGATGTCCACTCGACGTAGCTCGCCATCTTTTTCCGCGATTTCTGTCACAGTGTTGTTGTCCCGATCGTATGACGGTATTGCCATGGCCGTTTCTTTCCATTCACAACTTTTCATGTCGTATATTTTTACCCATCCTCTTTCATCAACGCAGTAGATTTTGTCTCCCGCAACACACAAAGACGCGATTCTTGTACTGAAGAGGCCGGTACTGGATCGGGCAACAGTTGTCCAGGAAGTATCTCCAGGGCGACATATTCGCAGAATAACTGTACTAATTCCATCGGTTCGACGCAGATTAGCAGCCAGTACAAATTGTGGCTTGCCATTGGCAACTGAGATAGCAAATCGGTAAATAAGGGTGGCGGGCATCCGGAATTTCTCCTTGGTAAACGGGTTAAGTAAAAACATCCTGGATTTGTAGCCATAACATCCTGGATTAGAGTCTCTGGCCGCCAGTAACCATCCATTGCTAGAGCATAAAGGAACATTGGACTGATGTTTTTTAGCAATGCGGATCTTGAGCGTGGTTAGAGTTGAGACTCGAATAAAATCCAAATCGGGTTTGTTCATGATTAAAAGCCAGGGCACTGCATCTTTAGAGTGGTGGAGCTTGGCGGGCAGCCTGGTGAAAGCATGTCGGAATTCCTTGCAAACCGCGGCTAATCGAATATTATCTAGCGAGTGTAGTTTTTCCATAATCAACCAAATTATTTCAACTGGTACTTCTTTCCAGCAATCACCCATTACGAGTTTTGATTTTTCCATCTTAGCAGAGCAGTACTGGGTTATATATAGGCATAACAGAACGTCTTTGCTGAATCCTTTTAGGATTTGGAAAAGTTATCCTAATTCATATCACTTAGGTTTTAAAGTTCCTGAATATGTAAAATCCAACTACTACTACTAATATTGCATTTTCTTTTCTTTTTCCTTTATTTAACATTTATGTCGTTCCTTCACTCCCAAACCTCAACTCATTATTTCACATTGAGTTTTAACCATGTTAATGTTATCCTAACTACTTGAATTGATCCCATACACTATTCTATTTTTATTAATAAATATTAAAGTGAATAAAAATATAAATTACATATAAAAAAGTTAACAATTTTAGAATTATAAACATCATGTCCTCATGGAGACGGATTCCTACGGGGTAGGTACTGTTTCGAATATATGCCTTAATAGACACGGTTTGAAAAAAATACGATTTTATAAACCGTTTCAAAGACAGCTTGTAATGGGATTTCAAATGATTTTTTTAAAAATAATTTGAAACCATTTTAAAATACCATTTCTATTGCAGTTGCAAAAGATTTTAAAAAGTTTATAAATTTATATTTTTAAAACCGTTTATAATACATTTTCAAACAGTTTATTTCTACAAATTTTCAGAATAAAAAACTGAATTTTTGGAAAAAAAATTCCGAAAGCGAAGTATTTGTACAAACATTTTCAAAACACGGAGTATTTTTAACAATTTTTCTTGAGAAAATTAGGATAAATACTCTATTTTTAAAAATAATTTGATTTCCTACCTCAACAAGGAAAAGATATAAAAAATACCTCACAATTTTAATGTTTTTATTTTTTTACTCTAAAACATATTTATATTATAATTGTACCTACTATTTATTATTTTTTTACTCCAAGTATATTTTTCCTACTCCTATCATGTTACAGTTGGCTTTTTTTTATTTTTGTCTTTCCTTTTCTCTCTCCTCTCTCCTCATTCTTTTATTCTTCTTCTTCTTCTTCTTCTTCTTATTCTCTGGTTCTTTTTTCTTCTTTTTTATTTCTTCTTTCTTTCTTTATTTTTTTCTTTACTCTACCGCCGTCCTTCATCGCTCCGCCGCTGTTCCTTCGTCGCTCCGCCGCCGTTCTTTCATTGCTCCGCCGCCGTTCTTTCATTGCTCCGCCGTTTTTTATATTTAATTTTGGAAATTTTTTCTCAACTCGTGGTGATTAATACGATTTATTTTAATTTTCAGATCTAAAAGAATTACTCTTAAATTTTTTCATTTTTAGATCTAAACATTTGCATTAAAAATAATTTTATACACAAAAAATGATTTTCTGCAAAAAAAAAAAAACAGATTCTGATTATCATATGAGTATCATCACTGCATTATCATGTAAGTATCATAACATTGCAGAAAAAATTGATTTTTTTTATTAAAAACAACCTCTGATTATCATGTTATTATCAATATATTATCATTTCGTTATCATAACACTGCAGGAAAAAAACCCTCTGGTTATCATGTTATTATCATATAACACTGCAGTATGATAACTAGATGATAATGAAATATGATAAGATTATGATAATTGGATGATAATGTACGTGAAAATATAATTATAAAAAGATTCATGATACCAGTGATAACCAGATGATAATTAAATAATAAAGTAATGGTAATAGTATGATAATATGATACCTATATAGAAAAAAATGCATAAAAATTATGATAACGAGATGATAATGTGAAGATAGAGTAGTATGATAATTGGATGATAATGTACGTGAAAATATAATTACAAAAAGATTCATGATACCAGTGATAACCAGATGATAATTAAATAATAAAGTTGTGATAATAGTATGATAATATGATAATATAGTGATAATAACATCATGTTATTATCACTATATTATCATTTTGTTATCATAACACTGCATGAAAAAAACAACATCTGATTATCATGTTATTATCATAATATTATCATATAACACTGCAGTATGATAACTAGATTATAATGAAATACGATAATTGGATGATAATGTACGTGAAAATATAATTACTAAAAGATTCATGATACCAGTGATAACCAGATGATAATTAAATAATAAAGTTATGATAATAGTATGATAATATGATACTTATATGGAAAACAATGCATAAAAAATATGATAACGAGATGATAATGTGAAGATAGAGTAGTATGATAAGGTTCTTATTGATAATAAAATGATAATGGTATGATAATATGATACCTATATAAAAACAAATTACAGAAAAATTATGATAACGAGATGATAATAATCTGCTACATACGATACTAATAATGACATGATAATAAAATGACAATGCAATATGATATATTGATAATTATATGATAAGGTGAAACTGTGATAATCATATGATAATATAATATTGTGATAATCACATGATAATATGATTTTGTCTAATATTATCCAGCAGTATCATCACATTATCATATAATAATCTGTTACATACGATACTGATAATAATATGATAATAAAATGACAATACGATAGGATACACTGATAATTACATGCTAAGATGAAACTGTGATAATCATATGATAAAGTGATACAGTGATAATCATATGATAATGTGATACTGTGATTTTTTATTTAATTCAAATAATTTTTGAATATGCTATTAATATAATAAAATATTTAAATAGTAGTATATATTTATAAATTATAAAATATTTGATAATACTGAAATAAATGAAAAGAAAATGTTTTATTTATTGGTAATTTATAATAGCAAATTTGTTAATTTAAAGTATGAAGAAATAAAAAATATCTAATTTAAAAAAGTTTGAAAAAAGTTTGAAACAAGTAAACAAAATAAAAGTTTGAAAAAAAGAAAGAAAGAGACGTCAGGTATGAAAAGAGAGAAAGAAAGAAAGAGAAAGAAAAAAGAGAGAAAAGGAGAGAGAATGTGTCAGAGAAGCCTATAATAAAGGCAGAGTAAAATTCTAATAAGTTAGACATGGAGAGTAAAAATATCAAAGTGGCCAAATCATGGAGTATTTTTGTTGACTTTTCCGTGTTGAGGTAGAAATTCAAATTATTTTCTTTTTTTAGGTAAATCCATAAATCTCTCATTTTTCTTGTGAAAATCCATAACAATTGGGCCTTTATCGGAGGCCCAAGGAGATCCATCGTCTACGCTTCCCAGCCTCACAATCACAGTCTTAGTGCAGGTTTCAGGATTTCGCGTGGAAAAAACCAAAAATTGAACGGTCATTATTAATTTATTATAGCTAATCAACCCTCTCCCGCCATTTTCTTCAAGAACACCACTATTAATGGCTTCACTATTTCCTAAATCTCTCCCCCTCCACTTCATTTCCTCATCTACTCACCGTAATAATCCTATTACTACTAATAATAGTCATAATCAGGTGAGTAAGTAATTAGTAATTATCTCCATTTTTAAATTTTTATTTTGCTTTTCATTAACGCAACATTTATGTCGCTCGTTCAGTTCCAAACCCTAATTTGTTGTAGATAATGCAAAAATCATTTCAGTTTTGCATGATTTTGTAACTATAATTTTTTTACATGTATTGATTAATTAACACAGAATTTGCTGCTGCTCCAACTGCAAGAATGGAAAATCAGGTCCTTCACCTTTAACAAACTTAACCATATCAGCTTCACGCCCACGTCTATGCAATTAAAGAGGAGGTAACTTATTATTTGATCTTATTTTTTTCATTATATGTAATTTTGGAACAAAATTATAGGGTTTTAGTTTTCTTGCATGTAACTGATGGTGAAGCTATTGATTGTAAAATGGTGTTATTTGGGTCTAAAATGAAACAGCAAAACTTTGATCTGTGCAGTCAGTCAAGACGCGGAGTCGTCATTTAAAAAGACTGTTGAAGCTGATAGGCTGATCGATACCCTTAAGGACGCGAGTCCAGGAGAAGTAAGTAATTAGCTTTTGGAATTGCATATTTTACGGCAAGCATTACTTGCTATTTTCAAATTTTTATGGTTTGTTTGTACCTAGTTTAATTTGTTCATTTAGGGGATAATTTTGATGGTTTAAGAGTAATAATAGTTTATTTGTCTTACTATAAAGTACTCTCTAAGGTAGCATCCGTATCTTGGATGCTTTAAGCAACAGAGTTTTCGACTTGCATATTAGTTATCACTTATCAATCATCTAGATATTTGATGATTTAGTGTAGAGTGTGTATACCTTCGTTGAATGCCTGTGAAGCCCATAGTTATAAACTTAGAATATTTTGTAATTGAATTTGCAGCATAATGATCTATTTTAAATTTTAATGAGCTCATTCTTGCTGTAATCTCCCTCATTGAACAGCTTCAGAAGCTTGCGGTCCAAAATGTCCTTGCTTCCGATGCTAGTTTTTGGATACGACTTGCAGCAAGATCTGATACCTGCAAATCAGAGGATGATAAAGCACGGTTTTCGACTCGGTCAATTTAATTCATTTCTTATTAATCTTTCCGATGGTGACCTCTTTCTGATCCTTGCATTTTAAAGTCATTGTTTTGGTTACCGTTTTTCAGAAAGATTATGAGGAATTGGCTGGATCGGTAATGAGCATTGTGGATTCTCTTGTCCACAAGACTAAAGTACCTCTCTCCCTCTCACACACAAAAGGAAAGTTATAATTGTAATAAAAATAAAAAGAGGAAACCAAACAATTAAGTAATGTCTTATACTTTCTTGAGTTTTTCGTCTTAAACAGTTTCAGAGCTAAGTTGTTTATCTTTTCTCATCATGCAATTTTGTATCTTTAGCAAAAGATTGAGTCAGCTACTGACGTTCTTAAGTCAGTCTTAAGACCTGCTATTGATGAAAAGGAAGAGGTTACATGGCCTCCTAGAGATCCTGGGGTTCTCAAGCTAATGGAGAAGGTAATTATGTTCTTTATTTTTCCTTTGATTTAACTCTTTCATCAATATATTCATTATCTTTCTACTATTTGCAGGCAGTAGAAGATGGGGATAAACCTGGACTCGTGGCAATGCTACAAAAGGTTTTACAACTCTATGCTTCTGAGGTTCTTTCAAAACGTAGTTATGCAAAGAGAGGTAAAATTCTTTTTCTGTACTTGATAGTGTATATTACTAGAACGTAAAATTTACAAAGTTTTTATATGGTTAGTATGTCAAGATTCAGCAAATGTGTGAAATCAGTTTAGCAGGCTTGATGCTTTTGTTAATTTTTTTTTTTTTAAAGTTTGTTTTGGGTAATGTTATTAGAAGCTGAAGTCGTTGGGAGGGTTGAATAACTGTCAGCTGACCCAAAATTTGATATGATGTTTCAGTCGAGTGAATGCTTTGATTAATGTGAAACTGCTCACCTGAAGCCAAACTTGGCCAACGACCTTCGAGCTTTTATGAAATTAGATTAAAGTCCACATGAACATAATAGATGCTTGAATCAAGGTCATGGCACTGATAGTATAAAACATTAACTGGGCACCAGTGTTTACTGTTTTTATATTAAATTCTCCACTGTTGGTAAACAAAGTATTTTTGCAATACTCCATATTTTCAGAAGACTTCATTATGCTATAGAAATAAAAATGAATTGTTACATGCTTATCATATTTTAATCAGTAGAGGTATGCGACATTGACCAATTGAAGAAATATAGTTACTAGAAGCTAAACATATTTAACAATCAATGCATACAAACCAAATATTAGGGGCATTCTGCAAGCTTAAGTTATGAGCTGTTAGATTGAGTGGCCCGTGAATGTGGTATTGGATTCAGGACTTGGTTCGACATAATAAAGCATTTCAGCTCATGATAATTGGTGAACCTGCTTACTACAGATCACGTCTTAGCTAAGAGAATGTAAGTAGCTGAAGAAACGGCACTATGTTACTATCCATCCACACAGTGTAGTATAAACTTTACATTCAAAAACCTGGATCCATACAGCCTATCTGAATGTTAATTGTTTTGTCAATCTCTTTTACAAATGACGTAACTTCTCTTCCATTGAAATTATAACTGCTAAATTTCTTCCCTTTTTTTTTTCTTTTCCTGCTGCCTCTGCAACATGTATTGGATGCCTTGAGTAGCTGTTACTTGTTTATTGTGTAGGAGATGAAATCTTGAAGGCCGAGCAGTTTCTTGAGACGATAATCAAAGGTTTAGACTATCCTTTACATTATTCTGTTTTAGCAAAGTTATTTATATTTCCGAACTTGAATTTATTCTCATTGGAAATTGGAAATCCTTTTTTTCCCTTAATTTTCTTACATGTAATCTACTTAGCTTCCTTCATATTTGTTAAACTTGCTGCAAACTGACTAATATGCTATGTTAAGTCTCCTCACAAGTCAACAATTTGATCTCAGCACGTTACCTTTTCGTGTTGCAATATATGGCAATATTTCCTGTATGCAGTGAACAATAAGCAAAAAGATTATTTTGTTAAACTCGATGCAATGACATCATAGACTTGGATGAAAATGACCGGTGTTGATGCAGATTCTCTCACGAAAGGGCATCAAAATCCAAACTGCCTTTGTAATTTTATGATTATACTTCATAGTTCAAGTTCTGTCATAAACAGCTAAGAATTTCAGTGTGAGTTTTGGGTATCTCCAAATTTCCCGTCATTCATAGGCTGAGAAATAAATCAGCAATTGTTTTATGCCATTAATTCCAAAATTAGATCAAGAAGATAATTTCAGTACTAAGATCCAATCCAAGACTGTCAATATTTATATTTCACAAGTGAGTAAGCTGAATATGTGATGGGCACTTGGGCAGTAGTGTGTTGGTTTTGGAAATGATATGGATCATAACAGAATTCTTATTATTATGCCCATTTTGTCTCCGGTAATTAATGATGCATTTTAAACCACTTCACCTTCTAATGCTGTTAGACCTTAAGCCCTAGAAACAGGATGTTCTGAAACAGTGCACATCCATAGTCAGGAAATTTGACCTTGTCAAGACCATTTATGACCATTTGCTGATTTAAGGGATGTCTCTTAACTTTGTTCTATGCTGTTTTAATTAGCATATTAGAATTTGACCTTCGTTGCCAATAAGAATGGAACAAGCTTTTGATCGATGGCATGACACTCGGCAAGGGAGAAATTTCTCCTGAAGAATTGTATGCTGTCATCAACAAAAGAATTGAGCGGATGTTGATCAGAACAGTAAGAAAACCTTCTGTTACATTTAAAGTTACACTACACTGGTGTTTAGGGGTGTGCAAAAATGAAACCAAACCGAACTGACAAATTTGGTTTGTTTTGGTTTAATATTATAAAAAGGTTCAGTTTTTTCAGTTCTGTTGACTCTGGAGCCAGAAAAGATAATTTGTAAATGCAGTTGGGTTGGAATTTGAAAATAAAATAATTTGCAACTGAATGTACACTCCTACCTAGCACACGTGAATAGACGAAGCACACAACCCTTTATGTCGATATTCTGCATCCTCATTTAATCATTTGTCTCTTCAGGAGGGAGGTTCTTATGAGCAGCGCATTCTTAGCGAATATCTTAATGGTATCCAATCAAGAGCAGAGCAGATTGTCCAAGTTCTTGAGGGAAAATTATAATATCAACCAGTGTGAAATCATATTTCACAAGGTATCGAATCCACAAATTCCCTAAGAAGTTTCTATATGAATCAGAGAAAGACGAAGAATTCGAGAGGCAAGATGTTATACATTCTGTGCCGTGTTGCTGTATTCATAATGTGGTAATTATATCTTCTTCAGGTTGAGAATAAATGTAGGTTTTTCTTCTGTAACTTTATGTTATGAACAAATGATTTAGTTCATAAAAAGTACACTTCATAAAAGTGACACAATGTATTCATTACCGAAAATATGAAAGTAGGATCTAATAATTACTGAAATTTGTAAAATTTAATTTACTATGAATAAATAATGAACAAATAATTATAAAGATACCTATAATACCCTTATTCAAATCTTAAAAAGTTAGGCATTTTTTTTCTAACTAAATCTAATTAAACCTAACCTAACTTTATTAATCTAATTAAACCCTAATGAAAAGTTGAGTCTTTTCCCATAAAGAGTTGAGAGTTTATATACAAATAACTCATATCTATGGTAGCTTTTTATAAAATCTGATTGATTTTAAATCACTTTTGCAATTTTCCTTTTAATAGTCTAGCCAACCAATCATTTATTCAAGAAAATAGAGGCATCTTCAAATATTCTCAATAAGAACAAAAATTAGTCATCTGTTAATAATTAGAAATGTTGAATTATGATATTCAAATCATTACACAACAAATTTGGTTCTACCAATAAACTATATTCTTTTTACACTATCACCATGAACAACAACAAATCCTTCACTTGCTAGATTTGCAACTGCATTCCTCAGCTGAAACATAAACAACAACAAAACAAAAATTTATGACATCAGTTTCACCATTGTCTTAAACTATGAGTATTTATAAATTATAAGTTTTTTACTTACATCTTGAAGATGAACTTCACTGCTAGAGTTTTGCTTCTTCAGTTCTTCCAGTATCTACAAAATTTAATTGGGCACAAGTGTTAGAAATGTGACTAACATTGAGCAGTTAGTATTCATAAAATGTAATTGATTATACCTCCAGCACACGCATTGAAGGTCCCCCAATTTGCAACTTCTCCATAATAATGATGCGAGTTGCCGATGCGAGATTTTCTCTTCTCATCCTTTCACTTGCTGAAACTCCAGTTGTGATGAGATCCATATCAATAGTTCCTGTAGAAAAGAGAATAGAAAAGGAAAAAAGGTCATTATATATTAATCAAACAGGCAAATTTTGGTGCAAAAAATACCAAACTAAATCAAGACAAACTGAAAGGACAGGTTTGGTTGGATTCAGCTTGAAATATTTAAACTTCTTATAGGCTTTGCCTGGTTGGGATGAGTACATATATTTTTTGTTTGGTTCATAATTTGATCCTACTTCCCAAAAAGTTGATGGTACATCTATTTAACTAAGAAAATGACTCAACTAGTAAAACCTAGGTAAGTTCTACTTCCCTAATTAAATGCACGTAAAAGATAATGATATCTCAAAATTTAATCACTTTAATTAATTAATAAAGATATCATTGTCTTTAATATTTATTAATTAAAAAAAAGCTTCCTAGAAAGTTAATTAAACGCCATAGTACCTATTTCCCGAATGATAACTTCTCAAAAATTAATTTCTCATGAAGTATATACTTTCCGCAAAGTATACAATTTTGAACCAAATGAGGCCAAAAAAGTGGTTAGGTTCAGTTTCTTTTAAAAATAAAATT
This sequence comes from Mercurialis annua, assembly GCF_937616625.2. Taxonomy (NCBI): domain Eukaryota; kingdom Viridiplantae; phylum Streptophyta; class Magnoliopsida; order Malpighiales; family Euphorbiaceae; genus Mercurialis; species Mercurialis annua. The sequence continues at coordinate 1,909,738 of NC_065574.1, read as the reverse complement.
TAGTTTGGTTTGGTTTGGTTTGATTTGATTTGAACCAAAAGCATATCTCTATATGGCCCTTAGAATAAATAAGCAAAGGAATACTACCACTAGTATTGGAGGATTACCTGTGGAATGATCTGTAGCAGACTGTTGCATTGCAACATCCAGAAGTCGAAAGGCTTCCATTACATCAGGTTTCTCAACCTGCATAATGTACAAAAAGCACAAAAGCACAAAATAAATTCAGGATTCTGATACTGTATTCTCTGAAATGCAAGTATTGCTGACACAAAAAGGAAGTTATATACAAACCCATTCTGAGAAACGCATCCGAGCTAGAGCTTCACTAAGGCGTATCAGACTTTCTATCTGCCTAGGAGTTGCTGTTATCACCTAATAATAAGAGTTTTATCAATTTGCATCAGAAAGCCATCAATGTATAAATCAGTTAGAACTCTTAGGAAAGCCTTAAGGATGTAATTCTTCTCACTATTTTCCCCTGAATTTAAAGCATTACATAACTGAAATTTCCGCTATAAGAGGATTTGAGTTAAATGGAATGAAAATGCCAGGGAAACAGGAGGGAAATGATGAAAACTTCAGGAGAAAACTGTAATTTTGAACTAACATCGGGGTGATAGTAGTTATCCCCAGCAGTAAACAACGTAAGTATGAAAAATATACACCAAAATCACACCTTTTTGCTACTTCCAGGGAAATTTCCTCTTCTTCTCATCTCAACATATCCTCGAGTCAACTCTTCAGCAGCTTCATCAGATAACTTTGGATGAATGCACTTACGAGCATAGCTCAAGTATGCAGTCAATGTAGCAATGTCTAATACATCCTGCTGAGCACTCTGCACATAGACAATGTTTTAGTCGAGATAAGTGAAGTAGGCTCTTAAGAATTGGTTTGGCTACAGTTCACCCACCTCAGGATTCTCAAAGTGTAATGCAACAATATGCTTGGCGAGGCGTCTGTCTGTTTGTTCATCAGCCTTGTCAAGAATCAAGTATATTAGGTCAAACCTGTGAAAGCACTTAAGATCAGATTCATTCCAGCAATAAGACTAAAACGAGAGTTATTTTCAGCCTTTATGCATCGACTAATAGCTGAAATCAAGGATATCCTCAGATCCGAATTGGAAAGATGCAACTTATTATCTTTTCACACATTAGATGCAAAAACTATGCTCCAATATTAGGCATTTCAAAGAACTATAATCTTGTCTCTTACCTAGACAACAGGGAAGGAGGAAGGTGTATGTTGTCTATTACAGACAACCGAGGGTTATAGCGGGAACCAACAGGATTTGCGCAAGCTAATACTGAAGTTCTTGCATTAAGAGAAGCAATAATTCCAGCCTTTGCAATGGAAATAGTTTGTTGTTCCATCACCTGAAAGAATTAAATGAAATAAGGCAATTTAATGATAAGATATCAGACGATTCAGGACATTCAGATTGTCTATATCATGGGCCTCATGGCACAAATAATTCTTTGAGATTCTCATCTCCAACTTTTATGCAGGCGACAAACATACCAGTTAACAAAGAAGTTTGTGAGCACAAAAACAAAAACAATAGCAATCTGTAAGACTCTGAGAAGGAAAAGACAACTAACCTCATGTAACATGCTCCTTGCATTTTCAGACATTTTATCAAATTCGTCGATGCAGCAGATTCCTCTATCACTCAGAACAAGTGCTCCACTCTCCAGAACCTATGTAATTACACCATAAGCATGGACATCCATAAAAAATCCCAAAAGCTAGTTTGATGAATCAGAAATCTAAAAATCAGAACAGATTTCATACTGTTTCCCCTGTCTCAGGATCTTTGCTGACATACGCAGTCAAACCAACAGCAGAGCTCCCTCTTCCACTGGTATAGATGCCACGGGGAGAGAGTTTGTGTATGTATTGGAGCAGCTGAGACTTGCTAGTTCCAGGATCACCAACAAGAATAATATTAATATCACCCCGAAAGCTAGCACCAGATGGCAACTTCAAAGCATTTCCACCAAAGAGCTACATCATGGGCAATCAATTAACAGTCAACATTGTACTGATAACTGGAACAAAAATCGCCAGTGACATTTCTCAAACGCAGACAAGTACCTGGCAGAGAAGACCTCTCTTCACATCATCCAGTTCCCAAATATTTGGCGCCAAAGACTTTGTTAGTCTGTCATATATATCAGGCTGTTTTGATAGCTCTTTCAATTTCTCTATCTGCAGTTTCAAACACAAATTGACTAAAGGAGACCAAATAGCAAAAGTTCTTTAGAAAAAAGGAAGGTGCTTATGACATGCCTTGGCTTCATCTATTTCGTCATCTTCCTCTGTTCTTTGTGAGCCATCATCAACTTCCATAGGATTTTCTGCTTGCATTCTTGACTTGTCAGCTTTTTTTACATGAAGACAATCAATGTAAGTCTGCAAGCAAATGGGGAAGACCATAAATTTCATGCATAAGAGGCTTCACCTTGCATAACAGAAAGATGATTGATTTGTACCTTGAATAATGATTTTACAGTCCTCTGAGTGGGCCCAACTCTAACACTCATGGCTCTATAAATCCCAGTGACCTATTCAGAGAGCAAAACATTACATAATAGGAAAGGTATGCATTGCAGTCCTGTCTAAAGAAAATGATTTGCCTTAGTCTTACCTCAACTCTGTCACCAGGCTTTCCAGTGTCCACCAGCTTGTCATGCATCAACAAGCTCACAGTGTGTGGTGTTCCTCCTTCAGGAATTTCATCAGGAGTCTCCTGGAGCCTCACAATTTGCTTATCAGCAAACCTAGTTGTATCAACCAGAAACAGTTAAATATGATCCAATAACACTGAGGCACCAATGCACAAAACTTGAACTCCTCTGATTGGTGTTCTAGAATAGTTGGTCCCATCTTGTTAAAAAAAACTTCCTCCTCTAATTTTAGATGTCAGATGTCCAGTAGAAAAATTATTTTTGGGTGTCTATCAAACTATAGGTGCTATGCAAGCCTTAATATTAAAGTTTAGTCTGTTAAACTACAAAAAAGTTTATTTATGTCAACATTAGTTAAACTACATAAACGTTTATCTATGTCAACATTAGTTAAACTACATAAAGTTTATTTATATCAACATTAGCATTCTAACCACAACACAGTATAAAAGTGTGCACAAAAACAAAAAATTAAGCAGCATTGAAAACTTCGTGCTAATCTCATACAGTTAGACTTCAGAGAAACAAAAATAAACAAGCAAGCTATTGGACAGCCTTTTTGATAAACTTCTACCATAAAATCTTTTAGATGTGTACGACTATACAATAGAAATAGATAAATAAATCTTGTAATGAATGAAATTGAGATTTTTAAGCCCAAAAATGACAGCAAGCCAAAGTGACAACAGTTATTACCTGCATCGGTTATGAACTAAAGTCATAGAGTTTTTAGCCAGACATTCTTCCTTTGAACACTGTCCTGGTTCATTTATCCTTCCTGATGACACCCAAGAGTCAAAAAGCAGTATAGCATTATAGCAGAAAAAACTCATATACAAAAGCAGGTCAACAAAACCAGATCAGCTTGCTAAAATTACCTCTTTCCACGATAATCGGGTCTGAAAAATACCCACACACTAGGCATCTAAATACTGCTTCCCTGATCTCTGGTATTATAGAGCTGCAGCGTATTATCATTCCTTTGAGCGACATCATCTTCTCGACATCTAGCAAAATCACAACCACAATCCATTGAACTATTGGATTATAAAAAATTACATCCTATCATATCATAACAAATGAAAACCATTAACAATCAATTAAAACAAGAAGCATACAAATACAAAATTAGCTACTCAAACCATGAAAAAATTACTCTAAATACTCATTTACATTTGAATATTGGCAATGACATCACATTTCATTGACTTGACAGTCTTCATTTATTTACTAACACATACCATCTTTAGCAAGAATTTTAACATTCAAAATTTACATGTCAGGATATCATTGATAAAAGGGCAAATGAAATAGATAAAACATGGAAGTTATAGCATTTACAAAACAGAAATGAACCAAAGTGCACAGCAAAGATAAAGAAGAATTACCAGAAGGATTGAGATTCCTCATTGTAGTAGAGGACTTAAGATTAAAAACCCTAACTTGTACATGCTTCTCGAACAACGGGTTAATCAAACTCACAATATCCATCAAAACAATATCAAAAATTGCCAAAACCTCAAGTGGGTACCTAACCATTTTATTATACAAATCACAATCATAATCAAACACATCATGTCCATCAACATCAAGCCACTCTCCTTCAATTTCAAGAACTTTATTAATCCCTTTCATATACTTCCCCTCCTCAAAAACATCTTGACTCTTCTCATTATCCCTAAAATGCTTCAAAAACATCTGTATTTTCCGCTTCACATCCTCCACACTAATATTAGTCCCCCACACAAATGTCGGGGTCGCGTCGTCCATGTCGTCATACCCGCCTTCTGACGACGCAGGACCCCCTTCCGACATGGACGACGGAGTCGACGTAGCCGGTCGGTGGCGGCCGTTGGATCTGTGGCCGCCTGTTCTATTAGGAGTAGGGGTTGATTCAGAAGCAGTTTCTGCGGCAAAACGGGATTGCGGAGGCGGCGGCGGTGGGGTGGCGGCGCTACTTGATCTTCCTCTACGGCGGGAAGGAGATGAAAAGGTGTTGCCGATTGGACTTGAGAGTGAATCATCTGGTGATGATGGATCTGTTTGAAATTTTTAATCAGAATTCATCAGTCTTACTTATCTTTAAATTTAACTAGATAGTATAGATACGGACACGGCAAAACAGTGTTATTTTAATATATTTTTATGTAAATAAATGAAATTTCGTGTCCGAAATGTCATTAATTAAATGAAATATCCGTGCTATCTATGAATAAATGTGAAACAGACAGATAAATAGAGAGAGAGTTACCGTTGAATGAATCGGAAGCCATGGCTGGTGCAGAGTAAGAGAGGAGAAGATGAAATTTGGTGGCTGGAGAAGAAAATATTTGGGGTTTTTGCAGAGATGGTGATTTGGCGGGAAATGGGTTGTTGAATTGGCGCCAGAAGTGTTAGTGGGTTATTATAAATGGATTTGATTTGTTATTGGGTCAACAAGTTTGAGCTTTTGATTTGTCCGGTCCATACTGTTATATTGGGCCTCGTTTAAAAGACGGCTTTTAATCTGAAAATAGAAAAAAAGGATCATTTTGGTTCATAAATTTATAATGGCGTAGTCAATTAGATTCAATTTCACTTATTAAGATGAAATAGGTCCAAACATTTATTATTTTAGCTCAACATATATCGAGATTTTTATTCTTTTAAGTACCGCCTTTTTTCTTTCCTTTTATTTAAAACTTTAATGCAACCATTGTCGATGTATTTTACTGATATGTGGACTGTGATTATTTTTATTATTAGTAGTTCAGTATTTAATTTATTTTGATTCAATAAATCTACTCTATTTTGTGGATTCTTTTTCTTTCTTCACAGATGTTTCTCTTTCTTCTTTTATGGATTTGTAATTTTGCTAATGGTCGGTGGGGTTAAAACCTGAACTATTATAATTGAGAATTTTTTTTAATTGACATTTTATCAATCAAATGCATTAAAAAACAAATGAATCGAGCTGTAGTTTGAAATAATCGTTGACTAGAACCGATAATCGCTGGGTTAAAAAAATCAAAAAGTATTTATTATTTTATATTAACCCGATTGTAAAAAGTAAAAACTATAGGTCTACTTGATTTAATTCAAGTTAATTTAGTAATTAAATTGTAATCGTAATTATCAAAAAAAATTGTAATCCTAATAAATCACTGAAATCACTATGACATTTTGGATGTGTGATGTTAAAAGGTATTCGTAAAATTGGAAGGAATAATCATAAACTATATAAATAAAAACATTGACGAATTGGATTCACATGATTAAAGAAATATATGCCTGAACTAATAAAATAAGTAACATACTTTTTTTTGTTTACTAATTGATTAGCTAATTTAATTTCTTGAAAAGGTTATATTGTTGTCTAGCTAGTGCTCATATAACTAATGTGTTTCTAAGCATCAAAACTAAAAAGTATACGTTTTAAGAATAATTACTCAACCATATTTCAGTGGCGGAGTTATACACAAGCGGACCTAAGCGCCCGCCTAGTCGGAATTGATTGAAAACCCAAATTTCTTTATAAAAAAAATTTCTTCAAATTCTCGTCGCAGTATGCATAAAAAATTCACCTATTGTTTTTTTTAATAGTTAATTTGGTCTAATAATATTTTTTGACGACATTACTGTTTTATTGCACGCAAAGAGAAAAAGAGACGATCGCTTTCTCGTCGGACATATATTACTGTTTATAGGTCATCGCCAAAATCTGCTAGATCAGCAATTCTATTAAGGGCAAAAGGGCTCAAAAACTACCGAGCTTTCAATTTTTTTTCAATAACACCCTCACCTTGTAATTTTGTCAATAGCACCCTATTTCGTATTTTTCAATTTCAATAGCACCCTAATTGAGAAAATTAGATGATTTGATTACTATAAGGATGAAAATTTTCAAAAGAACTAAATTTAAAGGTGAAATTATACTTTTTTCTACTTGAACACATTTAAACAAGTCCTTTTAACTTAAAAAAAATTCAAATAAGTCCTCGATAAATGAGTTTAATTTGATGATTTAGGGTGCTATTGAAATCGAAAAATACGAAATAGGGTGCTATTGACAAAATTACAAGGTCGGGGTGCTATTGAAATCCAAAAATACGAAATAGGGTGCTATTGAAAAAATTACAAGGTCAGGGTGCTATTGAAAAAAAAATGAAAGGTGGGTAGTTTTTGAGCCCTTTTGCCTTCTATTAATGACCTATAAAGCTATTCAATGTCAAAATTCATCGATCATTGCTCATTTCCTAAAGTCTGATGTTTTTGAAAGCTAACTAGTTTCGGATAAGGCTATTTACATGAATGTCTCAAAATTTTATTACATTTACATTCATATGACCCATGAATACAGTTTGTGCAAATATCTCATAAAAAATAAAGTTTACATTTATAATGCAAATTTGAAAACAAATGAGAAATTCTTGAACTACAAAAATTTATAGGTCACTGATATAAAATGTAATATTCTTTTTGAGATATAAACATTTGTTATTGGTATTTTCATAAGTTGGAATCATGATAGGTCTTATGATCAACGTAATACAACCTCTATGTCTATCTAATTATATGAACGTTGTCGCGGTGTGCAGATTCAAACTATGAGTGAAGGTTTAAAAAACCCCCTGAATTTGTCACGAAGTATCAAATAAGCCCAACCTCACAAAACCGGATCAAACCACCCCACAACTTGTCGAAACCGGATCGGTTTCACCCTTTTGACCAAAAAAGAGAGTGGAATAAGTTAATTTTAAAAATTAACCCTAATTAATCTTAATTAAAACACTAATTGATTTATTTAATTTAACATTTAAGTAATATATAATTGGGGGCTTTTTCTACCTTTTTCTAATCACTCTCATAATCAACTAAAATTAACCCTAATTACTAAACTGAAAATACTAAACCGGCCGCCGACCACCTCCGGAATCAATTTCGGCCACCGCTCCCCGACCTACCTCCAGAATAATCAAATGAAGAACAGATCCACCTGGGATCTGTTCTTCATTTTGTTCTTCATTTGAAGGACAAATCCCAGATGAGATCTGTCCTTCACGAAGAAGGACAGATCCCAGGTGGGATCTGTTCTTCAAAAACGAAGAACAGACCCCAGAGTGGATCTGTTCTTCGTTTTGAAGAACAGATCCCACGCTGGGATCTGTTCTCCGTTTTTGAAGAACAGATCCCGTCTGGGATCTGTTCTTCAACTGAAAACAGATCCCAGACGGGATCTGGAGCGGAGACGCCGGGGAGTAGCGGCGATGGTGGAGTAGCGGCGGCTGTGGGTATGTGGCCGGAGTAGAAGATGATAGTTGGAAAAAAGCATAAAAAGATCCCTTTGATTTTATTTTGAAATCAATTTTATTTTTAAAGTATTAAAATGTAATAAGTTATAAAAATATATTAAATGTTAATTTTGTAAATGATCTAAATATTAAGGACTATTTTAAACTTTTAACCCTCTAAAACCACTTAAAGTCATTTAAAACCGGAAAGTGTGCTCACTTTCTAGGGTGAGAGTGGGGAAGGGGGTATTTGATACGTTTTTGCATAGTTCTGGGGTGGTTTGATCCACTTTTGCGAGGTTGGGCTTATTTGATACTTCGTGCCAAATTTAGGGGAGGTTTTGAACCTTCACTCTTCAAACTATATACATAAACAATTTTCATATAAACAGAGTGAGAATACCGATAAAACTATTATTTTCTAATTGGTTTATTGGTATTCTTTTACCATCCAAATTGCAGGATACATCTCAACATTAATTTTTCTATACCTAAATTAGGAAAGCTACCTAGCTAGCAAAGAATTTACCAATTGGGTTTGTTTAAGAAGGCATTTCTAGATGCATCCAACACTAACAATTATATATACAAATAACTTTTGAAGCCATTTTCTGAGTAGTACAAATAGTTGTGTCTTTGTTGAGGGCATCAAACTATTCTTTCCCATATAGAGTCATTGGTATCATCTCTTTTTTTATTCATAGAAGATCCGGTGGTTTTGTGTGAGCTATACAACACATTTTTTTTCATAATTCATCATAAATATGATCAATTCTTGTCTAAATAATGGTAGTATGGAATTGACAGATTTACAAAAAACTATTTAAATTATTTAGAAAGAGCACATAAATATTTTTAAGTAACTTACCATATGGGCCCTTAATATTTTTAAATAGTGCAAATAGATCCCCAAGCTTGGAAAAATATGCAAAAATAACTAAAAATGTGGGGTTACGTGTCAAAAAAAAACTAAAAAGGCTAATTGTTCTTTTTGAAAAAATTTAAAGCTTTTTAGTGGCCAAAAAGAAACTAAAAAAACTTACGTGCTCTTTTTGATTAACTTGAAAGATATATCTTTAGCCATGAAAATTCAAAGGATTGGGATTCCCTCAAACTCATTTTGAACTTGAGGGGTTCATGTTCACGATCTACATCATTCATTTGATTAAAATTGTACTTTTTTATCTACCGTTTATTTTACAATGAAAGGTATAGATCGTGAACATGACCCCTTCGAATTTATTTTGAACTTGAAGGAATTCCAATCCAAATTCAAACTCGAAAACTCCACAAATTGTGATAATACCAATAAGATTGTTCCCTTAGTAGAGGTATCATCTTTTTTAGCATCAAAAAGTTGTAAAATGGGGAGATTAAACAATGTCTTTGCTTTGTGATTAAAGAAGTCATTATGGCCAAAATCTCACAAGATGCCCACCTAATCTTTTTGTGTTTAAGACCTAATTAAAGAATATAACCTAAGGGTTTAGCTTGTGCTTTATAGTTAACATAGGGTGATTCCCAAAGCTTGTACCCCTTGATTAAACTATAATGTTAAACGTTGGTGCTTCACTCAAACCTATATATAAATAATAAATATGACTATTTAAAAGTTAAGACATGGACATAAATCATCAACAAGAATGAAAAAATGAGTATATAATATAGTTTATGCATGTGGAGAAAGCAGAGATGGAGTAATTAATTTTTTTTAAAGAGAATAGCAAAATGCAGTGAACATTTTTAATTGTTTTCGAAATGTAAAACTAATTAACATGCGGCTGTAATGCTCGAATTTTTTTGGGGGTGATGCTCATGCATTGGTGACATAACAATTAATTAATGAAAATGTAAGAGATTATCTCCAAGAATATCTTTGTATAGCTAATTAATTTGTCCGTCAATATGGTTCAGGTCGGCAAAGAACCGGATAAACAGGAAAAAAAAAACAGCTTTGAAATTGATAATTAAACAATAAGCATTGATCAGTTAATAATCAATTTTCATATCAAAGACAAGATCATATTTATAACTAGACATTAAATTATAAAAAATATAGTATGAAACCTTCTTACTTTATATTTCTTCTAGTTTATAAGTTGCCACCAATAACATAAACACACAATAGCAAATGTTATAATGATGATAAAGGGGTAATATTATATGTTATTGAACAAAACATCTGTTTTTTTTTTAAGTTATAATTTATTTTTGCCCTAAGATTTAGGGTGCAAGAAAAGTTGCGTACCAGACATGAAAGCATTAAGGGGAAAAAGATAAGAAGGAGGAGCTGAATCTGCAGCAGCAACTGAAGATGTTGACGCTAAATGTCCTAAACTAGTACTATTATAACCAGTTGTTAGGGCACCGCCCCCAGCCCCAGCCCCAGCATTATTATTGTTAGGTTCTTGATCTTGAAACTGCAAACTGGAGGACCTTTCAGGACCTTGATCATAAAGGATACCCTTAAAAACATGGCCTCCAATGCTCACACTTGTCTGATACGCAATCTGGTCGTCTCCTTCGTCTATTGAGCTCACTTTAAAGCAACGAAATGTAGCTATGGAGTTCACTTGAGCAGGAAATTTCCCTAAAAAGATGATTATTCAGCTTCAAGAAAAGAATATGAGCGAAAGAATCAAACCTTTTGTAGATGTCACGGAGTAATTAATTGATTCCGGAGTTACTAAACTATCTTCTTATTTTATTTAGCGACCAAACTTAATTTAATTTATTAGATAATATTATACTTTAATTTTATATCAATATGAGATTTTCAGGCAAAAATGCATAAGCGACAATGGTTTTTATTAGGCTATGAATGAAAACTTGTCATATATGCATAAATCAGTAGAACTAGACAAGAATCGATTGTTGCGTATGCACTCTTATCTGACAATTTCCCGTTGAGATAAAATTAAAGTTGATAACATCTAAATAAAATACATGAAAGATTAATCACCAAAATAAATTAATATGATAGTTTAGTAACTTCGAGAATCAATCAATTAATTACGAGATGTTACAGCTGAGCAGTAAAAAGATAAAGAAACTAAAGCTGGTAGCTAGGGTTAATTACTATACAGTAGAATATATAGATAGATCTATAGAACTACCTGTAGAAGGATTTTGTCTGAATCTTTTAGGGTTTTGTAGTTGATGATCTTGAAGAAGGTGGTACTGTGGTTGAATAGAAACAGAAGAAGAAGATCTTTGTCGCCGTGTAAAAGCCGGAACCCAAGTACTTTTAACGTGTGTTCGGCACTGAAAACCTTTAGATTTGCAGCAAGTTCTGCATCTCATATGAATGCAATCTTTTTTGGCTTGATTTCCACAGTCTTCACATCTTGAGCTGCCTTGTCTCATCATCATCATCATTATTATTATTACATGAACTCATCTTGTCTCATTTTTTGTGCTGGTTTTTGATGTACAGTTGCTGCTGATGGTGGTGGTACTGGTACAAGCTAGTGGTGATGGGATTGGTGCGATGATTTAGGTTTGATTTTTGGGTTTGGTGGTGGGTTTTCAGTTCTTGAGTTTGTAATCATGATTCATGAGATTTTTTAGCTTAATGCTTCGACAGAATTTATATAGCGGCCATAGAAGCTACATAAGGAGCTTGAGAGTTGGAGATTAACATAAAGATTATTAGACAAAATAATTTAATTAGTGTACTTAATTATGACCACATTAACATAAATATATAAAAATAACTTTTATCATAAATTAGTCCATAATTTGATAAAAAAAAAAGGTTATAAAATTTTAAGAAATTAGCTATTTGATTTTATAAAGATAATATGATATTATTGAGATATTAGATTGTTTGAGAAAATTTTGTCAAATTTGAACTAATCTATCATAAATTAAATAACTTAAGATAGTAAATTGTATCTTAATTTTATCATATAAACTCTTATTTTATTCGCTTCTTACATATATAGATATAATAGTAAAACTCGCAAAGTTAACATATCGGATAGTCAAAATTATTATTTAAAGATATTTCTATTAATTTAGTCATAGTTATGGATAAATCAAAGGGATAATGGTAAATTAAAACCAAATCTTTGTGCGTTGTTGCAATGTTTTTCCAAAAAAATCAACTTTTATTATAATAGCCTAATTTCAATATTTTGTTATAATTTTAGCTATTTTTTCATTCAATTTAATTTCCTCAACACCTGATTAATATAGTACATATTCGTTTGACTTGTCTAGTCCTTTTTAGCTTCAAATTCATTTTTATTGCTTTAATCATCGAAAAAGTTAGAAAAGTTCTAATTAAATTTTAACGTTGTTTTGATTTAAAAAAATAGAAGTTAAATATTGAAAAATTCAATTAAAAACATGGAACAATTAAATTAATTGGGAAAAAGTTAGCTAATATTGTAACGTACAAAAATTAATTTTTTTATATAAAATTGCAACAACCTGTAAACATTTGAATTTATTTTAATATTAAACCTAAATGAAATCACTTTACCTTTATTCCATATTGTATAAATTTTCATGAATTTATTGTATGGATAATATAATTTAATTAGTTATAAATCTGTATAAAGTAAGAAGAATATATAAACACTTTCTCCACTAAAAATTTATAAATTATTATTATCAAAATAGAGGAATACCAATTTGAAATTTTCATAAATTCTCATAAAACGATAGATAATACAACCAAATTTTCATAGTTTGCAACATTTTTTTAATTCAACATAAGTGTGGTCGCGGGTTCGAACCGTACTCATGTATGCAGCCGTTTAAAACTTGGGGCCAGAGGTTTGCCTCCCGTAAGGGACCTACCCAGCTCGAGAGAGGGATTAGTCTGAATGTGAAAGGCTTAAAGGTGTTGTTTCATAGTTGGAACCCGTTCAGGACACCTCATGATCAAATAAACAAAAAGGAAAAATTCTCATCATTTTTTAGTGTTAATACTTGGATAATTTGATTTACATTTTTGTTTGCCGTAATTGATATATTACATTTTCAAATGAAATGATATTGTACAACTACAAGAGGTGTACGACTATAGTCTATATCTATATTTTGATTTATGGTCAACAGTAACGTACTTCGTGAGCCCATGTGTATACTGCAAATTGACCATATAAATTGGCTTTTTCTAGCTACATGAAATGATAGGGAATTATTGTGTGTGGGTGGAATTCTTTTATGGATTTATCTTAATATATACATCTATTATGTTTAAATTATAAATTTTATTTATGTGATTTTAGTCTGTACTAAATCATATTAAAAATTTACTAATTTGTATAAAAGTGAATATCCAAAAATATTTGAGTTGTCTTTCAATTAATGACCTAATGAGTAATATACATATTATTTTGTATTTGACCGATTTGATTAATTAAAATCTCCTAATGAAAATTAAACGAAAACAGAAATTATCTCTCATATTATAGAGTATATTTGACATTGTAGTTGAGAAAAGTATTTTTTATTTTTTTATTCATTTCTTTGAATTTTAAAAAATATTATTTAAAAAATAAATTAGATTAGATACGTTTAGATAGTAAACTAAAACAGTTTTAGGAAATGAAAAATGAAACTGAAAAATATTTTTTTTTATTCAAACAAGAATCCAAGTAGACCTGCAGTCTACTAATAAGAGTATTATATGTACATTTACAAATTATATATGGATTAAGTATGATAAAAAATAATAAGTATGATATTATAGTTTTTTGATTCTTTTTGGGTTAAAAACGACGTGTCATTTTCTCCTAAAAATAATGGGAACGTCACTAGCTAGCTTAAAGCCATTTTTTGGGTGACAAAGGTACCAAGTTTTCAAAGGAATAATTCGATAATGTACTAAAAAAATATGTCATAAAACCTTACTTAGTCCAGACTCGTATTTTATTTATGGATCCAATCATATAACTTAAGATATTTTATAAACTTCTCTTAATTTATTTTTATATAACTATACAATTCCCATTATCTACCGGTGCTAAGTAAAAATTACTACTAGTATTTATTAGTGTCTCTTTTTTCCGGTTAATTTTTCTTAGATATTTCACTATGTGTTAAATGATTCAAAAGCAACATTTGATATTATTATGCACTAATTATACTATAATCCCTATGGTTTAACATGATCATGATACTTACTACACAAACTTTAATTTATAAATATTTTATTTCCCTGACATTTAATTAACTAATAATTATAAATAGAATTACAATTAAAATTAGGTTATTTTTTCTTACGAAAATATTAAATTAAACAACATTTCTTTTTTAAAAAAAGCGTGGACATTATAGATGGTGTAGGTCTATGGGTGCATGATTTATAGTTGAAGGACATTTATCTCAATTTGAACTGATGCTGCTTTAAAATGCTTTTGACCATAGTACAAATTTGCTCCCTATAATATATAGTCTCTTATAGGAGAATGTAGCAATTTTGTTTTACAACAATGAGTATTTCATTGATAATAAAAGAATACTATTAATACGAGATAGATAGAAAAAGAAAATAAAAAGGAGAAAATGTACTAAATATGTTTAGTTTTAAACCAATGAACTTTAGCTCAAATGGTATAAGCGCTAGGCAGCAAATTGCTAGGTCGTGGGTTCGATTTCTCCCACAAGCGCTCCCCCCTTCCCAATTATATAAAAAAAAATGTTTATTTTTAAAAATTATTTAAACATTATAAATAACATTTTTAGAAAAAGGTCTAATCATCCACAAATATTCCATATTTTTCAATTTTTTGTTTATATTTCAAATCCCTTTTTCTTTAGAATTAGAGTTTTTTCATTATAAAAATTTTCAACTTTGTCCTCCATATTTGACATGTAATCTAAATAAATTCTAATTATTCTAAAAATACTAAAACTTGAGGCTATTAGTCAAATATAAAGAATATATTTGAATTTTTTTGAAGTGAAAAAATATACTTTTAAAAAAAAGTATTGACAAAACAAATCCTAACACTTCACTATTTTTACGATTTATGCTAAACGTTTAAAACGTTACCAAACAAACCCTAATTTTTCCAATTTTTGCATTTTGTAGCCCAAACTGTTATTCAGCCATTATTTGCATATGTGGCAATCATATTATTGACATATTAAATTTCAACACTTTAAAATTTTGCAAATAAAATCCCAACTTTTCGTATTTTTACACTCTATAGCCTAAAAAAGATGAAAAAATGACCGAATTTTGGAATGAGACTACAAAATGCAAAAATTGAAAAGATTGCGATTTGTTTTGTAACGTTTTAAATATTAGGCTTAAATCGCTAAAAAAAATGAAACGTCAGTATTTATTTTGCCAATACCTCTAAAAAAATAAGTACAATTGAAATTAAAAATGTAAAAATATAATTATATCGACAATTTTAAAAATTTAAAATATAAGCTAAAAAAATAGAAAAAATAAGAGTATTTTCCGGAGACGAAGTCTTAGAAAAATAAGGTAATTAGAATATTCAGTCTTTCTATTTTCTGGTTACAGGTTTCTCTTTATCCAAATTGAAATCATCTTATCTTTCAATGTTTTCCGGTAACAAATCTGAGCAACCGCTGTTTGATATAACATCTACAATTCCACATACTATTCCTAAATGTGCTATCTGACAAAGCTACAACTCTAACGCCGTCAGTCATCCACAGAGCCCCTAGTCTGTCACTCCGCAGTTGAGCAAGATAAGATGGCAACACTCACTGTCTCACACACACTTAGACTTAACCATGGGCCGGATCAAACCAGATATGATCATGGGCCGGATCAAACCAGATATGATCATGGGCCGGATCCAACCAGACCAAATTCATTTATATGCAAAAATTAATTTAATCTAGATTCATTTATTGTTTAGATGTACGTGAGAATTTAATTTTAAAAAGAAAAAAGCAGATTTAATACGAATTCAGACTATAGCTTGGATCGAATTTGGTAGTACAACTAATTGTCCAAACCGATTTAAATGAGCTGAATTAGGCAGGCCTAGACTGATACTTAGGCCCACTCTCTGAAAGAGATGTCCTCAACAAGAGGCAAACAACGACTCAATTATCAGGAGCGCGCTCTACCAATGAACTAATAGCCCGTCGTGCGAATATCATTTCAAGTTAGAAATGAACTGCTATAAAAGAATTAAGTTATTCTTTTGTAACCCAGCCTGCCTCCATAAAATTGCAAAATTGGATGAACTAAAAAATGAAATTAATATTTTTCATTTCATGATCATTGATCAGGACCACTATTTAAAGATACCATCACTTAAATTTCACACTGCACTAAACCTCCAATACGCTTGAAAACTAAAGAAATGCATACAATTTCACTGGTTTGAAACGAATAAACATATAATTCCCACTTTCTCTCATCCTTCTTAGGATTAATGGCCAAATAAATCTAAACAGTTAGCGAGCTTTGTCCAAACTTATTAGCTAATTGATTAATTTTATTTAAATTGGCTACGGTTGAAACAAAAATGGCTATAATTAACAAGTTTAAATATAATTGATGTTCTCACAAAGCGTTTGTTTTTGTTTGGTCGTTAATCCTTTTTTTTAAGAGGATTAAAGGATTTCACCTCGCTTCAATTAACTTGTACTCGAGATCTATTTGGATGAGACGATTTTACCGCTTGAGTTAATCCATCCCGCCTAATCCCCTTTTTTTAATTAGTAATTCCAATCGTAAACACCATTGTTACTAAATGGTGAACAGTAAACAGTGCACATATGGACACTAAGATCCATCTTTTCCTCAAAATTATTACAAATTAGACCCATTTCCTAGATTTATTATTCAATCAACTCCAAAAAAAAAATTAGGTCGATATCTTCACAAACTCCTCAATTAAAAAGGTTTCAAATTCACAATACATACAAATAAACCACTAATCAACAGTTAATCCAACACACAGAAACAAAAACACATAAAAACAAAGATCATATACAATTATAAATGAACATTAATAAGCCAATTAACATCCATAACACCACAATTCCATCATCACAATCTAAAAAATTAACTACCCCTAGTTAAAATTCCACATACTTACATCACATCACATCATCTAATTAATCAGCCACTTAAAAACAAATATAAAATCTTTTAAAATGGACATAAACATCCATTTTTTAAAGATCAAATAAAATTTCCCCCAAATTCAAATTTTACCTTCAAAATTCAAGCCTTAATTCCCCATCCATGCTTCCCAAAAACAGCCCCAGGTTTCACATGAAGAAGCGCATTCCTCTTCGAATTCCCCATTTTAGCAAACCCCCTTTTCCCCAATTTTCTCATCCTCTGCCGCCCTAATTTCTCACACACATCCCACGGCACCAGTTCATCGTCCAACCCATAACCGCCCTCTTCCTCGTCATCATCATCATGATCATGATCAAGATCATGATCTTCCTCGTGATTATCATCAATTAAAATCAACGCCTCAACCGGATAATCCTGTTCTTGAATAATTGGCTCTAGGGTTTCGATTTCTTGGTGGGTAATGGGTGAATCTGAATCCGGTGTTAGAATTCGCCAAGAAACGAACCCATT
This sequence comes from Mercurialis annua, assembly GCF_937616625.2. NCBI lineage: Eukaryota > Viridiplantae > Streptophyta > Magnoliopsida > Malpighiales > Euphorbiaceae > Mercurialis > Mercurialis annua. The sequence continues at coordinate 1,892,219 of NC_065574.1, read as the reverse complement.
TTCAATACTGAGTAAAGATTCAGTATCAGAATCAGCGTCGGATTGGTTGATAAATTCCCAGTGATCAGTTTCTTGATTGTCGTCGAGGAAATGAAGATCTTCACCCTGTTGTTGAGATAGTGATTCCATGGTGATCGTTGCCTTTGCCATTGAGATTTGATTTTTTTTTCTTCTGTGTTTCGTGTTGTTGTGTATTTTGAAGTTTTTTGTCGTGAGTGAAACTCTGATGAAGTATTATCATTTCGATTTATTTATATTATTTTTGTTTGGTGTGGGATTTACACGTACTGTCTCATGGGCTTTACTATCTCTTTTCATCGGTCCACGTATTTTTACCAATTGGGTTCCGACACGTGGGCAGACTTTTAAACAAAAAGTGTCTACGTTACACTAAACTTCTTCAGCAAGAATAAAATATAGCTCCCCTTTTTCTGGATCTAATTGAAAAGAATTTTACACATTATTTCAATAATTAATAATTTTATATCTTTGTTCTTATAGAATGTTAAATATATTACATATTTTAAAATAAATTTCTTTTTAAAAGGCATTAATTAAAGAAGATAAAAAATTAAAATTAAAATTATTAATTAGACTAGACATTAATTAATTAGTGTAAATTTAAATTAAAATAGAGAAAACACATTATTCAATTTTTTTTATTTAAGTATAAATAAATCACAATTTGTAGTGAAAAAGAAAGCGAAAATAAAATGAATTTAGCAATGGAAAGAGCTAACTGAGTTAAATTGGATGTTCCCTAAAGTTATATTTTGACGTTGGTTAGCTTTTGATTCAAGTTGAGCCAAACAATTGCTACCTACCTTAACGGGGAAGCAAAAAAATAGTTAAATGTTGGGTAAAATATCATAAATTTACCATGTTATAATATATAATATAAACATATTTTTTTATTAAATATCATAAATATAAAACCAATACACATACAAAATTATTTAAACACAATAATTTTCATATAAAAAGTCACTTGTACAAATTAATAAATTATATCAAAAATCTAATACAGGATATACTTATAAGTTACTATAAATAAACAAATAAAGTGAGAAATACATTATTGAGAAATGCAAACATTTAATTTTACACTATATGATATAATATCATTTTATTTCAATCTAATTGAAAAAATTATACATGCACATTGTTTAACAAATTTCAATAAATAAAGTATAATTTATATTCATATGATCCTCTTATGACATTAATATTTATAACAAAAAACATATAGCAGAAGATATTGATCAATAAAGAAATTTAAACTAAAAATACTTTAAAATTATTTTTTAATTAATACGTAATATTCAAAAAAATATAATGAAATTAGAATAAGAGAAGTATTAGTCTAAAAGAGAGAAAAATCTAAAAGGTGGTCAAATTACCATTTCATCAAGGTAGAATTAAGCATTAGTCTTCATGATTGACAATATTGGCTACCTTAATACTCATGGGGAAATTTTTAGTTGCTAAAAATAGTGACAATTATTAGAAACTAAAATTACAAAAAAGTTACAAAATACAAGAAATGTGGTTTTTGATACTACATGCTGCAAGAATTCTATAGCAGATCTTCCAAATGCATAATATTTAATAAATTCATAATCTTTTTATGTCTAATTAACTTATATACTTGCCACTTAATTAATGAACTATTTATTCCTTCATCTAAGCACAGAAAATCTTCAGTGTCCAGATTTACATTTTATGACAAGAAAATCCACAGCTCGTCATAGTTTGCATCCCAAAATTGACTAGTTGATTCAAAATTAGGATATAAACTGATCTAAAATTGACAAAATGTTGACAATTTTGTTAAGACAAACTTGGAAGTTGGAAATCTTTTTATCTTTTATAACAAGTTGGCAGAATAAAATGAACCTTTGTTGAAATCAATGATCACAATTGCGAGATTATACATTTATATCACGTAAAAAGACTTCCGTCACTAACGAATATGACATTCGATCCTCGGGGATTTCAAAATATCTCCCATGTTAATGAAGAGAATTTTTGCCAGTGTGGCAAGTTCTTCTGCACTTTTATCACAGGACATCAATTCATTTACGACAAACCCAAGGCATCTCATTTGTACCAATATGAAAGGTGATGATTTAATAAAATCGCTGGATACAAACAAACTAGAAAAACTACAACCAATTGAAACCCAAAATCGTCACAAATAAGCAAATTTGCCATACAACTGGTATGTAATTTGTCGTGCCTATAAAGATTATCTAATATAACAACAAGAGCCCCCTTGCCTATAAACAGCTAACAAGAATAAGCCCAAGTCAAAATTCTCAAGTAGTTTATTACATCCAAAATCATTATCAACTAAGTAAAAAGGGGTAAAAGGATATGATTTAGCAAAAAAAAATATAGCACGAACAAATTCACAGGGCAATTTAACTCTTCTTACTATAGCTCGTACCTTTTCTTTTCTCCTGCAGATAGAAAACAATCAATCAAGATAAGCCGACCAACTTCCGCTGTCGATAAGACGAGCTGAAAAATAATTGAAAAAACCTCTCGGTCTCGTATCTGCTCATCGTATCTGGGTAGGAGAACAGAGTAACCCAGAAGCATCTGCACCAACAACAGCGAGTTCACAAACGGAACATAACTGTCCTTCCTGGCTTGGTACAAATCGTGAACTACAATAAGGGCAAGTAACGTCCTTTTGTCCTCGGTAAATCGGAACGTATGTTGCACCACATGTCACAAATGGGTTTCTGAAATCATAGTTTAGCTCAGAAGCATCTGTCATATTTCTTTCTGCAGCCACCAGCACTTGTCTGGCCATCTTAGCCTGGCTCTCAATTGTCGGGTTCGTCTCTAATAGCCGCCTTGCAAAGTTACCTGCAGTAGCAAGATTCTTTGCCTTGTAGCAAACAGTCATTGCATTTTGCAGGGCGAGCCTTAAATGAGGCAATTGAAGGTTGCAGTGAGTGAAATAGGCTGCTAGCTCCTGTTGACGAACTGGATTGTCTTTCATTTCCCTCCTTTTAAGCTCCGTCTTCAGACCCAGAACATATTCTTTGACTATAATAATCAACTCTTTGACTTCATCAACTTCCCTCCTTGACTCGACAACAATTAAAGGAATTGTATGAAGTATGCTCAGAAACAGTCGAAGTGCGTCGCTGAATTTCCCAGCTGTTGTGGCTCTGTATCCAGCCCTCAGCTTCTCGTCCAACTGAGCGAAATTGAATACCAGAGCTGGAGGACCCCTTACGTTAGGGCTAGAAGATTCGGACCATCCTCGTTCAATAGCCAGAGATATCACTGGAGTTGATGAAAATGCACGCAGATAAGTGTGGCTACCTGAATGAAGATCAAGAAACATGGATTTCAATGGAGCAAAATTCCGGATCCCTAATTGCCTGTTGAGCAATCGCATGGCAGTATCGAAATTGCCAGCTGCAGCATGTTCAGCAGCAAGTGATGATCTCTGGGTCCAAATTTGGCTGACAGGCATTCCAGGAGTTGGGGCTACAAAAACGGATGAACGAGCACTAACAGAAGCCCTCGGTGTGTCTGCCTCAGGGGGGAGCTCCAAGTCTTCAAGGTCCCATCCTCCCTCGCCATTTTCATCAGCCTCTTCCCCATCCTCCAAAATTTCTGCAATATCTCCATTTTGTAAGCCATCTACATCATCCATATCTAGATCGCCGCCCCAATCACCTTCAGCTGCATCCTCATCCTCATCAACAGCACCTTTACCCATTTCGTCCAATCCACCTTGAAATATGCCTCTCATGACTCTTAGAAGTGGCCAATCACCGCCGCACATCACAGGAGCCGGAGGTATCAGAAGAGAGGGCACCTTACCCTCAGGCAAAGATGGAACATTATCTCCTAAATCAGCAGCTAGACGTTCAGCAACATCCCCTAGTCCATGGACTTTAGCCGTAATATAAGCAAGCGGCAAATGACCAGAATTCTCCAAGATCTTGACACGTTCTTGTATATCACCCAAATAGAGGGCATTATGAAACTGGCCCATGACATCATTCTTAACTTCAGCAATTTTCAGCATTTTTGAAAGCTTTTCTAAATTTCCAGTCATGAGATAGAGGAAAGATAACCTCTCAAAGTTTTTGGTCCTCTGGTAGGCATATTCAACAATAGCCGCATTACCTTGGCGAAGAGCTTCCACCCCCAACCTATACCAGTGATCTTTCTCATCAATTTCCTTTGCTGAAGCAACAGCAATCTGAATATTTCCACTTTCTAGAGCCAAATTAAATCGAGTTCTCTCATCCTTCACAAAATGCAAAGCAACTTCAGGAAAACCCTTTTGCTGCAAATAAGCAATCATCGCTTGCCCACAAAGCTGGGAGTTCCTAATCATGCTCATGACATGGTCATACTTCTTCCGCAAAAGAGAAAGTTTGAATACGTATTCTGTAGCATCAATGTCAATATTTCTGCTCTTCCCATCCCGATCCAAGCAGAATATGGTATTTCCAGATACCTTGGTAATGTAAATAGGTACATCAAGAGTTCTGATTATGCCACTATCACCATTGGGTAAGCAGTACTTTATGTGATTTAAAGTGGTATATATGAAAACACCATTATCATCCCAAGCTCCACTTTTTACACGGATTGTCTCATGGAGAGTGCACTGGTGCACAAGCTTCTTGCTAGCAATGATGATGGCATGTTTACTGAGCAAGGCAACATTTTCCATATCATTAGACCAAATGACATACTTAATAAATGGTGTTTGAAGATCCCCAAGAACTATTCTTTGCTGGAGATCAAATATGACTACCCTGTCCTCTGCCCTGCAAAGCAAGTTACCAGTACCAGCATAGAATATTGCATCAGTAGCAATGGGAAGACCGCTCTTCTTAACAACTTCATTCTTCAGGTTTTTGACTAAGACTTGGTTGCTGCTTTTTTCAAGAACCGCAAATCGATTTCGAGCCACAAATACAGCTGATCCTCCAGCACCCCTCTTTGCCTCTTGCACAGTATCACCCCTACCAATGCTGTCTTTTGGTATGATATACAACTCATAAGTTCCACCATCCACATCTGAGCATATAAGAACAGCATTCTCAGTAGGACTATAAGACAGTGTTCTTGGGCTTTGATTCAGACTAGTGGTACCAGGTCTCCTAATAGGAATCACCTGAGTATCTTTTTGAGTTGAAAACTCATAAAACCGCAAAAAGCGATCTTTGGCATAGAACAAAGAGTCACCACTCACTGCAAAAGCAGGCCTTTCTCTCTCTAACTTAAAGACGATCATACCACTATCATGACCTGCAGCAAGAAGATTCATCTCAGGGTGTGATGCAAGGATCCAAAACCGGTCATGCTCTCGGCGAAAAGTTTGAACTCCAGTTCGTTTAGTTACATCCCAGACACGGATGCTCTTATCCTCTGAATTTGAAACAATGATATCCTGCTTGGCATGAAACATAACACATGATACATTATTCATGTGTCCTCTCAATGTGTCCACTTCCCAAGCCTTTGTATCTGAAATCAAACCAGACAATTCAGTTAACAAATTTACCTGAATTCAAAATATGACTTTAAAAAATGGATTTATGGAGGCATCAATTGAGGTCTCATATATAAATGCAACTAGAGTTTCAAGAAGCCTAAAACAGACGATACATGAAAGCTATGTATACGAATTGCTAAATAATCAGTTAATATCAAATGGTAAAACTAAAAAGGGAGTTAAGGGATGCATGTTATGTCTTTGCCAACTAACCATTCATGCGCCACAATTTCACTTGACGATCATCTGCTCCTGAGACAATCAAGGGAAGATTGGGGTGAAATGATGCCCAGTTGACTCCTCGATCATGGCCTTCCAAGACATACTTAACAACGGCATCAACCCCACCAAATAGATCAGCATTCATCTGACTCAACCGCAGAATGTCATCAGCTGGGGAAACTGTTTTCTTTCTCAGTGCACCAATATCCCACACACGAACAGTCTGATCTAGAGAGGCAGAAACAACAAGATCCTCTTTAAGATGGAATGAAGCACACATGACATAATGATTGTGACCAGTCAACACAGATATGCATGTACGCGACTGCCAGTTCCAAATACGGATGGTCTGATCGTCACTTGCACTCACAATCCATGGATACTCATGGTGAAACTGCACAGTACGGATGTAATCAAGATGTCCAAGAAGTGTAAATAGACACCTATGCATCTTGTAGTTCCATACTTTAATCTTGTAATCATCACCTGCAAAAGGCCACCAGTTACTAAAAAAAAAATGTACCATCCATAAGAAAAAAGTTTCTTATTCACAACAATCTGAAATTTGACTTATCAATCTTTGAGGTATTTCAATATTTTCACGTGCAAAATTTTGAAATACAAAGTAACAATTGACTGAAATTGCAAACTCGAATTTCAATATAAGCTACATTGTTTTTCCAAAAAAATTCCAAAAGACGGTTCAAAGCAGCAGAACAACAATGCATATGTGAGTTAGAAAACAAGGTCCTTCAACTGAACCACGAGACTATCAAGAAAAAGAAAGACATAATCACATAACTGTAGTATTTAGTGGCAAGCACTGGAATCAAGTTGCAGAAATTAAATTTTTCCTTCTAATCACATCAAAGTAACTACACTATCACCCCAATTTACAGCATGATATCTTGTTTTAGTTATTAATATTATCCCCAACAGTACTTCCAAGATTCCATTAATTTCGTCACAGTAGATCCAAATTACATACGACAACTGGGAAAACAGACTCTCCGTAACTGTAAGAGCTCAAATGGAAAGAAACAAAAAAACCTCAGTTAAAGCTAAAATTTGCACCAAAAAAATTCAAACAATACGAATCGCCTAGATCTAATAGACAATTACTTAATTCTACTACGCAATGTGAATCCACAACTAACAAATCCTACAACAATAAATCGTAACACGAATCAACTCAATATTAACATATTAATAAAAGAAAAATGCAATTATAATAAAACTTAAATTACCTCCAGAGACAAAGAGAGGCTGGGATTTGTGAAAATGGACGCCGCGAACCGGACCGTCATGCTCATCAAATCGATCAATGAGAGTTCCCATACGATAATCCCATAGTTGGATCACACCGCTGTGAAGACTCGCAAGGATCCACGGTCTCTTACTGTGGAAACTCAGTCCTTTCACTCTATTACTCTTCGTTTCAAATTTCGTCAACATTTTTTCTTCACTCTCTATTCAATCAAAATCTGAACCAGCACAGCTTAATCAAAATCAAAAATCACAATACAAAACCAATTTATAACTACAAAAACGTGTTGTAACAACAAAAACGGTGCGTTTAATGCATAATCCAGGATCCACAAAAAACAGAGAAAAAATTGGAGTTTTTTAATTACCTGAGATCTGATCTGATCAAGAAGAGGAACTGAATCGCATACAAAAAAGTAACGGAACGGCGCGTTTTATGTGCATAAAAGAGAAGAAATGAGGAAGATTTAGATCAGAGAGGGGTTTTGAGTTGTTTCTTTCGATTTTAGATCTGTGCGTCGATAAGTGTCAAAAAAATGAAATGTTAATTTGAGGATTCGTACTTAGTAGAATTTTTAAAAATTTAAGAGGGTAGATTTGGGAATTTTAAGTATTATTTTGTCTGTTAAAATGGTGTTATTTTGTAGATGTATGGCCGTTGGATTGGAACTTGGTGGTTGTGATTTGTTGGGGATGAGTCATTTATTTTTACAGTTTGATTATTCTTTTATGGAAGTAGAGAGACTTAAATGTCAAGCAAAAATGGACCAAAAAGCTTACGACATTTCACAGTAAAAAAATTTAAAAATATAGTCAAAGAAGAGTGATGGATCTGTTTTCTCAATTAAAATTAATTTAATAAATATGTCCTTAAACTTATAACTTCGAATTGAATAATCCATCTTCAGACATTTTAATCAATTAAGATAAGATAATATTTTTCATTTTTAGATAAATTAAAAATAAATCTATACACTAACGAGCTGTAGCTCAAATGGTATAAGCGCTCAGCAGAAAACTGCTAAGCTTGTGGGTTCAATTCCTCCCACAAGCGCTCCCCCTCCCCCAATTATCAAAAAATAAAAAATATATACAACATAGAGCAAATTTAAGCACCGATATGATTTAATTTTATTCTTAATTGACCTAAAAATAAAAAATATTATCCTTGATAAATTGAAATGATTGAAAATGAATTATTTGATCCGAATCATAAATATAAGGACCATAACCCTTTGCTAAAAAATTATTTAGTAAATATGTTATTGAATTGGCTTGATGATCAATATGTGTTGGAACTTCCTCAAGGATAAATTGAGCAAATTGTAAATTTGTAGAGTCTGATTTTTCAGCCGGAATTTCGCAAAAACTTCTTACCTTGATTTCAACCACAGGTCATGTTGATTTCAGCCAATGTTTCGTCATTCGGATAAATTCTTACATAAATATTATTCATAATATTTGTCTTTATATAGAAATAATGTAAAAGATAATATCTATATAATTATTTGTTCAACAATTATTCATAGTAAATTAGATTTTACAATTTCAGTAATTATTTTATTTTATTTTTACAAAATAAATCTTACTTTCATATTTTCGGTAATGAATACATTATGTCACTTGTATAGAGTGTATTACTGCCTGATCATTTCTACCAACTTAAAGCCCCAATTAATGTACTTTTAAATTTTGCCTTTTATGAGCTAAATAATGTGTTCTTAACATAAAGTTACAGAAGAAAAACCTGCATTTATTCTCAACCTGAAGAAGATATAATTACCACATTATGAATACAGCAACACGGCACAGAATGTATAACATCTTGCCTCTCGAATTCTTCGTCTTTCTCTGATTCATATAGAAACTTCTTTCGGAATATGTGCATTCAATACCTTGTGAAATATGATTTCAAACTGGTTGATATTATAATTTTCCCTCAAGAACTTGGACAATCTGCTCTGCTCTTGATTGGATACCATTAAGATATTCGCTAAGAACGCGCTGCTCGTAAGAACCTCCCTCCTGAAGAGAAAAAAAGATTAAATGAAAATGCAGAATATCGACATAAAGGGTTGCGTGCCTCGTTTATTCATGTGTGTGCTAGGTCGTAGGAGTGTACATTCGGTTACAAATTATTCTTTTTTTCCTTTCAAATTCTAACCCAACTGCAGTTACAAATTATCTTTTCTGCCTCCAAAGTCAACATAACTGAAAAAACTCAACCTTTTTATAATGTCAAACCAAAACAAACCAAATTTGTCAGTTCGGTTTGGTTCCATTTTTGCACACCCCTAAGCAAAAAGTGTAGTAGAACTTTAAATGTAACAGAAGGTTTTCTTACTGTTCTGATCAACATCCGCTCAATTCTTTTGTTGATGACAGCATACAATTCTTCAGGAGAAATTTCTCCCTTGCCGAGTGTTATGCCATCAATCAAAAGCTTGTTCCATTCTTCCTCAGGAGCTGCAGCAATTGGCAAGGAAGGTGAGATTCTAAAATGCTAATAGAAACAGCATAGAACAAAGTTAAGAGACGTCCCTTATATCGCAAATGGTCATAAATGGTCTCGACAAGGTCAAATTTCCTGACCATGAATGTGCACTTTTCCAGAACATCCTGTTTCTAGGGCTTAAGGTCTAACAGCATTAGAAGGTGAAGTGGTTTAAAGTGCATCATTAATTACCAGAGACAAAAGGCATAATAACAACAATTCTGTTACAATCCATATCATTTCCTGATTTCCAAAACCAACACACTACTGCCCATCACATATTCGGCTTACTCATTTGTGAAACACAAATATTGGCAGTCTCTTGATCTAATTTTGAAATTAATGGCATAAAACAACTGCTGATATCATTTCTCAGTCTATGAATGACGGGGAACGTGGAGTTACCCAAAATTCAAACTGAAATTCTAAGCTGTTTATGACAGATCTTGAACTATATAGTATAATCATAAAATAACAAAGGCACTTTGGATCTTGATGCCCTTTCGTGAGTGAATCTGCATCAACACCAGTCATTTTCACCCAAATCTAAGATGTCATTGCATCAAATTTAATATAATAATCTTTTAGCTTATTGTTCACTGCATACATAAAATATTTCCATTCATTGCAACACGAAAAGGTAATGTTCTGAGATCAAATTCTAGACTTGTGAGGAGACTTTACATGCAAATTAAGCAGTTTGCAGCAAGTTTAACAAATACGAAGGGAGCTAAGTAAATAAAATGCAAGAAAATTAAGAAAGAAAAAAAAAAGCATTTCCATTTTCCAATGAGAATAAATACAAGTTCGGTAATATAAATAACTTTGCTAAAACAGAATAATGTAAAGGATAGTATAAACCTTTGATTATCGTCTCAAGAAACTGCTCGGCCTTCAAGATTTCATCTCCTACACCATAAACAAGTAACAGCTACTCAAGGCATCCAATACATGTTGCAGAGGCAACAAGAAAAGGGAAAAAAACGGAAGAAATTTAGCAGTTATAATATAAATGGAAGAGAAGTTATGTTATCTGTAAATGAAATAGACAAACTAATTAACGTTCAGATTGGCTGTATAGATCCAGCTTTTTGAATGTAAAATTTATACTACAGTATGTGTGGATGGATAGTAACATATTACTGTTTCTTCAGCTAGTTACAATCTCTTTGCTAAGACCCACTAGTGATCTGTACAGAAGTCCAGTGAATATATATGCGTGGGTGAGCCAGGCTCGCCAAATACCAGGAGCTGAAATCAAAGGATTCAATAATGCTTTATTATGTTGAACCAAGTCCTGAATCCAATACCACATTCACGAGCCACTTAATCTAACAGCTCATAACTTAAGCTCGCAGAGTGCCCCTTATATTTGGTTTTTATGCATTGATTGTTAAATATGTTCAGCTTCTAGTAACTACATTCCTTCAAATGACCAATGTTGCATACCTCTACTGATTAAAATATGATAAACATGTAACAATTCATTTTTATTGTTCAAAACTATAACATGCTGAGTTCTTCTGATAATTAGGAGTATTGCAAAAATATTTTTGTTTACCAACAGTGGAGAATCTATTATAAATCAGTAAACACTGGTGCCCGATAAAGTTCCATACTATCTCGTCATGACCTTGATTCAAGCATCTATTACGTTCATGTCGACTTTAATCTAATTTCATAAAAGCTCAAAGGTTGTTGGCCAAGATTGGTTCCAGGTGAGCAATTTGATATTAGTCAAAGCATTCACTCAACTGAAACATAGGGATAAGTCATACCAAATAATGGGTCAGCTGAAAATTATTCAACCTCCCAAATGACTTCAGCTTCTAATAACATTACCCAAAACAAACTTTACAGAATAAAAATTAACAAAAGCATCAAGCCCACTGAACTGATTTCACACATTTGCTGGATCTTGACATGCTGACCATGTAAAAACTTTGTCAATTTTATACACGTCTACATTCTAGTAATATACATTACCAAGTACAGTAAGAATTTCACCTCTCTTTGCATAACTACGTTTTGAGAGAACCTCAGAAGCATAGAGTTGCAAAACCTTCTGTAGCATTGCCACAAGTCCAGGTTTATCCCCATCTTCTACTGCCTGCAAACAGTAGAAAGATAATGAATATATTGAAGAAAATAAAAAAATACCGACTAAACAATTCATCATTCATAGAGTTGTTCTGATTTTAATATTCAGAGATAAGTAGTTCAAGAGGTTGCAAAAGTTTTACATGTTCAGGGACTCTAAAGCCACACACTTTAAAAGAATAAGGATGCCCCTCTTTTTCTGTCACATTAGAACTTTTTAAAAATTTACCTCTAGTTATGCTCAAAATAAGGTTAGTCAAGTTTTAAAATATATTAAAAAGAAAAAACAAAGGACATTTTCATAATTCAAACAAAAAATTACTCCAAGCACTAGTTTCCTGATTAGTTGACTATAATATTATGTAAAATTCCAAATAATTAATTCATGCACATTGTTGAGTACACCACCGGCAACACCTCCATCAAGTTACACCAACCACATAGACAATCCTGTCAACTTTTCAAAGTCCCCTATAAACCCTACAAAGGAAGAATGGGATGCTCGGTAAAATCTTTAAACCATACACACCTGGCGTAGTTGTGCACTGACTTCTGCAAGGAATCCTTCATCTAGTTGACCTTCTTGGTCCCTGTGACTAATCTCCTGAGGATGGCAATAATTCAGAGTTGCACAAAATCAATAGAAATGAATTGGAAAAGTAAATCTCCGTAGCTAGTTTAAAAGACATAAAGCAAAAAGAATTGCATGAGGGCTCTTCCCTGAAGCTATTTGCCTGGATAGAAATACTAACGGTAATGTTCTATCCATGTTTTAATAAGGAAACAAATGGTTGAGGGTCTAAGTATGAACCTCCAGTATAGTTGAAAAAGAAATAGAAAAAAGTATCTGAAAACAATAGTGGTTAAAGATAAAAGGAAGATCCTTTTGATATAATTGAAAAAGGGAAAAAGTTTTTACTTCTTTCTTCCCAAGCACAACTAGAGACTGCAAAATTGTAAAATTCAAATATAGTTTGACATACTCTCTCTAACTAGCATTCCTCATGCTTCTTTGAAAATATTAGAAATACATAAGACAACATATTCCGATCCGGTTCCTGCTACTTCACCAATTTCCTTTTGCCCTTTCTGAGGAAATTATATTCTTATAAGAGGTAACGATAGGCGTGCTGAACATAAGAGATAATTTTCCAACAGCCAATATAATTTTGATGTAAACGGCCCTTTTGTACGAAATACTAATCAATCTTATAAGCTTCACTCTTTCATTTTTCAAGACAAAATAATATTTTTTTCTCATCTCTCTTCTGTGTAAGTTCAGTGGTTCTCTCTATGCCTTTCTTAAGGCTCTATTGACCTAGAAGATTAAACTAAATAAAGCATTACATAAGCTAGTTAGAATGAAAAAATATGCAGATTACATATTTAACTACGGGGGAACTGAAAATGGATAAATATGAACTTTAAAATCACAATAGATTGTAAAATAATATGAGAAGGTTTATGAAAACATGTAGATGTGCGAGTTCATTATTCGGTTCAGCAAAGAAAAAAGATGTAAAGGAAAAAATAATTTAAGAACATAATTACCTTCTCCATTAGCTTGAGAACCTCAGGATCTCTAGGAGGCCATGTAACCTCTTCCTTTTCATCAATAGCAGGTCTTAAGACTGACTTGAGAACGTCAGTAGCTGACTCAATCTTTTGCTATAGACACAAAATTGCTTAATGAGAAAAGATAAACAACTAAACTCTAAAACTTTTAAAGATGAAAAACCCAAGAAAGTATAAGGCGTTACTTAATTGTTTGGTTTCCTCTTTTTTATTTTTATTACTATTATAACTTTTCTTTTGTGTGTGAGAGGGAGAGAGGTACTTTAGTCTTGTGGACAAGAGAATGCACAATGCTCATTACAGATCCAGCCAATTCTTCATAGTCTTTCTGAAAAATGTTAACCAGAACAGTGACTTTCAAATGCAAGGATCAGAAAGAGGTAACCATCGTAAAGATTAATAAGAAATGAATTAAATTGATCGAGTTGAAACCATGCTTTATCATCCTCTGATTTGCAGGTATCAGATCTTGCTGCAAGTCGTATCCAGAAACCAGCATCGAAAGCAAGGACATTTTGGACCACAAGCTTTTGAAGCTGTTCAAATGAGGGAGATTACAACAAGAATGAGTTCATTAAAATTTAATATAAATCATTAAGCTGCAAATTTAATAACAAATTATTCTTAGGTTATAGCTATTGGCTTCGCAAGCATTCAAAGAAGGTGTACACTATACACTAAACCATCCAATTTCCAAATGATTGATAAGTGATAACTAATTAATATGCAAGTCGAAAACTCCGTTGCTTAAAGCATTCAAGATAAGGAGGCTACCATAGAGTTTACTTTATAGTAAAACAAATAAACTATCATTACTCTTAAACCATTAGTATTATTATTATCCCCTAAATGAACAAATTAAACTTGATACAAACCATAAAAAATTGAAAATAGCAAGCAATTTTTGCTGTCAAATACGCAATTCCAAAAGCTAACATAAAAGAATGCCTCATTCGGAAATTTTACTTACTTCACCTGGACTCGCCTCCCTAAGGGTATCAATGAGCCTATCAACTTCAACAGTCTTTTTGAATGACGACTCAGCGTCTTGACTGACTGCACAGATCAAAGTTTTCCTGTTTTATCCGAGACCCAAATAACACCATTTTACAATCAATTACATCATCGAATACATGCAAGGAATTTAAAACCCTATAATTTTACTCAAAATAAGATTATCAATAAATATAGACAAAAATCAGGATGAGTACAAAAAATAAGTTACCTCCTCTTTAATTGCATAAATGTGGGTGTAAAACTGAGGCGATTAAGTTTGTTAGAGGTGAAGGACCTGATTTTCCATTCTTGTAGTTGGAGCAGCAACAAATTCTGTGTAAATTACATGTAAAATAATTAAACAAACTAAAAAATTACATTTACAAAATCATGCAACAACTGATATTATTCTTGCATCAGCTACAATGACTCAATTAATTAGGGTTTGGAACTGAACGAACGAAATAAATGTTGAATAAATGAAAAACAAAACAAAATTTTAAAATTTATAAAAAAACAGAGAATTATTAATTTACCTGATTATGATAATTACGGTAAGTAGAGGAGGAAATGAAGTGGAGGGGGAGAGATTGAGGAGATAGTGAAGCCATTAATGGTGTTGTTCTTAAGAAAATGGCGGGAGTGGCTTAACTAGCTATAATAATGACCGTTCGATTTTTGTATTTTCGTCACGGATTCCTGAAAATTGTACTAACCACTGAGCCTGTAAGTAACTGTGAGGCTGGGAAGCGTAGACGATGGATCTCTTTGGGCCTCCGACGAAGGCCCGATCGTTATGTATTTTTGGAAAGGAAAATTATATAGCAAATTACTCTAAGACCCCTCACGTTTGTCATAATTCAGAGTTTGATACTCGTTGTTTGAAAATCAAACAATTTGTTACCTCAATTTTGATTTTTTAAACTATAACGTTCTTCTGTTAGTTCCGTTAATAATTTGATATGTACTTTCAAACGATTTGATACCTCAGTTTTAATCATGTAAACGATTTGTTACCTCATTTTTAATTATTTTAACGATTTGGTACCTCACGTTTTATTCCGTTAACAATTTGGTAACTATATTTAACAAAAGACCTCTAAAGTTTAAAAAATCAAAACTGAGGTACCTAATCGTTTGATTTTCAAACAAGAAGTACCAAACTGTGAACTTTGACAAATGTGAGGGGTTTTAGAATAATTTTGCTCAAAATTATATAATGCAACTAATGTGCCATGTCATTCGCGAAACAAATTAATAGTGCGTTAGTCATGTGGTGTAATACCCCAAAATATTTAAGTATTTAATTGGACCACGTGTCCAGTTTTGAGTCGCCAGAGTGACGATAACGGAAAGTCTTCCGATAAAAATAAGATAAATAAGTTTTAGTAGATCGGTTTTGAAAGAGATTATAGCAAAGACTTAACATTATATTTTAGTTCTAAAGTTGGAATTGAAATTAGAAAAGAAAAATGTCAAGAAAAGCTCGAAATGAGGTACAGGGACTAAAGTGGTAATTTAGCCACTATGACTTAAAATGGAAATTATTTCGCCAAGGTCCGCGAAATGTTTTATAGTATATGTGGTAAAAGTTTCGGGTCAATCGGAGACCTTTTAAAATTTGGACGCGGATACGTTTTGGGTTAAATTGTAACTTTTGAAAAGTTCAAGGGCCAAAATGTAAATTAGCCAAATAAATCTCGATAATAGTAATTAAAAGATTATTGACGGGAAATAATAATTATAGATTAGTATTATTTATTTGGATATAAATAATACGTAAGTAATTGAGTTAAAAGAATAATTTAACCGTTTGGTTAAATTAGAAAGTTTAAAAGAGAATTGGTTTAAGTTAAATAAATGAGGGATTAAAAGGGACAATTAACCATCATATATATATATATATATATATATATATATATATATATATATATATATATATATATATATATATATATATTCATTCCTTAAGAATAAGGAAAAGAAAGGATCAGAAGAGGGAGAAGGAAGGTTACAGAGGGATTTGACGATCCCTTTCGATCCGTCGCGGTTTCGTCGTTTCTCGTCCAAATCGCGAGTTCTTTATATCGATTCGTCCAGAATTCGATTCTCTATCATCGTTAAGCTTTAAATCGAGGTAAGCTTGACGTTTTTATTGTGAGAATTAGTAAATTAGGGTTATTTCGTTTAAACGAATTAAACGAATTGTAATCGCGTTTCTATACTCGTTTTTGGTGAGATATAGATTGGATTATATGTTAAAATGAAGCGTAAGCATGTCGGGAGTGTCGGAAAGCGGCGCAGCGCCCGGAAAATGACTTTTCCGGGGGCTGTCAAGGGTGTGCGTTCGCACACATTGAGTGTGCGATCGCACACTCCTTGAATTTTGGGGTGTGCGTTCGCACACTCATTGTGTGCGTTCGCACACTACCCAAATGTTGCCAGATTCAGAAACCCTACGGTCAGTTTATAGATTTGCCTCTTAGGAACGCCTCTGTCCAATTTTATCTCGATCTAACGGTTCAATTGGGAGAGATCGTCGTTTTACTAAACAATGTCAGTGCGCAGGCAGCACCTGCGCATTGTCCTGAAAACTATTTGAAACTTCATCGGAATGAAACTAAACCCTAAAGTTTGAAGGTATCATACGTATTGGAATACGACTAAGAGATATAACAAGTATCTCGACTAAGTATTAGAATACGATCAAGGTTAAAAGTCGTATTTGAACTACGATTATATTAACCTAAGTTTATAACTTAGGGTTTTGATATTAAGCCTACGTTTATGGATTAAACGTACAGGTAACTCGACTAAGTAACTGACGTATCGACGAGCTACCAAGCCATTGGGCCGGAGTGGTTACGTGAGTGGACAATGCATGGAGCTTACGCTTGCGGGATTATAATAATGCAGTTTTGGATAGCGGTCACTGTGAGTGGCAATTTACTTTTGCGTATTATTATAAAAGTTATTTTCTTATATTATGAGTATTGATATTAAATATCTCGTATCTATATGATTTGCTCGTATAAGCTGTTTTGTTTGATAGATTTGATTATATGAATGTTGTTGTATTCGTTATTTTGGAGATAAGTGTCTAATGTGCGGTCCGAAGAGACCAACTATCTATTGGGTGTCAATAGGCTATATGATCATTGGTGAGTCAGTCTAGAGTACTTGACTTTATGATTAAGAATTAATATATGTCTATGCATAATATATTATGAATTTGATACGAGAGTGAACTCGGCTACGGTGTAGTCTGGAAGTCCCCGTATCTAGTGGGCTGGGCCCACCAGTGGCTGGGCCACCAGTGAGTTGGACTCACACTTTATGATTTCGATACGAGTGAGCACTCGGCTACGGTGTAGTCTGGAAGTCCCGTATCTAGTGAGTTGGACTCACATCTTTGAAATTAATAATGTTGTTTATATCATAAATTTATATATGTAATAAGCGTGTGACGCTATATTTTGATAATACTATAAGTAACTTGCAAACTCACTCAGTATTTTCCCAAATACTGACCCCTCACTCTGATGTTTGCAGGTAGACAGAGTCGGATCAGACAAACCATCTCCACTGTGCCAGAAGTCATTGGACTTGCACAAGTTTGGGTTCCTAAAGCTGCAGTAGTCAGTAGGTGTCGGTATTAGATAGATATTTTGACTTCAAACATTATTTTATATTGTAAACGCTAGTATAATATTTATAAATGCTTTATCCGAAAGAGTTTTCCCGGAAATGTTTTATACATAATATTATACTTTTAAATGCGAAAAATTATTAGTGGTTTTAGGCTTACTACGGGTTTCGGAGCTACCACTCCCATTCCCTAGCGCCGGTCTCGGCTCAATAATTTGGGTCGTGACATGTGGGATGTCTAATAACAAAGAAAAAGAGTCATAATTGTAAGATTCTATATCGTAAATGTGCATTGACTTAATGTAAAAATAACATGGTACAACGGGATAAACAATCAGAAATAAAATTATTTAATTTTTCGTTATATGTATAATTGTTTTTGTCTGAGATATGGTTAATTATTAGTGTTACAATTATTCATATTTAAATTGGCCTAAAACCACTACTGAATTGATGTTTATATTTTTAGTATAATAGTTCAGTTTTAATACACTTTAATAAATTATATGTATATTATTGGTATAGTTTTAATATATCAATAACTAGGGCTAACAATTTTTGACACGGCACAAAATTAAACGAATTTGAATTGAGCTTACACATATTTAGATCATAAATCGGTCATCCGATTTATTTAACTGCAAATTCATTCGTATAACATATACGATAAATATTATAATCTTTAATTTTAAATTTGAATATCCATTAACCGGTTTGGTTGTTTAACGTGTTTATGATTATATTTATTTTATCAGAAAATATGTTAAATAGATTATTAATAAATGTGTTTAATATATATATATATATATATATATATATATATATATATATATATATATATATATATATATACACACAAAAGGATCAAATATAATTTTATATGTAGAGTAATTTATTACGACTTATTTATAAATACGATGATACAAATTGTCAATTCCAGTTAACGTTAATTTGGTGACATAAATTTGCCCTTCCACATGTATAAGATTTTATGATCCGCATTTTCTAAGGACTAAGGTCATTGGTTTTGATCAATATCTTTTAATTTGCCACCAAAGATTTTGGTGTGATTAAATTAATTTGAAACCTCTATGGCATGTCAAGCTTTTTTATATAACTAGCTTTAGTCCCGTGCGTTGCACGATTTTTATTAAAACAGTTATTTATCATTGTTTCACAAATATCTATTGAAATAATGATAATTAGTTATTTGTTTCTTCATTCATTAGACTTTTCTTTACAACAAATTTATTTTTTTTTTCAAAAATAATTTTATTAATTAGTAAACAAAATTTTATAGATCCATATAAATAAAATGATAATAATATGAGATATCTTATTTGTTTTATTAAAAATTGATATCATCAAAAACAATTATATTATATTAATAAAATATGCACAACACTAAAAAAATTATAAATTCTCAATATTTTTTACATTGAAGGAAAAACAATCCTTACCTGAGAAGGTGTAGAGATAAATTTTTTTATAAAATTATACGAATTTCAATTAATAATTAATGGATTAATTTAAAAAAACATAAAAAAATATTAATAGTTAGATAAATAAAGGTTACCAAATAAAATAAAGGTTTGCAATCATATTTTGTTTGGTTTTTTGAAGATGTTTTCATGTTTGTTTAGTGTATAAATAAGGTTAATAAATATAAAAATTTAAATTTATATTTAGTGGAATAGTTTAGGAAATTGCAAGAAAGATAATTGTTATGAAATAATTAATACTCCACCCATTCCATTTTATTTATCATCTTTTACACTTTTTGATGTCTCAAAAAAATGTTATTTTTATATTATAATTTTTTTATCCTTCATATAAATGAGTTTGGTAGATATAAATTAATTACGTATTTAACTATTTCATATTTTCAAGATAAAAAGGGATGTAAAAGAAAATTAATCTTATCACATTTAATATATTTTTCATGTGTTAAAATGGAAAAATGACAAATAAAATGAAAAGAAAAGAGAAAAAATATAAATTATCAAACATATAATTAATCATATATGTTAGCGATTTGCAATTATATTTATTATAAATATTTATATTTACTAATGAATTAATAATATAGACAACTTGATAAATAAAATCATTAGTGCAAATCTTAATATTTGACAGATTTAAACATAAATTGATTTATTATAATTTAAATAGTTTACAATAATTTATTAAATGTATATTAGTATAATTAAATATATTTAAAATATAATATGATCAAATGTGAAAAGCTTTTTTCGCTCGGATTTTCTTTGCCTCCCACTCTTTGTGGATATGCTAACATAATTATATTTATAAAAAAAGTACTACAATAATCAATGACATAAGTTTATTACAATAAAATAATCTTTACTGAGACCTACAATAAAGACCTAATAATTTTTTTTATTTCATTAGTTATAAATTAACCTAAACATATTTTCATAGTACATCAAATAGTGAAAATTGCTAGCATAATAAATCATAATGAAGAAAACCAAAAGAATTTTAATTTTTAATGAAGTAGGAAAAAAAAGTAACTCACCAAAAAAAATGAAAAAATACCAATAACATTTAAAAAATATCAATGATCAGAGTCAGACTTCTTCGTGTTTCCAAGAAGATCTTCACTATAATATATCCAATTTTTTAATCGGATTGGAGGTTTTAGTGCCTTTTCCACCTCTAGGACCACCTAAATCAATATTTACACATAATGATAGTTTTCAAGTATCAGTAAACTTTCGGCAAAAAAAAAGTATCAATAAACTAACATATATTATGATGCAATTACAATCACTAAATAAGAGTATACAAATCTCAAATATAATTTTGCACAAAAACTTATTAAATTTTAGGATATGAAACACTTTAAAAACTCTAAAATTCTACATCTAAAACAGTGTTTCTATACATCCATATAGATTAACAAAAATTTAAATAATCAAGATAAATACCTCTTTATTTCATCAAAAATTGAACCTGCAAAATTAACAACATGATGTTTATAAAAATCTAAAAACACTTTCTAGTAAAGAATTGAAATGTTAAAACTCACAAGAAAAGTAGTGAAGAAGAACAAAGATGTGAATATATATATAATAGTAATTTATGGAGAAATCAAAAGAATTTTAACATTAATGACATAGTAAAATTCCTTTTAAGTTTTCAATATATTTATTACTAATTTATTATACCTTTTTAAGCTATGATTATAAAACTTACTATTAATAAATTGGAAGACTAAAAATTTAAGCCTCCCGTTTATGTCTTTTTTCATTCTTTTTTAAATTATGGTTATAAACATACTACTAATGAATTGGAAGACTAAAAAATTATTAAACCTTTCATATATATACAATATTAGCATTAATTGGATATTTGTAAATGGAAGTTTTTTTAAGTTTATAGCAATTAAAGAAAAAAAATAGAGAGTGAATAAGTTGTCACGGCCCAAATTATTGAGCCGAGACCGGCGCTAGGGAATGGGAGTGGTTGCTCCGAAACCCGTAGCAAGCCTAAAACCGTTATAAATTTTTCGCGACTAAAACATATTACTATATATAATACATTTATTAAAACATCGTATTTCTTTTTTGAAAACATTCGCGAACACATTCTTAGAAACCAGGGTCTTACCGAGCGATATCTCATATCCAGCACCGCCCTGTTTCTGATCACAAACATAACCAATTCCTCTTAAGGCAATTGGTACACAATTCAAACGGATAAAACGCCATCTTTATAAGCAACTTATTTATAAAACTATATCAGAATTTATTTTTCAAATACCGTTTGAAATTGAATCATACACCTTATACTGACACCTACTGACTACTGCAGCTCTATAAAAACTCGCACTTTGTGTAAGCCAAAAGGCTGCCGACACAAAGGAGATGGTCTGTCTGATCCGACTCCTGTCACCTGAAAGGAAACACTGTGAGGGGGTCAGTATTTTGGAAAATACTGAGTGAGCTTGCAAGTTACTAACAGTATTAATATAAAAATCTAACATCGCATCTTAAGAAAACAATAATATAAAACATATAAACATGTATTTGATCCGTACGAAACTAATATCCTAGCATGCGACACATCTCTTGAATAATCATATATTATTCAACCCAATCGTAAATATCAATTGCGAGTCCAACTCGCTGGTGGCCCAGCCACTAGATACGGGGACTTCCAGGCTACACCGTAGCCGAGTTCACTCTGCGTATCTAAATCATATGCCCAATCGTAACTTTCATATTCATCAACAGCTCACAGCTGTGTCAAGTCATTTCTCAATGCAAACATACTAGACTGACTCGATACTGGTGATCACACAGCCTATTGACACCCAATAGGTAGCTAGTTTCTTCGGATCGCATACTAGTTCTCGCATATAGAAATTAAATAAACATATAACATCCAATCAATTGTATATAATGCGATGCGTATAAACAATATACGTATATATATATATATATGAAAATAACTTTTATACTAATAATACGCGAAAGTAAATTGCCACTCACAGTGACCGCTATCCAAAACTGCATTATTATAATCCCGCAAGCGTAAGCTCCATGCGTTGTCCAATCACGTGCCCTCTCCAGCTAAATGGCTTGGTAGCTTGTCGGTACGTCAGCTACTTAATCGAGTTACCTATACGTTTAATCCATAAACGTGGGCTTAGTATTCAAACTCCTAAGTTATAAACTTAGGTTAACACAATCGTATCTCTAATACGATTCTTAACTTTGATAATCTCTCATTCACACTTCTCTTTTAAACGTCCTAGTTTATGTTTTGATATTCAATCGAATCGTGATTGATTATGCGACTTGAAACTGTTTGTAATCAAGTTTTCGCGTCGCGTCACGGCTCTGGAAGCCAAAGTCATCGATTCCTACTAACGAGGGACTGCACGTTCGTGTGCTCCACGTTCGTGTAGTGTACTACACGAACGTGTGCTGCACGTTCGTGCAGTCTGCTACACGAACGTGTGCTGCACGTTCGTGCAGTCTGCTACACGAACGTGTACTGCACGTTCGTGCAATATGCTACACGAACGTGTACTGCACGTTCGTGCAGCAAACGACTGCCGATGTGCAGCCCCGGGGTTCATTCCCCGGGCCAATTCCGACGTGCTTAAACGTCCAAAGTCGATTCTAGCACGATTTCCATTAATAACCATCTCAAATATCATCAAAAACGCCAATAGAAACGCGATTACGATTCGTTTAATTCGTTAAAACGAATTAACCCTTATTTATCAATTCTCATAATAAAAACGTCAAACTTACCTTGATTTGAAGCTTAGAGATGATAGAGAATCGAATTCTGAACGAATCGATATAAAGAACTCGCGATTTGGGCGAGAAACGGCGAAACGGCGGCGAAACGACGGTGATCGTCATTTTCTCTCTTCTCTGGATCATTTCTTCTGATCCTTTTCTCATTTCCTTATGCTTAAGGAAACATATAAATGAGTTGGAAAATTTGCCGTTTTAATCCTTCATTTCTTTAATTTAAACCATTTCTCTTTTAAACTTTCTAATTTAACCAAACGGTTAAATTACCCTTTTAACTCAATTACTTTCGTATTATTTATATTCATATAAATAATACTAACTCAAAATTATTATTTTCCGTCAATAATCTTTTAATTACTATTCTCGAGACTTAATTGGCTAATTTACACTTTAGCCCTTAAACTTCTCAAAAGTGACAATTTAGCCCAAAACGTATCCGCGTCCAAATTTTAAAAGGTCTCCGATTGACCCAAAACTTTTACCACATATACTATAAAACATTTCGCGGATCTTGGCGAAATAATATCCCTTCGGGTTTTATATGGTTAAATTACCATTTTAGTCCCTGTACTTTATTTTGCAACTTTCTTAGTATTTTTCTTTTCCAATTCTAATTCCAACTTTTAGAACTGAAATATAATATTAAATCTTTCACAATAATCCTTTCGAGTCCGTCCTGCTAAAATTTAATATTTATCCTAATTTCTCGGAAATCTTTCTGATATCGCCATTCTAGCGACTTAATACTGGACACGTGGTCCAATTAAATACTTAAATATTTTGGGGTATTACATAAGTAAATTTTTTTTTAATTAATTGTTTTGAAGTAAATAAATAGAAAGAAAGGTTGGCAAACATATAATTAGTCAACCATTATTAGTGATAAAAGACATTTCGTAAGTTTTTGCCGAAAATCATTACTATGAATTGTTTCCATAGCAAAAATAAATGTTATCAATTAATTATTTTCATATCAGTTTTTGTTTCTTTCAAATTTCCATTAAATTAATTGGTGTATAAATAAAATTGACAAATCATCAATTAATATAGTAAAATTAGAAAGAAAGATTATTGACAAATAAAAATTATTGAATATTAGTTAGTATTGTCAAATATATTTTAATTTTATACCTATAATTTATTAAATTTTTAATGAATTACACACTCGGTGTTGTAAAATTAGAGGGACATTTCTTTTGCAGATTCATCTAGCATGAAAAGATCCTTTTAAAAAATCTTAAAAGACAAATAATTATTAGTATTTAATGTAATTAGTTTCCATTTACATACTATTATAAATGAAAGAATAAAAAAGAAGAAAAGATATTAGAAAGAATAAAATGTGAAAACCAATTGGAACATGCCAAATGTCAATCTCTCAAACCATGGGAAAAAACATCCTGCTTTATATATATATAGTAGAAGTAGATAGATTGGGCTAAATCTTATAACTCAAGGAAGATGAAGATTTTACTAGAAACTTGTATTGATGTAAGGTAGTTCATATATAAAAATAAATTTTTTAAAAGGTAGAATTCATTGATGAAGAGTAAATTATAATTAAACAATGATATAGTAAAAATTAATATATAATTTTTCAATTTTGATCTAAAATATTAATAAATAATCCAAGATACCAACCAATAATAAATCGAAATTAGGCAAATCTAGACATCGATTCCGCATGAAAGAACCGAACGAGATTTGAGAGCGAAGTTCCGTTGAAACGGATTTTCAATTTGTCCTTTCGATTTGACCAGCAATCCGTTTGATCCGTTGAAACTTAGTATTTCCAATCCCTATCTTCAATGAAATTCTAAAAAATTAAAACAATATCCATCCAAAAATCTTAGATCTATAAAAAATTAACTATATGAAGTTTGAACAATCACTGAAGATTTTTGAGAGATCTAAGAAAACACACCTTAAAAGCATAAAACATAAATTTTCAAGTAAAAAAACACTAAAACTTTATACCCGAAAAATTATCAAACGGGTAAATTTATGAAAATAGAGCCTAAGTTTATAAAAAAACTAAATTTTTATGGACGAAGAGAGAGTGATTTTTTATTGATATTGGAAAATCACCTCCTTCCACTCTTTAATAAATGAAGTGAAGAGAAAATTGTCTATAGAGAAGGAAGACGAGGATTTAGATAGTTTTATCATAGCCTATCTGTTATTTGATCATGTATAAAAATAATTAATGCTATATGATTTCTTTAAATTTTTCATATGTAAGTATGTTTTTATATGTTTAATGTCCCTATTTTTGTTTTTGACAAAACTTAAAGTGAACATTAAAATATACATATAAATGTCACTTTTAACATAAAAGGTGTAATGGGTGTCCACATGATTATCGGCAGTTTGTGTAGAAGGACCCATGACCCTTTGTTTGTGTATAGCATACAAATAGATGGAAGGTCTTATCATCTGAGATTGGAACTAAAGAAAACAATAATTTTTAAATTATAGGCTTAATAGTAAAAAAAATCTAAATTTTTACGACTTGTTTCAATTATATCCAAATCTTTTAATTTTTACAATAATATCCAAATTGCATTATTGTGTTGCAATAATATCCAAATTAAACTTTTTATGTATTTTTTTTTAATTTTTTGCCATTTTTTGGGACTTTTACTATATTATTTTACATCAAAAGCATAATAATAGCCTAATATTTTAATTGAAAACAACAAGTTTAGCCATCAATTTGACTATTATTGCTATAAAAAATGCAATTTGGATATTATTGCAACAAAAAAAAAATGCAATTTGAATATTATTACAAAAATTAAAAAATTTGGATATAATTGCAACAAGTCGTAAAGATTTGGGTTTTTTTTACCATTAGATCTAAATTATAATATTCCTCTTCCTTCCCTTTTTGTTAAAATAGATAATAACTTGCACTTTATCTTCTAACTAAAATGTCCAATTTAAGTAAACCCCACCATTGCAGAGTTTTTTTATTTGATCTAATTGAGAAAAAAGAAATTCGTCTTTTGGATAGTTATAATTTAACTTAATTTTTATAATTTTATAATAATATCTCGATTTTATAATTTCACTGCCTTCCAACTATTATTTTAAAACAGTTTGATTTTGTCAGCATGGCACGCTAGGCTATAATGTTTTAAGAAATACTCAGTTTTATCCAAATAAGTGTTATCCCTGTCGGCAACTTTCTTTTTGATTAGTGAAGTGAAACGACAACGTTATGAAGAGGTAAATTTTAAAGTTTGTATTTTGTTTACAAATTATGTTAAAATTTCATACTTTACTTAGTATTTAATCTCTTTTTTTCTAATTATTTGGAAGGAAATTCAGATTTGTTGTCACAATCATCTTAGATATGCAGCCCGACAAAAACAAGTTTATTCTGCTTTGGCAATTAACTATCTCATCATATCATATACCACTTTCAAAACAATTTATTTTATTTTATTTGTTCTGAACTAATCCATAACTTTTTATTAATGCTCTATTCATTACGTTTTATATTTTTTTATTAATATTAAAAGCAAGGTATTGGTCCAATTGATTGGGTTTGCTAAATTAATGTTTGGATGGTACCTTAGCAACTAGGTGTAGTAACTTGTAATGTGGGGTATGTCTTTAAGATTTTGGTCTCTTTTGGACTATACTGAGAATATTAATCAGATCGAGTTGGCAAAGTTTCTAGTTCTTCAGACTTCTCCTATTATATCTTCAATGCCAGTCATGTTTATAATTATGAAAAGTTATAGATCGGATCAAAATCCAAAATTCCGACCAGCGGTTGTGGCCGCCGGCACGTGCCCGCCCGAGTCAAAGTTGATCTTAGACGCAAATCTTTTTCAAAAATATTATATTTAAAATTCCGCCATGATTGGTATGAAAAAATCATCTGTTAATTTTTTTTTCTTACAGGTCGCTTCTCTTAACAATATTTTATGAATCGCTTGCTAGGACTATTTATACCGAGTTCTTTTGATAGAGCCCTTAAAAAAACAGAAACAACGGAAACTAGCTTTTTCTATGGTACATTACTGCCTGACAATTCAGACCAAGCCAGATAGGCCCGATTAAGGCAAAAAAACTATTTCTTAAAGTTGATTTTATGGATGTAACCTAGGAATTGACTCAATAAATACTCGAAACCGATTCGATTCGTATCGACTCGAGCCCGAGTTCGAGCTGCTCAAGTTAACTAACGAATATAGACTAAGTTTTAAAATGCTTGATTTGGTGGATCGCGAGTCTAATCGAATTTTAGTTAATTTATTTTTGTACCCTTTATACTTATATATATTTACAATAATACCTTTATTTTTATACTAAAATCTAAGTTTTAATTCTTTATATAGGTAATCGAATCGAACTCAAGTCGAGTTTAAAATTTAGTTATTTTACCTAATTCGAGGTTGAACTCCCAAAATAAAATTCAACTGAGTTCAAATCGAGTTTCAAACTTTAAATAGAGTTGAGTCGAATTTAAACTTGACAGTTTGTGGACTCGACGCTATTAGACCCGTAGCTAGTTGATCTCACAAGCTGACACTTTCTTTTGGTCCCATCGATCTTTATATCCTCTCTCAAGTGCTGGTAATGGATACTAAATAATTTTGAACACTGGAGTCGCTCAGAGATAAGTAGATAAATGCTAAATGTCAAGTCCCATACTCTAAATCTTTCATCACTGACCACTGCATAAGGACGAAATTGAAAGGTACCTTGCCATATAATATATTTTCATTGTATTGTTTTTTATATAGTCACAGTTACATATCTGGAGTCACTGTTTCTATTAATTCGGACCGAGTTTGATATAACATTTTAAGACGATTTTATTTTCAAACTCATAATTAATATTTATAGTTAAGGCGAAAGGAGCTCTTATCACTTTATCGTAACCCATTCAACAGTAACATAATCAAGATTTAGTTTCAACCCGAGGTTAACCTCTAGTACCACCATAGTCCACCTATGATTAGTGGCGGAATCGATTTTCTTTTTTCTTTTAAATTGGGCTAGATTTCATCTAAATATTTAGTTCTTTCCGACTTTCCAGCAATCTTGATTTAACTTCTAACCCTGTCTTCACTATAAAATTATGTCCTATTCTTAAAATTTCAAAAAGTTTCAACAACAACTCGGGCTAGAGCCTAGTTCATGTTTCATGTGGTTCCACTTCCACCATTGATCTCTCGGCAGTTCGGATTTAACCTCTCTCTAACTCTCTACATTCACTATAGATTCTATTTCGTTTTCTTGACATTTTCAACGACAGTCCGGACTAAAGTTTACTCTACTTTTAGTGATTCCGCCATCGAGCCTGATTTATTATATTATTGTACAAAATCATTAAAATATAATATATATAGAGAAATAAATAACTCAACTTGCTCTTTCTTCTTTACTGAAAAATAAAGAAAAGAAAGAGATAGGAAATCTAAATATCAAATCCAAAATTCCAGAGCTTTCTCTTTAAAGTCTTCAGATACTTTCAAGATCTTTAAAGCTTAGCTGTTTATCCTTTTGCCCATAACCCTTTTGTCTCTTCCCCCTCCATTTTTTCTTCTATATTTTCCACTCTTTTTATATATATACAATGCAATAATGTTCACATTCAAATGAACCAATAAGATTAAGATCATCATCATAAACATTTAAGATACTATGAAGATCAAATGTGATGGCTGTGACCAATCAGAAGCCTCCGTTTTTTGTTCTGCTGATGAAGCTGCTCTTTGTGATTCTTGTGATCGCCATGTTCATCATGCTAATAAGCTTGCTAGTAAACATCATCGCTTCTCTCTTCTTCATCCTTCTTCTAAACAATCGCCTCTCTGCGATATCTGTCAGGTATTTTTTCTGATCAGTCTCGGTCTTGAATTATTCGAAACACCGGAGAAACGTTTGTAAAAAGAAGCTATATATGAATATAGAGTTTAGAGTTTCGGAAGTCTTTATATTTTCCGAAATATGAGACTTGACAAGTTTACGTGCAGCATAATTCTTCCGCTCTTTTTAAGTTTTAATAGTATTCTGTTTTTCGAAATATAAGATTTGATAAATTTCGGTGCAACATAGTTTTTAATTCTTTTTCAAAAATATGTGCATCAGCTTGATGAGTTTAGTATCATTGAATTTCTAAACTGAATCTTTATTTGTTATGTCATTGAATTTCGAAATATAAAATAAATGTTTCATTCATTATATTTTCATAACTGAATCTTTATTTTTACATCAACTGAAAGTTATTATAGCAATTCAGACATAAAATTACTTATGCCAAAATAAACACATTAAATAACTACACAACTTTATGTTTCCATGCAAGCAATTTTTAAACTAAACTGCTTTAATAATATGTTGTTGATGTAAAAATAAAAAATACAGTTATCAAAATATAACAAATAAAACAGCGGTAATCGTTCTGTAAAATTTATAGTTGAGTAACCGTAAAAAGTTTGGCATTCTAATTGGCATTCTTGGTCATTTTGTGCAAGAATTGGTGTATTTTTAATGATTTTTACATGTTTTTTATGATAATTAATTATTCCAGGAAAGAAGAGCTTTTCTATTTTGCCAAGAAGATAGAGCAATTCTTTGCAGAGAATGTGACATTCCAATCCACAAAGCAAATGAACTCACGAAAAAACACAATAGATTTCTTCTTACAGGAGTCAAACTCTCGGCTTCTTCATCTATATACCAACAAACATCATCTTCTTCCAATAGCTACACGGACTCGACGAAAAATACTAAGAAAAACATTCAACAACATTACAACAATAATGTTAATGCAACTCCAACATTTTCTAATGAAATGTTGAGTTGTTCTTCACTCGAAAGAGCATCGTCGCCGTCTCCATCGCCATCATCTAATGCGGCTTATACGAATTTCGACGACAATGGTTCGATTTCGACGAGTAGTATTTCGGAGTATTTGGAGACACTTCCGGGTTGGAGAGTTGATGATTTTCTTGATCCTAACTCATTTGCTGCTGATAGTTTCTCTAACATTTGGAGCTCACCTTAACTATATTTTTGAAGAAAATCATACTTGGTTTATTTTTCAACAAAGGTTCATTTAGCTCCCTCAATTTAGCACAAAATATCAATTAAGAACAAACTCATGGTTTTGGACAAAAACACCACAGATTGATTAATTCGGCTCATTTTACCCGTTAGTTGAGGTGTTAGAAAATGATTAAAGCATCATATATAAATTGGAGCCGAGGAAGCAAAAAACTATTAGTTTTAATTGTGGTTTTTGTTGTGTTTTGTTCTTTTGTTCTTTGGTTTTTTCAAAAAGCTTGGACTTATTTGATCCTTTGTTCCAAATTCAAGGGCAAAATGAACCTTTATTGATTTATTTTTCGTCTTGTCGAAATAAACTTCCGGGTACCTCAAGTTTCACTCGTGATCAATCTCTTGTATATAGTAATGTTTTTGCAGCTCTCTGTCAAGAAATCCAGGCCTAATTTTCTATAGAAAAATGAATATGTAAAAATTGGAAGTGTTCAGTTTAATATGTTTTTGAATCTATGAGACATGAATCTGTCTCTTTTGTTTTGTTTTGTTTTGTTTTGATGGAGGGGTGTTTTTAGTCAATGATGACTTTTTTTTTCCTCTCCATTTTTCAGTGTAATTTTTCTTGATTAAAATGAGAGTTCAGTGCCAGGTATTTCACTAGTGGAATAAAAAGGCACCTTAACTTCTTTGTTGATGTAATGTGAGTTTCAATGAATGTAGACTAATATTGTGTTATCAGCTTGCTATAGATATTTCTTGTTTTTTACATAGATATTTCAACATGGAGAGCAATATTAGCAGCTTATGTCGTTGGTTAGTTTGAAATAATAATTTATGAAATAGCTAAAGCCTAAGTATTCACTTTATACTTTGTTCATTTTTATATTACAATTGTAAATAAAATATACAAGTTTTTGGAACATAATACATGGTCCAAAGTCTCACAAGCCGACATGGGATATAACATATCGACCCCCCAACTCACTTTTACACCCTTGCATATCATTGATGCACATATAAACAAGTACAAATAAGTACAAACTTAACATAGGTGATTATTGGAGAACAAAATAAATGTGCCAGTTTTTGCTAAATAATGTATGTTTTGGATGGGAAATGAGTTGCACTTGCCAGAAGGGGATAAAGAAGAGATAATTGCACCATGTGAACGAAAAATTTATGGCCACAACTCAACCCCAAGAATCACCAAGCTAAAAAATCAAATGTTGAAAAATCACCATACATTCAAAGACTAAATAGTTGATTTATAATTTAAAATAATCACTGGAAAAGTAGATTGATCGCAGAGTTCTTATTGTACATTGAAAGAGTTTCATCGACGCAGCTAAAAAATGTAAATCTGAATTATGATTATTTGTTTGATATTCTCCTTTTTAACTTCTTGAATACACAATTTTAATTTATTCTTTGATCACAGTATTATTTCTCCATTAAAGTAATATTCAATATTATTGATAAACATTCACCATCAAAGCGATGAAAACAATATCGCACTATTATCACCAAACATTACTATTTTAACTTCTCCGCTTAAAAGAGGACTCTGAAAATATCTTGGCCATTTGAGCCAAGGTAAGTCAAGAAGCAACCATTGATATTGCGGGAACCTACAACTAAGCAATATTTAGCAGTTTGTGTAAACTTGCGATCCAAGAAACCAACTCGAGTTCTGCCATTTTTGACTCAGCAACATCAGCTAACAGAATGTCTAGCAAATAGCATAATAAGCATCAAGATTTTAAATTGAGAATATGAAAATAGATTTGGAACCAGGAACCTTGAATTCTTCGTATACAGGGGTAAAAATGCTTCTGATTGGAAGCATATATCATTTCTATACATTTACTAAGATAGAAAAGTGTATATACTGTTTTTTTCCAAAGCATTGCAAGTTTGCAACCTTTCAAATATGTACTTTTGCATGTACTGATTTTCTTACCTGTCAATTCCAATCTTATTTTACAGCCCCCCAGGAAAAAACCAAAACGAATCAATACATTGATATACCTTTTTGATAATTACATGCACCAATCTAATAAAAGAATCACACCCGCCGTTGCTTCAATATTGAAAACCGGATATCATTTCTATACCCTGCAATAAGAGCAATAAAATAAAGGAGATAAATTCGTCAGTTTATACAAGCCATCAGGAAATCAGATACTAAAAAACACTACAAATTTAAACAAAGAAACGATAGAGATCGATGCATAACCTTTTTAAGGGTATAAACTGCAGTTTTAAGACGCAAAAGCAAAAAGCCTATCTACAATCGTTGTGCGACAAATGGGACACTCGGAGCAAGCTAGCGAACAAGGTTTACATACTGCCAACAGAAACAAAAGAAGAGCTTAGTTGCAAGGCAACCATAGATGCCGAGAGAAAATTATAGTTCAATTCAAATACAAAAAATAGAATGCCTTACAACAAAAATGTCGGCATGGGAGAAGAATTGCAGCAGTTGATGATTCGAAGCACACCTTACATATATGTGAATTGGTATCTCCATTGCCTAGGTATTTGAGTTCTTTATCTTTCATCTCTTGCATTCTCGCCTAAAACCAGAAAAGTGCATATCAAAATTGTTTCTTGGTATTCCCTCAAAAAACAATATTCCTATAGCAACATTCAATAATTTGATTTATTGTTGGAGCCGATAGAGTTTCTCAAAGTGAGAAAAAAATGAAGAAAAATGCTATAAACGATGACATTATTGAAAGGAAATAGATATGGCCTTGTGCAGGAATTTCCTTATCAGGCAGAAAACTATAGTGGCATATAATTACTGAGAACTGAGAGATAATAAAACCAATTAAAGAAAACTGCACTTGAACATTTCCTTAGTTCAAAACTATAAAGTTGAGCAAAATGTCCGACCGACCGAGCCGATGACTTTCGGTCAGTTCGGTGATAAATTTGGAATTGGTCAGTTTGATTTTAGGATTTTGAAATTTCCATTTCTGGTTCAGCTTGAAATTTGGATTATCCAAATTAACCGACCGAATAAACCTAATATTTGATATTTTTTATTTTTTTATAATGTGTATTTATGTCGATTTTAAACGAAACAACCGAATTACTTTAGTTTGGTTTTGATTTTGTTTTTTGTTTTTTTAATCGGTTTGGTCATGGGCATTTGGATGATGGGTTTGGGTTTTTGGTTCGGTTTTAACCGAACCGACCTAATGCTCACTCCTACATAAGTAGATCTAGGTTTATCCTTCTTATAAGATACTATACTATATCTAGATAAGCTTTTGAACTGCAATCTTTTAGAAGTATCAAGGAAAACCCTCAGACAGCAGATAAAGCAGAACACCCAAAACAGAAAATAAAATCGACATGAATTGTCATTACCTTCAAGCGAACAACTAGGGGCTCTTCCAGATTTTCATCAGATGGTTTTGACGCATCCACCATTAGTGTCTCTTTCAGGGCAGTATTTTGATCAACCCCATTCATCTTTGGTTCACTTACATTGATTATATCATTAAGTCTCTCATCACTATTCATCTCATGGACAGCTCCACCCTCCTTCTTTAACTTAGCAACAAGCACCCACATGTTTGCCAAATCATTTTCTAGAGCCTCCTCCCTTTTCTTTGCCTCTTCAGCTCTCCTCCTGTATTCCTCCTCTATGAACTCTTTTTCAGCTAAGGCCGTTTCAAGAGCTGACTCCCGTTGTTTCCTTGCCTGCAACTCCATCTTCAGATCTTCTAGATCAAGGCTCCAAGAGCCAAAGTCATCGGAATGCATTCCTGAATATTCATTTGTTCTACCAGAAAGCCGGCCTCTCCTTCCTGGTCGCATACTATCATTATATTTGCGGTTAGCACCATTAACAGAATATAAGCCAGCTCCCCTAGAATGCATAGACTCCCGAACTGTCAACAATTCCTTTTCCTGTTTTGCATTTTGTAAAGAGAGTTTGGTGACTTCACTAGCTAAGTTCTTTAGCTCAACTGCAGCAGCAGAGGCCAATTCCTTCGCATAAGAAGCTTCTTCGGCCAGTTTCTGATTTTGCACACGTAAACCGCTATTCTCTTCTGATAGCTGAACCTGTTCTATCTTTAGCCTTTCATTCTCAATTTCCTGCTCATTTAGGAAAAGAAAATAGATAATCATATCAAAAGTAGTCATCTTTAGAAATCATAGCAGTTGTGTTCTGTGGGTTAGTATTCATCAATAACGTGGTATTAACATGGCCCAAGTATAACTGTTTAAGCCATTCAAGCCTGGCTGCCTAAACTTTTCTAGAACAGGTTCGGGTCAAATAGCAATGATTTGAAACTTATTTTTGCACTATTTCGTAAAGCCCTCAATCATATGGATAAGTAAACTGCAACATTTCCAATCGTAGCATTATATGTACCGGCATCACTATCATTTGCTAGATGTTACAACACCTTTATAATAAGAGTCTAAGAGTTGTCAAATGGAAAGGGTCACTTGCCATTTTATAGTTCTATGGTCTGTTTGACCTCCCTAAAAAATGCATGAACTTTTAAAGTCTTTGAATATAACTCTACAATATTAGTTAGCTAACAAATTTTGCTTATTTTTTTAATGACAGAGTTCGAACTGATGTCATAGACATGCAATAAATTTGCATCAACACTTCACGACATATTCTAAGTTACTAAAACATTAGCTATGCACAATATGACAACAACAGAGATTGTCAAAAGCTAGTAAATGTCACCATAGTATTAATCACCTGTAACTGGATCTTCTTTTTCAAATCATCAATGCATTGCTCGGAGACATCATGTTCAAAACTTAGTGATGATTTATCACCAGAAGATGAAGCCAGCTGTTGCTCGAGGAGATTTACTTTTTCTTGTAATTCTATATTTGCAGAACACTGTCAAGGAGTAAGCATATGAAGAAATCATGTCTCAAGAATTTCAAACATAAGGCAAACAAATGGAAGCAAAAGAAAGAAACAAAAAATGGCATTCAAGATTAAAAAACAGGTTTACAGCATCCTCAACAAAAATAGTAATAAACTTCAAATAGTTTGTAGGATACAATTCAAAATAGAAAAAGGAAAGTAAAAAAGAATGGAGCTTCAACCTTATTATGTAGTTGTTCCTGGAGGATACGGTTGTCTGCTGTCTTTAACTGCATAAATAGATCAAAATTCATGTGATTATCAAAAAAGGCCAAGTAAAAGCAGTTATCTAAGCATAAAAAAGGGAAAGTAATCATGAACATTATCAAAATTCATGTGATGATCAAAAAGGCCAAGTAAAAGCAGTTATCTAAGCATAAAAAAGGGCATGTAATCATGAACATTTAATAGGGCAAGTAATCATGAACATTTAAAAGTTCAAGTTCTTAGGTGCACCGACTATAGTTTTATTATTTTAACACACTTAGCACGCAAATGTACATTGGGCTTGAAGCATGAACAAACAAGCATGCAGGCCCATCTTATCCTGTACTCAAATATTTTAATTAACTAAATGGGAGATGCTAAGGATCGAACTCTAATACCATGTCAAATAACTAATTCACCGAAGCTGATAGGTGAGGCTCTAAGTGAGGCTCTAATTGTAGTGTTATTATTCTTAACATATACCATAGACCAGAGCTCTGGCAAAAGCTTAATCAAGTAGTGGACCTCTTTTGCCACAGGCGGGAGAAAAATTTAGAAAAAAGAATTAAGTCCATTGTTAGTAAAAAGATAATTGTTAGTAAACTAACATTGCCGATTTACCTATCAACTAACACTGCCGGCTTACCTATCAACTAGCATGACTATTTTAGTCACACAAAAAAATCAAAACTCCTTGTGCTTAATAATCTTGTTTACATGCAGTAAAATATCAAGCATGGTAAAACTCACCTCCAGTTCAAAAGCCTTTTCATTACACTGGGCCATCAATCTCATAACAGTCTGTCACAACACAATTCAGTTAAAAGAATGAAGCAACAATTTTTTACTTTATATATAAATTGAATAAAACAACAGCATGTTAGGGAAGAAAGTTGCAAGAAAATAATATTACCTGCTGCATGTCAACCATTGATGCATTAGCAATTGAAGCCTCGCCACTCTCAATAATGTGCTGCTCTAAAACCCTCATTTGTCTCTTCTTTTCCTGGATCTCACGCTCCAAATTTTGGACCTGTCATTAAGAAAGCGTGCACTTCTCTTCATCGGAGCCTTGCATAATCATGACAATAAATATGCTAATGACGAGTTTGATAAGTTGGGTACTAAAATTAACACATTGACTTCTCTCTTTGTAGTCTAAAGTCTAAACAAAGACAAGCAGTTGTATGATCTAAGATATTAGATATTAATCAGCTGAGAGCAAGACATGAAGATATTTTAGGAGCTAAAGTTAAGGAGCGATCTAACTATGAAAGATTACTTCAGTGAGCCACAATATCGTCAATGGTAAAGCATCTATTTTAGAAAAACTTAGGCTAAGAGGGGTAAACACCAGCTAGTTCCTTGTAATTTATTATCATATTAGTAGGAAGAAAGGCATACCTGAGTCTTTGAGCTATCAGGATTATTCACAGACTGCTCCACTAGACGCTTGAGGGTACTTGTACTAAATGCAATCTCTCCAGCAAGCATCTTTACTTGCTCAACAAGAAGGTCCATCTGATCTTGTGTAATTGCACCCTACAACACATTACACGAGTACTTTCACAATCTTACAAATAACCAATAAAAAGATGAAGACAAGCTAAAGGCAGATCTTTATTACTACATAATGATTACTACTAAAATTATTCCTAGCGTGAGTTGGCCTCTCTTGCATGTACGTTGATGTTATTACGGACAAAAAGGAACCAAGACATCCTTAATTGTTGATATCAGTTGATTAGAATCAATCACGGGGAAGCTTAGCAATATTAGAGAACTGGGTATTCTTGAAAAGGTGGATAAATTCCAAGTTATCTCAAGAACTTCTACTATTGAATTGATAATAAGTGTTCTTTTTTAGAAACAATTGATCAGAAAGTTTGATTAAATGAACATAAAAATGATAAAGGTTCACAAAAAGACGGTCTTCATAGTCCAGTAATGGTTCTCATAAAAGAAAAATAAAACGTAATCCAGTAATGCTTCTCATAAAAGAACAATAAACTGTGGTACATAGACCACAGAAGACTCTGAAGAAGGAAAATTTGAATGTAAAGGAAATTAGAGCCAACAAGAGACGTACATGTATTTTTTGAAAACGAAAGGGAACCAAAATTAGTTTGGATGTAGAACAAGTTTTCAAGTCGAGCACACTACAAGTCATTGATATATTCTATATAAGAGAAGGACTGGCATTGTATTGCTTGGTGCGTCATCTTTAATATTAGCACTAAGCCGTCAGTTCAGTAAGATGTAACAGCACCAGATCAATCCTTCATACTAAATGTCGCAAAAATAAGCAGTAAGACAAATAATAAACATACTGCAGGTAGTTTTGAAGAACATATAAGTTCACCAGCTTGTGTGGACTCGGTAATTGTACTGCTAACAGAGGAGAGATCTTCATTCCACTTGCTAGAAGATCTCCGGTGTTTAAATTCATGAGATGCGTCTGATAGAACCCCGGAAGCAGAAGACAAAGAGTCTTTCTGACTCTCACTTTCTAGAAGTGAAACACCCTCTTTCAAAACTTCCAGTTTCTGATCCAAGAGAAAGAGAATCGTCATCTATTTATATTTTGAAGACTTAAAATGAACATCTGAGACAAGCTAGTAATGTGTATAATTTCGAGAAAGAAAAGTTACACCAAGCTTTAAAAATAGTGGAAGTCAGGAAAAAAAAATGTATGCTCATTTTCATATTTACTAAACAACCAAATGTTTACAAAGAAAGGAGAAAATTATGACAAACTTTAGCCGGTAATGTAACATATTTCAAGAAAGAAGAGTTACACTAAGCCAAAAAAAAAGGAGAGGAAGTCAGAGGGGAAAAAAAGAAAAGAAACTGTAAGTCATTTTCATATTTACTAAACAGCCAAATGTTTACAAAGAGAGGAGAAAATCATGACAAACTTTAGTTTTCACTTTACAGTGCACAAGACTTTATACTATTGGGTGCGGAAAACACGCATTGCTGCATGTCACTAACTCAAATATCAGAGCTGGCCATGTAACTTTCAAAATGTATTTCAATTAGGAAGAAAATGGCATAATTCACAATTAAACCCCCAGATCTTTCAATTGTCTAGAGATAGTAACAAAAATCACAGGT
Organism: Mercurialis annua; assembly: GCF_937616625.2. NCBI lineage: Eukaryota > Viridiplantae > Streptophyta > Magnoliopsida > Malpighiales > Euphorbiaceae > Mercurialis > Mercurialis annua. Next base: position 1,853,814 of record NC_065574.1, on the reverse strand, counting down.
CATAATTTTGTAAGAGAGAAAATAATACTCACATCATCCTCACCAACAGAGTAACTCCGTTGATGACTAGGAACATCGCTAATATATCCAGGAATTACATTCTTTGTAGAGACAAGTATGAGCTTAGTTAACCTCTGTATCCGACTCATTAGAGCAGCTTTGGCTTCTTCTTCTTCCTCCAATCTTGACTGCATCTTCACTTGACCTTCTTCCAGCTAATGATGAACAATGAGGACAATTTAAAAAAATTAATCGAACAATTAAGGAAATAAAGCAAAAGAGAGAATTGGTCAAAGGGGAAGGAAGAATATGAAAATACAAAAAACACCTTTTGCTTTAAGCTCAGAATCTCTTCATGATTGACACCAACTACAATCCCCTGCTTTAATTGGTCAAGTTCCTGCTTGAGAGTTGAGATTTCTTTTTGATACTTCTTAATCAAAGATTTTTCATCAATGATCTGGAAAAAAAGAAAACCACTATCATGATTAGTGTTAATTCCTACGCCACCAACAATCGCATCAACACCTTCAAAGTTGATAGACTACCTTATTCCGTGAGGCATTTATTTCAACTCTTTTTGCCCTGCTAGCAAACTTCAGAGTATTATGAGTTTCCTCAAAATTACTTGATGCGGGAGTAACAGTACAAATTAGCTGTACAACAAATTAGGATATAAAGAAGTTACACTCATTAACCGGTAATTTTTTTGATTAAGAGTGATAAGACATGAATATGATCATTGGAGAAGAGTTTTATTATAGTTAGAAACCAAAAAAAAAAGGCTGTAAATAAGATAAGCGAGATATAGAAATCACTATATGGCGCACATCATGAGATGAACAATATCAATGAAAATTTAATACCATATGTTAAAGTGGGAAATCCCACATTGGTTGTGTGTGTGAGTGGACATGTGTTTATATATTGGTTGGGCACCTCCACTTAACACCAATTGGTTTTAAGATGGAATCTAACATGGTATCGGAGCCTTGTCCATTCACACATTTTAAGTTTGGCCCGGCCCACGTGAGATTTACGTGAGGGGGGACTTTGTTGCTCGGCCCGTACACGCTACGCGTGAGGGGGAGTGTTAAAGTGGGAAATCCCACATTGGTTGTGTGTGTGAGTGGACATGTGTTTATATATTGGTTGGGCACCTCCACTTAACACCAATTGGTTTTAAGATGGAATCTAACACCATATGCAGGTGTGAGCACCAGTCTTAACTTGAATTTGACATAAAATAGGTCATACATGATTAATGGCATAAAAAAATCTTAGTTTATGAGTTAACCACTGATTTTGAAAAAATATTGTTTTCTGAACTCACTGAAACATGTCCATGCCCACTCAATGACGACTGCAGAAGGCGGGTAAGTTTTGAGTCTCGATAAGGAACATGAGATGCCTTCCCTTCACTTAGCTTTCCAATAACCTTCACAATGTAATTAGAAAGTAAATATAAATGTCAAAATTATTATTTATAGGAAAGATTTTTTGCATATAACGCTGTGAAGTCAAAACCTTTTCTTAAGAAAGAAAGACATACCCTACTGTTTTACATTTAGAACTCACATGAAGTAGAGTAATTCCATTTGAACTTATCACTGAGACTATAGATAAAAAAAATTCTTTGACTATCAATTTCTTAATGAACTCAGTTAAAATATAGAATCGTCACCAGTTGCAGGCTTAGCTTTGTTTAATCTTTTTGGAAAACTGAAACCAATCTGAAATTAAGAGTAAGAAAATGATACAAAAAAAGACATATCTTATCATAAGTAGGTACAAGTACGCACCGTTCCAAGAGTTAGAAGACTTTTGTTTATGTAAGCTCCCTCCTTTCTCCTTACTCCAGTTGTTTCGGTTTTTGAACTCTCAGATCCAGCTAAGTCGATCAAATTCTAACAAAAGAAATAGATCAGACAGCAAGATGAGTGCAGCTAAGTAGAATACTGTATTTAGAAGAATACCAAATGAACTTACAAGTTGCGAGAAGACAACACCGTCATACTCGTCGCCATGAGCACTGCTTTCTATCATCTAAAAAAAACATAAAATGTTAGTGAAGGATAATCATAAAGAAATGCAATGAGTTTAAATGTGCAGCTTTGATACTAATTAGAGTAAGAGGAATGATAAGATTCTTATGAGAAGGAAATTAGGATATCTATAAGTCCACCTGGAGTAAGAGTGATTAGATTTAGTTCAGTATCAGGATTTATGTTTAATGATTCTGTACAATCATTCTTTACCACCAAAACAAAATTAAAGTTGTAGAAGGAGATACCAAGTAAGAGAGAAAACAAAACAGGCCGCTGCTATTTCATCAAATAATGTAAGAACAGTTATGCCATCAGTATTTGAATTGAAAAACTCAATATTGTGATGTTTAAGTGCTACTGTAAAAATAGCTGCAAGGCACACATTCCATATATTATCTACAGAGCTAAAAATGGTTTAAACATGATGGATTTGACATTAAATTTAAATCATAGGCAGTATAACATTTTCATTCTTTTAAATAGGCAGTATAACTTATTCGCGAGAAAAACCGCAAGTTTTCTTGGACAATGCTACGCTAGATGTATCTTCTAAAAGGGAAGCATGGAAAGGGGGGGAATTCTATAACAACCAAATAAAGCATATAAAATGAAAAATAAAATACTGCACAAGAGCATACTAAGCGACAAGCTATTAATGTTAGTCGCATAATAACCTGAAGTTTAATCACTTTAAAAGGGTCTATATTATTGCATATATGAAGTTTATAAAAAAAAATCAAAATGAAAGACACTTTACTGCATTACAGAAAACAATCCAAGTTATTTGCAAGGCACCATTATAATGTTAGTTGTGAGTTTAACAGATGTACAAATTACCAGTGTAAAGATGGTGTGACTTCTGCTGCTGAATAAATTAAAGTTATTTGAACCAACATGACGATGCTCTGTCAAGACCAAATATCCATTAGTGTTTTAGCAGAAACTTGCAGCAAGCTAATTTACAAGCAAGAAAAAAGAAATATAGGTTTTATGTGTTGCTACCTTCTCCAGCAGCGATGAAAGAAAGTGCATGCCCAGGAGACAAAACCACTTCTTCCTTTATACCCTCAACATAAGTACCCTATAATCATAGCACAAGACTCGATGAGACAAAAAAACATGAGATACATAGCAATTCCAAGGCCAACATTCACATGTAATGAAATTTTCACAATTGCAGATGAACATATTATTCATTCGCTCCTAAGAAAAATTATATTTTTCATTTGTTAAGGGATAAATATATATATATCTTTTAATCAACAAAGATAGACCTACACTTCTTATGAGCAAAAAACAATAATGATAAAGACAATGGAAACATTAGAATAATGTTAAAATACATAAGTAAAGCACCTGTGCATCTTCTCTAACACGCAAATTTTGACCGGTTGGATCAAGCAAGTCGTTTATCACCTGATATCATTAAAGCATTCATAAAACCATGAATCAAACAATTGTCAATGATAAATAATTATAATTTGCAATTAAACTTCATGGTTGTATGCTTAAATAGTCTCTAAGAGGAAGTAAAGCCACTGGGAAAGAGACTTAAACCACAGAAATTGGATAGCAACAGAATCCTAATGAACTTAAATTCGTGCACTACGCAGCAACTTTCATGGAAAAAAAATTGAATAATTAGGGAGCTATGGTATTGAATAACCATTTTCATGATATTACTGACCTCATTGTAGATTTCAAGATAAGAAACACGCAGTAAGAACTCGCTTCCTGGAGTCTGAACAAAAATGCAATTGGTCAGTCATATCTGATGATGATTAACAAGTATATGACAGTAAGATGAAAATAAGAAGAGGCACAAATACAGTAGTCTCAATATCCGGTAAGGCAGTAAAGCAGTATTAACCCAATACATTACACGTCAAACACCAGAACCCTAAATACATCATTGCCAGCAAATTGATCTCGTAAATTCTAATGATTATTTTAAACACTTCACACCGTGACAAACAATGAATAGTATTTAGTCATTCAGATTACATATGTCAGAGATGTATTATCCCAGCAATTATTGTTACATACTTGCAGAAATCCATGTTATTAGAAATCGACCTCAAGAAGTTATACAGCATATCCAGGACACTTTGAAAGGAGGAAAAAAAGTCAGATGCGCTTAGAACTAGGGATACAATAGTATATCCTAAAGTTTACTTACTTCTTGTATAATGCTGAATACATCCTTTATAGCTAATGGTATAATACCAGGAGAATTTTGATCTCCCTGCACAAATTACAATGAGAAAAATAGTCAAATAAATGAGAGTTGGAACTCGCGGATGAATAACAGTATTTAAGAACTAAAGTTAGAAAACTGAGTAGGATAAAATATATAAATATCAATCCTTAAATATCAATAGCATTTAAAAGTGGCTACATTTTGAAAGTATTAACCATAACAACGTGAGCCCCATACCCAAGCACCATATGCATTCATCATGCTATTGAATTGGGGAAACTATCTGAGAGGACAACAAAACTATGACATTCTATCATTTTGACTAATGAAGAAAGCTACATTGATGAATTGATTAAGTTGTTCCAATTAAACTACGACAAGAGTATACACTATGCAACAATCAACACATTTCTTGCAGAAAACATAATAAGCATCAGCCAAAAAGAGATGTCAATCTCAATTTGTTAAATGTTCTTACATATGCATTTGACTTCATCATTTCCAATAAACAACTAGAAGTCTGTAATTGCCTAATGTAAAAAAAAAAAAACTAATCCAAAAGCACAAACACATTCCGCGTATAGGTTAGCTTAAGAAAACACAAAAGAAAACTCACATGCATAGTGTGCGTCTTTCCACTGCTAGTAACACCATAAGCAAAAACGGTTCCTGCATTATTGTTAAAATTAGAAAGAAAAGAAAAAAACAGCTCAATTAGTTGCTAGAAATGCTAATATTCAGTTTCAGATAAAAAAGTAAATCTGAATTGTAAATGGCATTACCATTAACACCTTCCATAGCAGCCTTGACAACTGGTTTAGCAGCAACTTCATATACCTCATTAGAAACAGAATGTGGTCCAAAAACTTTATCTAAAAATAACAATAAAACATTTAATTCGATTCGATTAGCTGCAATTCAAATAATTAACCTAACACAAACTAAAATTGAAAATTAAATACTCACCAAATGCATAAGCTGTAGCTGGATTATACTCATTCCTAACGAGTTTATCTCCATCCGCATACCACGCTATTTCATCCCCTCTCTGGTACTCTCTATCACTGCAACCACACAAAACAAAATCCAAACCACTTCACTAAACCAAAATTAACCTAAAATCAAATCTAAAAATAGATCCGATCCGATTAATTTCAGATCCATCCGTATTTTTACATACCTCAGCGGTCTAAAACGAATGGTGACAGATATACTATCTCCATTAATCGGCGCGTCAATCGGCTCAGCTGCGGCGATTAACTCATCGCCTCCATATCCTACCGGAGTACGATTATTGTAGCTTCTCGGAGGATACATTGACTCGGAGCGAGACCGGTTCGGAGTCATGGATCGGGGCGCAGCGAAACCGGACGAGTTGAAATACGAAGAGGAAGCAGAAGAAGAGCAAGAGCGAGGTATTAGTTTAGTATTATTATTGTTGAAATTAGACGAAGTCGAAGATGTTGAAGAGTATGGACTTGACGGTTTCCTATACGAAAATGGTGAGCTACTACGTGCTCGATAAGATGATGATGCCATATAACTAACTACCTTTCTTTCAGTAAAAACAAAAAAAAGTAGCTGAGTCGAGTTGACTCACTGAGTCACGAGTTAGCGACTCGGATATCAGAAAAAATGTGGAAAAAACCAAAAAAATTACAGAAGTAGACGAAGAAGAAGAAGAATGAGTCAGTGATATGAAATCACATAGCGTCTGGTTCAACACTGAGTGACATTATTTTCTCCGGTCCGATTCTTCAAGCGAGTCGAGCTGTAATCAAAAAATAAAATATAAATTGTTTCGTCTGCTTTAAGATAAAGAAGTTGCAGAGAAGAAAAAAAATGCTGATAGAGAGTTGAAGGGAGACTGATGAAGAGAGAGTGATATTTTTTTAAAATTTGCTAAAAAAAAAAATGTTTTATTTGGCGTGGTTAATTGTAATGGTGGTGACGTGGACGGTGAGGGCCGCGAAGTAGGGAGATTTTGAAATTAGGCAGTAATAAAAATTTGAGCGGGAATAACAGTGGGGTAATGATATTTTGTTATGGTTGTGATTAGGACAAATTGAATTATTGGAAATTAGCTAAGATTAAGACAAATGGGAATTTAATTGTTAATTAGGTAGGGACTCAAATTCAATTTTTAAAAATTATGAGTAGTTAATTTTGTTTTTAGTAATTAATTTAATTTGAATTTGAAATGCTTAACCTTATTATTTTAATAGTCTAATTGGAGTTTAGTTTTAAAAATTTAGATTTGATTACTTCATCTTAATTAAAATTATATCTAAAATCTAAATGTAAAGTTTAATTTGGAAGGAGTTGTATTTTAATTTTTTAGCTAGCCACACTAATTGTGCTAAAATATCCTGAAAATTCCATAGGGAGAAAGATCAAAAACCAAAAATGGATCCTTAACAAAATCATATGGTGACTAACATTTCATAAGCAAATAAGCAACCATTTAAATATAGTAATTGTTATTTTATGCTAAACAGTTTTTAAATTTGCTTTAAAAAAATTAAATAATTAACATCATACCTTAACATATTACTTTCAAGAATAATAACATGCTCCTGATGTGGACCAATTCAAATTGGATTCAATGATTCCTAATATTTTTAGGCCAAATGTCCTAAAAAGGCCAAACCTTTCATAAAAGTTTCACAAAAGTCATGACCTTTCAATTTTGTCGATTTTGGCCAAAAACAAATTATTTGGTTTCAATTGTGGCCAACTCTCAATTTGATTTCAATTTGCCTATGTGGAGCCTATGTGACGCCTATGTGGCATGCCAAATATTGAAAGGTCCGGACTTTTGTGAAACCAAATAATCCATTTTTGGCCAAAATCGACAAAATTGAAAGGTCATGACTTTTGTGAAACCAAATAATCAATTTTTGGCCAAAAACGACAAAATTGAAAGGTCAGGATTTTTGTGAAACTTTTGTGAAAGGTTTGGCCTTTTTATAACATTTGGCCATATTTTTATATACAAAGTTTGATAGATATGATTTTGGTTCAAATCTAACTTTTTAATATCCAAACTTGATTTATAAATTAAATTTATGTGGATATGAATTAATTTTATGAATTTATGTAAAATTTTATTTAAAATAAAAAATTAACCTGCTCAAAAAATTGGATTGTAAATTCAATCTGGTGGTTATTGCTTTGGGTGGCCAGCTGCCAAGTATTTACATTTACAATTGAAAACAAATATTACATTTATATATATAATAAAAATTGTGTTTTAAAATAATGATTAATTGTGTTTATGTTTTCATTTATGTGTTTGTTTATACAGTATTTTAAATCATAAAAATATATATAATTATTAAAGTTAGTAATATGTTTGAATTCTGTTAATCAAAATATTTGTATTAGATTTTAAGATTTTGACAATTTAAAAATTATTTCAAGCATTTAAATAAACTTTTCATAAAAATTAAAGGGTTTATTTAAACCTTTTACCAAAAATCTTATATTCCCCAAACGTGTATGAAAACAAATTAAGGCTCCCATCATGCTATTGCAGGGACGCCAAGGTAGCCGACCAGGGGAAAGTAGGGATGTTAAATTAAGTAAAGACATGATAATATGTAAATTTGACGAATCCGGATTGAATTTTAGCGGATTCGTGTCAAAAACGTGTCAACCCATTTATGATACAAAATAAATGGGTCGTATCACAGTTTGACTCGCCAACCCATCTAACCCGCCTAATCCGTTTACAAATTATATTATTTATAATAATAAAGAAATAAAATAGTTTTAATTTCCTAAAATTGAAATTAAAAATAAAATTAATCATATTATTAAATTAATCATATTATTATTATTATAAATAAAATTAATTGTACCAAAATTTTATAATTTGAATGTTAAATGATAAATTTGAGGTTAAATTTATATTTGTATAGTTTAAATATTTTTAAATATTAAACGGGTAGTGTTAAGCGTATCGTGTTAGTCGTGTAATTGTATTAATCGTGTTACCTGTTTATCTTAACGTGTTAATCATGTTATGTCGTGTCACTCATTTAAAATTCGTGTCGTTTCAGGGTTGAAGATTTTGACACGATTAGTTAAATGGGTCGTGTTCGTGTTGACTCTAATCGTGTCAACAAAGTGGTTAGACACGAACACGACCCACTAACCCGTTTTGACACCCCTAGAGGAGAAGAACCAGTCTTTGGCTTCTCGCTGGCAGCCGGTGTCACCCTCCTCTGGTTCTGCTCCTAATAAAAACTTACATTTTTTCGGTTTGTTCCACTGTAAATATACTTTAAACGATGAGATTAAAATCTTAAATTTTCAAAAGTTTAAAATCTGAACAAATGCTAAAAAAGCTTGAATAATCTAAAAATATGCACAAACAAACTTCAAAAAAAAACTCAAAAAACACATAAAATCTCCAAAAACAGAGGAATTTATTCGAAAATACAACAAACAAAAATGACTCAAAAGACGATGTTTTCTAGCTACAAGTCGAAATCACCGTATTCTAGGCTCGAAATCAAAGAAACTAAAATTTCCTATCAATAAAATAGTGAAAGGTAAAGGAAGATGGACGGTGGATATAACGAAGAGTAACATGCTTCATGTGATAGGGGAGTGGGTGTAACCGAGTCAATCTCACTCGTGAGTTACTCGAAACTCGGCTCGATAAAACTGGCTCGAACTCGAATTTTTAAGGCTTGTTTAGTAAACGAGTCAATCTCAATTTTAGTGATACTCGGCTCGAAAGCTCGCTCGTATACATATTTATATGTTAATTTGATATATTATTTTAATTTTAAACTTTAAATATTTAATTCATATATTTTTTGTTGATAAATAAATATAATATAGATAATTTAAATTTATTTATATGTATAAAAAAATATAGTATTTAAATATTTATTAACTAATTTAGTTTTGATTTAAATTTATTATATAAAAATGAGACGATTAAACTTGTTAAACTCGTGAGTTTTTAATAAACTCGAAAAGTATTCGATACATAAATTTGAAATTCGACTCAAAAGTAAACGAGTTCAATGTAATTTTTCTCGACATTCAATTTGACTCAACTTCTAAGAGAGTATACTTGAAGATTTGACCCAGTTGGCTAAACTCCAATGACATGTGTATGAGGTTAAGGGTTCGATCTTTAACACTCACAGGCAGTGTGCCTATTTAAAAAAATATCTAACATTAACTCTCGCTAACCCATTAACAATTAGAGTAAACTATCTTTAACAAAAAAAAAAAACCCTCCTAGGAGAGTTTTTTGCCTGTCGAGCTTTCCACGTAGGACTATGTGATACGGGCCCTACCCTCCATGATGTTAATTTGCTATCGCACGGTATGAGTCTTTTTCCGGGCGTAATCGTAAATTCAGATGGAACCGGTGCATGTGATCTATTCACTCGCACTACAAAAGTGTCTCCTTATTCACACTGGATATTTATTCCCTTTTCCATCACCACTTTTTATTTGGGTGGTAATAGGTTTTTTTATAAGGATAAAAGTATATGATATATCATAGACCCTCAAATAATTAATATATATAATAATTTAAAAATTTATTAATTATTAATTTATTAAATATTTTATATGATGTGGTTTCTCAATTTTTTATTAATTTTTATTATCAATTTATTAAATAATAATTATTAAAAAAATATATTGTATATAACATTACTTTTCGTCTTTTGAGAAAATATAGCATTACTTGATATATTAATACTTTAAAATCAATATGCAGGGTTTAAAATTACTACATATAATACTTGTAAATCAACAGAAATTACAAATATCATGATGCAGAAACAGTATTAAATTATTCATGCTGAACCGTTATAAAACGTGATGCTTGTATAAAATATGCACACCACTGTTTATATATTATCTATCAAATTTAAATATAGATATATATATACACACACACACACATATATATATATATATATGATTTTTTTTATCATTGGATAAAGAAGATTTGTGTGAAATAAATTGAATCCATTCTAGCAGAATGTCGTTTAACGTTTATATAACTACATGATTAAGTAAGAACAATCCTCTGACATAGCAGTCTTCCGAGCGAGCCTCTGGCCATCAGTCAAAAGATATTTTTTCAACGGTTGTCTAATATCTGAAATAATTTCGAGAGCATCCGATTTGAAGATAACGTTGGAAATATGTGAATTCTAGCAAACAATAATGCAACAAATCGAGAACTGAACTCATTCCAAAATTTATAGTCATGCAATTTTTTTGTAGCATCGTTCAATAAAAAGAAATGTTGGTATAATTTTTGGCATTATAGTGGTCAGAAGTCAGAACCATTTCCACCATTGGGATGGCCAAAGTGGATAAAAAACTTCCTATAGTTTGACCAATTTTAAAATAATGTTCTCGCTTAATTCAACATCTTATTGGTAGCAACTACTCATGTAGTAGAACCCTAAATAATTGTGTCTAAACAAGAAATTTATGTAATAAATTCTTATGTTATTTTGTTGGGACATGCGTAGGTATTCCTTACCACAATCTCTCAATCATTGTCATGCAGCCCATCTATTTTGATTTTTCACTTATTGATCTTATTCTATTTTCTCACAATAATTTAAAATTATTTTTCTTTTCTAAAACATGGAACTAAGCAGTTTACCTAACAATTTGAATAATTATATATTACTATTTTCTACTAGAGTTTCTGAATCTAGACATGTAGTTTAATATTCTTTCAATCTCAGATTGATAAATGCTATTCTAAACTGCAGACAAATAATTACCTAAATAATTAAATATTTATATATTTTTAATAATTATGGTATAATTAGAAATGTAAACAATTTGAGTATCGAGTTTGAATACAATTAAATTCTCAAGCTCGAATCCGAGTTTGAATGACATCCTCAAATTTAATATGAAACAAATATAATTATATAGAAGTTACTATATTGGATATATATTTTAAAAATATTCCACTATATAATATAAATTCCAGCTAATTAATATGATGCATACTTGAATTTAGAGATACAAAAAGCCATTTTATACATTATAAATTATGTGTATAATAAGTTTGTTTAGGCTTATGAACCTCACAAGCCTCTTTAATCAATCATCTACTGACTCGAGCTCAAACTCAAACTCGATTTCTAACGGCATCCTCGAATTTAATAAAGAACATAATCATTAAAAACTATATTTTTGTAAATTAACTAATTTTATCTAAACTAATTAAATTTTTCAATATTTATATTTGTGATAAACTGATTAATTTGAAGAGGCAGAATAAATTTAGATATATATAATTCTAAGTTTAACATTTTAGAATTAGATATCACTATATTTATTTTTGTTATAGTAAACACAATCATATCATAAAAGAAAATGAAAAGAGATGTGATGTGATTGTTGGTCTTAATAGTAACATAATCCAAATTAAAAAGATGGGTTTGTTTTAAGCAACCAAAAAGTATATAAAGAAAAACTAAAGAAAGTGATTTCCACTCAATCATTAAAATGACTTTTTTTCCATAAAATTTGCACCTTCCATCTTCAAAGAGTAGAAGCAAAGAATAGATCTATTCTTCTCTATGTTGTGTTGTGAATGTTTTTGTGATTCTTAAAGCCTTGATTGCCACATGCAACCTTTCTTTTAGTGGTCCTTTTTAGTGTAGCAAAAGAGTATACAATTCTTTTTCTTTTTCTCTGTTCGGGCTTTGTTTTGTCTGAGTTGTGAGATCAATTTTCTTAGCTGTCTTGCCTCGACTTTGTGCTTGCCATAGTGGCTCACGTGCAACTAAGATGGGATACATTAGCTTCATTAATACAATTAGTAAACTTTATTAAATTGATCTTTTTTTAATTATAAATAGCTACTCACTCTTATATATAAAATAAATCAAAACTTTTTAAATTTTTGCGATGACATTTTATTTAATCACATATATTTAGAAATTAAAGTATAATTTGTTCTATTTTGATTCATCAGTTCGAACGAAACAAATATAAGTTCGTAATACAACAAATTAAATTCAAGCAAATCTATAAGATCATGAATTATAATCCATACAAAAACATCAATACTAATTCATTTTAATGTAAGAGATGGGTCATGTGTGTTAATAACTTAATGTATCAACTTTAAATCAAATATAATTTAAGGTTTGGTGTGAGCTATGATTAATCGACGACACAAGTGTCTAATTTTTTTATTTTGCTTATATTTATAACTCATGATTTTTTTGTTAAAAAGTCCCTTAAAAGTTTAAAATTTATATTACACTTCATAATTAATCTCAGGTTAAATAGTTGAATTCAAGTTGATTTTAGGTTGATATAGAGTTAACTTGTAAATTCATTTCAGTCATAATGTATATAAATATAAACTTTAAATAACTGAAGAGATTTTTGAGAAAAGTAAATTATGGTCACTAATGTAAAGTTTATAATTTATTCCTCTTATTCAATAGAAAAGAGAGTAATAAACCAAATAATTCCATGATGGGCTCTATAGTAGAAAAGGTAATTAATGGACTCTCGGCCTTTAAAGCCCAAACATGTCATCTTTTGCAACTTGCAAGCAGCTATGCTAATGTTGCCACATTGGCACATTATGGGAGGGAGGTTCAATTTTAATTAGGGTAATTTACAAAAATCCCTCAAAAGTGGTCCACTTTAATGTTTTTATCTCAGCTTTTTATTTTTTGCATAAATCACTTAAAATAATAAAAAAGTTTCTATAAATCCCCCATACCTCAAAATAAGTTGGGTTTACTATAAAACTGGACAAGCTTACCTTTATATACAAAACACGTCAACTGAATGCATGCATGCACCATGTTTGTTAGTATAAGTGAATACATATATGCAACATGATTGTTAATATAAGTGAATGCATGTGCGGCAATACTTGTAAGTTTAACAAACTCAATTAACAATGTCTTTCTAATTAGATAATAATAATTGAACAAGTAAAAAAAATTATGAGTATATTCAGTTATTTATCAAGACAAAAAATATATTTAACGTGATAAATAAATGCATGTTTGTTAAATATTTCAATTTATTTTTTATAGAGTAAATTTATAAAAATTTCAATTAATTTGAATTAATTAATTTTAAAATTATAATTAATTTATTAAAATTTTATTTTCTATTAATTTACTTTGACTTTACATTAACTTAATATTAAATTTATATTGTAGTTAGTTTTACATTTATTTTATTTTAAACTTACATTTGCTTTAAATTTAACATAAATTCATCAATGTCAACTTAATGTAATTTTTTTATGAATTATTAAAAATTAAAAATTAACTTGGTGTAATTTAATTAATTTATTAATATTTAAAAAAATTATAAAGTGACAAAGAAACTAATAGTAAATTGAAAGTAAACTATCTATTTTTTCCGCGGTGGTCAGTGTAAAACTTATTGTGAATTTAATGTGAAATCAATGTCAACTCTATGTGAATTCAATACGAACTCAATGTCAATTTAATATAAATTTATTTTTATATATTATAAATTGAAAACTAACATGGTGTAATCAAATTAATTTATTAATTATTTAAAAAATAAATTTATAAAGTTATAAATAAACTAATAATAAATTGAAAGTAAACTATCTAATTTAAAAAATTAAAGTTAGTGGATTCATATATTAGTTTATTTTAAGTTTATACTGAACCGACTATCGTATTTTTCTTTTTAATTTTGACTTTCAACTTACTATTATTTTATTTATCATTTTATACTTTATTTTTAATAGTATAAATTTTTAATAAATTAGAGTAAGTTAATTTTAGATTTATAACCAGTTTACTAAGAATTAATTTTAGATTAGTTTTTATATTGAGTTGATATTGAGTTTACATTAGGTTCATATTGAGTTTATATTAAGTTTACACCAACTATTGTGGAGAATTTTACAAAATTTACTTTCAATTTATTATTAGCTTATTTGTCACTTTATAATTTTATTTTTAATAGTGTAAATTTTTATTAAATTAGAGTAAGTTAATTTTAGATTGGTAATCAGTTTATTAAAAATTAACTTTAGACTAGTTTACATTGAATTGATATTAAGTTTACATTTAGTTGATATTTAATTTATATTGAGTTCACATTAGTTTCATATTAAGTTTATATAAAGTTTACACCAACCACTATGGAAAAATTTAAAAAATTCCCTTCAATTTACTATTAGCTTATTTGTTACTTTATAAATATATTTTTTATAATATAAACTTTTAATAAATTAATTTGATTAGAGTAAAGTAATTTTAGGTTTATGATCAGTTTACTAAGAATTAATTTCAGATTAGTCTATATTTAGTTGATATTAAGTTTAAATTGAGTTTATATTAGGTTCATATTGAGTTTATATTCAGTTTATACCGACCACTGCAGAAATTTTTTAAAAATTTTAATTTTCATTTACTATTAGTTTATTTGTCATTTTAGAAATTTATTTTTGAATTAATAATAAGTTAATTTGATTAAACCAAATTAGTTTTAAATTTATAGCAATTTATATAAAAATTATATCAAGTTGACATTGAATTTACATTAAGTTTACACCGACCACCACATAAAAATAGATAGTTTAAATTCAATTTATTATTAGTTTATAAGTAACTTTTTTAAATTATTAATAAATTTATTTAATTAAAATAATTTAATTTCAAAATTAAAATAAGCTTATTAAAGATTTACTTTATACAGTTTACTTTGAGTTTATATTAAGCTGACAATGAGTTGATGTTGAGCTTTCACTGAAATACATTGAATTTATACTGACCACTGCGAAATTTTTTTAAAAATTTTAATTTCAATTTACTATTAGTTTATTTATCATTTTATATTGTATTTACATTGACCATAACAGGTCGTCACCATATATAAGACTATAAATAATTTTAATTTAAATAATATATAAATTTCTTTAATATAAAATTTATAAAATTACTATTAAATATTAAAATTAAATAAAAAATAACAGACATGTGACTTTTAATTATAATTTATACACTTTAGAAAATAAGAACAATATCAAATAAGGGATTAAGAAAATTTGAATTAAAATTAGTCAATTAACGTGGTAATGCATGCTCTTAAAATGAAGTGACAGTGCATGCTATTGAAAAACATGTGATAACGCATACTATTATGTGAGCAGGTAAACATTAGCAAATAGAGGGAAATTATAGTGTGTGATAAAAACACAGTAGAAAAATATACTTAAGGGATAAAATAGGAATGACAAGGACTAAAAGGTAGACATGAAAAGAACTTTTAAAATTTGAGAGATTTTTGCAAAAAATAAAAACATGAGTCACTAACATAAAGATTTGAAATTTTGGGTGATTTGGTGTAATTTTCTCTTTTAATTAAGACTTCTAAGTTTCAATAGATATTTTTATATTTTTGTATGACAATTGCCATTTGAATAAGTTTTTGTATATAATGTCACAATTTTGTACATGTTTCTAAATTTTCTAACTAAATTTTAATTATCTCTAATTTTTAAATAAATTCAAAATATACATAAATTGTTAAGTTTTTTATTTGCCGAGATAAGAATATTTCTATAGTGGCTCTAGCTTGAAATTTTAAGATTTTTAGAGATAATTTATATTACAACTTACTCTTTGCGATCTATAATATTTATCGCATTTAATTTGATATAAAAATTAAAAAAGTTATTATTATATTTCAATTTTAAAATATTTTTACTAAATTAATCCTATTTTAAAATTTGTTGATATTTATGAGTATTGTTTTTATTTGTGTTACTGTATTATATTGATAATATAATTGAGATGAATTTAAAAAAATAGCGGTAAATACTCTTTTAATATTATGGACTAAAAATATTTATCAAATAATTTATATATAAAAATTTTATCAAATGCAATAAATATTAGAAGCCGAAGAGAGTATCAATTAAAAAATTGTCGGTATGAGGCATTATTTTTTCTTTTAATATTATAGTAAAATCAAAAAAAAAAGATTAAAAGAAAAAAAGATAAATATGCCCCTAACGTTTGGGGTCAGGATCAAATATGTCTTTAAAGTCTAACAAGGGACAAATAAGCATATAAGCAAATAAGCCTTTCTCCCAACGACGTGTTAATAATTATGCATGGTGTGTAAATTTTGCTGATATGAAGAACGTAAATCCTACATGTCAATCCTAAATTCACGAATCATTATAATAAAAAAACTATTTCAAAACTAAAAACTTTAAAATCCTAAATCTAAATCAATCAAAAACTCTAATTTAAAAAATTTAATTTTACTTTAACGCCTTAAGTTAAGATTCTTAATTGATTTGGATTTGAGATTTTAGTTTTTGATTTTGAAATCGTTTTTTTATTGTAAAGAGAGCCAAAAAAATACAATTCGTGAATTTAAAAACGCCATGTAGGATTTACGTTTGTCATGTCAGCAAACTTTACGCACTGTGTACACGGTTAACATGCCGTTTAGAAGAAATACGTATTTGTCTCTTTTTAAAGACGTTAGGAGCTTATTTGTTTTTTTAGACTTTAGGGGCATTATTTGCTTCTGACCCCAAATGTTAATGGTATATTTTTTCCTTTTTTCAGCGCTTCGCCCTGACTAATCTGGATCGATCCGCGTCGCACACCTAGCATGGTGGGTAAGTCTGCTGGTGGAAATTTTCTGCATTCACGACATTAAAATTCTTAATCTGCAGGAAAGGAAAATAAAACAATATGTTAACAGTTAAATTAATGCATTTTTTAGATTTCGTTGGGCAGAAACGCACTCCTTATCCATTGGAAAGAGCTGAACATGGCCTGCTCAGTTCACCACCCAACGCTAGTTCTTCCATTTATCTCCTCCGCAACATCTCCAAAACACAGTACTTTTTTTTTCTTTTCATTTAAGTTGCTAGAATCTAATTAAAAATGAGACCATTTTAATAACTCCACTAATACGATATTTAAATACTTTGATCTCATTTCAGGGCAGTGCAGTTTATGGAAGATTTTTCAAAAAGCTGAGCTACATACTTTCACCGCAAGCAAACCAAGAATCAGACCACTAATGGCTGTTGCAGGCAATAAAGATACACAAAAAAGTAGAGAAAAACTGTATCTGGGTATGGATTTTGGAACGTCTGGTGCTAGATTTGCTCTTATTGATCAACACGGCACTATTCATTCTGAAGGAAAAAAAGAATACCCTCTTTATCAGGTAAATATTTTCCCCAAATTTTATTTATATTATTTATGAATTTTAACATTGTTAAGGGGATTTAATTATTTTGACGGTGTCATTTTAAGATTTTCTATGTTAAAAATGAAGTTTCATGTCCGAAACACCAAGTGTTTGACGTTTCCGTATCGGGAAATGTTGATTAAATGAAGTGTCTGACGGCTATCTACAGTTACTGAGGCTTGTTTATGGATAATTAGAATAGAAATTTTAATCTAGTCATTAGCAAAATAAATTAAAATTAATTAGAAGTTTAGTGATATGCAGCTTGAATTAGTAATGGTGTGATTCCAAGTAATTTATCTTATCAAGTAGTTTTAGAACCTTGGTTGTGTTGTGTAGATAGAATGAAGAAAGAATAGACTGGGCGCGTTCTTGGAAAACGACACTTTTCGCTCTACTTGAAGATGTTCCGGATCATCTTCGAGCCTTCGTTGCTGCCATATCTATTGATGGTACATCTGCAACTACTATGATTGTACACAGGTAATTGTTGTTGATTTGTTCATTCTCGATACCATTTTCGTTATCCAAGTGATTGCTAACTGCTAAGTTATGAATCTGGAATGTTACCATTACAGCTCTACAGGAGAACCATTATGGAGACCATTCCTCTACAATGAGAATTGTCCGGATGCATTGGATTTTGTAAAGTCTATTGCCCCTGCTAACCATACAGTTTGCACTGGATCATCTACACTATGCAAGCTTGTTTCCTGGTGGAACAATGACGATTCAAATAGAAAATCAGCACTATTATTGCACCAGGCAGATTGGCTTTTATGGCTTCTTCATGGAAAGCTTGGAGTGTCTGATTATAATAATGCTCTAAAGGTTTACTTAAAAATCATTGTTCTTGTTGGATTTTTGGTTTTACTTTTTACAATTTTCTATTTGATGCGCGTTCATCATTTGTGTCGAACAACATATTATTTGCTGCAGGTTGGTTATGATCCAGAAGTTGATTCCTACCCGCCATGGTTGCTTGCTCAGCCGTTTTCACAAATTTTACCATCTGTCATAGCTCCAGGAACTGCAATTGGTAGTCTAAAAGAGGATATTGGGACCCAATATGGTATGCTTTTCTTATGTGTAACAGAAATCAGAGTTCATTCGTTTGGAATTGTAATTAGCATTCTCGTTTAAGTGATAACAATAGTAGTGCTAGTCTGAGAGAAGACTAGCTTCCACAGATCTGGTTGAAGTTTCGGTTAAAAGAATTTAATCGGATAGCTCAACAAGCTAATTACTACGTACTCATGACATAAAGATGTCTGTATATTAGTTATCTTACTGTACTGTCTCGACTCTCAAACTAGTCGTTTAGAAGTCATACAGCATTTGAACTTGACAGTCTTTAAATTCCATGCTGCTTTCCCATATATATGGAAGAATCTTAAGGAAACTTAACTAGTAAAATTTCTGTATCTTGCCGCTTCATGTAAAATTTCTTGAAGGTAGAACTGAATATCAAGCTGAAGCTACAATCTGATAGAATATTTCATAATTCAATACTTTATATAAGATACATACTTGCAGGATTTCCAGAAGATTGCATTGTTTGCGCAGGAACAACCGACAGTATAGCTGCTTTCCTTGCAGCAGGAGCGACGAAACCTGGGAAAGCTGTGAGAAGATTATTTTTACTTTGTATTCTTTTCGCGAAGCATGCATTGTTATCTATAGAAGGGTATATAGTCAATTATATGATATTAGATATATCATGTCAAGCCACAATAAAACATGTGAGACTTGTCCAGAAAATGAAAGTAGTTTAATGAAAATCAACAATGCTTGCGTTTAGGTAACTTCTTTGGGTTCTACACTTGCTATTAAGCTGTTGAGCACTAAGCGAATTGAGGATGCACGTTTTGGGGTGTATAGCCATCGTCTTGACGATAAGTGGCTAGTTGGAGGTGCTTCGAATACCGGCGGAGCTGTTCTTCGACAAATTTTTACGGATGAGCAATTGGTTAAATTGAGTGAACAAATAGATCCCTCAAAAGCTTCTCCTTTAGACTATTATCCGCTTAAAGCAGTTGGCGAGAGGTTTCCTGTAGCAGATCCAAATCTGTCTCCCAGGTATTCAGGTCCTTTTTGCCATTTTTATAGAAGTCCGAAAGTGATTTCACATGTCCTGTTTGATCTACACTAGGTTCATCTTTTAGTTGATATTATGATGTATTGCATTTCTATGCAGGTTACATCCAAGACCAGAAAGTGATGTTGAATACTTGCATGGAATTTTAGAGTCCATTGCGCTCATAGAGGTAGGTAGACTAACTTTTCCGTATAAACCAAGTTCGTCATCTAGCATTATCAACCATTCAATAAACGTATAGTATTTGACATTATTTACTTGAACATCTAATCGCATTTGAGCTGTGTTAAAATATTACATTAGTAATTTTTTTTATTAGACATTCAACTCAATAATGCAAAATATTATACATATACATATATTTGATGACGACGAACTGAATTCACACAAGAATTCTTCGGTAGTTCGTCAAAGTACCATTTATGTTCCAATGTTAATTGGTTATGACATACTTACAGGCGAAAGGGTATAGCTTATTAAAAGAAATGGGAGCAACCCAGGTGGAGGAGGTGTTTACTGCCGGAGGTGGTGCGAAAAATGAGAAATGGACGGAGATACGGGAGAGGGTTCTCGGCTTGCCTGTTAGCAGGGCAATGCAAACAGAGGCTGCCTATGGAGCTGCATTATTGGCATTCAAAGGTGCCCAACAGTAGACTATTTTTAACTATCATTTTTATTTTCAAGGGTATTTTCACTTGGAAATAGAAAAATTAATTCATCAAATGTATATCTCATTTTTCTCAAATTTATAGTATGAAAAATGAATTGATATTGCAAAGAGGAATACGAAACTATTTAGATCTAATATGAGAATTGATCAATCAAACGAACAATATGATAGAATATGATTAGGAATACAATTTCTTTTAGAAAGTTCCGATTTTAAGTTTCGTACGGGTTAATATGAAAAATCGTCCGTTAAAGTTTTAACCCTAAATTTGCCCCTCTTTAACATTATTTTCTAATTAAGCCACTAATATTTTTGTAGTAAATGTAAGAAATAAATTACTTTCTATTGTGATTACTATCAGTTTGCATAAAAAAAAGATGAATTGAATAAAAAAGTGAGTCTCCTTAAAAAAAAGAGACAAAAGATGGAGCAATTCATTAAGAAAATACAAAACAAATCATAGTTGAACTAACATTAAGTTGACAACTCTATTGGGACGGAGAGATTATAAATTAAATCGAATGTTTTTCTTATATTAAAATATCAAATTAAATTTAAATTGCAAGTGAGCGGATTCATCCAAGGTTAGCTATAATCACAAATTTTGACGGCAATTGCAGGAAATGGGATGGAGCATTCGGCGTCAGACTCGAACAGAGTGACAAACAAAAATGAAACTACAAAGAAAAATTAACGTCTTTCAAAATCAAAGCATTAAATGGAAAGCCGCAGATATATTTGAGTTTCCAAAGAACATGATGACCTTCACCGATATTACCTGCCACTTTCTCTTTCAATTTCTTACTATAATTAGTAGTATAATGCAAAATAATGCTGCATTCCAGCATCTTCAAATTCATATTTATATGTTTTAATAAATTTTAAATGTTTTTTTCTACTCTATATCTATATGTACTTTTTCTTTTCTCTAAATATAGACTTTCCACCGGAGATTATTTAGGAACCATCATCCCACCGGTTAGATCTACAAATACAAGATTCTTGCTTTTTATATGGAAGATCAACTTACGAGTTTGATATTTCTACGACTTGATATATGTCTTTTAGATTTATAATAGATTTACGATTTTTTTGTTGTATTTTTTTAAAAAAAATAGTAAGTTACCATACCTATTCATCTAGATCTATATATGGATTTAGTTTGTTCGATCGGGTTTGTAATATATGGTTTTCGGTGGCATCGTATGTAGCCGAAATGCTCTTTCTTTTTATATTTATCTAGCCCAATGTTGTGGTTAGATTTGAGATTCTTGTTGTCAATTTTATCATTAATATTAATTTATCTTTGGCAAAAAAAATTAAATAAACTTTATTTATGAAATTAAAATAACGCTGCCACTTGATATTTATAATTAGATTTCAGGAAAAATTTGATAAATACTAAAACCCAATATTTTTAAATCCGGACCGGAGATTGAACCGGCTTTATTCGGGGTTCAAGGTTCGACCGGGTTCAACCAGATTTTTTAATTATAATAAATATAAATTATTTAAATATAAATACATGTATTATAAATAAAAAATATGATAAATTAATTAAATATTTTTTTTTAAAAAATATTATGTAAAATAGAATGTTAAATGTTTAAGAATATAAAAAAATATTTACTCCTACCTAAGCTAAAAAAATATCTTTTTATTTTAATAATATTTTTATTAAATTAAAATTATAAAATTAAAATTTATAAATAAAAACATTTAATATTTTTATAAATAATAACACTTAAATTAAATAGCCAAAATTAATAAATAAAAATATGAAATATAAGTAATAAATAGAAAATATGAGATATAATGCATACGTTTGTTTGGGTGAAATATAATACTCCTTCCGTCCCAATATAGTTGTCCATTTTGGCAAATTTTTTGAAATAAAGGATCAACGAGCTCCCTGAACTTATGACACAGGATCATCTAAACCAATTTTATACTTTTTTGAGCAGTTAACCCCAAAAACTCTTCATTTTTGGGTCAAATAACCCCATAATTTATATTTTTATTTCAAAAAAATATATTTAAAATAATTCTATCGCAACAATTAGGGAAGTATCTAATTACTTTTTGTATTTCTCACCTCCGATTTGTATTCTACACATTTTAAAATGTACAATTATGAGACTATTTGACCTAAAAATGAAGAGTTTTGGGGCTAGTTGGTCAAAAAATATAAATTGGGTTAGATGACCCTCTATCACAAGTCTAGGGGGCGCGTTGACCCTTTATTCAATTTTTTGTCTAAGAACTCTTGTCCACATTCAAAAAGTAACAATTTTAAAAACCAATCTTCATATTCTATCACTATTTAAATTCCACTAATAAAGTAAATTGAATGTGAACCTTACATTAAATGAGGGTATAATAAAAAAAGTAGTCAAAATTTTAAAAGTTTCATTACAATAATTATGTTTTCTTAAAATGTGTGATAAAGACAAAGTGGATAATTCTATTAGGAGGAGGGAAAAAAATATATATGGGAAAAAAATGATAATGTATGAAAGAGAAAAAAATGTGTGTTTGTATAAAAGAGGGAAATAAATAACACATGTGAAGTGGACATGTCACTGTGTATGGAGGACCACATAAATATTCTATTGGCAAATAAACTATTTTTTGATCATTTATTTTAAAAATTGGGTTTGTCTGGTTTCGGTCAAAAACCGTACTTTTTCGGTTCAATCCGTCTATGACGGATTTTTTGAAACTTTGACTTTGATGTTTAAGCGGACCGGACCAATGACCGGTTCTTGGTTAACCCGGTTCGGCCAGACGGTCTGGTCCGGTTTAAATAACATTGCTAAAATCTAAAATATTTCTAGAAAAATCAAGACTAATTTTTTTTAATATAGATATACTACTGTTAAATAATACTAATATTTATAATAATATTTTTATTTAATTGCTATTACTATCGCCATCTACCTCCCTGACAGCTGCCATCTCAGACCATCGTCAACTGCCACTGCTTACAATCAATTTTAGTTTGTTCTTTCCAAATAAAAAATTACGTCAAGTTTACTTTCAGTTTAGCTTAGTAAACAATTATTAGTCCATTTTACTTTAATTTTACTTACAAGTTTAAATTCTTTTTAAAATAATTGACCGATAGTCTATTTTATTTTATTTATATTTCAAATTTTTAATAAATTATTTTGAGTTAATCATCCGTTATTTTCATTTTATAAAATTTTAATTTTTTTAAAAAATATTATGCGACCGGTTCTTTTATGAGATTATTATTAGTTAATTAGAATCAATTTACTATTCATTTATTAAAAAAATATATTCTATATATGCCGCATATTACGATTTGGCCACGTCTTTGAAAGTGCAGAATTTTGTAAAAAAATTAATGTAAAACAAATACAAATTAATATTTAAGTGCTATTTTGATATAAAGTATAAAGGTTAGGTATGCTTTTGGCTAATAACCGCCAGTTATGCTTAGTTGACAAATATTTGTGTGAATAAATTCGTCACGTAGGTCTGTGAATTATTTATTAAAAATATGACACGTGGCATAATTAATATTAACAACTAATCATTTAATAGTTTTATGTTTTAAATAAATTAATAAGTTATTTAATAGTTGGTTATTTATATTAATTACGCCACGTGTCATATTTTTAACAGATAGTTTACAATTCTACTTGACGAACTTAGTTCACACGAGAATTTCTCTGCTTAGTGTATATATACACTCCAAAATCTACTTATTCTCTCAATTAACCGGAAAAAAAAAGTTTTCATCTCCTTTGTCTGTGTTTCTTTTTCCTTTTTTTCTGAGAGGAATTTCTTTTTCCTTTCACTTACCAATTCTACTGGTATGGCGGTTCAAAGCAGATTAAACCCAAGAGCTGCCGAGTTTTTTCCGGCCAAACTTCTGGTTTATCATGTAAGCCCTTCTCCCCATCACCACTTTAATCTATTTTTTCCATCTCCGATCAATCCTGGTCACAGCTCTATCTACTACTCTCCTGTTCTCCACTACAGTAATATTCACCGCAGTAACGGATTCTTACTGCAAAACCACGATGATCACATTCACCGCCGCTCTGTTAACCCTCCGCCAGTGAATGAGCCAAGCCCTAATGACTCGGTTCAAACCAGCTCTAGTAACCTCATGACCCCAACCCAAGTGTTGCATGAACCGAAACCGGAGATAGAGGTGGTTTCTAGAGGTGGTAATACTAATCCAAAACCACCGAGCAGTAACTGTAAAAGAGGAGGAGCAAGAAAAGGAGGGTATTATGGTAATGAGAGAGCAAAAGGGTATAATAGTAATGGTAATTCTAGTAGTAGAAGACTGCATGCAAGGTCTAGTTTAGGGTTTCGTTGCAGACCAAAATCATATCCTGTTGTACCAATTCAATCCGACGGTCACTGTACTACTGTCATGATCAAGAATATCCCCAATAAATACACGTATGAGTCCCTTCATATTCCAAAATTTCGTTTGTTTTCTATTTATTGCATGTTTTATTTTGGTCTTTTTGAAATTTGTTTGGTTCATTAATTAATGTGTTACTTTTGCAGCCGTGTTTTGCTGATGGAATTTCTTGATAATCACTGCATGTTGGAGAATGAAAAGGCAAATAAACTCCAGAATAATGATAGAATCTTGTCAGCCTTTGATTTCTTGTATCTTCCGATGGATTTTGAGTACGTTTCTTTAATTTATTTAATTAATACTCATTAAACTACTTGATCCTTTTCAATTTATATAAGTTCATTCTTTTAATGGTGGTGCAGTAACAAGGTCAACAAGGGCTATGCATTCGTCAATTTTACTGAGCCAAGAGCAGCATGGAAGTTTTACCTCGCAGTAAATAACAAACACTGGAGTCTTTTTCAATCTGCCAAGATTTGTGAAGTAACTAGTGCAAGACTCCAGGTATGGTTTCCGGGTTTAAATTTCTCGACGTTTTAGATTACTATCGTTTCATTTTTGATCTTTTGTTAACCCAATTTTTAATTTTCGAAAACGTTAAGGTTATTTTAGCAATTTCGGCTAATAATTACTTATGTCAACGAAAAAGTTGGATAGCCACGTAATTTTTCGTCTGCCCCATAAGCAATAATTTCGCTGCTTAAATTATCGAGTTGCCTCCCATCGTCAGAAAAATATAAATTATACTAAAATGAAATAAAATAAAATAATTATACTAAAATGAAATAAAATAAAATAATTATACTAAAATGAAATAAAATAAAATTGTAAAAAAGACTACAACTCAAAAAATGTAACCCTACTCTTTCATATGCATGTATAGAATAGAGCTAATCATCATTTTTTCTTGAAAATTGCACCAAACCTATAACCTAAGCCCTAAAACTAAACCTGAAAACCTTCTGTTTGTGTGTAAACAGGGAATAGAGGAGCTGGTAAGGCATTTTCAGGGCTCATATTTTGAGTGTGAAACTGATGATTTTCTACCAGTTTGGTTCAGCCCACCTCGGGATGGTTCCAAGGCTTTAGTGAAGCAGACGATCATAGGGAGACGTGTATCGGGCCAGCATCACCAAATCTAGCTCTTCAGATTTGTTGGCCTTGCTGCTGATGTGACCATATATCATCAAGTTTCAGTTTCAGTCACTAGCTAGTTAGTCAAGTGAAGTGGTAGTTAGTTTTCGGTTTACTGTTTACTGGTCTAGTTATGTTGGTTATTAGCTAGTTTTTGTTGCTTGTACGATGTGTATGAGCAACCATACGGGTCATGTATAGCAGTATAACTATGAACTACCCAGTGTAATTGTGATACATTCCTACGTGTCGCAATTATATTGGGTAGTTTGTAAAGAACAGCCAATGTCGTCTCGCTTGGCAGTTACTGTTATGTATGAATTTGTTTATATGTTAGGGTTTGGGTATCTACGTTGTTCTTGTTGAGAAGATGAAGAAGAGAGGGGGTGGAGCTTGGCACCAGCCATGGAAAGGGCAGGTGGTGGGGTCCACCCTCCTTGTGTCATGTGGATGAATGTTTTGTCTGTCTGTAATCTGTATATGTAATGAAATGTAGTAGCTTTCTTTTAATTTTATTGCTTTTTCCTGGATGATCATCTTCAGTAGTATACTAGTATGTTTGGAAATTGCAGGTTAAAACTTAATAGCTTAAATTTGTGCATTTTAATGTTCTTTTTTAAAATATGTACAAAATAAATAAAATTTGGACTTCGTGAGTCTCTGTCTATTGTCGACCTTTTAGGCTATCGCAATCAGAGTAAAAAGCTGGTTCAAGATATACAGGTCCTAGTGATGGTATGAAAATCTTATAGACCAAACACATCTAGTTTAAGGGTATTCTAAATTTTCAATTACTTGGTTTATTTTTTATTTTTTATTTGTATTTGTATTTAATTTATTTCGATTTTAAAGGATTTTTTTGGTTGGAAAAAAGAATGTACACTCACCATGAATGTGCACTCACCACAATTTTTAGGTGCACTTAATTTGACATTATGGCAATTGAACTATATCATCAAAATTTGAGGAGGGATAAAATAACTTAAATAAGTAGACAAATGACACAAAATGCTCATACTTTTTTCTTATAATTAGACTAAGACTACTTTACAAATTAACATTTCTTTTATTTATATCAAGACTCAATCACGTAAAAATGCTATATTTTTTTGACTTTTTTTATTTATGGCCAAACTCTTAAAATCGTTATTTTTAACTCATTTTATAACTTTTAGTCTCAGTTGTAGCTATTTGTTCAAATTAAATTGAAAAAAAGTTAAATTTATCAATTATATCGTTTCATAATGTTTCAATTAACTTTTATCTTTAATAATTTCAAATGTGTGCAAAAGGTTCGTATAAACTTTTTTATGCTTCAATTGAAATATATGACTACTTTAAAATTGAAAATTGACAAAAAGACTAAAATTGAGGATTTTGAATATAAACAGAAAAGATAAGTAAAATACTTTTCAATGTGACGTTTTATATCAACTATAAAAATTAGAAATTTTTGGCTAAAATTTAATTTCACATTGCAATAATATTACAAAAGTTAAAATTATATATAGTTAAATGAATTTATCTCATATATATATATATATATATATATTTTATTCAAACTATAGCTGTCCAACGTTTATACCATTTAAACTACAACTCACTAGTATTATATAGTTAGTTTAAATTAATAATTATCTTTTCAGTCTAACATAAGTATCCAATAAAATTTATTATTTCAATAAATATTATGCCAATTGTTAAATATTTAAATTTTTTTCGAGTTATTTCTAATTTTTATATTATTAAAACATTATATTTAATTTTTTAGTATAAGTTTTTATTTAATTTTCTCTTTTCGAAATTTTCTCCTTATCCAAACACGAGATAAAAAAATGGCACCTACTTCAGTACTTTCGCCTCCTTCCTAAAACCTCCATCAATCAGTCAGTCAATCAGTCGCCTCCCTCACTCTACACTAATGGCGGTGGTCTTATCATCATCAACAACCACCACAATCCATCTCCTCCACCGTTTCCTCCGCCCCCCACCTCCCCCTCCACCTCTCCTTTCATCTTTCTCCGGACCCATTTCTTCTTCCTCCTCCACCACCACCACCACCGCTAATTTCACAAACAAAAAACCTCTCATGTTCCTCTCAAATTATCAAAAAAACACCACAACTCCATTATTTTCTTCCCTCCAGTCTCCACTAATCACTCCTCATTCTCTCCTCTTCGCCAATTCCATCTCCACATCTCTGTCCAATCACTCCATTTCCTTAGAACAAGAACAAGAACAAGAAGATGACATGGCTGATGACGTGGATGATGATGAAACTGAGCTGGAATTGGAAGATAATGGAGGGGCAGAGGGGTCTTTGTCTCCTAAAGAAGCGGAGAAGGAGAAAATTAGGTTTGAAGTACCGAATTTGACAGTGAAAGAAAAAAAAGATTTGGCTTCGTATGCAAATAGTTTGGGGAAGAAGCTGAAGAGTCAGCTGATTGGAAAGTCTGGTTTTACTGATAATGTTGCCACTTCTTTTATTGAGACTCTTGAAGCTAATGAGCTTTTGAAGGTATTTTTAAGCTTTGTTTTTTTTCTACTGGTTATGTAATTTAGTGGTGATTGTGTTTGTTTGGGTGGTGCTTTGTGGTAGGTTGAATTTTTAACTTAGGATAATTTGCTGAAAAATAAATTTTTTATCTTGGTTTATTTTTTTTGTGGTATTTAATGATGTGTTTGTTTAGATGGAAAGCTGGATTGGTTATGAATTGATTGTGAATTTGTGGCTTATGCCAAGTTTTTAGGATCAGTTCTAGAATGCTATATACTAGTAGTCTAGTTCCATTCTCATGTGTTATGTGTAATGTAATCTCATTTTAGAATAGTTTCCTGCTATGTTGCACGAAAACTTAATAGAGTGATGCGATTTGTTTACGGAAATGCTTCTAAAGTTCTGAAATTTTATATTTATAGCTTATTTTTAATAAAACATACTACTAGTTTTGTTGTTTTCGTTTCGGTACAACTTGATGATAGATCTTCTGTTGAAATGCATCTTAAAATCATTTGTCAGTGACTAGGTAGCACGGACACCTCATTCAATAAATGTTTTCCTTTTAGAAACGTGTCGGAAACTTGGTGTTTCAGATGGGAAATCTCATTTTTAACATAGGAAACCTTTAAATAGGGTCGTTTGTCCGTTTCCGTGTCCAAGTGTCTCGTTTCTCTGTGTTCGTGTCTGTGCTACCTAGGTTAGTGATTTTTCAAATTTTAATTTGAGCAAGCATTTCATTAGATTATGCAAATTGCTGTGAGTGTGTATTTGCATATTCATAGCTGTCCTGGTCAAGCAATCTGTTCTACTTTTTGCATTGGTGAAGACGGCAGAGTTGTTTAGTATGCTAAGACAATGATTGAATGCTCTGAACAGATCAAAATACACAGGACTTGTCCAGGGGAGCTAGAGGATGTGATCCGGAGTTTGGAGGAAGCAACTGGGTCAGTGGTGGTTGGTCAAATTGGTCGAACAGTGATTATATACCGACCTAGTCTTTCCAAAATGGAGGCAGAGGAGAAAAGGAGACAGGCTCGCAAAATGTATGTGAGAAAAGAATCAAGATTCAAGCCTATAACACCGGTAAAGACAAGAGAAAGAGAAATTTCCTTTTAAGATTTCTTTTGATGAGCCTTACACTGCAAGAAATGATATTTTGCTAATGTTTATAATCTTTATTGATTGCATTACTGAAGATGCAGCGAAAAGCACAAGTACCTAGGTTTTCTGCGCGTGGCCAACGTGGAAGCAGCAGGACAGCCCAGAGCTGAACAAGAATATTTGCAGGCGCTCTTTTTGCAATTGTTTAAGCCGAGCCTATTATAAGACTTCCTTACATGAGAAATTTTTTCGCTAGTCATTACATTTTGGCAGGAGATAATGATTTTCAACTGAAATGAAGATTTAGTTGAGCTTATTGGTTATCGAGACAGGATCTCTTAAACCATTCCCAAAATGGATTGAAATGAAGGTTAGTCCGCTTGGATGGTACTGTTTGTAGTGTAGCTTCGTAGCTAACTTTTTTAATTGTTAAGCTGCCAATATGAACGAGTTGTCTCTCTGTCCCTCTCTCAGATAATTAGAAATATTTGCTCATGGATTTGCAGAGCTTAGTGATGTAGTTTACTGTACTAATTCCACAAAAAGATTGAGTTTACATGGGAATTCAAAGAATGTTGCTTGTATGTTTGACATTTTAATACATTTGTCTTATGTTTTTATGGCGAATCAAGTTTTGTATTACAGCGAGAGTTTCATAAACAACATTTAAGTTTAATGACATATTTCCCTGAATTAATATGGGAAAGCTTTTCAAGTTCTAGTATGCACTATTTGCAGCTTCAGCCTTTCCGGTAAATCAACTTTAGCCTCATTTAATCATTGAAGAACTATATTGTAGGAAAACTTCTCCAGTTTTTTGTGATATCCAGATTTGGTGTTTTTTGCTTTGGAGTTTTTGTTTCCGTGCAACAATTGTGATGCTTGACCTTCATCGGTGACCGAGGCTTGAACTTTTTAAATAATTCTTGAATATGATTTTATCCATTATTCTTATGGACAACTATGTGGCTTTTAGCTTCTGCAATTCATGCTGACCTAAATCTTCAGAGAAAAGTATGCCACTCGGGGAAAGAAGGCGTTGAAGAGTAATGAAAAACCGAGCCTGAGAAAATAAAAGTTACAATGAATAGAGCTAAAAACACTCCTCTAAGTAAAGATTGAAACTTGGCATACTTATTTGCTGAAAATGTTCATCTTACCCATTGGAAACCTAGGAGTGTACACCAGCATCCTACCAATCCATATCCTCTGCTATTCACAAGCTGACATGAACAAGCAAAAGGGACATTGGTCATTTCTAATGTATAAGTGTATAATGGTACATTACATTTGGTTCCAATGAATTCCACAAATTTCCAAATTCATTTGTAAGTCATTTAATAGTTCTATCTATTAAGCTATATAGAATTGATCAGTTTTGAAGTCAAATGAATTCATTTACAAATAAATGAATTGTACAAATAGCATTGAACCAAGCAACGTGCAAAAATAGTTTCAGAACAGAGCTTGTCGAGAAGTGAATATTTACCAAGAGCACTAGAGCACCCACAGAAAAACATCCACTCATTGCCATGCTAAGAAATTTGAGATCCCGGCCGGCCTGCATTCATACAGAAATTCATGATTCTGAAAGATACACACACCAACCATTGCATACCATCATTTGCTGACTCTTCCTTAGCAAAATAACCAGAGTTTAAGAAACTCAAATTAGAAAAAACTTAGTCACAAGAATGTTTTGAAACTCATATCGAGTTATGTCAAAATATGATTATGATCAAACATACCAGCAAAGTTCCTTCAAAGCAGAGAATGCAGGGTGTCACAGCTAGTGACATAAAGAATGGTATCAGTACTTTGTGCATCTGCATAGAAATTACCACAGCATGAAAAATAATTAGATGTCAAAAAATTACACCATCAATTATCTAATGTTTTCACCAGGAAACTAAAACCTTATCAATTGAGTATTTGCTATTTACTATGTCGATTTATTTCATCATAGTTCAGTTCATGTTTGTTGGTAATATAAAACTTTGCATAATAGCAGAACTGGCATGACTGCCAATACGGATTTGGTTTACTATCCAAGAAAAACAGATAATATTGGTTGGAATCATTGTTGCTGAACATGATAGGGTTATATACAGACTAGACCTTGCTGAAAATGTAGACCTTAACCAAGCGATATGGTGAATAAGGGCCATATAGCTAGGAATTAATACAGCACTTAGTTAAGTGTGAAGCTTCACGTTCTATTAACATAATTCTAACTGTTTTACTTTTTGCTATGTTTGTAATGTTTTGGCATCCATGGAGAGTGTATTTTCTAAAATTTGTATGGATGAGAATTAACCTCTTGGATAATCTTCAGATCAGGAGTGAAGATAGTCGGGAACAACCAAGGAACAGAAGTTCCGAAAATTCCTAAAAGCAATCCTAGTATGCTTCCAATGATCACCAGTGATTTCAGCAGCCTTCGAGCCTGTTACATACACAAAACTTAGTCACATACTTTTGAGCAAACAAAAACTCAAGACTTTCGTTCTTTCATAAGAGAAAATGCCACAATCCATTGGCATGAAATACAAAAAGGCAGAACTAACCTTTTCCAAACTCCGATTGGTTCCATACATTAACTCGGGCATGAATGACTGTGCAGTTTGAGAAAGTGGTTCACCCCAAACTGTACAGGTCATGAATGCTTGAATCATAACCTAGCAAGTCAATGCACGTAATCATCAGTTTTCACATTTATCAACAAGAGGACATGAAAAATGTAGCATGAGTGAGCATAATGAACCTGATGAGCAGCCAAGCTAAGTGTGCCCATGGATGTAGCAAAATATACAAGAAGTGAGTAGAAAGCCACCTGACAGGTCCCAAAGCCTCGTTTCCATAAGTATAATCACAATCACAAAGAAAATTCCGTGGAATCTAGAACTATGAAGCAAACCTTTGAAATCATCATCACAAATACTGGAGCAGCAATCCCAAATATTGTCACTAGATCGTTGGGTGATGGAACAGAGATGGCATAAGCATTATATCCTTTCTTGTTCAGCGAGTTAATCATCATATAAGCTGCAATAACCTGAAATATTCACTGATTAGTGATAAATTGGCAATGAAAAATGATAAAACTGCCTTTAAATCATCAATCCCAATCCCTGTTAACTCATGTTGACTAAATATTGTGGGATTGAATTTGATGATTTTATCGATTATAAATTCAGAATGTTTAATTTTGCTTACTTGTGAAACCATCGTTGCCCATGCTGCACCAGCAATACCATAGTTTAGAAACCTGCAAAGGACTATATCACCAATGCCATTTACTGCACTGGCAACTGTCAATGCCTTCAAGGGTCCCCATGAATCTTTCATGCCGAGGCTGCGAAACAAAGAGAAATATTAACACAAAACATCATCTTTTAACATCCTCGAAACATTTAAGTGAGTAAAAATAGCAAAACACTGCAATCCAAGAACTAAACTAAGGGACTTCTAACACATTTAGGAGATAATACATGGGAAAGGTATAGTGTATTTCCACCTTGCACTTTGAGCAACCCATCCAATTAGAATTGCAGGCCAGGCTAAACCTCGAATCTTCAGACAGAAAGAAAATCAAGATTCAGATTCTTTTTGAAACATATATAAGACACATGTATCAAACAGATAAAAGTTTTCTTTTTTGTATTATAGAAATCAACTAAAGACCTATGATGCAAACTTATACTTTTTGCACCAGAAATTTGTAGTAATGAAATGCAAGGAGTATGATAATTTAGGATTTGCGGTCCTCCCATTAGATCTTTCTCAGCCTTAGAATGCCATTTTTCATGTGCACCAATCACAAGCTTCTATTTACTAAATCAAAGTGATGTCGCAAACTCTTCCGTGAAATCATATATTGTTTGTTTAATATTGACATATAATACGCAACATTCATTAATTCATGATGAAAAATGTGTAAGACACAACTAGCTTATAAAGAGAACGAACCTGAACATATGTGTTTGCCACAGGGACAAGGTGTAAATTACTTGAACCTGTAAAAGCTGAAAAAGAAAACAGAAATTTATTGTCAATTATTGTACTCTGCCATTTGTCAAACTGCAAATATTAATTAGCATATTTGAAGTTCAGTGGAAAATGACTAAGAAACAAAAAGCTGCACCACCAGTCTCTATTACCAGTTAATACCGATGCGCCACAAAACTTGGTGAACAGAATCATTAGGAAGCCGCAAGTCAACGCAATAAAGAGCAGAACAGATAGGTTATGCTGCACTTCATTTGTATCCTGTCCAATTGTGCACAGTGAAACAACCACTTGGTATCATATATACTAACTAATTCTGAGTTGACATACTAAATAGAAGGTGAACTGATCACAGTGTTGGCAGGCAATGCATTTTCAAGTGTCAAAATTTCAAAGTATGTCTTTTGACTTATTGTCATCAACTACAACTATAAGCTATAGCATTTAAATCATGTTATAATAGCCTGAGTAAGTAATGTCACCGAAACGCTAAATCTACAATTCTTCTAGCCCAATTTCTTGTAACAGCCCCTTACAAGATTCAAAGTTGATTCAGCAAATCATCACATAGAATTCCATCAAAAGTTGAATCAGGTAAAATTTGAAGTCAAGCATGGATTACCACAAAGAACTTCTAGTCATTCTTATTTCAGTCATGAAGTAATAAAAAGATGCCGTTCCATCATGTTGCCACCTAGGTAGCACGAACACCTCATTTAATCAACTGTCCCGTTTTGGACACAAAACTTCATTTTTACACAGGAAACCTTAAAATAACATCGTTTCGCCGTGGCCGTGCTCCCTAAGTTGCCACAGTAGGTAATTATAAGAAGCTAACCTGTTTGGCAAGGGAAGTGGCAACCATATTCGAAGTAGAAATCGAAAGGAACATGAACACATAACTCATACTATCAGACAAAACTGTACCAGGACCTGCTCAATACAAACTTTCACTTGTCAAAACATATAAATATTTTCAGCTCATAATCATATGCAGTCAGTTAAAATTACAGCTTTTACATATATTAGCAACTAATCAGAAACCAACAAATCAAAGTTCAAAATTTTAGAAATTACCCAAAGCAGCAAGCTCAAGGGAGCTTCCTTGACCAATAACAGCAGTATCAATCAAACTCATCAACGGCCCACAAATCCACAGCCCAGTAGCTGGTGCAGTAAACATCACAATCTCTTTAATTTGCTGCCATATACTCTGACTTTCCATTCCTTGTCTGCTTCCCTCCACTCCCATTTCATCTTCTTCTTTTTCATTTTCATTCAAGACTGAATCTGAAGCAGTAATATTCTCATTTTCACTTACAATGTCAGTGAAAAGCTCTTGACTTGGACTTATGCAATGAGTAACAAGCTTACTTCTTGTAGAACTATGGTAATTTGACTGAGGTAGAGATAATGAATGTGTCTTGAAATGAGGTGAAGATTGAGAAAGGGTTGATCTTGGAATTTGGGTGTGGAGAGGAGTGTGAGAAGGACGAAGAAATGAGTGGATTTGCATTGTTTAGAGTAAGAATTTGAACTGAGAAAAAAAATGGAGTTGGGTAGTTTGATGTTAGGACAAAGAAAAATTTGTTGACATGAAGGAAAAAGCAAAGCAGTATAAAGGGTCAATATGGTTCCTCAACTTGAAACTAAAGGTCAAATAACTCACTTTCAGTTATTTTCATCAATTGAAGACAATACTCTCTATTTTCGGATCAATTAAGGACAAGATTATACAACAGACGGAATGACTAAATCATTGACGGAAATAAAAGTAAAAGACCATATCTTTTGATTTTCAAACATAAAAGATAAAAGTGTGAATTATAACATATATATATGGGGGCCTCATAGTAATTTGCTCAAAATTAAATAACTCACTTTGAACCATTTTGATCAATTAAGGAGAAAACTCTTTATTTTTTGATCAATTAAGAACATAATTATATGGTTTGAACAAGTTTAGGGATCGGTATTGATTTATTTTTATTTTTAATTGACTTAAAAGTACAGAGTATTGCCCTTAATTAACCGAAAAAATACAGTACTTGTCCTTAATTAATTAAAATCGCTAAACGTTAGTTATTTGACCCCGAGCGGTAAGTTGAGGAACCGGATTTACCCTTTATTGATAAAAAAATTGACATGTGGTTCATGTGTAATTTTATAGTTCAGGCTTTGAAAGAGTCCTTGTAAGAGAATGAGAGCCACAGAGAAGCATTGACGGCTAAAAAATGTCCATCGTATCACTATACATGTAGAACGGAGATTGGGCCAAGTTTAAAGAGAAAAGAGACAATATTTCAATAATTTGCTGAATTTGGATCGCAAACTAGTTCCTAGATGGTCCCTTCTCTCGAGATCTGCATGCCCTGTCCATTTGTCCGAACAAAACACAACAAGCAATCAAACATTGAATGAGATTTAAGCTACCATTAATTCATTGGGACAAAGTAACATACAGTTGCCATTGATATAGCAGACCTTGAAGCCTGTCAAGAAAGCATATCACAGCTTGAAATAATGAGAATTTAGGACAAGTTTCTGCTGGTTTTGCAGATCAGGTCCTGTATAAGAATTGAACACTATGTGTAACCTAATGATTCTGTATTTTTCCTTCATGTACTAAGCTAAGCAGCTTTTAGCTTCTCCATGTTAAATCGGCTCAAGTCTTCCGAGTACAATACGCCATCGGGAGAAAGAAGTCGTTGCAGAGCAAGGAAAAACCGCGACTGAAAAAACAAAAGTTGGGGATTATAGTTAGTTAAAGAACGAACGAAAGGGTAATTGCAATCCTTGAACTGGCGCATCAAAATCAATTAACTCACACTTAGCCATTTTAATCAATTAGGGACAACATTCTCTAGATTTTTGTCAATTAACCTCCAAATCGGGTCATCACGGTCCCTGAACTTGTTCATTTGTACAATTTGAAAGTTAATTAACCTAAAAATAGAGTATTGTTCTTAATTGATGAAAATGGTTAATTGTGTGGGTTTTAATTGACCCTGACATACAAGTTCATAGACTGCGATGACCTCGTTAAAGAACGGTGCTGCAGTAAAACAATCATGCAACTGGGACTTTTAGACTCACCCATTGAAATCCTACTAGCGCGAACCAGCAACCAGCCAAGCCGTATCCTCTGCTGCTCACAAGCTGTCACCAAGGAAACACACTTAATGCCCGGAACCGGAAAGAATTCTGAAACGAAACTAGGGGACCGAGATTAGATCTTTACCATAAGTACAAGGCCACCGAAAGCAAAGCATCCGGTCATTGATAAGCTAAAGAATTTTAAATCGCGTCCAGCCTGCACAAACAAGCATATATATAAGAACATAAGCTGGTTTGATTTGTGCATGTTCTTATATGATACCTGTTTCGGATTCTATTTCTTTCAATTAAAGAAATTTTATTCAAACACAAGTGATGATATTTCTTTTTCTTACATTGTTAACAAGTAACAAATCATTTACAAACTTTATATTCTTATTCTTGAACGTCATACATATTTGTATACCCTAAATAATACTACTTTTGAAGAAAATATTAAAAATATTGGTTGGTTACACCGTTACAGTTAAAAAAAGGTAAACAAATTTTTGTCTGTCAAATTCAAAATTGATCAGGAAAGGCATGTCCGAGATTTGCAATGAATCATAAATGCATGAAAAGAAAACATTTGGATATAAATCAAGCTCGACATACCATCAATGTTCCTTCGAGGCTATGGGTGCTAGGTGTCACAGCCAAAGCCATAAGGTATGGCAACAGCACTTTGTGCATCTGCATGAACAGATAATACAGTAAGAAATATATTCTTAAACTTCACATCATTGGAAAGGCACTGAATATTACATTCCCATTCATAAGCAACTAATATTTCCACAATTCAATTCCTCCCTTATGAACTCAGGAGAAACAGAAGATGCCCAGCATAAACGTAGAACTATAATTGTTGCCAAACTCGTAATAGCAAAATAAACAAGACGCAAAAAATAGAAATGAGTGAACAGAGAAAATAGACTGCAAAAACAAGAGCTAACCTCCTGTATGACGTTTTGATCAGGCGTAAAAAGATTGGGGAAGAACCAAGGAACAGATGTTCCAATAGTTCCCAACACCAATCCTAGTGTAGCTCCAATTATCACTAGCGACTTTAGCAACATCCGAGCCTGTTTCATGTTATAAGCGTTTTCAGAAAAGAATAAGTAAAACCTGCTAATCTTTTAACTGCAAATCGTTCATTATTCATTCTTATACATTTATCTGAGGTGAGAATAATAGTCCTAAAGCTATAGTTCTGAAGCATCACCAACCTTTGCCAAGCTTCTATTGGCACCATATAGCAACTCAGGCATAAATGACTGTGCAGTTTGAGAAAGAGGCTCACCCCATACTGTACACATGCTATATGTTTGAATCATGACCTACAAAAAACTTTTGCAGTTTTCGGTGAGTACATCATCAGTTTTAATTTGTAGAAAGCCAAAGGAGAGTGCAATTGGATTAGCAAGTATGAGTACAAATCTAAACCTGATGAGCGGCCACAGAATTTGTGCCCATAGATGTAGCATAATATATAAGTAGAGAATAGAAGGCCACCTGAAATGATAAATCTCAGATTATGGAAGTGAGAAAATTGGACCAATAAAGATACAAATATTAGAAGTCTCAAGTAATGGAGCTAAGAGCACCAAAATAGATCTATGAAATCAAAATGTACCTTTGACACCATTGTTACAAACACTGGAGCTGCAAGCCCAAATATTACCAAAAGTTCATTAAATGTTGGAATAGTAATAGCAAATGCGCTGTACCCTTTCTTGTTCAAAGCATCAATCATCATGTAAGCTGCAATAATCTAGAGCATATGTAGGTAAAGAGAAGGTATACCATTTTAAATTCACACAACATGGCTAGAAAAAACACAAGATAAATAAAAAAGAAGTTTTGATCATACTTGAGACACCATTGTTGCCCATGCAGCACCAGCAATTCCATAACCCATATAGCTGCAAAGAACTACATCGCCAACAGCATTTACGATACTAGAAACTGCCAGAGCCTTCAGAGGTCCCCAAGAATCTCTCATCCCAAGGCTGAAAAAAGGGAAAAAGAAAAGCCAAGATAAAAATTGTAAGGATATCAGCAATTCATACTTGCAAGAAACTAACAAATAAGAAATGAATACTGGAGAGGCACTAGATAAAGTTAAAATAAAAATGTTAGCATGGGAGGAGAAAGTAGAATTTGGTCGATAATATGACTATTAAACTTAGAAATAGAGATACATTCAAGAAGATATTTCTCATATTATGGCATCCAGTATAGAAGACCATTGGTTGCCAAGTTACATACATGCATAGTCATCAAGGAAAATTTGGAAGAAAAGTTTGAACTGGTTCTTACCAAGTACCAACAGAAAGAATTTACAGCCAGGCATAAAACGGTTTCTAAAGTAGTTAATATGCAGTTTTAAACACCAACGACAGTTACATGAAAAGCCAACCAAGGAGAGCGTTTAATAAAACAGGAAAGAAAAAGTCTGGCAACCTAATATTAGGTTATTGACTAGATACAGTATAGAACAGATACGGCCTAGAGCATGGCATAGTTTTCACCTTGCACTTTGAGCAACCCATCCAACAATAACTGCAGGCCAGGCAAGGCCTCGAATCTGCAAACAGATCGAAGAGTTTTTAAACAATGAAACTAGAGTATAATCTACAATAATTGACTAGGATTAAGATCTCATGCAGTCAGTCTAGCTGAAGAATATTTATCCTTATAGGTGTCAATTTCTATATGAGGAGTACAAGTGATATTAAGTAGGCACACTACACTACACCTCAACAAATCAATTCGCTCCTTACTACAGAAGGCAGTAATATATAAGAGCCTTTTTTATCATTAAGCCAGCGGATCGAGGAAAACCATCAAAAAGAAACTGAGGACATTTTGATATTGCTATTATCTATCTTCTGTAAGTTAACAGTAGGGTGAAACAAAGATAGGCACGCATGGAAGAGCTTAAACCTGAACATATGTATTTGCTGCAGGTACAATATGTGCATTCTTCTGTCCAGTAAAAGCTGAAACATTCAGAAAATTACAAGCCGTCATTCATTGATTCAGATATTCCCACTATTCATCTCACAGTATAAAGCTCAATATCACTTTAACAAAATTCGAAAAATAGAAACAATATAGAACAGAAACTCGATCTGCAAAAAACATAGAATCAATAAAGATCTTTACCAATAATTATTACCAGTTAACACCCATGAACCAAAGAATCTTGTAAACAAAAACATAAAGATCCCACACACCAAGCCAACAAAAAGAAGAATAGATATTTGATGTTGAACTTCATCTTTATCCTGCGTGAACATAATCAAATCAACAAGCCAAGTCTTAGCAAAATAATAAGCGTGAACGAATCATCAACAACAACAATGTTTAACTAACTACGGATGCTTCTTATAAGATTACTTATGATATCAGAATGTGATCCTCGCCTCTATACCTTAATTCCCAACTGATTTCAACCCTAAAGAAATTGATTTCAACACTCATTTAACATATTTTTCATCCCACTTTAAACAAACTGGCAGAACTCATAATAATCAATAACAGCAGAAAATTAACCTGTCTAGTAAGGGAAGTAGCAACCAAATTCGAAGTGGCCACAGAAAGGAACATAAACACATAGCTCATATAATCACAAACCACAGTACCCGGTCCTGTCAACAAAAAAAAAACAATTAAACCAACTTCAAACACACATATTTATACTCAAAATTATTATTTTATTTTGCATAATGTACCTAAAGCAGCAAGCTCAATTGAGCTTCCCTGACCAATAACAGCAGTATCAATTAAACTCATCAATGGCCCACATAACCAAAGACCTGTAGCTGGCCCGGTAAACATTACAATCTCTTTCATTTGTTTCCATATGCCCGCCCCAGTTCGCCCCACCTTACCTCCGCCCAGTACGGCCACTTCTTCTTCAAACTGAGCCATGTCACCGTCATTATCTCTCTGAATTTCTTTGCTGCAGTTATTATTATCATCATCATTATTAACTACATCTTTGCTTGAACTAACTATACAGTTACTTATAAACCTATTCCTTGGAGTCTTTATTGAATTATAAAGGCGCAATTTTTCTTGTTTTTTATAGGTAATTAAAGATTGGGAAGAGT
Source organism: Mercurialis annua (assembly GCF_937616625.2). Classification (NCBI taxonomy): domain Eukaryota; kingdom Viridiplantae; phylum Streptophyta; class Magnoliopsida; order Malpighiales; family Euphorbiaceae; genus Mercurialis; species Mercurialis annua. The sequence goes on along the minus strand of NC_065574.1, from coordinate 1,813,182 downwards.
AATGATTGTGTTCTCTAAAATTAGGGGTTTTAATTGAAATTAAAGAAGAAAAAGAGTGATTTAGGGTTTTGATTAGCATTTTTTTTAAACAGTATAATTGGGGAATTGAAAAGAAAAATTTGAAAGATGCTTTATAAGGAGGCAAAAGAAGAAGCGTGGCGCGTTTAGTTTCTCTGCACATAACTGATAATTGCGTCCAAAATCAAAGAGTAATTTTCATATCTGGTACCTAAACTTCCGTCTCTTTTACACCAAAGTCCTTATATTTAAATTTATAATAAAAAAATAACTTTAAAATAATCAAAAGAAATACACATACATTTTTTTTATATGTAATAATCATCATTTGTATAAGTTAAATAAGTCTATACAAATAGATGGAGAGAGGATATAGTTATATTTAAATTAATTTTATTTTTATTTGAGCTAGTTTACTATAATTTATTTACATATATATAATTATATTATACTATATATAAAAGTTAGAATTGGAAGCACAAATTTATATTTTAAATTATTATACATTAATTAAATTGCACTGAATGTTGATAATTAAAAAAAGTTATATAATTATTTATTTATCAATAAAAATTTACTCCTTCATTTCCATTGCTAGTTCATGAGTTTGATTCCTCCCACAAGCGCTCCCCCCTCCCCAATTATCAAAAAAAAAAAATTCCACTTTTATTTTATACAAAAATTAAGAAATCAGTAATCAAGTATGTGTATGTTTTTTCACTTTACCCTTACTTTAACATGACTAATAAAGAAGGATGAAAAAGAAAATTTAATGTAAAATTATTTGTAAAAATTAATTTTTTTTTTTAAAATAGGTCATTTAAAAAATGAAAAGTGGAACTTCAAACATATATCGGTATATATAAATGAAGCAAATTTAGTAATTAATAAAAACTTCAACATTTTAATCAATTAGTAATAATTTTAATAGTTTCCAAATTCATGAAAATGCCAAATCCTAAGCCGTCTAAATTTCAGCCTCTATGTACATGTGGAAGTTTTTTAGTCTTCTTATTTTCTATCTGGGTGGTGGGTGAAATTGATTTGATTCAATCAAATTTCTCTAAGGATCAAAAGAAAACCCAATTAGGTATTTTCGAAAGGGATCAAATTGTAACAACAAGAATTAAAAATGTTAAAAATGGTAAATGAAGCAAATTTCTTGAGTTTAGGGCAGTTATATATAAGGAAACTGATTTGTCATTTTATTTCGTAGGATACAAGTAATCTATTAATTGGGGGGAGAAGTCATTACAAAGACGTAGTTAATTATTCAAATTATAGTTTAAATTATATTATTAATTTGATGTGAATTAATAATAATCAGATCAAATAAGCCAAATGACAGTCTTTGTTTGTCAAGGGCAAAAGACAGTGACCAATTAAAAAAATTAGGATTAGAATGCTCTCAAGTTCATTTGAGCTTTAGGAGGTCATGTCGAAGGTTTTTTGCTCCATCGTATTCTAATAAACGCGATCTCTTCAATTCACCATTGCAATGTGTTATGGAGGAAACTTGAACTTATTGCAAATGCATCGTTTATCACTGCAGATTGACATAAATGATCCTAACGCAGAAAAAACATTGAGCAGGTTGGAAGCAATTAAAACAGAAAACTTGCAGTGAATCCGGGCTCTTAAACAAGAAGTTTGTCGAGTAATTCTTTGAATATGTAATATGTAAATATTTGTGTTTGGCTTGGCTGATCGATATGTTTGATTCTGGCAGGAAATCTTTCATAAACAGTGAGCTAAAATATTATTCAGCTCTTGCAAGTTTTCCTATCAACTTTATGAATTTCTTCTCTCAAGTTTATCTGTTTCTCTACATTTGTTACACAGGCATTTGTGATTAACTTAAAGATGTTGGAGGCGAGAATGCATCAGAATTCCTATATAGGACAGCTTCATTGGCATAGTTATTAAAGGCAAAGGCGCTCCGAGGCTCATAGGAGTCCTAGTGTCTGTGCCGCAAAATTTGCACATTTTAAAAGCGTTTTTGTTTCTTTATTTAGTCCTTGCAATTTCGAAAATAGTTTTATGACGCCCTTCTGCTAATAGAAGTGTGTTAGTGTGGTGCACTCTCCGTTTAATATAGGAGTCAAGTAAAACTGTTTTTAAAAGTACATGAAACTTCATAAAATTGTTTTTAAAAGTAAATAGACTAAGTAAAATTTATGCTGATAGAAGTGCGGAAGTGTAGTGCACGCTCTGCTAGTATAGGGGGGTCAAGTAAAACTGTTTTTAAAAGTACATGAATCAAGTAAAAAAAATAAAAGAATTTCATAAAATTGTTTTTAAAAGTAGATGAATCAAGCAAAATGTATAAATTCAGGGACCAAATGAGTAAAAGTGTACACATGGAATTAAAATATACTTTAATTATATTACACATCAATTTAAAATATATATTCAACGTTGTTAGTTCTTTTTTTAAAATAATCAAAACTATAAGTCATGTTTGAATGTTGAAATTAATTGATGCTCTATAATGTAATAATTATTTGTATTTTTTTATAGAAGAAGGTGATGCACCAACATGGATCCACCATATCATTATTGATTAAACTATATTTCTTGGTTTGATTTTGGAATATTTGTTTGTTAAGGTTATATTTTTTTTTTCCTGCATGGTTTTGGCTCATTGAAAGTTTCAAAGCATAATAATATTTCAGTAAACACAAATCATTAAGTGGCCTAAATGAAGGAATTGAGGGTTGTGTATCATATAGGTCATTATCGATGAACAGAGAGTCAAACTTGTATCTGATTTTTTTTCAAACGCATTTTAATAAAATGCTATGCACAAAATAGACCTTAAATTTAGGTCAAAATAACCATTTTTTAACTTTTTCAAAAAATATTATTTCTGATATTTTATTAAATTGACTACTATTCATTTCGTTAGTTAACCATTCATTTGAATTGGTCAAATAACCTAATCATATAAAATAAAATAATTTGATTCCAAAATTTGTTTATTTTTCAAAAAAAATCATAAAATAGCAAAAAGAATTGAATACACATTAAATCTGGATCATAATTATTAGTAGGATTATACTCAATGTATGATCATTTTTATTTTATTATTTTATAATTTTATCAGCAAATTCTCTGATAATAATAATAAAAATTATTATTATTATTTTTAACTATTATATTTTTAGTCATGTAAAAAATAGTAATATAATTTTAAAATTTACAATTAAATTTGTTATTATTTAAAATTTTAATTATATTTATATGTACATGATTAATAATTTAATAATAATTATAAATTTTTTATTTTTATTTTTTGGATTTTCACTATTTTGTATATGTTTTTAGAAGAAAAAAAAATTCATGGACAAATTAAATTTTATTTTTGGTAATTTAATTTTTTTAATCAAATAAATGAACATGGTTAATTGACAAAGGAATAGTAATAATTTAATCAAATATGAGATTTTTTAAATTTCTTGAAAATTGGGGGGCTTAATTATTTTAACGTGACATCATATGATTTTAAGTAGTTATTCATAGAAATCGTATTGGAGGTTAGATATTGGATTTAGTATTAAATTTCTAACTTCCTCTAGTAAAGAAAAACTGGTTGATTTTTGTTATGTTCAATATAAGACATAAATTGTTGATTTTTGTTATGTTGAAAATATTGTGTGATGCAAAATGGTTACAAACATGCATTTTTTGTGTTCAAAATTTACATGTCCACAAGCACCAAAATAAGCTGACTAGGGATAAAACCATTAGTCTATATTATTCACGAGATATGAGTGGACTTTATTTTAATAGTTTCAGGGTTGTATTTCTTTTTTCTATGTAGGCTTTTATTTTTTTCTATTTTTAAATAATTATCCAGATTACTCTTTGCATACAATTTAAAAAAACATAATTATTATTCTATAAATTCATCTGTTTTTAGTTCGTATAGATTATACTTTCATTAAATTTCCCAAATGAAAAAATCAATGAACTATAGCTCAAATGGTATAAACGTCTAGCGGCTAATTGATTCTCACCATCATTTAACTTTTGAATTTTTCATTTCAGTCACTATACTATTTATTTTTCATTTTGATCACTGAATTTTCATTTTTTTTCATTTTGATATTTCAGGCCAAAAATGCTTAAGTGGCAGTCGGAAGTTGACATGTGACAACCAAATTTTACAAGTTTTACTTTGAAAATTTATCACACATACATACTTTCATTTTAAAAATGAGTTTTTAGATCAAATAATGCATATATGGCATGTTTTCAGGTTAAAAAAATTAATTCCGGCTGCCACCTAAGCATTTTTGGTCGGAAAATACCAAAATGAAGAAAAATGAAAGTTGAGTGATCAAAATAAAAAAAAATAGTTTACTGACTGAAATATAAAAATTTAAAAGTTCAGTAATTTTCAGAATCAATTACCAAGCGTTTAGCAGTAAACTGCTAGGTCGTGGATTCGATTCCTCGCACAAGCGCTCTCTCTATCTGAATTTTCAAAAAAAAAAACTTCCCAAATGAATTGGCTAACCAACTTCTATTTCTCATATTGAAATATTGCACTAAAAAGAACTTATACATTTTAATACAGAACATTATTTTTCAATTTCCTACAAGATTATGAAAGAACTAATGGAAAACACCTAATGTTACCTCGTTCAAGGAGAAATATTGGTAAAAATGAAAATCATTTTTCAGTTTCCTACACTTTTGTAAAAGAAAAAAAAAACCTCCCTAAAAATTACTCTAATTCTTATTCTTCCTCGACAATTTGATTGAGTTCCTACACTACCAGATAAAAATCAAATTAAATTTTAATATTGTTCTCAATTTAAGTAATGAGATAGAGTATGTTGACGTGGTTTGCTAAGATGATTATGACATTCTAATTACTAGTTGTTTACGCCAAAATTAAAAATATGGCCCGAAGGCCATAAAGCCATATTCTATTAAAAAGATACAAAAAGCTACGTGGAGGATTTAATTTCAAGAGATTTGACGTGGAGGATTTAATTTCAAGAGATTTGACTTTTCCAAAAGATTTTCAAGAGATTTGACTTTTCCAAGAGATTTCTAAGAGATTTACTTTTTCAAGAGATTTCCAAGAGATTCGACTGTAAAAGTTAAATTCCAAGAGATTTGACGGTCAGAAGTTAATTCCAAGAGATTTAAGAGATTTGACTTTTCCAAGAGATTTCCAAGAGATTTCTAAGAGATTTGACTTTTTCAAGAGATTTCCAAGAGATTCGACTATAAAAGTTAAATTCCAAGAGATTTGACGGTCAGAAGTTAATTCTAAGAGATTTGACTGTCGGAAGTTAATTCCAAGAGATTTGACGGTCAGAAGTTAATTCCAAGAGATTTAAGAGATTTGACTTTTCCAAGAGATTTTCAAGAGATTTGACTTTTCAAGAGATTTCTAAGAGATTTGACTTTTTCAAGAGATTTCCAAGAGATTCGACTATAAAAGTTAAATTCCAAGAGATTTGACGGTCAGAAGTTAATTCTAAGAGATTTGACTGTCAGAAGTTAATTCCAAGAGATTTGAGAAGTTAATTCATTTGATTTTCATATTTCCAAGAGATTTCTCAAAGGTTTTGTTTTTGACCTTGACCTGATCTTGGAGGAAAAGAGAATTTCAGAATCAAAAGGCCAGAAGCCCGTTAGAAGAAGAAGCCCAGAAGCTCAATTGGCCAAGGTCCAGGAAGTCACGTGCTTTTTGTAAAGCGATTTTTCAGGAGCAGTTTTTAGAAGTGGGAAGCGCTGTGAAGACGTGGGCAGTTAAAGAGGCAGTTATCATCAGGCAGTTTCTACAAACGCTATAAAAGAGAGAAGAAGACGACGATTTGAACCCCCAGCCAAATTCAACAAAAACTCAATACTCTCAGGAGATTATCAACACCAAAAGCTTTTATTTTATGCAATCCTTTGTAAACGCTTTACAGATTTCGCAATTTCAATCTTTTGTTTTTAACATTATTGCAGCAGTAGTTTCATTTACAGTGTTGAATTTTAGATTTTAATTGCAGAAGTTTATTCTTATTTTCAAAGTTTCTCCAAGAGTTTTTCTTTACGAACGTTTAGATTTTTTACGTCCTTTGAAAATCTGTCACAATCGCTTGATAAATCTTTAATTTCCAATTTGAGGTCCAACCTCTGGCACGCCCGCACACACTTCAAAGGCACCAACCGTTTTCTTAAAAAACAGGGAAACACTAGTATATGCTTTGAAAGAAAAAATAATTATATGATGCTGTTTTTCCTACTATTCACATTTTAATGTCACTTTTTTTTATTTTTTTTATTCATAAAAAAGTGATGGTAAAATGTGGATAGTAAATATCTTTTCGATAGCTATATTTAATGCCGTCTATTATTATTTTGTTTTATTTTTTTAATTTAATAATTGAATGTGTAATTAGATGACTCATAAAATAACCCGTTAAATTCATACACGATTCTTTTTTAGAGAAGTTATCATATCTTTTATAATGATTTATTATGTAATATAGTGGCCATTCTCTTTAATATTATTATCGTCCTAATAAAAGGAAATAATTAATTATTTGTAGGATACAAACAAATTTTGATAAAACTAAAGAAAACTTTATTATTAAATAGAGAAAAAGTGGTAATCAGATATCAATCCCAAATTTGCTTATGAACACAAACTATTAGGAAAAGATAACCCTGATGTGAGTTTTTAACGTGGGAACAGTGTAGGAACAGCTGCATTTATTTTTTAATAAACGTGTAAAATATAATTATTTTAAATTTTATTAATTTAATCAAAACATGATAATTATTTATTTAATACTCCCTCCGTTACTAAAATATTTTATCTTTCTAAAGTTCTAAAAAAATTCCATAATACTTCTCTTTCTAAAAATTTAAAATATTACACTTCCTCGGTCATTCGTCCCAAAATAATAGTTAACTTTTCTCTTTTTTTATACCAAATAGTTGTCCACATTTCTTATAGATCACAATTTAAAGTGTTGATTTTTCTACTTTATTTTTATTTAATGTTTATCATTTATTGTCATTAGCCTAAAAAATAAATTAGACATGCCATTTAATAAGGGCATGATAGAAAAAATAAAAATAAAGTTGTGAAAATTTAGAGCATTAATTGTGTTTCTTAAACTATTTGGAAATGAGAAAATGGACTATTATTTTGTGACGGGAGAGTATTAATTTTTATCTAAAATAACCTCATTTGTTACTTAATTTATGAGGACTTTTAAATTTATTTAGAATTTTCATGTTATTTCTCTTAATTTTCTCCTCTTTCCAATAAAATAAATCTAATTTTTGTTGAAATTTATAAAATGAATAATTGAATGTGCAATAAATAATGGGAATAGTCTAATAATTTTATCATGCATTAATTGTTTTCTTAATTTGTGTTTTTCACTATAAAGACAAATAGTATTTAGAAATGGAATGAGTATTATTAATAAACTCAATGAATTAGCATATAGTTTAAAGTGTTAGACAACAATCTGCTAAGTCGTGAATTCAATTTTTTCTACAAATGCTCGTCTTCTCTAATTATTAAAAAAAATATTTTAATAACAGTCTTAATAAATTTAGAATTATTTAAAAGTTTCCTCATTTTTGAAAAATAATTACAACCCACCCATATTTTGGTAATTTTTCTCACTACCCTATATTTAATTTTATTTATAAAAATAAATCTTTTTCAATTATGACTTCACTTATTCATATACTCCTTTTGTTCCAATAGAGTTGTCCACTTTGCCTTTATCACACTGTTTAAGAAAAACAATTATTGTTTATGAATTTTGTAAAAATTTTCTTACTTTTCTTGTCATACCACTATTTAATATAGGGTCCACTTGTAATTTACTTTCAATTTACTCATTAGTGGATTTTAAATAGGGGTAACATATGATAATTGAGTGTAAAAATAAGTTATTTTTTGAAAGCGGACAAGAGTTTTGGGACAAAAAAGTTTCTCAAAGTGGACAACTCTATTGGGACGGAGGGAGTATAATTTTTCTTTATAATCGCACCTCTTTTTTTTTTCTCTCAGATTTCTTTATTATTTTCTTTCTCTCTTCTCAAATCTCTTTTTATTAAGCAACCGCCTTTCAGATCTACGAGCATAAAAAAACTGGTATTTTTTGATTATTTTTCTGTGGTTGTTCTGATGGGTTTCTCGACGTTGTCTTTCTTCCGCTGGTATACTCAACGTCGTCTTTTTTCTTATGATATTTTCGACGCTGTCTTTTTTTCGCTGGTTTTCTCGACATTGTCTTTTTTCCGCTGTTTTCTTCAATGTCATTTTTCTTTAGTTGGTTTCCTCGACGTCGTCTTTTGTTTTTTTTATAATTGTTTAGATTTTTTTAGGTTTTATATACACAAATTATTATAGATGTATTGTTCTCTTGTTCTCAATTATTTTCTTATTTACATAATTGTTCTATTATTTTGATGCGACTGATTTCGTACACAATGGATTGGTTTATGTTTTTATAGTGGTTTTGTAATTTTTTTGGTACTTATTTCATACCAAACGAATTAATTTATATTTTTATGATGTATTTACATTAAAAAATTACAAATACACTATAAATATACTATTAAAACACCACAAATACACCATAATAACTCTACCAGAAATATAAAAAACTAAAAGACATAAAAAAGACATAAAACGTAAAAAAGCAAAACAAACATTTTTTAAATTAAAAAACTAAACAAGATAATTTTAGTAAATAAAAAATAAAAAGGAATTCAAAATCTAGATAGCGCGGTAAATAAATTAAATAACTTTTTAAAAAAATACCGTATAATATTTCGTCAATAAATTTTATTTTGAAGAAAGGGTCAACACGCCCCCTGAACTTATGACACGGGGTCATCTAACCCAATTTATACCTTTTTGAGCAACTAATCTCAAAACTCTTCATTTTTGGGTCAAATAACCCGATAATTTATATTTTTTATTTTAAAAAATAGATTTAGAATAATTATATCGCAACAATTAGGGAAATATTTAATTGCTTTTTTGTATTCCTCGTCTCCGTTTTATATTTTATACGTTTTAAAAATATAATTATGGGGTTATCTGACCCAAAATTAAAGAGTTTTGGGGTTCGTTGTTAAAAAAAGTACTCCCTCCGTTCTTTTTTAGTTGTCCATTTAGCCAATTTTATTTGTCTACAAATAGTTGTCCATTTAGTAATTCCATGTGATATTAGCTACTTATCTTCCAAGTTTACCCATCCCTAATAAATGACCGTATGATTTAATTTAAAAGGCATTTATTAACTAATAGGGCTATATTAGTATTTTTCTTTATAAATTGAGACAAAAGAAGCACTATCTTGATATGTGCAATATTGGCTAAATGGACAACTAAAAAAGAACGGAGGTAGTATAAATTAATTTAGATGACCCCGTATCATAAGTTAGGGGCGCGTTAACCCTTTATTCATTTCATTTTTATAATAGTCCACGCTATGACTTTTTAATGTCCGCATATATAAACAGCTATAGGTATTTTCATGGAGATGGAGTCGCCTAACACATTCTTTTAAATTATGACTTTTTTTGTTTAATTTTGATTTAATTCCAGCCAAACACAACACTAACACCATTATTAAATTATTTAAATCAACTCACATTATTTGGACTAAGCCGTCTCAGTTTTAGCCTCTCTCTATATTAATTGCCAGTTCTTTAATCTTCTTCTTCTTCTTCTTCTCAATCTGAGTAGTGGTTGAACTTGATTTGATTCGATTCGATTCAAATTTCTCTCAGAATCAAAAGAAATCTCAATTGGGCAGGGATCTAATTGTAACTGAAAGAATTAAAAATGGGAAGTTTGGGAGCGATTTTGAGAAACCCAGATGATTTGTACCCACTATTGAAGCTAAAAATGGCAGCAAGGCATGCAGAGAAGCAGATCCCACCGCAGCCTCACTGGGGATTCTGTTACTCTATGCTTCATAAAGTTTCTCGTAGCTTTGCTCTTGTTATTCAGCAGCTCGACATTGAGCTTCGTGATGCTGTAAGTTTGTTTTTATTCTGTTTTAATTGCGTTTTTATATTCGTTGATTGTTAAGCTAGAGTTCTCTGAAAAATTTGCTGAAAAATTCAGATCATACTGTTGAAGTTTTGACCGTTGATGTTACATTTGTTAAGTTAATTTTATTGGAATTGATGTGTACCTTGGAGGAAAAGGAAAGTGAGTAGGTAGCACAAGCACTTCATTCCATCAACATGTCCTGTTTCGGGAACTTTCGGACACTTGACATTTCGGACATGAAATTTCATTTTTTTACATAGGAAACTTTAAAATAACACTGTTTCTGTTTCGCCATGTCTGTGTTAAAGTGTCATGTTTCCCCAGTTCAATTGTTGTTTTTTTTTGTTGGAAATCTTCTGCTTATTTTTTTTAAATGATTTGGGTGTTAGTATAGTTGTTGATGTATCCAGTTCTTTTGGAGGAAAGTTTATGAAAATTACTTGGAAACGGAATAGCATTAAAACAGGTGTGATTGAATAATTTTTATTCAGAGAATTGTTTCAGTATCAGAAGCGAAATGAGTTTTTTTGACCTTTGAGCAAACGACTGTTCTCTGTTTTTGAAAAATGTCAAACAGCTTTAGAATATTGCAAATTATGCCTGAAAAGTTTTTTTTTTTTTTTGACTTTTCTGGTCTTGTAAATATTGACAGTGATATTTCCATATTAAAATGCCCAATGCTGTATACTTGATGACTCCTTCGGAAGCTGAATGTTAATGATTCTGTTAAAAGTCGGATGTTGCACATGCATCATGTATTTGATATGGTGGTTGGTAGTGGTTAGGTTGAAGTCAACATCTTATCTTCATTTTAGCAATTGGTTTATGCAAGCTTAATTACTTATTTAACGTGCATCCTGGTCTTTAATCGGCGGTAGCTGGATAGTTTGAGTACAATGTTTAATATTAAGTTTAGCAATGAATTTATGCAAATGTTGGTTCTTATGCATGTCATGTTACTGTTCTTTTAATTCATATTGTTCAAAGAATTGCGCATGTCAGCTGACTGTACGTTCAGTCCATATAATTCAAAAAGTATGTACATGCATCATGTTCATGAAATGGACTGGTTGTCAAGTTGATGTCACTGTCTAAATTGTTTTAACAATAACTTATCTAGTCCTTATTGGCTGCTTGCTTGGTCATGTTTGGAATTTTTTTAAAACTATATGGATGGAACTTATGCATCATTTATGTCTCTTAATGTGAAATAACGCAGTCGCTTGTACTTTAGATATATTTATCCAATAAATATGGGAATGGATCCTCTCAAGTCAAAAATTCGCTCCATTTTCCTCAAGTCCACTTAGATATAAATATAACCTCTTTATGCATCTCTCTGGGTTTAGTTAGTCAACTGAATTTCAAATAAGCATTTAGCACAGTACAGTACTTCTCCATTTTTACCTTCCATTATTCATATTAGTTTGTGAGAGATGTTTACCGGACTGTTAATCAATCAAAATGCATTTAGTTGCTAACATGAGACATATTTACAAGGTTGTGTTTCATCTATCTAAATACATCAATTGTTTCTAAACTTTCTTGTTGCTTTGTGTTTTGCAGGTCTGCATATTCTATTTGGTTCTTCGAGCCCTTGATACTGTTGGTTTGTTCTATAACCGTTTCTGTTTCAATTATCTTACAAAATGTATAATACATGGAATATGGCTTGTTGAAGTATATCATTTTTGTCTTCTGCACTCATTCCCTAAAAAGGTTTCTTGAATGCGGTTTCATCATCCAGCTCCAAGCTGCATCAGAAGTTGCTAGCTCTAGCATTAAATGTGCTCTTAGTAATTAGTTTACTGGAGTTAAAGTGGAAGCAAGTTTTGTGATTAAAACTGGAATTTATGTTTATTTTGTTCTTTCCTGAGTTTTCTAACTTTCAACCTGCTAAGTTGCTAGCATGTGTCAGTTGTTGCTGCATAAAAAACAGGAAGCTTTTCAACATGCTAAGTTGCTAGCATGTGTCAGTTGTTGATGCATAAAAAACAGGAAGCTTATTAAATTCAAATGTCATTTCACAATCATTGTTTTGCATTGTGATGTACAAGATATATTTTGGTTTAAACATAGATGGATCTTGTCATCCTGAAAAGCAATACACCTTTGTGCCAAGCCCTGTGATCACTGTAGGTTTTACTAGCATAAGTAGGGAAGAGAGAGAGAGAGGGTGAGAGATAGAAAGAGAAAAGGCTTTGATTTTGGAGTTTGACACAAAAAACAAATGAATTTTGTTGGATGTGGAATAAATTTGGTTGTCTGCTTGAGCTAGCATTGTTTTTTTCTTTAGAAAATTGTCTGATCTTTGATTCATAATGCTTTCATCTGAGTTAATGAATCTTCTTTAAAACCTTTCATGTTTTCTTTACAGAGGATGATACAAGCATAGCTACAGATATCAAAGTTCCTATTCTGATAGACTTTTACAAACACATATACAATCCTGAATGGCACTTTTCATGTAAGTCTATTTTTCTCACTAGTGGTTTTTCTAAATTTTACAAACTGAAAAAGGTTACACTGAATCATTCAGTTGCTAAAAGTGATTTGGTATCTTATCTTTTTGTATGTGTGTATCCCACTTCTTCTTAATCAGCTGTTTTCCAGGCATAGGGGCATGCATACTGACTCTAATATATCCAGTCATTGTTTGGCCTTTTATAGTTCATTAACTTCTTGGTCATTCTTGCATTTGGGTACCTTTAAACTTGCCTGTTCTCACTGGAATTACCATTCAAATGGATCTTTCATGTTCATTGCTAAGAAATAGAGAATTCTCATTAAACTAATTCCAAATGGATCTTTCATGCTCATTGCTTAGAAATCGAGAATTCTCATAAAACTGTTCTTCTTTTTCCTTAATTTATTTTTATTAGTTGGTATCAGAAAATCTTCAAATTTCTTTTTTACTTGACTAGCTTCAGAAGTTTATGCCGAAGACCCCAGGTTATATATGTTAATCGAAATTTATGTGCTGCTCTGATTTGATTATTTCTTATGTATTAGGTGGCACTAAGGACTATAAAGTTCTCATGGACCAGTTTCATCATGTTTCAACTGCTTTTCTTGAACTTGGGAAAAGGTTCCATTTATTTCTTTTTGTTGCATTTAATGGGCACCTCTATAGATCTGAGGATAGACTTATTTTAATCTTGATAATTCCTGTACAGTTTCATCTTTTTTATTGTTATTCTAGTATCAGTGAATCACTTATCTTACTCATTATGGTTTGCCTTCCTATTTCCTAATAAGTTAAAATCTTAAGAACTCCTCTTGTAATCTAATTGTAGCCTCATGGATATGCCTAAGCTCTGCTGAAAATGCAACAATTTAGGAATGGAAATCCACTTGGGCCATTTACTCAAGTTTGTGGAGCACTCTCACATTAATGAGTCATTAAGTATGTATCATGTTGTTGAAAAATTGAGTGAGTCAGAGAGTCCATGTTGCATAAAGGAGAGAAAAATGAAAAGGACTAGGTCTTAATAAACACTAATGGGAGGAATATATATAATCTCCCTCATCCCATGTGTGGTCTATCTGGAGTCTCTAGGATGTGCTTTGGTTGAATAAATAACTGCATCTAATCACTTTTTTGTGAATTTGTGTAGTTACCAAGAGGCGATTGAGGATATCACAAAAAGAATGGGTGCAGGAATGGCTAAATTCATATGCAAAGAGGTTAGTGGTATGACGTGTCATCTCGCAGGAGTATAGGATGAACGAATAACTGACTCAGAATCAATAGGATAGATTTCTATTATTGTTTATTTTATATTACATATTTATGTGTGCACAAACAATCATTCACATCGATATCCTTGAACGTCTTATTTTGCAGGTGGAAACAATTGATGATTATGACGAGTATTGCCACTATGTAGCAGGACTTGTGGGACTGGGACTGTCCAAGCTTTTCCATGCCTCTGGAAAGGAAGATTTGGCCTCAGATGACCTTTCCAACTCAATGGGTTTATTTCTTCAGGTATTACAATGATGCACAAAGTTACTTAAGTGAATCACATTTAGGCTATTATCTTGATATCAATTTCTCATGCTGCTCATTCTGTGTTATATCATCCCAGAAAATAAACATTATTCGAGATTATCTGGAGGACATAAATGAGATACCTAAGTCACGCATGTTTTGGCCTCGTCAAATCTGGAGCAAATATGTTAATAAACTCGAGGTTTGTTTATCTTCATTTCTTTGTCATTTTAGCTAACATCAATATTTTGTGGCTGCCATTTCTCTTTAAGTGGCGACATTGCACTTGATTTCTTATTTTATCTTGTATGATTAACCTTTTCTCCTCTATTCGCTGCTTCTCAGGACTTAAAGTATGAAGAGAACTCAGAGAAGGCAGTGCAATGTTTGAATGATATGGTTACTAATGCTCTGATCCATGCGGATGATTGCTTGAAGTACATGTCTGCACTGCGGGATCCTGCTATATTTCGTTTTTGTGCCATCCCTCAGGTATATGCAACCACTCTTTTGAAAATGTCGGTATCATGTCTCACATGGTTTTTGTGCTTTGGACTTTGTTTTACACTAGGTAGCTTGAAGGGATGAGCTTTATATCTGTTTAAACAACTCTTTTAATTTTTTTGCTCTCATGTGTAGCTAATAGGACAATTGAATCATAGTCTCTTTTTATTTAAATCTTAAACAAGATCCGAATAGAAAATTCCTTTGTTACGTGGTTAAGCAAATCATATCAAATTAGCTGGGTTGGTTAAATGAATCTTTTTTTCCTCCATTTTACAAATTTTACTAACATCAACCAAGGTTTGCCACATGCAATTGTAGCTACACCTTTTTATGCACGCATAGCTATGCATAGGAAACAAAATCCATGCTGCTTTTTAATTCTGAATTGATGCGTCTCTTCTGTGTTTTTCATTTTTGTTCTTGTAAGTGATAATTGTTGATATTTTCATTAGAGTTTGGTTCTCATTTGGCATGTTTTTAATGCTAGATCATGTCCATTGGAACCCTAGCATTGTGCTACAACAACATTGAAGTATTCAGAGGTGTTGTGAAAATGAGGCGTGGTATGTTCATTCTATGAGATTTTTTGGTTTCTCGAATGCTGAATGTACTATCATGTTTTAGATTCACAAAGAGAACTGTTAAAATTACAGAATCTGAACTTAATGTTTGACAAATGTTTAAAAGAAGAAATGTTGTTTCTGAAAGAGACGAATCAAAGTATTAAATTTTATCCCTTTTCCCCCTTGTTACTTTATGGTCATATTTAACCTTCTGTAAATTTCTCTTCTAGGTCTAACTGCAAAGGTCATTGACCGAACTAAGACTATGGCTGATGTCTATGGTGCTTTCTTTGATTTCTCCTGCATGCTTAAATCAAAGGTATTGTTTTATCCGCTTGGCTAGTTGGTGCGGAAGTGTTGTTTTAATGTGTGATGTCTAAACTCTTTCCAATATCCAATATTATTTCAATTTTCTTGCAGTTTTTGTTTCTGAAAAACTACAAGTCTAGAACATTGCATTATTTCTCCATAAAAACCGTCTTCTAGCCAATAATTTCTTAGGAGAGAGCAAATCCATTCTGAACATTAAAACAAATTAGATTTCTAATATTTTTGAGGATGAAAAGAAAATTAATTCTCCAAGAATTTTACCTTAACTTTTTTGGTTTAGGATTAGTCGATGACAATAATTTGGTGGATCTTCATTCTAAACTCATGTGGTTTAGTTATGAATTTATGATCCATTTTATGCTTTTTAGACATATTTTTAGTCCAATTCATGGACCAAGTAATGGGGTTTACAAGATGCCACAAATTTTTCTTCTCATTTGTTGACTTTCAACAACAGTTACGCTGTTATTTATTTGGGAACTTAGGCCTCTCTTGGTTTGTTTATAATTCCCGGGAAGTATATTTCCCGGGAAGTTAATTACTGAGGTAGTGTGGAGGAAATCAATCTTTTTATTGCTTGGTTACTTAATAACTTCCCGGGAAGTTGCATTCTATTTTTAATTAATTTAAATTTAAAGACAATATTACCCTCAATAATTAAATTTGCTAATTAAATGTAGGGATATAATTGTATTTTTATTAATTTAACTAGGGAAGTAGAACTTACCTAGGTTTTGCTAGGGGAGTCATTTCCTTAGTTAAAGTGAAGTCAACCCCTCAACTTCCCAAGAAATAGATTGATAAAAATGAATCAAGTAAGAAAAAAATGCTATTTTTTGGGAAGTTAGACTTCCTTAGTGAACTTACCCCCAACGAAGTGAGGCCTTAATTAAAACAAATAAACTCAACTTTATTAGTATGTTGCTTGACAATACTTTCATAAAGGTGACCTCTAAATTTTTCCATTGCAATGTGTTCTGGAGGAACCTTGAACTTATTGAAAAAGCACTGTTTATGACTGCAGGTTGACAGAAATGATCCTAACGCAGAAAAAGCGCTGAGCAGGTTGGACGCAATACAAAAAACTTGCCGTGAATCTGGGTTCTTAAACAAGAGGTTTGTCATGCAATTCGTTGAATAAGTAATATGTAATATATATTACATATATATATATTACATATATTTTTTTTTTTTGGCTTGTTTGATCGACATGTTTGGTTCTTGCAGGAAGTCTCTCATAAACAATGAGCCAGGATCTAATTCAGCTCTTGTAAGTTCCTATCAACTTTTTTAATTTTTTCTCTCAACTTTATCTGTTTCTCTACATTCTTTTAGAGATGGAAAATAGTTTAGCTAGGTGAATGCAAGTTAGCTCCTGTCAAGCTTGGATCATTTTGGGTTCAAGCCATTTTGGATTTAGAACATATTTAGATAGTTCACCTGGTTTTGATTTTCTTAAATCAGTTTTGTCCAGGTCTCCGGTCGGTTTTCTTTATATATAATAAGAGGAATGTGTTTTAAATACATGTGGTGGATATTCAAGCCATTTACTAAAGAGAAACATTTTTGAAACTTATGACTTGTCTCAATTAAGGGGAAAAAGTTTGCATTTAAATTTGATAATTGACCATTAATTAGCAACTGTCTTTGTCCAAATTAAAATTATGTTTCATTTTCTTTTGATTTTACCAATAATTTTTACGATTTGATTTTACATAATGTGTTGAAATTATGTTTCATATTCTTTTGCTATTAACAATTATGAGATTTAATGCTTAAGTTGAAAATAGTAGTATGAAAATTAATTGAACTATGTACACAAATTCAATTTAAAGTTTATTATTCTCTTTTATTTGTATTAGATAAAGCTAAAAGATTTTAACTATATAGTATATAAGTAATTATAATACAACAGTTTCACGAAAGATTAGACATTTTTGCAAAAGTAATCACCTATTTCAGTTAGACATTTATAAAAAAGTTATCACCAATAGTTTTATTTGAACCGAATGAGATCACTTCTTTCCCTATAATTAATTTTCATACTAAACGATGATTTGCATGTCATTATGTTTTTTGTTCGAGGAAATCCGACCGAGTTTAATTTTATTCTCTCTCTGTGCAGATTTTCCTCCTTATAATTATATTGGCCATTGTATATGCATATTTCTCCCGACAAAATAACTAAGGTAAGTGCCTGCTATAAGCTGATTGGAGACTTGAATTCTTCATTATGAGACAATTTTTCTTACACTGTCTGTACATGTACAGCCAGTTATGACATTGCTCGCCTCGTCCTAATCGAACCTGAGATTTTCCGTTAAACGCGTAGGTTTATTGGAATGCTGCAGGTAACTGTTTATGTACTGAATGCAAAAATGTCTAGTAGGGATTCACACCCTTAAACCTTATGTACTAAGTGTTGTTTTAATGTTTTTTACTCTCTTCTTTGTCAATTTACTCTTAATTACGAGGTTGAAAAAATAATGTGAAAGTTGGTGATTGTAAAATGTAGTAAAAGTTCCATAATCTCTTTTTGCACTAATGATATCTGCTTATGGGTTTTCTGGCATCAATTGGTCTTTAGCTCTTATTTTCACTTAAATTTTTAATAAAAAGAATGCATTTTGATCCAAGAACTTTATGCAGTGTTTGATTACATCACATTTCATCCATCAAGGTTGAATAGACCATAAATTTATAATTTTATGTTGAATGGATTAAATTTTCTTAATTGATAAAATTATGTCTATTAAATTCTCAATGTATAATCAAAGATAGGAAGCAGGTGATTTCATGGACAGTGATGTATAATAACTTGCAACGAAGGTTCATTTTGCTCCATAAACCTGGGACAAAAGATTAAGGTTTAATCACTCAAAAACCCTTCACCTTTAAACTTTTTTTCAATTTCATCCCGACGTTGAAAATTTGTCAATTTTACCCACTTTTGAATTTTCCGTTTTCAATTGTATCCCAATATTTTAATTTTTGTTAATTTTTTTACTTAAATGATGAAATCATTCAATTAATTAAGTCTAAACATGAAATTAAATTATTTTTTATTCAAAAAAGTACAAATAAGTCCTTTATTTTAAAAACTAACTAAAAACCATAATCAAATTAACACTAATTTAAATTCTTAATTAATTTTAACTAAATTTAAATAAATTTTTAAAATATACAATTAATATATGCGAGACATGGAGAATGTTTTAAACAAATTTCCAAACACAAAAGACGTTAATTTAATTTTTCAGGGTACAATTGAAACACAAAAATGCAAAATAAGGTAAAATTGACAAAATGTCAACGTCAGTGTATGATTGAAAAGGGGCTAAAAGGTCGGGGGTTTTTTTTGACATTAGGCCAAAGATTAAATAAGATCAAACTCGTGATTTTGGATAAAAATATATTTAGGATGAATAAAAACACCTGCAAAATAGATATTTTTGACGTGTTTTACTTTTTCAATTCTAAATTGTCCAATTTCCTACAACATTAATTCCAATTTATGCTTAACTCCAATCATTTTATGCAAATCTTAGCTGAACGGGTGAAACAAAACAAATTAATCAACTTAAGAGTTGTTTCGTTTAAAGTTTTGAACTTGTCCTTAATTGATATTTTATGCTAATTAAGACTTCATCGTCTTAAGAAGGAAAATAAAAGGAAGTCCCTATGGTTTGAACTCCTAAAAAGGAAAGAATATCAAAATTTTAATTGTCAAACTAATTCAAAAGATAACTTGAACTCCTAAGGACAATAGTAAGTCTGATTATATGACTTGTTTTGGTGACATTAAAAAAAGATTATCATGTATGAGACTGGTATTACAGTAATAGTTTTAAAAATTCATCTCGAATCAAATATGATTTAAATACCTTCTCTCTTTTTAAATTTTAAAAAGAAAAAGCTGAAGTTTGGACTATATGAAGTGAAGTTCCCCCTAATATATCTAGATATGATTTATTGGAATATATTAATGGGATTAAAGAAGGAATAAATTAACATGCCATGGATAGGTAGGTGTTTAGGTTAACAAACTATACCAACTTAGAACTAAAAAATTTAGCAAAATACATATAAAATTGCACTTTTCCATTACAATTGTGTATACACTGAGTTGGTATATTTTTGATTTTATAGATATTAGGTCTTTTTGTTATAAAATATATTGGCAATGTCCAGTCAAATAGAAAAAAGATCGATTGAAGAATTTACTTTTAATAAAATAAAAGTGGAAGGACTCAATTTGAAAGAATTAAATATAAAAAGACGAATAAATTTATCTCAGTTGTAGTACATCTTTAGAAATAGTTGTTCTAATCTATATGTATTTTATTTTACGAACCAAACATGGAATGAATCAAATAGCTTTATAGGATTGAAAAAGAAATGCATTACATTTTGACACACAATACGTTTGACATCATGGCACAACGCTACACTATAGTTCTGCTTCATGACTAATAATATGAGATGTTAACTTAATTATAATATACATGAAAATAAAAGGAAAATAAAAGGTATTATAAATAATTAAATGATGATAAAATTCTGTTTCATTTAATTTATTAACTAAAAATTAAATAAATATCCATCCCTCTAAGTTCAAATATAGTATTGGTTTTTATTATTTTCACAATTTCTTCTATTGTAACTAAATTTTAAAATCCGACTTTTGGATAAAAGAGCAATTAGATGACTTGCTTAACAGCACGAGAAAAACAATTTCTCCAATCATTATTTCACTAAATCCACAGTATAGGTCAAAAACTTTGATCACATACTTGAATAAAAAATCGAGGCTTAACCCATTCAACGCCCATGTACTATTAACTTTTAATTTACCTAATCTTTACAACTTTTCAGTTTTAAAAAGTTTATTGACTGTTAATTTTAGGTGCTCACGGTCCCTTTTTGCATGAAATGTCGTCATTTTGATTTGAATGAAATAACATTTTCTATAATTTTGCCAAAAAAGAACCACAAATCCATAAAATTAGCAGTAAAAGAACTCTTTAAAATTAAAAAATTTAATAATGACCGAATAAAATAAAAGCAAATAGTATAAAGACTTTTACATGAGTTTAACCAAAAATCAACAAAGAATACATTCATATATATCAACAGCAACACAAGCAATGTTGCCATCTATATCACAAGGAGCAAAGTATGGCATTTTAACTCTAACCATGCATGCTCTACATTTTGAGTATGTGTACATCAAACCAAGCTTACAAAATCTTAGCAATCCAGCAGAATCCTCTAAAAAACTTCAGCTATTTTGCTCGCTAAAACTCGCTCCCTTCTCTCAACGTATCCGAATGGAAACCAACCCGCTTTCCCTTTGCATTCTCCTTCCGCCCAGCCACTGTTCGTCACCTGTTAAGAACACACAGCAGAATTCAAACATTCTTGCATTTAATTTATTCCTTGCAGAAAATGATTGAACATCGCAGACATCTAAGAGTACTATGTTAGATTACTCCGGACCTTTCGAACAACGATGTAATCACCAACCGATAAAGTTAGCTCCACATCAGATTCCGCTTGATAAGTATGCACGACCTACAGGGAGAGAAGATAGTTCAGGAATTAAGTAAATACCCCATTTTCTTATCTTATGAGCGGAAAATTATAATAACAGAATGAGCAAGGTTACTATACTAACCTCCCCCAAAAAGTAACCCATGCCATCCGTTGAGCCATTTTGTGATTGAGAGGCGTATACACCATTTACTTCCTCATATGAAGGTGGAGGCGACATGCTATTCTCCATGCTTGGTGGAGGAGGTGCTTCAATCCTTTGTCGTTCGGATATCATCTAATAATAGCAAGAAGCATAGCATCACTTCCATAAACAACTAGGAAAGGTAATATCGTCGAATTGGAATTTAACTTATAATAGGTTTGGGTTGATGAGAGAATAATAGGATAACATGATTACATACCTCACTTTCCAGTTGATCAAGTATCTGAAGAACTCTCTGATGATAAGCACGTTCTGCTTCAACCTTTAAAGTATGAAATAAATGATATAAACATCTAGATCTGAGTGCCTACAAACTTTACCATTACTCACATGAACCATGAGAGAAACAGGGTTTTACTAAGTACTTACCATAGCAATAAGTCGTTGGAGAGTCAACCTCTGTTGCTGAGCTTCAACGGCCGCCATTGCTGCATTAGCTTCCTTCCCTAATACTGCCATGTTCGACTTGAGGTCTTGCAGTTTTGATTCAGCAGCTTCCAATTTCATAGCAAGCTCAGGACTTCCTGGCATTTCTCTCACTCTTGCCTGGCGTTTGGAAACTTCTATAGCCTGTCTAGGTTCGGCAGGAATGTAACTAAATAATTTTGAAAAATATTAAATCAAACATTAATGGTATGATTGAATGGACCATTGAACTGAGCCACTCAGGAAACATCTAATTTATATGTCTACATAATGCTCATTGAATTACAAAACCTTCCATTAAGAGCGTATTACCTGAGCTTCTGCTTCTTGTCGCATTCTATCATAACGTTGGGCAAGATGTCTAGCATCTTCTAGTGGAGCTCCCATAACCATTGCTCTTAAGGGTTCTGCAACCTAGCAATAAAAAAGTTGAACAATCTATCACACGCCTAACAGGGAGGCCTATGATTAATGACAAGATGGTGAAAAAATTATGTTAATGATCAAGTCAAAGCAAATGTAACAGAATCAATCCATGAAGCTAAATGAAACAAAATAAGGTCATTCATGGAGAATTATGTCGGATAAAATACAAGTGATTGATTGTTATGGTGGAGTAAAAGGCTACCAGCCTACTTAAATAAGAAGGACAGTGGACTAGACAAGTTAGAAATGTTTGTAGGGAACATTCAAAGACTTCTCATTGAATGATGCCAAAGGAAATCAATTCTACTTAATAATCAATAATCTTTTTTTGAGATTGTTATTGTACGAATCTGCTATATAATGACTACAAACATACAGGTAAAATGTCATACAATTGACATTTAAGAACATAGCTACCTACTTAACTAATTTACAGTTTGTATCTAAATGTGGTAGCATATGAACAAAATCCCCAAAAGTTCGTAGTATTTATAGATTGGAACATGTTAAAATCTTTTGGAAATAAATTAGCATGCTCTTATAATGGCTCCAATCAGACATGTTCATAGCTTTACATGCAAGATTTGACCCCAATTTCCGTACAAAGGGAAAAACGCCAGCTACTACACACCGTCTCCATAAAACCTTCTATTTCTTCCCCAGTGGACAAAATTTAAGCTAAAAGGCAGTAAGAGGCATACTAATGAGATCCTCATAATTTCTACTACAAATGGTCGAGACTTCCACTCAAAATTTTTTCTTAGAAAGGGCTAATCCAAGTAAGTAATGCTAAGTTAAGATTTTTAGGAGATGGTGGCGGGATTTTTTCACAAAAATGGAGCTTGAGTCAGTCAGGAACCAGAGGTTACTACAATCTATATGCTTGTAGAATGTAGATTTAATTATACAAACTTGTTTAAGAATACAAGAAAGAATGTTACAACAGAATTACAAGACATGCTGTAGCCAACAATGTTCCAAAACAAATAAAACAAATTATCAATCAGACCTGTGTACCAAGAGCTTTAAGCAGATTACCACGTTCCTTCTCCATTTGAGCACGAGCACGTCCACAATTTAATGCAGCCTTCGATAATGTATTACCACTAGTACATGTATTTTCTGCACCATATTTCCTGCTATCCTCTGATAATTTTGTTCCTGGTCAGAAAATAAAGTGAATATAAGTAAGAACTCATCCATAAAATTCAGAGAAGATTAATGTGAAAATCCATCAAAGCTTTCGTCAAGTCACCTATCTCAACTTGTTTTGATCCTGTGACAATATAGCCTTCAACACCACGAACAATATCCCTTTGGAAATGCTGAAAAATGAAAATTCAACAATCTTAAGTTTAAGCACTAAACAAAAGAAATATAGAAAAAAGAAGCACGAGAAGGATTAATCAACCTTTCCAGCACGTGTTGAAATGTAAAGCTTCTCAAGTTTCTGATGCTGATGGAGTTCTGCTTCATCAGTAACAACACTGTCTGAGCCTCCATATCCGCCTGCCCCAAACTGTTTGAAAACAGCCTGTAATAACATCCAAGGTAATCAGAACACCTCCACATTTAAGGAAAAAATACTAAACATAACTAATGCCGAAAATTCAAACATAAAAAGCTAATACCTAATAAAACTAACGACAATGCATCAAACAATTGAATCAACAAACGACATAGAGCTTAAGACTAACACGTAAAAGTCAAATTACACAAACACAACCAGCATTCCACAAACAACATCGGCAAACAGTAAATCAAATCACAGCATTACGAATAACTATACGAACACAACAATCATAGCAGAATCGTAAAACCGCACTGCAAACAACATAGATAGCCTCTCTTGAAACTTAAAAAAGAAACACAAATACAGAAATAAAATTCACTTCTCCATTAACAATTCCAATATAGCTTGAACATCATCTATACTTAACTGAACTACCAAACTAAAAATGAATCAAACATCAATTTAATCAGATACTAAACCTATAAAGCTAACAAGGTCAAAATCTGAATACTAATCAAAATACATTACAAAAACGGCTCTAATCATACACTAAAAAACTACGAAATCACACACTACAAGCAGAAAAATTCGAAACCTGACAAAAAAATTGAGCTAAATAATGAAAAGTTGCACAGCTTCGGATCTAATAAATTGAAATTATGAGGAGTCACCTGCTGTTGCTTAGCGACTTGTTCTCGAAGCTTTGTAGCTTGTTTTCTTATTGCATCCATTCAAATTCGATGGACGATTTTCACTAATTTTTTTGTTTAAATTGTTAGATTTGATTTGATTTTGTTTAATTTTTGGAGGTATGACCAAGAAAAGAGAGGTAAAATGTGGTGTTGTTGGGCACTTTCTTGTAGTTTGTCAAGAAAATTTATTTTGTGTATATTTCAAATTAGAGATGCGCTGCAACCGAACCGGTGGCCCAATCGGAAGGACCACCGCGGTCTAACCGACTGGTGCAGCTTTTTTTAATCAATTTTTTATGAAAATTAATTATAAAATGTATACGATGGAATTGATTAATTCACATTGATTAATTTAAATTTTTTATTAATTAATTTTCTAAATTAAATTATCATAGCTTGTAAGCACGTTTAAAGATTAATAATCAAAAATTAAATAATGTTGTCTCCAATTGGTCCAAATTAATAAATGTGAATTAATTAATTCTATCACGTACGTTCATGAGTTACAGGGGACATGTTATTTTCATTTAAAAAAAAAATACTATATGATAAAATACACTGTATTTGTTTAATTAATTCAAATCTTGTCTGATAGAAATGTTTGATTTTAACATTCATTAAAAATTTAACCAATAATTAATTTTTCAACTGAATTTTTTAAAACCTATAATACTAACTAGTTATGTTAAATTATTATTTGAACTGATATTCTCTACAATTTTTTTACCATAGAATATTTTAATCGGAAGTTTAAATTTTTTAAAATATGCCACCATTAGGCTAACATGTGGATTCATGTTTAATGTTTATCCATTTTTTTTAGGGGCGATGACAAAAGTACCTAAAATTTTAAAAATATTTACAAAAGTACCAGTAAACTTTTTTTATTTACAAAAATACGACTGATTTAAAATTAATTACAAAAGTACCAAAAAATAAAAATTAATTACAAAAGTACGATTTGTATAATGTCGGTATAATTATGGTATAATTTTGGAATACTAAAACTATAAATCAGATAATTTAAAAATAATATTTGGTTTATTATTGGTATAATTTCAGTATATTTTTGGTATATCGATTATAAATTTTTATATATTTTTTCTAGTTGATAACATGTATATTTTTTTTTATATGTACTTTTCACTATAGTTGGTAATAAACCAGAGAATTTGTATATTGTTGGTATAATTTCAGTATATTGTTAGGTTAATATTTAATATGCGATGTGGTGTAATGTTGATGTAATAATAAAATTTCAGTATATTTTGATGTGTACACTTTCGGTATACTGTTGGTATAATTTTGGTATATTATTAATTTAATTTTTAGTATACGATTTGATGTAATTTTGGTAAATTTCCATTTAATATTAATAAAATCTCAGTATGTATAATGTCGGTATAATTTTGGAATAATGTTGATATAATGTTAGTTTATTAGTATACTGACATTATACCCACAATATACACCGTATGTTTGATATTATTTTTTATTTTTTTGTACTTTTGTAAATATTATTAATATTTTTGTAAATGAAAAAAATCAACATGTAGTTTTGTAATTATTTTCATTTTTTTTGGTAAATGGTGTAATTTCCTCTCTTTTTTAACGAAGACTTATGAGTAGGGGTGTAAATGGGCTGAGGCGAGCCCGAGTTAGGCCAAGTTTGAGCTCGAGCTCGAGTGTGTTAGCACGAGCTCGAACTTGAACGAGCTTAAATTTTGAAGCTCGAGTGTGTTTTACAAGCTCGAGCTCGAGCTCGAGCTCAAACGAGCTAAAATTTTGAAGCTCGAGCTCGAACAATATTCGAGCTACTCGAGCTCGAGTTGAATTTAATAAAAACAATAATTAAAAAAATCAAATTTGATGTATTACAACTATTTTTCACTATATATTATACAATTTAACTAATTTTCATGATGCATACCTAAATTTTGAGGTGTAAAAAATTAATATAATGATAATAAAATTATTATTGTTATTTTATAACAAACTCGTTTAGACCCGTTTAGGCTCACGAGCCTCACGAGTCTCAGTAATTGATACTCGAGTTCGACTCGAGATAAAGCTACTCGAGCTCGGCTCGAATTTTTCGAGCCGATCTCGATCTTTTATTATCTCTCGAGTAGTCCAACTCGTTTACATTTCTACTTATGAGCTAAATTTATGAAAATAAACCTTTTAAAGGGGTTGTTGGTTCTTTGGCAACATTAAAAAAAACACTTTGACTAGATGTCCATATTTTCTAAAATTAAATATGAAATTCTTAATTTCCATACTCTATTGGTTATAATTTTGAAATATGAGGGATTTTGATTCAATGCAAATTAATTAGTGTTATATAATAATTTTAAAAATACAAGCGAGTTGTAACTCAAATGGTATAAGTATTGCACATCAAATTGTCAAGGTCGTAAATTTAATTTTTTCCCCAAACACTCCCATTTTTCAATTATCAAAAAAAATATACAATTTTAATAATAATATTGTTAAATATCAAATAATTATATTGATAATATATGAATTAGTTTTTCACATACATTCAAAAAAAATTGAGAATATTTCCAATGTCTTTAAATAAATAGTTTAAATATTAAATAAAATGCATTGGTTGAACTCTTTATACTCAATTTGTAAAATAAATTGTGGTATTTAACTCTATATATTTAAAGAGTTAAAATTATTTTTTATACTATTAAATCATAAAATTTATGCATTTTAATTACTCGCATTAAATATTATTGAACTTAAAAAGTCAAAATTAAAATAATTTACTGGACTTAAATAATTTTTCTTCTTTTAGCCTTTGATAAAAAAAAAATCTTTTACTCTTAATATTCAAAATTATGCTATGGTTAATTAAGTTTTGATGGAAGATGATATTTTAGTGATTTTTTATACGCTTTAAAATAATAGACATTGCATGATTAATATATTGTATGTAAAAACTTAAATAAAAAATTGATTTATTTTATTTTTTTGTTTGATTTCAAAAATATCGATTTTAGTAGATCATATGGATGTAGAAAAAGCTTATGATTTTGATGTCGGATGATTGATGGAAGAAACACCAAACATATCCCAAATTTCTCGCTTCCACCAGCCGGCTGAAGGAAAACTGAGAAAAGATAAATTATTTAAAATCTCAACTCGAACAAATGAATGCTTTGATCTATAAATTCACGGCTGAATACATAGTTTGACCCCTGAACTTGTACCCTTTTACCCATCTAACCCTTGAACATAACGTCTCTCCTATCGAACCTCTAAACTTGTCAAATAATCCGATTTGACCCCTGAACTTGATAAAAACGTAAACATTGAACCCCTCCTGTCACGACCCAAATTATTGAGCCGAGACCGGCGCTAGGGAATGGGAGTGGTAGCTCCAAAACCCGTAGCAAGCCTAAAACCGTTATTAATTTTTCGCGAATTAAAACATATTACTATATATAAAACGTTTTCAGACATCTTTTTTAAATAATATAATTCAAATATTGAAATATTGTATCCCTTTCCTGAAAACGTTTGCAGCACAATTCCTTAGAAACCAGGGTCTTACCGAGCGATATCTCATATCCAGCACCGCCCTGTTTCTGATCACAAACATAACCAATTCCTCTCAAGGCAATTGGTACTCAATTCAAACGGATAAAACATCACCTTTATAAATGACTTATTTATAAAATTTTGTTAGAGTTTACTTTTCAAATACCGTTTGAAATCGAATCATAAACTTTATACTGACACCTATTGACTACTGCAGCTCTATAAAACTTATACTTTGTGTGAGCCAAAAGGGCTGTTGACACAAAGGAGATGATCTGTCTGATCCGACTTCCACTACCTGCAAACATCAAAGTGAGGGGTCAGTATTTGGGGAATACTGAGTGAGTTTGCATTTACTAACAGTATTACGTTAAAGACACAACATCGCATTTTAAGAAAACAATGTTATAAAACATATAACATGTATTTGATCCGTGTGAAACTAATATCCTAGCATGCGACTCATCTCTCGAATAATCATATAACATTCAATCCAACATCGTAAATATCAATTGCGAGTCCAACTCGCTGGTGGCCCAGCCACTAGATACGGGGACTTCCAGGCTACACCGTAGCCGAGTTCACTCTGCGTATCTAAATCATAACCCAATCGTAAATTTCATATTCATCAACAGCTTACAGCTGTGTCAAGTCATTTCCTCAATGCGAACATACTAGACTGACTCAATACTGGTGATCACACAGCCTATTGACACCCAATAGGTAGCTAGTTTCATCGGATCGCATACTAGTTCTCGTATATAGAAATTAAGTAAACATATAACATTTCAATCAATTATATGTAATGCGATGCGTATAAACAGTATATATATATCTATATAAAATAACTTTAATATATAATACACGAAAGTAAAGTGCAACTCACAGTGACCGCTATCCCAAAATTGCACTATTATGATTCCATAACGTAAGCTCCATGCATCGTTCTCGTAGCTATTCCAGCTCGTTGGCCTGGTAGCTCGTCGGTGCGTCATTCACCTATTCACGTTACCGAATTCTTGATTTATAAACGTAAACTTAATACTTAAATCCTAAGTTATCGACTTAGGTTAACATTATCGTATTCCAAATACGATTCTTAGCTTTGGTCGTGTCCTGACACTTAGTCGAGATACTTGTTATATCTCTTTTTAATTAATCGGAGTTCTTAATCGTTTTTAGGATCTAATATTGAAAATATCAAAATCCCATTTCTTTATGGCTAAAAGTCCATTTTAGCCCCTCGGGCAAAAAGTTCATTTTAGTCCCTCGTGGACTCATTACACGCCCGCACAGGGTGGTGTGCGTCCGCACACCATGGGTGTGCGTTCGCACACCTTGGGTGTGCGTTCGCACACCATCATTGGTGTGCGTTCGCACACCATCATTGGTGTGCGTTCGCACACCTTGGGTGTGCGTTCGCACACCATCACAGGTGTGCGTTCGCACACCACGGGTGTGCGATCGCACACCACGTGCGACCTGAGGCAGCTCCTGGAAACGTCGTTTCCGGGCTTCCCGTCATGCTATCTTCCGCCATACACGTATAGAACCTCATTTCCTTCAAAACCCGTAACTTCGTTTTTCCAAAAACGCTAAAAACGATCCAAAATCATTAAATTCCTAATTATAACCAAAACGGCTATATATTCGAATTTTCCACCAAATTCTCAGATTATTACCTTAAAACGATGTTTGATATCGATAGAGAATTCGATTCTGAAGAGATTGCCGCTTGAATCACTTGAATCGGACGTCGAACGGCGAAACGGCGGCGAAACGACGTAATCGGCGATATAACTCTCGCTCTCTCTGGAAGTCTCTCTTCCCTTCTCTGATTCAATTTCTTTCTTATATATATCTTGGCTAAAGTGCCACTTTAATCCTTGTTCTTTTTGTTTGTTATTATTTATCTTTTAAACTTTCCTTTCTTACGATTTAGTCCATAACTAAATCGATAAATTCTTAAATTATTACTTTTACGTATTATTTATATCCGATAAATAATACAAAACTTAATATTAACATTTTCCCGTCAAATCTACAAATTTCCATTTTCGACACAAAGTGGCTAAATTACCACTTTGGTCCCTGTACTTTATTTTGAAATTTTCTTGACACTTTTCCTTTTAATTCTAATTCTAACTTTAGACTTGAACTATATTATTAAATTCCTCGCATATAATCCTTTTCAAAGCCGACCTACCAAAACTTATTCATCGGAAAACTTTCCGATTTTGCCACTCTGGCAAATCTAGACTGGACACGTGGTCCAATTAGATAATTTAATATTTTGGGGTATTACATTCTTCCCCCCTTATAAAAATTCGTCCTCGAATTTTCATATAACTCTTTGACTTGACTTAAATCCTTAGCCTTTTGAACTTCATTCATCACTCCATTTCTGTACTCCTTGTAGATTAATGTTAACCGTCATTGACGACCTTCATGTTACTACCTTCTTCTATCGTGATGTCAGATGTATTTTGCTGTCTCGTGATCCCTCATCTTTAATCTTTTCGCTTTGATCTTATATACATGACTCTTTCATCTGTTCTTTGTTTAACATGCAATACCATAGGCTCTTGTCCTTGTAATTGAACTTTCAGTTTATGACTGAAGTCCAATGGTAGTTTATCTTAATGATGTCTTTTCACTAAAGGTGATAACACTCGTCGCTCAATTTCTTCATTCGTTATCGATTGATGCAGACAACCTATTCGCTCGCATCTCTTATTTGTCGCTGACTGATGTAGACAACTCATTAATTTGCATTTACGACTCTTCGTTCTTAATTCCTTATGTAGTCTCTTTCGCATTACTCTTACCATTATTTAGTTGATATTTATTGTGGGGTTGGGAACTTAATCCCACTTTCTATTTTCCCCGTAGGTCTTGTATTCTTACCTTATGCAATTTCATCCTTTTCCATCGTAGTTTATCAATGGTTATCAATGAGATGTTTCTCATGATGCATCCTTATAATATCTTTGCTTTCCCTGCAGGGACTTACTCGATCTTCTTCTTTTACGTTTTTGTACCTTATGTATTGGTTCCTTTGTCGTATCTTCGTTGACTTACGTTGAAATTTCTTATCTCTTCGTATTTTACCTTAATCTATTTCATCTTTCATTCGTTACGTTATTGGATAACTGTCTTTGTTATCCCGTCCTCTATTTTACTTTACGATCATCGCTAACATCTTTTAAAGATTGTTAGTCTTACGTGATGTTTCTTTATACTACAGATACTTGTACATTACTGCTTGATATCCCATAAGAAAGAGATATCCAATCTTTTTGCGAATCTTCTTGATTTGAGCGTAACTGTTACTTACACGATCTTCATAATAGTGGGACAACAATTGTCGCCGCGTTGAAGTCCTACTCCTGATTTGTTCAATGTACACTGTGTATTCATTTCCAACTTGTTAATTTCTACTTCTGTCCATATCGTAGGTATACTTCTTCGTTACTTTCTTTGACTTCTTGTCCTTAGTTAATCAATAGGATCAATAGTCTAAATGCTATGATCCTATGGTACTCTTATTGTGTTCCTAATTCACGTTCTTATCGTGTTTCTTTATCATTTTCTAGTGCAGTCTTTGCTTTCCTCCTCAGCGCATCTCGTACGTCATGTACTACTTGCTTTTCATATCCACAACATCGATCATTAATTGAGAGTTATGGCCTTCTTTATTCGAACTTTCCCGACGTAGTGCGTTCTTAATCGTATACGTATCGTCTTATCGTATTCGTACTGTCATCATGGTCGCCTGTAAGCCGATCATATGCTGATGTCACCTCTATCGCATTTCGTATTTCTGATATTTCTTGTTTCGGCATTCTGAACGTCAATTACCAATTAGTAATGGTCGCAGCTTCTTTTGCCTGCAATATCGACGTAGTACATTCTCGATTACTTATATATCGTCATACTGTACCCTTTACTGACATCTTAACTGTCAGTGGATCCATTCATATGACTCTATCATCTTTATCCCTTTTTGTTTCTATGCGTTAACGACTACATAGAATTCAATTCATTTGATCTTCTCGTCATCTTTTTACGTGACTTTCTCTTTTTCATTCCTCAATAACTCTTATCAAGTTTCTTGCGATATACGCGGTTATCCGTACTTTCCTTGACTCTGCTTACTTTAACTGATTTCTTATCATTCATAACCTTCTTTTGCGTCTTTATACTTTATCATGTACGTCATGTACCTTTGGTAATCCCTTGACCGTACGCCGGAAGTTAGTGGACCTACCGGTAGCATTTCTTGTGAGGAGGAGCGCATTTACCTCCTTACATGATTCAGAGCTATCTCTGCATTCTTCCTCAGACTGTGATATTTCCGTACACTGAATCAGAAATGTTCATTCCAGTACTCTTCAATATCAGATTCGTCTGATAATTCTTCCTCTCCGAAGTCCTTTTCCTGAGAATCCGCTCCTGGGAATGTATCAAATAAGTTTGATCTTGTCTGACACCTTTTAATCCTTTACACCTTTACGCTTTACTAATTCGTTTCATAATCGAATCTTTAAGGTGGAAGTTTCAACTCTTAATCCACCGATTGCAGTTCTTGTTATTTATGTCTCGATCTTTCTTATCGTATACTTCAACTGTTCATTTACATCATATCTTCTGGTCTAATAACCTTGATTCTTCCCGATTATTCCTTATCGGAATTAATGGTAGAAAGAATTTCCCAAATCGGGTCACAAACTTAGTTCATGTTATTTGGTCTTTCACCGCTCCAATTGCATGTCGGAACTAATTATAGGTTGAACCTTTCATCGACATCTTTATTGACATTACTGTTTGTCCGTCATCCGCTCGATGTATACAACATCTTACTTTACTTTTTCTAAAGGTTTTGGCATGCCACTTGATCCGCTAAACTTCTTTAGCTTTAACTTATCCATACCATTATCAAACCTTTATAGGTGTCTCTTTCTTTACGTTGATACTATCTCTGTACTCATCATCCTTTTATTGACATATAATTACTTATATCAGTTGCTTTTACAGCTAACTAATCCATAATGATGTCGGGTTATTACGTCATTTCCAATGCCTATATATTCTCACTTTACTTTACTAAGTTCTCGTTGACTTTTATCTCGTTCTTGGCCTCTACTAGCCAATTGGATTAGGGTGCATTCACTTTTGTTACCTCGATCTTCTTCCCGCGCCTCATTTACTTGTTGTGCAGCAGCACGCGATCGTGCAGTTCTTTGTTCATAGTATAGCGATTATATAAAGGAATACTGATAAATTCCTTAAAATATAATCCTTACTAATCTTCACGTCTATTCGATGCCCGCGTACGTTGGACTCTAGAGACGTCTCCTTCCTTTAAACTTTCTAGGGTTACGTCTCTTATTGGAAGTCTTCTGAGTGTTCTGACTCATCATAGACTAGCCAATTGCCAAAACATATACTCGCGTTGTATATGTTAAACGCATATTACTATCGTAGCTATAAGCATCTATATTGACCGGATTCAAGAAAATCAGTGTCCCCTAGATTTTCTTGATTACGCATCGCATCTTAAGTCTTGCGAGCATTCCACTCACATGGACTTAATCAAACATTAGAATGTCTACGTATAACATACATGTGTTATACGTCATTAATCAGATATGCTTCATTATCTGGGCACACATATTATTCTATTCATATATTATTCTGTTTAATCAAGGCTAAGTTCATGTCCTAGAAGCATAACTTCTATGTTCTCGCAATTATACTTATTCGATCTTCTCGTAGCCTTGATCGCAACTTGCTCGCGAGCACTTCATTTCCTTCACAGAGTTATGGTCTAGGTATACTTACATAAAAACAAAACTCTTTGGAAACTTTCTCAAATAAAACATCTCATTTCGAGATTTAAATCAAAAATTCCATTGAAACTTTAGCAGAATTGTGCACTAGGGTGATGACGTCTCTCATCCCCAAAGAGTTGCCACAGCTCACCTTTTGGTCTGAGCGTAATGCATATGATGCATGTACTATTAATGCATGTCTTCATTGATTATTCTTTCATTAATAATGTATGTAGTGATGCACTTCTATCAATGTCGTGGCAATCATACATTTCTATATCGGGTCTAGGCACAATTATGCTTTCAAAATTGTTAAACAAATAACTTTTAAAAAAAATTTATAACTTCGAGTTTTGTAAGTTCTCTAGACCTTCAAACTCTGTATCCAGAAAGTTCTTCAACTTCTGCCACTTTACATTCCTTCTTCATACTCTTCCCAAAGTTTCGATCGATCGAATTCAATAGCATCTCTTACGTTATAAGATGCTAAACACACATACATACATATCATCAAATCACATTCACAACAATTATACTCTAGTCATAGGAGGCAACACCTCTCCTAGAAACTTCATTTAAAAAAAACATATCTCATATGCATGTCTCATCAAAACAATATATGCGTGTATACCTCGTATATACGTGTCACAAGAAACACATAAGTATTTCACAAATCAATCAATTATACTTATCGCTTAACAACAATGCAAACTACTTGGATCAGACAGAACTCAACTCTATAGCTGCAGTAGTTCCTAGATCACTTAACTGACAAAACATATATTAGCAGAGGTAACTGGACCAACTGCTCTGATACCACAATTGTCACGACCCAAATTATTGAGCCGAGACCGGCGCTAGGGAATGGGAGTGGTAGCTCCAAAACCCGTAGCAAGCCTAAAACCGTTATTAATTTTTCGCGAATTAAAACATATTACTATATATAAAACGTTTTCAGACATCTTTTTTAAATAATATAATTCAAATATTGAAATATTGTATCCCTTTCCTGAAAACGTTTGCAGCACAATTCCTTAGAAACCAGGGTCTTACCGAGCGATATCTCATATCCAGCACCGCCCTGTTTCTGATCACAAACATAACCAATTCCTCTCAAGGCAATTGGTACTCAATTCAAACGGATAAAACATCACCTTTATAAATGACTTATTTATAAAATTTTGTTA
Source organism: Mercurialis annua (assembly GCF_937616625.2). NCBI lineage: Eukaryota > Viridiplantae > Streptophyta > Magnoliopsida > Malpighiales > Euphorbiaceae > Mercurialis > Mercurialis annua. The sequence continues at coordinate 1,778,331 of NC_065574.1, read as the reverse complement.
GAGTTTACTTTTCAAATACCGTTTGAAATCGAATCATAAACTTTATACTGACACCTATTGACTACTGCAGCTCTATAAAACTTATACTTTGTGTGAGCCAAAAGGGCTGTTGACACAAAGGAGATGATCTGTCTGATCCGACTTCCACTACCTGCAAACATCAAAGTGAGGGGTCAGTATTTGGGGAATACTGAGTGAGTTTGCATTTACTAACAGTATTACGTTAAAGACACAACATCGCATTTTAAGAAAACAATGTTATAAAACATATAACATGTATTTGATCCGTGTGAAACTAATATCCTAGCATGCGACTCATCTCTCGAATAATCATATAACATTCAATCCAACATCGTAAATATCAATTGCGAGTCCAACTCGCTGGTGGCCCAGCCACTAGATACGGGGACTTCCAGGCTACACCGTAGCCGAGTTCACTCTGCGTATCTAAATCATAACCCAATCGTAAATTTCATATTCATCAACAGCTTACAGCTGTGTCAAGTCATTTCCTCAATGCGAACATACTAGACTGACTCAATACTGGTGATCACACAGCCTATTGACACCCAATAGGTAGCTAGTTTCATCGGATCGCATACTAGTTCTCGTATATAGAAATTAAGTAAACATATAACATTTCAATCAATTATATGTAATGCGATGCGTATAAACAGTATATATATATCTATATAAAATAACTTTAATATATAATACACGAAAGTAAAGTGCAACTCACAGTGACCGCTATCCCAAAATTGCACTATTATGATTCCATAACGTAAGCTCCATGCATCGTTCTCGTAGCTATTCCAGCTCGTTGGCCTGGTAGCTCGTCGGTGCGTCATTCACCTATTCACGTTACCGAATTCTTGATTTATAAACGTAAACTTAATACTTAAATCCTAAGTTATCGACTTAGGTTAACATTATCGTATTCCAAATACGATTCTTAGCTTTGGTCGTGTCCTGACACTTAGTCGAGATACTTGTTATATCTCTTTTTAATTAATCGGAGTTCTTAATCGTTTTTAGGATCTAATATTGAAAATATCAAAATCCCATTTCTTTATGGCTAAAAGTCCATTTTAGCCCCTCGGGCAAAAAGTTCATTTTAGTCCCTCGTGGACTCATTACACGCCCGCACAGGGTGGTGTGCGTCCGCACACCATGGGTGTGCGTTCGCACACCTTGGGTGTGCGTTCGCACACCATCATTGGTGTGCGTTCGCACACCATCATTGGTGTGCGTTCGCACACCTTGGGTGTGCGTTCGCACACCATCACAGGTGTGCGTTCGCACACCACGGGTGTGCGATCGCACACCACGTGCGACCTGAGGCAGCTCCTGGAAACGTCGTTTCCGGGCTTCCCGTCATGCTATCTTCCGCCATACACGTATAGAACCTCATTTCCTTCAAAACCCGTAACTTCGTTTTTCCAAAAACGCTAAAAACGATCCAAAATCATTAAATTCCTAATTATAACCAAAACGGCTATATATTCGAATTTTCCACCAAATTCTCAGATTATTACCTTAAAACGATGTTTGATATCGATAGAGAATTCGATTCTGAAGAGATTGCCGCTTGAATCACTTGAATCGGACGTCGAACGGCGAAACGGCGGCGAAACGACGTAATCGGCGATATAACTCTCGCTCTCTCTGGAAGTCTCTCTTCCCTTCTCTGATTCAATTTCTTTCTTATATATATCTTGGCTAAAGTGCCACTTTAATCCTTGTTCTTTTTGTTTGTTATTATTTATCTTTTAAACTTTCCTTTCTTACGATTTAGTCCATAACTAAATCGATAAATTCTTAAATTATTACTTTTACGTATTATTTATATCCGATAAATAATACAAAACTTAATATTAACATTTTCCCGTCAAATCTACAAATTTCCATTTTCGACACAAAGTGGCTAAATTACCACTTTGGTCCCTGTACTTTATTTTGAAATTTTCTTGACACTTTTCCTTTTAATTCTAATTCTAACTTTAGACTTGAACTATATTATTAAATTCCTCGCATATAATCCTTTTCAAAGCCGACCTACCAAAACTTATTCATCGGAAAACTTTCCGATTTTGCCACTCTGGCAAATCTAGACTGGACACGTGGTCCAATTAGATAATTTAATATTTTGGGGTATTACACCTCCGTACACAATTTCTTCTAGAATTTTTCAAATGACAGGTGGCACGGAGGGGCTGAATATTTACATATTTATCAAGTTTAGGGGTTAAATCGGATTATTTAACAAGTTCAGAGGTTCGATAGGTGAGACGTTAAGTTTAGAGGTTAGATGGGTAAAACGGTACAAGTTCAGGAGTTAAACTATGTATTAAGCCATAAATTCACCAATGAAAACAATAATATTGGCATGGCATGGATGATTAATCATGAATACAAAAAAGGTCTTGATAAGTATAAAGTACTTTCTTTATTTTGTATTGCTTAGTTAATTAAGGGCACTAATCATCACATTAGTGTCCAAAACTTGCAATTTACGTCTTTTAGTAGACTTGTAATGTAAGTTTGGAAACATACGCAGTATAATTAGTTTACCACTATTTTGTCATTTATTTTCTGGAGGATGTCTCCGATTACAATACAAGTTCTAGCAGGAAAACAAAGAGTAATATTATTGCAAAAATGCATGAATCTTTGTAACTATGACCACTAGTTTAATTAATTGTAAATTAAAAAATTATTTAATCATTTAAAATAGAATTTGATTAAAAAAATGAATTTAACTTGAAACAAAATAAATAAATTATTTATATTATAAATCTGATTATATGTTATTATGTTTTTACTGTTATAATTATTTTAATAAATTTAATTTGATATACATTTTATATTTTATTATAGTTAGTGCTATTTTATGTGTTCTACATGACTGATAATATAAGTTGTCAATATATACTGATAATTTAGTACATGATTAATGTTTTACGTAGTGCAAAATTAAAAAGAATTGAAACTATACTTGATTTTTCTTAGTACGAATTGTTCTCTTTTTTTCTTTTTCTTTCTTCTTATGGTTAGATAAATTAAAAGCAATAATCATGAAGACATCAATCAAGTATAAGTGTGTACTTGTAAATGGGTGACAATATCAATTGGGTTGATGGTTAAAGAAGTGGATCATCATTAAGGTTATTGAATATATTTGCAATCTAATTACATCAATAAGGTTGAAGTAGTGGTTAGTGGTTGTTCACCCTATATAACTTAGGGTTAATGTCTTAAAAATTCATTAACTTTACACGTTTTGTCATTTTAATCACGTCGTTTGGAAATCGCCGTTTTCATACACGAACTACTAATTTTTCTCAAATCTATACACACCGTTTAAAAATTCGGTGAAAATGATGAGTTGGCAATCATAACGAATAGGATAGTGACAGGTCAGTAATTTTCACCGGATTTTAGAACGGCGCATGAATTTGAGAAAAATTGATAGTTGGTGTATGAAAATGATGATTTTTAAACGGCGTGACAATACGTGTAAAGTTGTTGAATTTTTATGACATTACCCCTATAAATTATATGGCCATAGAATTAATATGTGTAACGGAAAGGAAATTATTCGGTAAATATTTAAATTGAATATTAAATCAATCAAATACTTACATATGATAAAATAACAAATGATACAAAAAGATGATATAATTCAACAATTTTGCATTTATGTATATATGAGCGAAATAATTTGAAACGTCCATTAATAACAAAAGAAGTACAAAATATATGACAAAACAGTTTAGAACTCTTTTACAAATTATGCCCTAAAAACAGTTTACAATTGGTTTAACTGTCAATTGAATTAAAGAACTGTGACTAATTATGATACCCATATCTTGCACATTTTTCTTAAACCCTAACCCCCATACATCATGTAGAAAGAAATTTTGTTTCAAGTGAAACAACTATTTGATGCATCACCATCGATTGCACCACAACTGTAGTGTTGTTAATTGTCTCTGGCGTTCTTCCGGTCATTACAGATTTAACCACGATTGCGGTGCCGATGGTTTTTACAATAATCAAGATGTAGATTGTGATGGTCTTCTTTTATTCGAAGCTTCGTGTTTCGCTCGTGATCTATGAGAAATATAATTTTTCGCTCCATTTCAATTTCTATTAAGTTAATGGTGTTGTATTATTTTTCGTGGTGAAAATCTGATCAATTCTTCAAATAATCTTATAATTTAAACTACTACAACAAATCACTTAAAATTTTAGACGGTCGTAACAGTTTATATATATGTTGCATAATGTTTTTGGATGGCAACAATGCCATTTCTTACTTATACCTAATTCAACCTAATAATACTTAGGTAAAATAACCTAAAAGTTAAATCTCATGTTCATTTTTATTTTGAGAAAATGATGAGTTTTACATCTCCTACTTAATGTCCCACAATTATGGTCTCCACTAGCATATCCTTATATGTGTGCAAGGACATGATTAATTTTCCATGTAAACAATACTAGTACATCTTAAAAACTTGGTAAGTTATCATTCTTTTAAAAAATAATTGTTGACCCAACTAATCGGACATGATGAACATTTATAGAAAAGCAAACTAACTTTTTAGAAGAAATAATAATTGTTGACCCAATCAATTTTTTTAGGTTAAACAACATGTTTTTTGCTCGGAATTTTTTCATTTATAAAAGAATTGCTCAATCCTTTCAAATTTTAAAAAAATCATCTGTATCAATTTTATAAATAAAAATAATTAATTCAGACTGTAATTATTTAATTTATTAGTTTAGTGTCAATTTTTTAATTTTTGGGGAATTTATAAGTGTCCTGTGATAATTAATTTTTTTATCATAAAAAGATACATAATAAACAAATAATAATAGTATAATTCACATTTTTATTTCGAAAGTTTAAAATTTATTTTTAAAAAGTTCAATATTTTTTATAAAAATAGAAGATTGAAATGTGGGTGTATATTTAAATACTGGGCAGGTACAAAACATCTAAATTCCAATTCTAAATGCACCCAACATTTAACCCATAATAACCCATATACATTTTTGGGCTTTTCAGAATTTAAGCCCATTTTTACATTTTTTGTTTTGTTTTTCATTTTCAAACAAATTCTAATATTGCCTCTATTTTTACAATGTTCAAGACACGGTTTATAGAAAGGCCATAATTCTTAATACCGCTCACTCATCATCATCGTCTACTATTTGCGATTTTGCATATGTTAAGCGAATGTGTAATTGGATGACACATGAAGTAACTAAAAAGTCCTTAAGCCTACTTTTAGAAGTTATTTCAGCAAATTATATTATCCTTGTATGACACATATTATGTACTTCTATTTTCGAAATTAATACCATTGCTTTTGGTTAAAAAAAACGACGACTAAACTGACAGCTAACTCTAAATTTATTGATCTTAATATATATAAATATATTAAATTTAAAAGTTGAGTTTCAATTTAATTAAAATCGATTAGTTATTTAAATATTAAATCTAAACAATATATAATATGAAGATAGTTTTATTTGATTTGCATACGCTTAAAACAATAGTCTTGTGAATGTAGTTTGAGTTGTTGACACAAGTTTTAGGGTTGCAAATCTGATTTTTTTTATTTGGAAATATATAATAAAAAAAATATTCTTAGGATCTGAATTCATTCACTTTAATACTATATAATAACCTTTTTAACAATATGATTTTTATTATTTGGAATATATAATAAAAAAATATATTCTTTAGATCTAAATTCATGCACTTTAATTGATAATATTTTGTTTAACAGTATGATTAAGCTGAAAATCATTATATGTTCTTTATATTTTAATTGAATATTGCGTTCGATCTGATTGACTTTTTTTAATAAATACAAATAAAATTTTATTTAAATGCTTGATCAATTCAGTTTGATTTTAAACTATTTTAGAAGAAGACCAGTGACACCTATCCCGAGTGGCTAAAGTACTCTAGTACATTCCTGAGATTTCGGTTTCGAGTCTCTGTAGGATCAGTATTTAAGGCCTATTTAGAAAATATTGAAATAAATTAAATATTAAAATACAAGAAATATAATAGTAATAAAAAAAATTCAACACTTAATTTTTCTAAAATATTACAACAATAGAGTTTTATTTATAAATCATATTATTTTTCTTTTGGTTGAAGTTGAAGTTAATCGGCTAATCAATTTATTTTATGATTTATACATATTATAACAGTTGATTCGAGATGTACTTTAATAATTATTTCAATATATTATTAAAGAAAGTTCTTTCCATATAAAAACAATAAAAGTTCATCTTATCTTTAAAATTTGGGATTGGAATTCCTTCAAGTTCATTTTGAACTTGAGAGGGTCAATGTTCACAATTTATAACGTTCATTATAAAATGAATGATGTAGATAAAAAAGGTACAATTTTAATCAAATCAATTTACACCGTTCATTTTACAATGAACGCTGTATATCATAAACATGACCCCTCAAATTCAAATGAACTTAAGGGAATTCTAGTCCTAAAATTTGAGATAAAAGAATCAAATGAAATTAATATCGTGATCTTAATAAAAACACCTCTAAATGGTGTTTTGGACAAATTTACCTCTATAGAAGTGTTTTGTATCGTTTTATCTTTTCAATTTTACAATAGTTTGTTGTCATGGCAGCACCAGTTTCTCCAATTCTTTGTTTTCTACGGCAGAATGGCCAAATTAACCAATTTATGGGTGGTTTTGTCTAAAACTATAAATTTATTCTTAATTGGTATTTTGTGTCAAATTGAGGGGGTAAAATGAACCTTATTGCATATGGAAAATACAAATTCATTTGATACTAAAGAAATGCCACATGTTGTCACCACAAAGTCCAGCCGTCCTTTGGCTCCAGTTTCGTGCCATATTGTGGAACCCACCATGATAGATCATACAGTGCACAACTGCATGTGCCACTATTTATTTAGCAAGTATTTATTATTTTTAAAGCAGATTTTGGCCAGCAGCTCGGTCAATGGAACCTTCTCTGTTCTTAATTAACTTATCGGTGATTAATTTATTAATTTATTTATTTTCATATTCTCAATCTTGCAGCATGTTAAAAATAAAAAACTGATGTTATCTTAGTTTTCTTGTTGGTAGGAAATTTTCAAGATTTTTCTTTCCTTTTAATAGTCTTATAATAATACTTCTCATTTAAATAAATTTATAAAATTTAATTATAATTAATTTAATTATATTAAATTTTAATTGACAACTCTATTACATTATTTTTATATAACGGCGATGTTATTATTAGAGTAGAAATGAATAGATACAGAGTAATATGATTTTTTTATTAAAATAATTAAATATTATAATACATCCATCCATTTTTGGTCTGAAAATAGAGTTACCTTTTATAAAATTATTCATAAAATTAGTATGTTTGTATTTAATTTATTTATAAATTTATTCATATGATAGACTGCCAGTTCGGTTAAAACTGATCAATATAATCAAAAAATACTTAATTGAACCGTTTTATGTCATAATCAAGTTGATTGACTCAAGTTAATCAAAATTGGATTAATTAAAAAATCAATATAAAATTGAACCGAACAAATTAGCCTACAAATCAATTAAACCAATAAAAATTAACATATAGTTGATAAATAAAAGTATTTAGTTAAATAGATTAATCAAATTTTAACCGAAATAATAACAAAATTAGCTTAAATTAATCAAAATTGATAGATTGAATCAATTAATATTATTTGATCAATTTTTTTGAAGCTTTGTTATTTATTGATTTTATGCCTAATTGCTTTAAAATTATTATTTTAACGCACTTTATATTTCTTTTTAATTTTAGCAACTTAATTTGGCCAATTTTTGGTGTCCGTATTAGCATTTTTGACGGAAGATTGTCCGGTCTTCCGAAATTGTAAAAATTTAAAAGTCAATGTTTGATATTGTCAAGATTAAAAATGTGTATTAAAATTATAAAACACATAAAGTTCGTTATTTTCAGTCTTGATTTTTTTAATTGGTGGAAGAATGGAGCTCCATGATTTTGTAGGAAATAGGAGAAAATTAGAGACACGTGAATTATACAAGATGGGAGTAGAGAAGTAGCTAAGCTTAAGTGTCGTTTTGCTAAATGTAGGCAGTTTGCATCTTTAAAACGGCAATGAAATGTAGGATAAAATGAATGTGCAGTGTTTGTGCTGTGTTTGTTTCGTCAATAGTCGGCCTAATTGGTTTATGTTATGCTTTGTACGCACGCAACTGCGGAGTAGCGGACGACATATATATAGCTAATAGCTACATAGTGAGAGACTTTTTTTGCCCATCAATTTGCAAGTTGTAACTACTCCAAATTCAAAGCCAAATGACGATCTCAATTTAGACAATTAGACACGAATATAATAGTTTTATAAACACTTATTATTTAGGCGTAATCATCCAATTCTTTAGGAAAAGAATACAAAAAAAGCCTCGTAGTATTATAAAATACATATTATCCTTTTTACTTTTTAGGTACAATTAAGCCCTCTTTGTTTTTAAATAGGGTTAATTACATATAAAATCACAACTTTTACACGAAATTGCAAAAATAACACGACCTTTAGAACGTGGCAATTCAGAGCACCACCTTTCATTTGTTTTCAAAAACAACATGGACACATTTTTAATGGCGTTTTTGCTGACGTGGCATGACACGTGACACTCCCATTGGCTGTCAAAGTCAGCAAAATTTTATCTAAAAACGTGCCCATGTTTTTGGAAAAAAATGAAAGGTGATGCCCTGAATTGACACGTTTTAAAGGTCGTGTTATTTTTGAAAATTCGTGTAAAGGTGGTGATTTTATATGTAATTAACCCTTTTAAATATAACAAACAAATAACCCCTTTCGTCCAACAACATTAGAAACACTTGTTAATTGCTGACATGTCTCTCATAATCATATAGGGAAAAAGTTCAAAAATAATTTTAATACTTAACATATTTACCAAAAATTTGAGGGATAAGTGTCCAAAAAATAAATTAAAAGAGTTTATTTATTCAATTTTCAAACAATGAGAGTTTAATTGTTCTATTTTAAAAGCACGAGAGATTAATTGTGCCAAAAAAGAGCTGATCTGTACTTTTAAAAAAAATGTGATTTTTTGTATCTTTTGTCTTTTTTTAGTTATAACTTAAAATCATTAATTTTACACCTATTTTTTAATTTTCAATTTCAGTTATAACTAATTGTTCAACTTAAAATGGAAAAATATTTAAATACACCTCTTATTTTGTTTCGGATCATTCCAAATTGCGTTTTTATAATAAAATAATCCAAACATGAAATAATATGAAGGTTTTATTTGAACTTTTTTTTCCAACTTAAATAAGTGAATATAGTTGAAACTAAAAATTAAAAAATCAGCTAAAATTGAGGATTTTTAAAGGTGAAAAAAATTCAAAAAAATGAGATGTTTTTGGATGATTAAGCCTATTAGTTATTACATGATATAGTATGTAGGGGCATAATACCAATACAAAACGAGCGTGAAATTTTGACCGTATTATGCACATATTATCTTTTTTTGTATTTTAAAATGAAGAAAAGTTTTTCAAAAAAAAAATGATAATGTGGATGCCGAAATAATTTAAAAAGAATAAAAGTTGTTGATTGGAATAACACGTGATTCACATCAACTGTAATTTCACATTTCATGTTAACTTGACATGCCACTTAAATATAATTAAATTGGTTTAATAAAATTAGATTTGACCAAATTAAAATAATCATATAATTTATAAAATATTTGAAAATTGAATATATATATTTTTTTAAAATAAGCATTAGGTGTGGTCTTTTTTAGTTTATTGATAATTAAGTCACTCAAATTGAAGCCGCTAACAACTTGACAATCATAAAAAGCTAAAAAATAAGAACATGAACAAAAAGAGAAAGGCAGAAATGATCAATCGCTTAATCCAAGTAATTAGGAACATTACCCAAAACCATGATTATGCATATAGGAACATTGCCCAAAACCATGATTATGCATTAGTATTTGTCCTTTGTTGATATTTCCCACCACTTATTTTTAGAAACAAAACCACAAACGACAATATAAATTCATGAATCATAAAATAATAACAAAAATAAATGATATAGGCTCACATTTTTTTGAACAAAAAATTTGAATCCCTAAACTAAAACTCTATACAATCTGACCCTCACAAATTCAAAAAAATAATATAAATCATCAATTCATCTAACTTTGTAATTTTTTTGCCAACATGTGGTCCCATATTAATCGACAAATAATTAATGGCATGTAAAAATTCGTTTGTCACTTAAAAAATGGATTCAATCAATTCTTAATTATTTTTATATAAAATTTTAATCTTTAATATTTACAGTGATTTGAGAATATTATTGAAAATATGGCACTACACACCACAATATTTCTAAACTGACACTGTGTAGCCTATTGTTGTTTATGTAGCAAAACGAAGCAATGGCTGCATGTCGACTCAACGAATCTTGTCATCTCTATTTGAAATTATTTGTATGTTAAGTCTAATTTTTCGTGTTTTTAGCGATTTAAGCACATAATTTATAATTTAGCAACTCGTAATTCTATTCTATTTCCTACGTATGCTTCTAATAGCCGGAAAACAACAATGAACTATAGAATGTAAAGTTTAGAAAGGTTTGGATATGGAATGTAATGTTTTGACTAATATGTTTAGATTACAAACGTTGAAGATGAAAATTTTAAATACAAATAACTCATCAATTTAAGGATTTAAATACTCTTCAGAGAAAAGTAAAGGACTTAACTGTTATTTTTACTAGAAAATAAATAAAGAAAATAAAGGTTAAATTTTGGTTCGGTCATGGTCCACAATGCCCAACTCTTTTTAACCTGTCGTTGCAAACGCGCTTAGACTTGGCTACAAAAATACAAATTCTAGTTCCACTCTCTACGACTCACAGAACACCGTTGGATTTACAACTGGGAGTGATACTGTCCGTTTAGATTTGTTAGACAGTGACGCGGTTAAGAATGCGAGTGAATGGTTTTGGTTACGTAGATAAGTAACCAGAAAAGAATGCGCGATTAACGCGGCGAAGTAATTGAAATTGGCAAATAGTTGGAAATAGAGGGGCAAAAATGAAAAGAAAAGCGGAAAATGAAGGAGGGTAGAAGAATAGTTGGTTATTACTTTTTGTTTTCAAACGATTGGTGGCGCCATTTGCAAGAATAGCAATTTCATAGCCATCTTTTAGAAAAGTATTTCATTTTAAATGTATTTCTTTCTTGAATTAAAAAAAGTATATCTTTCTCTTGTCTAAAATAAAACATTTATTTATTGCTAATGGTATTTTAGATTAAAAATTTATTATATTTTTAAATAGACAATTATTAATTTACTATAAAAAGTATAAAGATTATTAATTAAAATAATAAATTTATTATTTTTAAATATGTGTAGACTATAATAATCCATTTAAATAAAAAAATTTATTTTACAATTATAGTGAATGAAGGTACCATCTAAATACTTAAAAGTTAAAAGTAAATTTTATATAATAAATGAACTTCAAAATATATGGTATAATGTTATATATATATATATATATATATATATATATATATATATATATATATATATATATATAAAAAAAAACCTCCCATTTGTATCCAAATGTTTCAAATCAAATATTTGAATCTTAAATATCAAACCAACTTTAGGATTTATCTTTTTTCTAATAGTATAGAATGATATGACTATAGGTGGACCTAAATAATTACACCTTGCAATTTAATTTTAATAATATTATTAACTTATGGCTAGATTATTTATTTTTTATTAACTTTTTTTTCATTAAAAAAAGTTAGGTCCATATCCAGGACTGGATGTTACACTGTCAAATGTTGACTATTTTTCATTTCTAAAATTTTACCCTCTTGCATTATAATTTATGAGACACATACACATACTCCATTATTGGACATGGACCCCCTAAACTTATAAAGATAGGAGCAATAAATACTACTAATAACTAACTATAAATAATGAGTTTTAAATCAAAATAAAAGAATCAAATTTTAAATTTTAAAAATTATTTATTTCATTTTAAAAAGGTTTAATTACTTAAAAAACCTCCACCTTATAATATTTTTTCGTTTATACCATGACCTAGGAAAAAGTTATTTGTACCATTTTTTTGATTTTTTGTTTTCAACTCTACCCTAAAACACTAAATTGAACTTTTTTTTATCTAGAAAAAGCTTAAAATAATCCTTCATTTTTTTAACTTATTTGTATTTTTTCAAATAGAAAAAAGATGATATAACCCTTCTATTTAATTATTTTTAATATTTTCATCATATAATTAATTAAATTGTCAAAAAATAAAATTTTGGAGTACAATTGAAAACGAAAAATCAAAAAAAGGGTACAAATAAACTTTTTCCTAGGTCAGGGTATAAACGAAAAATTGTTTCAAGATGGAGTTTTTTTTAAGTAATTAGGCCTTTTAAAAATTATGTTACTTTTTAGCACATATTTTAAATAGATACAGTAGCTTCTAATATTTGCATATAAATTTACTTTTTACATTTAAATATAAATTATTTTTATTAATTATGATTTAATGTTTCATTTTTATAATTATGTCATAAATCAAACGTGTTGTAATTATATTCACTTTCATTTTTTAGTTAATATTTTTATATACGTGGTATACCACATATTGTCAAATTAATAAAAATGAGTTAGATAAACAAGTCTAAATTTTCGGTATCAATTTATCTATGTGGCATGCCACATAGTAAAATTAAGTTTAAATTTTAAAATGAAAATACTGTATTAAAGTATTCCATCTAAATTATAATTATAAAAATTATAAAATTATAAAATTGAAATTAATTGATATAGAAATATTCTTTAGAAATATAGTTTGATTATATTTTTATTATAGCTATTTATATATTAATATTTTTTTAATATTAAAAAGGAGAATTTTTTAACATTTTTAAGAAAAATTAAACTTTTAAATTGTAAATTTGTCATAATCTTATCTAGTATTTATATTATATGAACTATAATCGGTTAGTAAAATATTTAAAATGTTTAAAAATAGAAGGAGGGAGTAATTTATTTAGCCTAGTTGGGTCCCAAAATAGACATGGCACGATGACGAAAGATGATAAAAGAAATAGTGAAAAATGTAAGTGGAAACTGTGGATTCGGTCCATAACAAGCCAAATCTTCAACACCTTAGAATAGTCAGCTCCTAACTTGACCAAATTTACAACATTATTTTATTTACTATATAAAATATTAGTATTATTTTAAATAAATAGAAGAAAAAAAAAACAAGATAAACAAAGATAAGCCATCGACTCCGCACCACTTTCGCCCTCGTTTCAGTGCCTCAACTAACCTTTTTACACCTCTCTTTAATCACCTCAATTATTTTACAAATTTCAATTTCTCCCCACAAAATTTTCATTTCTTCTGTTTTGTTTGGTTCAATTCTTGAAAATTTAGAAGAAAAATAATGGAGTATTGCACGGTAGCCAGAGCTTTGAAATCAAGCTTACGACGAGAACTTCCGGCGACGGCAGCTTCTATGATGAAATCGAATTTTACCCAGCAGTCTCTTTTCGATGATATTATGTTTAATAACTCGAGTAACGCCGCCGTGGAGGATTTTTCCGTTGATTGTTTCTTTGACTTTTCTAACGGCGGAGAATTCAAAGAACATATTCACGAACAGGAAGAACAAGAACATATGATTGAAGATGAAGATGATGAAGAAGAAGAAGAGAAAGATTCTGATTCGGGTTCGTCTCAGGATCATGATCATGATAATAACTCGAATAATTCTTGTAATTTTGATGATTCTTTTCTCTCCGGTGAACTTGCCGTGCCGGTAAGTTTTTTTGAATTTTTAACATTTTTTGGATTTTAATGGGTTTTTTTGGTTTGTGATAATGAAAACCCATGTTTTTGTTTTTGATTCTGTTATAGATTGATGATTTGGCGGAGCTTGAATGGGTGTCTCAAATTGTTGACGATTCTTCATCGGAATTTTCTCTTTTGCACCCGTTGAATTCGGAGAATTTCCATGCAAGAACCACGTTTGAAATTGAACATAATGAACCCAATCCGGTTTTTTTAAGCAAACCCTCTTCGTGTCTTTTTCCAGCCAAAATTCCGTCCAAACCGAGGTCTAAGCGAACCAGACCGACCCGCCGGACATGGTCAGTTGAGTCTCTGCTTACAGACTCGTCGTCATCATGTTCATATTCGTCTTCTCCGGTGTCTTCGTCAGCTTCAACGCCTTCTCTTGTTACGGTTCAAACCCTTGAGTCGTTACCTGGTTTTTTCCAACCACCATTGAAAAAACCAAAGAAAAAACCTGCGGCTCAAACCGGTGGAGTCACGGGTTTGATCCAGTTTCAGCGGCGGTGTAGTCATTGCCAGGTTCAAAAGACCCCTCAATGGAGAGCCGGTCCGCTCGGGGCTAAAACATTATGTAATGCTTGCGGGGTTCGTTATAAGTCCGGCCGGCTTTTCCCCGAGTATAGACCGGCTTGTAGCCCGACTTTCTCCGGCAAGGTTCACTCGAATAGTCATAGGAAAGTGTTAGAAATGAGGAAGAGGAAAGAGGTGGCCGGACCGGCTTCCGGGTTGAGCCAGATGGTTCCTAGTTTTTGAAGAATTAGGTTCATGGAATAGGTTTAAGCGAATCGGTGATCAAATCCTGGCTAGGTTTGTTAGGGTCGGTTTGCAGGTTACATGCTTTTGTAACGGATTATAATAGGCAGGGAGGTAATTTACATGTTAAATTGTTATAGGGAGGTCCTGATTTTAGTCTTTTTCTGTTAATTTTATTTAATTAAAGTTGTTTAGGTTTTTGTAAGGTTCTTTTTGTTTTATTACATTTTAATTTGTAGGGTTAATTAATGAGAGAAAAACTTTAGATGTCTACTTTTTTTTTGCTCCATGAAACAGGAGTTACTCAATTTTTTAAAAATTTATTATAAAGATTATAAATTTTCGGATAAATAAATGGAGGTACTCGTATGAAAACTCGAGATTAATATAACTTCAATAAAATAAAAAATATGAATCAAACCGTTCTCTAATTAATTGCATGTCGAAATCGATCACGGTTTATTTTATTTATAACTAATTTGCAGTTACTTGTTAGGTAAAGTAGTTGAACCTTTCATAAATAGAAAATTATATGGTCTATGGAACCCATTTTTGGTTATGGTATAGGCAATGGAGATTTCTATATATCCTTATTTGTTACCAACTTTTAAATGTCCGTATCAATTAGTTGTGTGATTTTCTTTGGAAGGAGCCTTATGACTGTGGTTAAAAATAGAGAGGAAAAGTGAGAGAAGTTTGTTTTTGGATGGGATGGTGAAAATTACTATTTTTAATTGATAAAAAAATCATGCAAAAATAATAAAAACTAGACTCATTAAATTAGTCACTCTTTTGACTATTAGTGTTTAAATATTACGTGAATAAAATTCTCTTAAAAATTATTCCTCCAGTTTCAATAGAGTTGCCCACTTTTTTAATATCACAATTTAAAGAGCACATAATTTTTCTATATAAAAGAAGGCTGTCGTCTACATATTTATATTGTAAGAAACACCGTGAATAGCATGGTTAATCCAATAAATAGACTTTAAGGAAGTTTCGTGAGAGATGTATCCAATATAACTATCATCACTGATAATATAGGATGATCAACTGTAAAACTAACTTCCCGATATATGTTATTAACATTTCAATTTCGCTAGATCATAAAACATGTAATTGATAGAACATTCAAATATACAATTAATATTTTGAAATTCTTATAAAATTTTCACCTTTTTTATTATATAATTATTTAATATAGTTGCTAATTTTATTTTATTTACATATTCCAATAAATCAGTTAAAAAAACATATTCCAATAAATAACATTAAATACTGTATCATTAGTGAATCTTGAATTAGACTAATATAAGAAAATTAATTTTAAAGTTTATTATTAAGTAGAAACATATAAGAGGTATTTAGTATAAAAATAAAAAAAATGGACAATATTATTAGGACGAAAATAAAAGTATTGTATGGGGAGTATAATTTAAAATGAAAAAGTGAATCTTTTAATTTGTGTAGTCACATATATACGAGTATTAGTGTTTACATATTAATTATGGAGGAAAAAGAGTGTTAAATATTTGTCACTATTGGTGTTTATATATTTTGTGAATAAATAATTCTCTTTAAAAATAATTTAGTAATGTAACTTGATTGGTTGAGATTTGAAGTTTTCAGACCCTAAAATTACTCAAAGCTCACAGAAATTGAATACAGAATTGACGTGGAATATGATTGGTAGAATGCGAGTGGGTTTAAATTTAAATATGAGAGACCACCAAAGCAGTGGAGTGAGCCAAGTGGGTGAATCACAACTTGCATGGTGGCTGCTGACTAAGAGTAAAACAAGCACTACATCTTTCCTATTTATACATATTTTAATATTTACAAAAATTATACTTTTAAATCATTAAAAATATCACAAGATAATAATAAGATATATATTTAATCATTAAAAATATCCCACTTTTTTGCTTTCTGTTGTCCAAACTTTTAAAAATGGACCATTTTAATTCATTTTTTAATGTTCGTTCAATTGTAGTTATTTGTTTAAGCTGGAGTAAAAACAATTCACAAATATCTTCAATATTTAAAAAAATTCATGATGAAAAGATAAAGAATATATTAAATTTTTTCTTCTTTTATAATTAAAACTGAAGATTGAAAAATAGATTAAAATTTATAATTATAAAAATTTGGGCCATAAATTAAAAAATAAAATAAAAAAAGTGGGGTGTTTTTAAATAATTGAGCTTAAGATTTTTTTTTGGGTTAGATAAATAATTGGAAAAATAAAATTTTAAATAGTATTTTCTATTTAATTCATCTTTTTAATTTAACTTTCAAAATTTGAGGGTCAACTTTTCTTGACTAAGATATAATGTAAAATAAACATAGCAGTACCTTAAAGAAAAAGAAGGGAAAAATAATTTATAAAAATAAAGAGAAGCAGTGTAATAAATAAAGTTTCAATTATAGTGATAGCTAAAGATGGAGCACTGATTTAAATACATATGGCGCCCGACCCACCTTTATGACTTATGAGTCTGATAGAATGAGACTCTGATTCTTATCTTTAAAAGTTAAGTATTTTAATGCAAATAAGATTGTTGGTTTCAAAAAAAAAAAAATTGCTGGTTTATTCATCCATTTGTTCATAGAATATTTCCATAACCCATGTCAAGCATGTCATTTGTTGTAAATAAAATCAATAATGATAGTATTATTATATTACTAAATAATATGCTTAATTTCTCAAAAATACTTCAACTTTTTGATATTTTTTATGGTATCATTCTCGTTTTTTAATTTTCACTTCCAATTATAACCACTAGTCCAAATTGGAATTTAAAAAAAATTTAAATAAACATCTTGTATTGCTTCATTTTTAAAATTTATTATGATAAAAATACAAATTGAAACAATATGAAATAATATGAAGTAATATAAATAAAATATTCGAGTTTTTTTTCACTCTAATTTGGACAAATGTCTATAATTAAAAATGAAAATTAAAAAATGAGCTAAAATTAAATATTTTGAAAGTTGAGGTCATAAACGAAAAAAATCAAAAAGGTGAAGTATTTTTGAGTGATTAAGTCTAAATAATATAATAAAATCAGTTGAAACTCCTACACGTTTTAAATATTATACTAATTGTCCCCTCAACTTGTAAGCCAATTGTCTTCTAAATTAACAATTTGCTCCCTCAATTTATAAGCTCATTTGCTAAAATGGATTTATTGCCCATAATCACCAAATTAGTGACTAATTTGCCCATAAATTTAATATATGTGTTAATTGCCCGTTACTTATAAGTTGAGAGGGAAAATTGCTAATTAAGTCTTTAAGTTTTAATATAATATTTTTTGATGTAACCATTTTTTTAATTATTCTAACTAGAAATAAATAAGATCAAAAATGAATTCAAGAATATGAAAACATGTGTGATGTTTCTTTAAATTTCCTCCATTGTGATTATTTTTTTGTATCAATCAAGACATATTTTAAATTGTATTTATTTTTATTATATTTTTTAATATATCCTCGTCTTTTTTATGCCGATTTAAGCTGATTCAGTGACATTAGAATAGGTTGTGCAAGAACAAAAAAAAGGCAGGATATTTCATTTAACATAATCTTTCTTCGTTGATTTTAAATTCAACTATTTTCATCTTTAACTTGTTTTATTTTTAATATATATTAATATTTGGATTACAATCTCAATTTGTCAAGAATTTTGAAGATAGAACTTGAACAAACACTAGACTGTTTTGATCGAATCAAGAATCAATTCAGACAATACGAACTAAAATCATCAAACACGCCGCAAAACACATTAAGAATAGGCAGATCTCAAAAACCAAATAATACACTAAAGTAAATTGAGATAAACATGAAAAATATAAACATTAGAATGAAAAAAATAATGATATTTCAGTCTAAGGTCGAAAACTACCGCCTTTGTATCTTTTAAAATTAAGCTATGGCGAAGTAAAATTGAGAGAAAATTTTAATGAGTTTAAAGAAAAAAAAAGAGGGGCACATCTAAATTTATCTATGAGATTGCTGTATATGTATATTGAAGAATCAGACGCAATTTCTCCATAAAAAAATTCTTAGGTAGACTCAGTCTACCACGTCATTCGTGGAGTAAGCCTATCACATAATGACACATTATTAAAATGATGGCAATCTTGTAATATTACTATTCAAAAGTGTAAATAAGTAATAAACGAATTTACTAGATTGCCATCATTTTAATGACGTGTCATTATATGATAGGCTTAGTCCACGGATGACGTGGTGGACCGGGTCTATTTAAAAATCTCTCTTACACATGAGACGTTTTATTGACTTTTTGTTACTATTTATTTTAACTAAAAATGGAAAAAAGAAAAAAAAAACTATATGCTAAAAAGGATTCTTTATGTGATTTTGATATGATATGAACCGTCATATCATATGGGATGCAGGGTTATTTGTTTTTATCTATAATAGAAAGGTTAAATCTATTTTAGGATCTCTAACTATACGGTTTTGGTTCATCAGATCTTTTAATTTTTATTTGTCTTTTTTAAGTCTCTAAATTTTTATTTTTTTTGGTTCATCAGGTGTATCAACTTTTATTTAGCTTTTTCGGATCCCTAAACTTTCGTTTCTTGATTCATTTGAATAAATTTTTGTTTTTTGTTTTATTAAATTTTTAAATGGATCTTCATTTAAGGACTTAATGAATCGGAAAATAAAAGTTTAGGAATATGAGAAAGTCAAATAAAAATTGAAAAACCTAATGAATTAAAAAATAAAAATTTAAAAATTTGAGAAAGTCAAATAAAAGTTAAAAATTCTGATGAATCAAAATAATATAATTTAAAGATCCCAAATTGAATTTAGCCTAATAAAAATACTGATAAACTTTGACAACTTTACGAGTATGGTTATGAAACCTTAATGGTGAATGAACTGCTTCACCACCATGAAGTCAAATTTTAAACCTGCAATTGCTTTTTGTTTATGTTTAAAAAACAATCGTTACATTTGTTTTTCTCTGAATTTGTTACTGTAGATATCATTAAGAAATACAGTATCAATAAGCTATAGTTCAAAACTTCGTAAACGCTAAATAATAAACAGTAAGGTTGTGAGTTTGATTTATGCTTCAAGTGCTCTCCCCTCTCCACTTATTAAACAAAAAACAATTATCGGAACGAATAACCAAATTTCTTTCCGCTTTCTCCCAATTTCTATGTTCTCAGCCCTTATTACTCAGTGATTAATCACTGGTCATTTCTTACAAATTAATATTATAATTATAGAATTATCAGAAATGTCATTTACAAGTACTAAGATTTTATTTTTCTCTAAGTAGGCCAGTGCTATTTTTAATAAGAGGAGAAAAATTCTGATGACCTTTGTCCATGTTATTATAGCAAAATTGAATGTGCCGAAGAAAATATGTCTTATAAGAAAATTACTACATATATAACTTTAAGGTCTTATTTGTCTCACTCTAAACATTAAGGACATATTTGCACCTTCTCCTCTTTTTCTTTTTCTTTATTAAGTTCGTTCACCTATAATCACCCTGTAATGTAAAAGTGAAAAATAAATGAATAATTAAAATTATATTTTCCAAAGGAATAGTTGGCAAATAAAGCAATCTGAATTTTGATACAATTATAAAAAGAGTGAATTCCTAAATTAAAAGAGGGAACTTCTATTGACATTTTCATATTTTTACCATTTCCACCATATTTGTACCCAAAACAATCAAAATGGACTTAATTATAAATCCACCTTTTTATAGAAAATTGGTTATTCTTATTTATAATAGAGCATCTCCCATAAACTTTCTGCCACCTTTGTACCCAAAATAATCAAAATGGCACTTATTTATAAATCCACCTTATATAGAAAATTGGTTATTAAAATAGAGGATCTCCAACAAATTTAATATTTACTCAATTATAGCATGCATCTCTCCTGTTACATAATACAAAATATCCAATAAACTTAATGAAAGAGTCAAATCTTTTGTAATTAAAGAATTTATTAATAAATAACAAATTCAATTAATTCTTGATTATATAGATATAAAATAAAATATTGATTTAATTTTATATATTTGGAGAATCAAACTTCAGTCTTACTTCATATATAATAAATGTGTCCAAACTGATATTTTTAAAAGCGACTTTAAACAAAGTGTTCGAAATTAAGATATAGAAAAATATTTGTTCTAAAAAGAATTATAAATTTTGAAAATGAAAATTGATATTTTTAAAAAAGAAGAGATGTATATTTTTAAAATATATAAGGGAAAAATAATTATTAAAATAAATAATTAATTCAATTGAGATCCAAAATAGGTTTAAAATGGTTATAAATTTAAGGTAGCCTTTGTGATTTGGAAACATAGGGATAGAAATAGAAAAATATTTCATGTAACGTGAAGTTACTACAAACTAATGATATGTTTTGTTAAAAATGAACTTAATAAAATCTAATAGAATTTTTTTTAAGTGAATGTAGTTGTATTGATTTTGATTGTTAAAATTTTATAGAATTAATTATGTATATGTAAATCAATTTCAAAATAATTTTATTCATAGAATTAGACTAAATAAGATAATAATAATAATATATAAGGTATGCACATATCTAAAAGTTGGAGGTGGCAATAAAACTTCCTAATAAACATAGAAATCATATACATATTATCTGTAATTGTGCTTAGAAATCAGAATACATTCACACTTCTCCTATAATCTGCTTATTTAATAAAAAAATCTCTCTTAATCACAAAATTATTTTAAATAAAAACAAAATCAATCTCTAAATGCAAATAAACTCAAATATATAATACCTATGCATTATTATTATATATAAGCATCACTAACCCACAAATATATGATCTATTAATCTCTCAAAGCTACCTTGTTTTAACATAATCATGGACTTTCTTCTAAACCTTCAATTTCTTCAATCTCCATCTATGTCACTACTACTTTTTATCTCTTTATTTATTTCTATATTCTTTTTCTATTCGCGTAGAAATATACCATACCCTCCTGGCCCGAAAGGGTATCCAATTTTTGGCAATATCGGCATCATGGACCAACTAACCCACCGTGGCTTAGCTCGTCTCGCTAAGCAATACGGTGGGCTCTTTCACCTCCAAATGGGCGGGCTTCATATTGCCGCCGTATCAACGCCGGAAATGGCTCGAGAAGTTCTTCAAGTCCAAGACGGCATTTTCTGCAACCGGCCGGCCAACGTTGCCATAACCTACTTGACCTATGATCGGGCCGATATGGCCTTTGCAAACTACGGCCCATTTTGGCGTCAAATGCGCAAAATATGCGTTATGAAGCTATTTAGTCGAAAACGGGTCGAGTCATGGGCCTCGGTACGAGAAGAAGTAGACTCCACCGTTCGAGCCATGTTGGAAAAAACCGGTTCACCGGTTAACATAGGTGAACTAGTGTTTGGATTAACTAGGAACATAATATACGGGGCAGCTTTCGGGTCGGTTTCAGACCAAGGGCAAGAAGAGTTCATGAAAATATTACAAGAATTTTCCAAACTTTTTGGAGCTTTTAATATTGCTGATTTTTTCCCATGGCTGAGTTGGTTACATTCACAAGATTTCAATAAGAGACTAATTAGGGCACGAGAATCACTGGATGGGTTCATTGATATGGTGATCGATGAACATATGGTAAAAAAGAATGACAACAGTAAAAATGAAAATGAAGAAGAAAGAGACATGGTGGATGAATTATTGGCTTTTTACAGTGAAGATGTGGGTAAAAATGGTTACTATGACTCACAAACAAGCACCATTAAGCTCAACAGAGATAACATCAAAGCTATCATCATGGTAATATATATTTTTCTCTATTTTTCTACGTAAATACGTATGCATATATATAAGGTAGATCAACAAATAACACGTCTAAGTTTATCCTATTTTTGTTTTATAATTTTCTATATTCACACATGCCACCTATTGATTCACGACGACTTTTTCCGTCTGAAGTTTTGGAGTTCCGTTCCATTTCGATGAAAACACTTCTTAAATTGAAACTCTATATTTATAATGTGTTCTTATTTTTATTTTATTTTTGAGAAATTGTTCTTATTTTATGTTAACGGGCGGAGTTGGAGAATACACTTCGGATTTACATGCAAATCCATGATAAAAAAAAATTAGCCTCAAATCCCAATTTGAACATAATTATTTACTACTTAAGTTTGCCATATATATGATAAAAAAAATATAGATCTAGTGTCTAACATAAAAAAAAAAGGATTTGGAATCGGACAACTTGTGTCTATATATTTTTCAATTCAGCATTTCTGTGCTAATATTGTGACATTGATACTTAAATATCTCCACAGGATGTCATGTTTGGAGGAACTGAAACCGTAGCATCAGCAATAGAGTGGGCAATGGCAGAACTAATGAAAAGTCCTGAAGACATGAACAAAGTGCAGCAACAGCTAACAGAAGTTGTTGGCCTGAACCGAAAAGTCGAGGAATCGGACCTCGAAAAATTGACCTACCTCAAATGTTGTCTGAAAGAGACACTACGTCTCCACCCTCCTATTCCTCTATTTCTCCATGAAACTGCCGAGGATAGCATAGTTACGGGTTACAAAATCCCAGCAAAATCACGTATCATGATCAACGCATGGGCAATCGGGCGCGACCCAAATGCATGGGTTGACCCGGACAAGTTTAATCCTAGTCGGTTTATGGAAGATGGGGCGCCAGATTGGAGGGGAAGTAATTTCGAGTTTATTCCGTTCGGGTCAGGTCGGAGGTCGTGTCCGGGTATGCAATTAGGGGTGTATGCATTGGAGTTGAGTGTAGCTCATTTGGCTCATTGTTTCAAGTGGGAATTACCTGATGGAATGGAGGCTAATCAGCTTGATATGAATGATGTGTTTGGACTTACTGCCCCAAAAGCTGTTAGACTTGTTGCTGTACCTACTTACAGGTTGAATTGTGCATTTTGAATTGTAAAAGTATCATTTAATTAAGAGCAAATTTCTAGACACCTCGACATTTACCATAATATGCACTTGCATCTCTCTTGTTTCATATTAAACAAAATGGTCCATCAATTTTAATAATGTAAACAATTAGCGTGTTTTGTTAAAATTTTATAATTCTATCGTCAAAAGTAAATAATATTGTTTTACTTTTCCAATACTTTAACCATTTACTTCTTATATATTTTAACGGCACATCAGCAACCCATAATTTTTTTAACGTAACACATTAATTATTTATATTATTGAAACTAAGAAACTAAGAAACTAAGATATCGCATCGTTTCATCCTGAAACAATAGGGATGCAAGAATAGATTATAATAAATGTCAAGGTCTCAGAGTAATTTACTCAATAATTAATTCAAAAAGTAATTTTTTTCTTAAACCACAATTTCAAAATCAGTACTACATGCCAATAAAAGCACCTCTAGTAATCACATTTTAGCTTTGCTTCTCAATAACAACACAAAAGCCTAACAATGTGAACGGAGTTGCACAACTCTGTTACGCTGACTACGGACCTAAGTCTAATCACGAGGACATCGCCTCTTTTTACAAGAAATGACTATCAACCAACTTTAATATTGTCTGGCAACAATTGCCATAAAAAAGAATGAAATTTTGCCAAAAATAGCCAAGAAAATGAACTACAACAAAATACGGAGAACAGCAAGGCCAACTGCAGATATAGAGACGAGGGTACCTATGCAGTATTTAATCACTTCATACTTAGCAGCTTCCAGCTGGGCTCTTAAAGCATGAATTTCCTGTGGATTTAAAAAATAAAAAATTAAATTAAATTGCATTCTTTATTATTACTTCAAAGAACTTAAAACAGCCTGTTACTAAATAGTTGAACTAACCCGGTCTAGCTTGTTTGTAAGATTGTTGGTTTCTGCATTCTGATTAGTTAGCTCATCACGTATGCGCCTGCAGATTGGCAAATAGATGAAGCAGTGGTACAAACAGAAAAGTATGCAAGCAAAACTATCCAAGTGCCCCACTGAAGTACTGGTGAGGAATATGCTTATGATCATAAATCCTTTGTAAAATGGTGTCTAATAAGTAGCATGAATACAACAAAATGTCTGTTTTGTATTGATCTAATAACAATTTTTCAACTGAAAGAAAAACAAACATTTGTAAACTGATCGGAAATAAGTCCCATCCATACAGACAAGAAAATAAAACAGATGTTATTTCAGAGACCGGGATAGTCTACTTGACTACTTGTGCTGATAGTTATATAATGGATGCCGACACCACAGTAGGTAGAATGTTCGAATTAGCACGCTACTATTATATATATCCTTACCCTCTTTCAAGATTCAAATCCAGACGTTGCCCAGCTGTGACCTTGTCAATTTCGTACCTGTTTCAGAAAGCCATTTTTTTTCAGCTGCAAGCATCAATCAGTCAAGTAGATGTTGAAAATCACATGCTAACACACACCTCATATCGCTGCGCATTTTGTCCAAGTCACTCCTCAGTTTTTCAAGCTCACGTTGCAGCACAGAAATATGATGCTCCTGCATTAGTAAAGGATTCTTCAGAAAGACTTTACACATGAACTAAAGATACTTCCTCTAAGACCGACTATTACTTCAGATTTCAGAATCAGGATTTTTCATAATGTCTACATCAGAGACAAAATTACTCTACTTATTTCACAAAACAGAAAAAGAATGTTAATTTTAGAAGTAAAATTTCCCTTTACATGGATATGAAAGAAAATAAAATGTATACATGTTCTTGTACATTATCTTATTTTGAGAAGCTTAAAAAGATATGCACATTGATAATGCGTGAATGATTTTGGAGCCTGCTCAGCACAAAATAAAGCCCTTTCATGTAGTTGTCACAATTCACATCCCAAATTAGTAACAGAACAAGAAAATGCATGGATTGCTAACTGGTAAAATGAACCAAAAATAGGACTTTTAGTTTATGAGCACAGGACATTAGGAATGGAATAATAAATTCCATGCATGTCAAATTATAAAAGAGCTGGACAAAATGAAATGACCAGATAGGCAAAAAGCAAAGTAAATACTTTTTTTTTTAATGTAAAATGGCAACATAAAATCTTATATTGCTAGTCTAAATCTTACATAAGCACCTCATGATGCTAGCAGGCCCCAAGTAATAAATAAGACTCCGATGCCTTATCGAAAGCTTTTTAACTTAAAGTTAAACTATGAGTTATCTCTTTCAGGTAATGCAGAATGGTTGAATCAAAACCACTATCAATGCTCAAAAAATTGTGTAAAAATCCCTTCTCTCTTGCAGATATCAGCATGTTTAATGAACTGCTGGAATGCCCACCATCAAACCAGAGTTCTAACAGTAACAAACAATTGATGAATGAAGTATGAACACCCCACTATTATACCAGATACACATAAAGATTGGTTGTTTGTCATACAGAGGCACATTGTAAAATACTCAATACACTAGTACTAATACATAGCAATCTTATAAAAAGGATATGTAAACTACAGCATGACAAACAGTATTCCTTTCCTATTCCTAATAAGGCAGCCTAACAGACCATTCATCTTTCCATTTTTCTATATATAGGTCATAGTTATCAAAAGCGCGCCTCAGGCGTGCCTAGGCGCTAGAAAAGCGCTAGGCGAGGGTGGTGCGCCTGGGTGCGCTTCGGGTGCACTTAAGGCATGAAGTGCGCTTTTTCCAGGCAAGAGACATTGTTGGAAACCCTATTTTTTTGTATTTGTTAAAGTTTTGGGCTTTGGACTTTGAGCTTTTAAAAAATCAAATATAAATAAAACAATTAATGAAAACAGAAGCCTTACAAATATAAAAATATTGCACTTAAAAACTATTATGCTCAAGACTCCTCTATCTTGATCGATGATCTTATTTCTTATCACATTAAAATAAGAATCAAGGTCATGGACAAAGAATCATGTCATCTGAGCAAACTTTTATATATCTATAATAGGTATTTAACTTTTTTACGTATATGCGCCTAGATTCACTCGGACGTGCGCTTTTTTTGCGCCTAGCACCTCGGGCTATTTGAGGCCCTTTGCGCTTTAGGTGCGCCCAGCGCTTTAACAACTATGATATAGGTAGGAAGGAAAGATGCATAACAAGACATCACTAAGTAAGTAATGGTGTTCATTACTGTCTACTTCCTCGAGGATTTGACAAGTTTCCAGATAATAATTTTCTTTCTTTCCTCAAAACAGTCTAATCCATTTAAAGTCAACTTAAAACTCCAAAGATAATACATAATGCTCCCAATTGCAGACTAAGATAAGCTACAGTACTAGAATCCAAACTCCTCTACACGACAATGCCTAGTTAAAGGTATCTAGAACTAAGTTGCAAAGCATTTCCAATAAGAACCTTCAAGAATTATCAGTCAATACTCGATTTTCTCAAACAGCAATTTCCAAAGAATACCTATATTTTTAACAATTTTATTTAAGTAATAAGATCAGCATAATGCTCACTGGCAACATTTTTTTTATAATACTTAAACACATAATAACCTTAAAAATAAAATTCTAATACTCTACTAACAGCTGAATAAAACAGTAATTTCAAATCGAAAATCAAAAATCAAAAAAATTACCTGAGAACTCTGTAACTCGGACTTAAACTTCGACAGATTCGAATCTTGAATCATAAGATTCTACAAAAAACATCATTACTATCACCATCAATCAAAATTATATCAACTAATTTCACAATAAAAAAATAAAAAACTACACGTAAGCAAAAGACGTAAAAAAAAAGGAAGCAAAACCTAGAAAATAATTACCTTCTGCATTTCAGACTTGGAAACAAAGGACTGAGCTACATTCTCCAAGCTATCATTTAACACCTCAGTTATCGCCGATGTAATCGCCTCCGCCTGCTTCGACGGTACGCCTTGCGCTTCCAAGCTCCTCACCTACTCACACACGCACACAAAAAATGTTACAAAATATCTGTACAGATACATAAACACAACAAATAAAGCAGTAAAAACAAGAAAAAAATGGAATTACCAGAGCTAAAGTATCGACAAGAAATGCGCGTTTTCCGTTAGTTTTAACGAGAGGATAATCGAATCTACTGGTGAGAGTATTCGAACTTGAAGGAGAAGAAGACGAAGAGGAGCAAATGGATCGGAATTTGGTCAAATAAATTGCGGAATTGGATCCTAATTGTATCGCGCGTTTACTTACAGCCATATTTATTTATAATTTTGGATTTTACTAATTGAATTAATCACGAAATAATTCGAAGCGATTGCTATTAACAAAAGGAAGAAGCGGATTTGTTCGTCCTTTTTGTTTTCAAGAAGAAAAAATGAGAAAAATCAAAGAAATGGCAAGAAACAAAAATGTAATTAAATCTGCTATTTTTGTAATAAAAAATTTGAATAAAAGAGATGAAGTTTCTGTAATTTTCTATAAGTAGAAGGTAAAAATAAGCCTTTTAATTTTTGATGAAGAATATTTATACCTTTAAACTATAATTTGATTCATTTTGGCCCTTAAATTTATTAAATTGGTGCAAATAAGCCTTTACTTTAGGTATTAGTTTGAAGGGCTGATTAGCAGTGATTTCATAAATTTAGGATCCGTATTATACTGAAATAAAATTTAAAGATATAAATATTTTTTCATGAAAATTTAAAGACATATATGCACCTTTTATTCAAAAGTGTGTCTCTATTTTTATATACTTAATTAAAAATTAAAATTATTTCAAATTTAACAAGTAATAAATTTTAGAATTGGGATTTTCTCAAGTTTAACTTGCGGGGATCATATTCACGATCTACACCATTCATTATAAAATGAACAGTGTAGATAAAAAAGGTACATTTCAATCAAATTAATCTACATCGTTCATTCTATAATGAACAGCGTAGATCGTGAACATGACCCCCTTAAATTTAAATGAGTTTGAGGGAATCTCAATCATAAATATTATTGTTGAAATATACTGATTAGGTTGATATAATATAAGAGCTTATTTGCACCAGTTGTATAAGTTTAAGGGTCGGGTTGAACTATTAAGCGTGGCGGGCTTTATGTGCTAGCCCATGAATAGTGTTGGCTTCTTTAAATAAGTACCCTACATTGTTATACTTAATTAGATTTTTACTGTTGACCAAAAAAAAGTTGATAACATACTTTTTAAGTTTCTAAATTGCACAAATAACTTTATGATATTTGAGGATTACTGTCAACTATAAAAAAGGAAGGAAGTGGTTACAAAAATCAAAATCTCCTACAAAATCTCAAAGCATAAATATATAGCAATTAATATTCAACAATCTTTAATAATCCTTAATTATAGCAACTGATAATTTGAATTATATGCCATAAACGGCAAAAGGGAAACTAAAAAAATAAAATGATTAAAAAATGAAAACAACAAGCATTTGAGAAATAAAAAAAATCCAGCAAAACAAGAAATTCAAATGTAATTCCTATATATAATGGCAAATACATGATTCTTAAAAAACAAATAACAATTTTTTTAAAACTAGCTGTAATTATTTTTTCAACAAAAAAACGATTTGATTTTTTTTAAATAATAAAATTTTACTAATAGTTACCTAATGGTTAACTAATATGAAAATTAACAAATTTTTTTATTTTATAAATGCAAGAATGACAACATTGAAAGTTCTGATATGACGGAGTATGGAAGGAAGATCTTTATGTAGACATTGATTTTACTTTTCAGTTAACTAATAGTATACTATGAATCATTAAAAATATCAATTTGTTCTTAATAACTTAACATTAGGTTGAAAAAATAAAGTTAATATGAAATTAACATGCAGTTAACTAATAGTATGCTATTACTCATTAAATAGGCACAATTAGTTAACTATTAGTCACATATTAGTTAATTGTAATTAAAAAAAGTAATTATCAATATATATTCATATTTTATATAAAAATTCATACAAAGTCAGTTAACTATTAATTAACCATTAAAAAACATATAGTTAACCTTAATTATTTGTACATCATTGCCAATATTCCAATTATAATAAAAAAAGACAACAGCTGCCAGACACCGCGCCTTCGTTTATCGTTCGCTTTCGTTCATCATTCGCCTATCTTCGTCCCAATCCAACGACTGCTTTCTTCGTTCAACTCAAACCGCCTTCGTTCATCGTTTTTTTCATCAGTTTGCAGAAAAAAACTGCAATATAAAAAATAACAAAGACGATTCAAAAACTTTAAAAATGCTTGCAGAATTAAAGTTTCTGTTATGAGTTAACTAATAGTGTACTAATAGTTACCTAATGGTTAACTAACATGGATACTGACAGTAATTATTTTTTAAAAATGCAGGAATGACAACATTGAAGGTTGTTGTTTATTATATGATCAAAGGAATTTTAATTAAAGACGATGCCGGATTCTGAACTCTAAAAGAAATAACATATAAGGATTTTTTAGAACAATTACCTTGACATCAACGGATTTCTTGACGTTTCTGTCGTCTCCTCCATGACTTCATATCTGCAATTTTTGGACGTACGACGGCAGCTTGGCAGCGGCGGGCTTGAGACAAATAGTTAGCTGAGGGCTGCAGCAAAAACGAACTCGATGGCGGTCGCGATGGCGGAGGGCTTGCGTCGGAGGCGGGCTGAGAGAGATGAAGAGATTTCTCGGTTGGAGGTGGGTTTTTTGGCAGCCCTTGTTTTCGTCATTTTCAGAAGATATTCAACCTAATTTCTAAACAAAATGGGGAATATTTTGTTAATGATAGGAGTCACAGATTGAAGGCAAGAATCTAGGGAAAATATATGAGGAAAAGGAAAGTGCATAAAGATTGTGGGTGTTACCAAAATAACGGTATTGTATTTCTTTAATTTATAAAGTGTATTTGTGTAGAACATAAATTGTTAATTCAAAAAAAAAGATGGCAACTGTAAATATCAAAAGAAAACTTACTCACCGTATAAATCTAATTAAGTTGTCCCAACCAAGTAACTGAGCTAATTTTCTCAATAGTGTTTGGATAATGGGCCGCGAGAGAAAACAACAGAAAATCCCCGTAAGCCGCGCCTTTCCAAGAGGACCGACTCCATTCGAAAACTAAACGAATGCCCCAGCCGCTCGCTGGCTACTACGCTCTCAATCTCCCGCCATTGTTGCACTAGATTGTGTTTTTTTTGGCTTATCAGATTTTCGCCTCGGAACTGTCTGCATAACACTAGGTTTGTCCCTTTACTTACCCTGCTTGTTTCAATTTGGCGCATCTGGAGGTAATTAGGGTTTTTAGCTTTGCTAGCTCTGATAATTTGTGTTTCTGTAATACTTTGATTAGATTTATTCCGGAATTTTGATAATTTTGCGATATAGAAGCTTAGATTATTGTAGCTTGTAATATGTGATGCTTGAGCTTATATAAGGCTGCTTCAGTGTTTGGAAATTGGCTTTATTATTAATTTTTGGATCAAATTTGATTGCTTAATCATTATTTTAGTGTTTGGAAACTCTAAATTGCAAGAATTTAGTTTAATTGAAATCCATTTATTGAGTTAATTTTCTTGTTTACAAAGGCTATAGTCGACCTAGTGCAATTCTTGCAGCTTGAAACAGAAATAAAAAGGAACGAAATCATTTTAGAAACAGATGTAAGTATTGTGCCAGAAATGACAGAGTTATAGGACTTGCCGTGCTCTCTTTGCAATTGTGAAATGTTTGCTAGCGTAACTTATTACTTTCTCCGTCCCAAAATGATAGGCCTTTTGGACAAACACAAGAATTAAGAAAAATATTTCATAATGTGCCAGTGCTACTAACCTGCCAATTTTGAGGTACTGAATATATTTATTGTCTTGTCTGTGCTATTCAAAGAAGCTTGTGATATTTTGAATCTTACTATATGCTTATATGTTCTTTACATCAGGGCATAGAGAGCTAGAGTAAATACTAATGGTTGAATAAGGTTCTTATTTATTCAGAAATACAAGTAAGAGGGGAGAGGCAGAAGAACATATTCTCAAATTGAGAAACGAGAGTGCAATAAACACACATTATTATTTAATTATCTTAATTGAGAAACGAGAGTGCAATAAACACACATTCTCTTAATTGCAGTTATACATTTTGCAGATGGGTTGCATTGTGTTTAATTTGAAGAATTTTATATACAAACTTGATTGCTTCTTTTTATAGGGTTTGAAAATCCCATAGCTAACTTCTTATTTTTGTTTTTGTGCCCTATAACTTCTTGTAACCCTTTAGTTTTTGGAGTCCTGGCTTCTGTTGGCAGCTCTATCATATCTTTGTGAAGAACTGTAGGAGAAACTCAAGAGATATTTTGTCATTTGATTTAATTTTCTAGGAATAAAATAAATGGCTTGCTGTAATATCTCCTTAAGTTTAAATGAGCCCAATTTTCTTCCTTTTGTGTCCTTTCTTTAATGCAGACCTGATTTCAACTGTCGGTTGAGGAGACGGAGTTAGTGGTGAGTAATTAAAATTCTTCAAGCATGTTGTAGTGGAAAAATGATTGTTTAGAGATGGTTGATTTTCAGTTTAAGGATGTGGTTGGGGACTTGGTAAGGAAGTTCTTGGTGTTGAGTTCATATACTGATGTAAATGATTTTGGATGGACTGCTTGCTGAAATTAATGTAGTTTACTATTGGGATGTGGTTGTTTTTATTTTGGAGGGGACGGTGATGAGTTTGGTTTTGTTAATGGATGATGATGAGTGTGTGGCTGTGATGTGGACAGGCAGGAGGCAGCAGCTGTTGTGGTGTTGGTTGTGGCAGTGTGGTGTTTTTGGCTGTTCAGTAGCAGTAGTTGCTAATAGGTGTAACTTTGATTATGAGTTCAGACAGCAGGAGCTTGAGCCACAGCAGAAGCAGGAGCAGGAGCCCAATGGATCGCAAGACTCGCTCAGATCGTTTTTCCTACCGTGGTGCACCTTACAGACGAGAGTCACACCGTAGTTTCAGGTTTCTTTTATTTTCGGCCATTACTATATTTCCTTTTTTTCTTTTTCACTTTTCTCTGAATTTTACAAGTGGCATACAGAGGTAAAGAAAATTGTCAGGATTTTTATCTAGTGAAACTCAATGTGTTTGATAATTTTCTTATTCCTAGTTCATAATGAGTAAAAACAAAGGCTTTGAGTGAAGATTGTTTCCCCTCTAAAAATGTTAATTCAGATGGCTATATGCTAAATCAAAATTCTGGATGAACATAAAACCATTTCAGCTTGGTCTTTGGTAGCTCTTGCATGACTACTAGTTTTATGGGGGTGTTTGATAACCCAACTTATTACTTAAATTAATATATTAAGCACTTAATTGTTTTAAGTTGGTTTGATAACTTAAAAAAGTTCAACTTAACTTATTCAGTTAAGCCAAAAACCACTTAAAATAATAAGTCAAAAATTTTGACTTATTTTTTTTACTGAAAATATTAAGTTATTAAATATTAGTTTTATCATTGAATAAACTTTATATACGTATTATTTTCAATTATTACTCACTAAAAAAAATATTTTATCTCACATATATTATTTTTTTTATTTTTTTTAATATCACAATGAGTGTATTATACTTAGAACAACACTTAAAATACTATATTTTTCATTATAACTATTTTATTTTCTATCTTCACTTTTTTCTTATAGTCTATATGCCATTTATTTAATATTTCCGTTTTTAATATTATTTAGACTTCTGTTTATAACATACAACATTGATTATTAGATTTAAGCGGTTTTTCAGAGTTTTAAAAACTAATATTTTATTTTAAGGGCTATTTTTCAAGTTAAAAGGGAGCATCATTATAATCTTTAAGAACTAATTATCAACATATGCAATTAAAATTTATGATTTTTATTTATAATATTTATATATTATTTATCTGTATTTTAAAAATTTAAATAATTTAAATTTATATTTAATAATTTATTTTAAAATAGTTAATATTTAAATATTTAATATGTAAATATAATCATTTCAATAATAGTCAGTAATTGCAGACTTGCAGTTATCAAACAGACTTATTTAATTCAGCACTTAAACAAATCAGCACTTATAATTCAGCACTTAATTTTCAGCACTTAATTTTCAGTTTTATCAAACGCCACCTAAGTCTACGAACGCCATTATGGGGTTATGTAATTTTTCTTGAGCATTGATTCTAAAAGAAACAGAGTAATGTGTTGTCTTGGTCATATGAATAAAAGCCTTGTATACCTGTTTATGAATGGGGATGAGGTTCTATAGTTCTTGCTTGCTTTTGGGTCATAGTTTTATTGATTTATGCTTATTGAGTTTGCTTTCTTCCTCTTCTTCTTAGCAACCAGAGCAATCTGTGCAAGAATTGCAAACGACCTGGACATTTTGCTAGAGAGTGTCCAAATGTGGCAATATGTCATAATTGCGGCCTTCCTGGGTATGTAATCTCGGCCTGTTTTTCAAGTGATTTCAAACATATATGTTTACCTTATGCACCTTGTTTGCATATTCCACATCTTTGTTTATTCACAGAACAAAAGTTGCATAACAATTTGAATTACGTAGCTTGCTTGTTTGTTCCTAATTTTTTTTTCTTGCGAGCCTATATTAAGGGGTCATGTTTCATGTTGAAGCTGACTAAATCCAACATTATATGGCAGGCATATTGCTTCAGAGTGCACTACCAAATCATTGTGTTGGAATTGTCGAGAACCCGGGCACATGGCTAGCCATTGTCCAAATGAGGGCATCTGCCACACCTGTGGCAAGGCCGGACATCGTGCTAAGGAGTGTTCTGCTCCGCAACTGCCACCTGGGGACTTAAGGCTGTGTAATAACTGCTATAAGCAGGGTCATATTGCAGCGGATTGTACAAATGACAAAGCATGTAACAACTGCAGGAAGACGGGACACCTGGCACGTGAGTGTCAGAATGATCCGATCTGCAACATTTGTAACATAGCAGGGCATGTGGCTAGACAATGTCCGAAAGGGAATACACCCGGAGATCGTCGTAGTAACAGCGGTTATCACGACATTGTATGCAGAAACTGTCACCAGTATGGACACATGAGCAGGGAATGCATGGGTCCATTAATGATCTGTCACAACTGTGGCGGACGAGGACATCGTGCATTTGAGTGTCCTTCCGGAAGGATGATGGATCGATATCCCCCTCGGAGGTACTACTGATAAGTGATCGATTGAATTCAAACTCAGGCTGTTTAATTAGTTTTTAGATTGATTGAATGTTGAAACTTAGCAGTTATTGGTGCATTTTTTATTAAGTGGGGATCTAATAAGATAGGTTAGTGCTATAGGATTTGTATTTGGAATAAATTAGTTTGTTAAGTAAGATGCTAATGGTGTTATTATAAGCATAATTATAAGTCACAAAGCTTTTATTTGAGGTCTATATTTTAGTATTTTACACCGTCATACCTATTGCTTTAAAGAGAATGAAATTAAAAGCATATCTTACGTCTGCAGATTTACAGTTGCAACTTAGGATTGAGCAGTTTGTCATAAGGCATATATATTCTCGAAGTTCTCAAAATCGATGTAGCTATAACGTGATCCTATAATAAAGAAATTTGTTTTTCTCTTTTCTATTTTTGATAAATATTTTTTTTTCTCTTTTTATTATGAATAAATGAAATGCAGTTCATCATCAATTCAACGAACCAAAATATATGCTTTATTTAAGAAAGAAAAGTAAAGATTTTATTTGCATATTGTTATTTGTAATAAGCAGTAATACATATTAACAAGGTTAAAGTTTGTTAGTATGTAAATATATTAGACTACACCCTTATGCCAATAAATCCTCCCACAAGCGCTCAAGCCATATAAAGGCAGTAAAACTTAAAACTATCTATATTTCATTTGTTCCGGTCTAATTGTAAAGATTTTATTTGCATATTGTTTAAAAAAAGTTATAAATGTAATTTGTAATATCCTCATATTATATTAAATATAATATGTGTTATATTTTCTGAAGATGTATCGTTCTAAATATATTATTAAAGATGATAAAAGAAAACATTTCATGTAATCATATTTTATAAATGAAAAATATCAACTAAAATAGGACACTCAAAAAAAATTATTCTCAAATAGATTGGAACAAAGGAGTATATTTCACTCTAAATTCCGGTTCTTTTTATATTTATTAGGGTAGGGATATATATATTGATTCACATTAATTATTATATATATGGTCACTCCATTCATGACCATTAGTTTTGGAGGATTATCAATTGAAAACTTCACAATAAAATATTGGAGATAAGGTACTATTAATAAAATGGATTTCTTCCTTGTGACAATGGCAAAGTCACATGTCCCAAGAGAAACTTTAGGAAAGTTTGATAAAGATTCCAATTAAATTTATCCATTCATTTCCTATCTACCTTCACCCTAAAGTTTTGTAAGCCTAACTAATAACCAATACCGTTTTAAAGCAATAATACTTGTAAGACACCCTCCAACTTTACTTCTCCTGCGGTTTGATATGTCAGATTGGAATTTTTTTAAATTTATTTTGAATTTAAGGGAATCATGTTCACAATTTACACCATTCATTATAAAATGGACGGTGTAAATTAATTTGATTTGAAGTTATACTTTTTTTATCTACACCGTTCATTTTATAATAAATAGTATAGATCGTAAACATAATCCCATCAAGTTCATTTGAACTTGCGAGAATCTCAATTCTGATATGAACTTGAGAGAATGTCAATCTTGATATGTCATGCACTTTTTTCTTTTTCCTTTTCTTTTTAGGAGGAAAGTTTGAGTGTTAATCCTCATCATAAATGCAATTACACTAAATTTGAATTAATAAATCAATCCTTATTGATTTATATATGTCAATTGTAATTTTTTAGTTGTGGACCCCTTTTAATGAGGACATGATGTTAATCTAATTATGGCTTAATTTTTGAAAACATTTCACATTTTTTATTTTTTTCATTATGATCCAAACGTTTAAAATAGTTAATTTTAACTAATTTATTAATTTTCAGTTTCAATTATAGTGATCAATTTAAATTGGAGTAGGATTCAAATATGCCCTTCATATTTAAAATGTAATAGTAAACAAGAAAATTGAAACAATATGAAGAACATCTTTGAATACTTTTTTATTCTAATTTTAGCAAATTGTTATAATCGAAATAAAAATTGAAAAGTTGGCTAAAATTAATGATTTTGAAAGTTTGAACTAAAAATGAAAAAAAAGTCAAACATGTTGAGTACTTTTCAATAATTAAACCTCTAATTATTGATAAAATTTGATCTTTCTCTTGAATTATGACTTCGTGTTATGATTATGTGATTAATTACAAACTATCAACATAATTATATACGAGAGTTTTATGTTACAACCGTTACAATTTTAAAGAAACTTATCATTGGTATATTGAAAGAAAAAAAACGTATAAAAGCTATCTCTAATAAGTGCTCGTCATTTTTTTTTATAAAATAAACAAATTTATATGTACAAAAAATAAAAAAAATAGCTTAAATTTGATGCATGGTTTGTTTTAAGAATCTTCACTTACATAAATAGTAGTATTAAAAAATAAGACCTAATTTATCTCCTTTTTTTTTATCGAAGAATCAAACAAGTAAGACATATCATAATAGTTAGGCTTTCTCATATACATTGTGGGGTTGTGGGTACGGTTTCCGAACTTTACAGACTGCCAAATTATCTAAATAAATACTGTACAAAATTAATGCATATTACGATTTTTCTTCTTCTAATTTTTTTTTTTTTTTACATATGATGCATATTATGATTTGTTCCCTCTAAGAGTTGTTTTCCGTCGTGCAATCCAAACTCGGCTTTTAATAAAAAAATTAATTCTATATTGTACATTTTCACAAATTAATTTAGAAATATACTCTTAATTTACCAAAAATTTTAATATTTTTTAATTAATTTTATTGAAAATGCTCGAATAACTTGACATCACTCTGTGTTAGATTCTCCACCGCTCACACATACCTTCAACACCTTGTGCTGGTTACAACTTCAATGGTTCAAAAAGAAGCAAATCAGAGATATAATTTTATAAGTGAATAAAAAATTAAGTTTACTTTGTCTTAATATAGATATTAAATTAATCAAGAAATTAAAGACATCAATTTTCTTTTAATATTGTTGTTGATTTGAAGGAAGCAAAAACCATCGCCCGCCTCTGTTCACTAGCAATGAGATAATAGAATAATCTGTTAGTATAATCCAAACACTGCCTTATTTCTCTTTGTCTTCTTTTACCTTTTCTGCATTTATTTATTATCCATCAATGTCTATCAAATTACATTAATACACCAAATTTAATATATGTCTATTAGGTCATGTTTGGTTTACATTAATTTGAATGTTGAGGACCATACCCTTAATTATTCATATTTTAATTTCTTTTTTATTGTTAGAGACCAAACCCTAATGGGTATTTGCTCTTTTTAGTGCCTATGTCATTGCTGAATATATGGTAGGCGGGCATTTTTGGTCTTAGCTTAAATTTAAGTTGTTGCAAAAAAATTGTAGTTCCAATGAATTGGTCCGACAGTACCATCAATTTCTATATTGAGGAATAATTTAGTAAGTAGAATCATAATTAGTTGCACAATGAGAAATAGTTTTTCTAATTCACAATATATATTTAGTGTCGCGTTATTAACTAGAACGCCATACTATGTCTTTAATCGGTCGCTAACTTGTCATGCAATCATTACTGATTATTAAAAGAATAATCATTTTTGTATTCGCCACCAATCTATCTCTAATATGTCATTAATTATATAAATTAGAGGCTGGTTTCTGTCACTTATTCCTAAAAAATAAAATTGTCAAATTCATCGGAGACTAGAAAAAATTACAAAAATACATGTGAAATAACAAGTTTTACAATGAATCAACGAGTTCTACTTCAAGTGGCATATGCAATAGTAGAACTCTTTTAGGATTTTGAAATCGAATTTTTCAAAACCGCCAAATCTTTTCCGAGTTATATATATATATATATATATATATATAAACTCTAAAATAGAATGTAATTACTTAAACTTTACAAACCCCTAATATTTTTCTTTCCACCTCATTCACCACTACCACAGAAATCCCGTTTTCCGTTACACCTTCTTCACCTTCCCGTTAACAAACGGTAGAACACAAATTACAGTTACCCAATAAATAATTAAAAACCCAAAACAAAAAACAATCGTTTCAATTTCCTTTTCGGCTCCGTTATATATTTTGTCTCCGTTATATAACACACGTGAATATAAATCCAACTGACACTCTTCCCATTAACTGTCGGCTTCTCATTTCTCTCTCGTGACGACGCCTCCCTCCAAATTTCATAAAAAAAACCACCCATTTCTCCAAACAGTTAACCCGCAAAACCGAACCATGACCGCCATTTTTGCTCTGATAATAATTCTCTGTTCTCTGTCGCCATTGTTAATTGAATCAAGCTACCATGAATATAAAGAAGCATTATCCAAATCCATTCTGTTCTTTGAAGGCCAACGGTCCGGTTATTTACCGCAAGATCAACGGGTTACTTGGCGGGCTAATTCGGGTTTGGGCGACGGGTGGAGTTACAATACGGAGTTAACCGGCGGTTATTATGACGCCGGTGATAATGTTAAGTTTGGATTTCCGATGGCGTTTACGACT
The DNA here is from genome assembly GCF_937616625.2 of Mercurialis annua. Taxonomy (NCBI): domain Eukaryota; kingdom Viridiplantae; phylum Streptophyta; class Magnoliopsida; order Malpighiales; family Euphorbiaceae; genus Mercurialis; species Mercurialis annua. The sequence continues at coordinate 1,738,917 of NC_065574.1, read as the reverse complement.
ACAATGTTGTCGTGGAGTGTGATTGAATTTGGTGAGTTAATGCCGCCGGAGGAACTGAGGAATTCTCTGGTTGCTGTTCGTTGGAGTACTGATTACTTGCTTAAAACGGTTTCTCAGCTGCCAAACAGGATTTTTGTTCAGGTAATTTGATTGCTTGTTTATTTTTGTTCTTTTAGTGGTTGAACTAATCAAGAAATTAGTGAGTTAATGTGTTTATTATTTTCATGATCTTGCATTTAGTAAAATTAATTAATAGATTGTCACGTTTTGACCATTTTGAGTAATGGTGATTAAATTATTTGAAATTCATTAGTTGGATTTGCAGTGTTTGAAAGTTAATAATATAATGAACTCAAATCTAACTGCTTAATTTTTAAAATATTTAAACACTATTAGAAGATTGTTAATTTTTTAATTCGAATTAAGAAGTAAACCCAGATATTATATGCTTCTTTCTACTCATTAGATTAAGGTATATATGGATAAACATCATTACTTTAATATCACCGATTAATTTGCAATATTTTGATAACCCAACTAAAATTTTTTGAAAGTGAAAGACTGCCCGCTTGTTTATGTGGGGAGGTTATTCACTCATTTTAAATCAATTTTTACTGGCATGTGCCGTAGTAGAAATAGACTGGCAATCACGTAAGCAAGACCCGGAATTAAAAAAATCCCGGATAGTTTCTTGTTTAAAAAAAATATTTGTTGGATTAATAACCGCTTTGTTAAAAGTTTATAGTTGGATAACTATAAAATATATTTTTAACTAAATTGGTTTGTGTCGGATGTTGAATTCAGACCCAAGTAGTAAATTGGTCTATGTTTAGTAGTGTGTCGTGTCAAAGCATCATATTCAGATATAGATTATGATCAACAGAATTGTGAGGCAGAGGTTCTTATTACAGCAGCTATCTATATATATGTAGTTATATGATGGTACATTTACAAATTTACATATTGTACAAATAAATGGACTCTCAACTCTAAACAAGAAGAGAAGCAAAAAAGATGAATAGGAGTCTTACCAGAGAATCATAAATATAACTAATTTTCTTCATTTGATGACAACACTGGACCCCCCCTTTTCTACATAAAATTCCGTCAACTAATATTCTCCACTGCCTCTTCACATGCGTAAAAATATGTTATTTTTCGTTTTAAAAAATTATTTTAAATTTAATATACAATAACTCATAAAAATAATAAAAACTTATTTATATATTTTTAAAACATATATTTTTAAAATATATAAATACAATAATATAATTTTTCTTTTGCGGTGAATATTAATACTTTATTTTATGTTTTCATTTTAGATTATAACTTTATGGTTTTATTTATAGGAATGTGTATTCAATCAAATCAAATCAAACTGATTTAAAAAAAAAAATCTTAATAAGAATTTTAAGTAATATTTCAAATCAAACTACTCAATTCACTTGATTTCAGCTCGCATGAAGAACTATTTGAATTTTATATTTTTAAAATCAAATCCAATCAAAATATCAATATTAATTTTATTTTCAAACTGAAGCGTTCAGTTATTTAGTTTTCTTTGGTTTTACCCACCGCTATTTATATGCTGACTAGGGGTGAGCATCGGTCGGTTCGGTGGGAAAATTTTCGGTTTTTTTGGTTTTTGGTTTGGATATTTTCCAAACCGAACTGAACCGAACTTTTAGTTTGGAAGTAAAAAAACAGAACAGAACCAAACCGAAATATTTCGGTTCGGTTCGGTTTGGTTAAAACCGAATTTAATTACTTTTTCTATTTTTAATTTTTTTATTAAAATTAATTAAAATATTAAATAATTAGAGTCTAATATATTTTCATATATGTTTAAATAACAATTATTAATTCATATATCAATAATAATAAGGATATAAAGACAAAAAACATATAAATATGAGTATATATGTATATTATTTTGATAAAAGTTATATATTTTATATTAAACTTCGGTTCATTCGGTTTTTTCGGTTTTCAAAACATCCAAACCGAACCGAACACCGAACTCCGAACTTTACCTAAACCAAACCGTTTTCACCGAAAAACCGAACCAAACAACAAAGTTCGGTTCAGTTCGATTTTTCGGTCTGGTTTGGTTTTTGCTCAGCCCTAATGCTGACTCACTACGCAATCAATTTTATGTCTCCCTTGTATAGGGAGGTTACTTAAAGGAGATTGGTTAGATATATAATCAAGTAATGATGACTATACCACTAATAATTGGTCAGTAGTCCTTCACAATAATTAGTAGTACTGCCTACCAGCAAGCTTAAGTGATACAGATCAGGAGTTTGAGTTCAATCAAAGCCCATTAATAAAAAAAAGTGCATAATTTGATTTTCATTTTTAAACCAAAGTATAAATTTGGCATTTGATGCATTGATATTATTATAGGTGGGGGATCCAAATGCAGACCATAGTTGTTGGGAGAGACCAGAAGATATGGACACTCCTAGGACAGTTTATGCAGTGGATGCACCTAATCCGGCATCAGATGTAGCCGGTGAGACCGCAGCGGCTTTGGCAGCTTCGTCGATGGCGTTTCGATCATCGGACCCGGGATATGCCGAGACATTGCTCAGAAATGCCATTAAAGCCTTTCAATTTGCTGACAATTATAGAGGAGCTTATAGTGACAATTCAAACATTAGAGATGGTGTCTGTCCATTTTACTGTGATTTTGATGGATATCAAGTAATTAATCACACATATTTATATGCTCAATTCATTAATTTTCTTAATAGTTATAGAATTATAGCAAGTTTTAATGTGGTCTAACATTTTTGGTTGGTTTTTATAGGATGAATTGCTATGGGGAGCAGCTTGGCTTAGAAGGGCATCTTATGATGATACTTATCTTAGTTATATACAAAACAATGGCAAAACACTTGGTGATGATGATAATATTAATGAATTTGGTTGGGACAACAAGCATGCTGGCTTAAATGTTCTTGTTTCCAAGGTTAGTGCATAAATTTACACTATTTTACTTGTAATTTAAATGGTCCAATTAGAAACTAAAGATAACAGAAGAGAATAAAAATAGATGATTACAATAAAAAAGAGCGGAATAAAACAATTAAAAGTGAAAAAATGATACCGAAATTTCATTTTAAATTTTAAAGACCTTTTAGAAATTTAATGTGGTTCTTAAAAAAAATTAAAATTATTTTTTGTCATATTTGTCTGGATAAATTATATTAATGATGTCTAATTTTTTTAATCTAATTATTTTAAAAAATTTATTTTTTCCAAAATAATGTTATATTTTTTAATGAAACTAATAACATTTTTTGACCGTTTTTCAAACAATCGTGTATTTTTACTGAAATTTTATTATAATATTAGTAAAAAAATAATGATAATATATTACTATGTATGTATACACTTGCTTATGTGGCAATAAAAAAAACTGTATCGACTCATTTACAATCTACTTTTGGAACTTGTTAGTAGTCTCTTGATAAAATAATTTAGTTCAAAATACTCATTTAATAAACTTTTAAGTAGTTGATACTAAATTAAAAGAAAAAAAGTTTAGGCACTAAAATAACATATTCAGAGAGGTTCAGACACTAATTTTTACTATCTTGATACTGATTTTCACAGGAAGTTTTAGAGGGAAACATGTACTTACTGGAATCATACAAAGCATCAGCAGATAGCTTCATGTGCACGCTTCTCCCGGAATCCACCTCCTCCCACATCGAATACACTCCCGGCGGCCTCATCTACAAGCCCGGCGGCAGCAACTTACAGCACGCCACCACCATCTCATTCCTCGCACTCGTCTACGCAAATTACCTCGAACGAACCTCACAGTCCGTCAACTGCGGCAACATTAACGTCAGTCCGTATTCCCTCCGTCGTCAAGCCAAACGACAAGTCGACTACATTTTAGGCGATAATCCGTTAGGATTATCATACATGGTTGGATACAGTGATAATTATCCTCGCCGGATTCATCACCGCGGCTCTTCGTTACCGTCGATTAAGGATCATCCTGAGTTTATGGCGTGTAAGGAAGGATCGGTTTATTTTAACTCTTCGAATCCAAACCCTAATTTGCTCATCGGAGCGATTGTCGGCGGACCGAGTGAGGATGACACGTATGGTGATGATCGTGCTGATTATAAGAAGTCGGAGCCGACTACTTATATTAATGCTCCGTTTGTTGGCGTGCTTGCTTATTTTGCGGCGCATGCTGATTTTAGTTGATACTGAGATTACTGAGGTGATTTTTTGTATATAAGATAGCATTGTATTGGAAATGCTCTAAGTTACGGAAAAGAATGTCTCTCATCTTGGCAAAAGCGAAGAGGGTAGAGGCGGATTGGATTTTTGGAAGGGGATTGTAATATTTCATTGCGAGTTTGAGTTAAATTTGAGATGTAGAATCTTGATGTATCTTCAAATTTGATTAATGGAAATGAAAGGTTTCTGTTTTAGTAAAATCAGCTACCACTTAACTAGTTTCATCTGTACTGCTCCATTAATGATGTAATGGCTAGTTCCTTCCTGCAATATTGGAGAAATAAGCATTCGACAAAGATTCATTTTCTCCTCTGAATTCAGCATAAAAGATCAATTAAAGTCTAACTTATGGATTTTTAAAAAAACACTCTAAATTTGACATTTTAGATCAATTTTAAATTGTGCAATATATAGTTTTCTGTTAGTGTAACTCCATTTGTATCATTCTCAGGTACCTTATAAGTGGGATAAAACAAGACAAAATGTGAAGTTTATTGTGTTTATTTTCAAACCATGATATTGACCTTAATTGATCTTTTATAACAAGTTCATGGAGCAAAATGAATCTTTATTGAATAAACATCTTTCTTTTTTTTAGAATGAATGAACATTCTTCTTTACTATAAAATTCGGAAACTATGCATATTTTTATAGGTTGATGCATACATGATACATCCAATACAATTTATTACCAAATCGATAAACGATTTAAAAATTAAGTTGGCCACGTTATTCACAAATTTTTTAATTGGTGTGTTGATATAAAGCTATGATACGTTGGTTTACATATTTACATACTTATATAAAAAGTGATTAAATTGTAAAAATGTATATGTAAATAACCTCTAGTTAGCTCCACTGACTGATACAAAAAGATGTTTAAAAAATTCAGAGATTTCTGGTTCCTCCTTTAATCTAAGAAATTCTATCAACTAACTTTCCTTTTTTGTTTCCCTGCGATTCTTGAGCAAACTAATTGTTAATAAAAAAGGAAAGTTAGTTGATAGGATCCTTAGATTAAAGGAGGAACCAGAAATCCGTTGTAGTCTAGTTGGTCAGGATATTCGGCTCTCACCCGAAAGACCCGGGTTCAAGTCCCGGCAACGGAATTATCTTTTTATGTATTATGTCAAACTACGTCGTATAATGTTGGACAGTTTATCTCTGAATTTTTTTATAGTACTTGGAAAATCTGCAAACGACGCGTCGCATCGCTCCTTTGATCCACTGTTCTTCTATATCCCCGTCACTGTGTAACAATTTCAATCTGCTAAAATTAGGGTTTTGGCGGTATAATCTGATTCGGTACGTTTTTTTTTCTTAGATTATGCTGTATCTTCTTTAGTTGAATTTTAATTGCCGCACATCATCACGTGCATGAAAATAAGTTGACAATTTGTTGAATTTCAAGTAATTTTATTGATGATTCAGTAAAATTTTAATAGTTGAAGTTTCATGGACTATTTGGCTTACTTCACACTTCAAGAAGCTTTGTTTTGATTTTTGATTTCAGTTTAATGTTTTGCTTTAGTTTTAGATAAAGTTTTGATCTTTACAATACTTATTTATATGTTTGATTAAATTATGATTAATTAGTTTTTAAGGATTTAAACTTGAAAATCATTGTGATTTTTGTGGAATGGTTGCGGGTTCAAACCCCGGCTACACCCTTTTTAATAATTGGAGAGGTTGGTAGAATTTGGACTGAGCTGCTGGCCAAAGTAGTCCGGAATTGCCAGGCGGGCAATCCACATTCCGGGGGTTAACAGTGATTCTGGGCATTGACTTGGGGGAGTGAAATCTCGTCACCAACAAAAAATAAAGCAATTTATTAAATATTTACTTTAGGGTTTATCATAAATTGCTGTCTTCTTTCTTGCAGACTTTGTTTCCTTGTATGGTATAATCAGATGGCTTCTACGGATGATGTAGTTGTAGAAGGCTCCTTTTCTTCTGTTCTTATTGATTCCTTGAAATTGAGCAGTGGAGAAGTTCTTTCTGCTGAAGAACTAGCATGGGTTGATTCTTGTCTTGTTAGTGATCCAAATACTTCAGATGATGATTGGAGTTCTGTGAAAGATGCGTTGATAGAAATCCTCGGTTTGCAACCTGATTCACATAACACGGCTGTAATTGCCAGTAGTGATGATAGTTTATTTGTAGGAACTGACGTTGAGATGCTTCCATCTACGGAAACTAGAATCGTTGAGTTCCGTGAAAGAACTAATGACGATTTTGTCTCTGTCGAAACCAATATTGTGACGGAAGAAAGAAATTATGATTTTCCGAGTAAGGAGGAGACTAGCATTTCGCTAACCGAACATTTACAGGGAGATAACACAAAAAGTCCTCTAAGAAATGTTTTTCTGCCGAATTACAAGTACGAGGAAGAGGACGTGGGTGAATTTGTTGATTCAGGATCTGGTATTGGTTATTCAACGCCAGAGCAATCGAAACAGGATATCTTCAAGGTCTGGGATTTGGAACTTCAATCAGAGGAAGATGAGCTTGTTAACCTGTGGAACAAAGCCCTCTCGGGTGGTTCTGTTAAATCGGTGCCGCTACTGGCTGATGATTCAGGGGCATGGAAAGATTTGAAAGCTGAATCAGTTGATGACTTAATCTCCAGCATTTCAGACTTGTCTTTGAAGTAGCATTCTGAATAGATAACATTGTACACATTACAGTCTTAATCTTCAAACTTGGGTACTGTCTGAGTCTTAGTAATACTGAGGTAACAGAATGTTGTAACTCCAAATTGAAGGCCATATAATTATCATCCTTGTGAAGTTAGGTTAAAATTACTGTTTTTTCCTGAAGATTAAGAACTCGCTGTTATATTTCCTGCTAAGTAGCATGGAAACTTCATTCAAAAAAAAATTAAAATAAACTGTTTCGCCGTGTCCGTGTACAAGTGACCTATTTCTCTATGTCCATGTCCGTGCTACTCCTGATTTGAAAAATGTAAGCTTGATTTGGCTCAAGTACCATCAGCCTGGACCAAACCCAACCTTAGGATTAGCTCTATGTCCTGAAAATACCAGTTCTGCATTAACATTGTCTGAATTTTGGTGGAGATCCTAGTTGGACCCACCCAGTGATACACTTGGACCCACATTGGTATAGGTGGCATTTAATAGTCTTAAACTAGTCACTTGGAGTAGCTGATCTGGCAAGATGTCTGCCGTTGACCACCAGAATCTGGCAACTAAACCATGACCATTAATTAGAAGAAGCTAAACAACAAGTTAAGAACAATTAGAGCCTCATATTTACTTTTCCAGACAGTGAATATGATGCATAACTCAGCATTTTATCACACTATAATTTGAATTTTATTTACAAGGTGAGAATAAAACCATCTATATCAACCACTTGTACACAGTGTCCAGGTCTGCCATGCTATCATCCAAATGGCAAGCTCTCATTGGCTGAAGCACAACAGCCTCAAATGTGACATCTTTCTGATAACACACTCAAAGCTAAATATAAGTAGAGTTTGAGTACATCTTCATATGTGGTAAAGAGGCATTAACTTTGAGAGGAGATAAGATAATATTATTTCATTTTGCAGTTAGCCTCTCAACCCAAAGCCTAACAGAAAAATGGCCTCAGCATCACTCCTCAAGTCATCACCAGTTCTTGACAAGTCTGACTTTGTCAAGGGTCAGTCCCTTCGTCAGCCTTCCGCCACCATCCTCTGGTGCAACTCTGCTGCTGCCGCCCCTTCCTCCCTCAGCATTCGTGCTAGCTCCTATGCCGACGAGCTTGTCAAAACTGCGGTATGTTAAAACTCTTAACTCAATTCATTCAGATGAGTAGCACGAACACTTCATTTATCAACGTGTCGCTTTTTGGAAAACATGTTGAAAACTTAGCGTTTCCGACACAAAACTTTATTTTTAACATAGGAAACCTTAAACTAGCATTAATTTATCGTGTTCAAGTGTCCTTATTTCCGTGTATCCGCGTGCATGCTACTTATAGAAACTATATATAGTAATTAAGCTGACATTAAGAAATATTTTGGATATGTAGAAAACTGTTGCCTCGCCCGGACGTGGTATTTTGGCTATGGATGAGTCAAATGCTACTTGCGGAAAACGTCTTGCATCAATCGGATTAGAAAATACCGAGGCTAACCGCCAGGCATACCGTACCCTTCTCGTCTCAGCACCGGGCCTTGGACAATACATTTCTGGAGCTATCCTCTTTGAGGAAACTCTCTACCAATCAACTGTTGACGGCAAGAAGATGGTTGATGTTCTTATTGAGCAGAACATCGTCCCCGGTATCAAAGTTGACAAGGTAATTAAGTTCGGCTTTTCAAGTTTATTTGATGCTAAAGAGTATTATATTGTTGTTTAAGCTTATTGAATACTGAGAACAACAGGGTCTGGTGCCTCTTGTCGGTTCCAACGATGAATCATGGTGCCAAGGTCTTGATGGTCTTTCTTCCCGCACAGCTGCTTACTACCAGCAAGGTGCTCGTTTTGCCAAATGGTACGCACTTTACTTATTTATATGTTATTTTGTACGAAAATAGTCTTATGTATTGGTTTATGTTTCCGTAAACGCTTCTGAAACTCTGAGACTATATATTTATAACATATTCTTGCAAAATTTGTCGTTTTGATATAGGCGTACTGTTGTGAGCATTCCAAACGGACCATCTGCGCTAGCTGTGAAGGAAGCTGCCTGGGGTCTTGCTCGCTATGCTGCTATTTCTCAGGTATAGAAGAAACATTTTGGTTCAGCTAGATGTTTTTTGTTTATTGTTGTTATGAATTGTAAATCTGAAATTTTCTGTATTTATTGGGATGTTTTAGGATAGTGGACTGGTTCCAATTGTGGAGCCAGAAATCATGCTTGATGGTGAGCATGGGATTGACAGGACATTTGAAGTAGCACAGCAAGTTTGGGCTGAGGTTTTCTTTTACATGGCTGAGAATAATGTTTTGTTTGAGGGAATCCTTCTGAAGCCTAGCATGGTTACTCCTGGTGCTGAATGTAAGGAGAGAGCCACTCCTGAACAAGTTGCTAGTTACACCCTCAACCTCCTTAAGAGAAGAATTCCCCCATCAGTCCCCGGAATCATGGCAAGTTCCTATATCTCGTCGGTTAAAATCATGGAAACAAAAACGCTAAAACGAGCAAATTTTGTAACGAAGATGAAAAAACGATATGTTTTTCATTAAAATAAGTTATAAATATAGTCAATGAAATTTCTGTATAAAAATGTAGGACTCGATAGTTTTCCGTGATTTGATGCGAAAGGCATGTATATACTAACTGAGAGTTGTTCTTGTATTCGAGCAGTTTTTGTCTGGTGGGCAATCTGAAGTTGAGGCAACTCTTAACCTGAACGCCATGAACCAGTCTTCGAACCCATGGCACGTATCCTTCTCATACGCCAGGGCTCTCCAGAACACTTGTTTGAAGACATGGGGAGGCAGAGCGGAGAATGTTAAGGCTGCTCAAGAAGCTCTGCTTCTTCGTGCCAAGAGCAACTCGCTGGCTCAGCTCGGCAAGTACACCGGTGAGGGAGAATCAGATGAAGCTAAGCAAGGAATGTTTGTCAAGGGCTACACCTACTAAGTTATGCTATAGAACTAAAAGAGATGATTCAAATTGCAAGAATTAATTTCTTACTTTTGTGTGTTAAAAATGGTTTGAAACTATTTTTGTTCTTTGTTAAAATGAACTTTTAGCCACTTAATAATAAACCCTATTGCTGATGAGAATTAGTTAGCCCGTGTACTTTAAATTTGATGCATTATAAGCTTAGTGCTTCTGCAAATTGTGTTAATCATTTATCAATTCCTTTGGTATGCTAAGATGTTTTAAGCCATTGGTCACGTATATCTAGGGATGTGCAAAAACCGAAACAAATTGGGTTGAAATAGTAAATTTAATTTTTTTGATTCAATTCGGTTTTATAAGTAAAGTAATTTCAATTTACTTTCAGTGTAAACCGAACTTAACAGAAAAATTGAGCCGATGAGTTCAGTTTTATTTGAATCGAATGTACAACCCAGGTATATCACTATTTAGAGGGGGAAATAAATGCTGACGTAAATTAAACCAACTATATAATGACAAAGAGCAATCAAACATAACCATTAAAACAGATTTTTGGACAAGGCAGATTTTGTCTATTGTTGATCTCATCAAAGCATTGGTCTCCATCATATGACTCAAACACCATTACCACGCAATCCCCAATCCTCAATTATGGATCACAGAAGATTTGTACTTTTTAAAACCGTCCATCGGTCGATGAGTCGATAAAGATTCATTTCGTTCTTCCAACTTGACATAAAAAAAGAGTTTAAATTTGTAGTTTTGGATTAAAATACCGACATCTTGTCAATTTTAGATAAGTTACTATCAAAACTAACGTGATATTCGGATATAAACTGACAAAATGGACAAAATGTGGGTTTTTTTGTTTGTCCGAAGCTTCTAATTTAAACTCTTATCTTCTATTTCAAGTTGGAAGGGCGAAATGAACCTTAATTGGCCAAAGAATTGTTCACATTCTACATAGCAACTGATTTCAGGTCAAAGAAATAGAACAACTCTTTACAATCGGAATATATGATTTCGAGTGTATCAATATAAACAGATATGCACATTTTATATAATCCAGCATCTAAAATGTAGCAGAATATCCATAATATGTCCCAAAATAGATGGTTTTCAATTGATCGTAGCAAAATCATGCAGTGGATTCTGACTTCTGCATTTTGAACCAGTTGCAGATCAAAAGACATGCAACTGTAACAATTTTCTTTGTCAAGCGCTAGCATCCTTCGGAAGCCGAAAATTAAAAGAGCAACTTCGCTTATCAGCAATCGGAAAATTGTTCGTAATAGATGAAGTTGCTCTTTTCTAAGAATTCAAACTTCTCATGCTACGCTTGTCGATTACAATGTGGCTGCAACCAAAGTGTCAGCCAGAACAATATGGGTCATCCCTAGACCAAACAGCCATCATGATCCATCTTCCACTGCTTTTAACCTGATAATTAAGTATGTTCATTATATAAGATTAACCACCCTCATTTTGAATACACGGCCGTTTTGCTTAAGTTATAGTAAGAAAAATCACCATACATTGAAATTGTCTAAAAGAAGAACCAAAGCTTTGTGTTTCTTTTCAAATTTTATCCGATTCTTTAAGTTTATTAGTTTTAGCCTAACATGTGAATTTAGTAACGAAACTAAACTCCACTTAGTTAGTATATCCTTGACCAAATAAATTTTTTATTTCACCTCATTTTTTATGCCAGGTAAAAATATTCCACTTTTGTTTTTTCTTTATGTGTTGTATCAATATTTATGTTAATTGTTTAACATTAAGTAATCAATAACTGAATAAAAGCCTTTAGGACCAAGAAAACAGTTTTGGAAAATGTCAATTCAGCTCAAGCTTTCACAAAGTAAACCAGCTACCATCTTATGAATAATAGAACAAAATAAAGACCATATGACACTCGTAAACCAGAAAATTAAAAATCCGTTTTTTATTTAAGAACAAAATAAAGCTATTTACTTCAAATGGTTCAAGAATCGTAAGGCTGTGCAACATGATGAGAGATTTAGATATCTTTTTAATCACAAGCAGCAGAGCTCTAATGTTAATAAGTAAAAGGTCTCACGTTGATCATTAGTTTGTGAAGCACAACGCTTTATATCTAAAACAGGTTTAATGGTTTGTGAAGTATATAGGATACATACCTTGCTTACTTTTCAGGCTCTCTTTTGAAGGATCCAACAGGAACAACATTTTCAGATTCATGATTAACATCCATACCTTGCTCCTTAAAAACAAATATGGGAATTTTATTCAGTTATGCTGTAATACAAAAGCAAGAAATTGAAGCCTTAGAATGTGCACGATAATGTGGCCATGAAATATAGTAGATACAAACAAAGAGAATCAATCCAAAAGCAAAAACCTGGTTAGTTGAATTCTGCCCAATTATCCGCTGCGGTCTAGCATTAAGATCAAATTTATTGTCTATCTTGCCATCAGCATCAGCGTTATTCTCCTCCATCATGACAGGAGATGTTCGGTGATTTTGGTTATTCTCTCCCATTGTAAGTCTTAGTGGCTGAATTTGGTCCCGTCTTACATCATTTTGATCAAGAGCTTGCTGCCTTAGTTCATCCAAACGGTCAGCTTTATCTCCCGGAAACTAAATAAGACAATCAAAGGGAGCATATTGATTTTAGAAATCTTCTTCTCCAAAGTAGCTAATACCAAGCTCTAAAGCTCAGAGAAACAGACCTCTACTCTCTGCCGTAATAAGAGATATCTCCTGTGGGTTCGTTTACCACCAACATGCACAATCATATCGCATTGAAGACACAAGGAACTACCATCTATCCCACAGTAAAAGAAAGCTACAAGCATGTTGCAAGGGGAGGAAAGAAACCTCAAAACTCTAATACAGAATCCACATTCTTGCAGGAAAAAAAAAACGAGAAGACAATATTTAGAGACCATACCAGGTGCACTCTCACATATATCACAGCGCGGAACATCACTAGGATCAGCAAGGCCCACACGGATATGCCGACTAGCAAGCTTGTTACATTGATGAACCTGTAACTCCAATTACACAACAAAAGTTACATGACACAGGAATGGGAGTTTTACTTAAAACACGACGATCATCATGTTATCAATATGAAAGCATGTAAACAAACAGCCCTCCAGATTCCTAATTACCCAACTACAAATTAAACCCAAGAAAGTTAAGATAACAATTGATTAGATACAAGTTTAGAACTTTCCCTTCTAATCCATATTCTAATCAAAAATCACCCATAAGTTTACAGTGATGGTCAACTAAATAATGAAACTGAACTAAATTGCTCGGATGCGGAATTCGCTTCATTAGCATGGACATACATACAGCAAAACTACATCAACAACAAAATAAAGGTATCACAAAACCATCAAATAGATTAAAAATTTAAATTAAATCAGCTAATACAAAAGAACAAGATTACAATCCAATTTCAAAACAGATAAACTAAATCAGCTAAAGAAACTATTCTAAACTAACTAACTAGCTTGACAACACAGCAGCATAAGAAAAAACATCACTTAAATTGAAATTTCAAATACAGTAAGTATATTGGTAACTAATTCTTTTTAAAAAATTACTATTCAGCTTCACAAATTCAGACACAATCCATATATTAAAAAAAAAACATTTCGCTATAAAGTTGTGAGTTCAATTCCTCCCACAAGCGTTCCAAAAAAATTACCTTCTCGTCGCAAGAGCGACAGAGAGCAGCTTCATCAGCAGCACAGAAAATGATCGCAGCTGCACTTTCACAGACATCGCACAGTGTTCTCATATTCCTTAATTTAATTCTTTTACTTCAATTTCAAATCAGTTTTTAAAATACAATAAAAAATTTGGAATAAACATCAATGCTCTACATTTATCTTCTCTTCAACTCCATTACTGCCTGAAGCAAAATTTGATCAGTTTCTTAAAAGAAAAAAAATAAACAGAGATTTTAATTTGATTTTTTATAATATAAGAGGTAAAGAGGAAGACAAATGGAAAAACTTTATTTCAAGTCTCTGTTCCCTTCTTTTCTAGTACCCGCTTGTCTTGCTTCCTACGTTGTTTTTTTTTCATTATTAATTAATACAAATAAATTAAAATACCTTTCTACTGAATTTCAAAGTTTAAGTAAATTGATATTATGAACTTAAATTAATTATATTTTTTTTTTTCAAAAAAAAATTAATTATATTCAAATTCTATATTTTGTTAATTGTCGTAAATTATATGATAATTCATTTGTGTGAAAATCTCTATAATTTATAAATATATTTTGACATATAAAATTTTATTATTTTATTTTTTAACTGTGATTTTATAGTTTTAGTATAAATTTGTTTCTTTTAAATTTTTAATTTACTTTATTTAAAAAAGTGATCTGGTGGTTTTTGTTTTTATTTTCGTACAACATTAAATTTTAAGAGCTTAATGTGCTCTTGCAAAAATGCAAAAATTGGTTAGCATCCATACTCTCCATAAGAAGCATATGGTATTGCTAAAATGTTAATAGAAAATATTAAGTGCTTCATAAATGAATTTATGAATAGTTTTACCAATAAACTATAATTAAGCCCTAAGCAGCAGACTGGTAGATCGTGATCTTAAATTTTCTCACGAGCAATTTCCCTTCTCTAATACCGAAACAAAGTATAACTAAAAAATATATAAATATTAGCCACTAAACTGTTAGTTTGTGGATTCAATTTTTCATATAAACACTCTTCCTTTTCGATTATAGAAAAAATAAGATAGTTTTATTTATTTTTAATTTTTATGGTATATTAATGGAGATAATTTAATTAAATGAGTTTAATTTTTATGGTATATTTTATATTTTAAATATTGGATATATAAAATAATAATTGTTCATTTAAATATACAAGATAAATAAAATAACACTTAATTTACAAATTATTTGTTGCTATGACTTATGAGATGAGCTGTTTAATTAGTGATCTGTTCACTAATAATATTATCAAATCCCACTCTCTATCATGTGCTGTCGCAAGCACGTGAAAATTGGTTGCCACGAATGACACAAGGCTTTCAGTGAGTGGGTTCCACTCTCGTGTGATGCGAGTGTTAGCGGCATTTCATGTTATTGTCTATTGATGTGGTGGCAATCATCCCCTTGTCTTGATTTCGTATAAGGACCCACAAGTACACACGCCCGTATAAATTCTTGGTCTCCCCTCCATGCAATCTTTTATTTTCTTTCCATCAAATGAAAATAATCAAATAATTAAAAAACAATTTAAATAAACAAACTGAAATACTACATTTAATAATAATTTGGCCAAATATTGTAAAAAGGCCAAACTTTTTATAAAAATTTCACAAAAGTCCCGACCTTTCAATTTTATCGATTTTGGCCCAAAACAGATTATTTGGTTTCAATTGTGGCCAACTCTTAATTTGATTTCAATTTGCCTATGTGGCGCCTACATGGCATGCACATATATTGAAAGGTCAGGATTTTTGTGAAACCAAATGATCCATTTTTTGAAAATCGACAAAATTGAAAGGTCAGGACTTTTGTAAAACTAAATAATAAGGTTTTGGCCAAAATCGACAAAATTAAAAGGTCAAAACTTTTGTGAAAGGTTTGGCCTTTTTACGATATTTGACCTAACAATTATGATTCTCCTTTTTATATGTTTTGATTTTAATTAAAAATACATAAATAATTATTGTAATATTGCATTCTATCAATATGAGACCTATTTTTGTAAAAATTTATAAGACTATAAAGTTTTAAATTTTTATTATTATTTTTGAAAATAAAATTATTAATTTCTCAAAAATTATTATAAGCAAAAAGAAGCAGATATAGCATATTAATGAAAATTATAAATTTTGTCTATAATTTTTAGAATTTTCATACTTAAATTGCATTGCAAATGGATTGAAAATAACTAAAATAAATGTTCGGGTGAGATAAAAGTAATTGTTAGATAATGATAATAAAAAATAATTTTGATGATGCAATTTTATGTGAAAATTTAAGAGTTTATGCTATTATTATTAATATTATTATGTTTAAGAAACTTTTTATTTTTATTTTAAATCATTTATGATATATAATCAATAAAAAGCCAAAAACAATTATATAATTTTTTTATTAATTGTTCAATCTATGTTTTAGTAGCAGGCTATATTTGGAAAACTAAATTGATTAATGATAGCATATTGATTTTACATTACTTTGTCACTTATATATAAAATATTTAATTGAGATTCAAAAAGTCCTTACTAATTTTTTTTATTTTTTTTAACAGAAGTAATTATTTAGTCGTTAGCAGGGCTAATCAGTATTATTATTTGTTTTTTAAACAGGTAAATCACGATTTAAAGGGTTGAGCTCCCACCTTATGCAACTCTAAAAACCTGGCCATTAGACCAAGTCTTCATGTGCTAATCCTTATAAATTTGACTATAATATTATAAAATAAATAATGAAAAGCATATACATAAAAACATTTAGAATAAAGTAAAGATGTTTGGCCATAAAAGTCAGTAGGATTAGCTGATGGCCACATAGCTGAATGAAAGCTCCTTATCAATAATTATGAACCACCAATCTCATATCTCTCACTTTGGCCCACTTTTTTCTTTAAATCTTTTCTAGCACTTTCTTTCCATTTTCCAAATAAACATAGCATCCAGCTCATTTTATTTTATTTTAACAAACTTAAAATAAGCCAATGACCAAGGCCATAGAGATTTTTATTCTAGTCTCAATGGAGATAAAACTTTGAATTATTATGAAAATTTATAAAAATTTATCAAGAATAACTTGAAATTTAAAAGAGAGGGCTACAAGTATCGGTTGCGGCACCTTTCCGTCATATACCTCTATGAAAAAAGTTAAAATAAAATTTATTATTATAATTATAAAATGCATCGTAAATTGTTTTAGATTTGATAGAGATACAATAATTTTCAGCTAGAAGTCTGTTAATTTTAGCTTTCTCTTTATAAAGGTTGTGTTTCTTTCATAAGAAGATAAAACACCGCGAACAAGCAATTTAACTTATAATAAATTTTGTAGAAATTCTATATACTTTGAGAGTTACGAATCAAGTAATAAATAATAAAATCATAATTAATTCTATTTATAAAACATATTTGGACGAATTTGGATCAGATTCAACTGAACTTGGCTCTTTTAATTCGAGTTTAAATTTGGTGTTAGTCCAGTTCAAACCTCACATTTTATATTCAATGCTACCGCATACATTATATTTTATGCATGCTTGAACCAGATTTTGTCGAATCTATATTAGATGTTAAACAATTTAAAAGCTTAAGTGCGTTCAAAAAGATGAACTTATTACTTATTCAGGCTTGTATTGTGCTTGAAATAAAAAATAATTGTCCAAATTAGTCCTGGTGGACAGACTCAGTAGATATCCATGCCTATGATTAGGCTTATATGTAACCCATCTTACACAAATCCAATTCTGCTAAATACGATTAACATATATTTTACATGTCACTTTATTTTTGATGTTCACATCTTCATAAATTCACAATTTTATAAGATCATTCGGTGTTAAGTTATTGAACATTACGAATCAACCTTACAAAAATTAATTGTCTCATGCTACATAGCATTTATTTTGACTTATAAGTTATTTGACTCCCTTTAATAATCCGACGTGAGATTTTATTAGTCCAACTCTAAATCTTTAAATATATATTTGAAATCGGACAAGATCATTTGATCGTTAGGCCATTTAATATTCGTATATCATGTAGAAACTCTGTTGACAGTAAAAACAATGGACCGATTTTGATATAATAATATTAGAAATCAATAAGATAGTTCAATCGAGAACTATTAAAACTCGGTAGATCAGGACTTTCGAGTTGGGATTCAAGACCCATAATTTCTTATTCGTATTACTTTTACTGTTGATTTTTAGCCGGACTATTTATTTTTTTGGTTTTTCTGTCAAATGTCTTAAAATTTAAAATATTTTCTTGTATTTACAGTTTATTTAATTTCTAATTTCAATATTAGTAGTTATAATTATATCTTAATTACTTAAATCGATTCAAAATCTATATATTTGTTAAAGTGATATTAGTGAGGTGGGCACGGTTCACAATTCGGCGGTTCCGGTTCAGAACCGCCGGGTCACAGTTTAGCTATGGCCACCACATGCCTCACTTGACTAAATCAATTTAAACTATTAGGACATAAATATTATAAAATATTAAAATTGGTCAATGAATTTAGCTAATTATAACACTCAGATTCAAGGTTTTCATATAAATAATGAACCATGGAAGAATTTGTCTACTACCATATTAGTAAAGTACATTGAACTAATTTAACATCAAATTCACTTAATTTAAACCTTGCTCTACTAACAAGGTATTTTTTATTAGACTAATACAATACTAAATATGAAATTAGATGGGTCTACCCACTTAATCATATACCATTAAGATATAAGGAGTTCATATAAAATTAAGATCAATCTAATAAAAAATGAAAAAGACTTTTACTAAACTTTGCAATATTAGTGGCATAATTTTAGCTAAAGTTGTTAGAAATAGACTATCATTCACCATCATGATTTTAACATAATATGAAAAGAATGTGGAGCTACTCTGCTTTATTTAGACTAAGAATTGTGTGTTTTTACCACTTCTACAATCAAATTATAATTAATCAACAATTATCACCAAAAATTTCAATTTCTCCAATAGTATAATTTAAAAGCACAATTTTAAGTACTAATGCATATAAGTTTTTTTAGATAATATCAATATTTTGTGATTAAAAATTAAAATATATTTAAAATATTGTTGTTAAGTACGTAAATATCTTGCTTGTAGTAGTATTATATTTAATTTCTAGAGATGTTCGACCTTTATTTCTTAATATTGATAGAAAAATTTAGAAAGGAGCGTTATGGGCAGTCGTTTTTTGATTGTCAGTCGCTCATCGTGTTGGTTATCTTTTCAATTATCTTATTTTGATTCTTTCTTCGATTATCAACCGGTTTTTTCTTCGATCAATATTTTATTAATTTTCCAATTCAACAACTGCTCATTGTAATAAAATATATGTGAAAAACTGAGCATGCTTTGTGGTTATCATTTTCACCATACACCATCACTTGGTCCTATGTTATTATTGCATTGCAGAAGAATAAAGGCAAAAGGAAATAATCAACCGAATGTATAAATTCATTTATCATCATGAATATGTTCAATCTTTTTTTTTACCTCCTTTTGGCCTCACATTTTACTTAGTTCCCAAGCAAATAAATATTCACAAATAGATGCAAATATCAGCCCAATCCATCGTTTATTTTGATAATCATATTTTCTTTTATTTTGTTTCCTCATACTTCTGATCATTGTTTCACAGTTTTTAAAAAAGACCTAATGGTATTAAAAATTAAGCCTTTTCGATTTTTTAGAAATATATCCAAATTTTTTAAAAGTTATAAATTTATACAATTTTTTAAAATCGATTTAATATTTTTTAAAATTAATTTATCCGAATCATGTGGCATTTCAGTTGATAAAAATTTTTAATTTGAAAAAAACCCACATACTCAAATAAAAAGGCGGACCTAGGAAGAGTTTATTGTGGGGCAGTTATTCATCTTATTTTTTGAATCTCTAAAAAAATATGAACATATACATTAGTAGTATAGTTTTTTGACTTTCTTAAATTTATTATATTACCCATCTTATAATTTTTTGGTACAATCTTGCCCACATTATACATAATTTTTGGGTCCGCCTCAATTGCTATTATAGTCATAATTAAATTTAGTTTAGCAAAATGAACAGATTTACAAAGAATTTGTTAAATTTAGATAGATTTACAATTTTTAAAGAGTTTGGAGAATTTTTGTTTTAAAAAAAAAGACAATTATTGAAGAAGGATGAAGTATTCTTGAAAAATAACAATTTTATACGATAATCATATGATTCCACAAACTTCATCTAATAACATAAATGTTAGTTATGTTATAGTGTAGTGACTCATATATGATTTTCATTTATAATTTTTACATGCGTAAATTTGTATCATTTAGTAGCTAACGACGAGTGAGCACACTTGCTAGATTCCGTTCAAGTAAATACATTGACATTGAAATAATGGTAGTAGAAGATTAGAAAGATTGAAAATGAATGGTAATCTCCCGAACAAAAATAGCATAGTATATGGACTTTTAGATGGATTTATTAGCCTTTGAAATTTGGATTATTATAAGCATGTTAATTTAGGAGGATAACGCAAATCTAAGCAAGTGTAGCAGCATAATGTGAGGAAGATTAATTAAATGTTTTAAAAAAGTTGGGAGTAAACTTAAAACTTTATTGATTAGCTATAAACTTTATCCACATGATCATCTGAGTTGGCTATCATGTAAAAAGAATAGGAAATTCGTCTCTTTATTACTTTTATGTTTCTTCTTTTACAGCTTTCATTACTCCAATTATTCTTCCATTTCATTTATTTAGCAAGAATTAATAAATCTAACTATTTTATGAAATGCAATAACAACTACAGAGAAATAAGAACTGGGTGCACTCTATTTTTGCAGCTAATCTCAAATTTGGTTACACGATTTTAAAAATGTCGGATTATTTCATTGTTTTAAATTAAAATTATCATTTTTTAAAATTATATAATTAACGTTCACTAAATAATACCACGTATTTTAAAAGAAAATTCTTAAGATGAATAAAAGTATAAAGTTATATTTATATATTTTTGTATAGAGAATTAAAATAAGTTTTTTAAAATAAATAAAATTATATTATTATATTTTTAGAAGTTAGATTTATAAAAGAAACAATTTTACCATAATTTGCATAGTAACTATTGTGTTTGATATTAAACTTTTATTGATATAATTTTAAATATAAAGTGGCCACAAAAAAGCCATATTTTTCATCAAAAAAAGCCATATTTGATATTTTTTCATAATAAGATAATTATATATTTTATAAATGTAAATTTTTAATATTTTTTATATAAATTAAGTATTATCCTCAAACAATCCTTCCTCCGGCCATGCATTGTTAATTACATTCCGTACATGATTTCATAAAATATTTACATAATTACTTTTTTTTATTCAGCATTCACTCACCGTAAAAATATCATAAATACACTATAAATACATTGTAGATATACAATAAAAACACCACACAAAAAATAAAGAAAAATAATTTTTAAAATTTAAAATGTAATTTGAAAAAAAAACGACACTCAATGTAATATTTTAAAAAAATGGGCACCGCCGTAATAAAAGTTTTAAAAAGGTGTCCTTGGAATTTTTTCCTACAAACTATATAATATATATTTTTAATCATTTAATTATAAATATATAAATTAATTTATAGTTTTATCCATCTTATAAATTATTTTTGAGTCCATCATTACTCTAATAAATGATATATTATATAGTTTGGTTTATTTCGTGGCTCACCAGTATGTAGTTAAATATAACCGACAAAACGGTGCCATTTCTCCTCATAATATTTTCTGTTGGCGTTACCTTTAGATCCATCCTTCATCACCAAAAGGAGATCATGAAATTTATTGGTATACTATTATTTAACAAATAAAAGAATACATCATAAGGAATGTAGGCTAATTATCATCTATAGGCCTAACTTTTGAATCTCAGTCCATAAACTCTATAAGTTTTAATTTTCGGTCAGTAAATTCTATAGCAATTTTGGCTAACATCGTTAATATTGCTAACATGACACTTAGAAAAGAAATTGAAAATACACACACAATCAGCTAGACATCATTAACACATCATCAAAATTCCCAAAAATCTAAAATACCTTAAAAATCCACGTGTCGATGCCAAATAAATCTTTACCATCTTTTCATGCCCATCAATTTCAAGTCTCCTCATTATCGTTGCCGTTGCCGCCTTACCACTTGTCATCACCGCCGCCTACCTCCTCACAGTTAAATTTGCTATCTTCACAAGTCGTGAATTTGCTCGCTTCTAGATCATATCATCCTTTTAGTCGTCTTCGATGTGTCTCATCTTCAAAATATCTCCTCTTCATCACCCGTCTCGCCTTGTGCCAACCCATCCAACGAGTTTACAGCTGAGGCAATTAGATTTTATAGGCGGAGACAACTTTGGCTTGGGAAGATCGACAATGTTGAAGGGGGTCGATCACAATTGTTCACTATAACCAACAACGTCAACAAATGAATTTTTAGTTAGGATTTTTAGGGTGTTTCGAATTTTTTGAATTTTCAATGATGTGTCAATGTTATGTGTGTATCATACTTTTTAAATGCCACGTCTGCAATGGTTGGCGTTATTGGTCAAAAATTGACTTTAAAAAGTTTACTGAATTTAAAATTAAAACTTGCGAGTTCACTGATTAAAATTAAAATTCAGAGAATTTTCTGACTGAAGGTCAAAAATCAGTGACCTTGAATGATTATTAGCCAAGCAACGTATTAAAGTGGAGTTCCGCAAGAGATCAGGAAAAGATCCAAACCCGAATTTCCCAACCGAACTTCAAACTCCAATCACAGCCGTCCATCACAAAATCGAATGATCTCCTGTCTACCCGTACATAAAAAACCAAAAGTCACAGCACCCACGTGGCACAAGTCTAACAATTAAATTAATCCAACCTATCACCGAACTGCACGTGACTTCACTGCCACTTTTCGAATTAAAAAAAGAAAAAAGCAAAGGACAAAATAGTAATCCTACAACCAAAGAAAATAAAAAAATTTCGATCGACGTTGACGCTGCATCACATATAACCACCACACGGCACCACCACCGCTCCTCTCCGCTCCTTCAACACAGAGCGAAGCAAAAAAAAAGGTAGAACCAAACACTGCCTTAGTATTTTTTCCTCTGTGTCTATGAGAGTTGAGAGAGACTGAGAAGAAGAGAGATCGCGGTGAGTGAGTTATCGCCGATTCCCGCCGAGTTTCACTGTTTTATCCGTTTTTTAAAGTTTCGAAACGGTTATGCCTTAGTCTTTAGCGGCATTATCGATTAACTTTGCTTTTATGAGCTTTATCCGTCGCGTAAAGTAGTAGTTTAATTTTTATTGCTCTGTTGTTAATTTTTTTTTATCTTCGAAGCTACGTCGTTTCCAAATCTGTATGCATTTTAAAGGAAAATTATGTTGGAGAAGAAATGTAATTAATGAACTCATAGTTGCAATTTTTTTATAGCTGTTTTTTTCCTTCTTAAAATAGCAACGGCTAAATGCGTGAGATTCGGGATTTTGACATTAGTATTATTTATTAGTAATTGTTTTGTTTTATTTATTTGTTTTAGTATTTTTTTAATCTTTTGCAGAGCTCGAGATTTGAGGTTATAGCAGTAAGAAAACAAGCACATTCAGTCTCAGATCAGAGCAGGAAGAACAGAGAAAACGACGCCGTTTTTGGTACCTTGAGGTGGGAAGGAGAAGAAAAAATGACGCTGTTACCTACTACTGATTGCTAGCTACCCTTATCTCCAAGTGCATTGCTTAAGGGGTGAACTGTGTTCACCAACTGTTACTCGAAACGTCAACGTTTTACTTGGAGGTATATAACGTGTATATATGTTTATTTTTCTCTCTCTTGCTCTGTTTTTAATTCAATGGGATCATATGTAGTATCCAAGACATGGAATTATATCACATTTTTATATTAAAAAGTTTTTATGATTATCGGGTAATCGAGTGTTTGTGGGAGGAATTGAACCCACGACATAGCAGACTTATACTATTTAAGCTATTACTTATTCGTTTTTGATTAAAAAGTTAATTTTATGTAGAGAGATGAATCTACTTACTTGGATTTGAAGCATGGTTGGTCATGGTCGCCTCTCTTCAAAGTTTTCCTGTATGACATTGCAATTTGATCATTGTTGAAGTAAGATAAAGAAAAATATATCTAGACATTTTAAAACGTTTTTGTTTTGTTTTTTTCTATTCAACTCCTTTATTTTATAACTTGCCGTGATTATTGATTAACCATCTTTTATTAGTTAACACGTTTTGGTTGGTTTGAATAATTATTGATTACCTTACCCACGATTTGAAGTATTTGAAGCTTTATCTGTCATTACTTATTAGCCAACTTTCTTATTTCTTTTTTTATTTTCTATTAGTAGTTGATTCTTTTTTTTTTTTGGTTTAAATTAAGAATTCATTAGGTTGTTGGTTAAAAATAATGATTGGATTCTTGTTGTTGATATGACCCTTATTTAGGAAAATCATTAGTTATTTATCTTTTTGAGTTAGTTGGATAAATGCCCATGATTAACTTCTTGTTGCAGATAAGGCCAGAGTATAACGATGGACCTACTGCTGTCTTTTTTTAGCCAAATGTAACTGCTTTGGTTCTAACAGCCAAAACTGTCTTATATTTTAGGAAAGCAAGGCCAACTGTAAGTTTTGGACTCCCCCCAAGACTTTGAATTTCCTCACTTTCTCGCAATCTGAAAATTATGGGCTTGTTTTTGATTTAATTCTTTGTTTTGGTGGGGTTGAAGAGAAGTCCAAAGGTTCAGTTTGAGAAATGGGGTCGATTGGAGGGGCAGAGCTTCCAAAGATGGAGAAGATGCAATTGCCAAGTGCCCGTGAAGAAAAGATTCTTGTTTTGGTGAGGTTGAGGCCCTTGAGTGACAAGGAGATTTTGGCTGATGAAGTTGCTGATTGGGAATGCATCAATGACACCACCATCTTATACCGGAATACCCTTCGTGAAGGTTCCACATTTCCATCTGCCTATACTTTTGGTAAGGACATGTTCTTTGATTATTGTTCATGATTTTTTTTGAAGCGCCCGACGATAAAAAATACTATTCTCTGTGAAAATCGAGTCCTGATGTGTTTAGCTGTAGTCCAATCTATTATCTGGCATAGATGCTAAGCAACTTTGTGATTTTTGGTTCAAATGAATTTTAGCTTTGCCGAATTTCAATTCGACTACCATATGCATTTTTTATATTTCTTTCTGCATTCTGGCTGCAGTATGCCTAGATGGGTAAACAAGTACAGGGTGCTTTAGGATTGAAACATAACCCTGTACATAGTTTATGACGACAATCAAAGTGGAAAATTCTTATATTTTGCTACTTAAAAATGTCATTATATGTTACCTTATGGATTTGTTTCTCGTTTGACCCAGAGTAACCCCAAATTCTTGGCCAACTGTTTGCTTCCTGTCACTGTAGGACTGATAGATGTAGTACACTATGAGACCTCACATGTCTATGAACCAACAGGGCCACTTACATTTACCTTATGCCAGTAAATTCATTTATTTTACAAATTTGGTCCCTATAAGTATGTATAGTAAACTAGTCTGGTCTACTGGCTTAAAATTCTAGCTTTTCATAAATCTTCGGTGCATTGAACTTTAAGATACAACAATCTTTTTGAACTCATAACCAGCTCTTTAATGATTTTCTCTATGGTTAACTTATTTCATCTGCTTTCTGGGGATAGACAGAGTATTTCGCGGTGACAGCGCTACGAGACAACTATATGATGAAGGAGCAAAGGAAGTTGCTCTTTCAGTTGTCAATGGTATCAACTGTAAGTACAACACAAATTTCTTGGTGTCTCTTTGTCACTTTGCCAAGAAATGAAAAGGTTTTTCACCTCTGTTTATTTTTACAGCAAGTATCTTTGCGTATGGGCAAACAAGCAGTGGAAAGACATACACCATGATGGGAATAACAGAGTATACAGTAGCAGATATATTTGAATATATACATACGGTAATCAAGATTTCTAGTACGTGTTTTTGCTATTTTCAGTTTCCATCATTGTTCTCTTGTGCGGTTAATGCAAAATTACCTATATTTCATTTTTGCAGCATGAAGAGAGAGCATTTGTTTTGAAATTCTCTGCAATTGAGATATACAATGAAGCTATTAGAGATCTCCTCAGTGCAGATTCTACTCCTCTTAGATTGCTAGATGATACAGAGGTGAATATTGTTCATATTTTACCTTTTTTTTTTCAAGCTTCCTAGCTATAGGGCTGTAAATGGAACGTTCATCAGCTGCTTCATGCTCAATAAGAGCTTGGCTCGAGCTCACGAGCTAGCTCATATAGGATTGATATATCATAATAAAAATAAAAATTATTTAAGTACTATTAATAAGTTTATTTTCTTAAACTTTTAGCACTGAAATGAATATATGAATCGAGCTCGAGCTTCACTTGTTTGGCATAAATGGACAACATGGAGTTGAGTTCGAACCAAATTCAAGCTTGATAAATGTTATATTAACTGACTTTGAGCTCAGTCATTAAAGGTTGAATCGAGCTCAAGCTATTGCCAATGTGTCAAGCCGAGTTTGGGCATTCCAAAACTCGGTTTGACTCGGTTTGATTAAACCCCTACCTAGCTAACTGCTTGACGAATTGTTGTTTTCTTTTATGATTTTTATAATTTTTTTTAGAAAGGGACCGTTGTGGAGAAAGTTACAGAAGAAACACTTAAGGATTGGAATCATCTACAGGAGCTCCTTTCTGTTTGTGAAGGTAAAACACACTACAGATTTCTGTTGTTGCTGGATGACGCTGTGTAAGTAATTATGTGGTTTCATGTTTGCAGCTCAAAGACGGATTGGAGAGACCTCACTAAATGAAAAAAGCTCCAGATCTCATCAAATTCTTAGATTGGTATCCCTTCTTCTCTATTTTTGTAGTTTTAAGCATTAACTTGGCAGAAGGTACAAAAAAACCCTTGTAGTTTTTATAAAAGTACAAATCAACCCTTTTACTTTTTTGAAGTATAATTAAGCCCTTTTTATTTTCAAAAAGAACAAATAACCCCTTTCATCCAGCATCATTAGAAACACTCGTGAATGGCTGACATGTCTCTCATAATCAAATAGGGAAAAAATTCAAAAATAATTTTAATGTTTAAAATATTTACCGAAAATTTGAGGGGGTAAGTGTCCCAAAAGTAAACTAAAAGGGTTTATTTGTTCGATTTTAAAATAACAAGAGTTTAATTGTTCAATTTTAAAAAGTTGAGGGTTTAATTGTGCCCAAAAAAAGTAAAAGGGCTGATTTGTACTTTTGAGAAAAAGTCGAGGGTTTTTTTGTACCTTCTGCCCATTAACTTATAGCATGTTAAAAGAATAACCTGTCTATTATGTACTTCTTGCAGACGATTGAAAGTTCCGCTCATGAATTCTTAGGCAAAGAAAATTCAACTACTTTAGCAGCAACTGTAGTAAGGACCATTTCTTGCATCATTATCATTGACAAAATTAGTAAAGAGCGTGGTTTTTGAATAATACCTAGGAAGTTGAGCTAAGTTTTTTTTCTATCGTGCAGAATTTTGTTGATTTGGCAGGAAGTGAGCGTGCATCTCAGTCATTATCTACTGGGGCTAGATTGAAGGAAGGTTGCCACATAAACCGCAGTTTACTGACTTTGAGCACTGTTATTCGTAAGCTAAGGTTGATAGCTTCTTCCTTCCTTTTCACATAACCTATTTTTTCAAATGCCGCTGGTGGTGCAACTTCTGATAATTCACAATAGTTGAATATGCTGTTTAAGATATGTCTACTTTGTTTTGCTGCATTCCTGTCATCGGATATCTGAATACCAAGCTGATACTTTCTAAGTAATACCTTTTTAGGTTGTTAATTGCAATTGAGGAACACAGTTAGTTTCTTCCATCATTTTGTTCTAGACTACAAAACTTAGACTGCTCTATTTTTATCTTGAAAATTGTCATGAGATACACAGTGCTTAAGCTAAGTCATAGATAATCGGTGAGCATTTTCCTGCCGACTTGCTTCTGTATCCCTTGGCCAAGTGATTAAAGGTCCGGTGTAATGAAGATTGCTCATTTTAATTTAGGAAGGTCAGACTAGTTTGGGAGTTGTTAAAAGGCCTCTACCACTTTCAATTTCTCTCACACAAACTGCAGAACTGATGGAGTTGGTGCTGCTTATTGCTAAGACAGCCCTCAGAGCTATTTATTTACTACTATTTAGTGTCTGAAATCATAAATGATGCTGAGCTGCTTTATTTATTGCCCCGTCCCTGGTTACATATTTTTTTAGCTGCTCTCGATTTTGTTTCTCTAGTTACTGTATAATTGAGACCTTATCAAACAAAAGGATTACAATATTTGTTCATTAACGGATGCAGCAAGGGGAGACATGGACACATCAATTACAGAGATTCTAAGCTAACACGGTTACTGCAGCCTGCTTTGGGTGGCAATGCTAGAACTGCTATTATCTGTACACTGAGCCCTGCACGGAGCCATGTTGAGCAGACTAGAAATACTCTTATGTTTGCTTGTTGTGCAAAAGAAGTTACAAACAAAGCTCAGGTTAATGTAGTCATGTCCGATAAGGCACTGGTTAAGCAATTGCAGAAAGAGTTGGCGAGGTTGGAAAGTGAGTTGAGAAGTCCTGTGCCTTCTTCCTTAACCTATGATTATGCTGCATTACTTAGAAAGAAGGACCTTCAAATACAAAAGGTAACTGTTTGTTACATCTAAGCATTAGACACTTAACAACTTCTAAATTTGTCTATCCATCTATTCTATATAAGCTTGGAAATGATAAATACAACCATTTCAAATGCAACTGATCGTTTTGATTGGCAACATCCAGTATTTGTTATTTTCTGGATGGAAAGGCCCAATATGTCCATAGGAGATTTGCTAGTGAAAAGCATGCAGATATCATGTACTGGTTTCATTGATAATGACTCTCTGTCATGCAGATGGAGAAGGAGATGCGAGACTTGACAAAGCAACGGGATCTTGCTGAATCTCGAATTGAGGATTTACTGCGAATGATTGGAAAGGAGCAAACTTCAAGAAATGGGGTATATTTTTTGCCTAGTTGTTCTAGATTATGTTCAAAGTTAACTCTGCTGCTCCAACTGTTAATCGTTGCTGTATATTTGTAATTTAGGCCGTGACTAGTCACCGTCCTAATCACCAAGCGAGGGATACGTGGGAAGATCAATGTTCAGGATCAGAATCTTCAGGTATTGCTGATCAACATTATCCATATGGAGGTCTCAGAAAATTCAACATGAACCATTATGATGGAGATAGCGGGAGCAACATGGAGGAACCATACCACCTTCCGGAAAATGAGGAAGATGATTCCGTCTCTGATGCAACCTCATCTTTGATGTCAATTGGAAAGAAGATTTTTAGATCAAATTCAGGTGAGAGTACTGCAGTTGGACCGGCAGAGGATGCTGATGACTACTGCAGGGAAGTTCAATGTATTGAAATAGATGAGACAAGAAGGGAGAATTACTATGAACCCAATTCCAGAAGATTGGCTATTACAATGATGGGGGATGGTACTGCAGCAGGTCAGGAATTATCAACTGTAGCAAATAGACAGAGGGAAGTGAACCGCATCCAAAATGGTTTCACATATGACATGTTGGATCAGAGAATGCATCAAGCTTCTACAGAATCCTCAGCAGCTGACATGTCAAGTTCTCCGAGCATTAAGTTAACAAGGAGCTGGAGTCGTCGAGAGAATCCCGTCAGCACCCCACCAAATGGCATTGAGAAAAACTTTACTGGGAGGCCAGAAAGCGTTCGAAGGATTTTTCCTCCACTAAGTTATGGTGACAATACTGAAATGTTATCAAGAAATGGTTCTCAGTCTTCTCTGGGTAGTGCGTATACTGAAGATTTCGGAACTCAGAGCATCCAAGCTTTGGGCGAAGAGGATATACCTAGCGTTCAAAATTTTGTTGAAGGATTGAAGGAGATGGCGGCCAAACAGGCGTATGAGAAGCAAATAGTTGACACTGACAGTCAGGTGAGACTTCTTATCAACTTCTCCTTTTATTTTCTCCCGGGGGTTGCATCACATTGGGTCAGCTAGTAGCTCTAAAGTTTCTTATATTACATTGCTTGATTATTTTTCTGCAAAATTCAGGAGACGAATCGTACATCTGATAATTTCGTAAAGGATGCAAAAGATGTTGGATTAGATCCAATGTTTGATGCTGTGGCAACTTCTAGCGATTGGTCTTTGATATTCGAGAGTCAGCGGAGGGAGATATTTGAACTTTGGCAGACATGCAATGTTTCCTTGGTTCATAGAACATACTTCTTTTTGCTCATTAAAGGTGACCCAACAGATTCCATATACATGGAAGTGGAGCTTAGAAGACTTTCCTTCCTCAAGGAAACATTTTCTCAAAGCAGTCAATCTGTAGGAGGTGGTCGAACAATTACATATGCATCAAGGTTCTCTATCTCTCATTCTCTCGTTATTGCAATATTTGATGCGACTTGTGTAATTCAAATTTCTTTTACTGAATGCATTCATTTATATAAGGTTTAATTGCTTTAGAAATCAGAAACTATTTTTTAACACGAAGTTTTAATTTTGACAATTTTAAACATGAACTATAATTTTTTTGCAATTTAAAACACCGAGTAAATACCCGTTAAAACTTGCCGATATGGGCGCCAAAATATATGAGCAATTTTTTAACGGAAAATTGTTTTATAAATATTTAAAAGTTGGTGTCTGACATAGTAAAAATTAAAATGTGTTTATTCGACGCTGAATTTCGGCCTAGACCACCGACCAAAAGTGGTTGAAAAGGTGAACGTCAGAGTGAAAGAGGCAATATTCACTTAATGCTTTTGAATGAACTTTAAGGAATTCTTTTTCGGATTCGGACAGAAATTCTATGGGAAATCTTGCTATTTCTCCGTGCAAGTGTTCTTTTTCTTCCGTTATGTGCATTGTTGAGTAGTTAAAAATCTTTAATGCTAATATTTGATGATACAGCATCAAGGCCCTTCATAGGGAAAGGGGAACGCTAAGCAAGCTAATGCAAAAGAGATTATCAG
This sequence comes from Mercurialis annua, assembly GCF_937616625.2. Lineage (NCBI taxonomy): Eukaryota > Viridiplantae > Streptophyta > Magnoliopsida > Malpighiales > Euphorbiaceae > Mercurialis > Mercurialis annua. Next base: position 1,708,189 of record NC_065574.1, on the reverse strand, counting down.
AAGAAGAGAGAAAGAGAATCTACCAGAAATGGGGAATCGGATTGAACTCGAAACGGAGAAGACTACAATTATCTAGCCGCTTGTGGAGCAACACAAAGGATATCAACCACATCACTGAGAGTGCAGCCATAGTTGCAAAGCTGGTGAAGTTTGTAGAACAGGGACAAGGTCTGAAGGAAATGTTCGGACTCAGCTTCACACCGCCGAGCTCAAGACGGAGGTCGTTGGGTTGGACATACAGCAATTAGACTCTAGCGTAATCGTGCTGCATTTGGAAAGTTTTACGAGTAGAACTGTGATTTATTAAATTAGGTAGGTCAGAATATAGAATTCTTTACAGGTCCGGAAACTGAGATTGTTAGATTTGTAAAAAGTTGTCGTAGCTTGTCTAATGTTAAAAGTTCGAGTCGGTTTTGTTCATTACGCTATTTTTAATGAAAAACGATAGATAGGTGGTGAGTTTGTGATGGAAACTCTTGTCTGCCTCTGGTTTGAAATTTGTTTCCTTGTTGAGCGAACAAGAGCTTGATGTTGTAGTTGAAGATTGTATGATGTGATTTTGGAGGAGAGTAAGTTATGATGTTTCCTTGTAAAAATTATGAACTCAGTTTTTGACTTTTCAAGCATGAATTATGCATTTTTAATGTGGCTCACGAACTCATTATAAAATTTGCAACAAAGATTAAAAGTCGGGTAGTTTTTAACAAATAAATTCACATTGATTCCTTTTACCATCTCACATTGTCGGTTTATTTGTTGAAAACCACCAACTTGAACATTTTAATTTTTATATCAAATTGGAGGGGATGAGATGAACTTTTCATTAATTAAATTTGCTTAGCTAACAATTTTATTAAACCACAGATAAACCAAATGGATGAACTAAAATTCAAATAGTAATGTGCGGTGGACAATATTAATTAATAAATCCTCTCACAATAAAAAAAGAAAATGGTTCTGCAATATTCAGAATTTATACTAAGATCATTTTATACACTTGATGGTTTTTTTTTAGAGGAAGAAAATTAAATAAATGTAGTAATTCATTGTAGTTTATTTTTAGAAGTTCATAGCCTATATCCCATGTACATCCTGAGATTGGGGGTTCGACCTCAACTCTCGTATTGGTTAATATCTCGCTAACTCCGCTAACAATTACCTGGCATTGTACAACATTTGTTTGAAGCTGATTTAAAAAATCGAAACGCAGCGTTTTGAAATACGAATACGACATTGAGCTGTCTCCGTTTCGACCAACACTTGAACAGTATTAAATAAACCCTCAAACGACGCCGTTGTGCGTCATCCCTACGAATACAATCGAATCAAAACATTTTCATCGCTGAAAACAGAAGAAAATACCGTCGAGGAACCAAGAAATCGAGAGAGATGAGTTCAATAGCAGCTGCGTACCTAACGAGAAGAGCAGCTCAAAAGGAGCGGGTTCAGATCCTCTACCGCCGAGCTCTTAAAGACACTCTAAACTGGGCCGTTCATCGCCACCTCTTCTACAAAGATGTAACTCTCTTCATTTTATTTCAATTCAATTTCAATTTTAATTGAAATTAAATCTCACTATCATTTTTTAATTTCATTAAAATTAATGAATTACTGTATCTGCTATTTAAATAGGCCTCAAACTTACGCGAGAAATTTGACGCTAACAAAGATGTGGTAAGTAATTTCATTATTCTTCAATTTATTTTTTGAAGTACTTTGCATTAGGTTTAGGTTGTATTATATGTGTTATAAAGGTTATTTTTTTGTTTTTGTTCGGTTTTCGGTGATTTGTTGTATTATTTTATGCAGGAAGATCTGGATACAATTGATAAACTGATAGCCTATGGTGAGGCTGAGCATAATAAGTGGCGCCACCCTGATCCGTATATTGGTAAAAATTAGTATAATGTTTTGGCTTTTGTAGATTAATGAAACTGCATTTGCAAATTTCGTATTTTTATTAGCACATTAGTTCTTCATTAGAAGCTGTCTTTTGTGTGTGTTTATGATCTTGAATATATGCTGAGTAGTTGAAAAATACCTTAAAAACGACATTAGTAACCTGCTTCACTACACTTCTTAGGGACAGTTTTCTAAGGTTTAGTTTACCTGGCTTGTCAAGCTACATCTTGCTGATACGTCGTTCCATCTTTTTATAATTTCTTTTCATTCTCTGTTTATCAATGGAATAGGACAAGTGCAGAAAAATGCCATGCTTGTGAACTCATTTGCAATATAAATGGTTTATGTTAAAGGGACTCAAATAACGAATTGATAGGAGGCTGGAAAAATCTATACATTTTCGATGAATGTATTGCATCATGAGAAATCAAACACTAATTTTCTAGTCTTAGACATGCCAGTGCAATTCTCTTACTTATTATTCTTGTTCATATGCAGTTCCTTGGGCTCCTGGTGGTTCTAAGTTTACTCGAAACCCAACTCCACCTTCTGGGGTAACTAATTGGAATTCTTTGATTTTATTTGATTATTAGTGTTATTTTCTGGCTGCTTGTTCACTTCTCTTTCCCTCTACATCTCTTTTTTCTCTGGATGATGTTGATCTGGTGCAATCAATTTCTTTTTTGTGTATCTTAGAAATTAAACTTTTAGGTCTTAGTTTTGCTTTTGTATTCTTAATTAAATTGAACTTTTAGGTCTTAGTTTTGCTTTTTACCTTAGATGGTATGTTATTATCAAGACATTTTGAATTACCATGGACCTAAAGAGGGTTTATTAGTTAAACTTGTTGCAGGACTCAACTTTGTTTGGGAGATTTACAAGTAGTTCCCTGTCAAAACTGTGTACTATGGGATTCATAAGATGATTAATTTCAAGAAAAATGGATTTTAGATGTAGAACTACATTATGCACATTCTGCAGTCCTCGGTTGTTGGTAAATGTAAATTGTCTTGTTTGATCTCTTCTAAAATGTCCACCCATCTGGAAAACAACATAATTCTTTATTTTATTAAAGCAACAAAAATTGAGGAAATACTCCAAGATGATTGATCAGAAGGAAATGAAAGGCCCTTAACTTTATTTATGGAAGGATCTTATTGTTTGTTTTTGTTAGCTGTGCTATTTCTCTTTATTTTAATATTTTCACATGGACGTCAAATGCAATGTTAGCACCTGGAAGTGGTTGATATTGGGGAGTACCATGGGTTGTTCTGTTGAATTTGTTATGCTTTCTGATTCACATTTTGCTTTCCTTCATTTATTATGTAATTTTGCTGCAACTGCAGATTGAGATAGTGTATGACTATGGTCGAGAAGATACTGCCTAAATTCATACCTTTTTCCATGGAAATAAATAAAGGTTAGCACTACGATCAGAGTTTTTTTTTATGCCATTGGGTGCATATTTATTTTTGTTTAGCCTAGGTATGAACATGTGCATAAGATGAGTTACAAGCCCAAAGATATTTTCATTTCCCCCACTATTTGCTAGTAATGAAAAGATTATGAGATTGAATCTCTTGTTTTTCCCCTTCCCACTCAGAAAGTTCATCCAATTATCTCATATGTACAAATTCTCAAGTTGGTTACCGAGAATATACAACTGTAGTATGCCAGGCAGTGTGACGTTTTGCATGATCTTGTGTTTTTAATTGGGCAGATATGTTCCAAAATGTTGATGTTTCTTGAAAAACAAGATGTTTGAATATTTAGTCGCTCTCCTTGCAACATCTGAGCACAACCGCACTGAAGCTGAATCTTTATTGGTTTTGCAGTTTGAGATTGATCCGACTGCTGTGGAAGATAATGGTTAAGGCCAGCATCTTGTTTGTGTTTATTGAACGAAGCCGATGATGATAGACTTATGGATATTTAGACATGTTTCACAGCGCTGTATTTGTTTTCTTTTTTCTTTCTAAAGAAAGATATTTTATTGCAGAAGCACCAAACCGGGATAAGATGATCCGGAATCCTTTCAATGAAAATTTTATCTTCTTGATTTATTTGCTTTTTGTCAAATTTGCTACTTAATGAGAATGGAGAAGAAGAGGATATGGAAATTCAATCTCCTATATAACTCCTCCACTATAAACTTTTCAATGTTGGAATACTTGTAAAATGCTCTGTTCATGTTTGCTTTCCATAAGTTTGGAAGCAGCGCAGAGCTGAAAGAAGCGCCCGTTCATGGCGAGGCAGGCACAGACATTAAAGCAGATAGCCTATTTTTTCCTATGGTGCTTGAACCTCTGTACTTAATTTTTCCTAACATGAGCTTCACCAATCTAATAATGATCAATTTGGTGACGCTTGATTTGAGATTCTGGGAAATGCAGCTTCATTTCATGTTTAAAATAATTTTACAGGAGAGTAATATGATTTCCTTCCCTATTACTACTCCCTCTGTTCACATATAAATAAATTTAGTTTTTGTATTAGTCTTATTATATAATCAACCTTTGTCATTTTTATTTATTTTTATTGAATAATGATCCAAAATTTCTCATAAAATGCATATAAAATTATGTGCATATTTTTCTGATTAATCATTCTCTAAAAATAAAAATAACCATTCAAAAAGAAAACTAGGTTGACATTCCATTTCATTTAAGAGGTTATTTTATTTTTTATACATATTTTAGAAACTTATATTAAATTATCTTTTTTAATTTATCACTGTCAGTAATGTCTTATAAATCCTCTAAAAAAAATGATGTCTTACAAATTACGTTATGTGTATTAATATTCTATGTAAAAAATAAAATACGGGATAAAAAATATTTTTAAATTAAAATATTATCACAAATAGAAAGTGAACTTAAAATGAAACATGAAAAATATGAACTTTTTAAATAGAACTGAATAAAATATATTTCTCTTTTATCTTTAAAGGTTATTATTTTTTTAATAATTTTAATTTTTTGTAACTGAAACTCTCTTAATAATTTATGGAAGAGAAATAATAATATGGAGTTAAGAGGTGAGTAATTATTTTTTATTATTGGTGTTACACACGCATTAAGGGGGATAAAGAATCTCAAGCATCACGATTCTTCTAATCTGTTGAGTCATACAAAGCACGATTAGAAACACTAGCGAGAAAATAGTGAAGGTTTTACCCATTCAACTCAAGATGATTATCATCACTAATATTACTAAATTTTCTAATCTTTAATCATCCTCATCCCTAATCTCCACATTTCAAAAATAAAAACTAATTTCAAAATAATCCCAATTCTTTTAAGCCAAGACATGGCAGCATGATTGTAGTAATTCACCTCTGAACATACAAAAACACATTCTTAGAGTTTGTCATTACCACAAACATGAACTGCCAAACCAACAACAATACAAACAACACAAACCAATACTTATGATCTATCTGCATTTGTCGACAAAGTTCGTTGGCTTTTCCGGCAAGGAAGACTATATTGTTTATAGAGATTACCAGGCAAATATGGATGATGAAGCATTGGAGATGAAGGCATGGAAGACGAACCACCATCGGAAAGCGGCTTCTTTACACGCGATCACCATACGTATTACAATGTCTCTGTTTACTATGGTGATGTTGTTATGGTCGATACGTAGCGGGTTCAAACTCGCTACGGATTCGAGCAGATATTCTGGGTATTCAGATTGGGTGTTTGCTATTGGGGTTCTTACTATGCTTCTAGGTTTCTTGTTTCTCCTTCTTGGGATTCCTATACTTGCGGACTTATTTCTAAATATGTCAGATCAATTGCAGGAGGAAGATGGTATTCATAAAGGTAGTAACTTAGATTCTAGCAGTTTTCTTTAGGTTCTTTCGAGATGTTTTTGTTGCATTTTCTTCATTGTAAGCTAAACCGGTATCAAATATTTTGTTTGAGAAAGACCAAAAAGTTCATGTTCATAGGCTGACATAGATAATCCAAAGTAAAACAAACCAAGAAAGGGATGTATGTTGAATGTTCTCATACACATCTGAATTAGTCCCGAGTAGGGATGTGCAAAAACCAAACTGACCAAATAATCTAACCGACTGACAAATTCGGTTTGGTTCCTTTTGTTGAAAGTAAAAAAAAAAGTTCAGATTGCTTTTGGTACAAATCGAACTAAGAACTCAAACTGAACTGCGAACAGCATAGTCGGTTTGAAATATTTTAAATTCTTAAACTTTTAGTTCAGTGCAACCGAGCCAAAACATCAACCGAACCCACTAGTTCGGTTTGAAATATTCCAAATTCTTAAACTTCTAGTTCGTGAAATTTAGACCAAATGCATACCCCTAGTTCAGAGTTTTGCAATGCATAGAACTGACACATAAGATACGCAGCAAATAAAGAAATCCTAGAGTGCAGAAAAACAAAGATTTTCTTCCAAATATCGCCATAAGGAACTGATCATGAGATAACACAAAGACTTCCTGTTGATTATACTATTATTATTATTATGTTTCATTCGTGCTTTCATAATTCTTACTGGAATGTATGATTTGGCAGCATGGGAGACCAAAACAGTTTCAAAGGTTATAATTGCTGGAATTTTTGTGACAGTGATCACGGCAATCATTCTCTGGTGGGCCATTTACACAGGATTTAGGCTAGCAACTGAACCTAAAAGATTGGGAAAAAATAATCTCTTGACTACGTCAATAGGAGTGGTCACTATTATTTTTGGTTTGATATATTTCATCATTGGACTAGGAATTATTGCAGAGCTGGGACTTGATCTGTTTGATCAATTGCAGCAAAAAGATAACAAATGGAATTGGCATCCTTCAAGGCTCAAGCTCTTGTTTTTTCGATCACATGAGATGCAGTGTTGCTAACAGGACTCAGCACCCTTTAACACAATTTTGTTTTCTTTTTACTAAATATATATACATACTGTTAGTTCTTACAGACTTAACATATTGTAGTTTAAATTTCTTATATCTAATGACATCTGAGATTTCTTTACAAATCACTTATTGTACCAATAATTTTGACACTGCTATCTGCCTCTTGAAGCGATCTACACTAAACACAATTCATATTCAACTATGTGGCACGGAAACAGAAATGCTAAAACAAAAAATGTCAAATGTCAAATGTCAAATGTCAAATGTCAAATGTCAAAACGAGAAATGGAAAAATGATAGTAATTATAAGCATAGATTATAAATATAGAGTTTTGGAAGAGTTTAATATGGGACTCGAGAGACCTCCGTGCAATATAGCTACCCAGTATAACCCCACACGTCCACAACTAGATAAGCTAACTCCTAAATCGCTCTATTCTAACTCCAATCACAATGTTACAAGAAGGAAATGCATAGAGTCATGAACTACACCATACATTTCCACTAGAAACACTAGCGGGCAACAATCAAGCTTTTGGAAGAAAATCCATAATAGAGTAAACTCTCAAAACAAGATTTCGCATTAGACAACCCATAGTAGAGCAATCACCCAAAACAAGATTTACCTCTTTCTAAGGCTACAGAATACAGAGAAACTTTCATGCTGAAACATATGAAGATATTTGCAGCTTTTGATACTAAACTAGCTTTTTCATGAAAAACCTAGCTATGCTCTTCTCTGTATCATTGTAGTCTACTCTATATCCTGCAATGCTAAAAGATCTTCTCTGTTTCCTTTTGTAATTTCTCCCTTTCTCAACTTCCATCATATTGTACCTCAGACATCAGTCATCACTATTACAGGATGTGTGCAATGATTTCAACATATTAATTAAGCTGCCATCGACAATGATCATAATTCAAAGGTGAAAGAAAAAAACGTGAACTTTAATCCGCAATCGATACCCTTACTATATACGTTCAGCAGCTCCAAGCTAAACCAATAGACAACCATTTCTGTTTTCGGGTACTTTACCATAATACTTAGGAGTATCTCTTCAGTTCCCATCTTTTTTTGCACCCTAAATTAAACTTCATTTTTCCTAATTCCACTGGACCTTAATCTAACAATTAATAACACACACCACTTAGCTAATAAGATGCAAAATCATATGAAAAATCATTAAAATTAGTGACAACTTTAGTAATTTCAACAAAACAAAGAGTACAAAATTCCATTCAATAGAGTTAAAGAAAACAAATATGCAAATTTTATTTATAATAAAAGTGCACAAAAAAAACCCTAAAATAAGCCAACAATTTCAACAACAAAATATTCAATTAGAAAATTGATTAGATAAGCTTGAAAGGGAGAGGCCAAGGAGTAGACCTGGGAACTTCGACTCTATCTTTAATCCGTTCAATCATTTTCTCCTTCTTTGGCCTTGAGTTTCCGTACGATCCCTTGAATCTTTTCCCTTTCTTTGTCCGCTTGTCTCCTCTACCGCACACTATCGGCGCCGCCGCCGCTGCCGCCGGAACATCGACTGCGCCTCCGATTCTTGGGGCCGTTGATGAGAGGAGGTGAGTTGCTAGCAGTCGCTTTGCTGATGCGCCGCACCACTGCATCATCGTCGTCATTAGTTTCGATTCAAAAGATAGCTGATGGAGTCAAGAGAGTGTATTAGGAAGAGAAGATAGTGCTTATTTGAATTAAAGTATCTAATTATGGTCCTCAATGTTTACTCAAATTTACTAATAGGTACTCTTTCTTAAAACAGTTGATTAAATCACCTCTAATTTTAATTTTGCTACTTATTATAGCATCCAACAAATTAAATCGTCTTTTTTTTTAAGAAACAAACAAATAAAATTGTTTTAGATGTTAGTGTAAAATGTTAAAAATTTTGAATATGAAAAACTATAGCTCAACACGAAATGCATTTGAGAATTTTAGGCCTTACCTTAAAGTTGATTACACATCGAAAATAATCAAAAGATTGTCCAAAAAATTAAATATTTACTTTAAAAAATTCAAAAATGCTTTCTAACCTAAAGCTTGAAAACTTTTAAGTATAAAATAAAAAGAGACAAAAGTCGATTGTGATATATCAAATAAATAACTTTTAAATTTGTTTAGTTAAATAAATTCCAAAATTTGTATATCGTAATTAAATAAGTCATTCATTTTAATACATACCGATTTGGGGTTACTTATCTAAATTAAGAGAGTTTAAAATTTATTTATTTTTTTTTGTCAAAGGAAATCTAATTGAAAGTGACTTATACGATTATGAAACACAACTTTTGATATCTAATTAATAAAAAAAGAAGTTAAAAACAACTTATTTAATTTTAAAGACATAAGTTCGAAAGTCGGGTTAACCTTTGCTCAAAATAAATATAAAAAATATTAAATTTTATAAATTTAGAGACCTTTTTTTTTGTAATGTTGTGGCATATTATGGGGCATGCATAAGGCCCAATTTGAGATAAGAATTAGCAAAAAAAATAGTATGTGTGTAGTTGTGGTTGAGGATGGTGACACTAATGTGGCTCCAATTGAACACCATGATGATAACAAGAACAACACTTTCCTTTCCATTTTCAACAAACCCAATCATTGCTTACTGATAATTAAAGAAAAAAATGGAGTTTGCATGCAGAGCTAGTGCCACTGCTTTGACATGGGCTTGCTCCATTTCTCCATCTTCCCTTCGAATTCCTCAACCTTTTTCTGTTAGCATTGCCCCCATTATTTGTGTTTTCAAGTGATTTTATTTTGTTATTTGCTAATGCAATGGTGTTTTGTTTATGTTAATGCAGAGTTATGACACTAGAACACTTGGTGTTTTTTGTGCTTCTGACCAAAACCAAAAGGTCGGCTCTTTTTTATTTTTCTTTTGTTGAATTTACTATATATGGTGTATAAGTGTATTGGTATTTTTCAAGTTTTAGTTTTGATGGTTAATGTATCTTATGGTTCTGGATTGACTGATAGTTTTGAATGAATTTATAATCTTTGCTTTCATGAATATTGTGTCACTGTAAATTCTATTTGAATGTTGTTGGCAATTGAAACTAATAAAGATTTTGATCAATGAGCTATAGCTTAAATGGTATAAGCGCTCGGCAGTATTACGCTAGGTCCCAGTGATAAAAAAGAAGATTGTGTATCAGCATTGTTAGTTAAAGTTGGAGCCTGCCTTTTTTTGTCTCCCTGAAGATTGTGTTTGATTTTATGTATGCTGATCCAGGCAAATCAAATGACCGTATCAGTAACAGGAGCTACCGGTTTTATTGGTAGACGATTGGTACAAAGACTGCATTCAGGTTTCTCCATCTTGCTGTCCTTTTTTTTAACAATAAAAAGCTAATGTTTATTTTGCTTTTTAAATTTATTCATGTTTGTTGTGTGATTCTTGCAAGATAAATGGCACTGATCAGTCTGATCCATAATGTTATATATATACGTAACTGAATATTCGGTCTGCTGCAGCTTTTATGCATTCCTAACATTTGGGGTGTCGCAAATTTTCATGTGTATTCATGACATTTTGCTATGGAACTTCTATAGTACTTTAGAAACTAATCTCCAAGGACCAGAATGTTGTTTATGATAAAGACGAACTTGTTGAAACTTTTTTAATTCTCTTGACTATGTCCCCAAAACAAGTTGCATCTGGGACCTAATTTACGAGTCCCTGATTGAATTACATAAGTTAGTTTAATCTACAATTGCTGACAATGCATAGGGTTTACCTTTCCAATTGTTTCAGTTTGTTTTATTTCTAGCAAACTGACTTTGAAAATTTTGTGTATGAATGAAAATGAGCTGAGGAAAATTTTGTTTCATACACTTCCAATGCAGATAATCATATTATTCATGTCTTGACACGTTCTAAGTCCAAAGCGCGGTTAATATTTCCGGGTAAGAAGGTAATGAATACTTTTTTTTCTTTATTTGTGCTTGCAAGTTACAGTTTCCAGAAAAAATAAACTTTGTCTGAGTAGCCAAATACAAGTTTTATTTTCCAACATATTACAGGAATTGAGATTTTTAAGTGAAGATACATATTTATTTCTAAAATAAATATATAGATTAAACTTATTTGGATTTTGAATTTTCAGTATTTATTCAAGCATTAGCATGTTCTGTTGCAGTTTTAAAATGTACGTTATATGTACATTTTGAACTTTATCTTTTAATTATTTTCCTAAGAAGTTGGCGCGTTTAGGCAGGGAATTTCCCAAAGTTGTAATTGCAGAGGAGCCAGAGTGGAAAAATTGCATTCAGGGTTCAAATGCTGTTGTAAATTTAGCTGGTATGCCCATAAGTACGAGATGGTCACCTGAGGTTAGTATTGCCAGCTTTCCGAGTTTTCTAGTTCCTAGTGCCACACTGAATTGAGGTGCCATTCATATTACATTACGATACACTTTTATGTGGGGTTATACACTTTTCTCTATTTGGTTATAGTAGTCAATCTTGATAATGACGGTTGATAAATGTTTGAACGTATTTATCTTATTATTTTTTATCCTGCTGATTTACTTTGGGGTGAAGAGAATTTTGTTTAAGATGCCAATGTGCATTATATTTCATGCAAACTTTTCATGAATATACATTGATTTATATTACGTGATGCTAAATAGATGGTTTGTACTTCGTCGGTAGTTCATCTTTCTAGGTAAATCTGAATGAGTTCTACTATTTTATTGCATCTTCAACTTAGCATCAGAATTTTACAGTCTGTCAGCCAAGTTAGGGTCATGTTTTTATAGATGATAATCGTGTTTAACCCAACTTAAGAAATATGTAAATTTCTTAATGCATTGCAGATAAAGAAAGAAATTAAGCAAAGCAGGATTAGAGTCACCTCAAAGGTAATAAAATTGAACCTTCTCCCTGAATACTGTTACTAATTCTAAACATCAACGACTGTTTGGCTCCCCTCCTATTTACTCGTCTATCTCTTTTCAAATGATCTTAAAGGTCGTGAATCTGATAAATGATGCGCCGGAAGGAGTTAGACCTAGCGTTCTTGTCAGTGCAACGGCTGTTGGATACTATGGTCTGTAAGAATTCAACTTCCTTCTCATCTTGCCCATATGCTTTATATAGAAATAACTCATATGCGAGAATTTAGTTGAACTAATTCCTGTAAAATGATGTTGATTGTTGCATGATCTCATTTCTGGTAAAATTTCTGCCAGTTTTTTTGTCTTCTTTCCATGAATTAAGTTGTTCTGTGTGTTTGAACTGGAATTAGGATTTAGGAAACCTCAAAGAAACCGTTGAAGATCATACATCTTCTTATTGTAGTATTTGATTTTCTAGTACGAATGTATTTACATGACTATTTTTCTTTGTTTCTTATCTTCTCGATATCCCTTTCTCCACTCTTCAGGTAATAGTGAAACACAAGTATTTGATGAAAGCAGTCCTTCTGGAAATGACTACTTAGCTGAGGTAAAATAGAAATAGAACAGAACCTGGCTGGGAAACACTATTTGCTATATCACTTGCATTACGCAAGAAGTAACACCTTTCACATTTATCATTGGATAGGCTTGTACAACGACATGCAAAGGTAGTGACTTGTAAAATTACTTACTGGTGAACCATTAAGGAGATATAGTTTTGACAATCTTCAGCATGACATATGCGGCAATATAAAATGTTTCCTTAGACTTTCCATATTATCTATCATCCACTAAAAGTACCATTAGATATTATCTTTTCCTATCTACTACTTTGACAATTTTTTACTTATGCCGTTGAAAAAAATATTCAATCTCGCGAGTTATGTTGATACAACAAGTTTTGTTGTCAAATTAAGTTAATATAAATTTACTAGTTTGGCCTTGCAAAATACAATTGGTGCGTTAGTCAAACTCCTAAAACCTGCAAAAGGATTGTGCTGATGCCTAGCTCATCCACTGCAGCAAGGTCAATGTTAATTGGTTTCTTTTAAGTTGTATACTGTTTCTGAAAGGAACACGCCCACCAAAATCATTGCAAAGATGGTTCACAAGACCAATGATTTAGACCGCTATCTACATTGCTGTCAAGCATCTTGCTGTCGTTTGCATTTCCTAAGATATAATTCAACATAGTCTAACCATATTTTTGAACATGAGATTAATTATTTTCATACTGATCTATTTAGGTATGTAGAGAATGGGAAGGAACAGCTTTCAAAGTAAATAAGGATGTAAGGTTAGCACTTATTCGCATTGGTGTTGTTCTTGGTAAAGATGGGGGTGCTTTAGGTATGTGATCAATCTTCCCAGTTCTTCGTTTCAATTGTGCATTACGAGTAATAGAGAAGTTAATTTCATTTTTTTCCTTTTTCTCTCACAAGTTTTACATAGATCATTATCTTCCAAACAATAAAGAAAGACTTGCCAATTTTGTAAACAGAATTCCAGTTATATTTGTCAATGAAAATTCCGAGACTGTTAGTCCTAAAATATTTAGAATTTAGATTCATTACAGTTTTGTCGGAATATCTACTAATCATCAATCATAACTTCTAACATCAACTGAAGGTCTTTTGGACTGTCAGCTGGACAATTGCTTTAAATGCCAACTACATTTAAATATTATGCCACGCACAAATCTTTAAAATGCTCTTTGGTAGGTTGTTTTGCAGCTTTATGCATACTTACACCTTTTTGATCCCGTGTAGCTAAAATGATACCAATTTTCATGATGTTTGCCGGTGGACCATTGGGCTCTGGACGACAATGGTATGCTAAGTTACTATTAGTACAATCTTGATTTACTGGCATTGTTTTTCGCTTGTTAAATAGTCTTTTTTCAATTTAATTGCTAAAGCTTGTGTATTATATGAGTCTAAGATCTTCCAAAGTCATGTCATAAATATTTCGGCTTCTCTATCATACGATTTTTGTAATTCTGCAGGTTTTCCTGGATTCATGTGGATGACATAGTGAACTTAATCTATGAAGCATTAAAAAATCCGTCATATAAAGGTATTTGTTATTATCCCAGTTGATTAATGAAAATGAAAAACGTGAATGTTTGACGTTTCATTTTTGCAAAAATTTACATTTATTTTTTTTGCATTGTAATCGGCATTACCCTTGTCATGATTCCTTGATACTCACTCTTAGCGACTTGATTATTAGGAGTTATAAATGGGACTGCACCGAATCCTGTGCGATTGGCGGAGATGTGTGAGCAACTGGGAAACGTGCTTAGCCGACCTTCATGGCTACCCGTACCCGACTTCGCCCTAAAAGCAGTACTGGGAGAAGGTGCTACTGTGGTAAGAACTGATGCTTCTAAGTCTCAAATTGTTCATTTGTAGTTATGTTGCTGAACCTTAGTTTATAACAGGTTCTGAATGGACAAAAGGTGGTTCCTAAAAAGGCCAAGGAATTAGGGTTTCAGTTCAAGTATCCCTATGTAGGAGATGCACTTAAAGCCATTCTTTAATGAGGAACTGCATGAGTTGAGTTGAGTTGAGTTGAGGGAGGATCATTCTTCATCCTACAATTTGAGGCTCAGAAAGCTGCATTTATTTTTTAATTTGACCTTATCTTTTACCACACATTACCTAAATACTTACATTTTTTGGCAAATTTATTTAATTCAAACATTTTAAATTATAAAATACTAATTTAAACAGTGATGTAAACATTCTTATTAATTTAATTATCAACATTATTTTTATTCATTTATATAAATATCATCAATTAAAATTTAATTTAAAGTGTTTATTGATCATGCACTAATGATTTTCAGAGATGTAAAATTTTAAGAGAATAAATAATCCCATAGTAAGACCAAATTCCAGATTCAATGAAAATAAATATAGAGTATTATATACCTAAAGACAATCCATAACCTATGAAGCTTTGACAATCATGACTCCTTGCTTCATACCGGAACCTACTTAATACAAAATAGGACCAACATGTAATCCTATTGTTTTCACCTGATACAGTAAAGACAGGCAGATCATAAATAAGTTTAAGCCGCCCATTGTTAGATGAAACAATCAGCCTTTCAACGAGTACTTTTTCCCCGTGAATGCCTGAAATTTTGGTTCTTCTTCTTTCTTTTCCTTTTGATCTTGTTTTGCATCTTTTACCGCTTCCTGAACAATTCAAATACAATTAGTTGGCCGTTATTATGGTCATCATCCTTCTCGGAATATGCTCTTTTATAAATAATTTCACTAACAAATATAGCTGCGAAAAAAATACCTTCTGTGTTTCTTTGGACGCACGGTTTACATTTGAACCAAACACAAGTTTTCCTTGAGACTGACGTGCGGTTTGCTGTGAACTAGACCCGGCAGAAGGTTGCCCCCTTCCGTTTGGAGCAGCGGCTTGCTTGTCTTTTGAGCCTTCTGAAGAAGAAGCTGGCAGAGGCTGTTGGGTCAAAGGTCTACCATCTAAGCGTCTTGCTACTCCAGTAAATGGATTGAATTTCGGCTGAGTATCTTCAGGAACCTCTTCAACTGCAATAAGCAAGTAAGCAGTTTGAATCACAATAGCAATATAGAGAAAAAAGATTGAACAATGAAACTCGGCAAACAATATCCGAGTATAACATTTTGATGAACATGCATGCATTCTTGCCATCAATCAGGGACTAAGATTTAGACCAATGACAAATGAGATAAAGTAAACATCACGGAAGCTAAAGCATGAAAAATTCACAACCACAATAGCTTATTGAAAGTTTAAGTTTCACTACAAATAAACATGAAAAACAGAAATTTCAACAAGAAATGGAATGATGACGAGCCGACGCAATGCAGTTAGTACATACTGCACGGTGAATAGCAATTTACAACATGAAAAAGATTGCATAAATGGCAACCAGCAGAAATGGATAAAAATGCACCTTGAGATGCTGTCTTGTTTTGAGGAATAGACGGCGAAGGTCTTTCTGGTTCTTTGTAATCCAGGGGAGGTGCAAAGTCCACCTCACAATCTGTCTCAATGATACTTATCGCATGTGAAGGCTTTGTTTCAATAATATCTATGTAGTATTTTTTGTTGTTATATGCAACCATGATACTATCTCCAGTGGTTAAGCAGGAATAATTCCTTAATGTTGTCTCCAGGCTGCAAGAAAATAATTAGTCATGTCAGGAGAAAAGATATATTGAGAGGACATGCAATAAAAGACGGTCAAATGTTACTTCTGAATCAAACAATATGACATAGGGGAGATACAGTTACGTGGGCCTCAAAATGGGAACTGTTCAACGAAGGAAAATAGAGGTAAATTAAAATAATGTGGCGGGGCTATGGGTTAGTAGGGCTGATAAGTCTATCTTTATCCTTGAACTCGAGTCACAACTTTACATGGTCTAATGAAATAGCTAGAATACTTCTTCCTTCAACTACCCAAACCCAAGTTCTTGTTCTACATTTCAAAGTAGTAAATTCTCTTTCTGGCTTCTCCTGCCATCCTACTGCCTAATCCACATGAAAAACTTCAAGCAAAAAAGAATACATAAACACCATTGACCATTCCAAAGCTTTAAACATGCAAGTTACCTACTGTCACCCAAACCTTCTAACAGGCAACAGCTCTCAGATAGTAGAGTTACAACAGTAACATTATTCCTTCATAATAAGAGTACATTATTTCACTGATCAGAGAATAGTTTATGAATTACAACTTACATAGCTTTTGGGTTGGAAATGTCCAAAAAGTCTTTTGTGTGAGGTTGTAATTTAACGTATGTTCCCTTGGGAAGAGTCACATTTTTCACGCGCACTATATCTCCTTCTTGTAAAAGAAGGTTCTCCATCATCTGAAAAAATAAATCCAAAACGACAGACCAGGTATTAGGAAATGGAGAGTTGTTAAAAAATTCTTCTTCAAGTTCACATACACCACATAAGCAGGAATACGTCATGCAATAAATGTAAAAGAATTTTTCAGCACGTACCCAGTATGGCATATAAATCATGCCTTCTTCTGCTATAAACTCTAGAACCCCACAATGAGAGCCCCGTTCAGCAGCATCATTCCGGAGCTCAAACAACATCGGATAATCAATATGAAGAGAGGCTGGAAGATTATTATTTTTCAGGATTAGCATTCTATTGTAAGGTCGTAATTTCAAAAAAACTGGACATTATATAATGCAGTATAAGAACAGAAACAACTAACCGAGACGATCAAGCGCTGAGGGAGGCATTATGACTGAAAAAGCAGCAAAAATACTAAAAAAATCATATCAATGAACAACAAATTTTGCAACTTTCATGCAAGGTTAAAGACTTACTTTTATCACCACCTTCAATTTGAGGCTGCAGAGAAGTTCAAAGAAAAAAAATCAGCATCATCTCATGAGAAAGAGAGAATTAGAACTCTTGCAGTATCAAAGATGCTAAAACTAGTGTCTAATGGAGTACAAAATTACAGGTTCTATGTCTGGACAAGTCCGAGTATAATTCAATTTTGTAGGAGAGCGTAAGGAAAAAAAAACACCTTATTCTAATATCTACATATAAAAGCTTCTTGCAAGAGCTAAAAACAATGATAGAAAGCATAATAACTACACAAACAGCATTGATAGAAAAAAGTTAACAAAAAAATCCTACCTTTTCAATAAACGAAGCTGGGTAACACCTGTACGTCTGCTCAAACGATGTCCCGTGATATCCATATCCATCAAAATACTAAAACACCACAACCAACACAATAAAGCACAGTAAGAATACAATCATAAACATAATATAACATATATCAAGAACACACGCCCCGCGAGTTGCGAGTTTGCTTACAGCAGCAAAATTGCAAGACATAAAATACAACCCTAATGCAATTTATACTAGCAAGACTATTTCTATGCATACAATTTGTCCGAATTCCGTCTCGATTACTAGTAATCAAATCAATCTTATTTCACTGATCCACCACACTACAACCATAAAACACCATAGAGTAAATTAAAATAGTACAAAACGTACCATTTTGAATTTCTGCTATCGACAGTCAAACCCTACAAAACCAAAATAAATAAATAAATAAACTGAATTAAATCGCTATAGAGTATGAACTATTTCCAAACTCAAGAGAAAAAAACAATACGAATTGAAGTAAAATTGAAGAGGAATTAAATCGAGATCTAATTTAAATTCAATTAGGGTGAAATTTACCTGCTTAATTAGAGAGGATTGTGCTGGGAATTGAGGTGAATAAAAGTAAAATAATGTCAAAAAAATTTGTTTTTGTTTTATATTTATAAGGAATTTTAGGATTGCGTAATATAAGGTAATGTAAATATGCTTAGGATTAGGAATACTGTAAGTTTGCTAAGATGCGCCTTTCAAGCGTACTGTTCACGCCACGTCACTGTCTGATATGGGTACTGAAGAGTTTTGTTCGGGTTTAAAGTTGGCCCAATAAATTCTGGCCTTCACCGAGAATTATTCATGGGCTTGTCCCGGCCTTGTTATATGCCAAATTTAGATTCTTCCATCTTTATTTAGAAAATTCCAACAAAGGTTTATTTTGCTCTCTAAATTTGGCACAAAGATCAATTAAGGCCAGCTTCTACGGTTTTAGAAGAAAAAAACATCCTGATTTTGGCGCTTTAACTCGTTTTACTCTTTTAGTTCCAAATTGTTCAACAATTTTATGTCATCGGCTCCAATTTGTATGTAGTGTTCCAATCATTTTTTTGTCACCTCATTCGAGGAGGTGAAACGAGTCAAGATGTCAAATTCATGAAAAAAAAATTCTAAAATTATAAGCTTGATTTTTATTAATCTTTTGTGCTAAATTTAGACTGCAAGATGAACTTTTATTGCAAAAGATGTTATATGGCAAGTCTTGTCTTACTTTGTTATATGAAAAAATATATTCTATATTTTGATTTGTTATTTTTAATATCTAATATACTTATAAAATTTCAAAAAAACAATTATTTATAAGTTTATTTTTATAGAAAATATTAGTTTGTTATTTGGATATTTTATGTTTCATAGTTTCAATTTATGTGCTGCATAGTGACATTAACATCACAATTTTGAAGAAAATAAAACAAAAAATGTTTTGATTGTGATCCTTTTTGCCAGATCGTTTAGCTGAAAAACAACATTATTCTGAATCATGATGGAACTTCTTACTTATCTAAATCTAAAAAGTTTGAAGAATAAGTTTTGGTATACTTCGTGTAGTGAAGTTAAATGGTAAACATCATATCAGAATAATAACATCTGAAAATGCAGTGCACTTAGAAAACAAATTCACATGCTTATGTTTGTGACCAACATTTCAACAAAAAAAAGAAAGTAAATAGTCATCGTGGTCCCTGAATTTATGCATCACTATAAAACGACTCAAATTTAACAATTTTAATCAATTAAAGACAATGTTCTATTTTTAAATTTATTAAGGAATTTGAATTCTCAAATTTATTCATGTTATAGAATCTATTTCTAAAATGATCTAATAAAAATAGAGTTTATTGTCCTTGCTTAACTAGATAGTTAAATGTGAGTTCAATAATTTTAATACATAAATTAAAGGACTGAAATGACCCTTTGTTCATGTAGCTTTATATTAAATCTATCCTGTTGAGAAACGGTTTCAGAACACAACAGATTAATATATAGAATCGTAATAGAGAATAATTATTATAAAATAAATAGAAATACCATAAATTGATAAAAAAAATTGAATTAGTAGATATAAACCGAATTTATATAGACAGTTAATCTTGATAGATTTCGAGTAAAATTCATCTTAATAGACACTTAATCAATCCATTGATTGATTATATAGTAATTTCAGAGAAAGTTCAGTAAAATGGTCAATTTTCACACAACAAATTAGAGGCAAATTGCAATTCCAGCGAAATTCCATATATTCAGCCAATGGCTAATCTTGTAAAAATTAGAACCAGTCACATCAAGAACCGATTTTTGAGCACAAGATGCCATGAGATTAGGCAAACTTGAAGCCACATGAAATGGGGTCAACCAACCACGCCCCACTTGATATAAGAGAATCATCCCCTCCAAGAAGCAGCCTATCTAACCACACCACACAAAGAAGCAACAGCTGCATGTGCTTCACTAACAAATACACATAAATCTCAACTTTGCTATTAAAGGGGTGCATAATCGGTTCGAAACCAAATCAAACCAAAATTTTACCTCTTTTTTCAAAACCAAATTCCAATCCGAACTAACCAAGTCGATTCAGTACTTTAGTTCAATTCAATTCAGTTTTGAACACTGCTGTATCAAACCAAACTCAATTAGACACCATATAAGACAAATTGAGCCCCACAAAACCATGAATTTTGAATCTCACTAGATAGCTTTTTCCACAACATGACACACTCCATTACCTCTTCATTTGCATTACACAATCAAAGCAAGGCCCTACACAAAATCACAGATTCCACAAAAACCCAATTGGAAACGCCATGCCATTTAGTTAAGCTTTGCGTATATAAAGCTAAATTAGAATTTAAGAGAATATGCAAAAGAGAAATTAAATAAGAAAATGACTATTCAACTAAAAATTCTTGAAAAAGGAGATAATACTAAAAGAGAATAGGAAAAAGAGGGAATAAGATCGATCCCGAATGTACTAAAAGGGGATTTATTCGGTTTACCCATCCCCTCTTCCTACCACAAAATGCAAAAAGATTGCATCTTTTGCTCTGACATAAGAAATATTTAAATGGAAATTCAGAATCAACATTAAGGAAATTAAAAACAAAAGTTAAAATCGGACCACCTCTACCACAAACCAACCAACCAAACACTCAAGCACAGCAATAGGACCACTGCTCTTCATCGGCGGTAGCAGAATCTGCAGCATCCTCATTGCAGTAGTAGAAACCACCAGTGTTTAAAGCAGTCAATGAACACGAAGCAGACGCCAGATAAGGCATATTGTGAAAGGATTGAGCAAGGCTGCTCGTTAAAGCCTCATTCCCCATTCCGTGATCACTGCTATCTCCATCGTCGCTGTCTTCATCGTGGTGGCATAGTTCTTCGGCCCGATGCTTGAGGGTCTGGAACATGAGCTCAGGCTCGTGCTGCATAACCCGGAGGACATCACTACATGACGGGCCCAGAACAGCGCGAGTCACAGCAAAGCTATGCGGTCCATCACTCTGCGAAACCCGCACAACGCTGGGGCCACCAAACAAGTTGTGAACACCACCGAGCGCCTCCTCATAAGCCCCGCCCAAAAACATCCCCAAGTAGTAACCCCCACCGCCTTCGATTTCATGCAGAGGCAAGCTAGACTCTCCGCCTATGAACTTATCGACCTTCCCATCACTGTCACATGTTAAATCAGACAAAATTGCTCTCACCGCTGGCCTCTCATCTAATCGATGAATTGGGACAATCGGAAACAACTGCCCAATCCCCCAGAAATCAGGAATTGAAGTGAAAACCGACAGATTAACATGGTAAGTACGAGTGGGCTCAGATAAACCTATAGCTTTACCAACTAGTTCACATAACCCATCAACAGCAGCTAACTGTTCCATACCAATGGTACCTTCTTTAAACTGATCAACGCATCTTTGTTTCATTTGATCAGCATAAAGAAGGCAAGTATCATACTCACCCCTCATAGCTGCAGCTGTTAAATTCCGATAATCGGAAATTGCATCCTCCGTAAGTCCATCCATAAGATACTGAAACCCGGCTGAAGTCATCGAAGACGCAGCACTAGACACGGGACTAGCAGACACAGCCTCAAATACCAAAATAGAATGATGAGAAACAATAGCACGTCCACTCTCACTACAAATCACCGGATGTTTAATGCTCTTACGGTCACAAACAAACTTAACAGCCTGAACAACAGATAAAGCATACTCTTCAAGCCCATAAGCAACAGAAAGATCCGAGTTACCTGATTTTGATCCATCATAATCGATACCCAATCCACCTCCAATATCAATAACTTGCATATTTGCACCGAGACGGACTAACTCACAATAGATTTGAGCAGCCTCACTAACACCATCAGCGAGTAATGATGTCGAAGGAATTTGCGATCCGATATGAAAATGCAGCAACTGAAGGCAATCGGCCATTCCAGCTTCATTAAGTTTCTTCACAACCCGTAAAATCTGGATCGTGGTTAACCCAAATTTCCCTTTCTCACCGGAAGTAGACCCGAAATGACCCGAGTGCCTTGTTCTAAGCTTAGCACGAACTCCCACCACAGGCCGAATGGACATTTTTTTGCTTAACCCAATGACTAAATCAATCTCTTCTTCTTGTTCAAGCACAATTACAGTATTCAAAGCGAGTTTACGAGCTAATAAAGCTAGAGAAATGTACTCACTGTCTTTAAACCCGTTACAAACCAGAAAAGCATCCGGGTTTCCTTTGCACAAACAGCTCATAGCTAGGAGAAGCTCCGGTTTCGACCCAGCTTCAAGGCCGAATCGGAAAGGAGAACCAAACCGAACAATATCTTCGACAACAAACCGGTCTTGGTTACATTTTACTGGATAAACACCTTGGTAATGAGCCTCATAGCCCTGAGATTGAACAGCGAAATTGAAGGCTGACTGAAGCGACTCAAGCCGATTCTTGAGAATATCGGGTAATCGAATAATAAGGGGCAGTTGCAACCCGAGTCCGCCCATGGATTTCGGATCTGAAGCTTTCTTAACAATTTTCATTAGATCGATATCCTGGTGAGCAAGGGTTTCAGTACCGTAGGGCTGAACGGAAATGTTGCCGGAAGAGTTGACGGAAAAATAAGGAGCGCCCCATCCGTCGAGATTGTAAAGAGCGGAGGAGAGGGTCGGCGACCAATTGTTGGCGGCAGTGGTTGGCGGCTGAGGTACGCCGGAAAAATTGACCGGCGACGGAAGAAGGGAGGAGGAAGAGCTGTCCGCGCAAGGGTTAATTAAAGCGTAGCCAGGAGGCGCGTGGGCAGCGTCTACGCAACAAGCTAGGGCAGGCATCTTTCCTATTTTACCTCTGGATTCTTCCCGGTCGGAAAAGTTAGGCTACAAACGAAACGAAAGAATTTTGTATAATTGGTTAGAATTGAAAGATTTTGAATGGGTTTTTGTAATGAGTTTGTAATGGATGGGGGCGTTAGAACCCGCCGAGGCCGAGGCCCCGGCTACCCCCTCAAAAGAAGCAGATTTGAATCTATTGATATGGGTTCGTATCCGACTCTTTTCTAACCCTGCTATTCTCTCTAATCCCGATTCAGAAGAGCTGTAATATTGGGAAAACCGCGACTAAATCTGAAGGAATTTGAAGGAGGTCTGAAAATTATGCCCTGGAGAAACCCAGCACCATGCAGATCTGAATTTCGGGTAAAGGGGGAGAAAGGGAAGAAGAGAGAGAGTTTTCTCGAGAAAGTGACGGAAAATGAAGAGATGGGAAATGAATTAGGGTTTCAGATTGGAGAAATGAGTTTAGAGAAGAGTGCAACGAAGGTGGAAGTTGGCGAGAATTGCATGAATGGCGTAGGATGCTTATATAGGGGAAAATTGAAAAAGCCAGGTGGGCCCATTTTAAATATTTTAAGAGGAATTTGTAGAAAATACTCCGTTTTTTAAAATATTTGGAAAAATACTCCGTTTTTTAAAAAATTATTTGTCTATCTTTTTTTTCGAAAAATTTATTTTTTTACTTCGAAATTTATTTTTTTACTCTGAAAATTTTTGTAAAAATACTCCGTTTTTTTTAAACTGTTTGAAACGTATTATAAACGGGTTCAAAGATGTCAAAGTTTTTTAAAAATACTCTGTTATAAACCATTTGAAACTCTATTAGAAACTGTATTTGAAACCGTTTGAAACTCTATTTTTATGAAACCGTTATAAACTGTTTGAAACTCTATTAGAAACTCTATTTGAAACCGTTTGAAACTCTATTAGAAACTCTATTTGAAACGTTTTTATAAAACAGTTTCAAATTGTGTTTTTTGAAACTGTATTTGAAACCGTTTGAAACTCTATTTTTATAAAACCGTTATAAACTGTTTATTAGAAACTGTATTTGAAACCGTTTGAAACTGCGGAGTAAAAAAATAAATTGCGGAGTAAAAAAATAAATATTTTTTTTTTAGGTACGCTTATAAACTTTCAGTTTTTGAGGTAAATTTACAAATATTTTAGTTTTTTAGGTATTCTCCTAAACTTCCCATATTTTAATTTTATTTCTTGTTTTTTAAAATTTAACCCATTTTAAAATTTTCAACTATACGATTTTCAATTATATAGTCTATAGACCCTAAAATAAATTTAGCTTTTTAAAAAAATTTGTGTCTAGAAAAGAAAAAATTAAAAAATTGTATAGTTTATAGACCCTAAAATAAATTTAGCTTTTTTAAAAATAAAAGTGGAGATTAAAACACTAAATGACAAGACACAAGTGAGCTGATATGACTCGTATGTTCGAATTTAATTTATATATGCAGCCGTTTAAAATTACGAAATTAAAATTTTGTCCCGTAATGAAGACATGTTCGGCTTGAAACATAATTAATTTTTATATAAAAACTTTAAAGATGTTTAATACTCTTTATCAATTTGGTACGGAGGGAGTAGTTGGTTCTCATTCAAGACGCTTCACAATTGAATTAAATCAAAAAGATTAGCAAAAATAAAATTATAGCGTATAAAATAAGATTGTTATTTTTAGGGCGTAAGATTGCATTAAGTAACGACTAATCAGCTTCGAGTGGCCGCGTGGCGTGATTTTAAGTGGGACCCTATTTTCAGTTTTGAGGAGAATATCCTTTCGAGGCGATATTTGGGGGTAGGTTTAAATCTCGCGAGATAAAGATTTAATTAATTTTTAGAAAAATAAAAGGAAAGTATTAGGAAGTTTCATTACTCATCATTTGTGATCTGTGCATATCCTGTGGACGAACCTGATTCTGCCACGTGTTACTTTGAATTAGTTGTATCTCCGTTGTTTTGCCAAAGAGAGAAACAGGTGTGTGCCATTTTATAAATTTATACACGTGCATGTCACGTGTTTTCTGTTATTTTCTTATAGGTTAGGCTTATTGACTAGGGTCAAAATTGGCTTTTTATATTTATTTTATTCTGTATATGGTCTATTTTATTAATAAATAAAAATAATTAATAATTCTTAATTACCAATAAATTATTATAAAATTATTTAGCAATATTAAGATCTCATTGGAAGAACAATTATAGGTTAGGCTTATTGACTAGGGTCAAAATTGGCTTTTTATATTTATTTTATTCTGTATATGGTCTATTTTATTAATAAGTAAAAATAATTAATAATTCTTAATTACCAATAAATTATTATAAAATTATTTAGCAATATTAAGATCTCATTGGAAGAAAAAGTTTTTATCTTTCTTTTAATGAAAATACACAAAGTTTCTCCATCTAATGTTTATTAAATAATATGATATAGTACTCTTTCTGTCTCATTTAAGAAATTTTATTATTATTTTCTTTATCCTACTTAAAAAAATTAATTGTATTTTTAGCTTAACCTTTCTTCTTTATCTCTTAATAATTTATATGAGAACTTCTGCCTAATAGAAATTATAAATAATATTTATAAAATTAATTATATATAAAATTATCCTTTTTCTTGCTGTCATGTGTGTTAATTATTTTAGTATCTGAAATAGCATAGGCCAGTCATATCTAAACACTAAATAATGATTACTATATATACAAAACATTCCACATATGCTACAATGATTGATTTATTTCCAACAAATAATTACAAAAAATGATGAATTTTAATTACGATTTACTAAAAGAATCGTACATTAACTAATAGATAATCCTAATTTAAGAAATAAATTAGTTGGTGAGTAAGTTATAAAGATTAGGAGTAACTATTGATACATATATAATACCTTTTATTTAAATAAATTTTAACAATTTATATCTGGTCGTTTGAAGGAAAAACAAATTACTCATATTTAATATATAAAAATCAAACTAAATTATTTATAGATAAAATATAGTGTAATTAAAAATAGAAAAGTATACCATTTACTATTTTAAACAAAATTAGAAAAATATTGCAAAATGTCAAAAAAAAACACTTAAAAATCAACACTTTTGACTTCATTTTAAATTTTAATTATGAAAATGTTTTTTAACTAAACAAAAACACGAGAATAACATCGTCGGAGTCTCGCCAAGAATTTTAACAATCACCGAAATTTTATCAAAAAAAAATTCAATCGAAGGTTGTCAACAACGCGGTTAACAGAGGCAACAGTGTGATCAAAAACACAGTTAACAGTGGCAGAAACGCGGTTATGTGCATTGTTGATTAGTGAGCTGTTAAATTTGTTGATGTATGCGTTATTTTTAAAATTGTATTGTAATTTAATATTTCAAAAAAATAGTGAAACTTTTTTTTACTTATTTATTAAATATTTTTAAAAAACATAAAAAGATATTTAAAATATAAGAGATTATTAAACACAGCATTTAATTTAAATTGTTATTGTTATTGTAAAACAAATATGAGGAGAAGAAATAGATGGAGAGGTCAAAAAGAGAGTCGAGAGTGTAGGAAACGGCAAATGAGGTGAAGGTGCGTTAGCTAAGACCTTATCGATTATTTCGTTTTTATTTTTATTTTTTCAAAATGTTTGGCCTATGATTGAGTTAACTCAGTTGCCCATTCTTCATTTACTTGACGCGCACCCCACACGTAACGGTGCATTCCTTTTCATTATCTTCTAGATAACACAAATTGGAGTAAAACTAAAAAATCTATGAGAGTGATAACAAAATACCTTAGCAATAACTCCAAAGTCCTTAAAGTTCATTAAATCTAACATATTAAATACAATCTAAACTAAAATTATACTACCTCCGTCTTATAAAAATAAGTCATCTTTTTATTTTTGGCGTCTTAAATTATAGGTCACTTTCCGTATTTAGTAAACAATTTAAAACTCAAAATCTCATATATTCCTAATAAATATGTCTAATTATCCTCAAATGAATTAATAATTTTATGTTCTAATACAAGACTCGCCCATAAACAAATTAGTCATCAATATACTTATTTTTTATATATACTAATAATTTAAAAGGATAAAATTAAAAAGTTAAATAAATAAACTAACTTTAACAAATTTAACTATATTTTTTTTGAAATTTTGTAATTATTCAAATGGCCTATTTTTATGGGACAGAGGAAATATTAAGTAGGAATATCTAGGAGCTAGAGATAACGACTCTCAAACGACCAAGCAAAAACTAGTTATAGGCAAGAGTACTAAAAAAATCGAGCAAGAAGTTGAGACGATATAAAATAAAAACCCAAATAAACAATTAGTTCAAAAAATCATAAAAAAAAACTTGAACAAGTAAAGCCTTTTCATTTTTCATTTTCAAATTTCATGATATTCGATCAAAAAGACTAAAACTACAGATATTATTGAAAAGAATAAACAGTTCTTTTTGTTACATGCACCTAATATAATTCTTTAGGCATAACAATTATATTAGTATAAAAAATGATTTGAGAATAATCATATATGTCACATATATTTTTTAAAAAATTAATCTTTCAACTTTTTTTTTTAAATATGGTTATTAAATTTTAAATTTTATACAATTAGTCCCGCCAAATTTTTTTGTACAAACCAATCCCTCATTCTAAAATTCCTATTTCCGCCCTTAAACCTAATTTATGTACCTCCTATTTGACAAATTCTAAATATATTTTGTTTTACTTTTTTTCTTTCTTCGCTCGTGTCGATTTGAGCATCACACTGAGCTTCTTGAAATTCCACTTGCCGGTGTTCATTTGACATTGTCATTTATTTAGGATCAGACTCGATTTCAAGAGACTTACCCAATTATTAAGTGATTTACAAATAAAAAATCAATATATTTTCAGTTAGATTATTTATTGTTTCACCTTATTTTTTCACTCATGCCTATCTGTGCATCACCGTGAACTTTTTGAAATTTCACTTGCGGTGTTCATTTGACATTGTCATCTATCTAGGATCAAACCCGACTTCAAGAGACTTGACAAATATTTCAGTAATTTATAAATGAAAATCAATATCATTTGCATTACAATTTGTAAATAATTTTAGTATTTAAATAATTGAGATGACCATTAAATAAATTTTTTCAATTTATTTACTTTAATAGCTCAATTCAATTAATATATATTTGAAAGGTTAAATGTAAATAAAATTATGCATTTTTAACGTATTTTTAAGTACAATACGAATTACTTAGTCATCAAATTAATTTCATGTTTAGACAAATCGAAATACCAAGTTATTTTCTGTTTGAAAACACATTAATGTCATATTCATTGTTCTAGCCGTCACATTAGAGGTTTTTCAACATAAAAAGAATTAATTTTTGAATTTGGAAAAAATAAAATTAATTCCAATTCAAAATTTACCTTGTTAATTGCAAAATGCGCTATTTCTTTTTGTTTTAAAGGTAGACCCATATAAGTATATTTTTATGCAGCTTCTAAAATCCTCCAACAAAATCAATGGCAGTATCCAAAAGCAAGCTTATCATTGGCAGAATCTATGCAATTGCTAGATTCTTTTATCAAATACAAAACCATTTGAAAATTAAATGTTAATGTTGATTACAAAAATATAATATAGTATTGAACTCGATTGATTCAAATAATATTAGTAGGATATTAGATGTTATTACCTGGGATAGGTTCATTGAAAGAGCGTCTCAGTTTCCACAACTACGCCATAGCTTGCGTAGGGGGGGGTTGGGCTAAATTACCATTATATCCTTTTTGTCTTATCTTTTTTTTTTTTATGTGACATGTATTTATCCGCTCAATTCCTATTCAAAAGTGTATGTTTCAGTTTCCCACTTTAAATTGATCCACTTCTTTGTTGTCACGTCAGATGGTACAATAAGGTAGGTTAAATTTGTTGGGTTATATAGCATTACTCATAATTATATTATTGTAAATTTTAATTTGTATTAACATTCTAAAATAATTTCAGTAGTTATTGAAAATGTTCTAAATATTTAAATTTAAAATTAAGACAAATTAAAAAACTTTTACAAAAAGTTGTGAGTTTTATTCAAAATTTTCAAAATTCAAATCCAGTTGAACTCAATTTACTAAAACAAATTAGTTAAATCTAACGTGCAACAACTAGATTTGTTTTTGCTGAGGAGGGTGTAAACTGTAAAGGTCAAAGAATATTTGAAACAAAGTGTTGGTGAGACATAATGTTAAGGACTAAGTAGACTTTGTGACGCATGTGCACAGACCAGTTTTGTGATAGGAGAATAGACATTTAGGGTTGAGCGACTGGTCAGTCCGGTTACTAAACCGTTCTAAAATCCATAACCGTTCGGTTTTAAAATTCCGGCAACCAAATTAAATTGATCGAAATTTTGTTAAAATTTAATTCGACCAATATTTTCCGGTTTGGTTGTCGGAAACCGAATCTCTACCTATAGGTATAATAAAAGATATAAAAATCTGGTCCAATTACCTTAAAAGACCAAAAATTTATTGAAAATCTTCATTATGTCAAACGTTTAAATCGTCTCGATAATGCTCTATTTAGAGTTTATGGTTTACATATATTTGAACACCTTTAACGATAATACACACAATTTTTTTTTTGAATATTAATTAAAAGATGATTGATCAGCTAGTACATGGAATTTGATGATCGGAGGGACACGCCCCAACCAATTAGATAAACTAAAACAATCATATGCTTTCACGTAAGATTTTCTATAGTAATTAAAACAACATTTATGCATCTCAAATAAGTTAAAATAGTCATGTGCTATCAAATTTATAATATTACAAGTAAAAAGTTGTTGTTCAAGCTCAAGCTATCTACAACAACCTTTAAAACAAATGAAATCACATTAACTTCGCTTACCATAATAACATTAACTTTAATCGCACGACTTCTACAACTAGCAGTTATAATTTCATCGTTAAAGTCCCTGATCGCATCTTCTGTCAAATATCTTTTCTATTGAACATTAAAGACATCGTCTATATTGATGCAAAACATATCTATATTTGGTGAAATCCGTCGTAAGATGGTGACTCTAATTGTTTTAGGGATCCAAGTCGCGTGGACCGCAAAAAACAATTTCATCTCCAAAGATAAAAAAATAGACTATTCTTAATTTTGATTAGATCAGATCTAATAAATGAAGATAATAGGGAAGAAAATAATTTATAGATCTAGACCAAAAATAGCCAAGAAATAAACTGTATTCAAAATTAAAGACATAAACTATGAAAAAACTAAAAAAAATTAAAAAAAAACTGAATTTAAGAGATTGGTGAGATGATTTATGGCAAATTAACCAAAACCACCTCTCAAATGAACAAGGAAAAAAACTTACTAGAGTTTGAAAGATTGCTCAAAGCGAGAGACTGCTAGGATTTTTTTATTTTTTGTCTATCACACGATTTCTTTTAAGTGTGTGAATGTACTCTATTAGAGAAAAATGAAATGATATAAAATGAAAAGTATTGAAATTTTGTGATCGATTTTTTTAAAATAATTTTCATTATATTTCATATTAAGTTGAGGGGTGAATTGATACTTTGTTCCACAAGAAACAAAGTTGGAACGAAAGTATAAAAAAAAGAGGATATGTAAAAGAAGCGGCGGAATCTGAGGTGGCGTGATATGATAGGTCCGAAGGAATCTAAAAACACATATCTCGTTGTTGCTTTTGGCTAGGTGTTGGGACCAGAGAAGCGAAGCGGTTAATCCGGGTTTATGTAATGAATCAAGATGATGATGGACCCCATCTTTAGAACAGATTGTCTACTCTATGAATAGTCTCATTATAATAACGTACACTCATTTTTCATATAATAGTACAACTATTTCAACACCTAACCACTCTTGGTAGACCACTAATTTTGAACACTTGACTATAAAATACTAACACTTCTAAATTTTTCACGTTTTTAATTTTAAAAGTAGAATTATAGCTTAAATTTTGAATGGCTACATAAATAATCTAACTTTTAGATTACAAGAGCATTTTATCGATTTATTTGTGCCTCACAAATAAATACTAATCAATTTTAATATATGTAAAACTATTTTCCCCCTCCTAAAATAATAGTTCACTTTCTTATTTTTACACGGTTCAAAAAATACAATTAATACTATAATTTTTTATAATTTTTATTTTATTTTTTTTGCCATACCCTTATTAAATGCTATGACCAATTTACTTTTTAAACTAATAACAATAAAGACCTAATGCCTCAAAAAACCCCGACTTTTAGTCCTTTTTCAATCCTACATGACGTTGAAAACTGGTCAATTTTACTCTATTTTGCATTTTTATGTTTCAATTGTACTTAAAATATTAAATTGACGTTTTTTTGTTTGGAAAAAAATTAAAAAACGTTCTCCATGTCTAGCATATATTAATTGTATATGTTGAAAATTTATTTAAATTTAGTTAAATTAATTAAGAATTTAAATTAGTTTTAATTTGATTATGATTTTTAGTTAGTTTTTAAAAATAAAAGACTTATTTGCACTTTTTTGAATGAAAATAAATTTAATTTTTTCTTCAAATTTAGTTAATTAAATGATTTTATTATTTAAATAAAAAAATTGTAAAAATTTTAAAAATTATGGTACAATTAAAACAAAAAAATGTAAAATAGAATAAAATTAATTAGTTTTTAATATCAAAGTAGAATTGAAAAGGGGATAAAAGGTCGTGATTTTGTGAGGTATTAGGCCAGCAATTAGTTGCAATCTATTATTAGTCACTAAAACAAGTTGGACCAAAGTTAATATATATTTAATACTACGACTCCTTTTTCAAGCGCCGAACTATATACTTATAATTTAACATAAGACAGCGCCCTCTGTAGAAAAAGAAAAAGAACACCCATTAATTCAATGTTGATATTCATCAAAAAAAAAAGAATATCAATGTTGATGGCCATTCGTTTACTTTTAGACCCTTTAAGATTTTGAAATTGTCAGTTTAATTTTTTAAAAACAAGATAATACGAAAATGACATAAAGTTACAATAAAAATGTACATCTTACATTAGTTTATAAGAAAAACGTATTATTCACATCGTCTTATATTAATATTGGTAAGATAATATTTCACGCTGATATCTGAATTACTGTTTTTTTTCAGTGCGATACTTAAACTTTAATTCGTAATTATAATAAATTTGAACTACAGTTTGTAGCAATACCAAGGAGTTATAACTTAAATAATATAAGTGTTAGTAGCAGTGGCGAAGCCACATAAAGCAGAAAGTGGTCAATTGACTATCTTTTGCAAAAATAATTATATATACTAAAATTTTATATAATTGATTAGGAGTATTTTTTTAGATGTCACTTTAGGTAAATTTATTTTTTCAACAATAGTTGTCTTTTTAGGAATTTAAGATAACATTGTGCCTCCCCTAATAAATGACTTTATGACACAATTTCAAAAGAATTTATTTATAGTAGGGTTATCTTAGTATTTATTTTCATAATTTAAGGCGAAAATCTTACGTTCTTAATATGTACAATTTTAGTTAAATGGATAAAAAAAATGAGGCAGTATATTTCTTTTTAATGCAAAATGATTCCCTTATCTTTTTATTTTATGCTAAAGTATAAAATTTAACCCTCTTTAAAATAATTTATGGCTTCGCCCCTGGTTGGTAGCATTCTGCCGAAGTCGTCGGTTTATTTTTTCCAAAAACATTTTTTTCCTGATTGTAAAAAAATTATAGCAATAAAATAACTCTTATTAGTAAATATATATATTTGAACAAAGGATCAATGCGTCTCTGAACTTGTGACACATGGTCAGTTTTTATTTTTTTAATCAATTAACCCAAAATTCTTTATTTTTGGATCAGATTATTCCATAATTGTATTTTAAAAACGCGTGAAATACAAATCGGAGTTGAGAGATGCGAGAAAAAAATTAGAATGTTCCCTAATTGTTGCGATAAAATTATCCTAAACCTATTTTTGCAATAAAAATATAAATTATGTGATAATTTGACCTAAAAATAAAGATTTTTTTTGGGATAAATCGCTTAAAAAAGTAAAAACTGAATTAAAAGACCCTATAACATAAATTCAGGAGGCCTGTTGCCCCTTTATAAAACACATACAGATCTCTAAGTAATGCTAGTTTATCTAATATTTATGTATCAATCTAAAATGGATCTCCATTTTATTAATGAATCAAAATTATTATCATATTGTAAAAATATACTTAAAAGTTTAGAATTTTAGTTTTTGCAGCTTTTTATGGCTTTTAATATACATATTATTTATAAAAAAAATTGCTGTAAAAATAAAAAAGTACTCAAAGACCTAGACATATTACTATATTAGGTTACGTCGTATAATTATTCTACGTCGTACTATGTAGATAAAGATGCTCAGACATGCATCAACCATTTCCAATGCAATAATTAATTATTATGACAACTGTATATTAGGTCATGTCATATTTTTATTTTTATTTTTTTATTATTATCTAAAATTCTTGAAATATATGTGCATTTTTTATAAAAAATATAAATATATAATCTATTTAATAAATTATTAAGAGCGGGGACGGATGATGAATTTTCTGATGAAAAAGATAAAACAATTGAAGTGGCTCGATTCATAAAAAAGAATTGCAAATTATCAATCATTATTTAATCATGTGTATTATTAATAATCGAATTTTAGATAATCGTCATTTATTATGACATCTTAACTAGTTGACACCCTTTTTTATATATCTGTGTGTCCTTTCCTTGATGAAACTAAAAGTAGAATACACACACCAAATTCTGTTGTCAAAAACTAAACAACAATTTAAGAGATGTCAAGCTATTTTATCGACTGAGCTCAAACCTTAAAAATTAAACATTTTGATGGGTACTTTGCATTTGCAAGCAAATAAAACAAGAAGAGAATATGTACATACCAAATGCAAGTAAAAAATATATAAAAAATAATAATCGATCATTAATATGAGAAACATAAGTTTCTTTTAAATAATTTCAATGCATACAATACAACATTAACATGGTCGACCCTTTTTTTTTTAATATAAGAAAAATAAGTTCTGAGAAATTGCTTTTGTATAATGTTTTATTATATGTGGCATATAATCTTGACCTTTGGATGAGGCAAAGCTTGTTTATAGTTGTGGCCTTAAATTGTGTGTGTATATATGTAGTCAAGTGGTAATTAAAAGTTTTGATAAAAATGAGTGGTAATTAAAAGAGATAATAATTGTATTACAAAGTTAAATTATCTCCGTCCCATTTAAGAAGGGACATATCCCATTTTTACTTGTCCCACTTAAAAAGGTCATATCGTGTTTTTTGTGCCAATTTATATGGATTTTCTTTTTTTACCCCCTTTTCTCTTTCCATAATTAATGACCATTAATCTATACACAAAATACAACACTATCATAAATAGGGATAAAATAAGAAAACACTATAATAATTAATGCTTTCTTAATATATGTGAAAAAGTCATTTGTCCCTTCTTAAACGGGACGGAGGGAGTACATGATAATTGTTATCCCTTCTTTAACTAGCATTACTTGCTCTTAGATTTTAGATTATACTCCCTCCGTCCCAATAGAGTTGTCCACTTTTATAAAAAAAATTTGTCCCAAAACTCTTGTCCACTTTCAAAAAGTAACTAACTTTTACACTCAATTTTTCTATATTACCCCTATTTAAAATCCACTAATAAATAAAGTGAAGTAAATTGCATGTGGACCCTATATTAAATAGGGGTATTACAAGAAAAGTAAGTAAAATTTTATAAACCCTATATTCAATAATTGTTTTTCTTAAACTGTGTGATAAAGGCAAAGTGGACAACTCTATTGGGACGGAGGGAGTACAATTCTTCTAAAAAGGTTAGTTTCGTCCATGAACACATGATATTAGTTAGGAAAATGAACTATCCACCCACAATATTAAGTTTTTTTTTTTCAAATATAACGCTATCTCTAAATCTTATCAGTTAGATCTATCATCTTTAAAATCTTGCCAAATATATGCACAACTTTGAGCTGATGTGGTAGAAGATTATATACCATATAGGATAAATTTTATACATGTAAACTAACAAATATGGTGTCATATTGAAAAATTAAAATAAAAGATAATAGATTAAATTGATAAGATTTAAAAATCGTGATATATTTAACAAAAACACTAAATTGAGGATAGATAAATTTATGCCTGGTAATTATTTTTAGTATGCATACATTACATATTGATATGCAGGCATGGAGCTAAGTGACAGGACGAATGTCATCTTCTGCAGACTACTAATCACCGGCTGTTTTCAATTATTAATTATTTTTTATAATTCTTCTCTATTATTATTATTTTCTCGTTAAATATCACATTTTTCACTTCAAATCACACAGTTGTTTTACTTATTTTTTACTTTATTTTATTTCCATATTCAGTATTTCATATATAAATTTTATAGGAATTAAGTGATCTATATCCATTGAAACAATTGCATAAGGTGTTATTGTCATCTAGATGTTGTAATATTGGTTTCCAACGTAAGAGCTCTTTAAGTCTTATCTTCATATCCTTGCATTACATGTCGTATTGTGCTATACTTTTAACTTTTAATACGCTGCTTAGAAGTACCTTAAAATTTTCAAAATACGTTGCATGGTATTACTTTTGTACAATTTAACATTAATTATATTATTTTAAATCTTCAAGAAATTATTGCTGATGAATTTTTTTTTTGAACGAATTGCTGATGAAATTTGTAGCATATAATTTACAAATTACGAACCTGTAAAATAAATATGTAACCTAATTTAACGTGAAAAAACAAGGTTATCCAAGTGCACATACTGCATGGTGACCAGAAAGATGACGACGCTTCTCACTCACAGAAGAAAAATAAGACAGTGATACTTGTTGGATTATATATATCACATCATTTGTAGATAGAAATAATTTTTTCCTATAACATTATTGTATTACATCATATATAAAATTATGATTTGGTGGAACTCATATCACTGCGTACTTTCGAACCCCGACTTTCGTTCAGGCCGTGATTTGCCTAGTTAAAAATGAATTTAGTACCAATTAATTCCGCTAACTCTGCTAATAAATAACATAATATAATTCCACCTCTGCTAAAAAAAATATATTACTACGTACTTAATTTCATAATAATAACAATAATAATGGTAAAATAAATCAATATATTTAAAATTAAAACAAAATGGTAAAGTGTTTTATAAATAAAAAAATTGTCACTTTGATCTAGAAACACTATAATTTATACAGATAATATCCAAACATTAAAAAATAAAAATTTAGTTGATATATATAAAATATTTTTCAATTTTTCATTTTACTTTTATGGCAAATTAGTTTATAAATAAAATTCATAAGAGTTAAGAAATCATCAATAATTAGTTGAATTCTTTTAAATAGAATTGAAATATCAAATGATATATAGAAGAGTTAATTACACCAAAAATCATGACCTTTACATCTTTTCACGAAAATAACATAATTTCTAAAACGTGGCAAATAAAGGCAACACCTTTCATTTTGTTGCAATTTCAACATTTGAGAGCGTTTTCACTGACGTGGCAGGACACACGGCACACCCATCAAGTGTCCAAGTCAGTGAAATTCCACCGAAAAATGTGCCAATGTTGAATTTGAACATAAACGAAAGGTTGTACCTTTATTTGCATGCAACGTTTGAAAGTCATGTTATTTTCGTGAAAAAGTGTAAAGTTCATGATTTTTGGTGTAATTAATCCTATATAGACACAATATCCTTCACATAGCAAAAGAAATAGAGATAGAGATTTCCTCAAATTCACTTTAATTTGAGAAGTTATGTTTAATAAATCTACTATCATTCATTGTAAAATGATTGGTGTAGATCAAAAAATCAAATTTAATTAAATTTTTCTGCACTATTCCTTTTACAATGAATGGTGTAAATTCGTCAATATGACCCTTCAAGTTGAAGCGAAATTGAGAGAATTTTAATCAAAAAAATAGCAGCCACTTTCTTTATTTTTTTGTCCCAAATTTTTTGTCCATTTCGACTAAATAATAATTTTTTAAATTAATTTTATCATGTTGTTTATATTTAAAATTTAATAATAGGCTAATCTTTATTGTTATCTATAAATAAAAGGGGACAAATACACTGGGACGGAAAAAACTATCCCAAAATGAAGTTCATAGTGAATGGAGAAGCTCAAAGCTAAGTAAAGTGGCACAAATCGCAACTCACATTTGCACAATCAACTCATTCATGACATAATTAAGATTTTCAAATTATTAAAAGCAGGTTTTTCTAAAATTTAAAATCTATCTAAACCCTTTAAATAAATTAAATTACATCATCTTTTTTCCCACTTGAAACAACATTAACCACTAAACACAAAAGTGCATAAAAGTTTCGGTATTAAATAATAACTGCCATAAAGTTTTAATAAATTAAAAAAGAAGAAGAACAAAAGCATGTGGAGAAGAGGCAATATAACAATAATGTCACAAAACACTACGTATAATTGAGGTCACTTTATTTGCAATTAAAAACAAAGAAGGATAATTGGACTTATAAGATTCCAAAAAACAGACCTAATTTTTTCAGGTAACCTACTACTCTCTCTATCAGTATTTGTGTTGTGTTGATCTATCTTTTAAATAATCATGTGGGTAAGAACACGATACGAAAATTAAACAGATTATGCATATCACTCGGTGTAATAACTTGTTTAATACCGATATCAATAACAACATGATTTGTTTTTAAAAATACGAATTCATTTATTAATAAAAAAAGTTGACTATATGAGTTTCAACTTTAACCACACGAACCGAGTTAGATATTATAGCAGATCAGAGATTTCTGACAATATAATATGTCATCCAATATAAAATTTATGTGTTTAAAAATTACAATAACAATTATAGATCTATAACAAATATAAAATACAATATTTACATTGTAAAAATTAAATCTGTAAACTAATCTTCCAAATAGAAATGCGAGATAATTCAAAATTTGACAATACGCCTGTTCTGTTTGATTTATTAAGTTAATCCTAGTTTGAAATTTGTTGATATTAATGACCACTATTTTTATTTGTATATTTGTATCATTTCAATAAATTAATAGGAGGTATATTTGAAAAATATAATTAATGTTTTTTTAATATTCTAAAATGACAAATATTAATGGAATAATTTTTTTTTTCCAGAAGTGATAAATATTATGAACCGGAGACAAATATTATGGAGAAGTATTTTTTTTAAAAGATTAGTAGTAGTTGATTAATTTAATCAATGTATTTAATCAATGTATAAGTCATAAGGGTTTAGTGCAAAGTCATGAATGAATGTTTGCATTGATGAAGATAATGTAATAAAGTTGGTTAATAGATCACAGAATTTGAGAACTACGTCAACAACTTGGGAATTTCATATGATGACCTTTTTGCTGTTCCAATGTTTGTCATCCACACACATATACATACAACAAATTAGTGATAGCATTAAATTTTTGGAGAAATGCAAAAATCCTTGGACCATTTCTCAATACCTAACCCAAAAAGATTTTACAATACTACTATATCCTAGTGAAAAATGCTTTATATTATTCTCACATAGTGTTAAAAGAAAAAACAAATCGAGTTAACTCGACCTGAAATGCTGATCTCATATAACTGGTACATCGCGTCATTTTCACAAAATGATAATATACATTTGCGATATTTTTTTAAATTTTTTTTTATCATTTAATTTTCCACATGACTAACACACTATTAATTTGTTATATGAATGACATGAAGCAACAATTATATTGTATAATTAAAATGAAATATATCGAAAAAATTATTACACAAACTCGTGTAAGCATATAAATTATATTAGTCAATTTAGCTAACAACTAACAATAAAACTATTTCTTTTCTTGAGGAGTGAAAGAGCTTGCGGAAAAAATAAACCCGCATTATTAATACAATATTATCTAATACTCACCGTTTGAACTATGGCTACCTGTAATACAAATAATATAAAAAAATATTGGAAGGCAAAAATTTCACTGCAATAAACAAGGTTGAATGTGATACTCCCTCGTTTTATTTATTGTCCATCTAGCAAAATATATTTGTTTCTAGTTACTTGTCTTTTTAGGATTTTGATTTTAACTATTATCTTTCAAATTTATCCCTTCTTAATGATTCTATGAGTCAATTTACAATGTATTTATTAACTAATCGGCTTATATTAGTATTTACTCTTATAATTTTACTAGAATTGGAACAGAGTGACGAAACTTTACTGAAACTTGTAGATTACAAACTTAGTTTAAACAATTAAGCTTCAAACTGTATTTATAGAAGAAAAAGCTAACACAAATGGAATGTTATCCAGATGTTCATGAGCTGATTACAGTTGTATATAATTATATTCTACCTGGCATGACATATCATCAGGGAGCTTCAACTTGGAGTAGCAAATGCATACCCAGATACTCTAATGGCCCGCTCAAGCTGGATATATGTATTGAATATGCCAGCTTGATAAGAGAGCATCTTCAGCAATTCAAGCGCATACTGATGCAAGCTTGATAAAGGAGCATCTCCAGCAATTTATTGGCAACAACAACGGTTTGCAGTTCACAACAATATGTATCAAAAAATTTGCATCATAAAAATCAGTTTGGGCACGTCAATACGCTTTCGTTAATCATAACAGAATATCCTTCAATTTTTTTTCTTCAAATTAAAGCCAATTTAACTTGTAGTAGTCTTGAAAATCAATACCAGCAGCAGTCATCAACATCAAAGAAACCAAAACTTCTCATTTGAGGACTTTTTATCGAACATAAAGTGTGCGAAATTAGGTATCAATTATTTCAACAAATAGCAGAACTAATCCACTCCGAAAATAAGATTCAATCAAATCTCAATACTAAAACGAAGAGATATAATCTCAACAAATATCAAACACAGAGAATGACAATTGGTATAAAACTCACAATCTGAAAACAAAGTCTCAAAACATAGATTGAGATTATGATAAAGGAAAATTTAAAATTTTGAGAATCAAAGACAAATCGAATAAGATAATAATCAAATCAAACATTGATTTGATTACAGAACTAGGATAAAAAGAGAAATTTGAATAGTCGAATATAAAAAATTTGAGAGAAGTTGAGATTACATGTGAATGAGATTTTAATATTATAAAAAAAGAGGAAAAATGAATTAGAGAATAAGAGAACTGATCTCCACCGATGAACTGATTTTGCTTAACAAATAAGAATTAATACCGATAACGGTTTCACTGAAAGTATAAACTTCAAAAGAAAATCATATGATCAAGGAGTTGAAATCAATGAATTTGAGATTGTAGGAAGTGAAACTGAATAATAGCTATAAATTTATTAAAAAACGATCAGAAACAACCTGAAATTGAAGCCGAAAGTAATTGATAGCAATGATAAGAATCAGAAATTGAACTTCGAGTCACCGATAGCGATGCTCATACGCCAAAATTAAGCTCAACCCGGATCGCTGGGGCTGGACTTCCAGATCGATACAATAGAGAAGAAAATCATCAAATTTGAAATCACGGAACTGCTGGGACTGGACTTCCAGAACAGTTAACCGGAGAAGAAACTAATAACGCGGCGGCAACTCCGGCAGCAATGCTTGATCCCGGGCTCGGACCCGCTTTGATACCGTATCAGAATTTGAACAGAGTAACAGAACTTTACTGAAGCTTGTAGATTACAAATTTGGTCTAAACAATTAAACTTTATATTTATAGAAGAAAAAGCTAATCTGTTCCTAGATATTAATCCTCACACAAATGGCATGTTATCCAGCTGTTCATGAGCTAGATTACAGCTGTATGCTGTATATTCTAGCTGGCATTACACATCAGCAAGAAGCTTCAGCTTGGAGCAGCAGATGCATACCCATATACTCTAATAAATTTAAGACAAAACACCCATTATTTTAATATATAAAATTTTGATTAAATAGTCCATTAAAAAAACGGAGGGAGCATTCTTTTAGAAATTGACTCATTTGACCTAGATAAATTAATTTTTTTTAGTATTTATGTTTGTCTTAAACTTTAAATGTAAACAGCCGGAAGTCTTTTCATTTTAATTTTAAAGTTTATCCTTTTCTCTTTAATTATTTGTTTTTACATTTTTTCTATACATAACTCTTTATTTTCTCTTCATTTATTTTAACAATTTTTAAAAAATCGATCAAATTTCATGGTCTTTTTTAAAAGACTATGCTATATGAAATAGTATTATTTTAGCAGAATTTGAAAAATAATATATATTGACTATATTTAATATTGTTTGATAATTTTTTCATATTTCTATTTGTTCTTAATTGATCATTCAAATGATGGTTTATTTGTTCTCAATTGACCATTCACGTGGTCCAGGAGTGACCATTCAATTAGTTTGATTCAGAACTAATTCTTATAAAATGATCGAATCAGAAACCGACAAACTCAAAATTAAAACTGGACGACATTACACTTAAATTGATTGAATCCAAACCGATCGAAAAATTAAAATCAAACCGAATCAAATATCATTTTTTTTGGAATTTTATTATGTTCTGTTAAAATCGACATGAACACATAAAATTGTATACATCCGAAAAGTAATCGGTTCGATTGGTTGAACCGAACGGCCGGGCATTTTGCCTACCCATGGTGTGCTCTCATTTCTATAGTAGGAGCTTTGGCGAGAGACTACTTGATTGGAATAAAATGAAAAGCAACAAACTCACATACACGGTGACGTATGAGGCATTATTAGCACTATTTTTGATACATTTAATGCATAGAAACAAATTGTATAATGGAATATATCTCCTTCTCCTATTATGATTAAAGGTTTATATCCTTATAAGTTCTTATTTAATTAGAACTATTGTAGTTATATATATATATATATGCTTGTAATCAACCTATCATCATTCGATTCAATAATATATTTTCTCTTCTCTAATTATTTCACATGGTATCGAAGCCAAATCGATCCTTCATCTAAACACAAACCTTAAACTATCACTTTTAGGGAGGTGATTTTGGCTATTTTTATGGCCAAAATCACCTCCCATCCCTTTTATATTTTCGTACATAACTCTAAATAGATGATTTATACTACTTTATTGTTATTTCCGCCGCCATATCCGAAGCCGCCGCCGCCATTATCCGCCGCCGCCGCCGCCATTATCCGCCGCCGCCGCCGCCGTACCACACTTCTAATTTATCATATGGACAAGGAAGATGTCGCCGCCGCCATACTCGCCGCTGCCGCACTTCAAGTCTACAATGATTTTTTTTCATATGTTATCAGTCTGTTTTTTTTTCTTTTCAATTTTTCTACTCTATATGGAAAGGGAAGATGTCGCCGCCGCCATACTCGCCGCCGCCGCACTTCAAGTTTCCATGAAAATTATTGATGGAGACCATCAAGTCTTAAAACTGAGTATTATTTATTGGACCGACGCAAGTCCTTAAACTGCAAATATTAAAGGAGACCATCAAGTCTTAAAACTGAAAATTATTGATTTGGACCGACGTAAGTCCTTAAACCTGCCAATTTTGAAGGAGACCATCAAGTCTTAAAACTGAAAATTATCGATTGGCTTAAACACAAGTTTAGTCTTATTGATGGTCGAATTGTTACTATGTTATTGTCCAAGTTGGGCATGATCGATCCTCATGCTCCAACTTGAGGGGGAGTATTGGAATATATCTCCTTCTCCTATTATGATTAAAGGTTTATATCCTTAGAAGTTCTTATTTGATTAGAACTATTCTAGTTATATATATATATGCTTGTAATCAACCTATCATCATTCGATTTAATAATATATTTTTTCTTCTCTAATTATTTCACATTGTATTAATTTGGATAAAATATTACAAATCATATCTAAAATGGATTTTATAGTCATATAATTTATTCATTTGAATTATTAGAAATTATTGGTTCAGCAGAATGTGATTTCCTTTATCATTTCTATTAATTGAATCATTGTAGTTGAAAAATCTTATTGATTATATTGAAGATAAAGTTGTAAAATTTTTTATTGCATCAGTATATCATCATAAGGCATAAGTCTCTATCTACTGAGCTAAGCTTGGGCTACTGAGGCAAGCAAATGTTGTACATTTTCTAGGCTTAAAGTTATTTGGGTTGTGATTCTTAATGTACTCTTTACAAATATCAAACTCTTCAGTTTGATAAAAAAAATTAAGAATTCAATAAGAAATTTATAATTTAAATTTAGAGTATAAAGTGAATTTAACTATGCACATGTAGTGAATGTAGTGAGACAAATTCACTTTCTATTTCATATCTCATCAACTAAATTTCAAATTTTAGAATAATTACAATTACTTTTGCTCTTAAAAATATGATGATATTTCCTTTTATTAAAAATCTTATCCATTTATCTTCGTGCCGTATCATGACACTCGTTTAAAATTCGTGTCATTGTTAGGGTGAACATTTTAACGTGATTAGTTATAAAGGCATGTTCGTATTAACCTTGGTAGTATTAACAAAGTGGCTGGGCACGATCCGCCAACCCATTTTGACAACACTAGTCTAAAGGTAATAAATTTGTATTTAAACAATTGCGATTCAGCTCAAAGAAACTTGTAGAGGGCGAAAACTCCCCATAGGAGAAACTGGAAGCTTCCTATCAAGCCTGTGGTCCTAAAATTCATGTCTCACATTCATGTCTCACATGGTTAGAGGTCTTTGACAAAAAAAAAACATATGGTAAAAGGTAGATCCAAAATAAATACTACTCTCCGTTCTAGAGTTGTTCACTTTATCTTTATCACACAGTTTAAGAAAAATAATTATTATTTATGGAGTTTATTAAAAAAAAATTACTTTTTTTATTATACCCCTATTTAATATAAGGTCTACTTGCAATTTACTGTCAACTTACTAATTAATGAATTTTAAATAAGAATAATATAGAAAAAATTAAATGTAAAAAATTATTTTTTGAAAGTGTACAAGAGTTTTGGAATACATTTTTTTTTTTTAAAGTGGACAACTCTATTGGGACGGAAGGTGTATTACTTTATCCATTCATTACTGATGAGTTACTGAATGAATTACAATCATTTTCAACCAATAACAAAATAACCCTAAAAAAGCTAATGACCCGACGCATAAATGGCCAAGAGAAACACCATTTAATACCCATATCAATGGTAATTCATTTTTCTGAATTGTTCTATCCCAACAAATAATCCTACAAAA
Organism: Mercurialis annua; assembly: GCF_937616625.2. Lineage (NCBI taxonomy): Eukaryota > Viridiplantae > Streptophyta > Magnoliopsida > Malpighiales > Euphorbiaceae > Mercurialis > Mercurialis annua. Next base: position 1,664,066 of record NC_065574.1, on the reverse strand, counting down.
TCAAATCTTAAAAAATAACCGTTCATTCAGCATATTCAATAAATAAGAAATCCATGGATGAATTAATTAGAATTACAACTAAAGTTTCTATACCAGTTTCCAGCAAAAACACATTGATACATAAAAAAAATAAACCAAAAGTTTAACAGCTTCACAAACTTTTATTCCGCAGATAAACTCGATCCTATTTCAGCAAACAGTACAAAGAAACCACCCACTAAATGCATGGCAGAGCAGGCACTTCCATAACGAGAATTTTTCAAAATCCTGCAAGTGCTTCCCCTGCAGTCACACATTCGGAAGCCATAAAAGAATAATGAAAGGTATTAACCTCCCCGCTTATTCAGCCCTAGACTGGCCAGCTCGGGAAGACAAGATGATGCCAACAATAAGCCCGTACAGTGCCAAGGCTTCAGCAAAAATGAGGATAAGGATCATACCAACAAAGAGTTTTGGTTGTTGTGCATTAGCTCTGCAGAATAAACAGATAAAAGATCAAGACAAGATGCAATATATTTTCATGAAACAACGTATTCTACAATCAAATTGTCCCAAAACAGATTTATAACTATGGCTTCCTATTCAAATTATCACAAAACATTTTAGTAATTTTTGCTACACATAATCTCAATCCAAATGTCCTGACATTGCATTAGAAACAAAAAACAGAGTGACAACTAGAGCTGCATGTCAACCATGCATAGCACGGATACGGAGAAACAAGTTTCATGTTCAAAACGCCAACTTTCCGACACGTTTCCGAAACGGGAAACATTGATTGAATGAAGTGTCCGTACTACTTAGCATGTCGATAGCCAACAGCAGAGAACTACTGCTGACCATTGAGTTACAGATGAAAAAGCATATTGACATGACACCCCAAAGAGTAAACTTAATTGAGCTAGGAAGATTAATATCAAAATAAAGTCTAAAAATTTCTACAATCATATGTTTGAGAATTAATATAGAGTTAAATGTTCATATGTATGTTCAAGCAAAATTCAGATTACAGAGAGCAAAATTTCAGCCATTACATTCAAAAAATTCAAATCACGAAACTGCAAGTAAATGTCATTGAGACACAATTATTAATCCAAATTCACAGCACAAATTGATTGATAAAATAATATAATCATATGATATCAAAAATTATATACGACACATCCATGTATAGAGCAAATATACCTGACACCAGCGTCACCAACAATTCCAATAGCCATACCAGCAGAAAGACCAGCAAGGCCACAGGAAAGACCGGAAGAGAGATGTGCGTAGCCATCGAAAAGGTAATACGACTTAGCCTTAGGGTTAATACCAGTACTAATAATAACTGCAATAATCAAACCATATATACCCAACACACCAGCCATAACAACTGGCACAATTGACTTCATTACAAGCTCAGGCCTCATCACACCCATAGACGCCACTCCAACACCACTCTTGGCTGTTCCATACGCAGCTCCCATACCTGAGCATCCAATACAAGATCAGCAATTCAGCACTCAGCTCATAAACCTAAACTTCTGCTCGTTCGTATTAAAACTCGATCTCTATTTTATGCTTCTAAACCGCTACACCACAATATTTTAATCACAAAACTGGTTCTGTTTTCCATTCAACCTAGTTTCAAACAGGTTAGGTTTTTGATTCGACATAATTTTAAACTAAGTACAATCAAAGGATAACCTAATTTTCATAGGATCTTAAAATGTAAGCAAACCAGCGTAAGCAACAACATATTAACATCATTAATTCAGATCAACAAACTGCTAAGTTATCTAATTCGTTTCATTAATTATTATCAAGCGTAAACAGCATATTAAAATCATTACCAAGATAAATAAACTGCCAGGTCATCTAATTCGTTTAATTAATTGTTATCAAAAATCAAATGCGATCATTAACAAAAACACATAACTGAATCAGATCGATCTAAATTCAAACAATCAAAAACCAAAACACATTTAAAAAACATTTAATTAACGGATTTCAACAGCGAGATCTTCAAATTAAAAGAAAAAATACAAATAAATTGCAAAATTAAAAGTGTAAAGAGAAGAGAATGATACAGGAGAAGACGAGAGCAGCGGCGGCGCCGAGGAAGCCGAAGAACGGAGCAGTTTCATCGCCGCTAAAGGTAGAAGACATGATTAATTGATGAGATGTTGAGTTGAGAACGGTGTCGTTTTTTTTAGATCTGAGAGGTTCTTTGAGTTTGGATGTCTCTCTCCTCTCTGAATAATTTTGATTGTGTCGTGAGATGACGGAAGGGAAGTAGGAAGGAACGTGTGGAAGATAATAAATTGTTTCGTTGTCTTTTTTTCGTACCAATTATAAAATAAAAATATCTCAGCCCTATGTTTTTTCAGGTTTTATTGGGCCTTTCTAACATATTTTAATTGGGCTTAGTCTGAGAAATAAAGTGATTCAGCTCAAACCCATTCAAGCCCACATGTGAGCTTATTTTTCGGAATAATTCTTAAATTTATATTGGCTAAACCCTTCTTTAGACCCTTCTACTTTCAGAATTTTCATTATCTGGTCTGTTTTTTTATTTAATCTTTATTTAGCCTTTTATACTTTATTCATTTTGAAGTTTTAGGCCTCTTTTTTGGACGGAAAAAGAGCGTACGTTACGCTTACTCTGAAACTCACATGAGACCATATCTAACTGTCCAATAAATTTGATACGTTGGCAAAATATATCACATTATTATACTTCAATAGAGATCTAATAAATAAAAATTTAAAAGTATTACGATTTGTTGAATAATATTTTTTAAAAATGACTAATTAAATACAAATTTAAAAGTACGGTTAATTGCAAATTAATTCACGAATTTCACCTTAATTTATATTTAAAACACGAACTTAAAAACTTGGTAGTTACCATATTAACTTTCATTTATTCGGTACAACGACCAATCATACAGCAACACGTGGCTATATATTACAATTTATACGTTAGTGTTTTTCTAGTTCAGTGTACCAAATTACTAAAAAATGAAAGTTGGCGTGGTAATTATAAATCAGGGTTAAAGTTCATGTATTAATTTACAATTAACCTTTAAAAGTATAAAAAGTTTTTATCATTCTCGACGTGAAGATTACTTAACGCAATTGAACCACTTGCTCACAACTTCCGCAAAAAAAGACCTATTTAACAAAAAATAAATAATATACGAATTTTTTGAATAACAAACTTTTAATAGGAGTGGATGAAAAATTATAAAACGCAACTATTGTGCCATGTCATTTATATAACAAACAAATAGTGGGTTAAGCATCTTTTTGCCATCAATACGACAAAAACAAAACGAAAATATCATTTGTCATTTGCTGATTGAGTAGAGAGACCAACTCCATAGCTTTGGAGTAGCAGAAGCTAAAGAAAATTGAAAAAAATGGCAGCAATAACACTTAACAACGGAATCAAAATGCCAATCATCGGACTGGGCGTATGGCGTATGGACGGCAAAGCTATTAGAGATCTCATCATTAACGCCATCCAAATTGGCTACCGCCATTTTGACTGTGCCGGTAATTTCTTCTCTTCTCAGTTCTCTCTGTTTTAATTGATTTACTGTTGCTGTGTGTTTACTATAATTCATAATAGATTATGAAAATGTTTATCGATCTGGTCCGTGATTTTGATGTTGAATTTGTTTATTAGGTGTTTTAAATACTAAAATTTAAGATTCAATTGGAATATTTTTTTTCAAAGAGGATTTAGTTTTGCCTTGTTATAACTATTAGGGGGTATTTGTAATAGTTGTTGCTTGTAAAGAATTTTGTAGAGAGATTTAGTTAGCTGGTTTTTGACAATTTGGTGTTTGTTTGCAGCTGATTACCAGAATGAGAAAGAAGTAGGGGAAGCACTTGCAGAAGCTTTTCAGAGTGGGCTTGTTAAAAGGGAGGATCTTTTTATCACTACTAAGGTTTGTTTGTTTGTTCTTTCGCGTATATCCTCCAGTTCGATGATTCTGATTTTAGGTATTGATATTTTGGTGACAATTGGAAGTTGTTTATTCCCATATATTTGTTTGCAGCTGTGGAATTCAGACCATGGACATGTCATTGAGGCTTGTAAAGATAGTTTAAAGAAGCTTCAGCTTGAGTATCTCGATCTCTACCTTGTTCATTTCCCTGTAGCCACGAAGCATACTGGTGCGTACTCTTTTCATAATAATGTTCTTTCTCTGTAATTTACTCTAGATTTTTCGATTTGTTCTTTGATCCTTAGAAATTATGGCATGCAAGCTGCATATTTTTGTTTGGAAGGCCTTATAATTAAAACGCGAGATATTATAAGGAAATATATGATAGAATGTTATCTGTTTTACTACTAGAGTGATGCACATGATCATTAAGTCCCTTTTTTCTAATTTGCAATAGTTGGTTATCATCTCCGCTGCATAATAATTGCGACAGAGCTAACTTAGTTTCTCGTGATAGACAATAATAGACGTAGAAGCTCATCCGGGAATAATTGTATAGCATTTCGATCTAATTTACAGTTTCCTATAGCATTTCGGGGTACTAGGGAAAAAAAGATCTGTAGCATTGGATGAATTTGTGAAACTCGAAACAGCATTCTCATTTTCTGAAATATTTTATTGTATTTACATGTTCATACAGGAGTGGGTACAACTAGCAGTGCTTTGGATGAAGATGGAGTGCTTGACATTGACACAACCATTTCATTGGAAACTACCTGGCATGCTATGGAAGATTTGGTTTCCATGGGTTTAGTTCGTAGTATTGGAATCAGGTATGAAGTCAGCTCAAAATTTCCTAATTCACCTTTTCGTATATCCTGTAATTGAAAACTTATGCAATGATCATAACGATTCTTCCTGTTGCTTCCAATTGGAAGCAAATAATCTCTTACATTAGTATTGGTTATGGGAATGACATCTTTTTAGCTCTAATATTTTTGATAAAGGTTTCTAATTTAGAAAATTTATGCTCCTTCACTAGAGTAAGTGGACAAATTGCTAAAGCAATATCATGTTCTTTTTCACATACGATCCTCATTAATAAAAATAAAACTATGTTCCTACGGATAGCTAGAGTGTTGTATTCTAAAGTAGGAATGTGGTTCTAAAGGGAAGTTTATTTGCAGCAACTATGACATCTTCCTAACCAGAGATTGCCTAGCATACTCAAAGGTGAAACCTGCTGTGAATCAAATTGAAACACACCCATACTTCCAGCGCGAATCTCTTGTCAAATTTTGTCAAAAGCACGGCATCTGCGTTACAGCGCACACTCCTCTTGGTGGCTCTGTGGCTAATACAGAATGGTTTGGTTCAGTATCATGTCTGGATGACCCTGTTCTTAAAGTAAGCTTATCTTACATCGGTTTTTCTTCTTCTTAAGATTTCTCAGACAATAACTTATTCACATGTATTCCCGTGTCATTGTTTTTTCGTGCAAGGGTTTGGCCGAGAAATACAAAAAAACTGTGGCGCAAGTCGTTCTTCGGTGGGGCATCCAGCGAAACACGGTGATCATTCCCAAATCATCAAAGATTGAGAGACTGAAGGAGAATTTTCAAGTTTTTGAGTTTGAGTTGAGCAAAGAGGACATGGAGCTGATCAAAAGTGTCGACCGGAGCTATCGGACCAACCAACCTGCCAAGTTTTGGGGAATTAATCTATATGCTTAAGCATGTTCGGACAACTCCAATCTTCTTGGAATGTTTCTGCAGAAATTGAGGGGAAAATAGACATTTATTCTCCCTCTTTGCAATGGCTTTAAGCAACCATCTCAACTGTGGAATGATTGACATTATTCACCAAAAAAAGCTAATTCTCTTATGAAAAAAATGTGTTGAATTTCAAGTACTACAACAGCTAATGCCATAACCGTGGTATGATTGGACTAACCGCCGCACCGGATGTCAGTCAGGCACGCCGGGCGAAAGGGCCGGATGTCAGTCAGGCACACTGGGCGAAAGGGGATAACAGCAAGTACTGAATTCAAATCCCAATCTATTTTTTTCTACATCTGAATTTTCAACCTAATATTTCTCTGACTAAAATTAAATTTGTGAATATAATCATATTTTCAACATAATATTATTATTTTTAATATATTTTTCATGATTTGTATTCCTTGTTTGTGCATTTTTAATGAGATTCCCATTAATTATTTACTTCAAATTTACTACTATGACAAATTAAAAGAACCTATTAAATCCCTCTCTTTTCCTTTTCCAAAGTTTTGCTTATCTCACATGTGTATTGTACCTATCCTGAATTATTGGAGTTATGTTCTACTTTGTAAGATAATGTTTGGATTGAGAAATATTAAATGAATAAATTCATAAATTTTGTAAAATTTATACATTTAAATAAATAAATTATTTAACAATACAAAAACCATAAAAATTAATTAAATTTTTAAATTTTTAAATATTTTTTTAAAAGCCATCATTTAGAATCTCACCTCTTAATTAAAAAAGTTTAAATCATTTGTATAAAAATAAATTATTTTCATATTTTATTACTTCAAATTTATTCTTCCATACATGAATTTTAATTATAAAATTTGGACTATGGTCTTCAACTTCAAAACAGAACTCATGTTGAGCTTTCCCTTGACCCGATTCGTGCTAGCCCACCCGTTAAGAAAAAGCAAAGCAGAGAACACGTCGTTTAGCCAAAAACCTAAACATAAAACGACATCTCAAAGAAACAAACATAATCCGACTCGCTTAACGGAGCATCAGTTATAGCCCGTCTATCAACACGCACCAATCCTTAATTTCTCAGTCTCTCTTTTAGTGTTTGTTTCCCAAGAAAATCAAAGCAGGAAAGAAAGCTCTTCTTCACTTCAAATAAAAACAGATCAGTAAGTTCATTAAATTCCTTCTTTGATCTCTTTATGATCTTCTGTATTATCTTTAGCTCAAGAATTTACTGTGACAGTTAAAAAAAATTAAACTTTAACTGTTTAATTTGATGATTACCCATCTGGGTTTTGCTTTTGTAACGTAATTGATGAAAAAAGTTTAACTTTACTTAAATTTAAGTCCTTTAATTTGACTTATGTTACTACTTGTGTTGTGTTAAAGTTGTATGCTTTAAGTTGTTAACTTATCTGGGTTATTTGGTAGCTATTACTAATCTAAAAAAATGTTATTAGAAAAGTTTGAAATATAGTTGAGTTAGGTCAACTTGAGTTGAAATTAGTCTAGATTATCTGCATAAGTTCTGTTTAGGGTTCAAAATGTTTTGCATTGCTGTAGGGATCAATGCTTGGTTTGACTTTACGGGTGTGTCCGATTAGTGCTTATTGGCCATCTACGTAGCACGGACATGGTGAAACGGTGTTATTTAAGGTTTTTTATGTAAAAAATGAAGTTTTGTGTCCGAAACATCAAGTGTCTGACATGTTTCTGAAACAGGACACGTTGATTGAATGAAGCGTCTGTGCTACCTAGTTGGCCATTGAGTGTACAATTTGCTAACTGGGGCAGCTTGGTGTATGTTGATTAAGAATTGCATTTGCAATTTCAAATTAGCTGAATGTTCTTGGCGATGGCCTAATGCCTGCATACTCTTACTCAGTTAATTACTTATGAAACAGATTGTAGGCTTTTGTTTGCAGGACACCTAAACTTAAGAGAGCCGTTTCTAATAGGAAAGCAGTTCTTAGTGATTATTGTAACATTGAACACTTATATGATATTTTCTGTTGTTAATTTTTTTTATTTAAAATGAATTCATATACCTACGCATGTATAAGTTTCGCAAAGTTCATTTAGTTGCAGAGCGTTTTGTGTGATTTAGATTTTGATAAGAAAATTGTTTGATTAAGGCATCTATTCATGTACGTTCTCCATGCCAAACTTCATACCATTTTAATGAAAATAGTTAAATATGACCGATGTGAAATACGGCATTAATATGAAATGTAAAAATACACTGGCTGTGCTGAGAAATAGAATTCATCTATATTTTTGTATAGAAAGGCATGAAAGCTTTCAGGGAGAAACAAAATGTTATCCATGTCTCTTATAATTCCAGTGCCCTATTGAGGTAGAAAGTGGCTCATATTTATGTGGCTATTGTAACCTCAACTCCCATGATGCAGTTGAGGCCTTATAGCTAAGGTTGTTTTTTATTTTTGATAGTTTTGTTTAGTTCTCGAGTTTAATTTCTAAACTATTTTTTTTTTCAGAACATTATTATTAGGTTTGTTGTCTTCTTGCAATCGTTAACAATCTTGATTTCATATTTATGTTTATGAGGCTCCTAAACTTCTTTTGCTTGCTAAGAGATCCAAGCTCTTGTTCGTCTTTTTTCAAAACTGAAGACTGTCTTCTCTTTTCAGAGAAGTTGCTGTCTATGATCTTAAATAATCATCGTTTGAGATTTTCTTCAACCTGATTTCTACTGCATTATCTGTAACTGGATATAAAATGGATGAAAGTGGACAACACCATAATGGGAGATATAATAAGATCGACTATTACAAGGCACCAAATTCTCCGGTGAGAAGCTCTTTTCTGAAACTTTTTGCATTCAGTCACTTTTGTGTCGTGCAATTTTAGAGCAATCTAACCTCGATACTCGCCATATCTGCAGTGGAGCATGGGGCCCTCACATCCAACGAAGGAACACAATAATGCGCTGGTAATGAATAAGAAGATTATGGCCATCCTTGCCGAGAGGGATGCTGCCATTTACGAACGGGACAAAGCATTAGCTGAACAAAGGGAAGCTATTGCTGCACGAGATGAAGCTCTTCAGCAGCGAGAAAAAGCTCTTGCTGAGCGGGATAATGCCTTGATGGAGCGAGACAATGCTCTGGAAGCTATTCAATACCGGGAAAACACTTTGAATTTTCCTTTAGGCAATGGAAATCAACGTGGATCAAAGCGTATTCCGCACCCTGTATACAATTCAAATGATGTGGCCGAAGCTCTTGATGATGCAGGGGAGATGAACATCACTGACGCCTTCCCTATAACAACTGTTTCAGGCGAATATTTCAAGTCGCACCCGACGAAGCGGTTAAAGGATAATAAGTCGATGTCGATGAAGGCAGCTAAGTCACCAAGGAAGGGAATTAGAGTAGGTGAAGATTTGAACGGACAAGGCGCTTCTGAAGGGAAGAAGTTTAAGGTTGAATGGGACGGTCAGGATGGCTTGAACATGGTTAATTTTGACGAGTCTACAATGCCGGTACCCATTTGCTCGTGTACCGGCATTCCTCATCAATGCTACAAATGGGGAAATGGCGGGTGGCAGTCATCCTGTTGCACCACCACCATGTCATCATATCCATTACCGCAGATGCCTAATAAACGCCATGCTCGAGTTGGTGGTCGCAAAATGAGTGGTAGTGTCTTCACAAAATTGCTCAGTCGGTTGGCATCAGAAGGCCACGATCTAGCAGCCCCCCTCGACCTCAAAGACTTCTGGTCCAGACATGGCACAAATCGCTACATCACCATAAAGTAGAGATACTCGAGTCTCTTGTCGTAGATTTAATTAATGTATGGTGTACAATATTTACTGGATTGTCTTGTAGCAAAATGTGGAGCTTCCTGTGCTCGCATTTACGCCTTTGTAGGGATGAAATGCCAGATTTTTACTATTTGCTACTTTCCGGTAGCAATTTTACAGCCAAGGCAACTGCAGCTGTAGAGGCTGCCATGAAAAAAAAAAAGAACGAATGTCATCGCTGTCGCTGAATCTGTGCTTTAGAGTCGATTAACTCAAACTTAACAATTTTAATCAATTCGGGACAATACTTTCTAATTTTAGGTTTGAAGGTCATCGCGGTCTGTGAATATGTTCATTTTGTGCAATTTGGGGGTAATTGACCTATAACTAGAGAATGTCATCCCTCATTGATTAAAATCGCTAAGTGTGACTTAATTAATTACGGCGCTTAAGTACCACGATGATCCTTTGCTTTGAAAAAAATGGTAATTGAAATCTGATCATTTGATCAACCAAGTCCTCGTCTGTTTGTTTAACAAAAGTCTGATAGATGTGATTTTGAAATCGAAAAACCACATTTTCAGTACTTTTGAAATCAAATTAGAAAATTGGTAATGCTTGTTAGCCTTAATTCGGTTTGATTTCATGCTATAAAAAAATGATTTTCTGTTATGTTTGGTTTTAGAAGTAAAACAAATTCATCTCATTTTCAATACAAACTGAACTGATTGGTTTGGTTTTATTCGATTTTAACTTTTTAAAAAATTAATTTTAGTTTATTTGGTTTGAATATGATGTTAAAGTATAAATAATTATTAAACGCAACCGTTATGTCGCATCTTTCTTGCAACAAAATGAGATATTTTGCAATGTTAAGATATTTAAGTAAATAATAATTAAATATTTTAATATGTCAAATATTCATTCGCTTGTTATAAAAGTGACGTGCCACAACTGTCTTTGTAGGCATAGAGGATTCATCAATAATAATAAGAACAAATTACTATGAGACCTCCACATTTGTCATAGTTCACATTTTAATTTTTTCTGTTTCAAAATCAAACGGTATGATTCTTCATTTTTGTTTCAATCAACAATTTAGTCCTTCCGTCCATAACCGAGTTAACGAAACTATATGGTCTCCAACTTTAGTTTCTCTCAACGATTTTGTCCCACTTTTATTTTTGTCAACGATTTTGTCCCTCATGTTTGAAAATTGATATACCCAAATTTTTTGACTCTGTTGACTAACACTAAAAATTGACTGTTGACGGAAATAAAAATAAGGAAACATATCGTTTGATTTTTCAATATAATGGATTAAAGTGTGAATTATGACAAATATGAAGGATTTTATAGTAATTTGCTCTCATGATAATCATCATAATTTGACATGTTATAATACCTAATTTATTGACATGTTTCAATTCCAAATTTGCAATAGCTTGAAACACAAACTAAACATGATGCCCCCATCAATGGTTAAATATAAAAGTGGGTCCTTTTGTTCCTTTTACTTTTTGTATTGGAGATATGTTGGAATATAAGATTTTTCTTATTTTTTCTTGATGTTACATTACAATGGTGCATTTCCCATACCTTGTCTACAACCACACAAGCATCAATTTACTTTTTATTAAGTGATCAGTAAATTTTGTAATTGCAATAATTTTCTTTAAAAAAACATTGATCCATGTTAGTCAGGTAAGTGGCACAAATTAGAGAGTACTCTAATGCAGTATTTTAAAATGGTAGACGAACTGATAAGATTATCGACTTTCGGTTCAACTAGATTAGTAAATTAGTAAATGTGGTTTATCATATAATCGGTTCAACCGTTAGTTCTATTAGGTCAACCACTGGTTCAATCCAATTAGACATAATTTTTGATGTTAAGAGTCTATTATCGAGCAGCCGGCCAGTTCTCGATTTAACCAGTCCAATTCGGTTTGGTAAAGATTCTAGCCATATATCCTAGGTCATGAGTTCAAACTCTAATCTCCGGATAACAATAATCAAGTTGGATCGAGTAACAATTGTTTGATTTATCGATCTTTTATTTTATTTTTTAAATAAAAAATGTGTTTTATATAGTAAAGTGACTTTTCAATATTGATATAGAAGTTATGAAGGTATGGATAAGAGATGATTGATCCTTTTCTTTAAGTGCCACGTTTCATGAAAACACAATATTATGAGTTATTTTGAGGGCCCATTTCTTCTGCTAAACTTTATGAACGTGCATTATATTTAATGTATGGCCAATACTTATCCTCGTCTACATCATTGAAGCCTAACGGGAGTTAGTACGGCCAATTTTTGAACAAAGCTAAGACTAGCTTGGATGTGTATTCGATTCAAATTTAAAATTTAAATTCAATTCATTTTTTTAAAATATATTTTAAAATCAAACCGAGCAGAATTAGTTATTTTAATTGATTTTTTTAGTTCAAAACGAATCAAAGTATATTTGTTTAATTATATATGACTAGATTAGAGTTTTATACGTTTCTGCTTGTAAGCCGCGTGGCTTTGATGATTTCGTTTTTGTTAATGATACGATGACTATATTAAATATTGCTTAATTGAAACTTTAATGTGATAAAATTATTTTTACTAATATATGGTTACTCCTTTTTATACATTTATATATGCTTCAAATTTGAATGTAACAAAATTATTATTTTATTTTTTGCTTTTGCTTTTTGGCGTGATACATATGATAAACCAAATTTATTTTTAAGCCAGAATACTAAAACAAATAAGACAAAATCAGGAGGCTCCTTATGCAATCGCTAGCGAGCCGTGCGTCTGCCCTGATCAGAATTTGTCAGAAATGCAAGTTTTATTTAAAGAAATAGTTGTGATTTTGAACTTTGTCCTAGTTGGTATGAAAAATCATCGATTAAATATGTTGTTTCTTTACGGTTAGCTTCCGAGTAAATTGTTTATATGCCACTTCATGCAATGGATGAAAATAAAAGAGGGAGACTATTACTAAAGTATGATCAGCATCAAAGCTTGATATATAGGCTTAAGTTTATCTTAAACTCCTAATTACATGCACCACACATTAATTTAAGAGATTAAATATATGTACTATAATAATATCATAACTTTAAGTCAGCTTCTAAAAACTATACATACTATGTACAATATAAAAACTATACAAGTTTCAAAAAAAATATAAAAACTATACTACTTCATCTTGAATATAATCTCACATTTAATTTCTGTAACCTTTTGAGTATAGTTGATTTGATTGTTTGGAATTTGGATAGACATTGCTTAAAGATAAATGCCAATCCGTTCATAAGCAATCATGTAGACAACGTATAATTAATAGCATAATATACACGTATTCATCTTTTTTCTTTATACCTTTTTCTTACCTATAAGAGAATAATTTGTTTAATTTGTAAAAGATGGATATTATTCTCTAAAAAAAGAGATGGATATTATATTTTTTTTGAATCGAATTGATAATTTTTTTTAAAATAAATAAATAAATATCATTTTCTATCATTTGAGAAGGGAGATTTTTGTCATTTATATAAAAATTGATCTCATAATTTTAACAGAATGACGTAGCTCATAAGGCTATCCATGAAGGTAACCCTAGCAACACATATGTGATTTGAACAAGCAATGCATGTAGCAAAAATTCAAGTAAACTTTGATGGGTAAATAAAATATGTATCATATAACCTAAAATGCAGCTAACCGATAAAATGTAATAATTTGATTAGATAAACTAAATAACTCATATGAGATAATGTTCATATATGTGTGTAGAACAAGTTGAGATTTTAAATAGGTAATAAAAAGTAATGTACTTACATGTAATGTTGTAATTAATTATGTCTTCTTGTGGTTATCAAGTTTAGAGCCATTGAACGAGAAGGGATGTGCAATGTACAAATAATACAAAGCTTACAGTAATTAAAGGCTTCATGCATCTTTTAACCCCTGAAATCGTATCCAATAACTTATTTGACATTTTATTTTTTCAGTTTAATTAATCTATCTGACAAGTGACATCTAAGCTATTTAACTTCTAATAATGTCATTTTTATAATTATTTGACCTCTTTTGTCCATTTTGAACGAGACGTTTTGGTTACAACCCAAAAAAAACACGTGCACATATGTTTTTAGCTGGTATGTTATATGGTTATGTTATATTTTTGACCTGTATTTTATAGGTTAACCCATTTAATCCTTTTTTTTTGTGATGGGTCGAGTTAGGTGGCTGACCTACTCAACATTTTTTTGCCACCCCACTCTCCATTTCAAAGGTTATTTAACAAACAAAATTTACAAATTAAGACGTTAGATAGATTAAACTGATGGGTACAAGTTTAGAGGTTAAAATATACATTAAGTCAAAATTATAAATCTGGACCAAATATTGTATTTAATTTAAAACTCTGTAATAATGAATTCTTTTTATTAATATATTTTGCCGTTTTTTTTTTGATTTTTTTTTTGAATTTTATGTTAGTTTCTTTGACTTGCCCAATATTACGAGTTAATTGAAGGATGGAGATTATTTTATATTTAAATAAAACTTTTAGATGTTATTTTGCATTCACACATTTATTGAAAAATTGATCAAATGACTATAAACCACAACAAATCAAGCCGTACGACAACCTGCTCTAGCAAGATCATGAATCAAGCTCTTCGTTCAAATTAAATTTTATTTGTTATTATGAGTCTATGACCCTAATGAAATTTCGCAAGATTCATAATTTAATTTGTTTTATTGTGATTAATTTTTTATATTTTTATATTTACTTATTAGATTTTAATTTGAAAAATCATAATAAAAACTTTTATGTAGACCTCATAATTTTATTTTATCACTTTTTAATGTGTTTTATTTAATTTTGATAAAAAAATATAAAAGATTACAAACAAATACATAAATAAATTTATAGCTATAATCAAGGCATAATTGAGGGTATAAAAAGGACATGTGTCATTTATCAAATTTACAAGGCCACTTGTGACAGATTAGTCAATCAGTTGAGTAAGATTTCTTAACGAATGATTCTATTAAGGCTAAATGTTGTAAAAAGGCCAAACCTTTCAAAAAAATTTCACAAAAGTCCTGACCTTTCAATTTTGTCGATTTTGGCCAAAAACTGATTATTTGGTTTCACAAAAGTCCTCACCTTTCAATTTTGTCAATTTTGGCCAAAAATGGATTATTTGACTTCACAAAAGTCCTGACCTTTTAATATTTGACATGCCACATAGGTGCCACATAGGCGCCACATAGGTAAATTGAAATCAAATCGAGAGTTGGCCACAATTGAAACCAAATAATTTATTTTTGGCCAAAATCGACAAAATTGAAAGATCAAGACTTTTGTGAAACTTTTATGAAAGATTTGGCCTTTTTACAACATTTGGTCTTCTATTAACCCAGACGTAGATGAGTTGTTAAAGCCTCTTCTAACTTAAATGAGGTCACGGGTTCGAATCGTATTTATATATACAGCCGTTTAAAATTTAGAGTCAGAATTTTGCCTTCCGCAAGGGACCTACCCGGCTCGAGTGGAGATTAATTTGAATATAGAAGGTTTAAAGGTGTTGTTTCATAGTTGGAATCCGTTTCAGGACACCTCATGATCAGATAAAAAAAAGAATGATTCTACGGATAGTTATAAGTATAAATTTCAAGTTCATTTGAACTTGTAAAGTCAAATATATTAAATCCACACCATTTATTATAAATCGATATTATAGATAAAAAAATATAATTTTAATTAAATTAATATACACCGTTTATTTTATAAAGAATGGTGTAAATCGTAAATATGGCTCCCTCAACCAAACCATATATTTTTTGTTCGAATCCTAGTTTCATACTATTTATTTTTTATTTTAATAATTTTTATAACAAATATAATAAGAATTAGTTATAAAATAATTACAACTTTAACATGTTTTGAAATTATAAAGCATATTTTAAATACTAATAAAGGCAAACACGAATTATCAGTTTTATAATTCAGAATATATAATAAATTTCTTGAAAAAAAATGTAATAATATAAATGTCTGATTATAAAATATTGTGGCATTTACATCTGAATTATAAAATAATAATAATAATTTGTATCGGACATATAACAACGACATACATTATAAATATTTCATTTTTTTTTGACAATTGCGAGGGGAGCGTTTGTAGAAGAAAATGAACGTACAATCCGACAGTTTGCTACCAATATTTATATTATTTGAATTATAGTTTAATAATATAAAAATCTATTTTTTTAGTATTTGTAAAAGGCTTAAAATATACCATAAATAGAAATGGTTGAAAACAAATAAAAGAAGTTGTTTTTTTGTGGATTCAATAATTTGGAGTGTGGGATTAAATTTCTCCAAATAAGGAATGATTAGTGAAATTGAGAGTGACTAGAAAGAGCGTGAGATTAAGAAAAAAATTACCAAATAAATACGAAAGAAATCAAAATTTATTCCTAAATAAGCTGCGGAGACAAAGGAAAGAAAAGAGGGAAATGAAGTCGGAATGAAATTCAAATTCGTCCGAAATTCACATCTTCCGAAATTAAAAATATTAAACAAACACAAATTTTCTTTATTAAATTCACGCGTTTCTCTCCGTCATGAAATCCGTGTCGTAGTCTTCGTCTTTCTCATTATTATTTTTCCTTTTATTTCATTTTTAAAAAAGTAGTATAAAAATTAATATACTCAAAATAATAGGCAAAACTTAAATACCTATACTATTACACTTTTCCCAACTGACTCCATATACTTTTATTATTGGCTCAATTACTTTTATAATCATGGATTTTAGCGCGGTTTGCTATATAATACGAACTCTATATTTTTCAACGTCAAACACCACCTTTTATGTTTTTACAATTTCAAACATCTGAGCAGTTTTCGTTGAAAATTGTTGATGTGAACACTAGAACAGTGTATATTCCAGTGTCAATAATATCATTTTTAATAAAAAATTACTCAGTGTTGTGAATTGCTAAAAATGATAGTTCATATTTAGAATTGTGCAATTAAAAATTTGTGTTAAAATTCAAAACACGCTAAATTTTGTGATTTTTAAAACAATTAAGCTTTTAATTATTAAATTTAAGTTTTATAATATGAATATATTTCACACACATTTAGTGAGATTGATATATTATAGTATTTTTTAAACTGGATCCTATTTTTATTTTAGTTAAAAGTAATCCGCAATAATTTTTTAGCCGACTTGACATTGCTATTATTTTTGTGATAAAAGGTTTTAATGTGTATAAATTAATGAAGTAGCCCGATTCAAATAAAATACAAATATACAAGGACTCAAATGTATATTTTACCAAAAAAAAGATACACACACTTCAATTTTTAATGTTAAACTTTAATTCTAGATTGATGTATAGATATTCTAGATCAAAGTGAAATTCTAGAGCGAGAAAAACAAAGTTACAAGCAAACAGTAGTAAAAAATAAAAAATTTAGAGAGAGAAACCGCCTGCTCTGCTCTGCTTTGATTTGATTTGCTTTCAATTTTTATTTATTCCTCTGCCATTTCACTCACCATAGCCAACAAAAGAAGCTTAATTTCGGAGAAATTACTGAAATGCCGGTGCTTGCTCACAAAGGTAGCTCCTTAATCAATAATCAGTAAGAAAATTTACTACTAATAGTTCCATTATTACTCATGCTGGTGTTTTTAATTTTTGTTTTTGCAGATTTTAGGGTTTTGTTTTAGTTCATTGATTGTGATTTAGTGTAAATTGAACTGGGTTGATCTTAAATTTGAATTTTGGGAGTGTTTTTTTAAGGGTTTTGAAAAAAAATGGGGGACACTGAACAAGCTAATAGTGAAATGATGCAGAGGCTTCATTCATCATTTGGAACAACACATTCTTCTAAATATCAGCAGCCTTTTTCATCTTTGAATCAGCTTGAAATACCTCAATTGAATCAAACCCAAATGAGAGCTAGGCATTTTGCTCAATTTGCACACAATTTTAACACTAGTAATACTAGTTTGGCTGATACTAATAACAAAAGAGTAGGGATTCCACCTTCTCATCCCAATCAGATCCCCCCCATTTCGCCATATTCTCAGATCCCGGTGTCTCGGCCGGGGAATCAGCAATTGGGTTCTCCGAATTTCGCCTCGGGACCGAGCCATTCGCGATCTTTGTCGCAGCCATCGTCGTTTTTTTCACTTGATTCGCTGCCGCCTTTGAGCTCGGCCTCTTTTCGTGACTCGTCGTCAAATTCTGATCCTGTGTCGACTGATGTGTCGATGGAAGAGAGGGATGGGAATTCTCATTCGTTGTTACCGCCTTCCCCATTTAGTAGGGTTAATGGTGTGAGAGTTGGCGAGAGCTTGCCTCCGAGAAAAGCGCATAGGAGGTCTAATAGTGATATTCCATTTGGGTTTTCTAATGTGATGCAATCTTCGCCACCGCTTGTTCCGCTGAGGTCTTCGGGTGTTTTAGAGCGGTCAGTGTCTGCAAAAGAAAATGTAACTGTGGCTAAGCCGGCTCAGTTGGTGAAAAAGGAATGGGAGAGAGGTAACGATGGGAATGCGGAGGGTATGGGTGAAAGGAAATCTGAAGGTGAAGTTGTGGATGATTTGTTTTCTGCGTATATGAATTTGGATAATATTGATGCGTTGAACTCGTCTGGAACTGATGATAGGAATGGTAATGAGAATCGCGAGGACTTAGATAGCAGAGCTAGCGGGACGAAGACCAATAATAGCAGTGATAATGAGGCAGAAAGCAGTGTTAATGAGAGTGGGAGTAGCTCGTTGAGGGCAGGATCTTCGACAGAGAAGAGAGAGGGGATCAAACGAAATGCTGCAGGGGATATTGCTCCAACTGGCAGACACTACAGAAGTGTTTCAATGGATAGTTTTATGGGCAAATTGAACTTTGGTGACGAGTCTCCGAAACTGCCACCTTCGCCTGGTAACCGCCCAGGTCAACTATCACCTACCAATTCAATTGATGGGAATGCCTTTAGTTTGGAGTTTGGAAATGGCGAGTTTAGTGGTGCTGAGCTGAAAAAAATTATGGCTAATGAGAAACTTGCTGAAATTGCATTATCTGATCCAAAGCGCGCAAAAAGGTATCATTTTGTTCTGCTTTAGTGTTTGAATAATTATTTAGATGACTTATCTAATGGCCTTTCGTTGATTTTTAGGATTTTAGCAAATCGTCAATCAGCTGCCCGTTCTAAAGAAAGGAAGATGAGATATATTTCAGAATTGGAACACAAGGTTCAGACTCTGCAGACTGAAGCGACCACATTGTCTGCTCAGCTGACTCTTCTTCAGGTAGCAATTTGGAATGCTTTGGTCTTGTTTCCTATACATCCTACTTTTTATCTTCTAAGTCACTGATTATTTCTTTCTTTGCTCAGAGAGATTCTGTTGGGCTTACAAGCCAGAATAATGAACTGAAGTTCCGGCTACAAGCCATGGAACAACAGGCACAACTCCGAGATGGTACACTTTTTTTCTTGATCCATCTTTACTTCAATATCTACCATTTTACTTTTTACACGTGTATATTTTTCTTATCTGCATATCTACGACTTCTCATGTTAACCCGATATCTTGAAAATGTAACTTAAAAAGTAAAAATTCCGAACTTCAGAATGTCTCAGAAATCAGAGTTATGTACTTCAACATCTTGAACTAGTGCTTATTTGGTACCCCTTTTGGTCCATATCTAACTTCTTTTCTGCAATTTTTTCTAGCCATGAAGCCATTTACCATTCACAGTATTTTAGAAGGTTTCTTTGATTGATCTGACTGTAATACAATTATTTGTGAAGTATTTATGGAATGATAGTGGCATGCTACTTTAACTCTCTATCTCTCAGATTCCACATAGTACTCAAAACACCTAAACTTCTTCTGACATCATTAATTTTTTTTTTCTAAGATTACATTTTCGCAACCAAGTAATGCATTCAGTGAGTTAGTGCTGTAAATATGCAACAGCAGTAATCCTCTTTTACAATATTGTTAAGTTATTAGTTAGACCATTAACTTGTAAGTTGGTTGTTGAGTAAACCGGTGCATAGTATTTTATTATGAATTCTTATTCAATGCTATTCTTTTGCTTGCGAGAACTGTGTGCGGACATTTCTATGCTTATCTGTGTTGATTTTTTTACAGCTTTGAATGAAGCATTGACCGGTGAGGTCCGGAGGTTGAAGGTCGCCACTGCAGAGCTTAGCGGGGATTCTGACCCAACAAACGGTATGGTTCAGCAGCTGTCCATCAACCCTCAGATGTTTCAGCGGCAGCAACCACAACCCTCTCGGGTCAACATTCATCAGTTGCAGCAGCAACAGCCACAGTCTCAACAAGAAGGGAATACAGCCTCGAATTCGGAATCCAATCAATAGTTTGTGAATGATGAGATTATTGCTTATCAAAATAGGTCCTTTGAATTTGTTTCCTCAGTAAATTCATTCATTAGTTATTCAACTCCAACAAAAGCCCCCAAGGCGTGGTTGTTATGAGTTCAACCTGCATTGCGTTTCCAACTCGGAACGATATTTAAAGTGATATACAAGCCTTTATACATATTTATGATCATAGTATTTGTTAATATCTGGTAGATATATATATATATGACTTATAATCTTAAGATTGATGGTTTGTTGTGATTTTGAATGGTTGAACATAAGCTTTACTTTGTCTTTTATTTTTTCTCAGTGATTGGTTAATCTTGTATTCTCATTGTTTATCATCTACGTGCAGCTTGCCTTGGCAACAAGTTTGGTATATACTATAACTTTTTGGACTTTTTTTTTATAATTTTGAATATTTCAAATCTAATTAGTAAACTAAATTAAAGTGATATATTTTAGTTGGGTTTGATCTTATTTTCTGAAATCAATCTATTTTGTTGTTTGCTAGATACGTATAAAAAACTAGAGCTAGTAATTCGTATTACCATGTAATGATTAGCTCAAGCATGACATGTTTAACGAGTTACACAAATCGAACTGTTTATTCCATTTACTAAGAAAATTACAATATATCGTCATATACAAAAATATTATTTGACCTATTCTTTTATAAAAATGTGTTTAACATGTTTATTAATAATATACTAATATATTTTCTGAAATGACACATTATGTGTGACAGTTACAAAAAAATGTGATTCTAATTTATTTTTCATTTTTTGAATGTAAATTGTAACGATATTTTTGAAAAATTTAAAATGTCGTATGATGCTGGATTATTTGGAGGGCAAATTCTCAATTAGCATGTGGCATATCCGTAATTTAGAAAACGGTATAATCTTGCGTCGTTTTATTAACCACCCAGTAAGTAAGCAGTCACCACTCACCAGTTATCACTTGTCACCTTTTACAATCAAAACCCTAATAAACCCCATAACGAACTAAAAAAACAGTAAACTGAGTTACTGAAGGAACTCGCTAACCATGACCGAGTCAGCTACTGAACTCGCTGACGTTAGCAATAACGGAACTTACCAAACGCCGGAACAGCTAGTCGCCAAATCAATAGCTCCGGTGAAAAAAGAATTCCTCCGTCCTCGTCCCTCTGCTAGAACCGACCAAAACGATACCGTTTCCGATACTAAAAGCGCCGTCGCCAAAGAGAAGAAATCCAAACGACAACTCAAACGCGAACGCCTACAGGAGAAGAAATCAGGACTCCATCTCTGTCCTCAAGTAGCTAAAACTGAAGACGTTAGTTCGTGTCGTTATGGTGATAAGTGTCGTCTTAGCCATGACCTAGAAGCTTATAATGCTCAGGTATATACATTAATTTGTATTAATTTTATTTAGTTTTAGTTTTTTAATTATTAATTTTTTGATTGGTTATAGATTATGATTAATTGATTATGCAGAAACCTGATGATTTGGAAGGACAATGTCCGTTTAAGAATGGCGAAGGAGAGTGGTGTCCTTATGGATTGGCTTGTAGATTTTACGGTACGCATGATGTTAAGGGAGGTAATACTACTGATACTGTGAATAACTCGCGAGATAGAAATTCGGAGATGAATGTATTTAATAAGGATGTGCAGAAGCTTTTGTGGAAGAATAAAATGAAGTTTCCTAAAGCTGATGCTGTACTTAAGTCTCTTGGCCTCCTGGTAATAGAATTTTTATAGCATTTAGTTGTAACTTAGATTCTGTTATGGCTATGCTGATGTTGCGTCGTTGTTAGTGATTTTGTATGGCTGATTTTTGTTGCATTGGTTTTGTTTACGAATTTTGATTAGGGACCTAACAGTTTCAAAAAGAAGGGTGACGATGAGGATGTTGATAAGGCTTGTGAGAATGATTCTCATGCTACTAATGAGAATGGTTGTGATGGTGAAGTTGCCACTGATTCTCACGCTACTAATGGGAATGGTTGCGATGGTGAAGTGGTCATTGATGCGGCTAATAAATTGGATTGCACTTCAGAAATGTCAACCGAGGATAATACAGATGGGACAACGACTGATGAAAACAGACCCGTGAAAAAAGCGAAGTCATATGTTGAAGAGAAGTGTTGCTCTGGAGAAGATGCTAATGGTCATTTAGCTTTTTAATCTATTTTATACTTTTGTTTCTGCTAGTGCATTTTATTGATGCCGTGCATTTGATTCACTATAGGTACAAGTATTCCTGATAAAGACCTGGAAGCTGGTTGTCCAGAAACTGAATCAAAAGCTATAGCTGATGATACGCTGACAGAAAGAGACGAATGTTTAAAAACACATCCACGAGAAAAAAAGCTTATTGACTTCAGAGGAAAGCTGTATCTTGCACCCTTGACCACTGTTGGAAATCTTCCCTTCCGAAGGGTTTGCAAAGTATTAGGAGCCGATATAACTTGTGGTGAAATGGCAATGTGCACAAATCTTTTGCAGGTCAGTGTTTTCTGCAAATTATCTCATTCTATTGATTTTAGTTGTCATGACATGGTATACTAGATTTGTCTTAGTGATTCAGATTCTGAGGCTGAAGAGTTATTATACAATCTAATTCTTAAAAGTCTGAAGATTAGCTAGTATTACTAAATTTATTCGTTATTTTGGGAATATTTCCATGTGATTATTTTTCTCTATTGCACATTCCATGGGACACTTCTGAATAACAATTTTCTCATGAGGTCAGGGTCAAGCTTCAGAATGGGCACTGCTAAGGCGCCATTCGTCCGAAGATCTGTTTGGTGTTCAAATATGTGGGGCATATAGTGATACTGTGGCACGCACAGTTGAGCTTATAGATCAGGAATGCACAGTTGACTTCATTGACATAAATATGGGTTGTCCAATTGATATTGTTGTCACCAAGGGTGCTGGGTCAGCTCTTCTTAACAAACCAATGCGGATGAAAAGTATTGTAAATTCTTCCAGTAGTATAGTGGATACGCCTATTACTGTCAAGGTAGTAATTTATAACCGTGCATCACTTTGTAGTTTACCATGCTCTCGAATGTCAAGTACTTTATACTTTTGTGTTTCTATTTTAAAGCTTGATATTACTTCCATCATATGTTTTACTGCTTGTGTTTCTGTTCTATTTTTTTTTCCCTTCTTTTTATGCTTGGTTTAAATCGTTTCTTCTGTGTTTTATTGCTCTAGGTACGAACAGGATTCCTTGAAGGGAGAAATCGTATTCATTCCTTAATTGCTGATATTGGCAGCTGGGGAGCCAATGCTGTCACAATTCATGGTAGATCACGTCAGCAACGTTATAGTAAGCTTGCTGATTGGGACTACATTAACCAGTGTGCCAGACAGGCCCCAGAATCTTTTCAAGTACTAGGAAATGGCGATATCTTTTCATATACAGACTGGAATAAGCAAAAGTCTGACTGCCCTGAGCTTTCTACATGCATGATAGCTAGAGGAGCATTAATCAAGGTTAGTATTTTTAACATTGAACTGTCCCGCTGCTATTTTATAAAGTTGGTCAATTTTCTTGCATGCCGCAGAACTGTGTGCTTGTTTTCTCAACGGGGAACTTTAAATTCCTATGAATAACATGAATTGGATTTTCCAGCCTTGGATATTTACTGAAATCAAGGAACAGAGACATTGGGACATCAGGTCTGGAGAACGATTGGATATTTTGAAAGAATATGTTCAGTTTGGCTTTGAACATTGGGGTTCTGATACAAAAGGTATTAATCGTTTACATGAAATATAACAAATTCTCTTTTATTTTCTCTGTTTAACTGGGCGTGAAGGTACAATGTTGGTCTTGTTTATATTTTGGCCTGAATACATGAGAAAAATAAAAGTGGGAAGGCATATGATGCATTATCCACTGTAGTGTGGCGCAAACAAGATTGTGTTGCGCCTTAAGTAACCTTTATGCTTGGAGCTAATGATGATATAGCTAGTTGGACTTGAGGGACAAATAAACTGATGTAATTCTTTGCTTATTGCAATTTTCAGGAGTGGAGGCAATTAGGCATTTCTTGTTGGAATGGCTTAGCTACACATGTAGGTACATACCTGTTGGTCTTTTGGACGTCATTCCACAAAAGATTAACTGGCGTTCACCATCCTACTATGGTCGTGACGACCTTGAAACACTTATGGCTTCTGATTCTGCTGCTGACTGGGTATGTGATTGATTGCCTTGTAGATTGTTGATAAACACTTACCATAAACCTACGAGCTAATAAATTCTCATTACTTCTTTTTCCTTTTTGCAGATTCGAATATCTGAAATGTTGCTTGGTAAAGTTCCAGACGGCTTTACGTTCTCACCAAAGCACAAGTCCAACGCGTATGACCGAGCAGAAAATGGCTAATTGGAGCTACTTGCATATTGTCATGAAATAGCTCTGCAATACTGTTTCTCCAGGCCTTTTGGTGCACTTAGTCCCAAGATTTTAATGAAGTGGGAATGAGAACGAGGGCATTACCCATTTTTTGGGGGGTTCATGATGAGCACAATGATGGTTATAATGCCACATTAGCGGAATCTACAACCAATTTGGCTACCTGCATGGATTAAGTTTTGTATTTATTTCTTTATCATGCCAAAACACTGTATTTTAAATAATTTAAGAATTATAATAATACTGAATGCGGAAACTCAAATTTGGGTTTTTCAGTGATAAAATATAACGAGTTGATGATTTTAGACGTGGTTTACCAAAGAAACAGGAAATATAAATCATATAAAATTTGTAGGGTGGCTCTATTTTCAGAGCAAGAATTGATAGGGACATAGAAAATCTTCATATTTTTAAAAAATTATCCTTCTTTTGTAAATAAAAGAGAGATGGATTCATCATAAATAAGGGTGAATTTGTCATAACAAAAGATTTGCTCTGAAAATAGCACCACCCAAATTTGTATGCAAGTGACAATTTTTCAGTTCCTGCGACTGGATCATTTAAAACCTTGGCATCTTAACATTGCATATTTGATTAAAAGTTTCTCTTTATCAGGTTGACTGACCGATTTTAATTTATTTTAAATATTCTTCTTTGGAATGTTGACTGTTCTTACTATTAAATATGATGTTAGGTAAACGGATTGAAGTAGAAAATGAACCGATCTCTTTTATCGTCGTGCAGGATTGGAGTGGGGAACAAATCAGCTACACATGAAGGCCTTAAAAACACTTGGTGATTAATTTAAAGTCTCTGGTCAATTGATGCAAAAATAAGATGATTGCAATTGAGTAGAAGAAATCAGAACAAAACCCAGAAAGAACATCATAACTACAATTGCATTTACATAATCCTATGAATAATAGTAGAGACTTCTAATTATTTGAAAGCAGCTTCTTTTGATAATATTGAAAAATAAATTTTGCTGACAGCCGTTACACTTCTTTAGTATAAATTTGAATCCTATCGCTATAAGTGAAGCAGCATTTTTTCCTGCATATAAATCGTAAAATAAATAAAAAATAATATGCTTATAGCAAAATTTATGAATCCTTAAAAATTGGCAAGCCATATCACTTATGGTTTAAATCTAGCAAAATGTAAACACCTACTGTTCTGGTTTCGGAGCCTCAATAAATCCAAGGAACATAATAAAAGTTATATTAATATTCATTGAAAACGTCTGCATACCCTCGTTACTTCTGCGTATAAAACCTTTCAATTCGGCGAATAGGAGAAAACATAAAGTACACATCAGGAAAACGATGACAGCTTCTGCGCTCCACTAACTTTCTCCAGATTCTGACTTCCGGGTCCTTGAACCCAACCCCCATCAAGAGACTCAATACTTCCGTACAACCCATCATCCATAAAGTCACCGACCTTTTTCACTTTAAGTTCCGTCGGCTCAACGGGGTATTTCCCAGAGAAGCAAGCATAGCAAAAATTTGGGGACTCATTCCCTAACAAATGCTTCAAGCTATTCAATGGAAGAAAGGCGAGCGAATCACAACCAATAAACTCCCTAATTTCCTCCACATTCATTCTATTAGATATCAATTCCTCAGAACTTGGTGTGTCAACTCCGTAGTAACAAGATGCGATAATTGGAGGACTGGCAATCCTCATATGAACTTCCTTAGCTCCGGCCTCCTTGAGCATCCTAACAATTTTTGACGATGTAGTTCCTCTCACGATTGAGTCATCAACAACGACAACTCTTTTCCCTTCCAACACCCCTCTCACCGGGGATAACTTAAGCTTAACACCGAAATCTCTAATTTTCTGAGATGGCTCGATAAAAGTCCGACCTACATAGTGTGACCTGATCAATCCCTGCTGAAACGGCACACCTGCCTTGGCTGCATAACCAAGTGCAGCCACCACCCCCGAATCCGGGACAGCAATCACAACATCACAATCAACAGGAGCCTCAGTAGCAAGTATTTCCCCGAAAAGATGCCTTGATTCATAAACAGACCGACCAAACACAATTGAATTAGGCAAAGAAAAGTAAATATGCTCGAATATGCATTGCTTCGGTTCCGGATGGGGCATTAAACAAAGCGATTGAACCCCGTCTTTGTCCACAATCAAAACCTCACCAGGACTAACCTCTCTCTCATACGTCGCCTCAATCAAATCAAGAGCGCAAGTCTCGGAAGCAAACACAACAGCACCATTACTCCTCCTACCCATAACCAAAGGCCGAAACCCATAAGGGTCTCTCACCGCAACCAATTTATCCTCGGTAACAAACACCATCGAATAAGCGCCGACTAACTTCTCACAAGCATCAACAATCCTAAGAAGAAAAGGTCTAGCTTTCGAAGTAGCAATCAAATGCAAAACAACCTCAGTATCCGAACTAGTATTAAAAATCGAACCGTTATCCTCAAGCATAGCTCTCAACTTCTGATAATTAACTAAATTCCCATTATGAGCAACACCAACAGACCCAAACCTATACCCAGCAACAAAAGGCTGAACATTTTTAAGCATAGAAGACCCAGCAGTAGAGTATCTAACATGACCAATAGCTAAATCTCCAGGTAACTGATCAAGTTTAGACTCATTAAAAACCTCAGAAACTAACCCAACACCAGTAACAGATTGCAAAACATTATTATTATTAACAGCAACAATACCAGCGCCTTCTTGGCCGCGGTGCTGTAAAGCATGGAGAGCCAAATAACAGAGCCGGGCGGCTTCCGAGTCGCCGTAAATACCCACCACACCACACTCTTCACGGGGTTTATCGTCATCATCAGCTTCGTATTCTACAAAAACATCATCTGGGTACTTTTTATTGGCCGAGATAACGTCGGAGATGGGGTTTTTAGAGGCGAAAACGAGGTGGGATTTGTGGGTGCGGGAGATATTTGAAGAGAAAATTGAGGGTTTTGGGAGGGTTTTTGGGAGGAGGGTTTTGTGGGGTTTCTGAGAGTTTGATAGCGGTGGTTTTGAGAGAGGGGAGAGATTTGAGGCTGTGGCCGCCATGGGAGGGCTGAGAAAAGGTTGGGGAAGAAGAAGGGCTGCGAAAGAGACAGTAAATTGAAGGAATCTAATAAGAAAATTTGAAAGAGAGAAGGGGTTTGGTTCTAGGTTTTTAGAGAATCTTTAAGTATAAGATATTTGAAAAGAAATAAAAGTTCTGTTTTTTTCTCTCAAATCTTTGTTAAATTCTTAATTGGAGGTAAAACTTTGTCCTCTTTTTATAATTTTTTTAATGGAGTAGTGGTAGAATATCGCACGACTGACTTTACTAATTAAGAATATTTTTGTGAAAAAGTATGATTGTTTTATCCAGAACAAGAAAGATAAAATATTTCTTAAAAAAATATAACTAGTAAAAAAATTAAATACAAATTAAAAAGTGTGTTGTATAATTACAATATAAATATTAAATTTTGACAATATTAGCCATATGTTAATTATTATTTTACAATCCAAACGGATAATTTTTGATTAATAAATAACTGATGTAAACACCAAAATTTACATTATATTAATATCTATATCAATATACTTTTATTATAAATTATAAAATACCTGATATTATAAAAAAAATAGTTCATATCCGACATGATCGAAAATCAAAATTCATATAAATAACCGTAAATGAAATTGCAGTGTTGCATTTATTATCCAAACTAATACACATTTATATTTTTTTTTTAGAAAGTACACATTTATAATTAAGTAATGTAAATTTTACATATTTTAATTTTTAAATTAAACACTTCATTTTTACATACACAAACTTATGGCTCAAACTCTAGATTCAATACGCTATAGCATTACATTTCTCCCCTCCTAACTTAATACTATGTTATTTTATTATTCTCATCGTTTTAAATTATACATTACTTTTTATATTTGGTAAATAATTTCAATTTGTATCGCGTATTTATAATTGGATAGTCTGTTTGGTGGTTAAAAAGCCCCTTATCGATGACTGTTTTTGCATAATTTATCATTTCAATCTGGAATGGCCCACTCGCCTTTGTCGAGGAGTCATTTATATTCGTCATTATATTAATTATATTAATATAATAAAGATTAACCTTTAATGAAAAAAATAATAACTTAACTACGAAGGTGTCAAAATTGAGAATGTATACTTAAGAAAAAGATAAGCAAGCATGTATAATGATTAGAGCATATAAACATAGTCAAACCGGAATTTGATAGTTAGTTAGTCAAAAATTAGAGAATATTAAATATATATAGAGCATAGATGAGGCGGTCGGGCCGTTCCCCATACGTTTGACTAACTATCTATCCCAAGCGCGGAGAAGGCGCGTGCTCTTCAAAGGACCCATGGATCACAACAAGAAGCTGGACTTCCTGTTCGGTAGATTATGGCCTTGATTGGCATTAGCTTATTCTAATTTTGTTAGTCTAAATAAGAAAATAGATCTCACTTTTATTTTCTCATTGTGGTACAAAATTTATTATTTTTATCGTTATTAGTTTAGTTTGATTATAAATTTTAAAATAAAAATAGAATTTATTTAGAATAAATTAGTTTTTAAATATATACAAAAACTCTTCAAAGATATTTTGTGATATTTATTTTTGAAAAATTAAACGATTCCTTCGAGTAGTAGGACCAATTGCAATTGGGTAGTTATTTTATGTGAAATTGAAAGTGAGTCTTAAATTTGTAAGAGCCAAGGGAAGTGGCTAACAAATGTAAGGACAATGAAAAAGATACTATATCTTAGTGTTATTTTCAATCTTTTGTTTTATGATATTTTATTATAGTAATAATTAAATAAAACATTTCAAATTTTAATTATATATCTCTGTAAATGTTTTTCGAGTTGATGTCACAAAAATTAACTATCTTTATATGTTTTTCAATTTAATCACGTTTTTTAAAATTTGTTATACAAATACATCAACTTTCATTTTTTTCTTCTAAATACATACACGATGTTGACGTGACATTCATTTATTAGTGAAAAATAACCTACACCTCATCAAATTACATTAATAAATGAGTACCAACTCAATATTGTGTATGAAATTGGAAAAAATTAAAAATTTGTGTATATTTATGATAAATTTTAAAAGACGTGATTAAATTAAAAAAAAACGTGTAAAATTAGTGAAATTTTAAAATATTACCCCATGTTTCTCAAGTTAGAGAACGGATGCTGTGTTTTTATAGAAAATACAAGGGTGATAATGGATATTTATTAGGAAAAAAAACAAAAATATAGAAAGTGCTGTACGACGACGTTTGGCATGATCAAATTCAAATCAGATACACAATCACATGATCTGCTAGAGTCGGGTGTACTGAAACATAGCCATCATATATAATGCTTAAAAAAATATTCAGTCGAAGCTGAGTCCAAAATCAACAAGAACGAAAATTAAAGCTTTTGAAAGGTCTGATCGGAAACCCTAATTTTCTTCTTCCGCCTCCTCGACAGCAACCGGAAAATGACGCCGCCACCTGGACTATACTCCGGCACCAGCACCTTAGCGTTGGTAATTTTTCTGATCGATTGCTTAAATTTTTAAAAAAATCGATCTAAATTAGATTTCTGCAATTGACACTGTTTTTTTAATGTTTGAAATTGTGTAGGTGGCTCGTGCGTCAGCCTTCTCTTTTGGTCTTGTTTATGGTAGCATGAAGCTCAAGTATCTCAAGGTATACATACTACAGTCATAGTCTCATAGACGCATTATAATTTGCTTGATTCAATTTTAATTTTATTGATTTTTTAAAGTCAAGTTTATTGAATTGCTGCTGTCTCTTTAAAATGCCATACATTTCTTGATTTGATTTTGAGTGGCTAGCTGATTTGATGAATTTGATTTGATTTAATAGTAATAGCAAGCAATGTATCAACTTATCTAGTTCCAAGTTCCAACTGCCAATTAACTGTTGGATTCGTAATTTTATAGATGATTAAGGTAGGGAGAGACACATTGTTATAGTGTTTTTTTTCTTTTTTCGAAAGTGTAGAAATGTTTAGTTTATAGTAAGATCCTTGCTGAAACAAGCAAAATTGAAAGAAAAAAAAATCTTCTATATAATGCATTAGCAAGAATGATGCCGATGGCAAGCCCATTCTCAACTAATCTAGTTCCAGCTGTCAATTAACTGTTGGATTTGTAATGACATAGATGATAAAAGTGGGGCGGGATACATTGCTATATCATTTTTTTTTTCTTTTTAGGGAAGAAATGTTTAGTTCATAGTAAGGTTCTTGCTGAAATAAGCAAAATAAAAAAGAAATGAGTTTTGCAAGGATTCATTTCTTGTATATATTGCAATTGCAAGAATGCCGATGCCCTATGGAAAAGGAGCATCTTGACCTGAGAAGAAAATATAGTCCTGTGTGTGTGTGTGTTTTGTTGGCGTTTTGCTTTGTGCTTATATACTTTATCAGCTTCTTTTCTCTGTTTGTTGGTGTGGGCTTTGCTTATTAACTTGTTTATCTTCTGTCTTTTTAACTTTCTGTATATATCTATGTATATATGGATGGTAGAAAGTAGAAATGCCTAGTGTTTAGGGCACTTCAGAGCAAATTCTTTTTTATTTTTCATTCTCAATTAATCATGCATTTCTTTGTTACTTATTCTGTTATTATGTTAATTAAACCATCATTTGCTTTAATAATCCTTCTTTTTGTTTGACAAAACCACAATACTTTGCTCACACTCACTTTGATAAAGAACATCTATGAACTTCATATGTAAATTGAATGCTTATTTGAAGTATTTTTTTGTTGGTTCAATTACAGGGTAAAGTAAAATCGCAAAAGAAAGCTGAAGAAAAGGCCGCTCATCACTAAGATATAAGCTTTGTTGAGTTAGATGACTTGATTTTTGATGGCATGGAATAATGCATAGCAATGGCAATGTAGCCAGATTTTCATTTTAATGCAAAGCCTTGTTCAGCCTTGGCGCCCTGATTATGTATTTTTGTTGCTGTTTTTTTAGTGAAGGCTATTGAGTATTGAATCAGTCTGTTAAGCACACTCGCTCTGCGGGCGCCACTACAAAACATCTTTATTTTGCATTGCTTAACTGACTTTAACAATGCTTAAACGCTGAAAGATTGAATCTTCCGTTGATTGATATAAGACTCCTTTGTGAGTTTAGTTCTTCCATCTCCATTTTTTATATGCATAACAAATTGTTTGGTTGATCTTATAGTTGACCTATTGGTATCACTTGTTGAAATCCTACTTTTACATGCATATTCCATTACCCCGTGTAATTTCTCCATTCTTTTATCCTTTTCTTGTCATTGTTTGAATTAGTCTAATCTACAGTCGTTTAATCTATGTTTTCCGAATGATTTTCAATAAGAGTACCCGACTGGAAATCAATAAGAGTACCCGACTGGTTTCATGGCATAAGGTTTCTGGACCTCAAGTTTCAGCTATGCCGAATGATTTTCAATATATTCTTGGTTTTATATGCTGACCGTTATGTCAATTTAACCAATCAATCAACCAGTTCAGTTTGGTTCCAAAATTACTGGTTCATAATGTACTTGTCCATCTCCATACATGATGAAGTCACCATTCATTTGTTATCTTTTCCTTTTCAAACATCTTCTTCCACAAAATTTGGAAGGCAAAATTCAAAATTTGGTTGGCTTATTTCCTCTGTTCAATAGCAATATTTAAAGTTGATAACAGGAAGATCCGAAGATGGTTGGCTTCCACTGAAAAACATATACATATAGTAATTCAAATGAATCTAATTCTCACCCAAAAGCAATTGAAAGATCGTATCATACATGCATAGGATACCAAAAACTCAAAATGATGATCACCTTCGTACAGGATGGTGCGCCAGTCTAGGTAGATGAGCACCCGTTGACATACTTGCTTCTGCTTTTATATCAGCCATATGCTTAAGCTCTTTTCTACTGATGAATAAAGTATAAACAAATTTAGTGCAAGTTCTAGACCACACATATCAAAACTAATAATGCATAACATTGCTCTCTTGTATCAATGATACTCGATACACATCCTCATGCCTCCCGTATTGTCCACACACAAGTAGCATGATTCTTATTATACACGAAAATAATAATTAAAACGGTAGTTAAGAAACATATTCAAAACAATAGTTAAAAAAGAAGTATAAACAGATACCAAATTGATGGAGCATATGCATGATAGTTTAGGTAATAGACAGGATTCAAACAAAGATACAATGTCCTTTTCGTCTAAAATCTCGGTACAGGTTTCATCGTAAAGATCCAATGTAAAAAGAAAAAGACAGCACCAAAAATTCCAATTGTGAATTTATGATTTTACTTTTGGAACTTCATTGAATGTTCAAAATCACATACCGGGACATGATTTTACTTCATTATGTATTTGTATGCATCTCGATTCTTAGACCATGTACTTAATTCAATTTAATCTCAAAATAATCCAAATGTTAATAATTAATTATATGTGCAAGTTTTGCTCATCTCTATGTTACAAGAGATTCTTAAATTAGAGTCTTAAACTTTAGACAATTAATAGACGAGGCTAAAAAATTAGTACGCTAAAATTAATCAGTACATATGGAGAAAACAATTGAACAAATATAAACAACTAAAAGCATCACTAATTAGAGAGCATGAAGCCATGAGTAATACTAACCTGATACAAATGTTTGTTTATGCCTAAACTAAGAAATCGGTGAAGTCAGGCAATTGTGCAAGCATCTAATTTACATAAATAATCTCTTCATCAGGGTCATCGCCTTCCCAATCTCTATCATCTTGAGGTGAATCAGATGAGTCCGAAAGCTCATCTTCGCTCAAGTCATCCTCTTTCCCGGCTTTAAGTTTATCTAATATCGCAATTACCTGAAAAGGTTGATCAAACATATCACTATCTAAGAATCGAGATTCATACAAATCCATATTGAAGTAAAATCTATTTGCAGCAGCACAGCTGATCCTCAACAGATACAATTTGGATGAAATTGAAAAACAAATAGAGTTTAGAACCCAATCGCTCACAAAAAAAGTTTCCGAAAGAAATAATACATTGGTGGAATGCGTTCTTCATCACCCTCAAAGCTTTAATTTAATTCACTATAACGTACAAGATGAGGTTGGCAAAAGCAGAGCTTTTTATTTTTGTGGAAATGCCTATGAGTAGATTAAGGAGCCATCAAAGTGAAAAAGCAGCCATGAGTTATTTAAGCAGTTCTCTACACGAAATGAACTTTATAGATACTATAATATCGGTGTTTTTCTAATCTAAAAAGAGAAATCCCTCGGTAAAACAACTGAAATGCTAATAGGCATAACAAGGATAAAACTCTCTGCAAACACTGCAACCAAAACACAACAGAATCTTGAATATTATAGCATATTCAAACTTCATAAAAAATATACCAGGATCTTCATTTTCTCGCCAATTTATCTGTAATACATACTTAGTTTACATACGCAGATCTGTCAAAAAGAACTTAGAGAGATGCACATACATAAAAAACCAACACTTGAGCTAATGTGATAAAGATATAAGATTTGCAGACCACTTTCATCTTCCGGTAAACAATTTTACAATAGATAACCTTATGCCACAATTAAACCTACAAGTTACAGCATTAGAACTTAAACTTCATGACTTAGTGCAATTCCACCAGAAAAGACATCATCTTTTCGATGCAAAAACTAAACATATGCTTAAAGGTAATAATTCAAACCAGAAACCAAAGATAGTAAAAGGACTTACCCTACTTCCTCTCTCAAATGATTCATCTTCCACAAACCGTATCTCAGGAGTCAATCTCAGCTTCATACGCCTCCCTAGTTCGCTCCTAACATACTTAGCTTTCGCCTTTAACCCGGCAAGTGCAACTTCCTTTCCTCTATCATCTCCAAAAACAGACACATACACTTTAACAACCTACAAATTACAACATGAAAACAAAAACAAAAAACAAATTCCTTCATTACTAAACAAATAAATAACCCAATTAACGAAAATCAACAACATCAACAACAAAGAACACAACTTTCCTTAATAACTCAACAAACAAACAACAACCCACCAAATAAAATCGAATTTAACTACAATTAAACCAGATGGGTACCTGCAAATCACCAGAAACTTCAACATCACTGATGGTAGTGAGTGAAGACAAATATTTGTCAGCACCCAAAGCAGCCTCAGGCAAAATAGCATACTGTAATACTTTATCAGTTAAAAGCATATCAGAAAGCTCTCTCTGTATCTGCTTGGCCACCATTTTTACTCTTCTGGGATTAGCCATACATTTTATGGTGTTAATCAGAGACTTTTTTTGTGGAAATTGGACATGGGTAGCTGATTTTGGAGTCCAAATTGGAAACGGGTTGTGAGAGATTGGGTGATAATTGGGGAGGGGATGATGGTGTAATTGTAAATGAAGCATTTCTGTTAAGATTTAAAGCTCTTCTCTGTGCTTTCTTGTTCCTTGGTAATTTTTGTTTCTGGTTTCTAATAAGAATATCCAAAGTTATTTTTGAGCGCTAATGTAATAATGAATTTCTATTATTTTGGAGCAAATTATTTTAAGGCCCTTCATGTTTATTATAATTTATAGTTTGGTATCCCTTGTTCGAAAATCAAACGATTTGGTACATCAGTTTTGATTTCGTCAACAATTAGGGGCTTCTGTTCGTTCCATTAATAATTTGATATTCACTTTCAAATGATTTCGTACCTCACCTTCAATTATGTTAACGATTTGGTACCTCACTTTTAATTATGTTAACAATTTGGTAATTCATTTTCAAACGATTTGGTATCTCACATTTCATTTCATTAACGATTTGATACTTATATTTAACAAAAGATTGTAAGTGTTTGCAAAATCGAAATTGAGATATTAAAATTGAATTTCAAACAAGGGGTACCAAACTTCGAGACCTTAGAGTAATTTGCTCTTATTTTTATAGGCTTAATCACTAAAAAATGCCAAATCTATACGTCTTGTGTCAGTTATAGCCAAACCTTTAAAAATCACCAGATTGAGCCAAACATTATATGTTCTATTTTTTAGCCATTTTTGAATCGAACAGGTTTTTTTTTTACATTATGTCGTCCATATCACTGCCAACTAAGCAATTGGTTGGCATGACAGCTAACATATTTAAATTAGATTTGGCTATAACTGATACAAAATGCATAGTTTTGGTATTTTAAAGTGAATAGAGCTAATTTAAATCAAATTAATTTTTAAATTCATTAATTAATAAATAAATTCTATCATAATAAAATTCATATATATCTTGAAAGATAAAATTTTTTATTTAACGCCAGTTAAACTTAATCTAATTTTTTTACTAAACTTCTAATAAATGTGTTTTATAATATTTGATAAATATATAATTAACTTAAATTTTATTAAAAATATAAAATGTGATATTCATCGTAAAATGTATGTTATTCTCCGATCCGTCGACACCGCCACCGTTGAGACCCAATTGTTCGTCTTCTGACAAACAATCTGAGAGTAATATACACAACAAACATACGACTGTGTTCATAATTCAACTACACACACATAAACAGAAAAAAAATTACTCAATAGACTGCTTATTTAAAAGACGAGTGTAATTTTTTTTTCTTTTTTCTTTTTTATAAAGTGAAGCTCATGGATTAGTTCATTTGAATTTGAGGAGTTCATGTTCACGATCTACACCATTTATTATAAAATAAACTGTATAGATTAATTTGGAGGAAATTACACAGTATGACTCATTTTCTATAAAGTTATACATTAGTGACTCACTATTTTTTTAATGCAGAAATCTCTCACTATTTTTTAAATGTTTTCATTTATACCTTATTATAATTTTAGTCCCTTTTTACCCTCCCTCTTTAATAACTGAGCTGAATAAGAGTTTCTCCAACCTCAGAAACAAATATAAAACGACACCATATCACGTCATCATTATCTCTGGAATTGTTTCACGGTGGCCGGAAGTTTCATGATTCCGCCGAAGAAGATCGTGGAAGAGCAATTGGAAACAACACTGGCAAAAGAAAGAGTCATCAATTAAGAATCGGACGATCAATAAACTAACCCGTTTATGGTCCAACAACCCGTCGTCGACTGCTGCAAATGGGACGACGCGTGAAGGCTTGTTATTTGTTTCCCGATAAGGACTAGGAATGGTCACTGAAACTCAAAGTTGAAACAACAATACTAATTGCAGATGTTTGAACAGTTGAAATTGATTACACTGATATAACAATTATTAATGTAATTATAGTTTTTATTAATTTCTCCTACTTCTAAATCAGGTTATTGTTATTGTTGCAGTCTTTTGATTTGCTGAGATTTGTGTTGGTATTGCACAGTGGGTTTTTACAATACATTGGCAATTAAGTATATTGTTTTTATTATACAAGAATTATTTTACAGGAATGCATTAGCTAGTGATGATAGATTTCTCTATTATATTTATGGTCACCGACTTTAAATTTTATATGCTCTGGTTTAGTTTTGTACAGGCCAAAAGTAACAAGTTTCTATACTTCATCCTTGAGTGAAGAGAGAACTTAACTTGAGATAATTGTTTGGTGTTGTCATAGTATTGATAAGGGGGTTTCTTTTTTTCCTGTTTGAATTAATCTCTTGTTCCATTCAAGTTCAACTCTGGTGAACAAAAATCTGAAACCACACTAGTTTTTTTGGGGTTATGTGGTAGAGTTGAATTATGATTATACATGATTTAACTTCTACTGAGCTTAATAATGATATGGAGTTTCCTCCTACTTATTTTTTTAATGTAAAATTATTTTAAATTTAATTTTAATTAAATATAAACTCAATGTTAATTTAGTTTAAATTTAATAAAAATGCAATATTAACTCAATATCAACTCAAATTAAATAAATCTAGTCAAATTTATTTATTTAAGATTAACACTATTAAAAATAAATTTATTTTTCCGTTTACATCAAACACTATTAAAGAATTTTTTCTATAATATGTTAAATGTATAGTCTAATAAAAATATAAACTTAAAGTTAAGTAGAAGTCAACTCAATCTAAACTAAATATCAATTGCATTTTTTTTTTTTTTTTGTGAATTTTGTTGTGATAAATTTGTGATTCATTTTTAAGTTAAATTGGTATTTTTTTTTAACATTTCAAATATTTCCTTTATTAGAAAAGAATCTACTAATATTATGAAATTTATTTTAAAATGTTATCCACTTTCTCTATTTCTTTATTGATACTTTTGGGCCTGGGCTTAATCACATACCTGGATCTTAATCTACAACACCCAGGTTCATCGAACTTGGTTACAAAGTTAATCTGGGCTGAAGTTGATATACAGTTCGATAAAATACTCGACTAGTTTCATTGCGATTTTGATTAATATGGTTTTACACTTTTACTCAAGTTTATAATGTTGCTGAAAACTTTGACAAAGTTGTGTATCCCGTTTTGAAAATGTCTTGAAAATCGAAAATTCTCAGAAATTCATAAGGAAATATTTTGGGCCATTTTAGTAAATAAAAAAAATTAGGCAGTTATAAAGATAAACTAAAAAATTCTCCACATGTAATTCTTTTTAATCAATTATCCATAAGTTTATTAATCACATTATCTAAAATAATTTTTATCTGCTTATTTTTGTTGGTTTTCATTATATTTTGTTTATTTTATTAATTTGTGTAAATGTATAAATAAAATTTAATATATATAGTATTTTATAATTTTTAATATTTATAAATATATTCCTATGTATTTATTATTTATATGTCTCTTTCACGTTTTGTGTCCTTCATCTTATAAAACTGCCGTTTTTTCGTGTCCGTTTCACGTCGTTTCCGTTTTCTTTCCGTGTTACATTGCATATTATGTTATTATATTTTCATCATAATTTCAACACATTTTAACATCATAGTGGATTATTAGTTTATAGATTTCAGTATAATTTCATAACTATATTGTATATCTATAATATTATTTTATTAGTATTTAAGTTTTTTTAGTTATTTATAAGTCTTTTGATGTTTGATATTATATGACTTTAAAATATGCATATATAGTTCAATGGTATCAAGTTATCTCAGTATGGTTTTATTATTGTTTAAAACATAGTTTTGTGAGATTTTATATGATTTTACAGTACTTGATATCTCTGATGATTACCTTACTTATTACGACCATTTTATCAGAATCAATGAACCATAAAATGGTTAGTCGTATCAATCATGGAATAATACTACCACGTTGTCCATAATTCTTCATCCCCAGTATGCATGGTTTGGGTGTCTATAGTTCAGTTTTTATTTTATTAAACTTACTATATCTATAGAATTCTAACAACATCAAATTTTCCCTTACAAAATGGCTAACCTACTTCCTTTTCTAAATGAAACTCTTTTTCACAACAAAAGAAGAAATAGGAATAAGAAGAACTCCTAAATTTAAATTTAGAAAGCCATCTTTCAATTTTCTATATGCATCATTATATGCAAAAAAAAGAAAAGAAAAAAATTGGTTCTCGTTTTAGCTCTATGTCACTTATATATCTCTATAGAGATATCTTCCTCCGCTAACAAAATATTCAAAGAATTCCATTTATTCCGATGTGAATAACAAACATGTCTATATTTCTTGGTTTGTCAGGCTATGAATAATTTAACTATTTTAAAATAATAGTAGATAGATGAAATTACTAGAAAATAATTTTTTAGCAATAGATTTTTCCGTGGCTAAAAGGTTGAAATCCGTATGTTTTTACAAACAAACTTATTATTTTGTTGTTTCTTCAAACATTTCCAATACGTTTTATTGGATTGTTTTATAAATGCGCGTAAGTTTGTATGATTAGTTTGAAAAAAAAATAGATTTTAAGATTTTTTATTTGATATTAATTTATTTTTGATATGAATGGCATCGACTAAAGCATATGCGATAGCATGAAAAGAGCCTTTAACCTTCAACATTATTGGCTATTGACCGACCTTTTTCTCTCCACGCAAATGAACTAAAGGCAAACAAATCAACCAAATTTTTTAGTCCAATTTTCATTAAAAACGTTTGTTAATGCTATTCAATAATTTCTGTTAACAGTTCCGGTCAAACTAAACCCCTTTCTGTCAATAATTAATACTCCCTCCGTCCCGCAAAAATAAATCATTTAGACAAACACAAAATTTAAGAAAAATATAATTAAATTTATTAAAATTAGTTTTTTTTTATTCAACTTTCCAATTTTATCCTTCTATAATTATTAGATATATAAATAATATATTAATGACTAACTTGTTTATTGGTGAGTCTTGTATTGGAATATGAAATCATTAATTCATTTGAGGATAACTAGACATATTTATGAGGAATATATAAGACTTTGAGTTGTTAAGTTGTTTACCAAATATAGAAGGTAGCCTATAATTTGAGATGCTAAAAATAAAATGATGGTCTATATTTGTGAGACGGAGAGTACATAATTATTAAGTTGTGCTCCTAATTTTATAAATAGAATAATTATACAAAGCAACAATTGTGCCACGTTATTTGTGCAACAAACCAATGAGGCGTTAGCATGTATAAATATTTAATGATAAAAAAATAAGCAATAAATAAAGATTCTCTATCGCAAATATTTATTGGCTTATTGTAAAAATAACGTGGCACATCCGTTGTGTGAGATAAATATGACTATGGGTGTAATTGGTAA
The DNA here is from genome assembly GCF_937616625.2 of Mercurialis annua. NCBI lineage: Eukaryota > Viridiplantae > Streptophyta > Magnoliopsida > Malpighiales > Euphorbiaceae > Mercurialis > Mercurialis annua. The sequence goes on along the minus strand of NC_065574.1, from coordinate 1,624,002 downwards.
CTATAGTTAAAAAAATATCATTTAACCTTTTTTAAGACTAATTATTTTTTAAAAATGTACACTTTTGTAATTTCTATCATTTATAATCAAACTTTTTAATTTTTACAATTATGTCAATTTGAATTTCTTTTGCAATTATAATCAAAAATTTAAATTTAATTTTTTAAATCTAATTTGTGTTTTTTTATCAATTGCGACTAAACATTCATATTAACTCATTTTAAAAATTAGACAATTTATTTAAAATTGGCCAAACCATCAAAAAATATCAAACCTTGCAATTTTTATCAGTTATGACCAAATCTTTTAAAATTTGCAAACATTATCCGTTTTGGCAAAAAATATGTTCCTTTAATAGCGAAATCCGAATCAAACTGATTTTCTTGGCAACATGACAACCATGTATATAAGATTTAATCATAATAAAATATCAAACATTTGCATGTTGTGTCATAATAAAAAGTTTGATCACAATAAAAAAACCAAGTCGATTCAAGAATGGCTATAAAAAAAACATAATACATAAAAATGGGTTATATTAGCAAATTTTGAAAGCTATGGTCATAGCTGATAAAAATTGCAAAGCTTTTGGTATTTTTTGAGGGTTTGATTGTTAAGATTTAATCATAGTTGATAAAGGAAGCAAAAGTTTGGATTTAAAAATTAAAACTCAATTTTTTTGTCATAATTGCAAAACAAAAATTAAATTAAACTTAATTATTAAAATTAAATTATTTGGTCGTCATAGATAAAAATATAAAATTTTGGATTCAAAAAATTGTTGAGCCGTTTTTTATATGGTGAGATACAATCAATAAGAAAATATATTATTCGCTATCTTTTAAAACCTATTTATAAAAGAAATTAAAATTACACTTCATAGTTGGCCATTTGAATATATTTTTCTTTTAATCTTTATTTATAAAAATATTGCATTTAAAAAAAAATCAAAAAACATCAAAATGTATGATTGGAGTCTGTGGCTGGAATTTAGTCGAGAAGATATACGGTCAGTAGCAGTGAAGCTACAGTCAACAACGTGGTGTGGTCAATGCGTAATATGTTCACTATTAACCAATAGACTGTTGATTCTTTTTGACGTTTTATTATGGATGTTTTTAAGTGTTTTTTAGTATATATTTTTTAATTTTTATAATATAGTTAAAATAAAATATTATACATAACTTTGTTTTATTTATTACTTTATCTTATTTTCATAAGATTTATCAAACATCAATAATAATTTAAAATGACTCTAAATTTTTATACTTATTTAAAGTATTAATATATTACTTTCCCTGCTTTAACACAACAGCTCTGTTATTAGAATGATGTGTTTTTATTACAATGTTTTCAATTAATTTTGAATGATTTTTAAATTTTTAATATTTTATTTACAATAAAAAGTAGTACCTTATGTTAAACGAATACTAACAAAAATGTCATTATCAGAATTGCCGTCCCAGGCCTCTATCTACAAGTAAGTCAAGGAATCTTGTTACGTTTTAGTCCTCATAATTGCTACACCACTAGCCTGTCCCCGACTCCTTTTTCGACTTTTACTAATTTTAATTATTTTTTCTTGATTTTCTCAATGTACATTACTTTTCGTGTTTGGATTTTTTTTGGGGGGGACATGTGGTGTCAGCATTTAAGAGAGCTTAAATTTATAGTATTAGGCACGTTTGGGCCTGGCATCACATTTTAGAAAGGAAATTCAATTTCGATTTCAATTATTTAATCTAGCATCTAAAATCTAAATAAAAAAAAACAAATTTTAAATTAGAATTTCATCAGAATATTCTTTTTTTTTTTTCAAAAAGTAGGTGAAATTTTAATCTCTAGAAAACGATTTTATATGTAAATGTTTGTAGTTATGCTTAAAGAATAGTGTTAATTTGAATGAAGCTTTTGTTTCTTAAATATATTTAAGAAGAGGAGATAATATAATACTTAAACCTTTATTCAATAGGAAGTTAAAATTAGAAGAATCTGACTCCCTATTTTAAGAAAAGAGTGTAATTTAGAGGACCGTTAAAACAGCTTTTACCTGTCATGTTAATTTATATACTAAGTTATAAAACATCAATTTGTTTATTTATTTCATTATAGTGTAGAACATCTTGATGTTACTGATTTATACCTATTTTGACATTTTAATATTGTTGTAAAAATTTTATTTATTGAGTTATTTATTAAGTTACATTTTGAAGATAATACAAAATTTTTTTGACTTTTACTAAATAAATTACATAAAATTATCTCGTCTGTCTCTTTCAAAAAGGGACAATTTTTTATATACAAATTTGTGTCTCGGGATCAAAGAAATCACTCTTGATTTTTTTTAGTCAATTAGATCACAAACTTGTGTTTTGGAGTCAAATGAATCATTTTTAATTTTTTCAGTCAATTAAATCCCAAGATTTCTTAATTTAGGTCAAGTAGTCCCTAATAAGTATAACTCAAACGCGTGACTTTTTTTTATCCCGCCACAAATTTGATAATTTAATTGAAGTAATCTATTTGATCCCGAAACACATAGTTGATGATCTAATTGATTAAAAAATTAAAAATGACTTATTTGATCCGAAAACACAAATTCGATAGCCGGATTGACCTTTTACTCGATTAAAACGGCAATTATTAGTACTGATTTTCCCATTTTACCGTATCAACGATGGTCTCGTAAATTGTGTTTAGAATTATAATCATTAATTTAAAAAGAGAAAAATTAGTGAAAGCAGAAATTAATGACACTTAAAATATAATACCAACTTTGTAAACGGGACATACAAAAATAAGATATACACGTTCTTAAACGGGACAAGAAATGTATTTTTATTCAACAGAACAATTTTTACAACTAAAATGTTTGGTATTTATTTAATCGTATATTTGTCCTAAATATAACTTGTCTTAAAACTAAAAAACTAATGATTTCAACTTAGAAATAAGCATTGATTCAATCATAATCACATAAGAGAGTAGCTAAATACGGCATTTCTTGTTCAGACAGATATAGTCATAAACTATTCCATTATTTATTTGTTTCCTAATCCATTGACTTACTATCTATATCTTCGGCATAAATCGTTGAATATTCGCCGTAACCCAAGGTGGGCGCATGGCCCTTCGTTCTCAACACCAAATATCTAGTACATTATATAATAAGATCATCTCCAGCTAAATACAAGGACTTGCGTCGGTTCTTGAGCTCAAAATTTGAACATGGCTTCCTTTTCATTTTCATTTTTATTTGTTGTTTTTTTGGGTTTGTCTTTGAATGTTGCACTGTTCTGCAATGGAGGTAAAACCAGTAGCTTCACTAGGAAAGTTGAGAAAACCATCGATATGCCTCTTGATAGCGATGTTTTTCGTGTTCCTCCCGGTTATAATGCTCCTCAACAGGTTTGTTCTTTGGTCCGACACTTAACGTTTCAGACACGAAACTTGTTTTTTACATAGGAAAGCTTAAAATAACATTGTTTTGCCGTGTTTGTGTTCGTGCTGCCTGTGTTTTTTAACAGGAGAAATGATTTTTGTTTTTTATTTGTTGTTTAAGGTTCATATAACACAAGGAGATCTTGATGGGAAGGCAATGATTGTGTCATGGGTGACTGAGGATGAACCAGGTTCTAGTAAAGTGCTTTATTGGAGTGAAAAAAGCAAGCATAAAAGGGAGGCTACAGGCAAACATGTAACTTATAAATTTTACAATTATACCTCTGGCTATATTCATCACTGCACCATCAGAAATTTGGAGGTAAACATTCTTGTTTATATCAAAATTTTGTTACAATCTGGATTGATCTAGTATTGTGATGCACGGAAACAAAATGAAAAACGCTCAAACGGGCAACGAAAAAACAGCCAAAACAACCGAAATGACATTTTTTAGTAATAGGTTATAATATAGAGTTTCACAGTTTTAGAAAATGAAAACGAAATACGGAAATGTAGGATTCGATAGGTTTTTGTGCAACATAGATCCAGTATTTAGTTGTGTTGGTTAATACCTGAAATTTGATTTTTGCAGTACAACACAAAGTATTATTATGTAGTTGGGATTGGTAAAACTACAAGGCAATTCTGGTTTATAACACCTCCTGCTGTTGGTCCTGATGTGCCCTATACATTTGGTCTCATAGGTATGCTTAAGCTTTGCTGCAACTCTATTATCAATGGCTCTGCTTTGTTAGTAAGTTAATTTGTTTTCCTTATAGAAGTTTAGTTAACGAGTTAGGCCTAACATGTAAATGTTCAAGCATAATCAAGAGCACATTAGAAATTACAAAGACTTCTCGATGTGAAAACACAGAGAGTAGAGGCTGATCTTTGAATTGAATGTATGATATGAGGTGTTGAGAGGGGTTTTAGATGTTTACATGTGTGCTTATTTCCTCATAATTGGGCATTATTTGCAGGGGATCTTGGTCAGAGTTATGATTCAAACATAACACTTACTCACTACGAAAAGAACCCGCAAAAGGGACAGGCAGTATTGTTTGTTGGAGATCTCTCGTACGCAGATAACTATCCCAATCACGACAACGTGAGATGGGATACATGGGGAAGGTTTGCAGAGAGAAGTGTTGCTTATCAACCTTGGATATGGACAGTTGGAAATCATGAGATCGACTTTGCCCCCGAAATTGTAAGCAAATTGTTCGCATAGTTTATCATCTAATCTATAATAATTTTTGATAATGGAACTCGGAATTACTTCGGAAATTTGATACTTTATCTTGTGTCGTTTATAGTCTAGATATTTGTTCGAATCTTATCTTCGAAATCAGTGCAAGTTATTGGAACAAGTGATTACTAACAACACACTACGCCTTGTTGCAGGGTGAGACTAAACCTTTTAAGCCTTTTACTCGTCGATATCGTGTCCCGTATAAAGCATCAGGCAGCACTGCTCCTTTTTGGTACTCGATCAAGAGAGCTTCAGCATATATTATTGTCTTGTCTACATATTCAGCATATGGTAAGAATTATATTTTTCTTGACATTTGAACTATGTAACAATTTATAGTGCTATTTTTGCCAAAAAAAAAAAACAATTTATAGTGCTATCATTTTGTTCAGTATTGGAAAACTAAGGAAGAGTTAATCGATTAATGGAATGCTAAACTATAGCATTTTGGTATTTACTTCTGTTATCTGTCATGTTTTAGGTAAATACACTCCTCAATATAAATGGATAGAAGAAGAGTTCCCGAAAGTTAACAGGACCGAGACACCATGGTTGATCGTTCTTATGCATGCCCCATGGTATAACAGCTATAACTATCATTACATGGAAGGCGAGACCATGAGAGTGATGTACGAGCCATGGTTTGTTCAGTACAAAGTTGATGTCGTTTTTGCAGGGCATGTGCACGCCTATGAACGATCTGTAAGTGCTCCTCGAACATGATTGTTTCGAAATGTACATTAACCTTCTCTACAGTTCTTGCAGTTTGCCTTTCATTTTAAATATGTTGACATTAAAATCTCTTACAAGTTAAGTTATGATTTAATAGAAACAAATGAAAACCGAATATTTTGAAATGTAGAATTGCAGCAATATATTGTTTTTGGCCAGAGATACTGCAGAACTTTGATTCTGAAACCAGTTGGTTATAGCCTTATAGGTCTCTACGGTGATCACCTGACGATGTTTACCTTTGTTGTCTCCTCAGGAACGTATATCTAACGTCGCATACAACATTGTAAACGGGAAGTGCGATCCAGTAGACGATAAATCTGCCCCAGTTTACATTACCATTGGCGATGGCGGAAATCTTGAAGGCTTGGCAACTAAGTAAGATCATCACCCTGTATTATTTTTCTCGATAACTTTTCCTATACGTCGGCACATTTCAAATGTCTTTCTTTTCGCAATGCAGCATGACATATCCGCAGCCATCGTACTCAGCATTTCGTGAGGCCAGTTTCGGACACGCCATCTTCGATATAAAAAACCGGACGCACGCTTATTACGCTTGGCACAGAAATCAGGATGGATACGCTGTACAGGCAGATAAAATGTGGTTCAACAATAGATACTGGCATCCAGTTGACGATTCTACGAGCGCCGAATCATAGTGAAAAAACAGTTGTTTGTTTTTTCTTGAATTTTACGGAATAAATTAGCCATTGATTAAAAAAATTCCACTGTTTGGATTCCATGATCATTAATTTGATTCTTGGTTATTTCTATTGCTTTGTGGAGACAAAAGTCCCTTAAAAATAATCAGGAAATGGCTGGAATTGGCGGCAAATTCCAAAGCGCTTTGAATGTACCATTGATACAATGCTTGATGACTCGCAATAAATTAGATTTAATTTCATCTAATCAAGTATATTTAGAAGTTTACAATTTCATATCAAATGAATTCAGTTTTTGTTATTATTCCATTTCTATCGAATCAATTTAATCCGATTCTAGAAAATTTTGCATCATCTGGTTTTCTGATGCAAAGTCTCTTGACTGGCTTTATAATTTTTAGGATCTAAGTGTGTTTAAAATACTATTAAATATGTAAATGGACTAGCTCGTATCTTGTAGCACCAAAATAAATGAGTTTTAGCTCGGCTCGTTTAGCATTTAAATAAACTACATGAACGAGATCAAACTTGACTCATTTAGCATCTACATGAACGAGATCGAGTTCGAGTCATGAACCAATACGAGTTGAAGGCGATCCGAATATGAATATCATAAAATTTAAATAAACCCAATTTGAGTTTAGTATTCAAAGCTCAAACTACATTCGAACCGAATATAAATACAATATTCATATAATAAAATAAATAACTAAATATAAACACCTCAAAATTCGATTCGGTTCTCGGCATTGGTAGCTACTAATAAAAATGTACCTAATCAAAGGACCAAAAGAAGAAATCTAAGGTCAACAGCTGCAATTTTTTTTATTTTTTTTATGAAAACCGCTGCAATTTTTAATCCCAACGGTCTTTTATCGGCTTTTTCTCTCATCAAAAACATTTCCATTTTTCACTTCGCATCGCATACAGAAATTAAAAAAAAAAAAACAATCACTCAACACAGTTTTATTTTCTCTAATGAAAATTCCGAAGCAAGCTTCATAAAAAATGGCAGAAGAAGAAACTACCGGTAACAACACTGAGAACACCGCCTCAAAAAAGCAGGTAATAGATCCGGAGCTGTTTAGCTGCTTGCTTCAACCGGTAACCGCCGATTCCGATCCTGAATACATCGGCATTCGCCGCCTTCTCCTTCACCGCAAAGCTGAATCCGGTGTTAATCGTCGACTGGTAATCTCTATCTCTCTAATTCAATGCTATAGAGTTAGTCGGCGTTTTTCTTACAGGTTTTATTGATCTGCTTGATAGATCTGCGTTAATTTCGCTCGGTTCCTCATCTGTGAGAAATGCTATGCTATTATTATTACTATTGATCATTATTGAAGTTGTTACATTTTTTTTGCTTGATATTGGAATTATTTGAGTGTTAGTATGTTGATGATTTAGATTTAAAACAAAAATTCATATTAGAATTTGTGCTTTAGAGTAGATAATTATTATCTCAGCTGAGTGATTCATAGTGATAGGTATTATATAACAGCTAAAATAACATACGAAAGAGCAGCTTGTAGCTAATTGAGAGCTTATTACAGTCATCGTCATCTTCTGCAATATGTTGTTTGTTACACTTTTGCTGAAATTGATTCGTTGTAATTGAATATAGTTAGAATTTTTGGAGAAAAGAATGATGTATCGGTAATATGATTGAAAATTAATTTATTGTTGCATCCGAGTGGAATGATTTTCTCTGTCGTATTATTTTTGGCTGAAGTTTAGTCGCTTGCATTACATGAGTGATCAATTTGGTTAGTTTATTAATAAAGTGTTTGGAATGCTTGATTGATGCATTTCTTATAAGTAACTGTGGTTTGTTTGAATCTTATATTTAAAGAAGAATCAAGTTAAGAGTAGATAGATGTTCAAAACTTTTGATAATTGACTTGTTTCATCAATATGTGCTGAAGGATTGGAGATGCAATGGAAAAGGTTATGTTAGCTATAGAAATTATATTCGCAGACCGAGAAATTGGGAAAATCAGCAAATACCAAGCCTCCAAAGTACTCCAGATAACAGGTAGATTTTACATGAGTGATTAAAACTATTCTTACTTGATTACTATGAATTCACATTGTTCGGCATCTTTTGGTGCTCTTATTTTATTTTATTACCAAAAAGCTTGTGGATACAGTAAGTTGAGTGAAGGAATTTCTCTCACCTTTTGCTCAGACAATTGTAGTGTAACAGATATTGATATTTTCCTTGTTCAAATGGACACTACCCTATTCTGCATATGTGCTAGAAAAGAGTGGATGGCTCATTTGATCGGTAGCGTCTATCAAACTACTTAAGATTGAATTTATGACAATCTTGGTTTAGTCCTTAAGTATAGATTTGCTAGTAAAAGATCTTGAAGATTAAAACATAATCACTTTAAGTTGTCACCTAGACAATGCATGATGTTATAGGTTTGGAAAAACTTGACATTTCAGTGGTTTCAATTTTGTATGAAAATCCAAAGTATAATAAAACGTTGACCAGCAATTTAGTTTTAGATATTTATCCAGGAATTTATATGACTATATTTAAATCAAATTGTCGCTTTCTTGGCACTGAAAGGCTGTGCTGCTGTAGTTAAAGCGTGCTGCAAAAATTGCTTTGAACATTTCTAAATTGATTCATCCATAAATGTCGGTATGCCCCTCAGTACGGTGAGAACCCTGGGATTGACATCTATAACTAAACGTTGTAAGCATCGCTAGTGGCACGAATGCTAGTAAGACATTTTTGTTACTGCAAGAAACTTTTGTTTATATATTCTGTTGGATTCTTAATTTTTATTTTTCTCGTCTGTTTCTTTTTATTTTAACCATTTTGAGATCTTTTATATTTCACTTTTAATTTTGAGTACTATTTTGAATTTAAGTTTCTATACAATTCTGACATCAGGGTAATTTACTGGTTGATACTTCAGTGGGCGATGGCTTCAATCTCCAAGTCCGCTGTCCCAATTTTTTGAAGTGGAAAGCTGGAGTTCTAGTAGGGTAAGACTCATTGTATTGTGATTTTCCTTTTAAAATTCATAAAAAGATTATAGTTGGTCACCTGGAGATATTTTCTTAGAAGAATGTTGTATGTGTAACGAAGTACTTTTCCATTCCACTGCCACCTTCTCCAACCCTCCAAACTTCAATGCATCTGATATTGCTCTTTTCTAAAATTCTCCATATATAAAAACAAAGTTAAAGCTTTTGCCAAAAAGAAAAGAAAAAGTTAGGTTTATGAAAGTCTTATATTAGTTTTATTGATACCTCAAGACATCTTTTATCATTTGGCTGTTGTGCAAGTCTTATGTGCTCTAAATACTATCAAAAGTAATTGGTTTATAATGTTAATATTGACTGAACTGCCATTATGTATGTTCAATGCTCCATTTGCAGTGAAGTGAAAAGGGATTGAATCCATGTGTCATTTTATTACGGTTACTTTGTCGCATTGTATTTAACACATATATATCATATGATAAGGAAAAGGAAGGGAATTTATTTTGTTTCAAAAGCTAGGAAAAAAGAAAGATTGGTTGTTTAAACCTCAAAGTTAAAAGAAATTTAGGCTTGTTTTGCTGATGGAATTAATTTACGCTTTATAAACCATCATCTTTAAATGAATTTTATTCCAATTGTGGAAAAGAAAATTATAAACAATGTAAAGCACAAAATAAAATTAATGTAAAACCCCTAAAGCATAGTATGAATCGCACAGCTGAAATTTTAAGAGTTGTCTTATTTTTGTCTCTGTATTTGTTGTTTTTAGTCCCCATTAAATGACTTCTACTATTATTAAGAATAGTTGCATGACAATGGTGAGATAAATTTACATATTTAGCTAATTTTTGATGTCATTTTGAACCTCATTTGCAGAACTTTACTGGAAATCCAGCTTCAACTCACAGAACAAGTTTTGGCTCAAGTATGAGTGATAATGATCGTCCTCGTCACCGAGGGGTTGAACCGGCATATTCTTTTGTTGGAATGCACTGCATCTTTGATCAATGCAAATCTGCTGGTAAAATTTTTCCTGCTTTTGAATCTGCCACTGCCGTTTGATATTTTTGGGTGATTGAGTAAACAGTTATTCAGTGTTTTGAATCAGAATGACTCGTTTTCTATGCAGTCACAGTTTTGAAATTCGGGCACACAAGTTCTGATCTGCTCGCTTATGGGGCAGCAGATGGGACCCTGACAGTATGCACGGTCTCTGATCCACCTTCAGTTCTCAAACAATTAAAGGGGCATTCAAAAGATGTCACAGGTTGGATAAACTGGTATCGTTCTGAGTACTTGCATTGCTTGTGTATATGTTACAAATGTGATAGGCATGCCAATGTGAATTGAAATAGTGGTACATGGAAGTGCTGCACATATGCAGCAAGCACTGTCTGTATGCGTGAGTGACACGCATTGCTTTCAACATGCCGTCTTGTAGTAATTGAATGAAAATTAATACTGCTCTAATATAATTGAATGGAAATGGAAATTGATTAAAAATTAACCTTAAAAGTGTAAAAATTAACCATAAATGTGTTCTTCTGCAGTATTATAATTAGAAATGTAAATCCAAACATGATTATGAGAAGCATCAAAGGATACATGTAAATTTATTGAATTTTGTGAGTGAATCATTAATCAAGATTCTTAAGTGTTCTCATCTTCCATAGAATGGTTAACACATATGCTTGGAATTAGCCTGCTACCTGGAGAATGAGATGATTGTGATATTATGCCGGTGCTTTTCTGCTTCCATCGTTGAGCTTTTCTCCAAGTGTGGGATTTTTGATGTCATTTAGGGGATTCTTGTTTCTTGAATCAGTTAGGATACATGTTGAATGATGATATGAACTACGTGTTGCTATCATTGTGGTATTTCTAGCTACTGTTAAATGTTAATAGTATTTATCCAAGTCAAACGAGGACTATATTTACTGTACTTGATGCATTCTCAATCTTAATTATTTGAAGTATGTATGGTTGCCATAATTTCGTTTCTAAATCATAAATGTACTTTCAGATTTTGACTTCTCATCCAACAATCAGTATATTGCATCGTCTTCCATGGACAAAACTGTGAGAGTGTGGGAGTTATCACAAGGTCTCTGCATCCGAGTAATATATGGGGTCTCTTCACAAATGTGTATTCGATTTCACCCTGTACGTATACTTTAAGTTTCACATTCTTAGTCAGTTGAGCTGCTGGATTAGTTTTCATTATTAATTCGCTCATTGGGAAGTTATTTCTCATTTACACATTAAACTTAAAATGCTGTTATGTATAACAAGCTTGGTTCACATCTTATGTAAGTTTCATATTCTTAGTCAGTTGAGCTGCTGGATTAGTTTTTCATTATTAATTCGCTCATCGGGAAGTTACTTCTCATTTACACGTTAAACTTAAAATCTGTTATGCAGAACAAGTTTGGTTCACATCTTATGTGTTGGCATTTAGGAATATAATTATCAGCAAGAAGAAGAATTGGATAATGAAAACTGGAGAAACATATGAGGAATCCTGGGAATCTGTTATTATTTTCGACCACACTTAATACATGAGCAACCACACTTAATACATGAGCTCATGACATATAACTAACCTCTATTTATCAGTATTAAGAAAAAACAAGTAAAATGACATCCACAATAGCTAACGAGATCCAACTGAATTGTCCATATATCAGTTTGTTATTGTGTGAGATGTTTGTCTCTTTTCTATTCACGTGTGTGTCCGGTAAATCAATACGATTCATCACTGGAAAAATTGCGTCTTTGTATGTTTAATATTGTCTTGTGGTGTAATTGATCACTCAAAATTACAATTTCTTTGTTTTTCTTTGATGCAGGTAAATAACAATTTCCTGTCTGTTGGAAATGAAAACAAAGAAGTTACTGTAATTGCCTCTTAACTTCACTTTCCATGTCATATTGACATGATCAACTTCTTCTTTCTTTGAGTTGTTCTTTATAAAAAATATAATAAAATCTTCTACAATCTTTTGATGATCTGAAGTCTGAACTGAAGTAAAGAAATATTTCGAACTTGTCAACCTGATTTGTTTTTTGGGTTTTGCTCTTGTTTTTTACACTTCAAATTATCACCAATGATGGGCAAACGTTGATATTCAGGTATATAATTTCAGCACTGGTAGACTGATTCATAAAGCCTTTTTTGATGCTAAGGTTACCGCTATGGACCATGATCACACTGGTCATCTCATTTTCTGCGGGGATGCACAGGTTAGTTGCCTTGTTTGTGCTGCCTGATGACTCCTATTTTAACATTGGCTGATGGAGCAACACATTCAGGGATCGGTATACTGTGTAAGCATGAACTCTCACACAGGCGCCCTATCACGTACTCATCGCCATCGAAGTAGTGGCAAGAGCAAATCTCCAGTGACAACTGTGCAGTACCGAAGTTTCTCTCTGCTGGCAGGAGGCCCTGTGTTGCTGACATGCAATCAAGACGGAAGTCTCTCTTTCTACAGGTTTGTTCATGAGAACATTAATTTTTTCCCTACCTTAAGAGTTGTTTATGTGAACATCGGTAATTTTGTGCCGGTTTTGCAGTGTGGCTTTGGAAATACAAGGTTATTTGTCGCTTCGCTGCTCACTTAAATTGGCGCCGAGAGTATATAGCATTCGGGCGTCTTTTTGTCCCCTGCTTTCCCTTGAAAAAGGAGAATACATAGGTTATCTTACAACCAAGTGTTAGCTTACTGTTTTTAAAATTTAATCATTGAACTTTGGAGGAGACATGACATTTGGTTTTAACTGTTTCATGCTGTAATCTTATATACAGTGGTCGGAAGTGAAGATTCTAACGTCTACTTCTACGATTTAACTCGTCCAAGGAATACATGCGTGAACAAGCTACAGGTTTTTCTTTTTGTGTGTTACGTTTTGTCAGTTGATGATTTGTCAAATATGTTCGTGTAATGAAGAACCATCTGTTACGACTGCAGGGCCATCGTTTTCCAGTTATTTGTGTTGCGTGGAACCATGGAGAAAATCTGTTGGCTTCATCTGATCTATACGGCATTGTTATAGTATGGAAGAGAGCAAAGTCGAATTCAAGCAAATATACACGGTAATAAATCTTGAGCGCACAGATTTCATGAATAAGGAAAGAATTTAGCTTAATTCTTTGTTTAAACCTTCTCTGGCTGTTGTATACTTGTCCGAATCACTAGCGGCTGATCACATGCGAAAATTATTTTAGTCTCCGATTCATTAGAAAACCGGGTCATAGTGTTTGTATTAAATTCTGTAATATCAATTCATTATCTGGATGGGTACATTTTTGAAATGTAAAGTGACTGCAACAATTTTTTTGAAAAATACTTGCAAATGAACGTACGATACTGATCGCTTAGGCGAATCTTTAGCGTTGATATTGTTCTTTTAAGGATGCACAAGCCGTTTGCGGTGGAGAGCCGGATCACTCGATTTAACCTTGCAGAGGTAAGCTACAAGTTTTACAATGCTAATTTAAGAACTAAGAACATTGAGTGGCGTGAATTTTGATTTTTATTGTTCTGAACTGAAGTGGGTTAGATTTAATTTAGTTACAACTATTCTGAACTTAATAAATTATTTGATAAATTTCATCTTTATTAAAAATAATTTACTACAACGGCAAAAAAAATATAAAACTATAAATGTTCATCACTTTTCTATCTGTGTATTAACTAAGTGTCTATACATGCTTGCAATTGTGTGTTTGAACCGTTCTTCTCTTTTCTCTGCCAAACCTTTCTCTCTATATTCCCTACGCACTTTGCCACATATTTAGAATTATGGCTGTGCATTATTTTTCTTGAATCTCCACAATTGATCGCCCCATCTTCTTCACAATTATCTCCGACAATCATACCTGTTAACACTGCAGGCTTGTCCAATTCTGGACAATCATCCCATCCAGTCGGGATGATATCTTCTAAACGAGTGACAACTTCTTCCGGTTCTTGATACTCTAAAGCTTTTTCCAACCCCAAGTACAATTCAGGATTAACTTTTGCGTTCCAGTTAATTTGATCAATGTATTTGTCTGGATTTGGTGGTGGAGTTATACTTGGAGACTTGAAAAATTCTGAATAGAATCTCTTCTTGGCATTGTCGAATGACTCTTTTCCTGCCGAATCGTCCCACTCTAGAATGTCCCGATAATAATCTGCTGTGTACTGCTTCCGATTTAAGAAATTTTTCCACTTCATTCCGCCAACTTTCCGACAGAATTCCATCTCCCAATTAGGAACCGTACTTGTGAAGTGATTATTGTTGTTTTGATTGTGGTATCTTCCGTTTGGCATTGTTTCTCAGTTCTGTGTGTTGGCAAAAAATCAAAGAGAAAAATGGTTTTAAGATAGGTGTGTATAGATGCTCTATAATTGAAGTGAATAAACAAGAAGGCTGTAATTGTTTATTTATAAGATTTTTTTTATCTAATCTTGTTGGGATTTGGATCGTCACCTTCAAAAGGTATAAGGTAATATTAATAATAATTACTGATTTAATTAAAAGAGTTTTCCAGAAATGAAAAGGATTTGTGTTTGTCTTAATGACTTTTAATTTTTTAGGACTTAAAACATTCGAGAGATAACTTATAATCTTTTTAGTATATTTTAGTTATTCTGAAATAACTTGATTTAATGAAATTTCCAATATATTGTCAAAATCCGATTTCAAGAACTAAATTTAAAAGTGAAAGAAAAGTTAAAATTAGTGCCAAACTGACCAGTATATCTCTCCTTATTATCGGTATTTTGAAGAATGAAAAAAAAAGTTGATTAATGATAAAAATAAGGCTTAATTCCTTAAAAAAACCCCACCTTACATTTTTTCTTCGTTTATACCCTGATTTTATAAAAACACCATTTGTACCCAATTTTGGATTTTTATGTTTCATACCCACCCAAAAGCATTAAATTGTATTTTTTTTCATTTGAAAAAGAATTTAAAACATACTTTTTTCTATTTTTAAAAATACAAATAAATTCTTAAATTTAAAAAATAATCAAATACATCCAAATAATTAATTATTATTTTTTAATTTTATAAAATAAAAAAAATAAAAAATATATATTATTTTTAATTTTTTGTCGGAAATATTTTTAAAAAAATAAAAAAAAAATAAAAAAATTCAGAAATACTTTTTAAAAAAACTAAAAAAAATTATTATTATTTTTAATTTTTTTGAAGAAGATGGTATTTTTATACTATTAATTACATTAATATCTCATTAGTATATAAGTTAAAAATGAAGGATTGTTTTAAACTTTTATTCAAATGAAAAAAATACAATTTAATGCTTTTGGGTAGGGATGAAACATAAAAACTCAAAATTGGGTACAAATGGTGTTTTTATAAGGTCAGGGTATAAACAAAAAAAAAATACAAGATGAGGTTTTTTTAAGGAATTAAGCCTAAAAATAAAGCTATTCATCAAGTCAATCACCACAAGGATTATAACTGGAATTTTTTTGAGACAAAATTCAATCAAATTATGCCTGAGAAATAAGACGTCCCATCGAAGATTTTGATTGAACTCAAAAGAGTGGAATATAAAGATATATATTTTCTTATGATTTTGAGAAATATATAAAACAAAAAAATAAGTTAAAATTTCATATCAATAATTTTACTTAAACATTAATAGTTATAAAAAAATTAAAATTTATAAGGTTGACAAATGACTTTGTCCAATCATGCAATCCTTCATCCACCAAAAATCTTAAAGAAGTGCAGTTTGAACAATGTCGCCAACAGAAGAGGCGTAGAACTAGAAAACCCTCTGTATCAATTCACTTTTTTCAATAAGCAGTTCTATTATTATACACAATCCTAGGTTATAATTTATAAACAAGAAAAAAAATAACTATAGCAACAAAACACATCCTCGACTTCGAAAGGAAAACAAGTTAATTACCCTCAAACCATATATACATACATTAAGGTTCTCAAACCAGTTTCCTTCTCCGATGGACTCGCAAATACTAAAGGTCGTCGTTAAAATATCATCGCCTCCGTGTTTGCTCTAAGCCAAGAGAAACTCCAGTTCCTCTATTATCGTTCTATATCGACATTTTCTGTTTATTTACGATTATCACCTCCGACGCCTCTTCGTTTCCACCTAAAAGAATATTGTAAAAATATATCAATAGTACATCCATAGTAGCTTCATAGTTGTTGTAATATTTCGTTATTCCTCATACGACTTCTGACACCCAACAATGTTGTATTTCATAATTGAACCACAGAAAATACCAAATTCAGAATGTATAAAGCTAAATTGCTGCAGTTAAGGGTGTGCATTCAGTTTGAATCTAACTAGTTTTAAAAAAAATACGAGCAGAATTTCCAAAAAAAAATAAAAAAATCAAACTGAACCAAACCATACTAATCGGTTTGGTTTGCACTAAACTTAAATGAAATTTTTTTATGTCTACAGCTGAACCGAATTAAAACCCAATTTTTCTAAAATATCAAACAAAACCGAATCAAATTCGCATTCGGTTCAGTTTTTGCACACCCTTAGCAGCAGTAGTTAAGGAGTATGAAATGAATAAACGGTGCAAGAGTTTGCAGAATACTTACCTTTATATCTGGTTGTCTGGAAGTAGCATGGGAATTCTGCAGCTTCTTCTGACCTTCAGATGAGCAATTCTCACAGAAGAAGTGATCGAGTCTTTCAGCTTCCTCTGCAGTCATTTCTATACAAGTAGGATGAAACCTGGATAAAAGACGGAATATTACATAACAATTTCTTTCATTTACATAAATCTGAAATCTAAATGCACACTGTGAAAACAACACGTATAAGTGGTTTTTATGAGCGAGGCCTTTGATTTCATTTAATAATGAAGAAATTTAAGGCAATTAATTACCGTGTTTGCTTTTCATGATTGTGGATTTAAGAACAAGATTTTCATACTGCTACATAATAATATACTTTCTTTCAAAAACATTGACTACATGTATGCACAAATTTCAAACTGCCAATAAATCCTCACATCCTCAGTGGTTTTTATTAACCAATAATTTATAGAATTAATGCGAATTTTAGCTAAAAGGAGCACTGTGAATCTTAAGGTCAAATATTTGACTTTTTAAACTACAAGGAAAATAGATGTTTATGAAACATCCAAAGCAACCAGAAATAAAATCCCTTATCTATGAACATGGACTCTAAAAAATAAGAATTCCCTTGAATTTTAGTAAGCTGCAACATCAGCAAGTTCCGCATATATACAACTATAAAATAGAAGCATAAAATGCCACAGATGAGTAAGGATACCATTAAAGTGAATTTTATAAATTTTTCCATTGGTTAAATTAAGAAGACCACTAAGGCACCGCAAAATCAGATAAAATATTACACTGGTATTGGTCATTAGCGCCTCGCCTTTGAGCCTAGACTCGCAAGGCGAGCGCTTTTACTACCCTACTTTAACCTATTCCCATCCCTTTACATGTGATATTTGAACAATTGTTCGGCCTTAAATGAGATTGAATGCATCTTTCTAATCGAATATAGTGAAACAGAGGAAAAATGCCAATCCACTGGTCACATGTATCAAAAACAACATGAACTTTTGTAAAACAACCACAAGTAGGAATAAGACTATAGTTCAGACAAAACTAGTTAATCTAAGCAAAGCATTGCCCCAGTCATGTACTAGACCACATAATCAACTACATAGCTGCACTAATTCTTGACTAACATGTTTTTCGTCATTTTGAGGTGCCAAAAGCTAGGTAGCACAGACATTTCAATCAATTAACGTGTCCCATTTCAGAAACGTATCATTGGACACGAAACTTCACTTGATAACCTTGATATAACACTGTTTCGCCATGTCGGTGCTACCTAGGCCAGAAGATTACATCTTCGTCGTGTTATACTATATTTCCTCACACAACAAGTCCAAATTCTTGTCTAAAACCGACACATCGAGCCATAATATACTAAGCATTATCATGAATAAATTACACAAAAAGCATAGCATAAACAAAAACCAGAACTCACCAGTCACTGCAGTCTTCACATTGAACCATTAAGTCATCAGGATTATAAGGCATCTCACATTTGCAATACCTAAATTAATTAAACAAATCAACTCAACATTACAATTCAATCAATAAAAACACACAAATTAAAAAAATTAAAAATAAGCCAAAACACATACACGGCAACTCTATCGGGATTAAAAGCGCCGGTGGAGGAATTATACTCAAAACGACAGAAGAAGTCGTCGTTTCCAACGGCGTCAAGTTTAGAGTAATTCTTAAAGCTATGAACCGTACACTTCCCTTCAATTGTATCGGCGCTTTGCGTATCATAATGATCGGACAAAAACAGCTCCTTCGATCCGTGAAACTGCCGCCGTCCGCCGATCGATTCCTCCGGTCTATAATACCACCGCACGTGTACTCTCACGTTTAAGCCTCTACCGTCCGATTCAATCCGCTCGATTCTCGCCACGTAGGATGGCTTTGACGGATCAGACGGTCGCATCAACACGCAGTCGCCAGCTGTAAAACAAAACAAGAGATCAGAAGGAGCAGCAGCTAAGGGAGTGTTTGTTTCTCGAGAAAATGAAAAATTAGAGAATTGAATTACGTTTAACAGTTTTGTTGATGTGCTTGACTGAGTAGGAGTCAAGAGTGCGGCGTGGTGCTTTGGGTTTAGCCATGGAAGTTTTAAAGAGTGTCTCTGTTGCAAATGACACGCATGAAGACAAGGTGATAGATATGTGTAGATCCAATTTTTTTTAAAAAAAAAATCTTTTATCTCATATCTTTTCACAAACATTAAAATAATTTTTAAATTTTTATGGCATCTTATAATTAAACAAAAAAAATGTAATCATCATTTAAAAAAGCTAAATAAAATAAAAATACAAACTTTTAATGAAAATTTCACAAAAGATCAAAACTTTCAATTTTATCTAATTTCTCATAAAATACACAATTTCATTTCAACTATATCCTACTACATGATTTTGCTCATGTGGTGTCTATGTGGCGCTTATGTAACATGCCACACATCAGCGCCATACACATAAAATTGTGTAGTTAGACATGATTGAAATGAAATTATATCATAAAAATATACTAACCTTACACATTTTTTAATTTAATCACACATTTTAAAAAATATTATACGTGGACACCAACTTTTACTTTATTTCTAAATTGCTATATAACCGTAATTTGTTGAAATAACAACTGAAAAATGGCTTTCACCTCATCAAAATTCACTAAAGAATAGGTAACATCTAAGACATTAATTTTTTTTGAAAAATAGATTTATATATTTACTTGATTTCTTATTGTCCATTAAATAAACAAATACATACAGCTGTTATATAATTAATATACTCCAGTTAATTGAAAAATTATTAAATCTAAAAAATACGTCATTCGTTTATTAAATCCAGAAAATTAAAATTAAAATTATATTTAAAGTAGTAGTATAGACAAAGTACACAATAAAAGTAAAAAAAAAAATTAGACGTCAGTGGCACATAGGGAAATGAGAAATGAAGGATAGGCAAGGATCCACGTCAGCACAATTTAGATTTTTAAGAAGGAACATAGCTTTATTTGAGTCAGCTGGAGAGTTCTGAAGGAGTTATAATAGCGTGTAGCAAGTTCTAATTTAAGGTTGATAGAACTTAGCCTTCTCTGGCTTTGCCACGTTAAGTATCCAGATCCTGCTTCACTGGTGTTCTGCCACGTCAAGTTTAGGTCCTTTCTTTGCTGCTACCTGGGGTGTGCACTATTTAATTTGATTTTTAGTTAATTCAGTTCGGTTGCGAGTATTTAGAAATTTTGATTATTTATTTTAATTTAACCGAGAAAAATTGTTTGTGTTTTCACGGATAAACCCATCTGAAAAGACGAATTCAGGCAGGTTCATCCTCCAAAGAGGACGGTAGCGGTCGGGAAACAGTGGAGGCCGGATGTAGCGAGGTGACCTAAAAATTATTTAATTAATTTTATTTTTAATAATTATTTTAATTTAACCGGAAAAAATAGTTTTTAGTTCTAATTATAACAGCAAGAACTATTTAAAATATATGTTAAAATATAAAATATCGATTTGAAATTTTTTAAAATGAAAAGAGGTCAATTTGATGTTGTAGTGTGAATTTGAAAATTAAAGATGGTAATTTGGATGAAGTCGCCGATTTTATAATTAGAGAGTGAAATTGAAAAAAAAATTAAAAATAGAGAGATTTTAAAATATTAAGCCTTAAATTAAAAAAAAAAAGACTTTACCTCTCAAAAATAAACGTTAACATGGATGAGGATGCAGTGGATGGAAACCTCTGTAAACAAGGATAAGGACAGTGTATTGGAATGTTTTTAAAAGTGTTTTGCGCGTATCGTGTTGGCAGCGAGTCACGTCAGCGTACCATTTGTTTTGCTGACTCAGATTTTTAAATTAAGAAGGCCAAATGTTGTAAAACGGCCAAACCTTTCACAAAAGTTTCATAAAAGTCCTGACCTTTCAATTTTGTCGATTTTGGCCAAAAACTGATTATTTGGTTTCACAAAAGTCCCGACCTTTTAATTTTGTCAATTTTGGCCAAAAATGGATTATTTGGTTTCACAAAAGTCCCGACCTTTTAATATTTGGCATGCCACATAAGCGTCACATAGGCTCCACATAGGCAAATTGCAATCAAATTGAGAGTTGGCCACAATTGAAACCAAATAATTTGTTTTTGGCCAAAATCGACAAAATTAAAAGGTCGGAACTTTTGTGAAACTTTTATGAAAGGTTTGGCCTTTTTAAGACATTTGGCCAATTAAGAATAATATCATAAATATATTAGATCAAATCTTTTTTATTATTACAAAAACAAATGAAAAAACAAAAGTTAACTTAAGTCTTAAGGTGACTATAGTATAAATTTGGGATAATTCTCATTAATTCCTTTTGCTTGCAAACACATTCATTGAAAATCTTAATTAAATACATTCAAACAAACTTGATTAAATTATACAAAAATATATAATAATATGCAAACTCACTTTAAAATTATTTCATTTGATCTAATTCTATAAAATTTAATAAGGTCTAAAGTCGAAAATCAGCTAACTATGAGTATTTGATGAATTGCAAAGAAATATGCTATTGAATTGGGAAATTTTACTACTTTTTCCAAACTATTTGATTTTAATATTTATTAAATAGAATTTAATTATTGGAACTTTTTTTAAAATGGGGGCTTTCATTTCTTCTATATTTTTCAACTTTGAAAGAATTTTTGTAAATCGAACATCGATCCCTTTATGAAAATGATTGACCCTTTTAAATAATTTTTTTATTTTAGTAGTAAAAGATGTACGAACTAAAATCTATTTAAATAATATATATTTTATTCTAATATATATATATATATATATATATATATATATCACTCGACTTGTAATATTTTAAATAATATATTTTATAAATAACCAAAAAATAAATTATTTATCTAGCTGAGCTATGCTTTTTCTAAATAGTGAATATAATTAATTAGGCTCCTATAGATGGGCATACTGCAAGTAAATGGGAATAAATATTTTCAAAATTAATATTATGTGACTAATCTTTTCACAAGAGAAATCATTGACACATCTCCTCCAATTTCTTCAAAAACTACCAATAGATTTTGAGTTGGTTTCAACCAGGATCTAGGAACATGGTACCTGAAGAAGATAAAAAAATATTAGAAGAAAACAAATTAAGTGTTTACCTTAGATCTTGTTCATATTTTATTCAAATATTCAACTAGTTAAATATCAAAAAACAAATTTACATTGTGTTGTTGTTTTTGTTTTTTTAACATCTAATTAGTTCGGTTTCATGTATTAAACATGGATGTGGAACACTCAGTCTAGATAAGAATTTTTCCATAAAATTGTTTTATTTAGACTCGATGAATATTTTATTCAATCAAATGACTGAAAATCTTACACATTTTTCATAATTTTATTTTTTTTTATTTTTTAACATTCTATTGGTTTGATTCATGAATTAAGTACAAACCAAGTTTATAAAAAAAATCATAAAAAAATTTAACTAGATTTGGCTCGTGTTTTATACCTGAATCCAACCAATCACATGTTAAAAAAATCTTACATATTTTTCACCAGTTCATTATTTTAAACATTTTATCGGTTAGAGTCGATAAATAAAATATGAATCCGATCTAAATAAGAATAGTATAAAGATGGTACCATTTTTGACTCGGTTGACCACAACCAAATTGGCAAGCAGAAGGGCGAAATGTTGCAGAATAGGCACATCCACTGCAATTCCCATTAGCAACAATTGTCCAATATCTCCCAATATTATTCCCATTTATCCATATTTGTCCCTTCACCATGCTACTCATATCCAAAGCCAATGGATCGTCTCCTTTTGGTGCATCAAACATTGTCTGCAATTTTGAATTATATTTTAGTTTTAGGATTAGAGGTGTAATGTTGTACAATATTGAGGACCAAAGGTGATATTTTGTTTGGTGAAATATTATTGTACCCTATGCCATGTCAATGGTTGTGATTCTGCCACGAGTGATGACTTTTGCATCCATTCAAGCGATGGAAAAGAATTTGGAGATCCAAGATTCATGTCTTCTCCTTTAAGCCCAACCTACATTAGTATTACAATAATCGAATAAAAAACCATAAATTTCATTTATAGATTTTATTATTATGATAAACTCTATGAAGTTTGTTTGAAGCATGCAAAATAATTAAAAAAATTCAAGCATTTTTAGTTGTATTTTTTAAAATATGTTTTTATAAAATGAAGAGTATTAAAAAAATCGCAATTTAATGTCTTATTTTCCTATGTTAAAAAATAAAAAAAGAAAGTTGTGTAATAAAGATGTAAATAATCGAATCATTTTAAAATTGAAATATCATTAGCTTTTAT
Source organism: Mercurialis annua (assembly GCF_937616625.2). NCBI lineage: Eukaryota > Viridiplantae > Streptophyta > Magnoliopsida > Malpighiales > Euphorbiaceae > Mercurialis > Mercurialis annua. Next base: position 1,600,958 of record NC_065574.1, on the reverse strand, counting down.
TTTTGGCACGAAAATATCATTTGTTAAATATGTGGCACATAGTGAAATTTATTTTTTGTTTTAAATTTGTATAATTAAAGTATAATAACATTGAGTAAAAATTGAAGGACCTTATATGACCATTTGTGGGATGTCAAGTCCTTCTCCCCTTGATCTAGGCCATGGATGACCACAGGCCCTTGGATTCCTATGTTGGATGTCTCAAAACGGGGACCATTGTTCTGCAATATAAATTAAAAATTAGCTCACTTCCAAATTTGCCTGACAGACTTAATATGGCTAAATTCAGGATGCCAAACTAAGAATACGCAAACCAAACGGTCGTAATCGAAAAAGTCAAAAGATCGTCAAATTTACACTTGAATCCGACTTTAAAATCTCAAACTTGACTGAGTTTTATTTTATAAATTGGGTTCGTAATTCGAAAACTTGATCACACTCACGAGCATGTCAAGTTGAATTCGCAATTTGATAGTTGACTCTAATACCTTAAATTGGAGTCGGTTCAATTATTTTGAATGAAATTAAATATTTTTCGAGTTAATTCCGAACACCTCATTAGTTGGTTCCGACACAACTCGAGTCTCTACAAAAATTGAGAGTTAGAAGTACTAACCGGCAATCCAATAGCTATACTGAGTAAGGAAATTCGATTTCTTCCGGCATGAAACTGCTTTACTTCTCCTGTAAATTTGATTTTTCTGTTTCCTCTACTTCCAGCGACAGATCCTACCATTACACCACCACTCAAACATCAATAAATCATTACCAAATCATCCATAATTACAGTAACCCTCTAATAACTAATATACATATTCAATTAAAAATTTATTAATTATTAAAATTATTTATTTATTAAATATTACGTTGGTTTCCTTAATTTTTATAATTATTAGAAATATTAATTTATTAAATATTAAATATTAGCGGGTTGACTGTATGTTTGTCATAAGAAATTCAACGATTAATATATACCAGAAAGCTGTCCGTTGACAAAAATATGCATTGCATCGCCTGCTGAATTCACCGTCAGAGTTGGAAAATTGCCTCCTCCGTGTAGAAATGATTCTGATGAACTTATATGAACACTGCAATATTTTTGTTTTGCTGTCAAATTAATTACAAGTTCACTTAATCAAAAAGAAAAAAAAATTACATTCATGGCATCTTAACTTTTTATAATATACAGTTTTAGTATCTCGACTTTTAATTTTTAAAATTAAATGTTTTAACATTTTAATATATCAAATAAGTACTTCTGACCATATTCGGTTACCAGTGCGATCATGTTAGCAAAAAACGATGGTAGTACCGTGGTAAAATGCAAATAATACACCTGCCTATGTTGAATTAAAATAACAAACTATATCAGCAAATTAAATTTGTTGGTTTTATTAGTAGGCAAGTGATCCAAAAATGGCTAAAATAAAATAATTTTTAAAAAGTTAAAACACTAATTTATAAAAAAATAAAAGTTCAACCACTAAAATAATGTATTAAAAAAATGCTTAGATACTATTTATATAGTAATATTGAACAAATGGTCATTGCATCCTTGGATTTACGAATCAATAGTCATTTAACTCATATTTGGTCATTTTGATCAATTAGAGACAACATTTTACAATTTTAGGTCGATTTCCCCTCAAATTGGATCATTAAAGTCAGTTAACGTATTGATTTTGTACAATTTGAAGAGTTAATTGACCTAAACTAGAAAATAATGTCCCCGATCAGCCGAAATTACTAAATCTGAATTAATTAATTTGGACGCATAAATTTAGAAATCGTGATGATCCTTTGCTCATATAATTTTTCCTGAAAAATAATGGTAAAGAAAAGAAACTCTTACCCTGTAGTGTACCATAGATAATCACTGGAATCTCTAGTGAGATTGAGTTGGTCCAATAAGGCAGCAACAGTACCAATTTTATCGTCATCAACTGATGTTATATCTTCACTTAAAGCTTCCCATGACACAAATTTTGTTTCTGTTGCCAACATTTGTACTTTTGATGCTTCAATTTCAACCTGAACCAAACCGAACCGAATACGTTTTGACATTTTAAAATCGAGCCATACCGAAAAACCGAATGCACGGGTCACTTTTACTTACTTTGGCAGTGTTGTAAACAACATTTTTACAGTCAGGAAGAATACTGATGGACCAGGGTGGCACATTGTAACGCATGTTTCTAAATGTAATAGTTGCTGTAGCTTTTGTATTGAAATTTGCAATAAAAGCTGCACAATCTCCTGAATCTGAATCAAACACATGTGCCTGCAAATCAATTTATTCACTCAATCAGATTTTTAAAAGGCCTAATAACTCATTTAACTATTTAATGACTATTTAATGACTACTATATGGGTGAAATAAAATTCAATTCACGAGCGCACATAAAATACTTTAAATCAGATAAAATTGAAAGATTTAGTTAGAATTCATAAGAACGGTAAATGTTACGGACCTGCTGATAACTTCCCATGGTTGCAGTAACAGGATCAGCATTGAGCAAAGCTTTTTCACATAACTTAATAGCTTTGTGAAGATTCTTTAAATGACTATATTTTGGCTCCCTAATCAACCCTGCCAAATCGTAATGTATGAGTTTGTATGTTTTAATTAAAAAAAGTTAAATAATTTAACTATTTGGTTAAACTTTTAAAGTTCACCATATTCATCAATTGGTGCATCATAGTCATAGCTGGTAGTAATAAAAGGACCTCCAGCAGTTCTTCCAAAGTTGGTTCCTCCGTGATACTGCAAAATAAATATAAAACGCTTATAAAATTCTAAAACTTTATATTTATAAAAAATTTATAAAAAATACCGTTGTACTATTTTTTATTTGAGGCATTTCTCGCTCTACTTTTCCATTTTTGTGCAACACAAGCTATAACTCTATTTATAGCTGTCCTGTATGTTGCACAGAAACTTGTCGAGTCTCATATTTTAGCGCATTTTTGAGAATGCCTCTAGAACCCTGAAAATTTTGAAGTATTTTGATAAAAAAAAATAGCATTTCACCGTTTTTTCATTTCCGTTTGAAGCGTTTTCCACATTTTCCGTTTTCCGTGCAAGATAGATTAAATACAACAGAAAGATTAGAATACTGACCATGTAATAGTTAACAAAAGAACCTCCTTTTTGAATAAATCTAGCAACTGCAAAGGCTAAATCCTCTACTGGACGCTGGTGGATTGGACCACCAAAATCTGTAAACCTTTTAGATAAATTACAAAATTAATTAAATAAAATATAGTTAATATATATATTCATACAAAAATCAAAATAAAATACCAGCCAGTCCAAGCCTCAGTCCACATTGTTGGTTTATAAGGTTTATTAGGAGAAAAATAGTCACAGTAAAAACCATTGCATGTGTTTATCTGTCAAAAAAATATGCAATAAAATTTAGTCGTTTTTATCAATTACGACTAATTTTATTAATTATAATTATATTTCGATTGTAATTAAGTCCGTACCACAGGGTCAGGAGCGTCAAATTGCTTGCACATAACCCAGGGAACACCAGTGTTCATTGAAACAGCCATGCTTGCAGCCCAAGTCATATAAGCATACCCTGCTGATCCAAATGCCTTGTCTTCTGGTTCATACTCATTTTCAATCTTCAAATCAATAATTACACATTGCGTAAAATAACTTATCAGAAACTTAATTTAATTATGTTAAGCCTAATAATCTAAAAACTCTAAATTTTATTGATTTTTATCAATTCTAATCAAAAAATTTAATTCCTTAATTTTAGTCTGCTTTAAATAATTAAATTTCAATTATAGTCAAAGTTTTCATTTGAGTAAATAACACGTGGTTTTTTACGCATATGTGACTGAGCGATACTCATTTAATTAGGGAATTTGATTATAATTAAAATAAAATTATTCAAATTAAGCTAAAATTGACGATGTTAAAAAATTGGATTAGGGTTGATTAAATTATTTGAAATACCTGAGAGAGAATAATAGGACCACCCTGAGATTGAAACAAGTTTTCATCCTTCATCATTTGAACAATTTTTTGAGTGAATTTTTGCATTTCCAACTGCAAAAATTACAATTATAAATAGCAGGGTCATAATAATAAAATCAACAAAAGAATTTTACATGGAGAAGCAGAAAAAAAACCTTGAAAGGTTTATTATCTGTTCTAAAGGTCATGCCTGGAATGTACTTCAACCAAACTGGAAACCCACTAAAATAAACATTAGTATTAAAATTAAAAATACAATATTATATGAAAAATTATATTTGAAATCAAGTTTAAATAATGTAAAATATTTTTTTTGTTACCCAAAATTCCACTCTGCACATATATATGGCCCAATGCGAAGATGAACATATAATCCAGCTTTGTGGACTAACTTGATGAACTTAACTAAATCACATCTACCCTCAAAATTGTACTGCAAAATTCATATAAAAAGACTAAAATCAATATAAAACAGAGATGAAACAGAGTTGAAAATGTTGATCATGAGAAAAACAATTGCCATCAACCCCTCAAATTAAGTCAACATTATTATTTTTCTACTGCATTTTAAAAAGTTATTATTGTTTCTTAACATTAAGATATTAGATAACTAAACCCCTCGTGTCGGAAAAAGAATTGTGATTTTTTATCGCAACTCAGGGGCCAAATGATCCAAAAATTCTAAACCTTTAACAACAGTTTCCGTTCTAATCAAACTTTTAAAAAGTCTCGATTATAGCTAAAATCACATTATTTAGTTTCAATTTTATCCGTTCCTAAAACTTGATAAAAGATGAGACATTTATTCAATACATGGATCGATCTGGTTAAATGTTATATCTTGCGACTTTGACTATAAAGATTTTTTTACTCTATACATCAGCGTCACCTCATCATAAACACACATTTTAAATTCAATTTGCGGGAGTTGAATAAAATTGAAACCATAGACTTTATATAGTTTTTGTTAAAACAGACTTTTACTAAAGGTTTGAATTTTTTAAATTATTAAGCCAAACTCGGGGGAATAATAGTAATTATCGCGAAAAAAAAAATAAAAAAAAATAGAAAAATAAGTACAATGCCAGGAGAAGGCTCGTGAAGATTCCAAAAAACATAAGTGTCAATAACATCCAAACCACCATCTTTAGCTTTCTGTATGAGACCTTCCCACATCTGCATTATTATGCAAGTTTCATCACAGTTTCATAACCAAAAATGCAATTAAAAACACTAATAAACTATAATGAAACAACATATATACCTGAGGAGTGCTTCTTGGATAATGAATGGAGCCAGATAAAAGAATTCTTTTTTGGCCATTGATTATTAGAGATTTCTTATCATAAGTAACATTGGACTCTGAAAACTGCAAATTCAGAGATAATAAAAAAATCATACAAAAACAAAACCAATTGGTAGCTGAATTAGCTACCATTTTTCTAGTTTGTATGAAAGAGTTAGAGAGAGAAAGTGAGTTAGAGAGAGAATAGAAGTGTTATGAAATGTGAGAAAATAAACAAATAATGTGACTACTATCTTCCAAAAGGAAGAGGTACATTTGTCTTAAAGCTATTGTTACTAGTTATTGGTTTGGACAAGAAAAAAATTTAGTAATTATTTCATAAAACAGAGGTGTCACGTTATTTTATAGCACACGATTTTTATATAAAAATATTTTTTTATTTAAACAATCAACACGTGTCTTAATCTATATTTTTATAAATGTGAGAGATATATTATAAAATGTCTTAATCTATATTTTTATAAATGTGAGAGATATATTATAAAATGACGTGGCATATGAATTGCATGAAATATTTCGTTTTGCTCGGTTACCTTCTTCATAAACCCAACACAGTTGCATATTTAAACTTGAAAATATTTACATTATGCAATAAAAAAAACAACAACATTAAGATGAATATATAAGGGGATTAATCTAGTCCTCATAAGACTATTTTCTTTATCAATATAAGAAAAAATTGAACCTAAAACTTTTCAGTCGAGTTATAACGTTTAGAATTAGTTTTCTTTTAAATGGTAATTTTTAAATTTAATTATATGTTTTCTAAAAACTATAATAAATAAAATAATAATACATCAATTTTAATAAAAAATAGTACAAAAGTAATGAGTTTCTTTTTATAATAATGGAATAGATAATGATGATAGTTGAATTATTTGAAAAGGTATACAAATTAGAGTCCCTACCTTATCTTAAAATAGAAGATAATTAGAATTCAATAGAAAAAGCAAAAAACAGGAAAAAGTTAGGCACATGTCATATGATCAATTTGTTCTTGATCTATATCCTTCATAACCAATTATGCATGTTCAATCCACCCTCCATTTTTTCCAAAATATAGTTATCCTTTCCACATATTATATAATAATGAGAAAATAACAAGAAAATCATAAATCACAATTTTTTTCACCAATTACCATCTTAGGTAGAGTTATTTCTTTGTTACTATTATTATATCAATTAATACCACAAAACCTATTTAGTTTTCATTTAATGCCATCTTTGTCACGACCCGATTCCCGGATCGAGACCGGCGCTAGGGAATGGGAGTGGTTGCTCCGAAACCCGTAGCAAGCCTTAAAATAAAATCCATTTTTCTCATTAAAACAATTTAACTTTTCTTTAAAAAGTTTTCTCATATAAATTTGTTTCGAAATTCACTATAAATTTTTCGCGGAATAAAATCATACATTTTAGATTCCGAAACGTAAATACTAGGTCAACCATTTCACGGGACCTCTTTTCCATTTTTCACAACATGTCAACTTTTATAACCCTTTTTCAAAACGTTTTTAGGGTGAGACATGTAAATCACATTTATGCCACGTCGGGCCCACATACACATTTTTCTGTTTTGATGCCAACAGTTTCATTTACTGTTTTCCACATTTATCTCGGTATCTCAAATACCCGAGAGGCATCACAAAATTCCATAATAAGCATGCATACATATCATAATATTAAAGCGATGAAAATAAAACAGAGTATAACGTGGCAGTTCATCGCAAAGTAAAAAGCATGCTAAAGTACGTCCGTCTAAACAGTTCTACTGCAGCACTAAGATAGGTAAATATATATACAAGATACCACATCGTCCAAAACAGAGACTTCATGAACAAGAATATGAAGCCTCACCAAAAATGACAGTCTACGTACCTGAAAAATTGGTACAACAACGGGGTCAGATATACTGGTGAGTTGACATCTTACAAACACACATTAAATACTTAACTCGTCATAAAATAGATATATTTAAATATATACTACCGGTTCAATCGCAGAAACGTTAAAACTTTTGAAATGAAATGCATTTTCTAATCCATATTCCTCTAAGTCTCCTTTCAGACTTAGATTAATAAACTAGTCGGCTAAACCCGTAGATTCACTCGACTCTAGTTTATTTTCCACTATCCTTTACAGTTCTAAACCTTTCTTTAGACTGTTCCCAACTTTTCTCATGAACTCAACGACCGATAACATTAAGTGTTCCATGACGCCGTTAGTTCTTAAATCAATCGGCCGAACTCTAACGTTCCGTCACCGTTAACTTGTTCGGGGTTCTAGACCGTCGTCTTAGAAGCTCTCCCGCAATGTCTGGACCGTCGTCTCAGACTTCTAGACCGTCGTCTAGATTCACACAGTACATTCCTCTTTACGTAAAAATAAATATGCATGCAATAACTAGTGATCACATAGTCCTATTATAGCCCAAATAGGATGGTACGTTTCATAGACTCATTCCATAATAATTTTATTTACTCAAAATAAATATACGATATATTTAAAATGCTTTATGATATTAATTTTCCACATTAAAGTAATAATAGTAATTTTATTACTTTAATGTATGCATGTAATAATGCAAACTCACAGACTGTCGTTCCACAATTATTTACGCACGCTAATCCACATTTAGCTCCTCGGCAATTATTGCCCCGTGAATGCCTCGCATTCCGAGATTGACCTTTTGTCGAATCTCTAAACGTTTGTTAATCAAAACGTTTCCCACTAATCATCACGATCGACATCGTGGCCCGTACACATACTACGTATCGGGTTCAATCTTAGGAATCCAATTAAATTCATAATTTGGTCCATCTAAATCTTAGGTAAATTTTACCATTTTACCCTTTCGGAAAAATTCTCATATTTTAAAAATACTATTCGGTCCTTATACATTTTCATATTCCAAAATACCTTTATTCAAAATCCTCTTTTAATAAAAATATAATATACATACATACATCCTTTAATTAAAATTTTCCAATTTTAATTAAATAAAACATTAATTAGTTTATATCTAACTAATTAATTCCAATTTATTTTAAAATATAAATCTTTTGGGTCCAAGCCCAAATTAAAAGTTCAAAATCTTAAAAACTTTTAATTTAAACAAATTCAAGGTTTCACTTACCTTTTAAGTCCACCAAAATCCATTTAGGACATATTAGTCCTTATACTTTCAAATCTTGCATTTTAGTCCTTTTACCAAATTTTAAATTATTACTTACCTTTTTAACTTTTTTAACTTTGGGTCCAAATTATTTAGTTAAGTCTAAATAAAAGTCCAAAGTTCTAGTCCGGGATCTAATTACGGTTTTCGGCCCCCTCTTGGCCTTGGTCCATTTTTTTTTTGGTTCGGTTTCAACCCGACCAAATCTTGGCTCGGTTAAACAGAGATACCGTGCTCCGTTTACCGGCCGGTAGTGGTTCGCCGACCACCACCCCACTCTCTAAACCACCTATACCAAAATTAGCCAATCAATATCAAATTGAATGAATTTTAATTCTAACAAAATATTTAATCACACTTGATTAAATATTACAACTCCAATCACAATCACAACAATTTACACAACTAAACATTAATAGCCAACTATTCGGCCAACATACCAAAATCACCAACTAACACAATTTTTTAACAATTAAGTATTTCCATGGCATACTTATTAACTCAACAATTAACCAAGAGATTTAAAAATATAATTTCTTTTAAATCAAGGATCTATTCGGCTTTTAGCCAAAATTTATCATTTCAAGTATTTAACCTCCATAACATATAAACATGATTTCAATCTCATCTAATTACCAACTAACATGCCAATTAAACAATACAAATCATTTATTAGCATTTTTCATATAATCGGTTAACAACTATTTATTGTTCAAAATTATCATGTAAATCCCATACATACAATTTCAACAATTACCCATAATCAAATTTTGTATACATTAATCATGCAATTCCAAAGACATATTCGGCCAACCAAGAAATTTTACAAACAACATCTATAATTCTTACTATCAACATATAACATGGCAACTCCCATAAATCATCATAAAATCACACACATATAAACATTTCGGCATACCCACTAAATAATTTTCATAATATTTTCATGCCATCATAGAATTATATTCGGCCATAACAAAATTTCCACTATTAAATCTTGTCAAAAACTAAATCATGCATCACATTTAAATTGATCTTTTAACAATCTAATTAATCATGCAAACTATAATAAATACAACAAATTATCAAAGAATGGAAAATCATAACACCATTCGGCAATTACAATTAAATTACCCACAAATTTTTATTTCAAAATCTTGAACATATTTCACACATGATCACCCATTTTAACAATTTTTAAACTCAAAACAATCTAACCCATAAATTTTCCTTTTTAATCTCATTATTTTCGGTTTTAAAGAAAATTATTAAATTTTCACACTTTGATCTTTGAAACCACCAAATTTTCTTAAGAAATTTAAAACATTTTAAATCATAAGATTTCAAACTCCATTTCATGAAAAATCTTGAAAATATTCGGCTCATTATGCCATAAACTTAACCCTTTAAATTTTCTTTTTTGAAACCCTTAATTTTTCTAAAAAAACAACCTTTTAACACTCAAATATAAATTTCCAGCATTTTTTAAAGCTTAGTTCAAACATTTGTTCAAGTTAAAATTTAACACTTAACTACTAGAAAAACTTTGAATCTTTTAAAACCAACTCTTACCCATGTTTAATCTCACTCATTAAAGCCATAATCCAAGATTGCATGTAGGTTTTAAACCCTTGAACTAAAATTTTATCAAAACCGAAATTTTCAAAAACAAATAACAACCAATTAGTTGATCCTCTTAATAACCCACATTTTAAAAGAAAGATCATAAAAAAAACTTTGATTAAAACCTCCCATTAAGCTTGAAACCGAAGAAGAAGGAGAAGAATAAGAACTCACAAAACAACAATCATATAACACCCATTAAAAGCTTTTAATCTTACCTTAACAAAAAGCTTGAGTTAAGAATTAATGGGGTTTGTTATTTTCTTAGGGTTGGTTCGGCAAAGACAAAGAAAAATATGAGTGACTTTTGGTTTCTCTACAATCTTACTTTTTCTCCTAAGAAAGTGGGGAAGAAAAGAGATTTTCCCCTTATAGCATTTTAGTTTAAAAAGTTGTGGGGTCTAATTTACCTTTTTTAATTGCAATCATTAGCTCAACTCTTAGGCTACATGCATGTTGACAAGTGTCCCAATATGTGTCACCTCACACACACTTGCTTTCTCCCCAAGTTAAGCCAATCTTAGCTTATTTAGATTATTTTTACGGTTTTCGAGGTTCCGTAAAATCTTTCTCGAAAAACGTTTCCGAACTAAATTAATTTCTTATATGATCAAATCTTGAGCAAATATATTTATAACTTAATTTTTTAACGTTTTTAATTATTTACATCGGTTTTACCAATTAATGACCGAAAATTACGAAAATGCCACCCATGCACAATAATTAATTTTCGTAGCCATGCACACGTAAACATTTAAATAATTAATCACATATCACAAATAAATCAATCACATGCATTTAAACACCGAAAAATTAATTTCTAAGCCGGTACTCTACCGCCGTTAATTTCCAATTCACCGCATTTTCAAAAATTCCATATTTTGAAAATTAGGGGTATTACATTCACTCCCCCTTATAAAAATTCGTCCTCGAATTTTCATAATCCTTTTTCCTTTCAATTTCATTCCTTTTCCTTTCCATTTCCGTAACTCGGAACTTTTCCGACTCAAAGGTAACTCTACCTTTCTTATCACGACTTTGCCTTTACGGAAATTCTCACATACTAAACACACTTGCTAAGGCTATACTTAATCATAACTTAAGCATACCACCAAAATAACATCTACTCCAAAACTTAATGTTTTCATGGGATTTCTATAGTCAAGTTTAACTAGTTTCTAGTTATCACTTAACTACCCAATTATCCTATATTCAATTTGGATAACCATATAATGGCTATATCACTTTATCTTCTATTACTTCTTTATTTATTTTAAATATTTTTCTATAGACTTTCCAACTCATACATATATTTTCTTTAGAAATAACTCATTCACATAATTCTAAAGATTTTAGAATGTGACACACTTATCAAAAATAAAAATTTTAGTTATACAAAATTTTCATTATTTCCGGGAGTACTTACCCGTTTTTGGCTCACTTTAAAATTCTCCAAAATTTTTTTTTTTTTATAAACTTTTGATCGACACAACTTTTTCTTGAAAACATAAAATTTTCATTCATTACTTCTCATATAACCATAGCTCGGGATAATGACGGCTCTCACTATCAAAGAGTTGCATTTTTCTTTTAAAATTTATTTTCATGATGAATGTAAATATTACCTTTATGCATTTTCAACATTTTACATGCATGCTAAATGTTTTATGTTGGGTCCGAGCTTGCTATATCGTTTTTAAATACAAACTTTAAAATTTCATAGAAAAATTTTCGTAAGTTACTTTTGGATTTGTACTCCGAGAATAATTAAGATTTTATTAATCCTAAATTTCTCTTATGATTTCTATTGCCCCTTTTTTTTTTTTATCTTACTCCACTATTTTATTTATTTACCGTAAAATACACATTCCATTCTACAACCGAATTATACTCCATTTTTATACACTATATTATTCCAATTACTAATTCATTGAGTGAATTTATTTTACTAATCCCATTTTACCTTTTTCATTCATGCTTCATTCTTATTATTTTGTTTTCTACTCATTTTATCATACTATTATTTCTATTTACCAATAATCTAACTTTTAGACTTAAAACGAAACTTAATCTTAAAGAATACCTGTCGCTACTCCCGAGATCTAAATCTCACTCCTAATCCAACGGAACATACTCCTCGGGATCCTCCTCCGGGTCTTCTTCCGGATCCTCCTCTTGCTCCTCATCATCGGGTATCATCGCTCCAAAGATAGGATTCTCGGTATAGGGATAAAAATAAGCTTGCGGTGGTGTTCCTCGGGCTAACATATACTCCTCTAATGCTAATGCTCGTCCGTATAAGTACGGAAGTGGTCTCGCCCTCTCATTCAACAATCCGTAAAACTCATCACCTAAACCGTAAATGAAACGGGAATGAACATCCTCCGTATTCATCATCAAATCCGGTACCGCCGAATTAAACCTCATGAATTCCTCCATATACTCTCGAACCGACTTGCTTCCCCTAGTCAAAGTATCGAGATAACCTCCCAACAACACATACCTATACCTCTCACGGCTCTCGGTTCTAGCCACATCATCTAAGGCTTCGGCAACCCTTTCCTTAGCCTCTATAGCATTCATCTTAGCCTCCTTAAACTTGTCCACTCCCTTGGTGAACCAATCGGCTCTAAAGCTAGGGTTCGGTGGTTGCAACCCAACCGATTCCGATTGAAAGCCATTTCCAATAGCATTACTACCATTTTCAGCATTTGCGGTTTCCGGGGTCACGCTCCTCAAAAACTGCTCTACATTCACGTTGACCGATCCGGCATCCGCAACATACCGATTCCCTTGTGACATGTTATCCGAAAATCTAGACATACTGTCACAAAATAAAACCCACGTGAATCCCGTGCACATTATACACACAATAATCACAATTATCACAATTTTCACATTATCACCGAACACATTTCGGTTCAACCAACACACCATGCAAAAATTAAATCACATACTCACTTTACACATTTTTCACATAGCAATTACACCATAAATTTTCGGTTTCAATAACCCAATCAAATCTCAATTATCAATCACGTTATTGCAAATATTCACAAAATCATATTCCCAATTATCACATCAAACAATTGCAATTAATCACCAAATCACATTTTCAAGCATTAAATCACATAATTGCAATCAATCACAAAATCACATTATCGTTTAATCACAACAACACAAATTCAATTCCTAGGGAACACTACGGAATAGAATTTTGAAAAACGATAACTTAGTCAAGACATGACATCGATTTCCTATTTTGCTGCAGTAGATTTCCTAGGGATACTCATTCCTTCCTAGGAACTCAATAAACAACTCAACTTTTCACATAACACCACATCATCAAAAATTTCGATTCGCACATCGAAATAAAATCACCATTTTTTTTTTTCATTTTCTCAAAAATTTTCGATTCTCTTTTCGAAAATAAAATCACTTTTTCACGCAATGGCCCAATTAATCAACCATTGCTCTGATACCACCTTTGTCACGACCCGATTCCCGGATCGAGACCGGCGCTAGGGAATGGGAGTGGTTGCTCCGAAACCCGTAGCAAGCCTTAAAATAAAATCCATTTTTCTCATTAAAACAATTTAACTTTTCTTTAAAAAGTTTTCTCATATAAATTTGTTTCGAAATTCACTATAAATTTTTCGCGGAATAAAATCATACATTTTAGATTCCGAAACGTAAATACTAGGTCAACCATTTCACGGGACCTCTTTTCCATTTTTCACAACATGTCAACTTTTATAACCCTTTTTCAAAACGTTTTTAGGGTGAGACATGTAAATCACATTTATGCCACGTCGGGCCCACATACACATTTTTCTGTTTTGATGCCAACAGTTTCATTTACTGTTTTCCACATTTATCTCGGTATCTCAAATACCCGAGAGGCATCACAAAATTCCATAATAAGCATGCATACATATCATAATATTAAAGCGATGAAAATAAAACAGAGTATAACGTGGCAGTTCATCGCAAAGTAAAAAGCATGCTAAAGTACGTCCGTCTAAACAGTTCTACTGCAGCACTAAGATAGGTAAATATATATACAAGATACCACATCGTCCAAAACAGAGACTTCATGAACAAGAATATGAAGCCTCACCAAAAATGACAGTCTACGTACCTGAAAAATTGGTACAACAACGGGGTCAGATATACTGGTGAGTTGACATCTTACAAACACACATTAAATACTTAACTCGTCATAAAATAGATATATTTAAATATATACTACCGGTTCAATCGCAGAAACGTTAAAACTTTTGAAATGAAATGCATTTTCTAATCCATATTCCTCTAAGTCTCCTTTCAGACTTAGATTAATAAACTAGTCGGCTAAACCCGTAGATTCACTCGACTCTAGTTTATTTTCCACTATCCTTTACAGTTCTAAACCTTTCTTTAGACTGTTCCCAACTTTTCTCATGAACTCAACGACCGATAACATTAAGTGTTCCATGACGCCGTTAGTTCTTAAATCAATCGGCCGAACTCTAACGTTCCGTCACCGTTAACTTGTTCGGGGTTCTAGACCGTCGTCTTAGAAGCTCTCCCGCAATGTCTGGACCGTCGTCTCAGACTTCTAGACCGTCGTCTAGATTCACACAGTACATTCCTCTTTACGTAAAAATAAATATGCATGCAATAACTAGTGATCACATAGTCCTATTATAGCCCAAATAGGATGGTACGTTTCATAGACTCATTCCATAATAATTTTATTTACTCAAAATAAATATACGATATATTTAAAATGCTTTATGATATTAATTTTCCACATTAAAGTAATAATAGTAATTTTATTACTTTAATGTATGCATGTAATAATGCAAACTCACAGACTGTCGTTCCACAATTATTTACGCACGCTAATCCACATTTAGCTCCTCGGCAATTATTGCCCCGTGAATGCCTCGCATTCCGAGATTGACCTTTTGTCGAATCTCTAAACGTTTGTTAATCAAAACGTTTCCCACTAATCATCACGATCGACATCGTGGCCCGTACACATACTACGTATCGGGTTCAATCTTAGGAATCCAATTAAATTCATAATTTGGTCCATCTAAATCTTAGGTAAATTTTACCATTTTACCCTTTCGGAAAAATTCTCATATTTTAAAAATACTATTCGGTCCTTATACATTTTCATATTCCAAAATACCTTTATTCAAAATCCTCTTTTAATAAAAATATAATATACATACATACATCCTTTAATTAAAATTTTCCAATTTTAATTAAATAAAACATTAATTAGTTTATATCTAACTAATTAATTCCAATTTATTTTAAAATATAAATCTTTTGGGTCCAAGCCCAAATTAAAAGTTCAAAATCTTAAAAACTTTTAATTTAAACAAATTCAAGGTTTCACTTACCTTTTAAGTCCACCAAAATCCATTTAGGACATATTAGTCCTTATACTTTCAAATCTTGCATTTTAGTCCTTTTACCAAATTTTAAATTATTACTTACCTTTTTAACTTTTTTAACTTTGGGTCCAAATTATTTAGTTAAGTCTAAATAAAAGTCCAAAGTTCTAGTCCGGGATCTAATTACGGTTTTCGGCCCCCTCTTGGCCTTGGTCCATTTTTTTTTTGGTTCGGTTTCAACCCGACCAAATCTTGGCTCGGTTAAACAGAGATACCGTGCTCCGTTTACCGGCCGGTAGTGGTTCGCCGACCACCACCCCACTCTCTAAACCACCTATACCAAAATTAGCCAATCAATATCAAATTGAATGAATTTTAATTCTAACAAAATATTTAATCACACTTGATTAAATATTACAACTCCAATCACAATCACAACAATTTACACAACTAAACATTAATAGCCAACTATTCGGCCAACATACCAAAATCACCAACTAACACAATTTTTTAACAATTAAGTATTTCCATGGCATACTTATTAACTCAACAATTAACCAAGAGATTTAAAAATATAATTTCTTTTAAATCAAGGATCTATTCGGCTTTTAGCCAAAATTTATCATTTCAAGTATTTAACCTCCATAACATATAAACATGATTTCAATCTCATCTAATTACCAACTAACATGCCAATTAAACAATACAAATCATTTATTAGCATTTTTCATATAATCGGTTAACAACTATTTATTGTTCAAAATTATCATGTAAATCCCATACATACAATTTCAACAATTACCCATAATCAAATTTTGTATACATTAATCATGCAATTCCAAAGACATATTCGGCCAACCAAGAAATTTTACAAACAACATCTATAATTCTTACTATCAACATATAACATGGCAACTCCCATAAATCATCATAAAATCACACACATATAAACATTTCGGCATACCCACTAAATAATTTTCATAATATTTTCATGCCATCATAGAATTATATTCGGCCATAACAAAATTTCCACTATTAAATCTTGTCAAAAACTAAATCATGCATCACATTTAAATTGATCTTTTAACAATCTAATTAATCATGCAAACTATAATAAATACAACAAATTATCAAAGAATGGAAAATCATAACACCATTCGGCAATTACAATTAAATTACCCACAAATTTTTATTTCAAAATCTTGAACATATTTCACACATGATCACCCATTTTAACAATTTTTAAACTCAAAACAATCTAACCCATAAATTTTCCTTTTTAATCTCATTATTTTCGGTTTTAAAGAAAATTATTAAATTTTCACACTTTGATCTTTGAAACCACCAAATTTTCTTAAGAAATTTAAAACATTTTAAATCATAAGATTTCAAACTCCATTTCATGAAAAATCTTGAAAATATTCGGCTCATTATGCCATAAACTTAACCCTTTAAATTTTCTTTTTTGAAACCCTTAATTTTTCTAAAAAAACAACCTTTTAACACTCAAATATAAATTTCCAGCATTTTTTAAAGCTTAGTTCAAACATTTGTTCAAGTTAAAATTTAACACTTAACTACTAGAAAAACTTTGAATCTTTTAAAACCAACTCTTACCCATGTTTAATCTCACTCATTAAAGCCATAATCCAAGATTGCATGTAGGTTTTAAACCCTTGAACTAAAATTTTATCAAAACCGAAATTTTCAAAAACAAATAACAACCAATTAGTTGATCCTCTTAATAACCCACATTTTAAAAGAAAGATCATAAAAAAAACTTTGATTAAAACCTCCCATTAAGCTTGAAACCGAAGAAGAAGGAGAAGAATAAGAACTCACAAAACAACAATCATATAACACCCATTAAAAGCTTTTAATCTTACCTTAACAAAAAGCTTGAGTTAAGAATTAATGGGGTTTGTTATTTTCTTAGGGTTGGTTCGGCAAAGACAAAGAAAAATATGAGTGACTTTTGGTTTCTCTACAATCTTACTTTTTCTCCTAAGAAAGTGGGGAAGAAAAGAGATTTTCCCCTTATAGCATTTTAGTTTAAAAAGTTGTGGGGTCTAATTTACCTTTTTTAATTGCAATCATTAGCTCAACTCTTAGGCTACATGCATGTTGACAAGTGTCCCAATATGTGTCACCTCACACACACTTGCTTTCTCCCCAAGTTAAGCCAATCTTAGCTTATTTAGATTATTTTTACGGTTTTCGAGGTTCCGTAAAATCTTTCTCGAAAAACGTTTCCGAACTAAATTAATTTCTTATATGATCAAATCTTGAGCAAATATATTTATAACTTAATTTTTTAACGTTTTTAATTATTTACATCGGTTTTACCAATTAATGACCGAAAATTACGAAAATGCCACCCATGCACAATAATTAATTTTCGTAGCCATGCACACGTAAACATTTAAATAATTAATCACATATCACAAATAAATCAATCACATGCATTTAAACACCGAAAAATTAATTTCTAAGCCGGTACTCTACCGCCGTTAATTTCCAATTCACCGCATTTTCAAAAATTCCATATTTTGAAAATTAGGGGTATTACAATCTTCCACAAACTGACACTTGTCCAAATCTCTACCCTTATTAACTGATTTGCTCAATTTTTCTTGGATGGGCCACCACGTCATATGGCACGTATGGCCATATCTCTGCTCTTTTACCTGTCTGATATGCCACGCGGGATATCATCTTGGAGGGGTCCACATATCCACCTACTGTGACCTTATTTGCTTTCTAATCTACGCCTATTTGTTTTACACTTTTCATTCCCTCAACTGCTCTTTTTATTTTGTGTTATAGATGGCTCAAGCTTAGATTAATTCTTTTTTTATTATTATTGAGATGGGAGATATAAAAACAGAGTTTATGTTACTAAGTTTTAATCATTTTTGAGGGATGAATATAACATCAAATATAAATAATTTTATTACCTCGTGTAAAAGGGGACAAAAGATCTCTTAAAAGGTGTTATCTATTTATCTATTTATAAATAAATACATTTCTTTAAAATAAATTAAAAGTAGCGAAGAGGGTGATTACTTTTAAAATATACTAGAATTGCTTTACGTGTTACGCACATGACTCGTAATATGATAAGTATCATTACATATATTTAATACATTTGCGATACATATGTGATACATCTTTTATACATATTTGATACAACTCTGATATATATTTAATAAATATTCGACTGTTCAAACTCTTTTTTCTATTTTTTATCGATTTCATTAAATCAACCGACTAATTCGATCGGCTCTTTTTTATTTTTCAATGTTTTATCTATTTAATTTATGTTTAAAAATCTGAAATATGTTACTTTATTTTTTAAATATAATTCAGATCTCGTAATTAAAAAATGAATACATCGGCGATACATTTTTGATACATTTCCGATACATATTTGATACATCTCCAATAAATATTTGATACATATATGATACATCTTTGATCGTCAAAACTCTTTTTAAGTAATATTGCATATATTTTCATACATGTTAATTTAATACAATTCCGGTACATCTCTGATACATATATAATACATATTCAATCGTCAAAATGTTTTTTCTTATTTTTTGTACGTCTTCTTTTTAAGTAATGTTGCATATATTTTTATACACGTTTAATACATTTTTGATACATATATGATACATATGTGATCGTCAAAACCTTATTTTCTTGTTTTTTGTACGTCTTATTTTTAAGTAATATTGCATATATTTTTATACATGTTTGACACATATTTAATACATAGTTTGTAGTTAATAATTATACATGATAAATAAATTATTTATACATGATAGATACATCTTTAATATATACTTATATATGATAAATAAATTATTTATGCATAACACCCGTGTTCGGAATGTATCAACAATATATCCTCTAAATAATTTATAAAATTATATTTTAAAAAATTGTATCGTTTAGTATATATGTATATTTTATATTGTTAATATTTAATATATTTATATTTTTAAAATTTAAAATTTAAAATTAAATTTCAATATTTATATATTAAATAAATATATAAATAGATTATTAGTTTTATTAAAAAAAGAAATTAAATCCAATCCAATTCAGTTTATACTGAATTGGATATGCATATTGAATTGGACCCAGTTATGGGTACAATTCAGTAACTGACCCGCGCGTCATGCGCGGGTCATTTCAGTTGGTGGACCATCAAAATGGTAGTATTGAAAAGTTTTGGGGAAAGATGGCAAGGTTTGTAATAAATGCTAAAACAATTGTATATGGTGAAAAGGAAAGGTTTTTTTATGGTATTCTGTGAATTTTTCTATAATAATTAATACATTAAATCTCCACTTGATATTGTCTTTTCTTGTTCATTATTTATTGTTTTTGTTCAACTAGTTCTTGATAAGGGAAGATTTTAATTCAACAAATATAGATTTGGAGGGTCAAATTTTTGCCATATTTTCAACATTATTTGTATAGTTTGTTGCAATTGCAACCTCTTTGTTTACAACATTTTGGGCAGTTGTATCTCAAAAGAATAATTTCAGTAACAACCATTTTATTCTCTCTTTTTTTCTTTTTTTAAAAATCGCTAAGAAATAATTAAGGTAATGGCTAGAAAGATAAAAGGGACATAGGATGCTCTCATTATGTTTATGAAAGCAAATAAAAAAATTTAAGCAAGAGTGAGTGATTTTGTTTGAAAATAATGAGCCTTTTATATGACTTCTGCAGTACTACACATGTTAATACACGCTTTTCTTTTAGTGGTAGAACTGCAACAAATAATTAAAAATAAAACAATTAAACAAATAATTAAAAATAAAACAATGGAAAATTTTTACATCTTACCAAAATTTTCTTCTCTCTTTCAAAATAGTATATGCATTTCAATTTACAGCTAAAATATACATAAATTATAGTTTTATAACAGTTAAATATATTTTTTATATCTATATCTCCGGTAAAATAAAATGATGCGTGGTCATGTGCATGTCTACTTAAAAATAGTTTTTTCATCTTACTAAGGAAAAAGGGTCATTTATACCCCTAATGTTTGTCTATAGGATCAACAAAGCCCCTAACGTGCGAAAAGGTTCAAATATGCCCTTAACGTCTTAAAAGATGTACAATCACGCCCTAATTTTGACTCATAAATGAGATGTTAGGGGGCTGGTTGTCAAAATCGGAGGGCATGATTGTTCACTTTTTAAGACGTTAGGGGCATATTTGAACCTTTCCGGACGTTCAGGGTTTACTTGATCCTCGAGACAAATCTTAAGGGCATAAATGACCATTTTCCCTCTCACTAAACACACATCTTAATTATTACTTCCTTGGAGTTAATACAAAGTAGCATTGAAATCACTAAGCTTTAGATTAATTAATGATTAACTAAAAGTATGAAAATGCAAGAATCCTTTAAAGGGACATACTTACAAGGGATTAAGAAAAGAATAAAGGGGATGAATCTTTCAACAGGAAAAAGTTTGAAAAATGTGTTTAATTATATGATTTTATACCATAAAAAAAAAGAACATATTGAGAATATCATTTTTTAAGTTCTTTTTATTCTTCACTTGTAAAAATGGTCATCTCTAAGGCTAAAAATGGCTCTAATGAACTAATTATCTCTATCCAATAATAATGAAATATGATTTTTTTTTATGAATAAATAGAAATATGAATTGATTTTTTCTTTTATATTCAAACCACTACTAATAATAATAATAATGATCATAATATAAATAGAATAGTCTTTTGCTTTAGGCTAGCAGTAGCAAACACTATCTCCAGAACATGGTGGAGCATATAATGTGATGTAATCAACCCATATAAGTCATTGTTTGACAAAGACCTTAAAAATAATATGTGCAAAACTTAGAATGGAAAATGGCAAAAGTAAAAAACTCAATGTGAATTTTCTAAATTGGGTTTATTTTATGGAGATTTTACATAATTTTACATTAAGAGGTAAAATTGAAACAACAAAAACCAAAGTTGAAATGTACAATAGATAAAAAAAGAAGTTGAAGAGTGCTATTGATAAAACCTATAAAGTTCAAGGGTGAGATAATGCTTTAAGCCATTACTGAGTTGTACTATGCATTACAGAATTCCTTCATTTAGGCCAAATGTGTTGCTTCTGAATCCTGCTAACAGAGATCACATGATTACTAAGAGTCTAAGATGCAGTAAAAATGTGATCTTAAATCTCTCAGAACTACAAATTTGAGATGAACTAGCAAAGCAAAATTTATAAGTTCTAACAAAAATGTTGAACTTAAACATGAGACAAAATTAAGTATGACATTTAAGTTAGATTCCTCATCAAAGTTTACACAAAAATTCCGGCAAGGAGAGATACAACGCATGGAAACATAAAACTATGATTGAAACCATCTCTTGGTTGGTTTATTAGCTTGCTTTTCACCATCAAGTTTCTCTGGCCTTTGATTTGAGAACTTGGATCTGTATTGTTCTATAAGCATGTCAAGTTTGTCGACAACATCCCGTCCTACGGGTTCTTTGTTCCTTTTCGACCTTTTCTCTCGCTCTTGTTGTTCGCCTTGGTTTGATAGTTTCCTTTTCTGCAGCTTCAATCCTGCTTCCTCCGAAGGTTTGGCAAATTTGCCAGTACTTTTGGTTATCCTTTCACCTTTGATGGAACTTGGCAGACTGGGATTCCCAACTCGATGATCGGTCTGCTTCTCTACAGAGCCTTTTCCCTTCCGTCTTGGCCCCTCAGAAGTTCCTTCACGAGCAGGTTTTCTTTCCGCATTTTCTGAAATCCTCTTGCGTTTCTTTTCACTTACAGTGGGAGAAGCTCCCCCAGAAACCAAATTGTCCCCTTCATTTTTATTCGGTTCTGAATCCTTTGTTGCTCTGTTAAAGTCTCTGGAATTCCGCTTTATAGAATTTTCCTTTTGGCTTGTTACATCATTTGGTGCATTCGATGCATTAGTACCCCGCATGCCCTTCAAATTACCATTGTTTCCTTGCATGTGACCTTGTAACTTAGCATTCCGGATCTTCAACTTGCGGACATCATCAACTGCAAACTCCACGATTGGACGGTTCTCAGGGCCAAAAGTTTCTACAAGTAGCCAACGTCGCACTCGAGTTAGAAAAGAGAAGTGTCAATAGTGTATGCACCGTAAATATGAGAACCCAATTACCAGGATTATTATTAAGAACCCTCAGGGCCACAAGTGCATGTTGATGCTCGGTGAACTCGAGAAAGGCGACCTTGCGCGATTGGTTCTTTACCTTCCCTTTCTTTAAACTTTCCAAGAATTTTATCTGTTTCACCAAAAGATATATAAATATATGTAGAGAGATAACAGAATATATCCCAGAACAAGAATGAACTGCTAACTGTAGCCAACCTGTCGAATAACTGGTTTTTGCTTTGTGGCACGGGAGACAACGGCATCAATGCAAAGTTTTTTGAGTTTCAATTCTGTCATTGAATGGGGTATGTTATACATAACAAGCCTGGTCCTTGAAATATGAAAATTTGGAGATCGAAGCTTAATCGTTTTCTTTTCGTGTAGCCTGCAAAATTTAAAAAGCATTGCAAAATGTTGATTTAAAGCAGCAGCATCATTAAGAAACATAATCAAACTCTAGATGGCAGGGTTTGCAAATGAATAATTTACAGCATCAATTGTCACTTTCTTAACCTAAATATATACTACAAGATGGGCGTGTGAGCTCAGTTCAGAATGGAGAGAACTCTATCAAATTAGTTCCGAGTACTAAATCATGTTTTCACAAAAACTACAAGATGTTATGTACTCCCTCCGTCCCAAATTAATAGGCTATTTAGGACAAACACAAGTATTCAAAAAATTTGTTTATCTAGGTAAGATGAGTTAATTTATGAAAAATATCACACTAGTATAGTTGTAATATTATATTTTATAGCATCTTTTGTTTTCTTTTAAATGAATTCTACCACAATTAATCATATAAGTAATAATTGAAGGTCTATAATGTGGGATGAAGTAACTTTGAGTAGTGCCTATTAATTTGGGACAAATGGAGTACTAAACAATGCCTGTATGCACCATGTGTGCGCTGCGGTCGAGAATCGTCCTATTTGCTGATCTTAAGAAATTTGAAGGGCTGAGAGGGAGCCGGGAAGAATGTACTTACGATTTCCGCTTAGCCATATCACTTGCTGAAACACCTTGAGAAGCTGGAGTCCCCTCGAGAATAGATCCTTCCTATTATTAATTCACAGATGGGGAATAAAGAAAAAAAAGAGGTCAAAATAATAATCTAAACAAAGCAGTAATTAAAAGGTATCGAGTGTTTAGAACGAGTTGATGAAAACCAACCTTTGCCAGGTAAAGATTACGGTGATCCGTATCCTCAGTTTTCGCCTTCTCCATCTCCTTATCCTGAGCTGATTTCTTATCCAAAGCCTTCAAGACTGTCAATTGCCTACCCATTAACGAAATCCCCAAGCCGGAAGTAGTATTGGCTGCAGAAACTGCTGCAGTAGCTGCCTCGTCTGTTTTAAACTTGAGGAAACCAGTACCCCTTGGTCGCCTACAATTAGCACAAGTATCACATTAGTTTCGTTAAAACAAAATCGAGGGCAGATGGATGTATAACTTTAATTCATACTTGGTCACCGGGTGGAGGACTGGAGCGAAGAATATCACTTGTCCAAATACAGAAAATCGTTGTTTCACTTCTTCATTATCAATGTCAAATGGGAGGTTGTTTATGAAAACTGTTTTCTGCAAATCATCATCTTCTCCCTTGGTCTTTTTACCATCAGCTAAATTGTTTTCAGGTGAAGTTTCAGGCACAGTAACACCAGAGACACTTTCTTGCATACTGGACTTCTTTGGAATGTTAACAATTTCATCTAAATTTATCTTCCGGCTTTCCTTAGGTAATACAGAATCATCCACATCAGAAGTAACGGAATCTTTAGATGCAAATGTGATTGAATTGAGAATTTTTCTAGCCATGTCTGCCTCTGCATCAAAATCAGCGTCAGCAGGCATGTCTTTTTTCCCCTCAAATGAATCTGGGTTTTCTGGGGTAGAACCATGCTCATCCTCATCCTCATCCTCGTCCTCATCTTCCTCTAGGTCATCATCGTTACTGTCACTTTCATTCTGATTCCCTGTATATCAATGCTTAGCTAAAATCAATGACCATATCCATTAAAGAAGATATATTGAACTACAAGTAGAAATTAACAATGATTAAAGAAATAGAAGACGGTTAACAGTTGAAATTACCATCTTCTGAAACAGCAGAATCATTGGCACCACTGCTATAAAGTTTTTTGGAAACAGCCCAATCAACAGCCATAGGTCTTTTTCCAAACTTTTGCAAATTGAATTTTTGAATGGCCTGTCAGGAAATATATATACATATAACAGCAAATTTTACAGAATCTAAGTACTTTAAACTTTAAAGATAAAGAATCAAATCAAGCCATACATTTTCGGCATCTCGTTTGCATGTAAATTTGACAAATGCAAAACCTTTGGATAACCTGCATAAAAAAAATTGAAAACAAAAAAATATAAATATTTCATTCTATAAGGAATTAATTATTCTGGGTAGCATGTTAATTTACCCTGTTTCTGTATTATGCGGGATTATTGCATCCCAAACAAAACCTGCTGATGAAAACAGGTCCTCTATTTCACTAGCTTTAGCCTGCATTCATGTTCATTGAGCTAGTTTACACATAAAGTTCCTCCAATGATAATTATGATCAAAAGTGATGAAGATGAATATAGACACACCTTGAATGGAAGGTTTCTGACAATAATTTTCCATTTTTGAGTCTTGGAACCCTGGCTCATACACAGAGCAGAAGTGAGTAGATTATCCAGATCAATACTAGCCCCGATTCCTCGGTTTAATCATAAATTTTCATCACTACAACTCATCTTTGGTTTATCTACACTAAGTGGTAAAAGATGTAGAAATCTAACTATGCAGAATCAAAACCATGAAACTAACTAACTATAAAGGAAATGTTACTAGGCTCAAACCTTGAAAAAACATGAGCAATTATATTAGACACATAGAAACTTACTTCTCACTTACCTCCCCTCCCAGCTGGCGTGCCCAAACAATCCCGCCATTAATTTCTTTTTGGTGTAACTTTCTCACAGCTAAACGTGCTTCCTTCACACTAGCATATAGAACAGCTGATGCATTTGATTGACATCCATCTTGTGCAAGACCTGGAACATTTTGGATTCAGCACATTTACCATCATAATTGAGCAAATTATCACACATAAAAATAAACATCAAACTGAGCATAATATATCTTCAAATGAGTGAATCGTCGTTTCTAGTTTATTTTTAAAGCAAACAAATGGATGACTAAAAAATTAAGCTCATTATGTGAATAATTCTGAAACTTACAACACCATCATTTCCAACTGCAAATCCTGAACCTGAACCAAACTAAATGAAAAGGTATAAACTCTCGGCCCTAATACATGCTCTTACCATTTTGCTCAACATCTTCCTTGGGAAGAGGATATGTTACAGAACAGGCATTCCCAATATCTCTGGCATGACGATGAACCTCTTCAGCCATAGCATCATTAAGAAGGCCACCAAATATTACAGTCCTCGCAACCCTTCATGGCAACCAAAAATTGAACAATAGGATAAATCAAAGTATTTTGAAAAATGAAATAGATAGTATCACTCAGTTACATAAACCTTCTATCATGAAAATATGGTATAGTATACCTCAGAACTACAAAGCATTGTAAGGAGCAACATTGTCAATTGCTACATTTCTAATTGAAACTCGGGAAAACCTATCCAATTAATAGTCCAATACATAACCCAGTATTTTGGAGTTATCAAGAGATCTTATTTCACCATATGCTTACTGAAGGCCTTAAAATTCATTTAAAAAAGCAAGAGTGTGAAGCTTGAAGTTAAGCAGTAACTCCTCAAAGTACTTCTCCCAACCAAAAGCTTTGGTCCCAACATGGATATAGATTGTTCTTTTCAAAAAAAACGCCACCCCGAGCTCTTCAAAGTGGAGGATTTGAACAAACATACACCAAATGGTAAATATTAATGGAGGATTGAACATTACATACAACAAATGGTAAATTTTTGGGGCAATTAATCATATATAATATTCATGTCAAAGTTTTCACAACAAAATTTCGAACACCTAATTGATAGAAGAAAAAAAAAAGATCAAGATGAAAATAAGTACCTTTGCTTTCCAGAACAATTCTCTTTATCTGCCAGATCACTGACAAGTTTCACTGGTTTTTTCCGTCTCAGATGTTTCACTGCATTTAAGCTCAAAATATTAAATTCGGATATAAAGCTGAATACTGAACTTGAATGAACACAGTTGCACAGTTACAAAATATAGTAGAGCCTCAAACCTGAATCCTGTAATTTTGTAGCATCCTCATCTACCTTAGATGTAGTCTCATCTTTTATCTTTGGTGCACCGTCTGAGTCAGCCATTGATGGGAAATGTAAAAGACAATAAAGAATCAAATTCAGCCTACTTATCAACTGTTTTATCAACAAGTTTAATAATGCCATTGCCTAAGCATATCAAAATAGCTATTAAATAAACAAAAAAAGGAAGAAGAAAAAACAGAAATAGAACTCTTGAAGATGAAAACTATCTACCAACCTTGAGCTGCCTTAGCTCTACGCTGGTCTAGGGGAGCACGGCTCATAGCAAGTTTAACAGTAATTTTCTGATTGCCAACAGATGAACCATTTTTTTGCTCAATTGCACGATCAGCATCTTCTTTGATAGCACTGAAAAATGCAAAAAAAAAAAAAAGAAATATCATAAGGAAAACTAAGCATTCCATTGAATAACGCCCCATAGAGAAAAATAATTACCAAAGAGAGAAAAAAAACAAGTAAAATTCTAAGCAGAGAAACCAGCAATTGACAAAGCAAAACTAAAGAAAACAACATGTAATCGAAAAAAGTAGCAACACAACTTACAATTGAACAAAGCCGAAACCACGGTGTCCAGTTGATCCTGTAAAGATGAAACGAAACAAAAGTTAAACAAACTTTAGAACAAATTAAAGGTAAACAAAAAAAGCTAACAATACCAATGAACTATAGCTCAAATAGTATGTACAATGGGAAGCATTCTGCTAAGATCATGGGATCAAATCCTCCCACAAGCGCCAAAAATTCGCCCTCCCCAAATGATAAAAAGAAATCTAACAATTAATTCTCTAGCAATACCTAACTTTTTTTTAAAAAAAAACGTGTTGTTTGGAACAAAATCATGTGTTGGACTTTAAACTAAATTCTAAACTCTGTAAGCTAATATTCAAACAGAGGTTAATACATGGATTTCATTTATTTTTTTACTTTCATAAACTATAATATAAGCTCTACTGTACTTCAATTAGAATTCAACTTAATCTACAAAAAAAAAAACCCTCCAAATCTTCAAGAACTTCAAAACACACACACTTAATTCTATTTAACTCAAAAACAAATGTTAATTACCTTTCTGAGTAACCAAAAAACAGCGCCGGATTGGTCCGACATCACCGAAAGTCTCTTCAAGCTAATAACAGCAAATAAAACGAAGAATATTAATAAATTATGAAAAATCAGTAATAGAAATAGCAGTTACATTGAATTTATGTACAAGAAAATAGGAAACCTGAGAGTTAGTGAAGGAGCGAGGAATGTTGGAGATGAAGACTGTGTTAGGACTGTGTTTAGTTACAGATCCTTCTTCTTCCTTGCTTTCCTTTATATTTTGCCTCTGTTTCTTCCCCATTTTTGCTGCTTAACGACCTAAAATCTCTTAAACCTCCACCACTGCTAGTAACTGTAGGAGGTTATATATTTCAGAGATTGAAATGGTGGGCTGGGTTTGGGCTGGAAGATGGGCTTTTTAGTAGGAATGAATTATCTCATTCGGGCCTCCAGCCCAATTTACTTTCTTTGCTATTGTGGGGTTACACCTAGACCTGTTCATGGGTCTGGGTAGCTCTACGGCCTGTCTAGGCATGTCTGCTTTGAGCCGGATTTGAATTGTTAATTTTGTCTCAAGTCCGGATTTGGATTGTTAATTTTGTCTCGGGCATTCATTTTTATATAATTCTCGATGTAAACCTGAAAGATCGATCCGAATTTGCAAATATAAAGTGTAATGGTCGGGTTTGAATAGTTGATCAAAATGGGTCCGGGTTTAAAAGAATAATGAAACTCGACTGAATCTGACCTATAATGGGTGCATCTAAACCTGACCGTGGACTTAAATGTCCGACCAAGCCGTTCGCGTTTACTTGAGCTTGGCAGTTATGTTTTATCTCAAATCGGATTCGTAATAAGTTTCATTGGTAGGACTAAATTTTTATAATTGTTTGAATTTTAATGGAAGTTTGAAAAACTTGTTGGATCGGTATAAATACAATGTGTGATACGCATTTGAATAGTATATGTCTGAAGTTTGAGACGTGTTCGAACTGAATTTCAACATGTTGTTAAATACCGCCGTAATTTATCTACTTACCGCACAAATTATTACAATTTCGACCTTTTACTAAAAACTGAAAAAAAAAACACATTCTCTCAACTTATTCGAATCTCAAAAAACGCAATGACAGATAAGACTTCAAAATCATCGGAATATGAATATCAAGTACCGGAAACAAATTTCACGGCTTCTCCTGAGGTATTTTTTAAGTTTTTATCGTTTTTTTTTTCGGACTGTTCATCTTCCGGACGTCCCGAGGAAACGTCCGGGAAGTGTGGGACGTCCACGAAGGACGTCCCGCACGGTTAAGGACGTCCTACGTGGACGTCTTTATAAGAGTTGAGAGACTTTGATTACTAAAATTTAAAAAAAAAACTAAAATACCTACTTAAAAATCTACAAAAACTAAAAACGATTACTAACCGGTTGTTGTTGTCCACTTTCCCGGTTAGAATCCGACATTTGAACTTGATATAATGATTGTTGTTCTTCGGATTTGAATAGAGTTGAGAGAGTTTGATTTTCAGTTTTTTTAGCTAAAGGATAGAAAGGTAATATTTAAGGCGGTATGTAGTTAAGTACGGGCGGTATTTAGCAGTCCACTATTTAAAAGGGTCAAGTTTAGTTGTTTTTGGTTCGAGTCTGACTCATGAATAGATCTTGCACTCAATATATGAGTCTATGGCGTCCCTGGCTCGCCTCAATATATGCAAAACGCGAATCTAATCAAATCAATAAATTTAATTTAAAATTAAAATTAAAATATTTTCAATTCAGTTTGATTTTTAAAATAAAAAAATTAATTTATCTTTAATGTAAACCAAATTGAAATAACCGAAATGCACACCTGATCCATATTTGTATCAAACAAATAAAGTTGAAGTACTTTAACATAACCGAATTTTTAAAAATTGAATGAAACAAATGTAGGAAATGAACATTCGAAACTGAAGAATTTAATACTGAAGCAGATAACTTATTTGAGGCTGTCAATTTTCTTGTAGGACAAGGGCTTGTCTTTAGAACAAGAACTTAGCTCCAGTTTGAAACAAATAGAAACATAAATTATAGCACATGCCAACCTTCAATGAAACCAGAAATTTAACAGGGGCAACATTAATTATGCGGAATTGCAATTTGTTCAAGTTTATCTGAATTTGAGGGGTTCATGTTCCCGATATACACCGATTATTGTAAAATAAACGGCGTAAATTAATTTACTCTTTAATTTTAACTTCATTAAAACTTATATTCCTTTTAACAATAAATCAAAAGCTGTTTGAACTAGAGTTTATCCTACGTTCTATGTAATATTGTCCTTGGGCCGAACTGAGAGTAGGGTCGATTTTCAGTTGTTTTTTATTATTATTATTTTTTGTCAGCAATATATTTTGATTTTAATTAATCGTCAGTCAGTTGTCGTATTTATTTTTTTCTTATCCTCTTATTTTATTTTTTTTTTTTTCGGTACAGGGGGTGGAGGCATAAGCCTAGAAACTTAGCTCAACAAAACAGATCTACTGTATGAAACACCATGCTTGTCATGCTCAAGCCAATGGATTAAACTAGGAGGGGGAGCTGTGTGTCTAATGACTCCCAAACAATGATCATCCCCTAGAGAAGCCAAATGGTCAGCGGCATAATTAGCCTCTCTATAAACATGCTTGAACTTCACAACCCAAGTTCTCGATAACAGCGATCGGATCGCATTCAACACATTCAAGTAATGACCAATAGAACTATCATTATGCAGGTGATCTACAACAGTGCTATTATCCACCTCAAGCTCAAGCTTCTTCACTCCTAAAAACCAGCATAATTCTAACCCATGGAGAACCCCTCTCAATTCTGCACTAAGGACTGTACCCATACCAGTATTAGCCGAGAAACTGCCTAGCCAGTTACCGTTGGAGTCTCGCAAAAGACCGCCAGCTTTAGTGATTCCCGTTGAAGTATTAAATGCCCCATCAGTATTAACCTTCACCCAAGTTGGAGGAGGACAACACCAGGAGATATCAATGGTACTATAATCATCTTTAGGGATCCTAGTGTTCATACACTCCAATTGAGACTTTGAAATGTAGATAACGTTTCTTTTAACATCATTAACAATGTCATTTAAAGATACGATAACATCACTAAATATAGTTTGATTTCTCCAATTCCAAAGATTCCAAATAGCCACACCAAAGAATAAATTCCAATTACCAACTTGACCCATGCTTTGCTTCCCTGAAATGTTTTGCATAATCCAGTCATTACAAGACAGGTTGAAAAAATGAACATGATCTTGAGGCGGAATAAAACGAACCCAGAAAGCCCGAGCTTGGAAACAATCACGCAGAACGTGAATTGCTGATTCTATCTCAGACTTACAGCGCATGCAAATGGCCTCGCTAGAGATATGACGACGCATTCTCTCGGCGTTAGTAAGTAGCCTGTCATGAATCACTAGCCAAAGGAAATGCTTAATCTTCTCAGGTCCCTTCCAATTCCAGATTTGCTTCCAACAGTTAGCTTCAATGTTCCTCTCATCTTTAGTAATCTCATGGTACGCGGATTTGGTAGTGAAAGACCCAGAAGTAGAATGACCCCAATACATGACGTCAGCTCCGTTGTCAACACTCGGAGGAATAATACTCCCAATTCTACTAAGCCAATTAATAGGAAGAAAATGCTCAAACCTCTCCCAATCCCACTGTCCATCCTCTTTGACATATTGCTTAGCCTTTTCATTGATAATACTATCAGGAATCTGAGTAGTAACCACCTGGCAAAGAGTAAGATTATCTCCAAGCCAAGCATCAAGCCAAAATCTCACACAATCTCCATCACCGAGAGCCCATCTGATCCCATCAACCACCTGCTGCCAAACACCATTAAGAGAGCGCCAGACAAGAGAAGCACCATGCGTTCTATTCAGGGACTGGTAATTCAAATTATTCAGATTGTATTTGGTTCTAAGGACTTTGACCCAAAGAAAGTTTTCATTAGAAATGATATTCCAGCCAATTTTCATGAGCAAAGCTTGATTCATCTTGAACATATTTTTGAAACCCAAACCACCACAAAGCTTTGGTTGCCTAACATCCGGCCACTTAACCAAACTGATCTTCGTCTTGTTCAGATGAGACCCCCAAAGAAACTTACGACAATTCTTCTCCACCTCCAAGCAAATACTCTTCGGGATTGCCATAGTTTGCATGGCGTAAATGGGAATTGCCTGAATAACAGAGTTAGCCAAAGTAGAACGACCAGCTCTAGACAAAAATTTGTTATGCCACCCTTCTAACCGCTGCGTCATTTTATCAACCACCATTCTCGAATGCCTTTTGGAAACTCTCCCATGGATGAGAGGAACTCCTAGGTATTTACCTAGGTCCAAAGTTTTTGTGAATCCCAAACTGGTTGCCATTGCAAGACTATCATAAGCAGAGACATT
This sequence comes from Mercurialis annua, assembly GCF_937616625.2. Classification (NCBI taxonomy): domain Eukaryota; kingdom Viridiplantae; phylum Streptophyta; class Magnoliopsida; order Malpighiales; family Euphorbiaceae; genus Mercurialis; species Mercurialis annua. Next base: position 1,568,510 of record NC_065574.1, on the reverse strand, counting down.
CGACGAGAAACAAACTCTTGTCTTTTCATTATTCACTCGTTGGCCCGAGGCTCTGCAAAAAACATCAAGCACTCTTTTCACCACCTCCACTTGATCAAAAGTAGCTTCACAGAAGAGCATGAGGTCATCGGCAAAAAACAAGTAGGAAAGAGGAGTCCCTCCTCTGCTCAGCTTTATAGGCTTCCAGGAGTTATTAGAACATTCAATATTGATGAGATGAGCTAGCCTCTCCATACAAAGAACAAACAGATAAGGGGATAACGGGTCTCCTTGTCTGACTCCACACGACGGCTCAAAAGTGGAAGTAGGGCTACCATTCCAAAGAATATTCATTGACGGAGTGGAAACACATTGCATAATAACTCTTGACAAAGAGCTAGGGATACCAAGAACATCCAGAGTATCCAAAATGAAGTCCCACGACAGCCTATCGTATGCTTTCGCAAGATCAATTTTGATGGCCATGAAACCTTTCTTTCCTTTCTTTTTCCGTAGGGAATGAACAACTTCTTGAGCAATTATAATATTATCCGTTATATGCCTGCCTTTCACAAAACTTGTCTGAGCCGGGCCGATAATCTTAGGCATAATACCTTTAAGCTTATTAGCAATAATCTTAGTAATAATCTTATATGAGACATTACAAAGACTAATCGGACGGAATTGGCTGATGTGCTCAGGGTTTTCGCACTTCGGAATAAGAGTAATCAGGGTCCGATTAATAGCTCGTGGGAGATCTGAACCATTAAAAATGTTTTTAACAAAAAGGCACAGTTTATTCTTGACTATACCCCATTTATTTTGATAAAACATAGCTGGAATCCCGTCAATACCCGGGGCTTTCAGGGGTTGCATATCCCACAAAGCTTGTCTAATGTCATCATCAGAAACATTAGCATTAATAAGATCAAGAGAGTAAGCGTCAAGCTCCGGGAACATACCAGGTAAGGATATTTGCGTAGCGCAATCGTGAGACTTGGTAAACAGAGATTGAAAGTAATCCACAGCCATAGACTGAAGTAAGTCTTGATCATCTATGAAGGCACCTGTATCATCCTTCAAAACAAGGATCTTATTTCTTCTTCTCCTTTGGGTAAGCTTTTTATGAAAAAATGAAGTATTTTTGTCCCCATCCATGATCCACTGACTTCTAGATTTTTGCATCATCAACAAATTTTCTTGAAACAACACTTCATCGAGCTCTTGACGGAGACAATTTTCAAGGTTAGTCAGTTTTTGGGTGAAATACTGATCATTACACCGTTGAACACCCTTAATACGAGCCATAAGGATATTTTTACGCTTAAAAATGTTCCCGAACACATTAACATTCCAGTCCGATGCTTGAGAAGTGAACCTCTCAATAGAATCGATCAAGTCATTTGAGCTGTCCCAAGAATGCTTGACCACCTCATCGAATCTACTATCTCCTAACCAAGCAGCTAGAAACCGAAAAGGCTTGGGCTTATTATTGCTCCTCAGGCCACTAGAGCATTGAAGAACAATAGGACTGTGATCAGACTGAATGCGAGGAAGATGAGTCACAAAATGCTGAGAAAACTTCTGACTCCACTCATTATTACAGAGAAAACGATCAAGACGCTTAGAAAGGGAACCTCTCCTCCAAGTAAAAGGGTTACCACAAAAGCCTAAATCCTCCATATTAAGCGATGAAATCCAGTCACGAAAAAGTCTACACCCTCCAGTGCAATTAGCAGCTCCACCCCTCCTCTCGTTGTCAAACAAAGCTGCATTAAAATCTCCTCCAAGTAACCAAGGACTCTGAATGGTACCCGAAAGTTGGGTAAGGTCAGTCCAAATCAATTTGCGCAAGCTTGCATTAGGATGAGCATAGACCATTGTGAATAAGAAATGATCTCTGCCCATACCAACTTCCATATGAACAAACTGCATATTATTTTCAATAATGGAAATATTAATACCAGATTTCCAGAGGATCCAAATACCCCCCGAGAACCCATGAGCTTCGATTCGATGAGAGAAATCAAACCCGCTCTTACGAATAAAATTATCCGCCTTAGAACCACTAATTCTTGGCTCTAAAATTCCACAAATATCATAGTTGTATTTATTAGTTAAACTATGAAAATATCTAGCAAAGGCCTTGGACCCAGCACCTTGCACATTCCAAACACAAATCTTATAGTTGTAATACATAATAATGATGGTAGAAAGACACCATAACCACTCAGCAAAACTAAACATGAGAAACATCCTCCATGTTCTCCTCATTTCCATTAGGACAAAGATCCACAAACGAAGCCTCCATAGAGCTATTACCATTTAAATCACAAAGTTTCATATTAGGCTTAATATTCCCATTCAGGTCTGCTATATCTGGTGGCGCAGGTTCCAAGTACTCTGATTCCATGTCCATTCCTTCTAACTCCACTGTTTCAGTTTGAGGATTATGGTTGGAGGAGCTTGAGGGATGATTAAAAGTAACAGAGACAACAGAATGATGTTTAGGGTCCAAGTTAGTGGGGGCCTTATTAATTATGAATCTTGTATTTTCAGACCTAGCTGGCATGGTGGGCTTTGGGACTTGGGCCTGTTTGGAGCTAGCCATCACTGATCCATTAGGGTTAATATTGACATTAGCTGCATGGGATTTGATAGGAACCCTGGGTGAAGAATTTCCATGACCCGCCACAGTCTTCAAATTGGTAATATCTTTCAAAACAGAAATATTAGCTTTATTTGGCAGTTGCTCAATCACCTCAATCACTTCATTTTCCAAACTTTGAAATCTAGATCCACTAGATTCTTTCTCGCTAACTGATTTGCCAGGATTGTTGTGATTAGATTTGTTGCTATCAAATCTTGGCTTCCCTCTTCGACCCACTATCATCCACGGGCCGTACTTCGGGTTAGCCACCGGGTCAGACGAGACCGGATCCCGATCAGGTATGGGAACATCCGTCTTCTCACTGATGATCTCTTTAGCTGCCACCGGAGTAATAGTTTCTGGGCAATGCTCTTTAGTATGGCCAAATTTACCACATGAGAAGCAAATTCTAGGGAGACACTCATATTCAACACTTTGAACCCTACCATCCAGGCTGAAATGGGAAACCAAAGGTTTCATTAGGTCAATCTCAACAGCAATGCGTGCAAACTTTCCCCGTTCCGCAGATTCAGTGCAGTAATCAATCCTTATGACCTTCCCTACCATTTGCCCAATGAAACGAAGAACTTTCTTGTTATAGTACTGAATGGACATACCAGGGAGTCTAATCCAGGCAACAATGGATTGAATATTCGCATCAAAACAATCAAAGCTAGGTTTCCACGATTGAACAGATAGGTAATGTCCCAGTATAACCCAGGGACCTCCGGTGATCACTGCTTCCACATCACCACCACTACGGAATTTGACTAGAAAGAAATCATTCTCAAGATCTATAATATCAAAACCCTGTGTAAAATTCCACAAAACATCAAGCCTGTTACACAGGTTTTTATATCCAATAGGACGACCCAAGAGTTTGACAACAACTGTAGTACGCCATGGCTTAGCCAGTTCATCACGAACTCTAGGAGAGAAATCAATAGCAGGCAGGATTCCATCTTTCACAATACTCACATCATCATCATATAGTTCGAATTCTTCTAAATTCCCAGCTACATAATCCTCGCGTGCTTTATCCGCTTGCAAAACTTTGTCTCTGAAAGACATAATCCCAACAGGACTGTCAGGTTGTTCAACATTCCTGAATTTTGCTTTCTTCGTCGACCGATCAGACTCCGGAGGAGGATGATCTGAGTCCGTGGACAAAACCTCTAACGGTGTTTCAGAGAGCATTTTGCAAAAAAATAAAAAAGAATTTCAGAGAGAATTTTTACCAGATTTTTAGTTTCAATCAAATATTGATTAAGACTATTAGTGAAGTTTTAATAAGTTTCAATCAATTTGTTAAGTTCTAAACCAATACCCGTTTCAGTCCCTCTTATTTTATTTTTTGATTTTGCTATTAAATATATATGACATATTTTAAAATTGTACTGCATATCTTGCATAAATTTAAATTCTACATATTAAATATTAAATTGCTTGATAATAAATGTGGTCCTGAACAAGCATTTGTTTGTAGGGCATGACTGGGGGTGCAGAAATTGCATGCCAATCTTTGCCTCTTCAGGCCAGAGAGAGTCGAGACACCCGTTCCCCTACAATTCCACAATTTTGAGAAAGCTTCTATATTGAATCGGTGATTTTAAATTTCATAAAACAATAAATTTTAAATTTTTATAAAAAATAAATTTAAATTTGAATTATAACAATTGAATTGAATACACAATTTGTAAATATGTAAAGATAATTTTAAAATAATAAAATATCATTAAAATCAATCATTCATTAAAAAATTGATGGATATGAATTTTAATTTAAAAAATGTGAAATTTTAAAGGATTAAAAAATATTATATTAAAAAAATAGCATATTTTGTAATTACACTTTAATTTTAAAATTTTAGCAAAGTTATCAATGTTTTACAACCTGGAATATCAATCAATTTAAAAAAATAACGTGAACACCAAAATTGACATTCTTTCTACATCTACATCTTTTTGATCCAATATGTTTGGTGTTGTGATTTGCAATATAATGATAGTCTTGTTTGACATTATCAAAATTTAAAGTTCATGTTATAGAACACGATAAATTTATAATTTACGTCACAAGTAATCCAATTTTAAATCAAAGATTTTGAAATATTTCTTTTTTGATAATTAGGGGATGGGGGAGCGCTTGTGGGAGGAATCGATCCCACGACCTAGCAGATTGCTGCCTAGCGCTTATACCGTTTGAGCTATAGCTCATTGGTGGTTTTGAAATATTTTATATTGTTTAAAAAATAGAATCACATTATTTTTTTAATTTACCATTCATTATATCTAAACTTATGATTTTCTTAGAATCCATAGACCAAAAATCATCCAATTCAAAGAGTATCTTAATTAAACATTTTGGAAATATCTTTAAAATAGCATTATTAATTTGAGAATTATAGTCAAAAAATTACTTAAAGTAATAAGTATATATCTTTATATGGTCTAGTAAATTTAATGTACATTTAATATCTTTCTTCAAATTATATAGTTAAAAGGAATTAATTTATATTGTACTTTTAATTGGAATTTTGACAGGCATATTTAGCCAGAGTAGAATTTAAAGTACTTATAGTTATTTAAAAAAATGGTAGGACAAAATTGATAGTTGATGACAAGGATGTTAGGTTTATTTAATTTGAAACAAAGGACTAAAATATTAATGGAGATTATTGAAGAGTCCTGTACCTAACTTTGAAGTAGTTGTGATTGATGATGCTCACCATTTTATCCATCAGGAGATAGCTCAACAGATTTTTCAATCAATTTTATCCCTTTTAAGCAAGAAACAAGTGCTATAATCAATAATATTTTTTTTTTCTGAATTAGTTAGCTTTCAATTACTGCTTGCCACTGGATAAAATAAATTGTTGTACTAAACAATTATTTGTCCAAGACAGCACATTCTTAAATGGGAAAAGGGTCATTTATACCCTAAAGGTTTGCCTACAGGATCAAGCAAGCCCTCAACGTCCGGAAAGGTTCAAATATGCCCTCAACGTCTTGAAAAATGAACAATCAGGCCCTCCAATTTTAACAAGCAGGGCCCGAACGTTTCATTTATAAGTCAAAATGGGGGCCTGGTTGTTCTCTTTTTAAGACGTTAGGGACATATTTGAACCTTTATAAACGTTGAGGGTTTGCTTGATCCTTGAGGCAAACGTTAGAGGCATAAATGACCCTTTTCCCTTCTTAAATTGAAGGTTGTAACTATTTTAAAAAAATAAAACTAAATGTAATTCATAAAATGAAATATCTTGAAATGGAGTTACAATTCCATAAAAAAATGAAATAGTCATTTTTTTGTTGAGAAATACTTATTTTATAAAATCATGAATAACAATTTCAAGTAAAAAAACCATTCCATGAATCAAAACAAAAAAAATAATTATCTTATACGGAATAAATATTTTATTTCGAACATATTCCATAAATCGAACCTAGCCTAAATTGTTATAAATTTAAGTATTGAAAAATGTGAACTGTTGTATATTTTAGATTATGAATGATACAAAAAATTGTTTATTTGTTTAGAACTAGATTATGATTTATATGGTTTGTAATGGCGAAGACTTACTTTCATCATATGTTCCGCCTATATCCAATTGGAAAAAAAAATATAATATTAAAGTTTCATTCTATTTTTGTTTAGAGGCTAAAACCTACACAGTTTTATAGCCTATTAATATCATTAATATCATTTTTTAAGAATTAAAATACTCCCTCTATCTCATAATAGTAAAATTATTGTCTTTAATATTCTTCTCAAAATATTTATTACTTATTTCTTCTAATGCTCATATCAACAAAATATTAGAACATCTTTTATAGACTCGATAATAAAGTTTAATTTTTTAAATAATTTTTTTATTATAAATTAAGAGTGCATTGTGCTAGTACATATTATGGAAATCAAAGTTAGATTTATTTTATATATTTGAAGAGTTAAACTTTGTCAAGATTTCATGTCCAATTTATAACCATTTAAGTTTCAAAATAAATTTATTCCTTATTTGAGAAAATATTTGTTTTCCAACAAATGAAAATAAAGGAAATTAGTTGAAAATGAGGAAGAAAAATAAATGAATGCTACTTACTAATAAAAAATAAAAAATTAAGAGTTTATTAAATTTAAATACAATTTTTATTTTTTAGATATAAATTTTTAACATATAAAATTTTATAAAAAAATCTTTCTTAGAGAGCTATATTCTAGATGTTTTTAAATGTTTAGGAGATTTGTTAAATATTAATTGAAATATCCTAGTAAAATATACTATCTAATCACATATATATATATATATATATATATATATATATATATTTAATTTATGTAAATTTGATTATAAATTTGTTATTTTATGTTAGAGGGATAATTAATAGTAGAACATACAATTATTGTGTTTAAATCTCATTTTTAATCATTCTAGATAATAATAAAAAAATAGAGCGTACGCAGGTCACAATACATTATTTTAAAGGTGACCCCACCATCCATGTCACAGCTACGTCATCAAATGAGATGGAAACCATTTAATTTTGGAATCAGTTTCCTTTTTTCATAGTTTGATTCTAAAAGCTAACAGTGGACCCACTCCACAAACCTAATTAAATTAATATTATAAATTACATAATCAATATGCCAAGTGTCAAACTTCAATTAATCATCAATCAACAAATTTCACTAATCTTGTTTTTTTGATAAATAATTTCACTAATCATGTCAAATCAATTTTTACTTGTCTCGATATCACCTCAAATTTCAACAAATAGAAAAAAGTAAACGTTTTTATCTACTTAATTGTATTACTAGTAGATTATAGAATTGACTTAATTGTTTTAAAAATTATAAAGTTTAACGTGTTTTATAATTTTAATATGACATTTAAATTTTGATAATGCCATATATCAATCTTGAATTTTGCAATTTGAAACGCCTAAGCAATTTTCAACAAAAAAATATTGATGTAGACAACAGAACAGTATTTATTCATGTGTCCACATCCATACTGCTTTGATGGAAATTTTTCTGGTGCTTTAAATTGCAAAAAAAAAATATAATTCATGTATTAAATTGTCTAAATTGAAAATCCACATTAAATACGTGTATTAAATCGCTATTAAAATTTATGTTGAAGTTGCAAAATAGATTAAAATGCATAATATTTAAAACAGTTCGACCTGTTGAATTTGTAAACTTCATTTTAATATGTTGAATTTATATTTAAAACAGTTCAACTTGTTGAATTTGTAAACTTTATTTTATTATGTTGAGTTTATATTTAAAACAGTTCAACTTGTTTAATTTATGTAAACAGTGAGATGATTTTGAAAATATGATTGTCAAATTGATTTTTATGAAAGTATATAATTTGGGATGGTTGAATAAGAACAAATATAAATGAAAGTTTATTCATGTATAGAATAAATTTTTAATATGTTTTTGATTAATGTAAGGTCCCATGCCGGTCCAAATTTGCCTAATGGTTCCAATTATATTATATTAAATTGAAATTTGGTGCAAAAAGCTAACCTAACACATACATATATACATAAAATGTTTATAGTTTTTTTTTAAATCAAATGTTTATATAGTTGTAACACAATAAGTTTGATTGATTTCATTCATCTGAGTCCATGCTTTCAAATAATTAGACTGTATTATGTGCTCTAGATAAATATGATCAAAGCTAAATACACAAGTGAAACTGATTTAATAAAAGATATTTTTTAAGAACAATATTGTTTGTTTGTTTATTATAAATTTTCAATCATTCTTCAAAACTAAAGTAAGGAAATTTCAAGAATAATTGAAAATGGTAATTGTTGAAGAGAATGTTATCTAACTAGATATCATATTGAACATTATTTTAGTATTCATGTGTTTTCTTTCACTTTATAACTCAATCACTACTTAAGATTTACATCAATCATTTTTCAATCTAATTTAAAATTAAAATTTAATAGTAAGAAAATATAATGGAGAACTTGGTTAAAATATAATTTACAAATTGGTCATTAACAAACCGCTATAGTTCCTATTTTATTGATTGTACCACAATCTCATTTATTAAGACTTTTTTTACGTATAACTTGTTTTTGATGTATGAAACGCAATAAACTGCCGCGTAATTTAGCAAGATGATAGAGTAACTATAAAAGATGTTACAAGTTGCATATGATCGTGTATTAGCTTATACTTTATTGAAGGGAAAAAACTTACGTTGCTATCTAATACTTAAAACTATTTTTGTAAAAACAGCGTTGCGTACGCATACTAAAATGTATTAAAAAAACCAAGTAGCACTGAGTGGCTATTTTTAAATAAGCTATGGGCTAATTTCGCCCTTTACCCCTGTTGCACTTTCGTAAAAATTATCCATAATTTTTTTTCATTTTTCTCCAATCTTCTCAATCAGCTAGCAAATTCTCGATTTTGAGCTATAAGCTACAACCGGTTGTTAGCAATTGTGGATTTGCAAGTCACAATTATTACATTTGTTTTATCTTTTAAGCTAATCAAAGTTTGTAAATTGGTCAGTTGTTCTTAGTCAGTAGTTGCATTAATTTAATAATTAGTATATATTTAATTATCTCATCTAATCTCAATTACAAAATTTATGCTGCTCCATAATTTTAAATGTTTTTTTTATAATACTACTACTGAATTTGGTCGTAATTATAGTTCTATTACATCTAATGTATATAATTATATTAATTAGATGTAATAAAGTCCAACTATATATTTAATTGTGTTAATTATAGTCCGATTTGAAAAAAAAAATTGTGTTGATAATAATAAAAAATATCTAATTCAATAAATTAAACATGATCCCACTCATTCGATGGCTATAATATGACTAAAGTTAAATTTAATTAATTTAATTCAGTGAACTTGGTTATAATAAAATACGTTAAACTATAATTAAAAATAAATAAAAATTTGATCAAAATTGATGAAAGCAATAAACATTTTATTTTGGTTCATTACTCCAATTAAAAATGTTAGGCAACAATTAGAATAAGAGCATAAATTAGTATGATTTAGATTAATTTGTGAAATGGACCTACGTTTCTCTTAATCACTATCCAATAACAATATGATGGATACAAAATCCAATTTCGGGTCATACACTATGTCAGCATAGCAAAGCATGAACTATATAATATAACATTAATATTTGAAGATATATATTGGTCATTGAATAACAATTAATTTTCCAACTAAAAAATGGGTCCACAAGACCAATACCAAAATTTAAAATCACATTTAAATATCATAGGACCCATTTCATTCTCAATAGTTGCTCTATTTTTTTTAGGGTTAATGTCAAAAAAAATCACGAACTTTACACGTTTTTTCATTTTAATTACGAAATTTAAATTTTCTCATCTACATGCACGAACTACCACTTTTTCTCAAATTCATACACGGTACTGAGGTGACATTCATTCATTGGTGTAAAATGACCTCCACCTCAGCGAATTACACCAATGGAGCCGTGACACCTCAGCACCGTGCATGAATTTGAAAAAAAGTGGTAGTTCGTGCATAAAAATAAGAAACTTTAAACTTCGTGATTAAAATGAAAAAACGTAAAGTTCGTGAATTTTTATGACATTACCCTTTTATTTATTTATAATATTATTGGCAAGGAGTATGGCTCTATTTTTCCCTTTTATTCATTTAGAAAATAAAATTGCATATTTAGTTTACACTATCGTAGATAAAATAATTAATTATAATTATAATTTTTAGAGTGTATTTCATCTACCAAATACATTTTAAATTTTAATAATCTTAAACACAAATTATTAATAGTTAACCATGAGTACACATAAAATTTCTATAAAAAGTACTCATTTGAATTTAGAATGATATATATTACAATTTTTGTTTAGTATTATTATAAAAAATTGTCCAGTGTCCAATAAAACAATGACAATATGCATTTAACATTGTCAATATTTTAAAAAATATGTTATAATTGTAAAATATGCTAAGATTTATAATTTAATTTGCAGTTAATTTAAAAGAAAATGACTTGCATGACATTCAAGCAGTATAAATATTATGATTTGGTTTAAAAATTTTGATTTTGAGTTTTTATTTTTATTTTTCTATGATAGTCTAGTGATACAAATATTATAATTGATAAGAAAATACAATTTTTTCTTCCTTCATTGTAATTTTTGATAGTTGATGCAATTTAATGTTGATAAAAATAAGAAGGATTATTAGGAAGTTTTGGATATTTTTCCATGAAAGTCCAAGCATATAATCATTTTCTTTGCTCATTGCATATCATATGGGGCATCCTTTCTCAAAAAGGCCAAGGAGAGAGCTACCCAAGAATGAGTTTGATTGGTCCAATATTGATATTTTTTTCAAAAATAATATAAATTAAAACTTACATCACTTGTTCAGTGTGATTGGTACAATGTTATCCTAAAAATTAATTGGAAAATGATATTTTTGGGTGAAATTTAATTATGTTTTAACACAATCTATTCACAATCGGCTATAGCAATAAAATACAAAAATAAATTACTGATATTAGCATGAGAATATTTTCCTTCCCATTTTACAAATGAAGATTTATTTTTATTATGACAAGCTTTTATGAAGACAGACTGTCAAAAAAGTACTCAAAATTCTTAAAATATATTTCTAGTTATATAAAGTTAGTTACAATAAAAGTTTTTTTTTTATATTTACAAAATTACTAAATTTTCTAGTTACACAAAGATTTTTTTTTTAAAATAATTATACAAAGTAATCATACTTATTTCAGTTATAGTTTATATCTTTTTAAATAAAATAATATTTTAAGTAAAATTAAATAAATATTATGTAATTATGCTCTTTGGCATTTTATGTGAATTTACTTATTATCATGTGAATTAAGTTGTAGACTTTGTGTATTATCATATATTATTAATTTTATGTTACAAGAATGTATAACAAAAAAAACTCTGATAAAGTACTAAAGTGAAAAGTTACAGAGTATAAATCAACTTTTTTATTTTTTTCGATATAATTAAACTCTCTTTGTTTTCAAATAAAACAAATAATCCCTTTCGTCCAACACCATTATAAACACTCGTTAATGACTGACATGTCTCCCATAATCATATAGGAAAAAAGTTCAAAAATAATTTTAATGTTTATAATGTTTACCGAAGTGTCCCAAAAGTAAACTAAAAGGTTTTATTCGTTTGATTTTAAAATAACGAGGGTTTAATTGTTCATTTTTAAAAACACGAGGGTTTAATTGTGCCCAAAAAAAGTAAAATTGATGATTTGTACTTTTGAAAAAAATCGAAGGTTTTTTTGTACTTTTTGCCTTAAATTTAATTCCACATGAATTACTTGCCCTTCATATTTTACGATTGAAACATATTTTTGTTACTAAAATATTGTCAAAACATTATGCATTTCTAAAATTCAGCTTTAAACTTTTTATATTGATTTTAATGTTACTTTTTACGTTTTGATTTCGATGTTATTTAGTTTTTTGATAATTTGAAGATGGAGAACGTTTGCGGGAAAAATCGAACACACGACCTAACAGTTTGCTATTCAGAGTTTATAGTATTTGAACTATAACTTATTGGTGTGATGTTACTTAGTTAGATGACAATTGCTTAACTAGGTTTGAATTCTATTTTATTTGTGAATCAAATAAATTAAATATTAAAAAAATGATTCATATCCCACCGGCATTTTATTTCTTAATATCCTATAGATGAAAAAAAAATCAAGTTTGACATGAAAGAGCTAAGAATAATACTCCTGGTAGCAGAAATTAATTTTTTTAACATTCTGTTTTTTTTAATATTGACATTATTTATTACTTAAAAAAAACAACTAAATTGATTTTAGATTGAACTAATTGATTCTTAAAACACCAGTTATACTATAATTTTTTTAATTTTTCCTTTCAAATTAAAAAAATATAATTAAAATTCGAATAAAAAGTCAACACGGTCCTCAAACTTGTGTCTCAGAATTAAATAAATATATATTATCTTTTTTGGGTCGATTAGATCCTAAAACTTATGATTTCGGATCAAATAAATCACTTTAATAAATAAAATTTTAAAATTTATATTTAAGAACAACTAAATTCCCGTGTGAAATATACAATTTTAGGATTGTTTGACCTAGATTAAGAGAGTTATAAATCTAATTAATTGATTAAATTAAAAATAATTTATTTGCTTCGAAAATACAAAATTAAGAATTTTATTATTTTTTAAAAAAATATTTAGTTAATTCTGAAATATAAATTTAAAGACAGTCTTCGTAATAATTTCACAGAAAAATTACTTATATAATTAAAGGGTAATAATACGGGAGAAAAATAGGAAAACAACAAAATACAGACCTCAATGCAAAAACTGAAACATTAGTTAGTACAAAAGGACAAAAACAGTGACATGGGTACCTAATTGGGGCTCTTCCTTAAATTTCAAAAATCTGAAGGAGTTAAAAAACAAACAAATAAATAAACAAAATTTGAATGTACAACATATATTTATAGTTTATTTACAATAAAATGATTTTATCTATTCACAACAATAATTTATCAAATGGATTACAATTTTGAAATTTTATAATATCGATCTCTTATTTTTTCAATCTTTACCAATATATTTTACGACTTATTTTGATTTGATGTGTGTAATATTATTCGATTATATATATAATTTTTTTATTCTACGTGGTATATACAATCATACGTCATATCAGTTTCAAATGACTTACAAGTATATTCAGCAAATATAAAAAAAAATAGATTAAATTAACAATATTTAAAAATCTAATATATTGTGAGTATATTTTAGTAAATACTAAAAAAAAATTATAAATTTATAATTTTATTTTACTTTTATCTTTTATGGATAAAAAAGAAAAACTAAAAATTATGGAAAAGAAGAAAAGAAAAAAAAAAGAATCTGTATGGGCTATATCATATGGTGCATATTGCAGCAAAAAACCAGACCTTTCATCCATCCATGCTTAAGGATGACAGAGAGAGAGATGAAGAAGCCATACATAGAAACTGGTTAGAGAGAGAAAGTAATGGCTTTTGTTAACAAGTTAGAGAGAGAATCTAGAGAGAGAAAGTAATGGATTTTGTTAACTGGCTAGAGAGAGAAAGTAATGGGGTTTAAGAGAGGGTTTTAGGTCTACCAACTGGTAGTTACAGATTGAACTCTTTAACCCAATTCAAGAATTGCAGCAACAACATCACCACCAACACCAAACAATTTGCCCTAACAGAAGAAATTATAAGTCAAGATCAAAACTTTCATTATTTTACTTGCTTAATTATTTCTGGGTCAATCTCAAATTAGCCAAAAGATTACCCAAAAAAGCTTAAATCTTTCCAAAAGTTGCAATAATGGGCTTACAAAGATACCCTCAAAGAGAAAGTTATCATTTTCTTTTTCTTTTTTAGAGATAGAGAGAGAAAGTGAAGTGCTCACGTGGGGTTTTTGTGAAATGATTGTTGGAGAAAAAGATTAAAAGTGAGCTAATTTATTCAATAAAGGAGGAAAAAAGAAGAATTTTTGTTTATGATTTTGTATAATTTGTATGCATAGTTGAAATTTAGAGTGTGTTTGTGCAGAGAATGAGCGGATGTTCCTAATTCTACGTGTCAAACTTGGTTCACGTAATAATTTCTCGTATGTGTATGTATTGAAAAAGTGAAGGGTGGTTATAGTTTATGTATTGGGATCATCAGATTTGGAGATCAAGTTTGTGTTTTTGATGATTTTTTCTGTTCCCCAAAACACCCACAGATGTTACTGGTTTTCAGGTAATTTTTTATTGCTCTAATCTTGGACTTTTTCATGCTTTTCTTTTAGCTAAATTCTTATTTTATTGTTCTTGCTTTTTCACTTATCTTGGGGATGGTGAATTAAAGATTATAACTTGACTTTTTATTTTTAAGTGAATATCTTTGGGGATTTGCAGATAATGGTTTTGTCTTGCTTCATGTTTTAATAAATTTTTATCATCTACATATTTTTTTTTGGTAGTTGGGCACCTGTTAGTGTTAGCTTTTGTTATTTAAACAGTTTTCTTATGCTTCATTAATTTAATGATATTTTTCTTTAAAATTCAGATTTTTTAATGTTTTCCTTCTTCTTTGTCATGTGAAGTTGGATTTTGTTGATGAAATTTTTGTGCCTGAGCTATATGTTATGTAAAAAATAACTTCTAAATGATCTTGACGATAATTAATGTTAGTATTTTTCTGTTTAATAATCTTGTAATTGCTTGTTTTGGTGTCATTAAGAGCTGTTGGTGATGGTTTTCAATGGCTTTTTACAGTTACTCAGATGATTATGTAATTTGAGTTGACTGATAAGTGGAGGAAGACAAAGACTATAGAATTAGATATGGCTACATATTATGCTAATGGAAATAACCAAAGAGATGGTGCACAAATGGTATATATACCAGGTTCGTATTCAGATACATCGGTTCTTCCTGGGAATGTGATGATGTATGTGAATTCTGGATCATATTCGGATACATTAGCTGCTCATTCCCAGCAGCAAAACAATTGTATTGAAATTCAGAATGCGGAGACTTCGGATTCAAATCATCAGCAGCAAGGTATTATGTCAAGCCTCAGTGGATCACGAATGGGGGAGCATAATTTTAATGCATGGAGAGATGGTAGAAATGATTTGCTGATTATGCAGTCAATGAATGGACAATCTGGGATTCTTCACAATGGGCAGAATTTGCAAGGTCAGGGCTTGTCACTCAGCCTCGGCACACAAATTCCTTCCGGAATCCAAATGCCCTCCATCTCGTACAGGAATCAAAATCCAGGCCTGGCTTCATTTTTAAGTCCTACTCCAACAATCATGGATGAGGATGGTGGCAGGAATGACTCATCTAGAGATGAGCAGTCGAAACATGCTGAATATCATCTGTCTCCTAATTATTCCGGAGCTAATCAAGATTTGAATAAAGGGGACTTATCTCCGTATGGATTGACTAGTTTTGCAAGAACTATTCCGAGTTCTAAGTATCTTAAGGCAGCACAACAACTGCTTGATGAAGTTGTCAATGTTCGAAAAGCTCTCAAGCAGCCTGATAAAGAAAAAAACCAAAGCACAAATGAGCACGAGATGAATAGTTCTAAAGAAGGCGATGGAAGATCGAAAGACGAGTCTTCCAACCATCAAGAATCAACCAATAACTTGCCAAATGAGCCTTCTCATGCTGAACGTCAAGAATTGCAGAATAAGCTGACGAAGCTTTTGTCCATGTTAGAGGAGGTAAGTCCAGCGCGTTATTAGTTCTCTACAGTTCATTATTTTTCCTTCTTGTTTGTTGATAGAACTGTTTTTCCACAATTTAATGCAGAATTAGCGGTTACTGAATCATAATTTCCTATAAACAGCTATACTTTGTTTATTTGACCAATGAAATTATATTTGATCAATGTTTAGTGTCCTCTCTTTCTATGTCTTTCAATGTGTTTGTAACCAACCAAAGGACAATTACAATGTCCATGATTTGCTATAATATTTGTCTGTCAACTATGAACTATGAACAAAGTGAAACTGCTACCAGCTAAAGCCATTATGGCCTTTTTGCTGAGAAGCTGTCATACTAGAAGTCTCTAGTTAAATTACTGCTTGCTCCTTAAAGTCGCAGACGGCATGTGATGTTCAAGCTATGATATGTTCTTTAATCGATTTGTAGTTGTTATAGACTTATAGTAATGCTACAAATACAATGTTCTCTCTTTTGGAAACCTTTACCAAGAATAGGTTTGCTCATGATCAGACGTATTGGTCCACTTAAGAATGCACGTAATTTCCAAAATAATTCCCAGTTGTTTCGAACTTTTTTTTTTGGAATGGAATATTTATGAAATCCCCATAAATAGGATGATCAAACCTTATTTCGTGGTATTTATGCTCATTAGCTAGAATTAGTACATAAAAGTTTTTCTCCCCAAAGAGATGTTGAGATATTATGTGTTTTGTGAACTTTAGCCAAGATGCTGATTTTCTTTTGGTACAAGGAGTGAGTGCTGCAACTTGAACTTTAAGTTTCCAGATGCATGTGGTTCTCTTAGTTGTAATTTCTTCCTTTTCTGCAATAGAAATTGGAGTTCATTGTTCATTTTGTACATAATCATTCATCGTAGCCAGGTCCAGATCAATGCCTCATGCATTTGACATCTCACAAAATTGTTACTATATTTTCCCTTCTCTAATCATATTTTGTTTCGAGGTAGGCTTTTCCAAAAATATAGATTTCCAAAATATAAAAGGTTCTCATTTAATTCTGTGGTGTATCTTAATTATGCATGATAAAGGACCCATGCTTACAATTGTTTTCACAGGTCGATAGAAGGTACAAGCAGTACTATCACCAGATGCAAATTGTGGTTTCGTCATTTGATGTGATAGCCGGGTGTGGGGCAGCTAAACCATACACATCACTTGCCCTCCAGACTATATCTCGCCACTTTAGGTGCTTGCGTGATGCAATAAGCGGTCAAATTCGAGCAACACGCAAGAACCTCGGGGAGCAAGAAACATCAGAAAATGGTAAAGGAGTTGGAATAACTCGCCTGCGATATGTGGATCAGCAGCTCAGGCAACAGAGGGCTCTTCAGCAGCTTGGAATGATGCAGCAACATGCATGGAGGCCACAAAGGGGTTTACCTGAAAGCTCAGTTTCAATTCTTCGTGCTTGGCTGTTTGAGCATTTTCTTCATCCGTAAGTCCACTAACTTTTTCTTGTCTTTCAATTATGTTATCGCTATTCTTATGAAGAAATCATCTACAACTTTAGTACTAACTTTTGCTGATGTTGATCAGTTACCCTAAGGATTCCGATAAGATCATGCTGGCAAGGCAAACAGGCTTGACAAGAAGTCAGGTAAAGTTAACTCGCATTTAACTAAGCAATCATTATAGAAAACTAGAGAGCCTTTGTTTGAGTTAGAGAAATCTATGATCATGCATTATAATGGACTTAACAGTTGCTGGTGTCTGTTAAAAACGACATAATTCGTTATCTGAGTTGGAGTTTTAGTTCCTATTGTCTCTTAGAGTAGACACGAGTCAAATTCTGATTAATATACGATCTTCATACAATAAGTAGTGAAGACTCGGCATCACTTTCCCAAGCTCTTAAACGGTTGCTGATAATGTCAACAGCCGAGAATAGGCTCAAAGTTATTAAGCTGTTTTAAAGTAACAGCTGCTGAGTTCCGAAAGCAGATGGATCCTGTTGGATTCGGGAGTTGCTAGTGTCTATCACGAGCAGCTACTGGCATCTCTTAGAAAAACATGAGTCAGCTTCTGAGTTTGTATGTGATCCTTGTGTGACAAAGTAGTAAAGATTTGGCGTCACTGTCCAAAAGTTGCTGGCAGCTTTTCCTGACAGATGTGATCATTCTGAGACACTCGATAGTTTAAACTGTTTGCTACATATGCATGTGATCATCTATTTCTGATAAGAATTATAGAATAGTTAATCTTTATCCAATATGCGGCACCTTTTAGGCAATGTCACTTGCGCGCTTTTACGTACGTTGTTCATAAAATTCTGAGATGTGTGTTATTGTGTTCAGGTCTCAAATTGGTTTATCAATGCACGGGTGCGTCTTTGGAAGCCTATGGTAGAAGAAATGTATAAAGAAGAGGCTGGTGATGCAGAGATGGAGTCTAATTCCTCTTCTGAAAATGCTATAAGAGCAACGAAAGGCGATATCGGAACATCTGAAGATAGAGGGGAAGAAATGCAACAAAGTGCAAGTTCAACAGCGACCGAAAGATGTAGCATTGGACCGTTAATGGAATCGAAATCCGACCATGTGTCTGATATAGAAATGGCGGGATCAACTACAAGAAACAATTTTCATAATATGACACGTGGCGAGGTGATTACTGAATACGAATTGCTAAAGCTAAGGGAGGAACAAAGGCGTAATATGGACGATTGCAGTCTATTCCCCGACGCGATGGTTCACCCTGACGGGGGCGGTGATAGGTTCATGGCGGCAGCGACTGCAGCCTATCATATGTCGGAGGTAGGGAGGTTTGGGAGTGGAAGCGGAGTGTCGCTTACACTGGGTTTGCAGCACTGTGAGGACGGTAGCTTACCAATGTCTGCTACGAACCATCACAGTTTCGTTCCCATGAGAGGGGATGAGATTTACGGCGCAACAGCATCTTCAGTAGGTGCCGAGACAACCGATTTCGAATGTCTGAATTCGGGGAACAGGCAACATAGGTTCAGTTCCTCCCATTTTTTACATGATTTCGTAGCGTGAAATAATCAAAAGATCATTTTTGAAAGATTGGGAAGTTGTGTGTAAAGCACAGTTGTTGTATATTGAAAAGAATCGGTCGGAAGATTAGCATATTGTAAAGATACATATTTTTGTTTGATAATTGGAAAGGGAAGTGTACAATTGATGATTACTTTTGTATCAAAAAGAGAAAAAAAAAATGAAAAAAATACATTCTGATTTGCAATAAAGATGATTGGGAATTGGTTGATAGTCATTTCTACTGTGATTATTGATGGACTTATTTTTGACTTTCATATACATTAAAAAATTTGATTTTTTTCAATTAAAATTATACTAACTACCTTTGTTATTCTATAAGCTGTGGCAGTGCTCTTTTTTAATTAACTTTAATAGAATAATTTATTGAAAAACGAAGGGAATTTAGATCGGTGTGCATTATTTTCTCTAGAATTCATCTAGATTCAGTTTGTTGAGTAGATTGCAGTCAATTTTGTACAACCTTTTAAGTAGATTGCAGTCACTTTTCAATCCAATTTTTTTTAATTTGTGGTTTACTTGATGTATAAGTTAGGGATTCATCATGTTTTATTGATTATAATTAATTGTTGCAATTGATTTGGTTTGATTTAGTTTGGCTTGATTTTTTTGGACATCCTAGTTTAGCAATGTAAGTCATAGTTCAAATGCTACTCGCAGCATTTATATTTTTGGTGATTTTGCAGGAGGCAACATCTTGTACCAAATCAAGAAAAAGAATTAAACCAAGAGTATGAGTAGTACAATAACAATTAGATGCATATATCAATACATCATAAAATGTTATTACAGTAACAGCTAAAATAAAAACAACCAACTCGAAAATAACACCAAAGAAAATTTTTTATTTTTTATTTTACTTCCAAAAGCTACATTAATCTAACTAATACAAGACGAATTACAACACTCACTTCTTAGCTGGACTTGCCATTGACTCTAGCAGCAACAGAATCAGGGACTTACTCTCCTAAAAAAACTGAGAAATAAAACATTTTAATTAAGAAAACACACACATGATTTCGTAGCGTGAAATAATCGAAAGGTCATTTTTGAAGGTTGTGTTTAAAACATAGTTGTTGTATATTGAAAAGAATTGGTTGGAAGATTAGCATATTGCAAAGATACATATTCTTGTTTGATAATTGGAAAGGGAAGTGTACAATTGATGATTACTTTTGTATCAAAATGAAAACAAAATACATTCTGATTTGCAATAAAGATGGTTGGAAATTTGTTTTTTTTTTTTAACGTTGGTTGGAAATTTGTTAATTGTCATTTCTACTGTAATTTTGATCTATTCCGTAAGATTCCTCCGGTCCGCAAAAGCCTTATTAAATAATTGATGCATTCACCATTCCAAAGCATCTTTATTGATAGTGATTCAAAATAACTCATGAAAAGCATATAAAACTACTTGATCAGTGTTTCTAAATTGTGACCGGTGGTGTGGCCGGTGATGTCACCTGAGAAACCATCGGTTTAAGATTCAACCGCTTCAACCTTGTTTGTCTACCAGTTCAACCAATTACATAAAATAATTCCAACTAAATAATTGTTGCTTTAAGCAATGTAAAAAGGTGAAACCCGTCTCTACTCTTTCTTTTCTCATCTAGTACTACTAAAGTTTGGTTTTTAATGTTTAACAAGCTCCTACAGTTTTGCAGTTTTATGCGATTTTCCTGATTCAAACAAGTTGAACCGAAAATCTAAGTTTTCCAATATAATCAAATCAGAGTGGCCTCCGTATTCTCAGTCGAACAGGAACCATGCTTCTAATGTTAAGATTATCAAAAATCATTAATTATCTAAAAGCCATAATCAACTTAATTTAATTAACCAACTTTTAAAATAGAAATAAGTCTATTATAATTTGAAACACCCAAAAATCGGCCTATGGAATTATATGTGCACTTTGGAAGAAAAAAAATCAAAACTGCAATTTACATCTTTCATGCATATGTTTCCTGTACAGAGACAAAAAAAAGGCTGATAAGCACAGATATTTCAGAAAAGTCTACCAAGAAATTCAGGTTAAACTGAACCTGTAACGGTATTAACAAACTAGATCCTATTATGCTAAAAGATCATCCACAGAACCACCAAGTTTCAGGCTCGATGAAGGTCAAAGACAAGAAAACAAGTAACAAACCGTTGCCGCCTTTTATACTGCTTCAGATCTCCCAAGTCAGAAACTACCTGAAAAATGCAGGAAAAAGAAAACAATTTAAGGGCAGTGCAACCGAGCGATGTAAATAAGATATCACTATAACAAATATAGAAGTCTGCTAACCTTTTGTACAATTCCCTTATATCTTCCCTAACTAGCGGACTCTCTAAGAAGGAATCACCAGAGTCTTTCAACTCGATTTTCTCGACTTCAAAATCCTGATAACCGCAATATTCATTCCACTCGAACCACATCTTTGCAATAGCCTCTTTCCTAAAACATGTGCTATGATCTTCCTCTTCTGGTGAATCCCCAGCAACCAATCTGTAAGCATACACTTTCTTCGTTTGCCCTGGTCGGAAAGCACGTCCTATTCCTTGGCGGGTAACTGACGGATTCAGATGAACATCTAAAATGATAATCCTCGATGCCCCAACTAAAGATATTCCTTCTCCGCATGCCTTAATTGATCCAAAGAAAACTTTGGCATCGGTGGATTTATTGAAACGTTCCATGGACCACTCTCGTTGATCAGAACTTGATTCACCTGAGATCACAAAGAACTCCTTTCCTAAAGCCCAACCCTTCACTTTCACTACTAGTCTCTCCAAAAATTTCAATGGTGGGAGGTACTGGCTGAAAACCAGTAACTTTTCCCCAGCTGACTCGCATAGGCTCATCATATTTAGGAAGAATTTAGCTTTGGCTCCATCTCTCACATCTAATTTCTCTAAGAACTCATCCATCTTGTCATCAGTCAAGGTACAATTCTCAGAGACTGTGTTCAACTTTGGGTGAAGATAAACGGCACTGCCCACAGAACTTCTCTTGAATTTCCGAGCCAATTTCTTCAACTTCTGAACTTCATGCTTCTGTTTTAAACTAAGATTGAGCACTACAGTGAAATCAACCAGCCCAGGAAGCTCATCTAAGAAATCTCCTTTATAGTAATGAAGGACCTTGCTGGTCATTTCACGCAAGTCCCGTATGACAGATACTTTTCTTTTAAAATCAGGATCTTTCTGTATTGTGTGTTCTACCAAGTCATAAAATACCGTTTCCCCCGTTTTGAGATTCTTCTTCACACCTTGTATATGTACTTTGCTCATGATGCGCTTGACAATAGCCCTAGACATATCCAACCTCAGAAACTTTGGACGAACAAGATTCAGTATATTGAATACCTCCTTGACATGATTTTGGTAAAGGGTTCCTGAAAGAACAACTTTTCGAGGTGTCTGCACTTTAGCAAGGGATTGTAAAACATCAGTGTTCTCATTCCTTGGCGTGTGCCCTTCATCTAGAATTAGTATTGAAGGTCGCTTGAGTAGTATCTCTTGACAATTAGCTGCAACTTTATTGTTTGAATCGTCACAAACAATAGAGGAGAATTGTTTGTAGCCCAAGAAAAGAATGCTCTTGTGCTCCACCCACTGTTTCAAGATCTCCAGTTGCTGTAATCGACTATCTGCTTTCGCGCTATAAAAATCATACAGCGGAAGATTTTCAACTTGCCATATTTGAAACTCTTTTTTCCATGTAGACAAAATTCCTTTTGGAAGTATAACTAGTGGTCGAGCATGTGGGTATTTCGCTAGGAAACTCTGCATGAAACTGATGATCATGAACGTTTTCCCAGATCCAGGAGCATGGGCCAAAATACAGCCTCCAGGATTATCTGTCACTAAGTTACTTCGAAGGAAATTGAAACCTTCCACTTGATGAGGTTTCATCTGCTTCATGTGCCTCGGATGAGCAGAGATGTCAGTTACTGTCATATCATCTGCAGACAATTCAACCCCAACCATAGAGTTTGAATCTCTGTCCTTGGCATTTCTGGATTCAGATACATATGTCCGCATACTCTTTTTCTGATTAAGGAAATAGAAGATCACAGGCAGAAATTTTAAAAAAAATCCAGCCAAACAGCAATTAACTAAAACAACAAAATCCCAATTAATTAATATAAGCAAATGATATGACACACTTAACACTCTCAGAACTTGTTAAGCATAAAGAAAAATACAAAAGAAACAACTCGAAAAAACAGTAATTTAATCAGGTTATGTTGTAGCTGCCATGATCAAGGATGATAAATTAAAATTTCGTTTAGAATTGGGATAATGCAAGAACAGTCAAAGATGATGAGTTAAAAAACAAATCCATCCTATAACCTAATATGCCAAATTTCGCTAGCTTGCTTTCAACACTTGGCTGGGCAAAGATTAGCAATGTGACACTGCTCTTGTGTCATGTTAATAGACAGCTGATCCATGATTTCTATCCTACGCCAAAAGCTGGCCTATATGACAAACTTCATTTTCAAGTTGTTGTAACTGTTGCTTAATCTTGACCATGCCATAAAGCTAGCTCTTTCTCAAAAGATTTTCATATTTTGCCAACAGTCGTTGTGTCGGGTAAAGGAACATCTATAAGTTCACATATCAACAGGCAAGTGAGATAATATTCTAGTACGTAATAATACATCAACAAAAACCATAGTAAACCAAAAAATAACTTATGGAGATCAAAACTATAAATCAGCATGTGTAATAAGTAAAGCAAGAAGATTAATTTGGACTCTGCAGTGCCTTTACTGTGAAAAATAGCTAGAACTGTTTTTTGCCATTTCCAACTGCCAGTGAGCAATTCCACACAGCAGGACTACTCTTTTTCTAGCAAACTCTACTCATTGTTAGAAGTGCTACACAATGCATCAAGTAAAACTACAGGTTTCCATTGCTAAGCACATCTCAACATGCTCATAGAGAAATCCCAAAGCTTATTTTCTGGCCAAGATAATTAGTTTAAAGATCACAGCAAGATAACCAAGCATCTGTTAAGTGGTTAGACATCCTGGAATTTTGACATTATGAAGCATCAACCTAAATTCCAATTGCTAGAACCCCTCTCTATCCCCAAGAAATATTAGTTATGTTTATTCATTGCTCTGTGCATGAACAGGAGAAACATGCACTAGGCTACCTGCTAAGTCCTAGATATTTATGAAGCCTCGTTAACCAAGACAATTTTTTGAACACAGACATAATCAATATAGAACAGGTCATATCTTTGATGTCATCACTCGGTGAGTACATATATATTACTAGACAGTTCAAAATCAATTGTGAGAATAATACTCAGTTAGATAAGTGATTAGGAAGAACTGTATCCAAAATTATAAGGAAAATACAAGTAATAGACTTACTTTGATATACTGAACCTCAATAATGGTCTCAATTCCTCTCTTAATAACCCCGCATATGCGACAAACATAACCAATATCATCCTTCAGCACAAAAGAGTGATCACAATAGTCTTCATCTTCTTGCGAGTGTTCATCTGATGCAGGATTCTCAGCAACATCCTACCAGACCAGTAGAATAACTATGCAATTTAAAAGCATGGCGAGGAATATTTTCAAAGAAATACTAAAATTACTAGTGCAAATTAAAAAATGAAACTAGAATGAATATTAAACAAGCAAATAATGTAAATTGCCAAAGTAGGTATGAATTCTATGCCCTTTAATTGCCGTGAATGACAAAATAATATACATGAAAAGGGCTTTTGAAATAAAAATGGTCAAAAGTGTAAAGCTAATCTCTGCATACCTTAATCACTTTTTACAATTTTTAACCACCAGAAGCAGTAGTTTAATTTATTATGTTTCTTCTACCACAACTAACTCGACACTAGTCGTACTTACATTCATGATCAGCTAAAGTATCTCTTTTTACTTGAGAAAAAAAGAGAAATCCAGATAAAAAATCATGAATCTCCTACCCACCCTTACCTTACCCCTATACCTAAAAAATATTTAGAAAGAATAGAAAGTGTAGAAGATCAGAGCGTTTCCAAGTCTAAAATGATTGAAAAACTTTATAGAATAACTAATCATTTTTTAAAGAAAACCAGAGATGTTTAATCTTTGTTAAATCACTGAAACTGAGTGCGATCTTCTTAACCATAATGATCCGAAAGAATGGCTTTACGTAAATATATATTCCTTTAAACCTTATGCTTTTGTTTTGAAGAAATAAATACCTTAGAAGATTCCATTGCTACCGACATTTCATTCCAAATATCTCCAAGACCATCATCTTCAGGCTCAGATTTACAGTCATCATCCTCCTCTACACCAACATAAACACCTTTCTCACTCTTCATATCAATTTCATTTGGCAGACTTTTCTCACTCTTCATATCAATTTCATTTGGCAGTATCATATTTTGATGGCTGTTCCCATGAATCCTAACCCTAACCTGTATATAGCAATCAAACCAATCCAAACAGCTCTTAGTGCAGTTAAAAAATAAAATAATTGCACATATCAAATATTAACCTAATCCAACAAGAACAGAGAGGGAGTAACACAGATCAATATCTATGCATACATTAATCGCTAGCATAAATGCCATCGTATTTTTATTGTTATATGCAACTTCAGGACCGCAAAGCTAAAAGAAACTTACTGGTGTATTCATGAGAAGTTGCGGTGCAGGCCTCGGCAAGAAAATATCTTGGAATGGATGAGTTGGCCTGCAGTCTACATCATCTTCGTCATCCGAATCCAAAATCACAACAGGCTGGTTAGCTATAGCTGGACGACAAGTTACAGCATTATCATCCTCCAAATCAATGAAATCCGGCTGCGCCTTAGAACCCTCTTCTTCAGTTGATGTCTTTTTCCCATCAAATAAGACACCAGAAAGTATAGGATGCTTCTTAAGATAGGGCGAAAGCACAAGAAATTTTCGAGCAATGAGAGCTTCTATGTCTTTCGTAACACTTCCATATTTACCAGAATCTAATTTACTGATCATACTCGATATAGCCAATGGATCAGAATAATCAACAGCTTTCGAACAAGTCGCCTTTAACTTGTTGTTTTCCCTAGTTCCACTGTTAATTAATGAACTACTAAA
The DNA here is from genome assembly GCF_937616625.2 of Mercurialis annua. Classification (NCBI taxonomy): domain Eukaryota; kingdom Viridiplantae; phylum Streptophyta; class Magnoliopsida; order Malpighiales; family Euphorbiaceae; genus Mercurialis; species Mercurialis annua. Next base: position 1,542,431 of record NC_065574.1, on the reverse strand, counting down.
TTCCTCTCCATTATTAGACAGTTTTATCCGTTTACGCTCTCGCGAATACGACTCTGTTATTACAGAACACAAACACAGCCACAATTACAATAAATCACACAACAAATCCATACTGAGCCCTAAATTCAACAAAACTACACTAAAAAATTTAAAAAAAAAAATCAGAAATTCTTCGTCTAGTGAAATTAAATAACAATATGTAAAACAAAATGGTAGAGATTATCAGATTAGAGAGAGTACCATCAGGAGGAGTGCGATTCTGAGGCAGAATCATAATAGGAACAGCGTCCATTTTTAAATAAACCTGAAAATAAAAAAAAAATCAAACGGTCAGCTCACCGATCAAACCGAACAAACAAACCGGAACAAAATCAGATACGCCATAACTGTAACTTACCACTGTAAACAGCAATTTGAAACCCTAAAATCAGTGCTGATGATTTACATTTGCTAATTTTGATTAAAAATTTACGCTTATTTTTTTCTCTAGGTTGACACTCTCAAGTGAAAGAGGGGAGTTCTGAGGTATAGAGAAGCTTTGGAAATATAATGTTGTGACGTGGCGGAATTTAAATGGGTTTGTATTGGTGGGGTCCAATGAAATGTATAACGAAGGGCTGAGAGCGTCGAGGTGCGGAATGTGAAAGTGTGCTTGATTACATGGGATTATTTTGTTCCTGCCAAGTCCAGTTTACATGGGAATAAATTGTACACTCGTCGAGAAGGTGTGTGGAATATCGGGTCCCACATTTATGTGTCATCTTAAAATGTTTTTTTTTCTTTTCTTATTTTTGATAAATAAGTTAGTAAACATATTATTGTTAGTTATTAGCGGAGTTAGAGAGAATTAATATGCATTTTTTGAAGTTAAATCAGACAAATTATAATTTGAGGACAATCAGAGGTTATGAGCATAAATTTATTTACTCACGTAAAAAATAAATTAAATATTTTTTTAATAAGTGAAAAAAGAGGTAATGTTATAGCTCATTGGTGGTAAATAATTTTTTTCTTCGATAGAGATAAAATTTAGCTATGTTAGTATTTTTTATAATCTTAACGTTATAAAAAAACTCCGACCTTTTAGTCACTTTTCGATCCTACCCTGACATTAAAAATTTGTCAAGTTTAATCTATTTCGCATTGCATCGTTTTAATTGTACCCCAAAATATAATTTTTTGTCAGTTTTTTAATTAAATAATGAAACCATTCAATTAACCATGTTTAACGCTAAAATTATTTATTTCCATTCAAAAAAATACAAATAAGTTTTTTATTTTTGAAAACTAATTAAAAATCATAATCAAATTAAAACTAATTTAAATTATTAATTAATTTAATTAAATCTAAATAAATTTTAAATATGTACAATTAATATATGCTATACATGGAGAACGTTTTTGATTTTTTTTTCCAAATGAAAAAGATGTCAATATAATATTTAAGGGTACAATTGAAACGATAAAATACGAAATAATGTAAAATTGATAAATTTTTAACGTCAGAGTAGGATCAAAAAGGATTCTAAGGTCAGTTTTTTAAGGTATTAGGCTTTTTTTTATATATTCAAAGAAAGATAACGTTTTGTAGGAAGAATTGAATTTACAATCTAGCATATCGATGTCAAGTGTTTATTCTATTTATGCTATAAGTATAACTCACTGGTAGATACGTTAGTAATCTTTGATTAATAGTTAGTAGTAAATTTTTAAATTGAAATTAACATACCGGTCTTATTATAACTTTAAACTTAAACTCATAAATACATTTGAATAATTTTTACTCATTTGAGATAGACGTGGCCGTTAAATTAAGTACACTTTATCTCTATGTCCATTAAAACTTTTAAAAAATCTCAATCAATATATTATCGTAAATACTTATGTACATAGTAAATTAAAAACAATTTTAAAAGCAACATGACAGCTTTTGTATAAATTAAAGACGTAAAACAATTTCATATAAAATTCATGACAAATTTTATAGACAAAATGTATGCTACGATTATAAACTTTCTAATCGCATGTTTTATAACCTTTAAAGGTGAATCAACTTATAAATAGGGAGGAGAAATTGACAACTTAAAGAACAATTAGTTTATAAATTGAGGTGTGAATCAATAAAATAGAGTTGAATGTCCATAATCAATAAGTTCGTGACTAATTTATTCATAAAACTAATTTATATATTAATTTTCCGCTACTTACAAATTTAGGGGGCAAATCACTTAAATTAAAAAAATATGATAGAGTTTGATTCGTAATAATCTCTAATTAAACATTAAGGTTATTTTTATAATCTTCCAAAAGGCATAACTTAGATCCCCTAAAAAAGTTGAGGGGCCAAATCAAACAATCCCTCAATAATTTGGCGCTTCAGTTGCTCATTATTTTAATCGACTATATAGCTAAGCCGCCGCCCTTTTCACATCAATTCGAGATTCTCTCCACTTGTTCACGTCCCGAGTTCGATCCGCCGTGTGCATCAGCTTCACCAGTTAAATAAACTCAACACACTTCAACTTCTCCCTCTTCATTTTTTCCCCGTCTCTCTCTCTTCTCTTCTCTCTCAAAATTCCTAAAAAAATGTCCTCTCTTCAGCACGCATCTGTAATAAAGGTAATTTAACAGCTAATTTTGGATTTTATCAGTTTATTTGTTTATTTGGTGAGTTTTTGATTGAGTTTTTGTTTTGTTTTGATAGGGCGCGAAAGTTTTAATGGTGGGAGCCGGTGGGATTGGGTGTGAGCTTTTGAAGACGCTGGCTCTCTCTGGCTTTCAAGATATTCATATTGTGAGTGATTTCTTTTTTTTATTGTCTTTTTTGTTTGTTGATTTTTTTTTGTGTTTTTAGGGTTTTAAATTGATTGAATCGTATGATTTGCGGTTTTTATTGTAAGTTTTTCAGTTTCGTAGCTTTCAAATTGGAATTAGTTTTTGTGAGAATTTTAGGTTTTTGTTTATTCTGCTTGCTTAATTTTTTGAATAAAGTAATTTGGTCTCACATACTCTTGGGAACAACAGTGCTGTTGAACTTTTCATGGTTAACCATAAATTGCATATAAGTTTATGAGAAATAAAAAAACCCGAAATGTTTACGGTTGGTGATTTTTTCCAATGTAATACTTTGGCATGGGTTACAAGTGAGTTGGTGATGGCAGTTGTGATTAGGGTTTCTGTCAGCAAAGGGTTTTGCTTATGGTGTGCTGGGCGGTTGGTTCTATGTGAGATGTGAAGGTTGAAGGATTTGAGGCCACAGTTAGGTGCTGAGGCGGTTTTCTATACAGGTGGTCCGTAGCTTGGAGATAGTAATAATATGTTAGCAAAGGAGGTGTTTAAGGAGGTCTAAAGAAAATAGGGAAATGACAGCAATCAGTGATAGCTATATGTCCTTACAAGTGAGAGCCACTGGACTGTTCGGAGTTTTGTTTGCATCGAATATAGTGGTGGAAGTGGTTTTAGCCAGTTGCGTGTTAATTAATGGTGGCAGTGAAGTGAGTACTAGAATATTTCTCTTGATGTAGTAACTAAGAGGTTTACTTTCCCCATTGCTTTTATAAGAGAAGAGAAGGGAAGTAGAAAAGGAAAAACCAGTTACACGTTTGCATGAACCGGCAAATGACTTTTATCTACTTTGATAACTTGTAGTTCCTATCTTTCTAATTGGAAGAAATATCTACTTGGACAACTATTGTCAATGAAGAAGTTGTACTTGGAGGTGAGGGCTTCAGCTTGGCGTGCTCTATTTTTGTTGACCTGAATGGTGCCTAACTGAATGAGACGCTCATGGCCCTTGTATATTTTGGCTACAGGCTTTGTAATGTCTTAAATCATCAGCAACTGAGTTTTTTTTAAAAGGAAAACGTCAAAATAAGAGGAAGCAGGGAAAAATGGTTATTTTTTATGAGGTTATGATTCTTCTCAAAGATACCAGATTATGTGGGCCAAAAATCTGCAGGCTTATGCCCTATGCATGAATTTCTTATTAATCAATTAACTTAAAAATTGTAGTCTTGAGTAAGGCAGAATGATTTGGCATCAAAATGTGGAATGCATTGTGCATTTACTCTATTACTTTATTTCTACACCCTTGATCTTTTGCTGTAGTCATTAATTTGTTAACTTGTATCCATCTGCAGATTGACATGGACACAATAGAAGTCAGCAACCTTAACAGGCAGTTTTTGTTTCGGAAATCACATGTCGGCCAGTCGAAGGCCAAAGTAAGTGTATTCATCAGCATTTACTTCTTTGATGCTAGGCAGTTTTTAACTTAACAGCTTTTAATTTTTCTGATCAATACTTGACCAGGTTGCTCGGGATGCTGTGTTAAGATTTAAGCCTCACATAAAAATTACACCATACCATGCAAATGTAAAGGATTCTGAATTCAATGTGGATTTTTTCAAGCAATTTAGTGTTGTTCTGAATGGTCTTGACAACTTAGACGCAAGACGACATGTGAACCGCCTTTCCTTGGCAGCTGAAGTTCCTTTGGTTGAGAGTGGGACTACTGGATTCCTTGGACAGGTGATCCTTGTAATCTTTTATTGAGAATTCACGAAGTGGTTGACTGGTTATTTGACAGATAGCTTAAGATTATGAACAAGTTGTGATTTTTTAATTAAAAATGAAATAATTGATTCTTCTTGTTTCAGTTGAGTTGATATAGCTAAATTACATTCTTTGCGATGTCTCAACACAAAGACACATTTACGAAGGTTTTTGTGTTTGTAAGCATATTATCCGGGTGCATTGTGGGTTCTTATAATGATTTTGATGATTTTTTTCCCTTTTGCTTATATTAATCAGGTCACAGTGCATGTGAAGGGGAAAACAGAGTGCTATGAATGTCAGCCTAAACCTGCTCCAAAGTCCTATCCTGTCTGTACGATTACTAGTACTCCATCCAAGGTACGTAGCTGTCAAAGTTCTCTTCTTGCATCTGTATTCTCTCTTTACTATTGTTATTATTATCTTTGATATTATTATTGTGATAGTTGTTGGGGACAGGGTGGAAGGAGGTGTCTTCTCAGTTCTCTCTTGGGTTTGTTTGGCCTGCTGTTCTCAACAGCTATCATATTATACCCTAGAGGTCTACCTACATCAATTTTGATTCTTAAGAGCCAGTAACTCAAAATGACAAAATGAATTACTATACAGTAAACACCCCTAAGTGGGCTTTATAATTTGCTAGAATTTTTTGGGGCTTGGACAGAGCTGATAGGTAGTAGACTGGTGGCTTATAGTTGATGACGTTCACCTTCACAATTGACCGACAGATTGTGTTTTATAATATCTTTTCAGCATGGAAAACAAATGAGCGAGTGATAAGAGGATATTTGTTTTCTTTTGATGTTTATTCTTCCTTTGATTAGCAAGAAAAAATGCCAATGTTTTTGATTTGTGGTCATTGTTTAATGCTGTAGTTTGTTCACTGTATCGTTTGGGCAAAGGACCTGCTTTTTGCAAAGCTATTTGGAGACAAGAATCAGGAAAATGATTTAAATGTGCGGTCTAGTGAAGCTTCTAACTCTTCAGAACATTCAGAGGATGTATTTGAACGAAGAAAAAATGAGGACATTGAACAATATGGAAGGAGAATTTATGATCACGTTTTTGGTTACAACATTGAGGTAGCTTTGTCTAATGAAGAGACTTGGAAAAATCGCAATAGGCCAAGGCCAATATACAGTAGGGATGTTCTTTCTGACAAACCAAGCAAGCAAAATGGCAATCTTGATAAAAGTTCCACTGATGATGACCTTTCATCAGTGTCTGCCATGGCATCTTTGGGTTTGAAGAATCCGCAGGACATATGGAGCCTTTCAGAAAATTCTAAAGTTTTCTTTGAGGCGTTGAAATTATTTTTTGTCAGCAGAGAAAAGGTGTGCCGATCTCTTATTTTTAAAGAAGTGATTGATAAATTCTTTGAACTGTGTAATGGTTTCGTTTAGTTTTACCAATAATGAGCAATGAACCTTTTTTTTTTATTGTTCGCCTTTCCATAACAGGACATTGGAAACCTGAGTTTTGATAAAGATGATCAGTTAGCAGTAGAACTTGTTACAGCTGCTGCAAATATTCGAGCTGCTTCGTTTGGGATTCCTTTGCATAGCCTTTTTGAAGCTAAGGGTATTGCTGGAAATATTGTGCATGCTGTTGCGACAACTAATGCTGTTATAGCTGGTTTAATTGTTATTGAAGCAATCAAGGTGTTGGACAAGGATTCTGACAATTTCAGGTGTGGCTCAATTCACATTTTCTCGATATAAACTTGGTTGTCCATTTTCGAAATATATTTAGAGGCCTCTTCCTTTTCACCCTTGAAGATTGTTTTTGTTTTTGGAAGATAGACCTGCCTTCTTTTTAGTTCTCATATATCATGGAAGGCTACTGGCATGTGGGTTCTAGTAATGATAACATGAATTCTGAAATATTACCTAGGACTATGTTGGCAGCTTTTAATCTTTATCTGAACATCCTTGCAGGATGACGTATTGTGTAGAACATATAACTAAAAAGATGTTTCTTCTGCCCGTGGAACCTTGTGCGCCTAACAAGTCATGCTATGTTTGTTCTGAGGTAGATCTAAATTTTTACTCCTTCAACTCTCATTATTTGTGTTCTGATTTTTCGGTTTCTGCTTGTCATGGTTACAGTCACCACTATCGCTGGAGATAAATACACGGCGGTCAAAGCTGCGGGATTTTGTTGAGAAGATAGTCAAAGCCAAGCTTGGCATGAATTTTCCAATAATTATGCACGGTTCAGCTCTTCTATATGAAGTTGGTGATGATCTTGACGAAGCTATGGTGGCAAATTATGCTGCTAACCTTGAAAAGGTATATCTGACATTTAGCTGCTGAATATTAGGTCGATAGAAGTGCAAGCAATATGGCTTTTCTAAAAAATTAATTCCAACCTTTTATTTTTTCATCATTCACTATCAGGTACTGTCAGAGCTTCCTTCTTCAGTTACTGGTGGGTCAACACTGACAGTAGAAGATCTTCAACAAGAGTTCACTTGCAGTATTTATATCAAGCATAGGTTGGTTCCTTTCTTATGGATATTAGTCATTCATACTTCTCATATCTTGCTGGAGAAAGGTTGCTTTTGCTCGATCTTTTTATAATTCATTGACGAGGGTGTCCTCCATGAACAGCTTTGCATTATGCTGTTTCTTCTTTCATCTTCTTTGACTTGCACTTGAAGTTGCAGAACATGCATGTGCAATTTATGGACTTTATTGTTGCTGCATTTTGACTTGCTGACCACTTAATTGCTTTTTCTTACCCACTTATTATCGTTAAGCTTACCCTCTTAAATTACATTGGTTTTCTGATGATTAGATTACATGATATCAAGTGCATGTATGGGTTAAAAATGTCCCCAAGTATTCTTTTATATTTATCCAAATTCCAAATCAAGAAAGAATGAATTGATCTTGCCCTGGAATTTGTTTGCTCTCTAATTTGACTCGTCCATGTTGGTCTTTTTTCATTTAAAATAGAATTAGCCTTTCTTTCTAATATGTAAGGTGAATTTATCACCTGGATTTTGGCATTAACATAGGCAAAGAGTGTTGAGGATTTATGTTTATGGTTTTTTACATTAAGTTGTATCTGATGAAGAAGCCACAAGCAGTGGAGTGTCCTTCAATTGTTTTTGAAAAAATGGCATTCAAGTTGCACTTATAAATATGCTTGTGTTTTAGGGTGCATGGTCATTAGAGAAACCACTATTAAGTCAAAAATGACATTATAATAGCAACTGAGATTTGATGTTTGGAATTCCATATCCTGACATTACTAATAGCAACTGAGGTTTAGCACTGTTGTTTACAGAGACGAATTTGACGAGGAGAAAGAACCCGAGGGAATGGTTCTCTCTGGATGGACACAAGTTCCTTCCGAGGATAAGAACGGTAACATCTCTGTCGGAAACGGCGGGAGCACATCAAGTTCTGGTCCAACGGTGGATGACCAGTCGGATAGAATCTCAGAAGGGACCGAAATTTCTGGGAAGAAGAGAAAACAGCCAGACCTATCAACAGACGCCACTCTGGATACGACTACTGATCACAATAAAGTCCAAAAGCTCGACGACGACGACGATGACCTTGTGATGCTCGATTAAATAGGGTACAGTTAGCAGCAAGAAGAGGCTACAATAGGTTTTACTTTTTAACTTTGTTAGGGCTTCTTACATCCTAATTTTGTATCATTAGGGAGAAAATGGTGATTCTTTGGTGGTCATACATGTTACTAGGTTGCAGCTTATTTAGTGTTTTGATGGAGTAAATACTAGTTTTTGCATCTCCATTTCCCTTTTGTGGTTTACGCGTGCAGCTAAAATTAACTGTAGATTTTTTTGTAACACGGGTAAATGTTAAATTATGCTAGGAATTTATTCAAAGTTGTATCATTTGTCAAACCATGTGTTCATAACATTTAAAAGCAACTTCATAACATTCAAAGAAGATGCATGCTCATATCATGGTTTCTTATTCAGGAGTTCTATGGAATAAAAGGCCATTGCGGTTCCTGAATTTATGTGTCAAGGTCGATTAATTTAAATTTAGTCATTTTAATCAATTAGTGATAATATTTTTTATTTTTAGATTAATCAACCCTCAAATCGGGTTAAAGGTTAGTTGACTTAAAAATAGAAAACGTGATTAGAAATTACGATGACCCTTTGCTTGCTGTTTTATGTTCTTAAATGTGTGTTTGAATTCATTTAGTAGTGTAGGATTATGAATCTTTAAGCATATATATGGTATTTGATATTGGTGAGTTGAATTTTAGGGTTCATAATCTAAGTAATGAATTGAATTTATGTAGGAATTTTATCGTTTATGCGGTCATTTTGACCTCCTTTCGGTTCATAATTTTGGAACAAATTCATAATTTGAGAATAAACAAACTAATTATATACAATATTTAATTATACACAACACTATTCATTACATGGTGATTGCAAAATTGTAAATACAAAAAAGAAAAAGTTATCAACTCATCTTATAATATGTTCATGTGTAGTAATCCCCGGTTTTCGCTATCTTATTGCCGTTATAGTTACGGCTGCGTTCGTCGGGGATAGAAAACTGTTATCTTGTCTAAGAAGCAAGGAGGTTGAATAATTACACACCAGCATAAAGTGAAGCACAATGGGTTGTACTAGAAACCCTTCGACATGGATGTGGAGGAACAAGAAAATCCTTCTTGTCAGAATATTTTTTCCTTTTCTTTGCATCAGGATTTTCTTTCTTCTTTAAATCTTCAAGACAATGAACATCTGCCATGCACGTAAATGATCTTGATTTTCCTGAATAATACCTTGACAATCCTCTCCTGATCAAAAAGTTCAATTAACACCCATAATTTATCTTTATTCGAAAAGTTTAATTAACTCCCATAATTTCTTTTTGTATTTAATCACTTTTGAAAAGTTGATAAATTATTATTTTTTGGTAACTCGATATACGAATTGAAAATAATGTAAGACCATGTTCACATCAAAAAGTATTGTTCTGAAAATTTGGCATTTACGTAATTTTTAATTGGTTATCAATTTGTCAAAAAAATAGTAGTTGTTGTGTATATAGCTACCGACTTTTAAAAATGTAATCAAATTATAAAAGCGTAAAGTTAGGTGAATTTATACGTAAATGACACGAAAGAAATACTTATTTCCAAGATCATCTATTAAAAAAATGAATTGATGCTTACTTTTTAGGGAGATTATTTCGCAGCATTTCCATGTCGAATATCATTGATTCAGATGAATTCTCCATCTTGATAGAAAGTTGAGTATTTTGCAAATGAGTTTTAATTTTATGCAAGAAAAGATATATAATAAAAAAATTAGAGGAGCTTCTATAAAAGTGGGTTGGTTAGCAGCCTCTAAAATCAAATAGTCATCCATTCTTAATATGTTCTTATCTATTCTTTCTCTTTGCCTCTTTTTTCAAGCATCATCTCACTTTGGCTCTTACCTATTTATGCATTATACCTTTTCATGGGCCGGGTTTAAACGGACTCGGACCTGAATCCGGTTCAAATTTAATAATTATCGCTCAAAACCTTCTTATATGTTAAATTTATACGAGTTTGGATCATATTTTATTAGAACTACATAAAACTGACTAAAAATTCAATCCTGCACATTAAAAAACGGGCTTTACATGAATTCAGATATGAGCTGGCCTTCGTAAAAGAATGTCCAAGTTTAGTCTAGGAAGCAGACTGAACCGGACGAATATCCAACCTAATGATGAGCTCAATCATGCATTCATTTTTTGGCTAACTTTTTAACAATACATTGTTATATTTTTTAAGGAACTTTTTAACAATACATATTATAATCTATATGGTAGTTCATTTAAAGCTAATTCATTCTTATCTTGGCTAAAAGTTCATGTGAATTTATACTTTATTCTTTAAGCATTTGTAAAAACAAAAAAATGATTAATAATAATAATAATAATAATAATATTACAATAATATGCTCATAAAGGAACACCACTTCATCAATTGGTTTTACAATCAAATCAAAGGAGCACAAGTTTTGTCCTTGCTTGGCCAAAAAAACATTCTATTTAATGAATATTAATCAAAAAATTATGATAGAACTTGTTAGATTTCTTGTTTCTTTACCCCTGATTAAGTTCAATTATATTTTTAAATTGATTTCATTTGTAAATGAATTCATTTTATAATCCATTTAGTATAAATATGATTTTTTCTATAGAATTTTAAAAAATTCTAATTAAACTAAAAATAATACTAATATTTATTTAAACCAAACACACATACTTATTGTGTTCTCAATTAAACCTTGCACATTATATCATAAAATCGGATGCTATGATGTATAGCAACTTTATTAAGTTCAAACTTTAGAAATCATAACCTATATTGCACAGATACGGGATCACTTCCAAACTGAAAATACTAAAATAAAAAAATAGCAAAAAATTATTTTTAATTAATTTAAAATTTTGAAATTTCCAAAGCATTTTTGGACTTAGAAATTTCCGTGCAATATAGATAATAACAAATACACCATGAGAAATGAAGGCACTAATTTATATGGCCTTTGATGCTAAATCAAGAAATAAAAAAAATGTACAAAATTGTGGTCATGACATATAATAGGAAATGGAAAATAGATGCATATGCATAATTTATACTTAGTTTCAAGAATGCATCTACCTATCCATCTCACTTAATAAATCCATAATAATACATACATATATCTCTATAACCACCAAATCAAATACTAAAAACAACAACAAAAATAAAAATAAAAAAAAAACAGACAAATTGAAGAGTATGAATATAGTACACCATGATCATCACATATAAAGTATACGAGCAAATCCTAGCCCTTAAAAACCTCTGAAAATGCTAAGTGTAGAAGCAGCAGAATTGAAAAGGTGGTTTCAGATTTCAGGAGTCTTCATTCCATCATCAGAATCTCGGTTTTTTGATTTCAGTTTATCTTCCGTTCAGCCCGTATTGAGCAAACATTGCAGTTCCGGAATGCACATCGATTGCCTCGACTTCAGCGGGACTTGGATTCTCTTCGGGAACCGAAACAGGACGGTCATCAGAAGTTGGAGTAGCGGGAGCGGGAGCAGCTACGCTTGCTGTTGAGTTTGTTTCATCGTCAGCTTTTCCCTGCGTAAACGCTTCTTGAAGCTGTAAAGCATATTCCAAGTTCCACAGAACATCTCCCATTGAAGGCCTATCAACTCCATGTTCAGCCAAGCATTTCTCTGAAGCTTCTGCAAATTTTTTCATTGATTCAGGATTAATTGTGCCAACGAGAACAGGATCGATGATTTTCTCGAGTAACCCTTTTCGTTTCCATTGCATAGCCCATTCTGCTAAATTAACTTGCTCCCTTGGAAGCTGTGGATTAATGGCAGGCCTTGCGCATAGTACTTCAAGCAGGACGACTCCGAATGAGTACACATCAGATTTATCGGTTAGTTGCTGTCTCCTGAAGTATTCAGGATCCAAATACCCGAAACTTCCTTTCACGGCTGTACTTACGTGTCCTTGACCCATTGGGGCATCCTTTGACAGGCCGAAATCTGCCACCTTGGCGACAAATGCATCATCGAGCAGAATGTTTGTAGTCTTGACATCGCGATGAATGATACCCTGTGCAGTACCAGTATGCAAGTAATGAAGTCCGCGAGCAGCTCCGATAGAGATCTCTAGCCTTTGCTTCCATGTCAATGTAGGCAAATTCTTGCCGTATAGATGATCTCGGAAAGGACCGTTCGACATGTACTCATAAACAAGGATCATCTCTTCGTTTTCATCGCAGTATCCGATCAACGACACTAAATGCCTATGCCTGAGTTTAGATAACATCTGAATTTCTGTCTGAAATTCTGTAATTCCTTGCTCGGATTGCGGATTTCCTCTCTTGACAGCAACTTGAGTACCGTCATCAATAGTTCCGATATAGACATTACCGAACCCACCAACTCCGATTATGGCGGACTGATCGAAATTCTTGGTGGCTTCCTGCAATTCTGAGAATGAAAAGTATCGGCCAAGGCCAAGCGTCGACGAATACTTATTGTGGGACCCGAGCGATGTCTTGCTTGTCATAAAGCTAGTGTCACCGGCATGTATCGGAAGCAACCAAGACGAAAAGCTATTCCTCTTTTGCCAATCCTGAGGCCTTTTATGCCACTTGATCACCATTGCTCCGAGACCAACAAACGCGCCGAACATCATAGCGAAACCGACTGCTGCAACCGTACTCCTGCTGGAAATTGCAGATTTACCATCAACTCCAAATTCACCATCCAAACTATCAACCGAATTGCTCATTTTCAGAATCTCAAGACCGTTCAGAATAGCATTTGTCGAGCCGGTATCCTCGTTCATCGGACCGATCTGAACATTGAGTCCGTTAGACATAAGAGTAGTATTGACAACAATGTCCTTGAAATATGGAGCCGCCAATTGGTTGGTAATGGACGACAAATCCAACCCCGAAATCGCGGTTTTTCCATTAATATACACATTGAAATAGAGATCATTGAGGGATTTACTAATGATATCAGCAAAATGCAACCGAACTAAATAGTTAAAAGCTGTATCAACATCAAATTTCCACGTAACATTAAAATTTGGCGCGGCCGTTTTCGAGTCAGCCATCTCCTGCGCAGACGCGTAAACCGTCGCTGGCGCAACAAGCGGAGACGTTCCAGGTCCATATTTAATCGAGCTAGTCGGAATCGAAACGCTCCTCGCCAACGATTGATCCTTCAGGAACGGCTTGTCGTTCTCCCAAGTTCTCCAAAGAGTGTCATTCTGTGAAGTAATCAAAGGCCCCCCAACATTCAGCCTGTAAACAACTTGGAATCCATAGTTAGTCAATCCCGAAAAGCTCGAAACCGGAAACAAACTCGATCCCTCGTCAGCAACCAAAATATCCGGAGCGGAAACGACCTCGATCGCGTTAATAAAAGCAGCAGAATTCTTCATAGGTTGAAACTTCAACGAAAATTTCGGATCCGTCACATTAATTAAATACTCCTTAAGAAAAGGCTTACTCTGATTATTAACATTAAAATTATGCAACAGAACATATTTATCCGCCGAGATCGAAAACGTCGCCGTTTGAAGGTCAAATCTCGTATTATTAAACGGGTAAAAATGAAGCCGAACCCAATGCAAACCCGGGCTCTTCATGGTAAACCCATAAACAGCTTCCTTAACAAAAATCCTGGCGGAGAGATAAATCGGCGACGGAACATCCGCCGCCGGAACCGAAACTAAAATATTCTCATCAGTCTGAAGCAAACTCTGAGCCTCATGATCAGTTTTAAAAACCCTGCCGTCAGGAATAGCAGACAAGCTCTTCGCGCCACAGCTGATAAGAATCTGATCAGCCGGAGCAAATGTACTAGCGCCGCCGCCTGCGGCGGCAGCGGAAAGAAAAGAAAAGAGAGTTAAAATGAGGAGGAAAGCCATGGAAGAAGACGAAGATAGAATAAGTTTTTTATGTTTTTTTTGTTCTAATTCTATCTCCATCCCTCCTGGATGAGGGTGGCAGACAGAATTGTTCAAGAAAAATTTAGAAAAAAACAAGTTCAAGAATTGGAAAAATTAGATTTTTTTTTCAAGAATTGGAATTAAAGAAGGGTAATGATGGATTTAGCTATAATGGGAAGATGGGTAGTTTTTATTTTCTTGAATATAGATGGAGGAGATGGGGGTTGTTTGTTTCCCGAGAAATAGGCAGTTTTTTTTTCTTGAAGCTATTTTTAGTGGTTGATGGTGATTACAGAGAGAATTAGTGATTTGAATTGGTCAAATACCATTCCTTTGGGCAAAAGTTTGTTTTTCTGATTTGCATTTTAATTCTGCGATGCTGAAAATTCAGGCTCTGCTCATCAAAATTCATAGTTTTTTCTAATCTTTTTGATCCTGTCTGCAAGTGGTTCTTACATGTTTTTTCAGCACGCAAAGTTTGTCCGGATGGAGTTTTTAAACAGGCATAACTAGGGGAGTATGATCAAGTCAAGTCTAGTCGAATCGAAAACACTAAACTTCATACTCGAAACTCTACTCGAACTTAATTGGAGCTCGAGTGAGAAAGATTAATTAAACTCTAACTCAATAAATAATCTAGAAGTGGATGAAATTGAAAATATAAATGCAAATGAATATAAGTTCAAACTTACAAGAAGCTCACTATACTTACAGCTTGATATGCTCAGAAATTCACCAAATTTAAAAGTTCTTGAACTCAGTAAGGTTAGTGCCATCATCTATACTCATATGCTGATATGAGTGTAAATTTCATGTTTTTCTGTATGCCGCAATAATAGTCATATTTTCTATTTTTATTATATACTATTGAAATATTTTTGAAACTGATATTAAACTGGTGTAGTTATTCCCACATTGTGTGTTCCTCTGCAAATTACTTGTTGCTATTCAATGTCAATCTATGTTAATTAACATCAACCGCAATAATTTATCTCTTTTTGCATATTTATGGACTTTTTTTTTCATCAGAATATTGGGATGATGAACAAAATGCTGTGCCCCAGTGCTTGAAATCATCCATCGAAAAGTTTGAATATAAAGATTATTCAGGCTGTTCAGACGATGTGAAAATTCTAGAATACATCCTGAAAAATGTAAAGGCGTTGAAGAAATTTAACATCGTAGCGTTTTCTTCTAACGATTCCGAGGAACTATTCAAAGAAGAGTTTTTAAACAAATTATCAGTGTTGCCAAAGACACGTCAAGTTAAAATTGAACATTCTCAGTAGTTTTAATATTGGGTTGTTATGGTTCTGTTGTCAATTGAGGTCTTAATTGCATAACAATTTTAATTTCCAATTCGATTATTTAACCTTGATGAATTTATATATTAATCTTTAGCTCTCATTTTCGTGTATCAGTTGTAAGCCCCTTGTTTATATAATCTAGAAGTGGATGAAATTGAAAATATAAATGCAAATGAATATAAGTTCAAACTAACAAGTATATTCACAACTTGTTATGTCAGCAATACTAAACTATAAATTTGAAAGTTGATGATGATAAATAGTCTCGCTATATTCATCAAATAAGGGATTTATAAAAGAAAGCAACTATGAAGAGTCTCTAGCACCTAATGGAAATTCAGATCTTAGGTTTCTAGTGATAATACTAAATTAGTAATATGATGAAAATTGACTGATCGACGTCTTGGAGCACAGCAGTGGACAGTGGTTACTGGGATTTTTCTTCGTCAAATTCGTCTCTGTAAGCAAGAGTGATAAATCTCAGTTGCAATTATCATGTCGGGATATGAAATTGCATACATCAAATCTGAAAAATAAGCATTTTTCTTAACAGTTCAGTAACAAGCCATGAGATTCTGATAGCAAATGGTATTTGGAATCACTAACCAGATCTGAGACTTCTCCAAGAAAATTGACTAGTATAACACTAATAAAATAACATAAGGACATCTAGAAATGGCGGTTTGAAAGAACGAAATTTGAAGGACTACATTTATCTTCTTCATCAGATACAACATTTACATGCCCGTGTTAGAGCCAAAATCTGAGTGAAAAATTCACCTTACATATTAGAAAGAAAAGATTTGGAAAAAAATGCTAACTATTTTAAATGAAAGTGAACTCACCATACTCTTCAGGAGGACCTCTCGAGAGGTGTTATCGTCATCCACCACCAAAGCATCCATCTTATTTAGCCTCAAAAAGTAAATCTGATTTGCAAAGGAAATGAGATGAGGAGAACTCACAGGCAAATTATAAACAAAGATTTACACAAAAATATCGATCGTACTCACCTTTGATTTTTATCTTCATTTCGGAAACAATCAGAAAATCCAGATGTCTGAGCTAAATTGGGTCTTCACCTCGAAATCTTTGAGCTATCCATAAAAAGGAAAAACAAAAAATACACATCAAAATGTTTGTACTTCTCCTTCATGTGTTAGATTACTTGATAAGCTTAAAAAAGGAAGAGAAAAATCACGTGCTCTTATTAATATTTGCAACAAAAGATTTTGGTTTGGCACAACATGTGATGTGTCAGAGTTTTTGATTAGAAACGGTTGAACCACCATTTAATCAACCCAACCTTGAACCAAAACATGAAATGAACCAGTAAACCTTAAATTAATCTCGAAACACGGAAATTTGTAGAAAAACACCAAAAAATATTCGGAGTATTACAGAAGATCATTTCAAGTAGGCGTGGGCATGTATCCCGCCTCTATAAATTTGCAAAATTGGACGAACCGTAAAATAAATCACAAAAATCCATTTCATGGTTAAGGACCACTATTTAAAGGTAGTATCACTCGTCGATACACAATAATAGAACTACTACATCCCAAGCGACGAAGTTCCTCAGTTGCCTGCAGTAGTTCTATTATTGGTGTATTGGCGAGTGATTCGACGAAATTCCTCAGTTGCCTGCAGTAAACATATAAATTCATCTCGGGCATATGAAAGTCCATCAGAATGACGTGATACCCGCCTCCTGCCTCGTACATTCTCACAGCCTCTTCTCTATCCGAGGCCATAGCAACATCCTTCTCTTCAGGAGCTTTGCTTGGACCTCTCGAGAGGTGTTATCGTCATCCACCACCAAAGCATCTATTTTATTTTAGTCTCAAAAAGTAAATCTGATTTGCAAAGGGAATGAAAGAGAACTCACGGGCAAATTATACACAAATAGCGACCGTACTCACCTTTGATTTTTATCTTCATTTCGGAAACAATCAGAAAATCCAGCTGTCTAAGCTAAATTGGGTCTTCACCCCTGGGCTATCCATAAAAAAGAAAAACACAAAATACACATCAAAATGTATGTACTTCTCATTCATGCGTTGATTACTTGATTAGCTTAAAGAGGAAGAGAAAAATCACGTGCTCTCATTAATATTTGCAACAAAAGATTTTGGTTTGACACAACACGTGATGTGTCAGAGTTTTTGATTATAAACAGTTGAACCATCATTTAATCAACTCAACTTTGAACCAAAACATAAAATGAACCACTAAACCTCAAATTAACCTCAAAATACAACCAGAAACTTGTCCGAAAACACCAAAAAATATAAAGAGTATTACAGAAGATCATTTCAAGTAGGCGTGGGCATGTAGCCCGCCTCTATAAATTTGCAAAACTGGATGAACCGTAGATTAAAAAAAAATCATTTCATGGTTAAGGACCACTATTTAAAGGTAGTATCACTTAAATTTCTCACTTCACTAAACATTAAACCTCCAATAAACTTGGAAGATAAATAAATGCATACAATTCACTGGTTTGAGACATGTAAACATAAAATTCCCACGTTCTTCTCCTACTTTTTAATCTTGATGACCAGATAAATCTAAACTTTTAGCGAAAATTTCAATTCATCCAAACTTATTAGCTGATTGATTGATTTTATTTTAAATTAACAAATATGAGTATAGTTAACAAATTTGAATAAAATTGATATCTCGCAAAATGTTTGTTTTTTTTTTGTCATGGAGCCTTTAATTAAGACTAGTTTTGCATTACATATTATGCATGTGGCTCGTAATGTGCATATTTTATATTTAGTTAATACATCATTGCATTACGTGTTATGCACATGGCTCGTAATGTGACTTGCATATTTTATATTAAGTTAATACATCATAGTTATACTATTTATAATCAATATTAATTAGTTAGAATTTTTGTAAGAAGTAAATACAATATATTAATTTATTAATTTTTTAAATTAATTGATGTCGACAATATTTATTTTTAACTTATTATATTACAATTAAATCGCAAATAGAAAAAGTAAACTAAATTAGCATTATAGTTTTTCATTTTGTCTTTAAATTGTTGGGAATACAACATGATGTGGATGTTAATTTTTTATGATATTCTACGTTTAAAAATATAGAATATGAGATTCTAATATTTGGTAAGATTATTCATATACCATAGTAATCATAATAATAATTAGTTATGAATAATTGTACAAATTAGTCATTAAGTTTCACAATATATTATATAGCCCGTGTCAGTAATTTATTGATTAAATATATAGTACGCAAGAGTTATTTAATATTAATTTTAAAGTTCGTAAAATAATATCAATAATATCTTTAAATTAGTAGAGTTGATTAATTTTTTTATTTTATGACCGGTTACGTATAATTATAATACTAAATATTAACATAATTACTGTTATAAAAAGACATTAATTTAAATAAATAGATATATATTTTTATTCTATAACTAATTAGTAAATTAAGAAAAATTGGACAATTACTATGATTTTCAATTCAAGTTAAGTTCATCAATTTTCAAATCAAATCTTACTGTACTATATATTTAATAATTGAAACACAAATTAATTCTATAGTAATTAGTAATGATCATTAATCTTTAAGTACTCAATCTTTTTCTTGAATTCCACTTCAATTCCCTTGGCTTATAGGATTTTATTGTTGGTTTTTGTGTTTTTGGTTATTGGTATTGTTGTGTGGATTTTTGTGGCTAATTGGCATAGAATTGAGTTGACTGTGATGATTATTGGGGTTGCTTCGAATGTTCTTTCGAAGAATTTGGGATTGTTTGTCGCCTTACCGTTGTTGACGTTTGGATTGGTTGTTTACAACCGTACTTTTATATATAGTATAGATATAGATATAGATATAGATTAAAAGATTTTACCAGCAAAGACTAAATGAACTCCGAAAAAAAATTACACTCCTTTTATTTGCTAATCAAAAGATGAAAATACACTATGAAAGTAGTATAAAAAAATTATTATTAGAGTGTACATAGTCATTCCGGATTTCACCTCATTTCAATTACTTCAAACCCGAGATTTATTTGGATGAGACGCTCTTATCACTTAAGCTAGCACATCCCGTCTAATTCACACGGTTTAAACAGTCATTCCAATCATAAACACCATGTTACTAAATGGTGAACAGTAAATAGTAAACATATGGACACTAAGTTCCATCCTTTCCTCAAAATTAATTTAAATGTCAATATAAATTCTCAAAATCACAATACCCATTCCCTAAAAGCTCCTCAATTTAAAAGGTTTCAATTCACAATATCATATAAACATACCAGTAATCAAATAAAAACAAAGATCATATACAATTAAAAATGAACATTAATAAGCCAATTAACATCCATAACACATTCCAATTCCATCAACATAGCCTAAAAAATTAAATATTCCTAGTTAAAATTCCACATACTTACATCACATCATCTAATTAGTCAGCCACTTGAAAACAAACATAAAAGGCAAAAGGTTCAAATTGACCCTTATAATCAGAGTAAAAAAATATTTAGACCCTTAAGGTGGACAGTGACTCACTTAAGCCTCTATGGTCATAAAAAATGGTACAAAAAGGACCATACCGTTAACTCCGTTAAAAATACCATTTTTTAAAAATAAAAAGTCTAGATAAGCCTCTGTGGTAAAAAAAAATTAGAACATTTAAGCCCCAACAGTTTAAAATGAGTCAGATTTTCTTTTTAAAGATAAAATAATTTTTGGTTATTATAAAATTATTCTAAATTAGTGACTTTTTTTTTGAATTTATTTTATTATTTAAAATTTTTTTAAACTATTAAGTATATTGTTTATTGGGTTAACGTTATAAAAATTCACTAACTTTACATGTTTTTTCATTTTAATCACGCCGTTTAAAATCGTCATTTTTATACACCAACTACCAATTTTTCTCAAATTCATACACCGTTCAAAAATGCAGTGAAAATTGCTGAGTTGGCAGCCGGATTGTGACATGTCAAAACGAACCGGACAGTGACACGTTTTCACTCAGTGTATGGTTTTGAAAACAAATTGATAGTTGGTGTATGGAAATAAAAAAATTTAAACGGCATGATTAAAATGAAAAGATATGTAAAGTCGATGAATTTTTATGATATTACCCCTTGTTTATTTATACTACGTTATAAATTTATTGTTATTTCTTAATATAATTTTTTGACACTAAAATATTATAATAAATTATATTCTTAGTATAATTAAACAAAAAATCAAATAAAACATTTAAAATAATTATTGTGATAGCTTAGTATAATTCCTGTTATGGAAAGGAGAACAATAAAAAAAAGTTCATTGCTCATCGGTAAAGCAAAGCGAAAATGAGAAAATTTAAAGTGCATCATAAATTCTCCATCCCTATTTGTTCAATGTCCGCATTCTTTCTTCGTTCAAATACATCCTCCGAATGTTCTGAAGAGTTAGTAGCATCAGTAGACCTCACATTTAAATCATTTTCCTGATTCTTGTCTCCACATAGCTTTGCAAAAAGCAGGTCCTTTGCCCAAACGATACAGTGAACAAACTACATCATTAAACAATGACCACAAATCAAAAACATTGGCATAACAACATTAAAACCAAATACCCTCTTATCACTGCTCCATCAACTATTTTCCATGCTGAAATGACATTATAAAACTAAATATGCTGGTACTTTGTGAAGGTGAACACCATCAACTATAAGCAAAAGCAAACAACCATGTACATTGGATGGAGTACTAGTAATTGTACAGACAGGGTAGGACTTTGGAGCGGGTTTAGGCCGACATTCATAGCACTCTGTTTCCCCCTTCACATGCACTGTGACCTGATTAGTATAAGCAAAGGCAAAAAAAAAATGAACAATATCATTATAAGATCCACAATGTACCTGGATAATAGGCTTACAAGTTACAAACATGAAAACCTTAGTGAATGTGTGTCTTTGTGTTAAGACTTGTAACACATAAAGGATGTAATTTATCTATATCAACTGAACTAAAACAAGAAGAATCGACTCTTTTCATTTGTAATAAAATGCACAACATATTCATAATATTAAAGCTATTTGTCATGCAACCGGTCAACCACTTCGGATTAATGTGTATACATTCAGAAAGAATAGAAATAGAAAGAGAAAATAAAAGCAGAGTTCAAACACAAACAAAGTTATCCAACAATGATAGAAGGCCATCTTTAGTGAATTCTCAATGAAAGACTACAAGGATCACCTGTCCAAGGAATCCAGCAGTCCCACTCTCAACCAAAGGAACTTCAGCTGCCAAGGAAAGGCAGTTCACATGTCGCCTTGCGTCTAAGTTGTCAAGACCATTCAGAACAACACTAAATTGCTTGAAAAATCCACACTGAATTCAGAATCCTTTACATTTGCATGGTATGGTGTAATTTAATGTGAGGCTTAAATCTTAACACAGCATCCTGAGCAACCTAGTCAAACATTGGTCAGAAAATTAAAAGCTATATAGTTAAAATTGCCCAGGATCAATGATGTAAATGATGATGAAAACACTTACTTTGGCCTTTGACTGGCCAACATGTGATTTCCGAAACAAAAATTGCCTGTTAAGGTTGCTGACTTCTATTGTGTCCATGTCCATCTGCAGAAGGATACAGGCAAACAAATTAATGACTACAGCAACAGATCAAGGGTGTACAAATAAAAACAGAGAGTAAATGCAAAATCCATTTCATATTTTAATGCCAAATCATTCTTCCTTACTCGAGACTACAATATCTCTGTTATTTGATTGATAAAGAATCCATGCATAGGGCATAAGCATCAGGTATCTCTAAGAAAAACCATAGCCTCCTTGAAAATTAACTTTTTTCTCTGCTCCCTCTTATTTTCAGTCGTTTTCCCTTACAAAACTTAGTTGCTGATGAATTAAGACATAATGTAGCCAAAATAAATATGGGCCATGAGCTTATCATCCAATTAGACCCCATTCATATCAATTAAAATTAGAGCTTGCAGTTAAATTTTTAGTTGTAGCTCTTATCTCCTACTTCTTCATTGACAATAGTTGTCCAAGTAGACATTTTTTCCAAGTTCAAGATTAAAGTCCAATTAGGAAGATAGGAAGTACGAGTAATCAAAGTAGAAAAGAATCATTTAATAAACATTTCGCATTTTTTTTATTTCTCATAAACATTACATGTAAATTACGGTTTACCTCAACAAAGGAATCATCCGTGTTAACTCAAACTCATATGAGTATTTAGTGAATCTCAAACCTGAAGCATTTCTATTCTTGCTCTACCTAAATTAACCCCAATCTCCACTGGCTTGATTGCTTCTCATTTGTCCATCAGTATAGACTACAAACATGAGAATGCTGCTACAGAAACTATGAACATATGCGAAGCCGCTTAAATGCTTCATAACAAACATCGATGTCAGCTCTGTCAGAACACACACAACTCACGAGGGAGTTCCATAGTGAATGTTGTGGCAGTTCACCCATGCTTATCATCTCCTCTAACCACATAACAGCTTCATATTGCCTGTCCATTGAGCAAAGACCTTGTATAAGCATGTTGAAAGTGTCAACAGGAGGCCAGTATGATTTAGTTAACATCTCCTCCAGAAGTCGACTGGCTTCAATAAATGCACCATCTACCCATTCACTAAAATGCAGTAGGTTTCCTTGTTGGCAACACAACCAATCTGCTTTGCCATCTTCTTCAAATACTTAACAGCTGTTGCTGAATTCCCCAACTCACACAGGCCTTTCAACAAGATATTGTACAATCTGACATTTGCCACACAATTTGCCTCCACCATTTCCACCTCGAATACATTGACTGCTTCCTGAACTTTACCTTCCTTGCACAATGCTGCCACCTTTGCTTCATAAGCTAAAAGAGATGGTCTATAGCCTCTATCCCGTGTCTCATCAAGCACTTTATTAGCTTGACCGATCTTACCATCAGCATAAAGATCAATAGACATAGCAGTATAGCTACCCAAACTAGTGATGGCACCTCTGGTTAGAGCTTCATTAATCAAACGCTTGGTGAGTTCTCTGTCTTCATTATTATTGCATTTATTGAGGTCAAGACGGGGGTGACAGCGTTTAGGAGCCTTCAGCCCCTTCCTTAAGATCTTGCCGAGAACGTCTAAAGCTTCTTCAACCATATCATTATCACATAAAGCATCCAAAAGAATTCTATAAATGACAATATCCTCACCACTTCCCTTCAGAGATATCCTCCACAACATTGAATACAACAAATGAGTAGCCTCATTCAGCCTCCCATCTTTACACAAACCCGACATAACAATTCTATAACTATCCCTATCCGGGTAGCAGCCCTGATAATTCATTTCTTCAAAGATTTGTAAAGCAAAGTGAGAGCGGTTACCTTGACAAAGAACATCCATAAGCAAGTTCAACGAACGAACACGAGACTTCACTTCCCAGCCATACGAGTTCTCCAAGAAGAGACGGTGAGCTGATTCGAGCTTAGATTCTTCGACCAGCATTTGCAAAAGAGTATTAAAAGACACTGTCCAATTTACGCAATTGAATTGCGGAATGCTATTGAAGAGAGATATAGCTTCATTTAGAAGGCCTGCATTTGTGTAAGCCTTGATTGCATACGCAAAGATTGAATCTTTGCACTCGCAAGAATCATCTCGCATCTGACCAATAACGTCTTTCATCTCGGAAATTCGACCCGAGATTCCAAGGATGCTAATCATGGTGGCGTACACTGGACCATTGTGATGATAGTTGGGGTTTTTGTGCTTTGCTTCGTTGAATAGATGCAGAGCTGTTAATGGATTTTTTTAGTTTTTTATGATTTGAGAGAGATGTGTTGGTGTAACAATTCTTGGCCATCTTACACTCATAGCATCAAATTTGAAAGCTATGAAACTGATAAGCCTACAACAAAAACTATGATTTAAAAACCCCAAAAACACAAAAAAAATTAAAAAATAGTAACCCTAATGTTTAGGGGTTATAATTAGAGAGTTAAGATACTCGCAAGTTACTTAAGATCGACTCAAGAAGAAGAACCGAGCTCGAGCTACTCGAGTATCAACTAAAAAAAATTTATCACATACAACTATTATGCTGTGATATTTTACAAGAAGTCACTATTTGCGATAAAAAAAATTTAATTACTCTCGCTTTTTCCTTATAATTGTCTTTTTAAAAAAAAAATCTAAAACAAACTGTCGATTAAAAGTTTCAGTGACATGCACCCTTTGTTCTTTATAGGAAATCGAGCTCGAGTAACAAATTATGCTGTGTTAGTTTTTAAACAGCCATAACTAAGGGTAGGGGTGAGCAACGGTCGGTTCGGTCATCGAACCGCCCAAAAATTCAAAACCGTTCGGTTTTTTAAAAATTTCGATCACCGAACCGTATTAACCAAATTATATCAAGACCGTATTAACCAAACCGAAATATTACGGTTCGGTTCGGTTCGGTTCGGTCGAAAACCGTAATATTTTTTGTATGGTTTTTAGAAAAGAAAAAAAACAGTTTTTTAAAAAATAAAAAAAAAATGGAAAAATTTAACCTAGAGAGTACATGTGCTTTAAATTAAATCTATATTTATCGTTTTTTATTATAAAACTTTAAAATTAAACAAGTTTAATATATAAATGTGTGTATATGAAAGTTTAAAATAACGTAATTTTTAAATACGGTCGGTTCGGTTATTACGGTTATTTTTTTGTAACAATCGTAAACCGAACCGAATAGTCAAAATTTTAAAAATTCGGACCGTAACCGAACCATATTTTCAAATTATATTTCGGTTTGATTAATTCGGTTCGGTTCGGTTCGGTTATTCTGTTTTGACCGTTTAATGCTCGCCCCTAACTAAGGGAGTATGATAAAGTCAAGTCGAGTCAAATCGAAAACACTGCTGAGCTAACTCTAAAATCAAACTCGAAACTCAATTTGACTCGATTGAGTTTTATTTAAGAAGCTCAACTCCATAGAATAATTGAGACTCAAACTCGGAGTTATTAATTTTATTTTAGTTTAAACATTTAAAAGTTAAATTTTAGTATAAAAATGAAAATACAATTATAAAATAGGCTTAATTTCTTAAAAAACCCCCACCTTGCACTTTTTCTTCGTTTATACTCTGACCTTATAAAAACACCATTTGTACCCAATTTTGGGTTTTTATGTTTCATCTCTACCCAAAAGCATTAAATTGTACTTTTTTCATTTGAAAAAGAGTTTAAAACATACTTTTTTTCTATTTAAAAATATACAAATAAATCCTTAAACTTAAAAAATAATCAAATACATCCAAATAATTAATTAATTTTTTCTAATTTGATAAAATAATAAAAAATTAAAAAAATTATTATTATTTTTAATTTTTTGTCGGAAATATTTTAAAAAAATTAAAAAAAATTATTATTATTTTTAATTTTTTTAAAAAAGATGGTATTTTTGTATTATTAATAATATTAATATCTAATTAGTATATAAGTTAAAAATGAAGGATTGTTTTAAACTTTTTTTCCAATGAAAAGAGTACAATTTAATGCTTTTGGGTAGAGATGAAACATAAAAACTCAAAATTGGGTACAAATGGTGTTTTTACAAGATCAGGGTATAAACGAAAAAAAATGCAAGGTGGGGTTTTTTTAAGAAATTAAGCCTATAAAATATGTATATATGTAAGTATAAAGGCAAAATGATTAAATGTAACAACTTTAATTGTTCAGATGGATAAATCCTTCAAAAAATTGATAATTTAATCGTTAAATTTATAGCATGCACTACTTGCATATATTTAAAAACTGCATTCAATCAAAGGTTTTGAATATAATTGTCAAACTCGCTAAATTAACGACCCATTTTGTCCAATTAGTTTTAGAAATATTTTTATCAAAATGGTTCAAGTTATATAGATATTTAAAATTATCTTGCATCATCATAGATAATAAAAAAATGATTTATATAAAGCTTGACTAGATTGGCAAGCTTATCAAATTTAATATTTTGATTCTCGAACTCAACTTGGAAATTGTTTCGAATAGCCCAATTCGATTAATATCAAATCAAATTCACATATTTTTCGAGTTAATTCTTACTAGTTCGTGAGTTGAATCTACACTCCGTACTAGTGTTAACGAAAAACAACACTCAGCATCACCGGCCAAGCCTACAGAATTATAACAAAAACTGGTAGACTGAAGCCAAACCGAATTATCAGTATAGTTTGTTTTGTTTTTAGGGTTTGACAAGTAAGAACTAACTA
Organism: Mercurialis annua; assembly: GCF_937616625.2. NCBI lineage: Eukaryota > Viridiplantae > Streptophyta > Magnoliopsida > Malpighiales > Euphorbiaceae > Mercurialis > Mercurialis annua. Next base: position 1,515,814 of record NC_065574.1, on the reverse strand, counting down.
GTGCAAGTAAGAATTGCATGCTGATTTATTCATAGTACAAGTGAAATAGAAAAAAAAATATAGTACATCTTGATTGTTCAATTGTAGCCTTGATCTAACCAATTCTAGTTTTAGCACTGAAAATTAAATACCCGGTTATCTACGAGTAATTCTATAAATGTTCAATGCCATTTTAATGTATCGAGTGCTTGTTGGTGGATCTGTTTGTCTCCAGCTGCAACGACATTGAAGCCTAAATAGATAGCATGAAAAACAATTGTTCAGAATGAGTCATGTGGGTGTCAATTGAGGGTTAATCAGAATAATGCGAGCTTGAAAGAAAGTGGACTCACTTGTTGCACGAGAATCCGGAGAAACATCCCAACAAAGACGATTCCCTTTCCAATCGGTTATAACACCTCCAGCACCCTCTATTACAGGTACGAGTGAAAGAAAATCATATGGCTGGCACAAAAAGGAAAAACAGCATTATCATAAAAAACATCAAAAAGAATGAAAATTATGCAACAGGGTATTGTACTGTTCAATCAAACTACACCTCTCTTTGTAAGAGGCAAATGGATATGCAAATGCCAAACCGATCTGAATTTTATTGAGTAGCGAATTGCGCAGTTTCACAATAATCTGAATAACGAATAGATGCCTAAAAAGCTAGTTATGGAGAAAAAAGGGAGCCCGGATATTCTCTAAAAAATACACCCTTATACTATTCATGTCCTGAAGGTCTGGTGCAAGCTCTGAAATGTTAAGCAAATACCAAATTTCCCTAGTGTGGCAGCGTCGGTAGTGAACTATTCATGCTAGGCATTTATCAAGCGAATCGATTAATTTAACAAATGATATATTATTACAAGCATACCTTGAGACCAGACTCCACGACAAGATCCACATGGCCAGAAGCCAAAAGAGCGTATGCATAGCAATCACAGCCATATAATGGTACTTTCACCTATAAGCAATAAAAAAGGGGAAGCAAAGAGTTCAAATACGTAAGTTGATAATATAAAGGGATCATGATGCAAGTCGGAGAAGTGTTTATATACTAGCACCAGTAAATGATGCAAGGAAAACTTAAATGGTTGACGATGAATTCCCTTGTAAAAATTATCAAACTTCAATGCTGCTTTCTGTGATTATGAAATAAATCAGCAAAGACAAGATTCTGTGGGATTAGATTGATTTAGACTCCAACTTGAACCTTAACAACATTACTCCCATGGTTAAGCAAGTATGAAATCAAGATTTTATTTGTATTTGGGTATTATCAACTATTAATATTGCAGCGGACGAAAAACACTAGGTCAAAAATTAATTTTAAATAGATACTAACCTTACTTCTGACACGAGCAAATGCTTCTTCCGCTTTCCCTTCAAATAGATGTGGACTTGTGGTGTACCTAAGAGGGGAAGAAAGACATTTAAGGATTTGATAGATAGGCCCTCATGAAACTGAGAGTAAAAGCTAACGTCGCCACAGGAAGTACAATTGCTTTAGCTAAATCACAGGTTTTTTTTATTTCACTAGAAAACGCAAACAAGACCATGAAAAGTACAAATATGCTTGTGACAGTTTTGCACAAGATCGTGTAGACAGTTCCTCCCCATTCAATTTTGTTCTCCTCCCAGTTACACCGATCCATCTTTCTCTAAGTATAGGCTGATCAATCACCCCAAGAATCTGCAAAATAAAATTGGCATTTTAGGAATAGTATAACACTCATAGGGCAAAATATTAACTATGCAATTCAATAATCACCATGCACTTCTTCGGCAAACCAATTTTTATGAGTTTACAATTCTACTTACATTATGAATACATAAACCAACAACGTGCATAACATTAAGATACATATAACATAGTCAATCATTCATAATAATACTCGGACAGTATAGTAAACAAGGTGATCACCAACTTCAATTTTCATCAAACAAAGTTTACATAATAGAATTCTAAAGATAGTTTCGTCCTTAACTATTTAGCATAAATTGGCTGTTCTCATGCGTAAAAAGTTAGACCAGCAACTAGCATGTTGCAAAGACATTTAGAAAAGGAAAATAACTCCTAATATGGAAGTAATAAGAAAATGTCGAGCTACAAAATAAAAAGAGGCCATTAGATCTATTATGATGTGCACTTGGTAAACAATACAACTGTCAAGCCCACAACTGATGCAAACATGGCCTTGTAATAGTTACAGGAGAAGAAGCATTCTATCTAGCTCACTCATAGTTAGCAAAAGTTGCACTTTTACCAAAATCCAGTAGTTGTGTCAAATTTATACAAACTGAAATGACAAAAGTGTTAGAATGTTTCTTAGAGTTAGGGTTAGAATGTTCAGCTATGTGCTTTACTATTTTTACATTTAACTTGAGAGGCGGAAACAATCATCATTTATGTGAAAAGCTGTAAATGAGAGACAACCAACTATGCCTCAATCTTTATCTCTAAGAAGCTCTACTTTTTTTTAATATAAAGGAAATGGAAATCATTCGTCTCAGCAATTAAACAAGGCAGACGAGTCTTACTGGTTTACCCCTATGTAGTAGAGCAATGAGAGTGCCAAAAACAGGTTTGCCTGAAATAATTGAAAACATCTTACTACTTAGTTACTAATTTTGTTCTTTCAAAAAAGATGAGATGTTGATGATATGAGATCAAGAACCGAAAGAAGCATACCAGTAATAAAACTTTTAGTTCCATCGATTGGATCCAAAATCCAAACATAGTCAGAGTACTTCTCTTTACACATCCAACCATTCTCCTCTCCGTAACTACAAATCACGAAGACAATTCAACCTAAAGACGATAAGCTTAACAAGAATGACAAAAAGCTCATTCGCATAGTTATCAATTGTCGAATCAATGAGTATCGAATAATTATTTTACAAAGTATCTAATAATATTTTTTAAAAAAATTTGAGTCATGCCTAAATAAAATTTCTGGTTCCGCCACAAGCAATAGAATTACTCACATAGCATGAGAAGGAAAATGATCGAAAATAATCGACACCATAGATTCCTCCGCTGCTCTATCAGCAATTGTTACCGGACCTGTAATCAAAAAAACGATAAATTAAATTAAACTGCATTGCGTTTGTTCATTAAATTATTTTTTTCAATTGAATAAAATTAAAAGAATACAGACATACTGAGATCATCTTTATCAATAATTTCAAATTTCTTCCGAAAATACTTGCGAATAACTTCGCCGGAAGCATCAGCAAGCTTATTAGCCACGTCAGAAAATCGATCGAGCTCAGTGTCAGTAATCTCTTGCTGTAGAGTATCAGAATTGTCAGATAGTTTCGAATTGGAACTCATTTTTATACTAAGTCTGTTATAATTACAGCTCGAGTTCTTGATTTTGAGACAAATCGGAGACTGTAGTTTCGCGGATTGAAATGAGAGGCGGCTGAGAGCGGCGGAGATTGATGCTCCTCCGCCTCTAGAGGAGGAGGAGGAGGTGGATTTAGAGGTGTAGAGAGAGAAAGTGTGAGGTTGAGAGAGAGAATGCATTTGGTTCGTTAATGGCGGACTGAGTGCACGTGAAAAGGTTCAGTTGAAGTGGAGAGCGACGGCTGAGAAGAAAAGGAGTGAAAAAGAGAAGCGGGTATCATGTGATATCCGACCCGATCCGACCCATGTATTTTTAGTTACGGACTCAATATCGTGTCGCTGAATTAGTTCTTCACAGCTAACTGTTGTGCTATTTTCTTTTCTTGAGGGAACTGTTGTCTTACTTTGGGCAACCAAAACAAAAACAAATTGGAAAAACTGTCTTAGGCGAAAAATATTTCAAAAAACTAAATATTTCATAAAATACGTTGTTTTAATTTGGAACGATGCAATCAAATTAATTAAATTTGAGAAGGCCTTTCTTTAAATTTAAATTTTCTCCATTTCATTCAAGTCTATATAATAGATATAGATAAAATGATATCTAATGTCATATTTTTTTTTATTATTTAAATTTCATGTCATTCATTTAAATCGACTTAAAAAAGCAAAAATTTATACTTGAGCCCATTAAATTGACTCTGCACGTTACTTTACAAGGAGACAACAAAATTTTACAATAATTAGCAAAGCAAACTTACAAATTAAGACATGATTCAAACATTAAATTCCCCCATTACAACTACCTAATCAACAAAACAAACCCACATAATATATACTCCCTCCGTCCCATTTTAAAAGTCTCATTTGACTTTACACACAGATTAAGAAAACATTAATTATTCTTATCTTTTCATGTTTTTTCATGTTTTGCCCCTATTAATGATAGTGGAATTTTCCATAGAACTCTTTTAAGATGACTAAAATAAGGGTAAAATAGGGTATTTAATGGAAAAATATTCTAAAAATAGCAATGGAACTTTTTAAATGGGACATCGCAAAATAGAATATGGGATTTTTTAAATGGGACGGAGGGAGTACTACATATGATCACATTAATTAATTCTTAGTGGTTATGGTGGCCAGGCAATTTTTCCTTGATCTTCTCCATCATACTCTTTTTCTCATGGTGTTCTCCGGTGGTGTTTCCGGCATGGCCATGCTCATCCTTGTGCTTTGCTCCTGTAAATTTCTCTTTTATCTTCTCTTTCAATCCTTTCTTCTTCCTTCTCCCTCCTTCCCCGTCGTCCTCAGACGACTGTAATTTAACAATATTAAACCAACATCAAACAAATAAAACTTTGTCTTAATTAACTAAATATTTTCCATTCTAATATCTTCCCAATACTAGTATAAAATAGAAAACTTATAAAACGCGCCATATAATTCGTGCAATGCGTTAGGCATATTAAACTTTTAATGATTAGAAAAATAAATAATAACTAAAAAAATTCTTCCTTATATATTTATTTTTACATATATTTATTTTTTTCTGTCAAAGATAGAATACGACTCTTAGAGTCTCAGTTTGTTAGTTGTTAGTTACAGAGATAGGAATCGAAGTCATGATCTCTTGATCTACTTGGAGACGCCTTAACCATCTAGATTAGGCTCACACTAGCTCCGCATATACTTATTAGCTAGATGTAAATATGACATTGCGCAACTATTTGTACGAGATACAAACTCATAAAAATAAGTCTCACCGAGCTAGAGCTTGAACTAGTAGACCTCTGAACCTCCTTAGAACCATCGTCGGCACCGGCAGCTCTGGTGGTCCGATCGTCGTCGTCTGTAGTATCAGCCAAATTACCAATAGATGCCACCTGCCCTGGCTCTTCTGCTTCAACATCACCGAGCCGGGTAAGAGGTTTGAAGGTGGTTAAACCAGTGATGTAAATCGGGTTACCATTTTCATCAATTACTTCATGAATCGGGTTTCCATGTTCATCTGTTAGTTGAACCGGATTTCCACGGACATCTCTTAAATCAGCCATGTAGCTTCCGCAGTTGCAGTATTCGGATCAGGTAACACAAATTAATATGAACAGAGAATATTGAGCAACTATATTTTAAATAGATTTGCTTAGTTTGGCGGTGAGTGACAGACAGAAAAATGGGAGTTCATGCAGACATGCACGTAACTAGAACTATACACGTGTTGGTAAGATGAAAGAGGTCATGAACTTGTAAGAAATCATTCACCGCAGTATTTTTCCACCTTGACAAACTAATAAAACGTTAATAATGTTACAATATATTTTAGTTATAAAAAATAAACAATATAATTAAATATTTTAATATTATAAAAATCTCCATAGAAGAGTAGTTACTTCATCCGTCTCAATTACTTTATTACTTTTACATTATTTAAAAAACATAGCTAGTGTTATATTTTTTTATAATTTTTTATTTAAACTTGTTGTTATATCCAACTATTAATTCCTACTTGTAGATATTAATAAATACTATTAGTGATTTTAAATAAAAAATAATAAATTTTTATTATTTATTCAAAATAAATAAGTACTTTAGAACCAATAATATATATAAAAAAAAAAAAGACAATTCCATTAGGACGGCATGGGATATTATATAATCGATAGTCCAACTTGATTTTCGAACTTTATGATTTAAAATTATATAAACATCTTTTATTTATATAAAATTGGTGCATGATATATAAAATATGTTGATGGAAGAAATTATTTTATCAGATTTTAGAGTTTAAAATTTCAACCGAGTTATTTGATCCAAAATTATAGTAAATTACAATTATATTATGTTTTATCTAATAACTATTCAATGTTACAATGTATTCGGATCATATAAGAATTTGCTCCTGTTTCCAGAGAAGAATCAGCCATCATTCTTTCTAGTAATGAAAGAAGGTTATTATCGAAAGAACAATCAAATTCTTTAAGTATACTACAAAACTAACATCAATGATTAATGATCAGATATTCAAATTTCCAGGCAGGATTCAAATTGATTAAATTTAAGATACATTAATATAATTATTTTACAACTAAACACAGGATTTTTACAGCAGTAATTAAAAAGGCAAACACATGCACCAAACTGATAATTCAAACATTAAATTCACACATTACAACTAATCAACAAAACAAACCCACCAATAGTCACATAATTAATTTCTTAGTGGTTATGATGGCCAGGCAATTTCTCCTTGATCTTCTCCATCATACTCTTCTTCTCATGGTGTTCTCCGGTGGTGGTCCCAGTGGTGGTGGTGGTGGTTGTAGTGGCGGTGTGGCCGTGCTCGTCCTTGTGCTTTCCTCCTGTAAATTTCTCTTTTATCTTCTCTTTCAATCCCTTCTTCTTCCTTCTTCCTCCTTGCTCATCGTCCTCAGATGTCTAATTTAACAAAATTAAACCAATATAAAACTAGTTAATAAACATATATGAAAGCATCATCTAATTAGTTGAGTAAATATTTTTTCATTCTAATAATTACCAAACGTTTACTATTAGTTTATTGCACAAATTATTTTTTAATTCTAAGACTCCAACGTCGTAAAAACGTATAAATAATAACAATATAAGCGCATATTTATAAATATTAAAATTACAAATTTAATTACAAAATTTTACCTAAATAAAATATATGTATATAAAATGTTTTACACAATATTTATGAGCGGTAATGAGATAAAAAATTATATATAATTAAAATTTAAATCTATGCAATAATAACCTAAAATATAAAATTATATATTTAGGTATAATAAAGATTTTTTATTTGTATTATTATTAATAGTGATAATATAACTTACCAATATCTAATCAATTTTTTTACATGTAATTTTATTTATAAATAAACTTTTGGATAATTTTAGGAAACGTATTTTTAAAAAAAAAATTAATATTCAATTTTAATTATTCATGAATAATCCCTGAATGACTCATAAGATAAACAAATATCTCACCGAGCTGGAGCTTGAACTAGTAGACCTCTGAACCTCCTTAGAAGCCTCATGAATTTCCGGCTTCTCTTCTAATATAGGCTTATCTTCATCGGCCCCGGCGGCTCTGGTCCGATCATCATGACCTGTAGTCTTGGATATATCCTCATCTTTCTCACCACTACTAGCCAATTGCCCAGTAGGTGGCACCTGACCTGGCTCTTCTTCTTCAACATGACCGAGCTGGGACAGAGGTTTCGAGGTGGCTAAACCAGTTATGTGAACCGGGCGGCCACGTTCATCAGTTAGGCTAACGGGGTGGCCTTGTTCATCTGTCAGTTGAACCGGATTGCCCTGCTCATCTCTTAAATCAGCAGCCATGTATATGTATGTGTCTCGAGCAGTGATACAATAATAATATTAAACAGCAGTTTTGAGCAAACTATGGTCGCAGAGGTTTATGTCTTAAAAGAAATGCTTGGCTTGGCGGTGAGTGACAGACGTAAAATTGTTTCATGCAGACATGCATGGAACTAGGACTGTACACGTGTTTTTGAAGATGAAAAGGGCTGTTGACACGTCTCTGGGTATGTGTGACTCAGCTGGATGATATGGCTAGGGTTTAGGGTTGTGATGATCCGTATGATGATGATGATCAGTTGTTGTGTAAAAAGTTTTTGGATTAGGTCATTAGATAGTAGTGATCCAAAGATCCAAAAAACAAGAAGAAAAAGAAAAGTTTGAATGGTACTGTTTTGCCTCTTTCTTTTGCATTGTTGGCAGGAAATGGAGCCCTCCCATAAATGTAAAAAGCCCATAAAGAATTTAGATTTAATGGTCATTAAATTTTTACTATTTATTACTATAATTTAATTTAATTTTTTAATTTTTATAAAAATAGTTAAATTGTACATTTTATTGTAATAATTATCCAAATTAATGGTCAAATTTATTATCTTCAGTTTAACAGTTATTGAAACAGAAAAAATACAGTTTGACTATTATTATAAAAATTAAAAAATTAAATTAAATTGCAACAAGTTATAAAAATTTGGATTTCTTTTACCATCGCATCAAGAATTTATGAGATTAAGACGATTTTTAAATTTAAATACGGGATAGGGGATTTAAATCTTATTCATGCATTAAAATTTGAAATTAAAATTTTACCTTCCGTAAAAAAATTATCCAGCTCGAATAATATAAATTTGAATGTAAAAACTAACGGATGTCATTTCATAATTGAAATTCTTTAAAAAAAAAAATGTTAGAAAAAACGCATCAAAAGATACTTTTATCCATTTTAGTTGTTATTTTTATTGCCGCTCCTTAAAAGTACTTTAAATATCATACGATATTTATTTTTTATATTTCTCATTTAATCTTGGAGCTATATCATTGATTTTACTCACTAATCTATTTATTAAACTCATTAAAATTATCAAAGATAAGAAATAACAAGTGCATTAGTAATACGAAAACGATATTCTTTTCCTTTTTTGTGATATTAAAATATAAAAAGTAACAAATAAAATGAAACGGAAAGAGTTCTAAATAATCACAGTTATTTAGATTATATTTATATTATGATATAATTGTTAATATTTATTTATTAAAATAAATAAATTAATATCATATTTATATTAATAATATTCGATCCATCTAAATAAATAAATTACATATAACGCATTAACAATGGCAAAATTATATAAAAAAAAAATTGATCTTAAATGAATGCGAACCATTTAATCTATCTCTAATTTTTCAGCAATTCAAATTTAACCTTTTTCAACGATCAAAATAAAAATTAACCTTTTTCTGATCCTCGCTTCACTGCAAACTCTACTTTTAAAAACTTCCCACAACAATCCGAACTAAAGCCAATTTAATCTTGTGCATAATTCCACCCATACATTCACAAAATTAGGGGTGCACAAATTTAGCTTATGTGAGTTTTAAGTGTACTTTAATTGATTAATATTTTAAAAAAGAATCGGATCGTTAATATTGTACTAAAAGTACTGTCTCGTCCAAAGTTCATACGTATTCGAACATCCCTACACAAAATAAACAAGTCATCACATGAATACGATCCGCCATGCGCCTATTTTTAGCAATACAGTAATCATTTGGAAATTCAAGAATCGTCTAAGCAAGAAAACGAAACAAAATAATATGTACAACATAAGAATAAGATCATCTGTTCAATATGATGCATTTAATTTTACTTTCTATTATCAAATATAACAATTTTCTTTCTATCAATTTCTTTGCTGTCTTTACACTGTAACTCCACAAGCTATTTCCGTTGACATAATTTCACAAATTTTCGTAAACCAAACCTGGAGGACAAAACCCTGTGTTGGTCCTCACAATCCCTTTCCTAATGCAGACATGTTCAACACAGCAATCTGTATGCACAAAGCTTGATCAGGTTCCGATAATTTAACAATTAACCGAATGGCTAAATTATCTTAAAATATTTTTTAATCAGCACAATAGTATACTTAGAGGACTTGGCTTTGGGAGGCATAATAATGGCGCAAATATGGGTGAGCAAATGAGTTAATTCGGTTAAGAATTGATTGATTTAATCAAAATTAAATTAACAAAATTAGATTAAAGTTTTTTTTATGATTATTGAACTATAGGCTTTCTACATAATGGTTACCGCTGTTTTCTTTGTTATATTTTGGTCACTCAACTTTCATTATTATATCATTAGGCAAAATAATTGTTTATGTAGCAACGAACATGTCAGATAATCACAAATTTGGATGGGAATTCCCTCATGTTCATTTGAACATAATGGGTCACGTTTATTAAATCTACACCATTCATTACAAAATGGACGGTGTAGATCAAAAAAGTCCAAATTTAATTAAATTAATTTACACCATCCATTTTGTAATAAATGGTGTATATTAGTGAACAGGAACCATCATGTTCAAATGAACATGAGAGAATCCTAATCCCAAAATTTTATGTTGCAACATTAGAATTTTATTGTCTAAATTGCTATAACAAATGAAACTATAGTAACCCTTATGTAAAAGCGATATAGTTCAATAACCGCAATTTTTTTTCAACCCTAATCAAATTACTTTATATCTTTAAAAATTCATCCAAATTTTAAAGATAAAAAACCGAACGGTTAATCTGATTATATAGTTCAATAATACGCATCTATCATTTTTTATAATAATAAAAAATAAATAAAACAATAAAATATTTGGTTAACTAAATTTTTGAAACTATTATAACCGAACTACATTTTTTTATTGACCGAACTGAATTAATCAAAAACTTTAGCCAAAATAGAGAGATTACCCGACTGGTTGCTCAACCCTAGGCGCAAAAACTACAATCATCCCTTAATACACTAGTGCAAAACAGTGCAGTGAATTTTGATGATAAAAGCAGTCTATTAATGAGATGTGCTTACCTTTAAATGGCTGGAAAGACCTCACACTTTTAAGGACCTTGTCCAGAAGAATCCCTTCTTTTTGACGGAGTGGTTCTCCGTTAAGGGTTTACTACTCTTTGATCCAAATGAGAAATGTCTCTTCAAGAAAGGCTTCGTTGAGGAGCTCTTCATGCTGGAACTGGACGTCATCTTCGAATCTTTCCCTTCATGCCGGCTACCTTTTACACGATCAAATATGATAGAATCACCGTCGAAATCACTACTGACAATCCGATTCCTCGATCTCTTGCTCTTTGCCTTGGAATCCAATTCTGCTTTAAAAGCTTTTTGACAAAGCTTACGTGTCTGCTTCTCCCCCATTGTACAAACAGGGCAAGATGGATCATACTTGTGTGTTTCAGGTGTCAGAGTCTCCAAACATTCAGCATGATAAACATGCCCGCAAATTAGAACAGCAGCAACAGGGAGCTCATTGTTTAAAACAAGCTTCTGACTGCTCCATAAAGATTTCTCAGTCAATAGCTTGGTGCAAACCCCACATGTTTGAAGATCAACAGAGGGAGAAGCTGATAGTCGACCACTAAATCTGGCTTTCTCGTGATTAAATCCCAAGGAATCGTTATCAAAACTCAATTTTTCTCTATGAGAAGTAGCCATGAGCTCAGAAAATGCATGCATAGACCAACCATCTGAAGATCCGCCATGGGATCCTCGAGTTGATTCGTTACTCCATGAAGGGATTGAGGACCTCCCTTCTGGAACTGCAAAGCTGTCTGATGATTTCAATTCTGAAATATGGGTATCAGACACCTGCCCTTTTATCTTCTCCGAAGAATTGTGAGGGCCACTTGAAGCGGTTGGGCTGGCAGGACGCATGTAACTTTGAGAGGAAACTGGAGAAGTTCCAGATGAAGTTGAAGGCAAAATGAAAGAGAATTTAGTTGCAGATAGATCTGAAACTGCTGGGGATTCTGTTAATTTGTTCAACTGGAAAGTAAACAGACAGAAAAAAGTATGTCAAAGTCAGGTAAGACATGCGTCAAATCCAATAATCTAAAAACAGAACAAGGAAGCCCTTTTCTTGAGAAGAATCTCTACCTGTTCTAAGCTTGTGTCCATGGAGATAGTCCTTGAAACAGATTGATCTGCTACATGTAAAGTAAAACATCAGATGGGGAGTGAAATAAGAAAAGGTTAAAAGGAAAATATACCGGTAAAAAAGAAACAACAACAGCCAGTTTGTTAATTATCATTCAACCATGCAGCACGCCAAGCAACTAGACCAAAATTGCTACATTCAAAGAAATAACTAGTTGAGCAAAATACAAAAATACCAAGAATCTAACAGAAAGCAATTAGGGGGAAATTGTATGCAGTTGATTTAAAGAAGGTGCATATATCTACAATTACAAAATGTAAAATTTCCAAATTGAACATGAGAATGAGATAATATTGGAAGTCCAAAATGATGACAGCATAAAAGCATCAATATGAAAAATTAAAATTCTGGAAAAAGAACATGAAAAGTAGCCACAGCACTTGAACCAGAATATTGCAACTCCAATCTTCGAATCATCTAGTTCTGCAACTTGAAAAGTTACTTCTCATACAGCAACTAGAGCTGCATCTAAGCAGAATTGAGCTGTAACATGCTTTGTTTCACTCGTATGTAGTTAGAAGTTCGCATAGCAACGCATACAAACCAATTGCATGTTTAAATTCGGCCATTTTGCTAGACACTCAGTTTGAGCTAAGAGTTTTTCCCGTAGACTTCAATTATACATAAAACTACAATAGCGGATTTGATGATGAGATATTCACGTAAAACTCTTAATATACCTAAACATACTTTTTAGTATTATTGATTTATTATCATTAGAAAATTTTGAAAGTATTAGCTAAAACGTTGCAAATAAATGTAAAATTATAAAGCTCTATATGTATTAATAAAATAATTTTATAATACACATATCTATTAAAGAAACTTAACAATATGCTGCCGGAGAACTTTTATTAGCATCATACTTTGTCACTTTTGCACTCTTAACATTAGCATCCTTGTATATTATATTGAACCTCCCAGGTATCAATTCAATTAACAAAATGCCCAAAAAAAACATCCCAAAAGCAAATAAAAGGTGCTTAATCAATTTTTCACAAATCTTAAACATCCAAACCCCTTGCTAATTAAATTTACCAGGCAACTATGTTTGCTAGAAACTCATATAGCAAAGGAAAACATATACAATTATGAACCTGAAAAACTTCAACCATTGAATTTTCCACAATGACTATTGCACAGCCAACCATCAAGTGACAAAAATATACACACCAGCAGAAATCTCAGCCTTTACCACAGTGTGACTATGTTTTTGCTTGTAGCTAAGATAACTATTTATTATTTTGACAATTTCCAGAAATTTTACTTTCTGGGCCATGAGAAGTGAAAGTTAAGAAATGTATTCGCTCAGCACAGACCTTAAACTTATCATTCTGACAGAAACTAGACTAAAATTATTCATTGTAAGCAAATTGATAAGAGTTTTATTTTTGGATATCATTCCTGCATTAGGGACTTCTCTACCATCTTCATCTTAATTTTATCCTGACGGTAATAGATTAGCATGCAAAAAGGATCCTGAATCCTGATTCTGAACCGACAAGCTTAACATAAGCAACACAAAGTGCCACTAGACCCACAATAACATCTCATGCAGAAAAACTAAATAGAAGCAGGCGTCCTTAAAAGAGAAATTCTAACATGTGAGCTTATAGGTTATCCATCATAAGCGTAAGGTTAGAAACTAAGGGACAATGACACATTCACTTACAGAATAACCTGCAGTCATCTTACATTGATATAAGTGGTTTTTTTTTTCAAATAAATGGAGTACTTAATTGTAATAGGCTAATACTCAAGAGTTAAGCCATTACAATTCAAGTTTGACTTTGAACAATATTAACAGTAGACCGGCCACCAACAGTAGACCGGCCTCCAAACTTCTCTTCCAAACCTCGAATTCATTAGGTCACATTCCTTTACAAAACTTAATTAAGATGGTCACAAATAAGTAAGAGCCTATTTGTTATCATTCTTTGCATAAATTTCCAGGATAAGGATATGCACCGGAGACGGCTTCCACTAGATTTAGCTTCACATTTTCTCTAATAATATTTCATTTTCATTTAATAACCCTTAGTCGCCAGTCTCTTTTTAACAAATACAAAAGTACTATAAGCATTTCTAACAACTCACCTATATTGTTGCTGAAGTATATTTCATCACTACACGAGCTTTTACATGCATACATCATATACATCAAGTGAAGCTAAGTGCATGAGACTATGTAACTCTTAGGAATGATATATTGATCGAATTCCAGAATTAATTTTGACATTAAGTGACACTTATTAGCTAAAAGCACCATGCACCAGCAATTTACCTGAAGCAGGAGTCGTTGTATGTGCAGTACCTTCAGACATTGTTGGGGACTTCTGCCATGTACATCTCTGCAAACTGTCCATGGAGAATCCATCCTCAGATGTACAGGCTGATTCATATTTAATACTTGGTCCATCATTCCTACTATTTGCATCTGAAAGCCAAGTTACTGAAGTATCCTCCCCTGCTACTCGCCCTCTATTATCCCACCTAAAACTCCATGTCGGCGAACAGCGAATATTCCTATGCAAAATCTCAGTACTTGGTCCACTTACTATATTTTTATCCCTAGCAGCAACACAACAAGCATTCCCCATGCTAAACCAGAGTCTCAGAGTTTTGACAAAAATCCAAAATTTTCACTCACATGCTCTGAAGTTCAAGTACAACAGTCTATCACCATCACTCCACCGAGAGTAAATAAGGAAACACCAAGGGTTATTGTCCCTCTGCAAAAAAAATAAGAGAAAAAGAATCATCACGTATTCCTTAATTTGTAATATAAACACTTAAAATCTAGGTAGCATGGACACAGACACGGCGAAACTGTGTTATTTTAAGGTTCCTTATGTTAAAAATGAAGTTTCGTATCCGAAACGCCAAGTGTCCAACACGTTCCAAAAATGGGAAAGGTTGATCGAATGAACTGTCCATGCTACCTACCTTAAAATCACATAAAATTCAATCATGTAAGAAAAACACAAGATAAAAAGCTCAACAAGAAGCTTTGCATACACTACAAATGATTATTAATACCCAATTCCTCAAATCCTACATCAATTCTAAATCTTAAAAGTACTAAAGCTAATTCTTAATAACTTCATACCTCTCAAAACAATACTTAGAGCTACAAACGCTTCCATAAACAAAAATTCAAACCCAATAAAACACATGACAAGATTATTTTCTCACCAGATTTTAACAATATTTCGGTGAGATAGTGAAGCCTTTTTTTTTCTTCTGCAAAGTAGAATACTGATAACAAGAGAACAAATATTCAAAGTCAAAATTTCCACTTCAATCAACGGTCAATAATGAACCAAAATATGGGCAAAATAAATCAAAATAGAGTTCATAAAACCTAATTCTACAAAAAGTTGAATTAAAAATTAACTTTTAAAGAAATTCTCAAGCTGCAACACTCTGCTAATTCTCACCAACCACCACCAAATCAAACCAAAAAAATCGGTAAATAAATACTACAAAAAACTCAATAAATAATAAACTATAATTATTTACTAATTTTCAGTAGTTATAATCTGCTACTAATGAGGACAGCGACAAAAAAACCCTAAAATAGCAAACACAAACAGACACGTGGCAAAAGAGATCCGAATTTATCGCCGGAAAACCTGCTTCTCAGTCAGAACAAATCTAAATTATTCACTAAACGGAAAAATTGATTAAAATCCGACGTAATACCTCGATCGGATTCACAAACGACAGCGTTTTGAGGAGAGTGTAAATTTTTTGTAGAGAGAGAAAGTTTAGGGATTAAAAAATTTAGTGTGTGAAATGTAAGGCTGCTGCTTGTTCGTTGTTCGTTGCAAAGAAAAAGAAGAGAGTCGTTTTTAACGGTTTGAATTTAACGTCGTTGGTTTTTATTATTTTATTCGGTTCAGTTTTTGACGGAGTTAGGTAACGCACGTTTTAGTGCGTCTTTTTTTTTATTACTTTAATTTCCCTCCTATAATATTCGCGGTAAAATTTAAAATAAAAGTAAAGGTTACAAAATGCTTTTTATAAAAAAGATAGTAGTATTTAATGATGTAGTAATTTTACTTTGTTTTGGTCCATTCTTTGTGGATAAAATGAATTAAAATATTACTAAATTAATGTTAATAATGAACTTTGGTAACTTTAATTTTGTTTTTTTGGTAATCTTGGGGGGGGGGGGGGTGCTTGTAGGAGCAGTCGAATCCACGACCTACCAGTTTACTGCTCAGCGCTTATAACATTTGAGCTATAATAAAGTTGAGTGACGCTATTTTCAGAGTAATAATTGATAAGATCGGAGCCAATTTTTTTAATTTTGATAAAATTATTTTTTTTAATTTTAATCCATTTTTATATTATCAATAAAGAAGAGTACTTGTCAAAATGAAATATTTTGTTCTCTCGTTATAAAATATTACTCTGATATCATCATCACTCGTAAAATATTATAATTTTATTACTACTTTTCACATATAATGTGATAGAAAATAATCTATATAAAAAATTAGGTTTAGGTTGTACTGGTATATGAAAAAATTTATAATATTTATTTTAAGTGTATTTGTTTAATCATTGAATAAAAATAATAATTATTTATTTGATGGTGATAAGCAAATAAAATACTAACGTTTATTTTGAGAAAAAAATTATCTTCTAATATTAATAATTAATTACACGATAAAATAATAATAAAAATAGAATAAAGGTAAAATAAAGAGGCACTTAACCTGTCCCTAGATACATTGCCTTCCAGGATAAGCAGAGTGCGCAGTACGCATAGCATGCTTTACAAGAAAGCATCTATTTTGTTGTGGTGATAATTGTCGAAAGAGATTAATATCAATATATCATACTTAATATTCGAAAGTTTTTATTAAAAAAATAAAATTATAGCCAATAAATCATAAATCACACCCTAACATTTCAATTACTTAACACTCTTTTAGCGTAAATTATTTTGCTCATTATGTTTTTTATTTGTTGATGTTTTTGAAAATTCTATCAAAAATTTATAGTTTTGTTTTGGACATTCACTTGTACCGATTTTTGGTGACTCGTGTATGATTGTTATTTTTTTGGTTTACTTTAAATTTCTTATGATGGTTCAGGCTTATTCCTTTAAAGTTTTATTGATTTAATAATTTTACGATGATTCAAGCTTACATGTTGCTTTCCTCAAAAAAAAAAAGCTTACATGTTGCTCATTCTTGATGGATCAAAAGATTTTTTACCTCCAAGTCAGATATATAATTTTAACTTTTTAAAATTTGTAAGGCGATCTGCAATTAAAATGTTTGTTCTTCTAGTATATATGTATTATTCTATATTAGGTCATTATATTTATCTCAAAACTTACACTTATAGCTGTTATAATTTCGAATTAATATACATTAGTATGGTTAAAAATAGATAATAATTTGTTATTCAATTGGTAATTTGACTTCTAATGAATTGCTTTCCATCATATTGCATGTGTATTTTAAAAATTTCTAACCATAGTAAATTTAAATTGACCATTATGATAGCACAGTACAATCTAGAAACTATACTGTCATGGTATGAAATAAAATTAATTATTTGAGTTAATATTTTATAAAATTGAATAATGATAGATGCGTATTATTGTATTTGTATATAAGTGGATTGTGGAATAAATAAATATTTTTTTAAGTGTATATATTTAAATAAAGAGACTTCTTTCCCATGTTGCATTAATGCAGCCAATGCCTATTAATAATGATTTTTTTATCTACGATAGTGCGTGCCAACTTTTATATAAATTTTATTTAAAATTGATTTTTTTTTCATTTCTGGATACCCAACTTATAATTGGAAAAGATTCGATTATTATAAAATTATCATTTACCTAAAGTAGTCATAAATTACGCTGAAAGGAAATAAAGGGATAAGATAATAAATAGTAATATTTTCAAAAAGAAAATTGTAGATAATTGCTTTATTGCATCTAAAGTCTATCCCCCTCCAGGGAGCTTGACTAATAAAATGCATTCACAGGGCCTAGTTAAAAATAAGGGTTATCTATACAAATTTTCATTTTAATCACGATTTTTAAAAATTGTCATATAAAACCACGACTTTCCATTTTTTCCAAGTCTATCACCAAATTCATTTTTAGTCTATTTTTGATGATGTGACCACCATAATCTGGCAGGTTTGAACAAAAATGAAAGGTAAAATTTACCGGAAAAATAGTCGGTGATAGATTTGAAAAAAAATGAAAGGTCATAGTTTTATATGACAATTTTTAAAAGTCGTGATTAAAATGAAAATTCGTGTAAAGGTCGTGACTTTTTATGGAATTAACCATAAAAATAACTAATATCTGAAAATCAAATTTTTTTTAAATTTTTTTAATATTAAACTAATAAAAATATAGCTCCATATATAAAAAAATTATTTTATTTTATTTTTGTAATTTCTAGTCTTAACTATTTAAATTTGTATTTAATAAAATAAAAAATGGTGTATATATACATTTTTTCCAAACATTTTCTTTTAAAAGATTGTATTAATTTTATAATTCACTACCACATAAGTCACTTTCAACAATAGTGGATAATTATTGCTTAAGATACTAAAACCGTTGCTGTAAGTCTATTGCAACGGTTTTAAATCAGCCACATTTACGGCCGCTGCAATAGGTTTTGATAGCTATTGCAGCAAGTTTTTTAGTTTATGTAATAGAAATAAAATCGTTGAAGTGTTAAAGGTAGGGGTTTTACTGAGCTGTTTTCAAAATATTAAGTGTATATTATTTTTATTTTAAATATGAAGGGTCAAATTAATTTACTGGCCAAACATAGGAGATATATTTAACTATTTTCCCTATTCAAAATATATTGTTAATATTATTATTGTAGTATATATTTTCAAATGAAATACACTTACATGAGTGTTCTCCTTTTAGGAGTTTGAACTAACAAAAGCAAGATGTTTGTCAATATTTACCAAAAGCTGCCTAAAGAGAGATTAGAAAAGAAAAAGGAAAAAGAAAGTAACATTTTAAATTTAATTTGTGATGTCGGTAATAAATAGAATGGAGGAACCAATGACCTATAGCTAATGGTCTACCCTTCTCTCTCTAATATTTGAGCTCTCTCTTCTTTTTAAAAAAAAATTTCATTCACTCATCTTCCTAAGGGTGGGAGAAGATGATCTTTCTGGCTAGCCGGAAAATTATCTTCTCTCCACCCAAACTACTAATTAGTATATATCTACTTTCTATTTCAATAAATCTTTATCAAAAATTTAATTTCGAGTTGGGTCTTTTATGATTTTATCATATTGAAATAAATCTTAAAGTCTTTGCTACCTCTTTTATTTTAATTTTTAGATCTACCAAGTATCTTTAGTGTTTGATCGTTCTTCAAAATCATGTCTTTGTAGATCTAAAAATAGTATCTTTATAAATCTAAATGAAGATGATTGATTGTTCAGCAAAAATACTACGCTTCAACGGTTCGAGCGGATTTTCCGGCTCATCGGAAGAAGAAGATCAAAATCCCCGTTCGACGGTCTATCTTTGTGTCAAGTTTGCGGGATCCGTGATTAGACTTTTTTTTTAATCTTTTCTTGTATCACGTTTGTTGTCTTTTATTTGTTGCTACAACCTTGAAAGATCATATGGAAAAAATATCATTGTTATATAGTTTTCATCCTTGTATTGTTATCTTCATCAATAAAACTATCGTTGGAAAAAAATGACCTATAGCTTGAATGGTATAAGCACTAAACAGCAAACTGCTAGGTCGTTGGTTTGATTCCTCCCACAAACCTCCCCCTCTCCAAATTATCAAAAAAACTATTTTTATTCATAAAAAAAAAAAAGCCAAACCCATCTGGGAGTCCCTATACTTTAGATTTTTTTTTTCTGGAGGTCCTTAAACATTTATTTTATCTTACTTGGTCCCTTTACAACGATTTTTCCAATTAAAATGCCCTTAAGTGGATGGAACACAGAGAGTGTACCACACTCTCCGTTAAACAGCAAACTTCCGTTAAATATGACGTGTCAATTTTTTAAACAAAAAATAAATAATTTCATGGACCAATTAGCACTTTTTTCTATAAAAAAAAAACAAAACTTTAAAAAAAAAAAAAATTCAGTCGGCCACCACTGAAAAATGATGGCCGACATCTCCTCCATTAATGGAGGAGAGGGAGGAGACTGCTCGTCTCCTCCATTTAATGGAAGAGACGAGCTGCTGCTCGTTTGAGTAGTCTCCTCCATTAATGGAGGAGAAACCTGTTGGGATCTCCTCCATTAATGGAGGACAGGCCGGCCACCACTTTTCAGTGGTGGACGGCTGAAATTTTCTTTTTTGTGGTTTTTTGGCCAGAATTTTTTTTCGTTTCCGTATGAAAAAATTGAGAACCCACGGGAACTGAGAAAAAAAGATGGCGGCGGGATTAAAATTCTAGACTAAATTTTATTTCGGAATAAAATTTAATTTCGAGATAAATTAAAATTTAATAAATGAATTATAATTGTTAAAATTATGTTTAATAAGTTAATTAAAAAATATTAATTATTTATGAAATATATATATATGAATTTATAATAATTTTATTAAATAATTTAATTTAAAATTTGAGTTGATTTTGATTTGTAAATTAAGTTTAAGGGTTTAAATATATTATAGATAAAATATAAGAGTTTATTGTATTTGTTATTTTATTTTAAAATTTAAATGTTATATTTTTTTTGTTTCACACTCTCAATAACGGAGAGTGTGACACACTCTCCAAATTCCATTCATATAAATGTATTTTAGTTGGAAAAATAATTGTACAAGGACCAAGTAATACAAAATTGAAGTAAAAGGACCTCCGGGAAAAAAAAGTCTAAAGTACAAGAACTTTCATATGGGTTTGGCCTAAAAAAAAGGATGCAGGAGATTGATATAGAATTATAGATCTATCTTATATAAAAACGTACATTAATCGACACATCTTTTGAATTAAAAAAATAATTCAATGCAATCGTTGCACTAAGTTATTTTTTTTTGTGAATGGTGCACTAAGTTATTCGTATAAAACACTTTGAATTAAGCATTTCAAGAATTTATAAATTTAATAAAAATCTATGAAACATGAAGTTCATAAATTTAAAAACCTAACTGTTTAGATTGATAAACTATTAAAATAAAACATAAGAATTTTGATTTTTTTAATTTTGAAGGTAGAATTTTAATTGAAAAATTTAAACGATGACAAATTTTAAAATTTATTAATTATTATCACATAAAACTATAGATTTTAGTATAATTAAAGAATTTAATTATTTAATTATTTTATTCTAAAATCTCTCAATTCAATATATATTTTGTATTTTGATGTATCTAATTAAAATAATAATAACAATAAGTAGTAATAATTAATTTATGATATATATATATATATATATTCTATATTTATGAAAGAAAAAAACAGGGTGTGAAAATTTAATTTCAACTTGTAAAATCCCTTACCACGGTTGTGGGTTCGAACCACGCCTCGGTAACTAACAACTAACATGAGACTTTAAAAAGTCGATTTTCACCTTTGATAAAAAAAAAAAAAAAAAAAAAAAAAAAAAAAAAAAAAATCTTATGGTTTGAGTGGACTAGTGTAATTGTCCATATCTTCTTTTTAACTTTGATTTTTTCTTTTAATCCACACTAATTAATTTTTAGATTCTAATCTCAAATCATACCTATTGGTTGATTTAGGATTTCAGTAATAATATTTCATAAATATCAGATGAAATTGTTTGAGAACTAATACTACAAACTATCAACAAGAAAAATAATTACATGAAACTGCCACATCATGTCATTCGTGTAACACATTAATAGTGTGTTAATGATGTAAAAAAATCAATAATAAAAAAAATAAATAATAATTAAAAAAATTCTTATCGTTAATGTTCATTTACTTACTGTAAATATAACATGGTGATATGCATATTTTATATAGGATTTTTCAAGTATTTGATAAAGTATAATTGCATATTTTAGAGGATATTATGTTTGGAATGATGTTTATTTTGTAGGGTTATGCGTATGAAGTGAAACGGAGCGAAATCACGAAGTTCGGAGCAAAATAGAGAAATCTGGCAAAAAATGCCCAGTTTCCTGAATGTGCCTAATTCCTGAAACTAGATTTTGTGGAACCAAACGAAAAAGCAATCTGAAAGCCTTCAGTGCCTAGCTCCATAAAAGTGACGACAGACACTTTTAGAAAACCAGGCACGAGTTTCCTACGAATCTAAAAAGTTTAAAACCTTTTCCATGGGTTTATACCCGATTGTAACTACAAACTCTTCCAGCACGTCTTAAGGCTATGTATTTTTTCCATTAATTTTATTTTGAAAACAATTTGTCTTAGCTTAATTTTGTTTTAGTTTTTAGAGTTATTTCAAGACTTAATTTTTCGAATCTTTGATTAGAAGACTTGTGTTCCGAATAATTTTATATTTTAATTCAAGTATTTTTCGTTCATATTATTTAATTATATTTATTACTTTTAAGTTAGTGACTTCTTTAATTATGTTTAGTTAAATCTTTTACATCTAGGATATTGTGAATAGTATGAGTTTAATTCAAATATGAAATTTAATGTTCAATCTTTTATTATCCTTGCGATTCTTGTTATTGAGTTTAATGCTTATAATTGAATAGCTAACAATTATATGATACTAAATTGGTCTGTAAGTAAACGTCATTAAAACAAATTGATTGGAAGAGATAATAAGAACGTACTTACAAAACATGAGTCTGTCCTTTATGTTTGTGTTGCGTGGCATGTGTGGATAACTATTTTCAATGCTTTGTTTATAATTGTCGGGTTATTTTCTATTACTTTCTAAACCGTGACAGTAAGGACGATTCTGGGTAATCAGGTTATAAACAATAAATTAACATCGTCTACGAAATAGAGGGTTAACGAAGTTAGATATATCTGTCATTGTAAAGAATGATTAAAATTAGGATTGATAGAAACTAGAATAAAGATTTGAAGGATTGTCCATATGAAAACAATATTTAAGTTTGCTTTTTATCATCGTATTTCCTTATTTTATTTTCTGTTTTTAGTTTAATTAGTTAAAAATCGATCAATTCAAATTTATTAGTTCAAATAATAATTAGTTAACTATTTTGGTTCTAAATTCAATTTTTTATGGATTCGACTCATATTTATTATTTTATTATTTGTTTATCGATATTGTTCATTTGTAATTTCGTGCATCACATGGCATAAACAATACATGAGATAAACACTCGACTAAGAAACAAACAAAACTTTAACCATTTGAAAATTTACTGTTCTATGCAAAAGTGAAAATTCCACCTATATAATTATAAAATAAAAATAAAAATATCAGACTTACATGAATAAAAAATAAACATAAAAATATCTACCTATGTGTCTGTGATGAGTGTAGTGATCCACGTGTGCCGATAAATTGTACGCCACCGCAAGTAAATCATTAAGTGGCAATAGTTGAGCCAAATGCTACCAAATGAAAATTTATTTTTATTTTATATCAAACTTTGAAGTGTACACGTAAATGCTACAATTTTATCAATAATAAAATCTTAGTATAATGTCTCATAAAATTTAAATAATTTATATTAGAGAGTTTGCCACTCTGATCGGATTGTACGTCACCGTTAGTGCAGAGATTACTTCTGCTCCTACTAAACAAGAGCAAATTACTATAAAATTTCTCATATTTAACATAATTCACACTTTAATTTTTTATATTTAAAAATTAAATTATATAACTTTTATTTTTACTTCTATCAACAATTTAATCCATTTATCTATTTTTAATATTAGTCAATAAAATAAAAAAATTTAAAAATAAATTAATTTTTAAATTTGAAAGACAAAATTATGGACGGATATACATGGAGGCATGCAATATGTCATGTGCCTCCCCCAAAAAATCAAAACAAAAAAATTAAATCTAGTGTACTCCAAAAGTAAAAGCTGCCAATTTTTAAAGACAATTTACCAGATACATATTAAACTCTAGGGATGTTACTCTAAAATGGAAAGTTTTGCAATTAAAGCTAGCCAATTTCACGACTAATATTTAATATTTTTATAATTTAATTAATATCAAATTAGATTCAATCATTTTTATTAATGGAGTTAAATTTAATTTTTTTATTTTTTATAATAATTTATGAATGCTAGATATAATTTTTTTACCCCCAAAAATAAATTTATGACTTCGTCTCTGGACGAAATCGTTTACAAAAATAAAAATGAAGGATGAAATCGTTACAAAAAATAAAAGTAGAGACCAAATAGTTTTGTTAACTTTGTTAACTAACATTCAAAACGTACGGAAAGACGAAATCGTTGACAAAACCAAAAGTGAGAGGCTATATTGTTCGATTTTCAAATAAGAGGGACTAAACTATAAATTATGTCAAATGTGAGGGGTATAATAATTTGCACCTAAAATAAAGACATTTGGCAGCCGAGTGTAATTTCTTAATATATAGTATTAAAGTATGATTAAAGTGACCATCTTTAACTAAATTAACATCTCAACATTATTAAACTATTTTATCTTGTACTTTATCAATTTTATTTTACAGTTTAATAATGTTAGGTCAAGTCATATTTTTTAGTTTATTCATTATAAATCATTAATTTTAGTGACTCATTGCTAACAATATAGTATTTGTTTATGTTAGGATCTGGGCTGATAATCACCGACGGTCCTCGACTTTTACCCCAAGGTTCCTTAAACTCCCTATATTTTCAAAAACTTCCCTAAACCCCCCAACTTTTGTGGCGGCGCCATTCACGGCCCTTATAGACGAAAATACCCCTCAGCGCCGTTATTTTTTTACGGCTGTAAATATATATATATATGAAAAAAAAACGGTGCCAGGTGTCCACTGACACGTTATTAAATATCTCAATAAAAAACATCCAAAATACCCCTAAACACTCAATCAAATCGAACCATACCAATCGAACCCAACCCACCCGGTCAATTTTTCAATCACCGTAACCCGCCGCCACGGTCCACCACCGTCGGCCGCCGCCCTCCGGGCATCTGTTCTTGAAGAAACAGATCGTTCTTTCAAGCTGTTCTTGAAGGAACGATCTCTTCCTTCAAAAACAGATCTTGAAGGAACAGTCGTTCCTTCAAGCGTCTTCTCAGCAACAGATCTTGAAGGAACAGTCGTTCCTTCAAGCGTCTTCTCATACGAGCTGAGAAGACCGGTTGGTCTTCTCAGCTTGTCTGAGAAGACGAGAAGACGACCCAGCTGGGTCGTCTTCTCACCTGAGAAGACGACCAGAGAGGTCGGATGGAATGGGTCGGGTGGGTTGGGTGTTGGGTTGATGATTTTGGTTAGGGTAGATTTTTTTTTCAAATATTAATTTGGGGGTATTTTGGGTTTTTCAATTTTTTAGTGTATTTTGGTGACGTGTCAGCTGACATGGCGCCGCCCATTTTTTTATTTTTTTTAAATGACAGCCGCCAAAAAATGACGTCGCTGAGGGGTATTTTTGTCCATAAGGACAATGAATGAGCGCCGCCATAAAAATTGGGGGGTTTAGGGAAGTTTTTAAAAATATAGAGGGTTTAGGGAAGTTTGGGGTAAAAGTCGAGGACCGTCGGTGATTATTAGCCTAGGATCTGGGAAGTCCAATTCTTTGAAATACAACTTCATGTTGGTATGAAATTAATTCTATATTTTAACTTAAAATTTTAAACTGTAGTTTTATAAGATGTTTATTTTTACTTGAATCAAACTAATTTTCTAATATTCCAAATCAAATCTGGCAACTTGCTTCTATTTTTTTAGTTCGGTGTGATTTTTGTTTGTTTTGTGTCAAAAATAAATCACAATTTGTTACAATTTGTTACAGTTTGTTAATTTTAGATCTATTATACTTTTATCAATACTGACATGAGATTAACTTTAGTTTTTTTGTTTAAAATTATATTATTGAACTACATTGATCTTTTGTGCCAAATTAGAGGGTGAAATGATCTTTTATTGTTTAAACATAAAACTATATCTGGGTCAAGTTGGTTCGATAAGATAGTCATGATCCGGAGGGATCTGGCGGATTCTGTTTCAAAACTGTCTCAAATTTGATGTGGCCTCATTAGATAAGTACCTATATAAAGATAAAATATTCTAAAAAATACAACGTCAAAGTTTGTATTTACAAAATACAATTTATACTTTTATTTTTGCAAAAATAACTTTTGTTATTCTCGAAAATATTTTTTTTAATCTCAAAAATATAATTTTGGTTAACCAGCGGTATACTAACACATTACTAACGGTATATTAAAAATAATTTATGTTTTAAATGCATAATTTAAGTTTACTAAAAATTTATTAACGATATGCTAAAAATTAATTAATTATAAATTTATCAGTGGTTTACTCACGGTTCACTAACAGTTTTTTAAAAATAAAATTATTAATTTTTTTAAAAAGTATAGTTTGTTTAAAATACACAATTCAAGTTTACCATTGATTTATTAACCATATATTCAAAATAAAAATTATTACAAGTTTATCAACGGTTAACCCAACGTTTACAAACAGTGTACTAAAAATAAAATTATTGATTTACCATTAGTAAACCATTGGTTAACCTACAATAAAACCATTATAAAAATAATCAAATTCATCTACTAGTTTAGAAGCAAGCTTCTTTTTTTATAGACACCTCTTGCAACTCATTAATAATTTCAAATTGTTGAATTTTATTAGACTCCAAACCCTACCTTAACCACTAGCCAAAAAAAGGAAAACCATTAATAATTTCGAATTGAGATTGATTCTTCGATCTTTTGCTGCTTCTGCCGACGATGATGTTGCTGCCATTTTTTCAAGAGCGAAGAAGATGAAATTGAAGCACCACCGGACACGGTGGATCTGCGTCGCCGGTCTAATTGGAAAAACAGAACAGCCGCCTCCATTAATCCTCTTCTTCCATCGTCATCTGTCTCTGTCAATTTCAGCGATCCTCCGTCTCCATTGAAGAATAACGCCGCCGCCTCAATTAGAAAAGCAAAACTCTTCCGCCGTCATTATTCTTTTTTCAGAAATTTAAACTTGTGATTTATCCTACATAGAAATAGAAACAAAAATAGAAATGGAAAAGAGGTTTGAAATAAAAAAAGAAAATTAGGTTAGGAATAAATAGTAATCTGACAGCAAGCTTTGAAAAGTATATTTTTAATAAGAAAAAAGTTAAAATGTTTTTTTTGTCAGAGATGGTGATCGACTCTTTCGAGTCTCAGTTGTTAGTTACCGAGGCGTGGTTCGAACCCACAACTTTTTGATGTACTTAGAGGTGCCTTTAGCCATTCAAGCTAGGCCCACATTGGCAAAAAAAAAAGTTAAAATTCAAAATCAGAAAAACAAATCCGTAATATTTAAGTTTGAAAATTAGGCCTGTGTTATTGGGAATAAGATGGGCAAAGTGTGTAAATAGTCATTTGATGTTTGTTGTAGCCCATTGCAGTGGCCAATTATATAATGGGCTTTATTTATAATCCAAATAACCATGGTCTGCTCGACTCGTGGGCCTAAATCCAAGTTAATTTTCTACTGGCTACACCTTGACAAAAAAATATGATAGATAAAAGGCTTAAGGTCTGAAAAACTACCGACCTTTTAATTTTTTTTCAATTGCACCCTCACCTTATAATTTCTTCAATAGCACCCTATTTCGTATTTTTGGCTTTCAATAGCACCCCGACCTTGTAAAACAGTCAATTTTACCCTATTTTGTATTTTTGACTTTCAATAGCACCATAAATCATCAAATTAAACTCATTTATCGAGGACTTATTTGATTTTTTTTAAGTTAAAGGACTTGTTTAAAAGTGTCCAAGTAGAAAAAAGTATGATTTCACCTTTAAATTTACTTTTTTTGAAAATTTCCATCCTTATGATAATCAAATCATCTAATTTTTTTAATTTAGAGTGTTATTGAAAGCCAAAAATACAAAATAGGGTGATATTGAAAAAATTATAAGGTGAGGGTGCTATTGAAAAAAATTTAAAAGGTCGGTAGTTTTTCAGACCTTAAGCCTAGATAAAATAAGAAAAATATACATTAGAATATCGTGAATTGTTGAAAAGTTGAATATACAAACTTTAAATTTACGATCTAAGTTGAATGAATTAAAGCAAAGTACATGAGTAATGTTTCATTAATACCTAGCAAATAAAACATGTAAATCAATTTAGATTGTATGAAGATAAAATAATACAAAAAGTTAAAAATAATCGGTGATTAAAAAATGACGGCCAATCATAAGGGATGAGGTAAAGCCTAAACACAATTACATTTGAATATTTCTATAATATGGGGTGCCATCTAAATCATGCGTCAGCCATTGCAGCAGACTATGCGGCGGATGCTCGTGGACGGAGAAACCAATTAGATAATCATCACCCAGGGACGCTAGATGATCAACTGCAAAATTTGCTTTCCTATATATGTGGGATATTTTAACTTCCCAATCTCTTTTAAAGGTCAATCATGCCCTTTAATTTTGCTTTTGTGGATATTTATACTTCATATAAGTAGTGTCTATAATTAATCCCATCATAAACTCTTAAATAATTATTTTCCATATGATAATAGAGGGAAAAAGAAAATAAAGTAGCAACAATACTTTAATTAGTTATTGTGATTGCTTTTGAAATATAAACTATATATCAATTATCATACTCCAAAAGCAGATCAAATCATCATGTTTTGTTGTCAAATAAGTTTGATTAATTGTTATGGGAGAGTAAATAATTATTTTTTTTGTTTTAATCATTAAAACCTTTATATGCTATACATAAATAATTATATATTTTCGTAGCATATATAATTCATCATTAAAGTTACTAAAGGAACCCAATGTATACTCATCATTAAATTATTCAATTACGTTGAATAGAAGAACATATAGGCCTAATAATAATAATAAAAGTTATCACTTTTATCAAATATAACTAAATTTTGTAATTATAATTATAACTTAATTTAAGAATTTTTTTTCTTCTTCAACTAGAACCAGATATTTCTAGTAAATAAATTAAACATGAATTTAGTCACGCGGCGGTCATTGAATATGTGATGATCTATTAAAGTTAAATCCATCAAAACAAATCTAACAAGACAAACAAACAAAATACCATTATTTATCGACTGTCACGTGAGCAAAATCTGAAGAAAAGTGAAAGAGAGAATTTTATTAATCTTGTAAAAAACAGATTACATTGTTTTGAGAGTAAACTCTCTATTTATAGACATTACAAAATAACCGTTTTGTAACAAACTCTTCCTAAGAAAGCACACTATCCTCATGTTGCTTGCTTTACTGAGATAGGTGAGCTGGCATGAGCTGGCATGAGCTGGATTATGAGCTGGATCCAGTTGGATGAAGTTGCTTCTTGAGGAAGTAATCAAAATACCAAACTTGCTGCTGAATTACAAAGTCTTCAATGCTGAAGGCTTTACTGATATGCTGCAATACACCCCCTCAAGCTGGATCATACAGGTCTTGTAGATGCAGCTTGGAAATAGCACTATGAAAAACCAGGGGAGCTAATGGTTTGGTGAAGGTATCTGCCACTTGATTAGTACTGCTGACAGGCAGAAGATGAATGAGACCAGAATGAATCTTTTCTCGAATGATATGACAATCTATTTCAATGTGTTTTGACCTTTCATGATAAACTGGATTATGAGCCAGTTGAATTGCTGAGCTATTATCACAATAAACTGAGAAAGGCATAGCAAAACTTTGCTTTAAGTCAGTGAGAAGAAAAGAGAGCCATTGTAACTCACAAGTCAGACTGGCCAAAGCTCTATACTCAGCCTCAGCACTAGAACGAGAAACAGTAGTTTGCTTCTTTGATCTCCAGGAAATTAAAGAGTGTCCTAGAAAAACACAGTGTCCAGAAATAGATCTTCTGGTTTCTGGACAAGTTGCCCAGTCAGAGTCAGTAAAAGCCTGTATCTTAGCTGATGATGCTGCAGATAAAAATAGACCCTTGCCTGGAGAAGCTTTCAAATATTTCAGCACTCTATGAGCAGCATGCAGATGTGTGCTTGTAGGACAATCAAGAAACTGGCTCAGCTGCTGAACTGCAAAGGATATATCAGGCCTGGTATGACATAGATAGAGAAGTTTACCAACAAGCCTTCTGTATTCTGAGTTATCAGGTAACAAGTCTGTGGAATCCTTTACTAGTTTCTGTGAAGCAAGCATAGGTGTAGGAGCTGGTTTGCAGTCAAGCATGTGTGTCTCAGTCAAAAGATCCAGAACATACTTCCTTTGAGAGAGATTTATTCCTGTGTCTGATCTAGCTACCTCCAATCCTAAGAAGAATTTGAGGGAACCAAGGTCCTTTATACTGAATTCAGTATGCAGAACATGTTTAATCTCTTGAATTGCAGTTAAGGAAGGACTTGCAATAATGACATCATCCACATATATCAATAGAGCAAGAAAAACATCTGCAGTTTGTTTTATAAACAAAGAAGGATCTGCAGCTGCAGTTTTGAAACCATGGCTATGTAAAGCACATGTTAATTTGGCATGCCATTGCCTGCTAGCCTGCTTAAGACCATATAGAGATTTTTGTAATTTGCACACCTTTGCTGTGGATGATGGATTCTTAAATCCAGGTGGTAACTGCATATAAACCTCCTCCTCTAAGTCTCCATGCAGAAATGCATTATTAATGTCCAATTGATGTAAATGCCATTTGTTGATAGCTGATAAAGAAAGCAATAACCTGATAGTTGTCATCTTTGCCACTGGAGAAAAAGTTTCAAGATAATCTAGGCCTTCTTGCTGTGTGTAGCCCTTTGCAACAAGTCTTGCTTTGCATCTCTCAATTTCACCATTTGACTTGTACTTGACTTTATAGACCCACTTACAACCAATTGCCCTTTTTCCAGGAGGTAAATCTGTTAGTAGCCAAGTATCATTGGCCTGTAGAGCATTGATTTCATTATTCATTGCTTCAGTCCAACAAGGAAACTGCAAAGCTTGATTATAGGTTTTAGGCTCAGTAATAGAAGCTGCTGAGCAACAGAATTTCTTATGAGCTGGAGAGAGCCTGTCATAACTGAGAACAGAAGAAAGAGAGTGAGGTGAGGTAGTATGTGGTAAAGTAACCTGATAATCATTCAGGTGAGTAGGTAAATGACTAGTCCTCTGAGATCTTCTAAGCTCAGGAAATTCAGTATCCTGAAAAACAGGAACTGCAGGTAAAGGGTCTGCTGATGCAACAACATTCCAAGGTGAAGAAGGGGTTGGTGATGGTTGGGATATTTGAGTAGGTGATTCTGAGGGATCTAGATTTGTAGAAGGATAAGAGTGAACAAGGAAAGGATAATCTAGATCAGAATGAATTTTTGTGGTTTGGTTCTCAGTAGAAACTGTTTTTAATGGAAAAATGTTCTCATAGAAAGTGACATCTCTAGAATAGAACAGTTTCTTGGTTGACAGGTTATACATGATGTATCCTTTGGTATGTAAAGGATATCCAAGAAATAGACATTTCATGGCTCTTGCATCAAACTTTAATCTATGTGATTCAGTGACAGCAGCAAAGGCCAAACAACCAAACACCTTCAAATGATCATAAGTAGGAACTTTATCATGTAGTAATTGAAATGGAGTTTTGTTTTTAATCACAGGGGATGGAATTCTGTTGATCAAATGTATGGCATGCAGAACACAGTGAGCCCAAAAAGTCATAGACAAACTTGACTGAAATCTTAATGCCCTGGCAACATTCAAAATGTGTTGGTGTTTTCTCTCAACCACTCCATTCTGCTGAGGAGTATGCACACAACTGGTCTGATGTACTATCCCATATCTGCTGTAAAACTCAGGGAAAGTAAATTCCATGCCATTGTCTGTCCTCATTATTTTAATAGTCTTGTCAAACTGAGTTTGAACATGAACCACAAAATTCTGCAAAATTCCTCTAGTTTCTGACTTGTGCTTCATGAGAAAAATCCAAGTGTACCTTGAATAATCATCTACTATAGTAACAAAGTACCTGTACCCTTGAATTGAAGAAACAGAAACAGGGCCCCATATGTCTATATGCACCAAATCAAAAATTGACTTAGTACTAGATGTACTGACAGGAAAAGGAGATCTTTTTTGTTTTGCCAAATGACATACATCACAGACTTCTAATTTTGATACATTGACATTTGAATCAAATTGTTTAATCATTTGTAGTCTATTATGAGACAAATGACCAAGTCTATAGTGCCAGAGATCAGAAATTGATCTTGGCTCTTTTATTTTGGCTAAACTATTACATTTTGCTTGTCCAGCTTGTTTTTCTAGCAAAATGTAAAGACCCCCTTGCTTTTTAGCTAAGCCAATCATTGTCCATGAAGTCAATTCCTGGATAAAACAAGAATCATGATGAAGAATCAATGATATCTGTGGATTATCGGTTAACTTGCTTGCTGATATCAAGTTAAAGGAAAATTCAGGAACATGAAGCACATTTTCTAGAATCAACTTATCAGAAATGTGAATCTTTCCAATATGTGTAACAGGTACTAGATGACCATTAGGTAACTTCACATGGACATTCTTAACAACATTGTATGTTTTGAAAAGAGCTGAATCACAGACTATGTGATCTGTAGCTCCTGTGTCCAATATCCACTTATTCTTATAAGACACAGATGAAAAAAGGCAATGAGGAATACCTTCTGTTGTCTCAGAATTGGGTTGAAAAGTAGCAGATAATGCATTGGCATGAGCAAATGGATTTTGAGAACTAGATCCAGTTGACTCATTTTGAATTAAAGCCATCAGTTTCTGGCATTGCTCTGCTGTGAATGGAAAGACTGTTCCTGGTGGAGTAGTAGAGGCTCCTTTATCAGTGTTATCATTGGTTGAATGAAAACCTTCAAAGTCTACTTGATTTGCATATGATCCATCAGTCTTTAACCTTGTTTGAGAACTGGATTGATAACCTGGAGGGTAACCATGCTTCCTGTAGCAGATGTCTACAGTATGTCCAGTCAATCCACAATAGGAACATAGCTTTTGTTTGAACCCAGGCATAGGAGCAAACTTCTTGAAATTGCTATTTCCTCTAAAATAGCCTCTCCCTCGTGCATAACAAACATTGGCCTCATAGTTAGGATCATAAGATTCTGCAGTTTCATCACACTCTCCTTTAGTAAACATGATATTTGAATCAATCATGTTTCTCATGCTGATATTACCAGCAAACTGCCTTTCATTTTGAATAACCATTGAAAAAACCTTGTTGATAGGAGGGAGTGGTTCTGTCATCAAGATTTGTTGCCTCACAGTACTAAACTGATCATTCAGTCCTTTCAAAAATTTTATAACCTGATCATTGGATTGATTCTTTCTTACCAGAGGTAAGGCATTGCAAATACACTTTGGAATACACATACAAACAGGGAATGGTCTCAAACTAACCAGTTCATCCCAAAGTGATTTCAAATGTGTGAAATACTCAGTGACAGACATTGTATTCTGCCTAAAAGCATAAATTTCCTCTTGAATATCACCAATTCTGTAAGCATCTCCTTGAGAGAAGCGATCCTTCAGATCAATCCATATTTCAAAAGCAGAATCCATGCAAGAAATACTATCAGCAATAGTAGAAGTACATGATCTGTATAACCATGACATTACCATAGTATTACACCTTTCCCACGCAGGATATAGAGGATCATTAATATCTGGAATCTGAATTGTTCCATCAACAAATTTGTACTTGTTCTTGGAGATTAAAGCCATTCTCATAGACTTAAACCATGGATGGTAATTACTACCATTTAAAAGATTAGAAACTAAAATTAATGAAGGATTTTCATTAGGATGTAGAAAGAAAGGACTTGACATTGTTTCCTCTGGTCTAATTGCCATGGTTGAACTTTGAAAGAATCTGTGAAAAAGATTACTGCTTATCGAAGAAAGAAAAGAAAAGAAATCTGTTTGGATGCTAAGAAAAATGATAGAAATCTGTTTGGATGCTAAGAAAGGAAAAGAAACTCAAGGCTCTGATACCATGAAGAAAAGTGAAAGAGAGAATTTTATTAATCTTGTAAAAAACAGATTACATTGTTTTGAGAGTAAACTCTCTATTTATAGACATTACAAAATAACCGTTTTGTAACAAACTCTTCCTAAGAAAGCACACTATCCTCATGTTGCTTGCTTTACTGAGATAGGTGAGCTGGCATGAGCTGGCATGAGCTGGATTATGAGCTGGATCCAGTTGGATGAAGTTGCTTCTTGAGGAAGTAATCAAAATACCAAACTTGCTGCTGAATTACAAAGTCTTCAATGCTGAAGGCTTTACTGATATGCTGCAATAAAATCAAACTAAATTCGGGTGGAGAAAAAGAGATTTGTTTACTATATATCCAGAAGAACCGAAGGATGATCCATCAAATCTATATGTGGTGAGGAAGTTATGGTTCGATGCAGCTGTTTATCAAATTTGGCTTACCAGAAATAAAAATATAATTACATTTTTGGCGATTGACAAAAAAAATCAAACTCAACATGAATCACTTGAGCGGATTATTTATCTATAATTAAAATAAAATCCTTTTATTTATACTATAATTAATAAAATTAAAAGATTTGGTTAAAATCAATAAAAGCGGCAAACGTTTAAATTTTTGCATCATTATATAACATGTATGTAAATATATGAGAATCTCAAAATATATAGATAATCAAAGTTTATTATGTAACAAAACTTAAACAATTAATTATACATACTTAATTCTCTCTAAAAACAAGCTTAATTATATGTATAATTAGGATTCAAAACTTGAGAATATACTAGCTAGGGCATATTCCATACACCACATATATAACTATATATTACATCTGGTAGAGCACTTTCATAATTTATTTATTATGTGTATATATATAATAATTATTTATATATATGTGCATATACTAATTGGACTTCATTAAGAACTTAATTGCATGCATGGCTACATGTTTCAGTTTGGTATGAGCTTGAAAGGTGGCCTAACAAGAGCAGGAGCAGGATCATAATTTCCATAATCTTTGGTGTTAGCTCTTAAAACCCTTTCTCGAACGATTTCTGCTTCTTCATTATGTGATGGCTTGCTTGAATTTTCCTGCCAAATAATTAGCTAGAATTATCAAATGGTATAAGCGCTAAGCAGCAAACTGCCAGGTCGTGGGTTTGATTCCTCCCACAAGCACTCCCCCTTCCCCAAATTATCAAAAAAAATAAAGATAAAAAAAATTGTGAAAATATGATAGATTTCACATCAAAAACAAAATAAATCGCTATTTGACAACGGAAATTTGTGTGGTTATATATCCAAGTGTTCGTTGTACATAAACGCCTTTTAACCTGAATTGCTACCGTAACATTTTTTAGAAATTTAGTAACAAAAATATAACAAATGAAAATGATAACCGTTTTATAAAAAATTAAAGTTAATAACCGTATAAAAGTTAACCCTAAATATTTGCTTCTCGTGTTGTATATGATCATCAACTACAAACCTCATAAGCATCATCCACTTGGATAGCTAACTTTTCAGCGAACTTGGATCGTCGACCTACAAAGAAAATAAAATTAAAACTTGAAAATTGTGTTTCCTGATTGATATTTAAAACATTACAAAGAAATTAAGGGTTGATATTTTAGTTATAATTAAGAAGCATGTATCTGTTACAAAAACGATGAAACGAAAAAAATTGAATAGAAAACGATAAAATAATTAATTGCTTTTGAAAAATATGCATAATATATAGTTTCAAAGTTTCAGAAGTATTTTTTATAGAAACCAAACGCCAAACCATAAGATTCTGATAAACTTTTCATGCAACATAAATAAAAAATGCGAGTAAATATAAGTTATTAGATTATATATATTAAACCCTAGCAAGCATGAATGCATATATACTTTGCAATTTGTGAATAATGATTTGTGTATTTAGATACAATCATACAAATCACCAATTATATGATATGGTAACCATGAATATCAATGTTTTATATATAATAATAATAATAATAATAATAATAATAATAATAATAATAATAATAATAATAATGATAATAATAATAATAATAATTTTCCTTTTTTTGTTATATGTATGGAAGAAATGGTGCATGGAAAGAGCCAAACCTGCAAAAGAAGTAGAAATGAATGATGCTGAAATGAGGAGAAAGAGAAGACTGAACTTGTTGATGAGATTGAGACCCATTTTTGTGCCCTAACTGAAGCTTTTTGTATCTATATATAATTGCGTTGTGGACTCATATTTCAAAGTAAAGTACACTCAAGTCACCAATTAAAGAACTAATTAAATTGGAAAATAATTAAAGAGATTTTTTTTTTGTCGAAAATTAAAGAGATTGAATAATTTTAGTTTTTTTTAATAGATTATTATATAAAATAGAAAAGGCAAAGAAGACCACTTTTCTGTTGTTGGTGCACTAATAAGTCTATGAAGTTAGTGGATTCATATAATTAGTAATTTATTAAGCTAACAGTTTTGAGCATGACCATAGAGTGGAAATTATCAAAATCTCCCTTAACTCAAAGCTCACTTCATTCCTAGACATGCATTTTACTGGAAAATATCAATATGTGTCCAAAATTAAGATATAATTAACCAGTTAGTAAATATCAAATAATTTTGCTTAATTTAAGATCAAAACCAAAATCTTGAGGTTATATAGTTATGATGGGTTGAATTAATAATCTTCAATGCACAGACAATACATTGCCTAGAGAATACTATGAATTATGATGTTTGAAAAACTAGGCCTAATGTCTTAAAAAAAACCCTGACCTTTCATCCCTTTTTCAATCCTATCCTGATGTTGCAAATCAGTCAATTTTACTCTATTTTGTATTTTTTTCATTTCAATTGTACAATAAAGTATAAAAATGATTTTTTTTTATTTGACAAAAATTCTCTAAATTGATATTTTTTGCATTAGATTAAATTTTTATATTAAATTAACCATTTTTGAAGAATTCTTTTGAATTTTTGTCAAATATATAAAGGTCAATTTTA
Source organism: Mercurialis annua (assembly GCF_937616625.2). NCBI lineage: Eukaryota > Viridiplantae > Streptophyta > Magnoliopsida > Malpighiales > Euphorbiaceae > Mercurialis > Mercurialis annua. The sequence goes on along the minus strand of NC_065574.1, from coordinate 1,478,788 downwards.
TGTTTTAGGGTACAATTGAAATGAAAAAATATAAAATGGGATAAAATTGACAAATTTTCAACGTCAGGATAGGATTGAAAAAGGGATGAAAGGTCGGAATTTTTTAAGGCATTAAATAAGTCAAAAAACTATTCAATGCAACTGACGTGTCACGTTATTTTACAACACATCTTCCATATTACAACTTACAAATATATGAGTCAAATTTTAGGTTTATGTTGATTATTTAAAGAAAAAATAAAAATTTATCAATATTGAAAATGAGCATTATAAAATGGCATGACAAATGTATTGCATGAGATAGTTACACTATATTCTTTGTCATGCAATTATAGTTATATACATTTTTTGAATATATAGATCTTACTATAAATCCAACTGAACCAGAGGGATCGGATCGGTTGTCTCTTATCTCTTTAATCGTCTTTTAACTGTCTCATTATATATTTCTTTTTAATCTCCGGTGGTATTTCTTTTTCTTTTGATTCGGCCACTCGGTACGCCATATGAATTTAATATTTAATGTTGCCTAATGTTAAATTTGCAGAAAGGATTAAAAAATCTCACAATGATTATCAATATATATATGAATGACTTCATGCAGCAAAGCAAACTGGTAGGTCGTGAGTTTAAATCCTTCCACAAACGCTCACGCTCGCCAGTTATAAAAAAAATAACTTCATGCAGAATTGTGCGTCATGGTTTTCAAGTTATGTTTGCAGCTCTGAAGGGGTAGCAATGGAAACAAAGGAAAGATTGCTCAGTGAATAGATGGATGTTTGTCATTTAGTTAAGCAAAAAAGAAGAATTAGGTTAGCATAAAATAGGATTAATGGATGACTAGTGCTTCCAATTATCCTAAAAGACAAGGACAACCCACCAAATACAACTTATGAGAAGACAGTGGTGTGGTGGGGAATAAAGCAAACAAGCCTTTTTAGCCTTTTTTTTTAATTATATTAAAATAAACCCTTATCCTTCTTCTTTTTAATTAATTTTGCTTTCTCTTTAAATTAAAATAAAATAAAATAAAAAGTTTGATATGATGACAAATCTCCCTGATTTCTGTAATTTTCCCCTTCTTCAACTTCAACTATCTTTCTACTTAATCACTTGACATGCCTCTTTTTTTATATACCAAGCAAAGCTACTTTCATGTATGCTCAATGTTTATATATGACTGGAGAGTATTTATTGATCAAATTTTAAACGTCAAGAGAACACATAAAATAATTGATATTTCATTTCAATGCTCATGGTAATATAAAAAAAATATTTAGCTAGAAAAAGAATATTTGAAATTTTGTATAATAGCATAAATATGAGGCCGAGTGACTAAAAAAGACTCTTCTTACTAATTTGTATACTGATGTAGAGTTGTATTTTTCAATTGTGCTTAGAAGAATGTGCAAAACGCGACGCGGGTTCTTTAGCTTTGGTGCGACCTGTTCCTTGTTCCGATCTTTGTTTTATCTTGATCGAAGATATCCCTAGCTCGAGTCTCAATTTACAATAATTCCAGCTATATCTTGGCTTGTGTTTTGATTTGCATTTATCTTGAACTTATTCTTAGCTTAATTATTTATATTATGATGTTATCTCCAGTTAATTATAACTTAGTTTTTCTAAGACTTGTGTTGTTTGGTTATACAAGCCAAAGTTGGTTTGTTTAGACTTAGATAATTTTTGTAGAAATGAGACAGTAAAAAATTATAATTGGGGATAAAATAAAAACCGAAACAACAAATTTTCGATGGCTTTACATTAATCCCCAAAAAAACAACAGTTATAAAGTGTAGTATATGATTAGTAGAAGATAAAGAATAATTAAATCTCTATTATGGCATGCTTGGTTTGTAATTTCAGAATTTCAGTGTCTGCCACTCTAAAAAGCATACCTCATAGCCACTAACTGTTCAATAATTGCATTATCATTAGTGCATTAATTAAACAAACGAGAAAGCAAATCGATATTATCCAGTACAATAATCACTCACAAAAATATTTCCTAAACTACAGTTCACTGAAATGACTCGTAATCCTACGTAGCGAAGTAGATTTATGTAAAAATTTCTCGTAATCCCATCATAGGTGAAGCACACCAACTTGAGCATGGTTCGAGATAATAACAAAAATAAACAAACTTCTAAAACTGAAGTAAATTCATGAATTTTAAATTTTTAGAATCGTTATCGGACCTGACATATACTAAATACAAATTCAGTTTGGATAACATTATTAGTACGATTATTCAGCTCGGTTCGAAAGTCTTAGAGAAGTCATTTCCAACTTCAATCTAATCACTTTTGCACATAATGAATCAACATTTCATTCTTAACACAATACGAAGTACACAATAGTCACCTCATAAAATGTTCACAGGTCCACACAAGAATATGAAGCTACAGATACAAAAGCAATCATTTCAAACACTATAAATATGCATCTACAAAGAGGAGATTGAAAAGAATAAAAATTATTATGACTATGACGACGAACCCGCAACTATCTTGTCGCTTTCATGGCGCAGACTGTTTTCTCTACTGTAGGCAGACTTAGCACCCTGAGAAGCGGTTAAAGTTCGACGCTGTGAGGTGTGTATTCAATGCATGATAAAAAGAAATTCCACAAGGATATAGCAATTTTAAAGACTAAAAAAATACCACGACTCACTTGAAAAATTGTTCCGAGTTTTTTCAATCCCTTGGCTCGCAATCTCAGAACATCTTTCGATACACTAGGGTCTTTAAGTACCTGAAATTGAATATGTAGTTAAATATTGCACGGATACTTCATTCAATCAACGTATCCCGTTTCGCAAACGTGTCGGAAACCTGGCGTTTCAGACAGGAAACTTCATTTTAACAAACGAAACCTTAAAATAACACTGTTTTGCTGTGTTCGTGTCCAAGTGTCTTGTTTTTCCGTATCCGTGTCCATGCTACATAGGTTCCTTTGCTTTATTTCTTTTCATGGTAACAACACGGGACAGTTCGAGTTTCTTTAACAAAGGCCATTAAAAGTTTAAAACATGAAAACTAAAGAATTAGTATACGATTCTCTTCAGGTCTTAGTACACGACGAAGGGTGATCTAATACTTACACTATCACCATAAAGTGTCCATATACTTGAAAATAACCCAAATTCATTTGTTACTTTTACATGTGAGAGCTTGCAGCAAAAAAAATTGATTTGATAAGCTAGAAAAGGCTAAAAATAGCAACTTACTGCTTGGCAGACGCGCGATAAAGTCGATTCAATATCAACCACATTGATCTGCCAAAGAGATTGAAGCATAGCATCCTTCCTTAACTCCAAGGCTTTTAGTAAATTCTCCTCTTTGTTTTCAGTTTGGTTCAACTTCTTCAGATCCTCCTGTATTTGAATTAAAGAAACAGCACCTGCGGAAAAAAAGAGATGTATTTATAGATTCCACTCGAGGTACACTTAAATCGGATAACCTGACACAATGTCTTACCATGTATAACTTAACTATAGAAAATAGGCTTAACCTATCAAAAAGTCCATGTATATTAGATTTAATTTAATTTAGTCCTTGCCAAAAAACTTTCTGTTGCAAGGAGTCCATTTACTGTTAATTTTGTATACTCGCGGTCCTTTTTATGCACGAAACGCCGTCATTTTGATTTGCATGAGACGACACCGTCTTCTGTAATCCCGTCCAAAGAAGGACCACGTGTACAAAAAACTAACAATAAAGAGACTCTTTAAAACTAAAAAGTTTAGTAACAGCCAAGTAAAAGAAAAGTTAAAAGTACATGGACTCTTGGGTGGGTTTAGCCTAGAAAATTAACATATTGTACCTGAAGCTGCCATGACTTGTGATTTAATCTGGTGTCCTTTATCGCGCACCCATTCGGCTAAAAATGGCACCTTCATGTATCTTTTATCTTTTCCAAGCTCTTTAGAAGCTTTCCTTGTGTAATTATAGCCAATGGTATGCAACATGGCCTCACCAAATGCTGAAGATCGTAGAAATGAGTAAAGAAGTAATGATCATTGTTTTAAGCCACTAAGCACTAACAGATGGCGATACAAAACAAGATATGACCCAAAACATACTTCAGATCTTCTGTCACATTGAAAATTAAGTAAAACTACCAGATTTAAATTTGAAAATAAAAGGTCGTAAATGGAGAGCTTCTGCTTCAAAAAAAATGTCAAATTGGAGATTTTTTCAGATATTTTCCACCTCTTATGTTTCGTTTTTCATTAAAAGTAGAGAATATTTAACATACAAGATAACTGTTTTGACTTCTTTCCATTTGATACATATAGGGTTCAGTAAATTGTCTCTGAAAGGAAAATGAACAATTTCGGGTATCAGAATTACTAGTTACTATTCCTTAGAGTTTACATGGGCTAGATAAAAATAAAATTTAAAGAAATGAAATGAAATGAAGGGATAGGATAAGACTTAGTGGCAGGAAAAGTGAAAACTATTTCATAGAACGATTTTCTCCAAAATTTCTCGATTACAGTCGTGTTCAAGAAGAAATCACCAGCCAAAGCACGACATCTCTTGAAACAAATAAAAAAAAGACTTTAAAAAGTTGAAGAAGGATTTAGTGCAAAATTCTACTGCAGTTTTTTCATGAATCTAGCATATGCAAAGTGTTAAGTGTATATTATTATCTGATTGCTCATAAGCAATAAGAATTGTATGATATCCTTTTCAGATTACAATATGTATTATGTACTACTTAGAATTTAAATTGATTGGTGGGAATCAAACCAAACATAACTCTTACAAGCACCTCATCATTCAACACTTGAACCAAGTCCGACTGTCCAAGTATAAAAGAAGATCTCTCGCTAAATACTACTTTTTTTATGAATACTCCTTAATAAGCAATAAAAAGAACAATCAAGTGAAAAGAAAATAGGCCCTTTGAAACTAGAATCTCTACCTTAATCTTCGTTAGAGAGTATCGTTCTGACCTTAGCAGTTGATACATCATTAATTTTGGTTACAGTGTCCACAAAAGTTGTTTCCCAGTATGAAGTTGACATTAATATAAGTAAACATAATTTTCATCATTAAGTACTCCATAGTCAAAACTGATTAGAGTTATGATTTTAAACTTATATACCATGCTATTAGAGGAAGAAAAGAAACCATACCTGCTGCAGAGAGGCTTCGTGCTTCTGAACTTGCCCAGTTCACAAACTCATCCACTTGACCTTCAACAAATGGTTCAAGGCGATTTTTCAGAAGTGTGATGAGTTTTGCTTCCCTTTCTTTCTGTATTTCCTGCAATATAAAAAAACATATAGCCACGAGCTTCAATCAAATGAACCAAAAAGCTATTATGCAGTTTGGAAAAAAGAAAGACGCCAAAGTTATGAGTGCATTGTGGGAGGGGAATACCTTCATCTTCTCCTGAATTCTCTGCTTGCGAGATTCAGCGTCTGCACTGTCTTCTTCAATCTCAATAGATGCTAATGTAGCAAGAGCAAGTTGACCAACATAATCTTCAAAGAACTCGCTCCCAAATAACATCCCAAAGACAGCGGAAGGATCCACCATTGAGTCCCTGAAGAAGAACCGGTATTCCCAAAATTTCTTCAGCAGCAGACAGGATTTGAAGATACAAGCAAATAAAGAAAACGAAATGGAGCTTACGAGTAAAACAAAAGGTATGCAAAGAAGATACTGTCCTTATATAAAGGCTCCAAAGATAATTTTCTAATTCATGTCCTGCAATTAAAGTTCTTTTATATGTTTTGGCAATGACAAAAAGGTCTCTGCTGCGAGCTTTCTTGTTTGATCGAAACACACAACGGAGTCCCCAAGGTAACCAAAGGTGATTATAAGTTACTATATAAGGTGATTTTCACGAGCTAGAAGTAATTATTTTGAAATGGTGTTCCAAAAATTCCAAGGAATTTTAATAACAATATAACAGAAATCAACTTGGGTAAAAATAAAAAGGAATTCTGAAACAGCTCTTTAACATATAAACTTACTGAGGGATTCCTTCCTTCCCATGCTTGTCATATGCTTCCCGCTTGTCAGGGTCACTTAAGACCTGGTATGCCTCACCAAGTTTCTTCACACATATTCCATAAAGAAGACAATAAGAACATGGAAAGGAAAAAGAAAATTCATAAAACAAAGAAAGAGAGGCGTCGAATCATTCATTTCTAAGCACAGCTTTTTAGATTAATAAGCAATCAAGGAAAGCGAAATAAAGACAATGAAAAAAAAGAAGAGAAAACTAAGAAAAAGCATTCTAAGTAATAAATTAACAACCAAAAGTTAC